>NC_044322.1:322335867-323585867 GCF_007399415.2 Gopherus evgoodei
AATCAGATCCAGTATTTCCCGTACAGTCCACACTGGAGCTCTTTTTGTATTTGGGACTGCATGGCCACCCGTGCTGATCAGAGCTCCATGCTGGGCAAATAGGAAATGCAATTCAAAAGTTCGCAGGGCTTTTCCTGTTTAACTGGCCAGTGCATCCGAGTTGAGATTGCTGTCCAGAGTGGTCACAATGGTGCACTGTGGGATACCGCTCGGAGGCCAATACCGTCGATTTGCGTCCATACTAACCCTAATCCGATATGGTAATACCGATTTTAGCGCTACTCCTCTCGTTGGAGAGGAGTACCGAAACTGATTTAAAGAGCCCTTTATATCGATATAAAGGGCTTTGTTGTGTGGACGGGTACAGTGTTAAATCGGTTTAATGCTGCTAAAATCGGTTTAAACTCGTAGTGTAGACCAGGCCTAAAAAATCACAGGAACAACGTGATCCACAAAGACTGGGCTAAAATTTAATAGTGCGAAGTGCAAGGTCATGCGCTTAGAGACTAACAACAAGAATTTTTGCTAAAAGCTGGGGACTTATCAGTTGGAAGGGACAGAGGAGAAAGATCTGAGTGTATTGATTGATCACAGGATGACTATGAACTGCCAGTGTGATGCAGCCGTGAAAAAGGCTAATGTAGTCCTAGGATGCATCAGGCAAGGTATTTCCAGTGGAAACAAGGAAGTTTTAGTACCATTATACAAAGTACTGGTGAGACCTCAACTGGAATACTGTGTGCAGTTCTGGTCTGCCATGTTTGAGAAAGATTAATTCAAACTGGAGCAGGTGCAGAGAAGGGTTAATAGGATGATCCAAGGAATGGGAAACCTACTTTACGAGAGGAGACTCAAAGAGCTTGGCTTGTTTAGCCTGACCAAAAGAAGCCTATGGGGAGGTATGATTGCTCTCTATAAGTACATCAGAGGGATAAATACCAAGCAGGGAGAGAAGTTATTTAAGTTAAACACCAATGCTGACATAAGAACAAATGGATATAAACTGGCCATCAAGAAGTTTAGACTTGAAATTAGGCAAAGGTTTCTAACCATCTGAGGAGTGAAGTCCAGAAACAGCCTTTCAAGGGGAGCAGTGGGGGCAAAAAAAACCTAACAGGCTTCAAGACTGAGCTTGATAATGTACGGAGGAGATGGTGTGATGAGACTGCCTACAATGGCATGTAGCTGATCTGAGACTGCTGGCAGCAAATATCTCCAACGGCTGGTGATGGGATACTAGATGGAGAGAGCTCGGAGTTACTACAGAGAATTCATTCCCAGGTGTCTGGCTAGTGGGTCTTGCTCACATGCTCCGGGTCTTAACTGACTGCCATGTTTGGGGTCAGGAAGGAATTTTCCTGCATGTCAAATTGGCAGAGATCTGGGGGGAGAAGGGGAGAGGTCCTTCCTCTGCAGCATGGGGCATGGTTCACTTGCAGGATTAAACTAGTGTAAATAGTGGATTCTCTGTAACTTGAAGTTTTTCTATCATGATCTGAGGACTTCAGTAATTCAGCCAGAGGTTAGGGGTCTATTTCAGGAGTGGATGAGGGAGGTTCTGTGGCCTGCAATTTGCAGGAGGTAAGACTAGATGATCATGATGGTCCATTCTGACCTTAAAGTCTATAAGTCTATGAAACAATGTTAGGCACCTAAGCTCCCTACACAGTGAATAAGGAGAGAGAGGCACCTAAAAATACAAACCATAAAAAGTCAGCACGCTAGTCAGGGAGCCGCCTAAACTATCCAATGGGAGATGCCAATGAGAGGAATGTGTCCTAAGCCTCCCCATTCTCACAGAGTTGGATGTGTAAGCCCAGGTTACAGGGAGACACCTCTCTCCTCTGGCAATCCACAGCTGGGAACCCCTATCCTGGAGTCAGAGAAAGAGAAAGGCACCTGCCCCATTCCACACAAAACAGCTGGCGGTGGTGGCAGAAGCTACCTTCTAAGTTTCGGTCCCCGGGTTAGAATATTCACCTGGAATGTAAGAGAACCCAGGTTCTATCCCCTCTGCCTGATGGGGAAAAAGGATTTGAAGAGGGGAATTGAAACCTGGATCTCCTGCTTTGCAGGTGGGTGAACTAAAGAGCAGGCTTATTCTTATGTGCTCACTCTCTGATCCAGTGACTCTTTAAGTATTTATTCAAAGTGGAACAGCTTCAGCAGGAGAAAATGAGGAACATTCACATCACACTATCCCACAAAGCAGTGGTTCATATAACCTCCTGAGAGCTGGGAGACCCTTGTTCCACTCCTTTCTTCCCCATCACATGTGAGAGAGATTCAAGTCAGGTCTCCCATATCCCAGGTGCATGCTCTAACCATTGAGTGAAAAGTTATTAGGTGAGCACCACCTCCTTCTCTGGCCAGAATTTGAATGACACCTGCTCTTCGTGGATTGCACTGGGACAGAGGTGGGAAATAGGTATCCAGATGCCTAGAGTGAGGCTGAAACTTAGGCACCAAGGAAACTTTTGCAGAAAAACATTAGACACCAAGTAAGTTTAGGTGCTTACCGGGTTAGGCTCAAGGCCAGCGCTTCCATTTAGGCGACCTAGAGCACCAGGATTTTGGGGGGCAATTCGGTGGGGGGGGGGTCCTTCCGCGTTCCGGGTCTTCGGCGGCAATTCGGTGGCGGGTCCTTCACTCTCTCTGGGACCCGCCGCTGAAGTGCCCCGAAGACTGGGAGTGTGGAAGGACCCCCCCCCGCCGCCGAATTGCCGCCAACCGGGAGTGTGGAAGGACCCCCGTCTAGGGCACCAAAAACCCTGGCGCCACTCCTGGTTAGGCAGCAGCCAAGCAGGAGTTTTGTGGATTGAAGTGGTACCTAAAACTGGGACTTTGATACCTAAGTACCTCTGTGGAATTGGGCCTTATCAATCCAGTACTTTTTGTAAGTTTATAAATTCCTTTATTCAAAATTCCCAATTTAAAATATATACATTATTTTAAGGAGCACTCTGAGTTTGTGACAGGCTGTGTAGACCCTATCCAGCAACTGGCAGGGAGAGAGTTAACTCTCTCTGCATAAGCATAATATATCACACAAGTATCTGCTTTTATTACAAGGAAGGGAATGTGACTGGGCTCAGCTGGAGTGAATTACTCTGTCAGGAGGGACTATAAAAGGATTGAGCTCAGTAGCATTCCCTCTTGTTCTTTCATTGTTTGGGAGTTGACCTAGGATGAGTGGGGAGTCTGGCTGTTCAGAGCACTAGTTTGTTTTTCTTCCGGGTGAACTCTGGCTTTTATTTTGCTAAACATGAAGCGTGTGGTTTATTTCTTCTTTCTTTGGCCCTTGGCTTATCTGATCTGGCATAGAGACTGATAAAAATAAAGAGAAGAGAATGAAATAGATAATTAGAGCAGGGTTAAAAAAACCCTGAACATTGAAGCCAAGATGCTTCTTGCAATCATAATGAAAGGTTTTTCAAATATACTCCCTAGAAAGAAACATAGGGGAGAGAAGTAAGCCAACTATTGAGGTCATGGGGCAAAATAACAATAGTCATTCTCAGGAATAGAAATCAGGAATAGAAACAAAAATAGTGGACTTCTAATGAAGTTTTACATCTGAACATAGTAAATGGAGGCAGTTTGTGCACAACAGTTTATGCAAAAGATCCACTGGCTTAATGGGGACATTCTTAATTGTTACCTAGATTATAACACCTGTATTGAGTGATTCCAGGGGGTTTAGTAGTTTTTATTATTTTAATTCCCTTGAATATCATGAACTTAGAATTAGTGTTAGGGAACCATTTGTTTCCTGCAAAAGTTATTCCAGTATAATTATCACTGGCACAAACCATATTGTGTTTTGACTAGTTTTGCCTGGAGGACAAGAGAGGAAAAAAACATCCTGGAAATACTATTTTCCATCAAGAGTAGTGTTAATAAGTGACATGTTAGAGTATTTTAATATGCCAGCGGGTCAGCTTGCTCTAATATTTCATTTCAAATAATATGAAAATCTTTAAAGCAAGAACACAACAAACAGGGAAAAAGTCAGTGGTGTTTTTTTTTCCTGATCATTTCTTAAAGGGTGAGGAAATTCTGCTTACTATTTCAAGATTATTGATATACTATAATTAGAAGCTAACATATAATAAGAAAGTACAATGGTGCATAACAGGGATGCATTTATGACAGTTTGTAGATGATAGAAGAAAACCCATACTGAAATTAGGTGCATGTTTTGGGAATTTACCCTTTTGTAGACAGCAAAACTCATAATTTCAAATGTTTAGAATCATTAAGATGCAATAGTAACAAACCTGCATGAAATCATACCTAGTTACAGTTCCAGCCATTACAGTGCTGACATGTCCTAGTGCAAGTAGGGACAAAATCAAGTTCAAGGCCTTCAAAGTCTCTCTGAGCTTTATGCAGATTTAGGATCAGTTGGATTTGGGTCAGAAGTGAAGTAAGTGTGGTGATCTCAATCCAATTTCCAACAAGTATTAGTTTATATACCACAAAACAGCATAATTATAGTTGTAAACAGCCCTGTGCATGCATAGAGGTAATGTATGTGTTTTTTTTTTAAAAATAATAATTTGGCCTATTTGGCAATATGTGCTCAGGAGAAGTTTAGGAGAGAAGGTAATGTGTTGGCCAGGTCAGAACCGAGTAGGTTTGACCTTACTACCCTGTTTAATGTAGTTTAATATACCATACTGTACCCTAAAGGAAATCTGAGGGATCAATTGATTAAGAAATGGGGTATACATGAAATTCTCATGAATATCATTGGGCCTAGACCAGAACTACTAAGTCTCCTCATTACGGAATAAGGCTTGTTACATATCCTAGTGATCCCAAATCCAAGCTACAACATCTAAAAACAGACCTTTCCCTAGACTGATTTTGTTTTTTTATTTATATGCTGTTTGTTCACCTTAAAAATATTATATTCACATATCTATTCTCAGCTGGGACTGCATTGTGTAGGCCAACTCCCAAGTACAGCAACTAAAAATGGGCCTGAGTTGTGAAGTTCAGATCCAGACTCAGATCCAAACTGAACTTCTCCAAAGTTTGTGGGTGTTCTTTTCTGATGTGCTTGCTCGGTTCAGTAGGGGGACCATCCACTAGCCTGGAACTGGCTTCTCTTGCTGTATGAGCTTGGGCAAGTCAATTAATATTGAATAGTACCCAACCCAGGATCCCTCTTAGACACATCTTTCCAATTTATCAACAAACCATTGAAATCTACTCTAGGAGAATGTTTTTTCAACCAGTTGTGCACCCACTTTATTGTAATTTCATCTAGACCATGTTTCTCTATTTTTATGAGAATATCTTGAGGTGAAAAGTCAAAAGCTTTATTAAAATTGAGATAAATCATGTCTACCTCCCTACCCCCCCCCCCAGGTAAGGAACTCTGTCAAAGATGGAGATTAGGTTGGTTTGGCCTAATTTGTTCTTGACAAATCCATGTTGGCTATAACTTATAGACTTTAAGGTCAGAAGGGACCATAGTGATCATCTCGTCTGACCTCCTGCACATTGCAGGCCACAGAACTCACCAACCCATTCCTATAATGGACCCCTAACATCTGGGGAAAATTCCTTCCCAACCCCAAGTATGGCAATCAGTTAGACTTTAAGCATGTGGGCAAGATGCACCACCTGGGAAAGGATTCTCTGTAGTAACTCAGAGCCCTCCCCATCTAGTTTCCCAAGTGCTTACAAATTGATTATTTAATAATTTATTCAATATCTTTCCAGGTATCAAAGTTAGGATCACTGGTCTATAATTCCTTGAGTCCTCATTTTTACAGATAAGTGCTATGGTTCCGCTTCTCCAGTCCTCTCGGTCCTCACCCAGCCTCCATGAGTTTTCATAGATAATGGCTAATGGTTCAGAGATTGTTTCTGCTAGTTCCTTAAGTACCCTAGAGTGAATTTTATCAGGCCCTGCTGACTTGAATACCTCTAACTTATGTAAGCATTCTTTAATCTGTTCTTTGCTTAGTCTGGCTTATGTTCCTTCCCTCTTCTTATTACTATTAATCATGTTAAGCATCCAGTAACAATTTTTGTTAGCGAAAACTGAAGCAAAATAAACATTAAACACCTCAGCCTTTGTGTCATCTGTTATCAGTGTCCTTCCCTGCTAACTAGTGGACCTATACTTTTTTTTTTGCCTTTCTCTTGCTCCTAATGTATTTATAGAACTACTTATTGCCTTTTATGTCCCTTGCTAGAAGATTGTGCTAGTCTTTTATACGGATCCTTAGCAAGTCATCCACGTTTCTGCTTTTGTAGGATTCCTTTTTGGTGTTTTAGTCACTAAAGAACTGCCGGTGCAGTCATACTGGCCTCTTACTATTCTTCCTCTATTTCCTTTGCATCTGGATAGTTTGCTATTGTGTGTTTAATATTATCTTTTATCCTGAACTCCTTTATCCCTGAGACTTTCCTCTATGGGACCTCACTTACTAATTCTCTGAGTATGTGAAAGGCTGCTTTAACTTTAACCACCTGAATAGTTCTATTGAAGCACTCTTGTGCTCTTGGAATCAATTGTGCTGCCCACATGCCTGAAGTTAAAAATATGCGTAAGTGTTTTCAGGGTCAGGGCCAACAAGACATATATTTTTATTATTATTTAGACTGTGATATCTTTCAAAATGTACTAGGAGTTTTCAATGCACAAAGAAAGAGGCAGAGCCTGCCCCAAAGCACTTACAATGTAGAGTGTAGATCCTGCAAATGGATCTATCTGGGCGGATCCCTGCATAGAGCCCGATAAATTTCATGATTGCATGGATCACTCACATGAAATAGCTTATACACCCCCCCACGCACACAATGGTGTTGTGAGAATAAAATCCATTAGCGATGATGAAGCACTGAAATATTATGGTGATGACTATGACTATAGCCATAAGTACCAGGTAGATAGATAGATAACTTGCAGGACATGTGGGGAAGGAAGACCTAAATAAGAAAGAAATATAAAGGGAAAATCATTTCTGTTATATTATATTATATTATATTATATTATATTATATTATATTATATTATTAGTCATCATGTACCACTTCCACAATGTGTGCATATTAGAAAGCCAGGTAACAATGTCCATCTCACTCTTTCATCCTAGTTCTTTCCTCTTCTAATGTAAAATGTTACCTCCTTTTTTCTTAGTTCAATTTGTCTGAGAAGGAAATTTTGTAAAAGAAAACAAACAACCAAAAAATTGGTTTCTACAGAGCCAAAACTGTGCAATACTTTTACCCCTCTCCTGAAACAGTGTTACAATGATATTAAGTAGGAATACGCTTTTTATGGTGAGGCTACTCTGCAGTGCAATGTTCCTGAAGCATATTTTACAGAGCTATAGTATTGTAAATATTATTTATTATCGAATGGCATCAGAATCACAACAAAAAAACTTTATTCTCATTGTCAGCTACTTGCCAGTGATGAGGATCCCTGAGCTGCCAATGAGTACAAGATCAATATTCCAGTACAGTGCTGAAAACGTAGTAAGGATGTTGATGTGAAATAAGACAATGTCATTTTTAATATGTCTTGCTGCACCAATGTTGTTTAATACACATCATGATATGTTGTGGTGTCATATAGAAACAGTAGCCCTCTGTTGCAGAGTGCCACAAAAAAAATGTACTATCTCAAACCTTGTCCATATCTCCCTTTTCAGTTCATTTCTGTATCTTGAAAGAGCTAGACAATCTAACCCTTATGTGCATACGTGTGTGTGTGTAACACATATATATAAAATATACCTGTTGAAAAATTGTGTAATAACCATGTAAGTAGTAACTACTATGTGCAAAGCCCTTGGAATATTTTCTGTTAAAGAGGTAGTTAAGTCAGAGTTGCCACTGAAAAGATCCAACTTGTCCTCTGATGTTTTATGTCACTTTTCTTTGACTTATTTATTGTTTGCTTAATATAACAAATGGAAAAATTAATTTCCCTCACACACTATAGAGCATCTGAGCTACAGGAGAAAAATACATTGGAAGGATTGCTAACTCTCGTACTCATTATGTATATTCTAGCAATAATTATCCAACCAGGCATTTATCCCATGCTTATCACCATGGTATCAGAAAATGTGAAAGTAAACACAATAAAGGATCTAGTTTTTGAAGTTAAAAATATATTTCCTAACAATCAGATATCATCATTTTCTTAGTAGAAATAAAGATTTTAAAAAAGAAAACATTTTCCCTACCCTTTGTTTTGAAATGGAGGAAAAAAACTTTAATTTTTATATTTAATTTCCAAATACCATAGCCCAAAATCATGCCACATTAATGTATAGTATCTTTTTTTAAAATGTAAATAGTCCCCAGTGACAACTTGGTTAATTTTTAAATGGTAAACTCAAACTGTTTACCAATCCTCAAGGCAGCACAGCTGAAAGGCACACGCATGCTGCTTAAACTTATCACCAATGGCATTTTAAATTACCTGCTGTAGGATGCAATGCTGAGATAGATGACTAATTAATGTCCGCTTGCCAGTGTTTTGTCACCAAGTAGCTTGGAAGCACTAGGGAACAGCTTTATAACAATTTACTGCATCTTTCTCAGACAAGGAAACCATTTTGCAATTGTCAAATATAATTTGACATCCCTATAATATTGCTTCATGTTTGGCATTTTTGTTCTGCTGTCAAAACAGTTTCTGTACTATACTAAGGGGGTTTTTTTTAGCTGATCTCAAAAGGGCAGTATTCAACAGTGCATCTTGCTAGCACTGGAGAGCTATCCTCATCTTCTACATTAATTGGGCTGTTTAGAACTGATTTGTGAATAAATAGTATCTAGGCAGCATGTTTTAAAGTTAAGGTGAATGGGGAATTCACAGTTAGGTTCTCTGCATTTGGACAGGTATTAGTTATTCTTGGTTCATGATTTCAAGTTTGTTTTTTTACATGCATAAGAGCTAGAAACACGGTATTTGGGTTTTTTTTAATGAAATGTAGGAGTCTCATCCATCATGTGCCTCCAGGAGATGGCACCTCAGGCATGGGCCATTAGTGCCTCTACCTTAATCTAGCCCTGTATATAAGGATTCTGCTAATGTTGCTGTTCCCAAGGGTCTGCCAGCATTGCCAGAATTGTTATTTTTAATTATCAGAACAGTCCCTTGATGAGAGCACTTTAGAAATAAAATTAATCATAAGCAAGCTAGGATTATCCATTCTATGATGCTGATTGTGTAAGCCACTCCTCTCAAACAGACCATTTCAGTGTCTCTGTGAATTCAGATGGGCACAGGATTCCATTCTCATGAAGTAGCTTGCAGGAGTGGGGACATAAATCATAAACTCTTCAGGAAAGACCCACATTCCTCATATGTGTAGAGAATGGCTAGCACATCATGGGCACCTCTGTACTATAAGTAAAAAATAACGAGAAGACAGACTGGTAAGTGCTTTTCTGTCAAACCTGCTTTTTTTCTGTGGAAAATTGGGTTTTTGACTAAAGAAATTTATTTTGTGAAAATTTGTGTGAAAAGTGCCTGCTTTCCACAGAAAAATATAGACTTTTCATCAGAAACTAAAACTCACATTTTTGTGGGTTTCAGCTGAAAATTGAAAAATTTCACTTAAGAAGTGCTGCCATAGTGTCATGGGATAGTTGCTATTTGATATGTCATGCCCCCCGATATTCTCTATGGGCTGTGTTCCCCAGCTGAACTACTCCTCCCATGACACAATATGGCCTGGGACTCCCATGATGCATCACAGCAGCTCAGCAAGTTCCAAAAAAGTCAAAATTTTCCACAAGGGCAGGAGGAGGGGGACAATTTCAACCAGTTCTAGTAGCGAGGTGAATCAGAGGACTACAAGTCAGGTGACTTGGGTTCTTTTCCTGACTGCCACAGACTCATTGTATAACCTTGGTCAAATCTTTTAGCTGTTCTGTGCATAATTTTCCATCTGCAAAATCAGAATACTTATACCCATCTTTACAAGTCACTTTAAGTTTCTAGACTGAAAGCTCTTGTATAAGTAAAAAGAACAGGAATATTTGTGGCACCTTAGAGACTAACAAATTTATATAAGTGTAAATTGCTGTTTTATTAGAAACCTATTTGAGAAATGTTTACCTCAGCCAACCTGGCAATCCTCAGGGCATCACAGTGCACTACCATATGGAGATGTGAGTTTTTCTGTCTTGCATTTTAGGTTGGGAAGGCCTGAGCACATCAACCCTTGAGAGGAGGGAGTGCTTTCATTGTTTGAGTGATCACTCTGGCCAGTGCTTGGCGCACCGTTCATGGACAGTAGAGGGAACCATGTTCATCACTGTTCCACAGAAGAGATGGTTATTGCAACATAGGGCCTCTAAAGGCAGTAAAAACAAGGAGAAAATGGTTTACAACTCCATACAGAATCTCTCTAGGTTGGAATAAAATTTGGGATAATGCATACAATGCTCTGGATCTCTCTTCAACAGCAATCTATTGTATTATTAGAAATTTCAAACTTATTAGGCTATTTTTATGGTCAAGGTAAGGGTGTAGACTTATTATAGCAATTGCTAGTGTCAGAGTCCAAGAACTGCTTTTCTTGCTTCCCCCATCTGCAACTATGTGTAAGTGCATGATTGGCTGGCTGACTAAATGAATGCTCAGATGAACAACTATATACTCTTCACTGAGAGTCTAAAGAGAACAGCCTTTGGGGCTGTGCATGAAGCTACTATTGAACATAGAATTGGCATTAATCATGATAGGAATCAAGGGAACAGTTCCATGAACTCACCATGGAGACTGGAGGAGGGAAATCGTTAGACCACTTTGACAATTTAGGTGAACCAAATAAAGAACGTCCCTTATCCACTAACATTTAGGAAAGTATTTGTGAAAACTAGAGATGGTCTAATTCAAAAACTCAGATCGAAACTTTGTGAATGAGTTTAACAATTCCCAGTGAAAGAAGCTTGGGCCTAAAAGGAAAAAAAGGGACAGGAATAAGTATTCCAAGGGGACATGAAGTTCCTCCATGTCCAAACCAAACCTGGTTTTGACAAAGGCCATTTAGATTCTACAATCTACATCTGTGATTTTTTTGGTTTGGTGTTTTTTGTTTGTTTGTTTGCTTTTTGCCATTCTTTAGTCAGAAATTACCTTGCCTTTTCAAAAGAACACTCTCAAGTTCATTTTAATGGCCTGCCATTTATTTTACTACATTCTTTGTAATGCCGTTTCATAAGTTTGAAAAAAGAAACACTACTCTTCCTTTTTCAGTAAATGAGGAGGAAGTTATACAAGAAAACCCCACACAGTATAGGACTTACATAGAGAATATATGTGAATTGGAACGATGTGTTTGTACACAGTATGTATGTAGCAATATAAAAATGACAGTTTTCTAATATCAGAGGGGTAGCCATGTAAGTCTGTATCCACAAAAAACAACAAGGAGTGTGGTGGCACCTTGAAGACTAGCACATTTATTTGGGCATCTGAAGAAGTGGGTTTTTTTACCTACAAAAGCCTATGCCCAAATAAATGTTAGTTTTCTAATGGTGTTTTATGCCCTCTAGTGGGCTTTGAGTTTATTGCATTTATTATGTCTGAAATGCTGGTCATTTTTAACTGTTTGCTTTAACAATGTTTAGTCTGTGTAAAATGCATACACTAGATTTATTTCTAAGTAGTATGCCCTACACATTTAGAAGGATGCCTATTATGCCCAGTTTAATTCTTTCTGGGAGTTTGTTTAACATTTCCTTCTGTAGCAAACTTTATGTTCCTAAGACATATTTACAGTGTTAAGATTGCTGGGTGATAGCTTTAGGTGATGTTATTGCACCAAAATAAAAAATTACACTTCTGTTGCACTTTTTTAAAAAAAGACTCTTTTGACCAGATAAATAATTGTAAGTGGAATATGTGGAAGTGTCTCTCTTCTCCATTTAAAATTTTGAGCATTACCCTATCCACTCACATCATGGAGAAATGGCAAAAATGATTTTTTGAGTTGTAATGCAGAACTATGACTTCTCCATGCTCAATGCAGGGATTTCCACAGCTTCCGCCTTAAACCCATCAGAGGACCAACCTGAGAAAATGGTCTGCATTAGATTCAAAATGGGTCAAAGAATGGTGCTGTTAGCCCACAATGCCACAAATATGGACAATACTGTCTGATGTTTCTTGAAATGAGGCCACGTCAGTAGAAAATATGTTCCACCATTAGGCAGAGTAACTGACGTGCAATGACCACTACTGACAGACCTAATAGGTATTGTAGATGGATGGATACATTGATAGACAAATACTGATCTACTAATGTAAATGTTACAGAACACACATTAATAATCCCATACATTACACCAATTGTGGGAAGTTTCTAATGCCCATGTTATCCAAGATCCCACAAATTTAGTTGTTAGCTTGTAAAAGGTACAGTCCTGGCTCCCATGTTTCTGATGCAAAACCACAGGAAATCACACCCATATTCCTCAGACCACCACTTAGAAAGGTACGGTGTTCTAACAGCATAAGGAGGCAATCCATTAACTTGATATTATCCATTACAATGAGGAGTCAGACATGGAACAATGGTCTGTTGTTGAACACAAGATTAAAGCTAAATTTCATCGATTTCCCAAGAGGTGTTCATTTGATAATGCAGTTTTGACTTTTGGTATGATATAGCTTAATTGACACACCACAGGTGCACATCTAGTTTGTCATATCCTTTTCACTTCACTTTCTTCGATAATAAAGCAGAGCACGTGTGATTAATACAGGAATCAGTGGTACTATTTCTGTTCAGTCAGCTAAAGTATACAATCTTGTGATGTCCTTTTGTTATGTTACAAAATTAGGTAGAAAGTTAATACAATAATGAGGACCAAAGCATTGACTAAGATATGTTCCACAATAATATGTTCATATGTGGTATATGCAATTTTGATAAAGAGACTTGCAAAAATTGCAACTGAAAAAATGTGGAGAAGGAAAATGCACTCACTATTATAATTTGTGTAACAATAAGATGAGAAAGAACCAGACATTAAGGTTTTAGCTACTACCTATTTTGAAAAGTCACTGTATAAACGGCTTCCATGTTTGTTGTACTTCAGTGACTTCAAGATCAAATTTGCTCAGTTGTCAAGTAACAAGATAGTTTTCACATTTTATAATAAAAGTTTTACAAAACTCACCCTCCTTTCTTTTCACTTCACTTGGGCTTGCAGAGAGGACCCATGACTACAGATAATGTCGGGGGGGGCGGAGTAGAGTGAGGGCAGCTGACTTCAGCAGTGTTACTGAGCATGCTCAGTCCATACCAAGGAGCAAATCTGAGGGGACACATGACCCCGCATGCCTCCCCACATGTTGCCTCTGCGAGATGCCCACAATTCTTCACTACTTGCCCTTGCATAGGTTTCTAGGTCTTGGAGTTTCAGTCCTTTTCTCTTCAGACTCCTCTTGACAGAGCTTTCCATCATATCCTCAGTCTTCAACATGCTTTCTTGCTGTCATCTTCCTCCAAAGATTTCTTTACTGGCCATTCTTCCATTCTCCCATTCTTTTCACATGTCCAGCCCACCTCAAATGTGTGCTTTCCAGCCTATCTAAGATTGAGAGTCCTAAAAAGAACAGGAGTACTTGCAGCACCTTAGAGACTAACAAATTTATTTGAGCATAAGCTTTCGTGGGCTACAGCCCACTTCATCAGATGCATAAAATGGAACATATAGTAAGAAGACACACACACACACACACACACACACACACACACACACACACACACACACACACACACACACACGAGAACATGAAAAAGTGGAAGTAGCTATACCAACTATAATAGGCTAATTAATTAAGGTGAGCTGTTATCAGCAGGAGAGTCCTAAATTCATCTTTCCCCTAATTTCTTCCATGCTCATTCTGTCTGTCATCTGGTTGCCTGCCATTCTCCTCTGCTACTACCTGTATCTTCTTTTTTTCCACCTCGATAAGACTCACCATTTCCAAACCATATTGCAGGCAGGAACAAATATAAGCAACGTATACTTTTCCTTTCAGTTTGTTACTTAAGTGCCGGTCTCACAGTACTCTTGCCACCTTTTTCACTGCTGCCCATCCGCACTGGGTTCTTCTTTTCAGTTCTCCTGATCTCTCTCCAGTGGTACTAAGTTTACTTCCCAAGTACTGAAAATAAATTCTTTTTTCTGATTCAGCTTCTCTCCTAAAACTTTGATCAACAGTTCTTCTTCCACCTTCCCTTCTTGCATAGCTTCAGTTTTCTTTATATTTACCTTTAAATCATGATCTTTAAACAGAGATGCTCACTTTTATATTATATTTACCAATTCCTTTTTGCTGTCAGTCAAAGGGCCAGATCATCAGCATATGTTAGTTTTCTCTGTGTCTCCACTGCCTTGGTTTTTCTACTAATTAACTCCATACTTAGGATGAAGAGAAGTGGACTCAGCACACTGTCTTGTTTCAACCCTGCCATCATCTCACAACTCTCTGAAATTCTGTGTGTTGTTACCACCATAGCTCTGGACCTCCATATGGCTTCTCTATCATCTGCACTTCTTGAAGTCCTCCCTCAATCCCTCCGTCTCAATACTTGAAACACCAGCTCCCACTGAACCACGTCATATGGTTTCTCAAGATCAAAAAATGCTACATACCAGTTAACCCATTCATTTATCATTCTTTCAAACTTCTGTCTCATTGCAAATACTGTATCTATAGCACTCCTTCCTTTCCTAAAGCCATGTTTCTGCTCTCCTTTATTTTGCTACACTTTGCACGTCAACCGTGTGTCCAAAACTCTCTTAAGGACTTTGAGGTTTATTTAACAGGGTGATATCCTGATAGGTATTTGGATCTTTTGCACCACCCTTACCCTTCTAGAGAGGCACAATCAATCCCATTTTCTAGTCCTCTGGTATCCTTGCTTGATACCAACAAACTCATAGTAATCTATGAAGCTACTTTGTTCCTGTATCTCCAACTGCCTCTATCATATCAACAGTAATTTCATCTTCACCAGCTGCTTTATCATTTTTCACCTTATTCAGTAATGTCTCTATCTCCTCCTCTACACAGATCAATAACTGTTGAGGCATCCCCATAAGTGTTGGCAGTGCTTCCATTCACAATTCCCTCTTTACATTTAACAGCCTTTGGGAATCTTTTTTCAATATCTCTACCACCTCTTTAGGGTTAGTCACCACACAGGTCCTATTCTTCACACATAAAGATTTCTTCTTATCTTGTGTTTCACTGTTCCTTTTTCATGCTAACCCAAAACCCAATTTCCTGCCATCATCTTCTTCCATCTATTTTTAGTCTCCTTTTTTACCTGTTTGCATGCATTTTTGATTGTCTCATTGTCACAACCTGCTTCCTCAAACTCTTTGAATAATTGTTTCTTTTTAATTTCACTTGTACATCCGACTTCCACCATCAGCTTGTTCTCTGAAAGCACTCATCTTACCACTTGTTCTGCCACGTTACCTCCGTTGACTTAATTAAACAGTCTTTTAATTTCCTCCATTCTTCCGCCACTGACTTCATTGTTGCTGGCAAAGCATGAAAGCCTTCCTTTATATTTTTGGCAGAACTGTTCCTTTCTCTTGAACCCCCCCACCTCCCATTTCTTCCTCAATTTCATCTTCCCTTCTGATTTCTCAGGTTGCATTGTTCTGACACATATTCACTTGGTATAACCTTTACATCTTTCATCATTTTCATATGTTCTCTTCTTATCAAAATATAGGACACCTGGGCTTCAGTTTTTCCACTATAGTATGTCACTAGGTGGGAATCTTTTTTCAAACTATGTATTCACCACTGAAAAGCCATTAAGAAACACCACTCAACCTACTTCTCTTCTTTTGCATTTATATTACCAATGCCAAATTAACCCACCACTGCTTCTACTGGGCTCCCTTCACCAACATGGCAGTTTAAATCACCGCTGACAGGTAACAAGGTGTTACTCTCAACTATAACTGTTAGGGGGCTTATTCCTTCACCTTCTCACTTCCCTGGTCCTTCTCACATGAACAGAGAGCAACAATACCCAAAGTCCTAAGGTGCAAACAATTCTATGTTTATTGGGATGAACTTCCAGCAAGCATGATTCCAGTTTCCTTCCTCAGTCTCCCCCTTCCCAGCTCTGACACCACAGAGCCTTGCCCGTGTCCCTGTTTCTGTTCCAATACCTTGTTTCCATTCTCCCCTTTAGCAAAACGTGATCCCAGTTCCCCTATCCCAGTCCCTGTTCTCGTCCCCCCGCCCTTTACTTCCTGATTGACTGCAGACTATATAGTAAAACTTGAGTTCTGCTTAGCTATACCATAACCAATCATTTTACTGAAATTTAACTAACAATCCTAACATATTGTTACATTGTTATTTAACCAATTATATTCCACCACCTTAATTGGTTTACACCCAACAAAATTAATTATACAGCAGACAGAAACAATGACAGAACCAGACAGAGATTATACAGACAAACAACAGGGAAGTGGAGACTACAGTCATAGAACAATACAGAAATGAGGATTTCACACCCCAGCTATTGATAAGTGAGTTCTTGCCAGACAGGATACTATCAAACTAAGTTTCCTTTTACATCTTCTAGACTCTTCCCTTTCTCTGGAGGTCATAGAAATATCAGGACAGGATTGTATTCCTAACAGCCCAATAGCACCTTATTTCAATGTGACTAGCTTGTAATGTAAGGATGTGACCATACACTTCCCAGTTTATGGCTGCCTCTGCTGCTTAGCAGAAGAACCAGGCCTCAGGCTGTCACAGTAAGAGAAGGCTATTACACAGACAGACAGTGATTTTTTTATTCTTTCTTTTATACCTCTATAACTAGCTAAGTGATAAGAATACACCTAAATTCTTAAAGTATAGGCCTTTGCAGACAGGCCTGAATATCTATATCCTAACAATAACCACCACTTCTGCTAGCTCATTTCTAAAGCTCTCCTTCTCTTCCATAAGTCTGCCTTGCTGTGGAGCATATGCTGACATCACACATATAATCTTACTCTTTATCAACGTCCTCTAACATGGTATAAAAAGCATCTTTTTCAGCATCAGGCCTCATGTCACGTTGAGCATATCCACTAATAACTACGATACATCCTACCTTCAAACTCAAAATGATTGCTTTCAGGCATGGAGAATAAGCCTGCGAAGTCAGTTGTGCAGATTGCACCACAGGGACAAAATCAAAGCAACAGTGTGCCCTTCAGATGTGTCATTAGGCATGCAACAATTGAAAGGTCTGACTGCTGCAAGTCAGAGTTGTGCAGTCAGTGTTTAAATTCCACCATGTCTCCTGCATGCCACATACAACAGTCAACCTTTCCAATTCTTTATCCAGGAGAGTCCTCTTTCTGACTGCTGTTAATGATCAGACATTCCATCCTCAGATACTGATGTTGCTTCAGAATGAGACATACCATCTTTATGTCAGGTACTTCCCTTCCATTTCTGTTTATGGAAGACTCATCATCATACAGTGTGAGTCCTCTGCATGCAGTAGAAGATTTAGGTGGATCCTGAAGCTTGGTTCAATTGTGAGTAGTAGACGAAGCTGCTGAAGCAGATAAAGCAGATGAAATTGCTAACGTTGTATGTGTTTTTCTTCTGTAAGTCAAAGCTAGAGATGTTTTACAGGGATGGCTTGCTAAGCCATTGCCCAACCCTCTCACTTTATCTGGGCTTGGGATCAGCACTGGGAACAAGACATTGTGGTGTGGTTATTACAGGTATAACTGAATGTAAAATTTGGCCCTCCAGCTGGAACTTAGTTAACTATCTTGTTGGCGCATATACCAGAATAGAAACCAGGTCCCATAGCATAGTAGACCTAAACAGAATAAATGTAGGAAAACCTTTAGTTTTGTCACAAAACTGAGCAGCTATGGTTCTGACTACCCACAGGGTTGATTAAGAAGCTGTCATTTCTACATAGTCACTCTTCTGAACATAAATGCACTTTTCTTCAGCACAGTGTTTATCAGCAGGAGAAAACTTAAATTAGACAAATTATTGCCACGCACAAATTAGAGCTATCAATAAGATGGAGGATATTATTAACATTAACTAAAGGCCAAATGAGATTATAGCTGGAAAATGTTTTATTGTTTTTCCTTATTCAAGTAAAAATAGGAAAGGTGGTCAGAACTGGGATACTTCATATTTGAAGTTAAATCCAGCTTTTTACTGTCATTTAATACAACAGGCACAGAAAAACATCTTCACTATACAAACAATCTTAAATATTTTATTTCCAAATTTTATATAACTCTTTGAAATACTATGGAAAAATATCCTGTGTCACAACCTTGAAATACATACATAGCTACTGAAATAGTGGAGGCTGACTGACCTAGGGTCTTTGCTACCATTAACATCAAACTGCAGTAGACTTGCACAAACATACAGTTATATTACCAACAGAGTGTTTTATTCTGAAACAAATGCAAACAAGAATGGAGCCAGAACTGGCTTCTAACTGTCCACAATGTTCCATTAGTAACAATGGGTGTGTTTAGTTGCTTTGCACTTTTGAAAATCTGGTCGTTTATTTAGGTGCCGACGTGGATTTAGAAACCTAACTTTAAGCACCATCTTGAAATTTTAGATCATGCATAAGTATAAATGATTCTTTCTAAATCTGTAAATATATAGTCCACCTGATGTGTTGTGTTATACTGGGGGGAAATATAAAGATTATATCCCCCAAAAATGTAAGGTAGATGCTGGAGACACCTGTATTGTGAAATACAGCTGCTAACTTAATGGAAAGTATGGGTCTCTTTCTGGACTCTTTCCAGTCCTAAAATAACCTGCTCCTCACACCATCCTCATTTAGTCTTTAAAAGATAAAACCCATCCTATGCTACGCTTTCTACCCATTTTTGCAGAATCAGTATTGATGTCACTAGTTTTTAACAAATGTGATTAACAAAACTAAAACTACAGTAGGTGCGTTAGTATCTAACTGTGTAACATACAGTTTTATATGTTGTTCTGGCCAGGTCTTGTAAAGCCACTAGACAGTTCTTTTTAGATAAAATAAGTATGGTCATTACCATCATTACATAGGTTGTTCCAGGCTATACCACCTGCTTACTTGATTCACTCCATTAGCACTTCATTTCTTATCCTATAAAATCAGCTGCTCCTCCTCACCTTAAAGGCTACTGAATTTTGCCCTGACACATACCTCTGCTCTCATTTCTATGATATCCCCTCCTGCTCCCTATGCCCTGCCCCCATCTTTGTGTTACTCGTCCCTTCATCTCCTTCTCTTATTCTTGGGTTCGGACCTGCCAAGTTACTGAAAGAGTCTCCCTGTTTTCACCCACTTCTCTCTTATCCCTCAAATCCCTGTGTAAAACATGTTTTATTCTCATCAGAGCAACTCCCAAATATTGCCTCTCCTGCAATGTTATCCTACATCTTGCTTTGTGTTTGGTTTTGTCCTATGTAGACTGTAAGATCTTTGGGATTGGGAGTGTGTCTTACCTATGTTGTGTAACATGCTATGCAAATTTACAGTCCTATGTAAATGTTTAATAGTAATTAATAACCCAACCAAAATAAAAAGCAAATGTAATTTAAGGGTATTTAGCTTATTCCTGAACTCAATAGCACTCAGTTACACATTTTGCCCTACAATACAACAAACTACTGGGTGTAGAGAAGAGAGTCCTCTTTATAAGCTGTCAATTGATGTTCCTCTAGATAATTCTTAATGTTGCTGTATTCCTCCTTTACTAGAAAACCAGTATCTAGCATGAAAAAGGGGTGTCTGCAAGTCCCAGCAAGTCTGTGGATTGCCAGGAGGTTTGAAGAAATGAAAAAATATTTGAATCCAGATCGAGGAACTGTGTAGACTTAAGCACTAAATTAAAATGGAAATGATATACGTACATACAGCACATAGACATACAGACAAATGCATATGTGTATGAAATGTTATTTGCAAATTATAGTAAAAATAGTTTCTAGCTAGTTTGACTTTAAATCTGATACTTAAGAGTAGTTAATGTTTTTAAATAGATTTTGTTTTCTTTAACCCAGGTATGGTGACATGGTGCCGAAGACAATAGCTGGGAAGATTTTTGGTTCAATTTGTTCCCTGAGTGGGGTCTTAGTCATTGCTCTGCCAGTTCCTGTAATTGTCTCCAACTTCAGTCGTATCTACCACCAGAATCAACGAGCAGACAAGCGCAGGGCACAAAAGGTGCGCTCTCACTTCCATCCCACACTCTTGATTTGGTGCAAAGTAGATAAGAGATGGGATTTTTTATATGGTGTATATCATCCAAGGGACCATAATTTATTAATAGGAGGGCTGCTATACATTTGTGATAGCAGGGGCCCTATGGCAAATTTACTAATTTTAAAGTATGTTTCAACTTTTTTTTGTGTGCAGAAATTGCTCCTTTCTTCTTCTTGGTAAAGTCCACAGATCCACTACAATGGGTACTTTAGGCTGTTTGCAGCTTGGAGGCAGAACTAGCCCTGTCAGCCACTGGGAGTAGGGAAGTACCTTGTTTCCTGATGTTCTCTCCAGGTTTCTCTGCCTTCTCTGGCTAGTGGCTCAGCCAGACCTCCCTACAGATTTCTCAGGAAAATTCTAAATTTATTTCAAATTTTTAGACTAACAATTTGGTTCTGTCTGATTCCCAGCCATGTCCCAAGGCTGCATTTGCTTTTGAGGACATTGTCCTGTCAGCCCTCCTTCCCTTTCTGGGGCATTTACTGCAGCTGGTGCTCCTGCCGGCTTCAAGGACAGACCTAAGCCAAGAAATGGAAGGGTCTGTGTCTCATGCTCCCTCTCATTATTGAGTGTCCCATTAAAGAACTTGGCCAGCTCTGCGGAAAGAATGTGGTTTCCCTCATAGTCCTGTCTGGGCCAGATCACCTCCCCACACCCTTCCCTGAGTAGAATAGGAGCCAGGCAGGACTGGAGAGGCTGGTTGTGCTGAATAAGATGCAGCCCAGGCCCAGTGGGGTTACCTTAGCTCCCTCCCCGAACAGGAAAGTTGTCTGGCAGGATTGGACAAAAACTGGCTCCAAGGCAAGCAAACATTCTCCAGGAGGGAGTGAAGCCAGAAGGGTAGAGAAGGGCAGGGAAGATTGTGTCTGAGTCCCCATAGCCTACACCACCAGCCAGTGCTTAATTTGTAATAACAGAGATGAGGCTCACGCAATTAGGTGATGGGGATCAAGCAATTTTTTTTTACTTTCATAACTGATGCAGCAAGCCCAAAGGTGCCAGGGATATGAACTGCCAAGCCTAGAGGTGCCAGGGCTAAGCACTGGCTAGCCCTGGCACAATTTAAGCACTGCCACCAGCCATACCTCTGACTGCAGGGCTCAGCCACCTCCTCCCACTCTTTTTCTCAATGGATCGCAGATGGAGGGCTCCAGACACAACATGACTGAGACCTCCAGGGGAAACACAGTCCTACCCGGCTCCATTCAACAGAGGAATGGAGCTTCTGGGGAGCCCATCCTTGAGCTCCAGGCCAGTACCTTCCTTGGGAGATCCAGAAAGAGCCCATGTGTGAGAGGGGAGACAAATAAGCCCAGCTTCTTGGAGGACAGAGGTATCACTAGTCTCTTGACTATTTTCAGAGAAATCTCTGTGTCCAATTTTACTTGACTAAGGGGTCTCTCACTATATAGGCCCTTTACAGGCATCCAAACCCAGGTAGGCATTCTCTCCGCTCTCTCCCTTGATCATGGAAACTCTGTGATCTGTTTCACACAGGTACATGGGGCTTTGGTCTTTGGGATCAGATGCTGAAATAAATCCATTCCCAGCTGTCTTGGTGATACAATGGAAAACTTTATGGAAAGACAAGGCAATTCAGTGTCATCAGAACAGTCGGCTTATAGAAAAGACTACAGAAACCCTCAGGTGACATCAGACTACCACCGCTAAATAAATTAACAAATAGAGACTGTCATCAGACACCCTAAATGCCCCTCCGGGCTTTCACAAGCAATGTTAACACTGGGGTGGGGAATAGGATTCACATCTGTTTCACACAGGTACATAGGGTATTGGTATTTGGGATTAGATCGGGGGTAGGCAACCTATGGCGCGTGTGCCAAAGATGGTACGTGAGCTGATTTTCAGTGGCCACTGGTCCGGGGGGCTCTGCATTTTAATTTAATTTTAAATGAAGCTTCTTAAACATTTTTAAAACTTATTTACTTTACTTATAACAATAGTTTACCTATATATTATAGACTTATAGAAAAAGACCTTCTAAAAATGTTAAACTGTATTACTGCCACACAAAACCTTAAATCAGAGTGAATAAATGAAGACTCGGCACACCACTTTCAAAAGGTGGCTGACCCCTGGATTAGATGCTGAGACAAATCAGTTCCCAGCTATCATAGTGACTGTAATGAGCATTACAAACCCCATACAGAGTTGAGGCTGACGGGAGAGGAGATCCTTCCCTATTTACCGGTAATCAGGCTGACCACACCCCCACACCGCTCCCAGAACTGCCAGTCTTGGAGACAAGCACCCACATCTGTGACCAATAAAGAAAATGAAGCCAGCTATAAAGGAGGGAGAACAGAGAGGCAAGGGAAGTAGAAAGGGATAGCAGAAGAATAATAATCCCGCACCAGGCTGCCTCTAAGAAACTGGCAGGGAGACAAAAGAAGGTGTCAAGCCCTGGAATTTAAAGGCTGATAAACTCAATTAAGTAATTTCCTAATTTCACTAAATTCCTAAAAGAGACTTGTCTTCAAAGCATTCCCATTTTAACCCTCCTTAGACAATTCCTATTTTTGCAGAGGGATGGCAGCATTTTTCTTTTCCCAACTTCAATCATTACTGTTCGTCCTGTGCTTCCAGAGTGTCTCACCAGAATCAGACAATAATATTGGCTTTAGGAAAGAAGGAAATTGCTTATCTTTTGCCACACAATTTTTCTGACTGGGTTTCTCTACAGAGAGAAAGATAACAGAAAAGCACTGTATAATGCGGTTCCTGAAATGTCTTGGATTCAGGACAAACATACATGGGATTGGCAGGGATGTCAAACACAGAGCTGAGCTAAAGATGGGTACTGTCAGGTACCCCAGGTCTCGTTTCAGAAGAATGTTAGCAGAAATATCTCACTCACCGTAAGACATTTTGGTAGGCTGCTGATCAACACCTTTGCATCTTGAAACAGTAAAGTACCCTATGACCTCTGTATGTGTGAGGACACAGGATGCAAGTTGGGGAATGGTATTTTGCAAATCTGGGCAAGGTCACTGATATGTGTCTTACCAGCTATTATACTGTTCCCCAGGACAATAGAAAAGATAGGAATGGGAGAGTGACACTGACAATGTTTATGCCTTTCTTGCTGTAGCGACTATGGCTCTCTGGCCTGATCAATCGGGTGTTGCATCTTTGGATGTCTCTGTCTCACAGAAGAGGTCTGCAATTGCAAGACCAGTCCTGCATCTGGGAACAGAGGTTTAAAATGAATACTTGGATAAAGTGATTATTGCTTTCATGGACCTCAGAAGAGAAGTCAACAAATAGAACATATTCTACTAGCTGATACGAAGACAATAGTTTAACTACCCTGTTAAATAAGTGAAACATAGCCTTGAGTTCTTCCAGGAGGATTTTACTGTGGGCATATAAATGTCCAAGTTAAAATGTAAAGTCTCTGTAATGTGTTGTCAGCACGTTCAAGAAAAAGAAGTTTTGTACAATTATCAACCTTAAACACTCTTTTTTAGAGCATCAACCTTACTCCAATGCTGTAAGGTCATAGAGCATAAGAACACTGGTCCATCGAGTCCAGTGTCATGTCTTCCAAAGTGGGCAGCACCAGATGCTTCAGAGAAAATGAACAGAATAGGGCAATTATCAGTTGATTCATCCCCCATTATCCATTCCCAGATTCTGGCAGTCAGAGTTTAGGGTTATGTTTCTGACCATGTTGGCTAATAGCCATTGATGGACCTATCCTCCATGAACTTATCTAACTCTTTGTTGAACCCAGTTATACTTTTGGCTTTCACAACATCTCCTGGCAATGAGTTCCCCAGGTTGACTAGGTGTTGTGTGAAGAGGTTCTTCGGTATGTTTGTTTTAAACTAGTTGCCTAATAATTTCATTGGGTGACCCCTGGTTCTTGTGTTATGTGAACAGGTAAATAACGCTTGCCCATTTGCTTTCTCCACGGCATTCATGTTTTATAGCTTTCTATCATATCACCCCTTAGTCATCTCTTTTCTACACTGAACAATCCCAGTCTTTTTAATCTCTCCTCGTATAAAAGCTGTTCCTTATTCCTAATCCTTTTGTTGCCCTTCTCTGTACATTTTCCATTTCTAATTTATCTTTTTTGAGGTGGGGTGACCACAGCTGCATGCAGTATTCAAGATGTGGGCATGCCATGGATTTATATACTAGCACTAAGATATTTTCTGTCTTATTATCTATCCCTTTCCTAATGGTTCCTAATATTCTCTTAAATTTTTTGACTGCTGCTGCTTTTTTAAAAGCAGCTGTTTTTGGAGATTTATCCACAATGACTCCAAAATCTCTTTCTTGAGTGATAACAGCTAATTTAGACCCCAACATTTTGTATGTATAGTTGGGATTATGTTTTCCAATGTGCATTACTTTGCATTTACCATCATTGAGTTTCATCTGCCATTTTGTTCTCCAGTCACCCGGTTTTGTGAGATCCCTTTGTAATTCTTCACAGTCATCTTTGGATTTAACTATCTTGAGTAATTTAGTATCATCTGCAAACTTTTCCAAATTATTTATGAATATTTTGAACAGCACAGGTCCCAGTACAGAGCCTTGGGGGAACCCCACTATTTATGACTTTACATTGTGAAAACTGACCATTTATTCCTACTCTTTGTTTCCTATCTTTTAACTGATCCATGAGAGGAATTTGCTTAAGAATCTTTGCTGAGGGAGATTGTCAACGGCTTTGTGGAAGTCACAGTACACTATATCAACTGGATCACCTTTGTCCACATGCTTGTTGACCCCCCAAAGAATTCTAATAGATTGGTGAGATATGATTTCCCTTTGAAAAATCCATGTTGACTCTTCCCCAACACATCGTCTTCATCTATGTGTCTGATAATTCTATTCTTTACTATAGTTTCAACCTATTTGCCTGGTTCTGAAGTTAGGTTGTCAGCCTGTAATTGCCAGGATAGCCTCTCTAGCCTTTTTTAAATATCAACATTACATTAGCTATACTCCAGTCATCTGGATAGCAATAGGTTATATACCACAGTTAGTAGTTCTGTAATTTCATATTTAAGTTCCTTCAGAACTCTTGGGTGACTACCATCCTATTCTGGTGACTTATTACTGTTTAATTTATCAATTTGTTCCAAAACCACCTCTACTGACACCTCAACCTGGGACAGCTCCTCGGACTTGGCATTTAAAAAGAATGGCTCTGGTTTGGGAATCTCCCTCACATGCTCTGCAGTGAAGACAGATGCAAAGAATTCATTTACATACTCAACAACAGCCTTGTCTTCCATGACTGCTCCTTTAACACCTTGATCGTCCAGTAACCCAACTGACTGTGTGACAGGCTTCCTGTTTCTGATGTACTTAAAACACTTTTGCTGTTAGTTTTTGTGTCTTTTGCTAGTTCCTCTTCAAATTCCTTTTTGGACTGTCTTATTATTCTTTTACACTTGACTTGCCTACGTTTATGCTCCTTTCTATGTTCCTCAGTAGGATTTGACTTCCAATTTTTATAAGATGCCTTTTTGCCTCTAATCACCTCTTTTAGTCTGCTGTTTAGCCGTGGTGGCATTTTTTGGTCCTCTTACTATTTTTTTATTTGAGGTATACAAGCATGACCTTGGAACCTCATTCTTCTCCTTATAGCACTACCCAGACTGAACCCCTGCAGGAGGTGTCGTTATACTTCCTATCTATTAGAATGGGTCTTTCAATGGCTATGTTCTCCAATAAGATGAGTTTATTTTAAATGGGAGCTTTCTCCAATAAGATACAGGATTGTAAATTTTAATTCAGAAAGGTAGTCCTCACATGCCTGCCATGGCATTCATCCCCTAAGTAAATTCAAGAAATGTTCCTCCTTTGGTTAAGCATCAAAGTCCAGTCCTTAGAAGAACTGATAGGCTCAGGGCAGAGTAGTCGTCCTCTTCTGCATTTAGATATATTAGATGACTACATGGCCATCAATACATAAATTCACCAAATTCTGTGTATTGGTCATCCAATCGTAGCCAACGCTATTTCTTTACTTTTGACAGCAGTCTTCTCCACATTTTAGAGGGGAAAGGTAGAAGAGATGTTTATATATAATCAATTTCACTTCTGATGTCCACTTTAAAAGAATGATCCCGCTTCCCACTCTGAATGCACACTGCTATTAAAATCCATTTGTAGCGAGATCTGTGAACCTTAGCATGAATAAGAACAGTAAAATGTATCCGTGCTTATATGAAAATTTCCTTTCTTCAAGTAATAAGGTCCACAGATATGACTCACCCTGGAGACCAGTGTATCATCCAGAATACAGATGGAAATTGACATCTGAAGACTTGGGTTTGTTAGGCGGGATTTACCATGTTGTGCCATAGAATAAATTGTTGTGCTTTTTCTTCAGAGTATAGTTACTGCAATATGTAATTTAGGAAAGTAAATTTGAATTATTCTGGCTGTGACATTTACCTCAACTGGAGGGAACTTCAGAAGACAGGGCATTCCCCTGCTGCCAGTGATTGACAGGTATGGTTCTTCCCCCAAGCTGGAAGCAGGCTGAAGTACCCATTTTACCTGATCTGTAGACTTTATTATTTAAAGGACATTTTCAGTTAGGCACAGGTTTTCCTGTTACATATATTCGGGGTATCATGGGTTGAATGTTAACAGTTATTTATAATAATACTATATGCTTCTCTTTTCTGTGGACCCATGTTTCTTCCTAAATGCTCTCCCCGTTTTCCATCCCCTCTTTTGCTTCACCTTTTGTATAGCTATCCATTAACCCCTATGGTATGTTTAATATATTATCAGCCAAGGAATCTCAGGCCTTGTTCACTCTAAAGGGAAAAGTCTATCTAAGCTATGCAATTTGGGTTACATGAATAGCATAACTCAAATCAACATAGCTTAGATCTACTTACCGCAGGGCCACACTACACAACGTCGACAAGAGACTCTGTCCCATCAACTCCTCTTAATCTTCTCAATCAGGTGGAGTACAGGAGTTGATGGGAGAGCGATCGGTGGTTGATTTAGCGGGTCTAGTAAAGGTAGACTCTAGTAAAGACCCGCTAAATCAACCACCGGTGCATCGATTACCATAGTATCAATCTTCTGGTAAGTGTAGACAAGCCGTAAGAGTAGCTCCTTCAGAGTATACCAACAATGGTCCCTAGATATCTTGAGGAGTCCTTAATTGCCAATCTCAATGATCACTTTCTCCCCAGAAGAGCATTTCATCATTCCTTAATAATGTCCAAAGAATTAACTGGTACCATAAATTAAATATATGGTCTTTTATGTGATCATGATCTGACAAGGCTTTTACACTTTTATATAGCAACTTTTATCCTGAAGGTTGGCTGATCTTTTATTTTACTTACTGATTGTGTACATAACGTAGCTATCTGTCAAGTTACGAATAACTTTAGGTATTACTGACGTACAACTAGCTCTGTAAAGTGCAACAACTGCTTAATAGCACCTGGCAGCTCAAGGCAGAGCATTTGCATTAGGGCATAATGCCGGCTACCATTGTTTAAAACTTAATTGAAATGTTAACTTGAGATTACAGAGGTATATCTGATGTAAGAATCCAGCCCAGATTTTTTAATGTAGTAATAAAGCATGTTAAGCTTGTGCTTAGTGAGCAATTATTTATAGAACCGCCATTTTTTAAATGCAGGATATCAATTTGAATATAAATAACACTTCCTTCTTCACTAAGTGTTGATGTCATTTAAATTCTCATCACCAAGCTAAAGTAAATTATGTGCAGTTAGTGGAAAACAATAAAGCAAAGCAAGAAATATTGGCCTGAGCTCTGTTAGATATAAGTGTAAATTACACTTACACCCACTGTAAAGCCTCTTTATACTACCAGAATGGTGTAAAGGGCCCTTAATGGAACTGAGAATTCAGGTCATTTAGTCCATTGTTCTTGAACCCACATGACATATTAAGGCAGTGATACTCAACCCTCAATGGTTCAGGAGCCAAATTAGCAATCAACGTTAACCCAAAGATCCACAGTAGTGTGAATTCATTGTGTCAGTTAGTGTTTACAATTGATACTAATAACATATTAAAAGTATCCTGATTGGTTAATAATTAAATCACAATGTTTTAATATCATATGATGCAAACAGCCACAGGAGACACATTAAAATGCCACTTGCAGTTGGCAAGCCTCAATGTGAGTATCACTGCATTAAGATATTGTTCTTATCTTTACATTAGAAGATCATGAAGGTGCCGAGTAAACACTAACTAGAGAATTTGTACTGTTTCCGTAGCGATAGGAAGAGAGGTAGCTATCTTGGTGGCCAGCAGAATGGACACAACACTATTAATGTTGCATTTTGTGCTATTGAAAAAGCTGATTAAAATGGACCAAATGTATCTCTTGGTAAATCTGACAGAGCTAATTTCCAGTGAGGCATAAGAAGCTTCCATTTTGCAGAGTTCCTACCATGGAATAATATTAATATTACTATGTTTTGTGCTGGTGCTACATCTAAACATTTATGAAATTCGGGGGACTAATCTATAAACGTAAATTCAAAAGACAGAAGAAAAGCAAAGAGCTCAAAAGAGATGTATGGAACCTTTATCATCATGGAGAAAAGAAGTTGTACACCCATAAGAATGTGAGCTGATAGTCCATTTGCTGGAAAGTTTAAGACTGAAGACTATGGTGGAATTTTACCAAAGCAGCTAAAAGAGCCTTTCTAGTTCAGATATTTTGTACTTTCCCCAAAGATTGCAAAAATTCACAGAGCACTTCTACTGCTGCAGCCATATTTACAAAACATCAGTGTCCTAAGGACTAAGGGAAGAAATGGAAAGTTTCACAGTAAGGAGGATGGTTTTCTGTGGAAGAGTTTAGTCCTCTCTCTTTTTCCAGGCACTGCTGCTCAAAAGGAGAGTAGGACGAGGTTTGTGTTGGCTGAAAAAAAGAAGTATCTGACAAAACGTTCTGGTGACAGGCACTAATGAAAAAATGTTGTCTTCTCTTCCTCTTGTGACGTACAGAAACCAAACATTTTCCACCTGGCACCTCTCGGGGACTAAACTTATATTATACTTCTACTAAGTTGCATCACTCTATCAAAAGCAGCCAAATATAAACATCTCAGAACAGTTCCTTTTTGGCAGCATATTATATGATCATTGGTGCTGTGATGATTTTAAAAAGAAGCAGCAGAATTAATTATTAGAACAACCAGCAGTGTTTATTGGACATGCATTTGCTTGGAAATGCACCTGGAAATGAAGGGAGCATGTTATGAAACAAAGCTTGCCCCCCATTCCTTCAGCCTAAAACCTAGCACCAGGGATTCTTTATTCCATAGAGTGCCAGCACTAATGCCTTCTCAGTGTCGGAAGGGCAGGGGAAAAATACAGAGGAGCCACTGTGTTCTCTCCTTTCTGTGAAATGAGTGATATTGCGGACATATTTTTCTGCCCTCTACACTTTGTAGTAGATGGACGTGTATGATCCCATTTTTATGAACCCCTCATTTGTGTGGCAGTCATCCTCCTACTCTTCTCAGTTCCTTCTTCATCCAGAAGACATGCTGGGAACTGCCATGCTCTGACTCTTCTCACTCAAGCTCGCACTTACCAACCCAACACCATTTAGAAATCTTCTCAGATATTGGTTGGCAAACTATATCTATTTTGTTTCCCATCTCCCAGGAAGATTGAGTATGGCAGCTGGAAGGCCATTGCCCTGACAAAGAGAGGGAACACAGATGAAGAACTAGTGTTTAACATTTTGAGCCTGCTATCTTCCCTCAAAGATCTGAACCAAAGGATCTGAATTTTTAAAAGGTGGTTTACATGGGATCTGACTGAGTGATTTATACAATAATTCCCTCAAAGAACTTTGTAGTAGACTTGACAACTAAAAGCTATTGTTGTTGTTATTTTATTTGTATTATCTTAGCACATAGGAGCTCAAGCCATAAAGTTCACTCAACCCCCAATGACACCCAATATATGACAGCATTCAGAGCTACTGAAAGTGGCATTCCCCTGCCATAGTCCATATACCCATAAACATCTTTGAATGCATCTTGTTATTAAAAAAAAAAAAGTATGTAATTTTCCTGTCCTTGGATGTAGGGTTTTATGTTTTTGTTTCAATAACAAAGACCCTTTCTCCTATTTTTACAAAGACACAAAAGTTTGGAAGAATTTAGAGCATCAGGTTTCAGAGTGGAACTCAGATTTTATTTTGTTTTTTATCTGTACTAGCAACCAGCAATGTGCAGAACTGATCTTGAATAAGCGTCTGTTCCATTATGATAGTTTTTTGCAACCTTAACTTAGACAATGAAATTATCCAGCCTCCTCCATGAGAATTTATTGCATAATGTATAGTGCTTACAATCCTTTGGCTGGCCTAAGCCTTTATTAAGTCAGTTGTGGGGAGGGTCTGAAGCCACCAGGAGCAGTGAACTAGTTATCTTTTAGGGTCTGATCCAAAGCCCATTAAATGCAATGAATGGACTTCTGTTCACTTCAGTAGGCTTGTGATCAGTCCCCCTGCGAGAAGCATTTTCTAGAATTTAAAACATTAGAATGAAAGTCAGGATATCTGGTTCCTGGCTCTGTCACAGATTTGCTGTGCAATCTTGGGCTCTTCAGTCTGTCTTGCCACCCACTCAAGCTGGACTTAGTGATAAATGATCACTTACACCAAAAATCACAAAATATTCAGATTCGTCCAGTTCCAAGAGACCAGTCACTCACCCTAGATCAATTTGTATCTTAGATCTTATACCAAAGACAATGCATGTAGCCAATCTTATAATTAACTAAATGTTTATTACCTAGGAAAAAGAAATAAGAGTTATTTACAGGTTAAAGAAAGCAATCCTATATGCAGTCTGTGATTCAGAACATGACAGATATGTAGTAATATGTCAGGACTGAATGTCTTTTTAGGGCTTAACCTGAGGATCTCTGCTTCCTGTTTCTCAGTGCCAGCCCTTGTAAGAATCCAAACAACAAAGATGATAAATTTTCAAGTTAGCTATTTTTATTTCCCTCTTCCACCATTCAAACTGATGGGATGAAGCCTTCTGCATGTACTTCTTCATGGGTGAAAGGGGCAATCAATAAAACTTTTGTCCTACAATGGCCCACTTAATTTTTGATAGTCCTCCCGGATGGGCAGGGAGAGCAAGTCTTCCCATCTGAGTTCTCAAGTTCAGAGCAGGATTTTTACAGTTATAAAACAAGCATATATTTTACCTTTGTAGCATAGAATACAGACATTGTAAGTAAGATTAATGGATGCACCAATTTACAAGCATTTCATAAAGTCTAAACACTAAATATTTTCTTATAAGACTAATATCTCTTTTGAACAGAACTAACATACAGGTGAGTCGGTTTGGTTTTCAGCTATAGTTTCAGTTTTTATCTAATGCCTACGGCCTTGGCCAGAGCTGGCACTTGGTTTACCAGCATCATACCTGTAACCATGTGTCACATGCTGCAAGCAGAATTGTCTCCATAGTTGCTTTCCACTCTATTTCTCGGATTCCTTGGCTGTCTGCTGAGAAGACTCTCTCTCCCTTTGGAAGTATGAGGCAGAAAAAGAAGAATAATTTCATTCCTCAGAACTGATCCAGATCATGATTGGAGAAGATATTTGGCTAATGCAGTGACCCTGTTGTCTCTCCCCGTGCATGCTATTCCAGGATCATATTATACTAGCAGGAATGAAACAGTAAACAAACGGGTTTATTCTGTGATGCCATAGGAATTAGAGAAGAACTATCCCCCTATTTTCTGAAAACTTCAACATAGTAATTATTGACAATGGAAAAAGTCATATTACCTCAAAACAGAGCATCGAACTCTCTCTTCTACTGCAGTAGCTTTAAACTCTTCACTTGAGCTTATAGTCTACTAACAAAGTTCAAGTTTGCTAAATCATTCTTCTGCACTTGGCTTTAGGAATCAGAAATCTGTGGATTGAGTATGACGACAAAGTCAGTCTCACTTTGATATACAGGGAACCAGTCATAAAAATTTCTGCAGGAATCATACTGAGGACTCCACACTTTCCAGGAAGCCAACAAAGCGAAGACTATTCTGCAACTTCTGCTTTTGGTATTATTGATCTTGAGAGTCTTCTCTTTAAACATAAGGTATCCTCTCTATTGTTAGCTTCCCACTATTTAGTCTACACTATGTGACTCAATAGTTCAAACTGACAATTTTACCAAACATTTCTTAAGGAAGCTCAATCATCTTCCATCCATCATCCTCCACCCACAGATTAGCACCTCCTCTGGACAGCTACCAGAGAGTGGTCCTACTGGGTTTTAGGGAGCTGGACAGGCACAAGCCTGCACACAACTAAAGGACCCTCCCCCAGCCTGGATCCACTGAGCCTGGGACTCAAATAATTATGGGGCAGGGAGAGGAACAGAAAAAATAACAAGGACAGGGTGTGATGAGCAAAGGGTCAAAAGTAGGGAACCGGAAAGGGACACCAAGCAGAAAACCTTGGACAGCACCCACTGCTCCTCAAAGGTGTCAAGGGAGCCAGCAGACATCGCCCAGAGGAACTCTGCCCAGATACGTGAACGGAGAGAGGAATGGAAATAGGACCCCAAGTCACAGAGAACCCCTTCAGCCAACATCCTCTCCCTGGTGTTATAGATGGCCACTTTGGCCATCAGTAGGAGGAGGTTGATGAGGAGGTCCCGCGACTTTGTGGGGCCATAGATAGGGTGTGCATATAAGAAAAGGTGGAGGGAGAAGTGCAGCCAAAAATGCAACAGTAGGTCTAGGAGGAATGGGAAAAGGGGCTGCAACCTGGTGCACTCAAGGTAGACGTGCACCGGTGTCTCCCTCATGCTGCAAAAGGGACAGGCATCAGAGACGAGGTGAACCATGCCAGGCACACGCCCGTGCTCACAGCTCTGTGCAGGAGCCACCAATCAATATCCCTGGTGGGCCGGGGGACCAAGGTGGAATATAGGCTGACCCACCGGGGTTTCTCACTTTCAAGAGATGGCAATAGGTCCCACTACTTAATGTCGGGGTGGGACATGAGGGTTGAGGATATGGAGAGGATGGCACATGAGTGTGTACATATGTGCCTTTGGCGCGGTTCAAAAATGAACCAGCTGTAGGTCATGCCACCGGCTAAAAGTGTGTGAGTGGAATGGCCGGGGGGGCTCATGGGGAAAGGGCCCTTTGAACAGATCTGGAAGGCTTGGGGTGTGGGGTGGGCAGGGAGCACCCTCCTTCAGGACCCACTTGAGGTAAGCCTGAAAAGCAGGCGATAAAGCTGCCCTCACCTCCTGAAGTACACACTGCAGAGTTCAAAAGGTGGAGAGCCCCATGTGCTGAGCAAGCGACAGGGGATTCACCCAGGGTCCCCAGTCATAGTCCGGGCGGTCTCCAATTCTGATGACTCCTGACAGGACCATCCTCTGGCACTCCGCCACCTGCACACCAAGTTGGGGATTGTGTAGCAGGGGTCCACATGGATATCTACCCCCTCAGCAGCTACCACAGACCTGGTTGCTGATACCAGCTTCCAGGTCCAGAGGAGGTCCTAGTAGAAGACCAGCAGCTCATAGAGGTCTCACGGAAGACCTCTCGGATGGAGATAAAAGAGCTGCCGGTCATATCGGAGCCCTCGGAAGCAACGCAGGAAGGCGTGCACCAACGTGCTCCACACTAGGCTACCTGCACTATAAAGAAGTCTCAGCAGGGCCTGGAGGCAGAAGGCATAGATTTGAGTGCGAAGGCAGATCAGGCCCTGTACTCCTTCCTCCAGAAGGAGACTCAAGACCCCTGCAGAGACCCCGTGCAGTCCTGGCCAAAAGAACTCCAGGACCACCTTCTGGAAGTAGGCCAGGAAACCTAGGTCCAGGATCAGGGTGTTGAGCTGGTGCCAGAGCATGGACAGGACTAGCTGATTGAACACCACTTCCCTCCCCCACAGGGAAAGGCACCGGAGTAGTCCTGTCCACGTCCACAGTTGCTCAAACACCGTGCCCTCCAAACCTTGCCAGTTCTCCGGTGGAGAAGGATGCATAGTGGTAAGGTAAACGCTGAGATAGAGCAGCAGATCCGTGCTCCATGGAATGGCCTGAAGCCCTAGTGGAAGGGTGCTCACCTGCCACTCATCCCCAACCACCAGGTCAGAGCTCTTGACCCAGTTGACCTGGGTGGAGAAGGCTGTCGAGAAGATGGCCTGGCAAGCCTCCACCCATACCAGGTCGCCCAGGACCTGAATCATGAGAAGCATGTCATTGGCATTCGCTGAGAGGATCAGCTACAACTCTGGCTCACAGAACATCAACCCTGTCAATCTCCTACGGGGGAGATGGAGAAAGGACTCGATGGCCAGAGTGTACAGCTGGCCTGACAGCAGACAGGCACCCCTCGTCTGAAGCTGACTGGTGCGGTCAGGGTTCAGTGGAGCTTAACCAAACACTCTGAGGAGGTGTACAGCACCTGGAGAAAATCCACAAACTGGGGTCTGAAACCAAATGCCCACAAAGTGCCCAGGAGATACCCATGGTCCACTCTGTCGAATGCCTTCTCCTGGTCCAGAGACAGGAGGGCGAACAACAGACCATCCCTACACTTGAGCTCTAAGAGGTCTCAGGCCAGATATAGATGATCAAAGATGGTGCGGCCCAGGTAGATCTGGTTAGTGTGGAGCAAGACAGGACACCAGTTCTGAAGGTTGCAGAAGTTCCCCTTCTTTTGAAGCAAGGTGAGCACAGCCTGCCTTCATGACAGAGAGGCGTCTAGCCCCTCTCACTGGTGGCTGGAATGGGGGAACCTGAGACTGAGACCGGGACCTGGGCCGGGAGGCAAAAATAGACAGCAAGGGGTGGGTGGGACAGGCAACATAGGGAAAGGGGGCAAACTGCTGGGGAGAGGCCTGTGGGCAAAGAAAGGGTGGGGGAAGGCCACCAGCCAAGAGCAGCAGAGAAAGGGAGGGCAAGTCCAAGGGGACGGGAAAGGCATGTGCATTTGTGGTTTAAAAGCCCTTGCTCGATGCTGCAAAAGCCAAGTAGACAAAGGCCAGGCAAGCGGCCAAGTCCAGGAGTGGAGAGCAGTCAAAATGGTGAGAAAGGGTGATGGAGTAGGGGAAAGGCTCCACATCTCTCTCCCACCCCGACCTTCCGAACAACAACAAGAACCACCACAGGAGTAAAGATGTTAAAGTCAGTCAGTCCTGTGAAAAAAACCCTCTACAATGTCCTGCAGTAGCTCCAGATGTACCAAGCACTGCAACTCTTCTTCCTCCTCCTAACACCAGCAGCAAACAGCCAGCCCACAGATGGGAGTAGGCCAGCCCACAGATGGGAGCAGGCCAGCAGGGCTCCCCAAGGAGCAGCAGCAACCAGCTGGTGAGGTAGCGGAGAGGGATGGGACGGGGAGGGGGTTCTGGCCCAGACAAAAGCTAAAGAGGGTGCTCTGAGACCAGCAGCAACAGCTCCACACCCACTAGTTAGTGGTAGAAGGCAGGCATATCAGCCCTAGAATGGTAAAGACCCTGTCCCCAGGAGCTGAAAACAGCTTCTCTCGGGTCAACAAGAGACTCACGAGTCCAATTAAGGATCTTTCAAAACCTCTTTTGGTGAGAGGGGATGAGGAGAGATGGAATATAAGCTGTGTCAGGAAGAAAAGGCTTTTCCTAGGTGTAAGGCAGCTCTCCTCCCTGTAGGGGAAGCAACCATGCTAACAGACTGTTTGAGTAAGGACTAGCACTCAGAGGCCAGCATAATGAGGCAATACCCCTCAGGGAAAGGTATTCTCTTTTTGTTTGGCTGAAGAGAACTTCTTGAAGAGAACTTCTCTTTTTGTTTGGCGGAAGAGAACTTCTTGGCCTACTTTTCATCTTGAAAATACTGAAGAATAAAAGCTCTCCAGAGTGGGACTGATTTACTCCAGGTGTGCCCCCCCCTCCGCCCTCCCAGAGAAGGAATTGCTGAGCCTGGTGAAGTAAAGGAGGTGCTTTGCCACACTACATAAACAAGAGTTAATCTGGCCCATCCTCTCTCAACAATTTGTTTAAAATTTCAAGAGAATGCTCAGACTGGGACAAGTGGTGATTCGTATTAAGTATCATTATACAGGTAGGCATAAACAAGATGTAACAAACACTTTGCAGCAAGTAGAAGGCTTTAGAAAGGGCTATCAGGAACTCAGGAATTTAGCGTTTCTGTGTATTGATGCCTTTCTCTCTCATTGTTATACATATGTTCCTGATGCTGTTGCAAAAAAATCAAACATGATTCTGGGATGCATTAACAGGTATGTTGTGAGCAAGACACGAGAAGTCATTCTTCCACTCTACTCTGCGCTGGTTAGGCCTCAACTGGAGTATTGTCCAGTTCTGGGCACCGCATTTCAAGAAAGATGTGGAGAAATTGGAGAGGGTCCAGAGAAGAGCAACAAGAATGATTAAAGGTCTTGAGAATATGACCTATGAAGGAAGGCTGAAAGAATTGGGTTTGTTTAGTTTGGAAAAGAGAAGACTGAGAGGGGACATGATAGCAATTTTCAGGTATCTAAAAGAGTGTCATCAGGAGGAGGGAGAAAACTTGTTCACTTTAGCCTCTAAGGATAGAATAAGAAGCAATGGGCTTAAACTGCAGCAAGAGAGGTTTAGGTTGGACATTAGGAAAAAGTTCCTAACTGTCTGGGTGGTTAAACACTGGAATAAATTGCCTAGGGAGGTTGTGGAATCTCCATCTCTGGAGATATTTAAGAGTAGGTTAGATAAATGTCTATCAGGGATGGTCTAGACAGTATTTGGTCCTGCCATGAGGGCAGGGGACTGGACTCGATGACCTCTAGAGGTCCCTTCCAGTCCTAGAATCTATGAGTCTGTTTCTCATATTAGAAAATTAGAATGCTCTGAGGAACTATGGAGGTTCTTCGTGGCTCATAGCAGTTGAAATGTTATGTTCTCTTGGACCATTGACCCTTCTTTTGAGGAACTTTTAACTGAAGGATTAGAAATGACATAAGTCGAGATGGAAGCAACATTCCTGACCTTCAAGACAGATATAGAAGTGACATGATCACTACTACAGAAAAAGGAAAATATAATTTGCCTAATATTATGAGAATATCTATAATCATTTATCCAAATCATTGTTCCAATTGGCTGATTCATGGAAAGAAACAAAAGCTGCTAGCTAATTTGCAGTTTAACCAGGAAAACACTCTTTTGATTTGTTGCCTGAATGACCATCACTTTAGCGATTATGACATTGGTATTCATAAACAGCGTATTCCAATTAGCTGCTTTCTATAAACAGACTAATGGATACAAGTAGAAGTGCCACCATTTCTTTTTGTCTCCTTTGCACAGAAAGCCAGACTTGCTAGAATTCGAGCAGCAAAGAGTGGGACTGCTAATGCTTACATGCAGAGCAAACGAAATGGCTTACTGAGTAACCAGCTTCACCAGGTAATATATTTATGTAATCCAGCTCCAGAATAGCTACTTAATAATAACACAGCTGCCATTTATTCTATTTATCATCAGGATTAGTCAATCTGACTCTATAAGTAATACTCTCAGTAGAAGTAGGTTAAAGAAGGACAAATTGAACTATTATTGTTTAAGCAAGTTACAGAACTGGATGACATTATATAAAGTAACAAAGGATAGGATGGTTCACAAACTCTGGATTCAAATACATCCCAAACTTAAACACGTTTGGTTCAAATAAAAAGTCTCTCTGAGCCAAACCAAGACCTTGCATCTGGGCACCCTCAAATTTTGGAAAAATGTTGATCTAGATCTGATCTTTATGGTCTGAGAAATAACATTTTAATTACAAATGTGCTCAAGCAACTAAATATAAATCTGGATTTTATACATCCCAAAGTTTGGAGTGTTGGGACCTAGAGGACGTTTTATGCCCATCTCTAATTTTGACATTTGATATAGTCCCATTTTCATCCCAATTTAGTTAGTGCCCTCTAATGAATAATGATAAAAGCATTTAATAAATCAGGAAACGTTTTCTACATAATTCTTCATTCTGTGTCTGTAACATCTGCTGTACACTTTCTGAACTCAGTGGTTCGGGATTAGTCAGTGACATGATTTTTTTGTATAAAGGGTAATACCACAAATTCTTCAGCATTATTAAAGAATCTCAAGAGGAAATAAGACAATTATGTGCAATTTCTTTTTTAAAACAGGCCCTTACACAGGGGAAAATCTTTTACCATCAGTTAGATTTATGACCATTTAAGTGTGTGCTGATTTTACAATCAGCACCTTCACATGATGATTACATCTGTAAGTTGCATTGTTCTAACTATACACAAAAGGCCACCCAGTTCTGGGCACCACACTTTAGCAATGGTGTGGATAAATTGAAGATAGTCTAGAGAAGAGCAACAAAAATGACAAAAAGCTTAGCAAGCCTGAGCTTCAGGGAAGGGTTATTGTCATAACATATTTCCCAGATTTGGACCTTAGCATCCAAAATATGGGTGTTAGCATGAAAACCTCCAAGCTTGCTTACCAGCTTGGACCTGGTAAAGCTGCCACCACCCAAAAAATTAGAGTGTTTTGGGGCACTCTGGTCCCCCCAACAACCTTCCCTGGGGACCCCAAGACCCAAATTCCTTGAGTCTTACAACAAAGGGGAATAAACCCTTTCCTCCCCCTTCTCCCTTCCAGGTGTTCCCTCCCTGGGTTCCTGGAGAGATACACAGAAGCAAGCTCCATGAATCTAAACAGAGGGACTCCACCCTCCCTATTTCCAGTCCTGGAAACACAAGTACTTCCCTCTTCACCCAGAGGGTATGCAAAGTCAGGCTTAGTAAATCTTAGTAAATTTTCCCCCTGACTTCTTCCTCCCACCAATTCGCTGGTGAGCTACAGACTCAATTTCCTGGAGTCCCCCTCTAAAGAAAAACTCCAGCAGGTCTTAAAAAGAAAGCTTTATATAAAAAGAAAGAAAAATACATAAAAATGGTCTCTCTGTATTAAGGTGACAAATACAGGGTCAATTGCTTAAAAGAAATATGAATAAACAGCCTTATTCAAAAAGAACACAATTCAAAACACTCCAGCAACTATACACATGTAAATACAAAAAAAAACCACATATAAACCACTGTCTTATCTTTCTGTACTTACAACTGGGAAACAGAAGATTAGAAAGGCAGGAGACAGAAAAAATCACTCTCATAGCCGAGAGTGCCAGACACCAGACAGAGAACAAAGAACTCAGACACAAACTTCCCTCCACCCAGATTTGAAAAAGTCTTGTTTCCTGATTGGTCCTCTGGTCAGGTGTTTCAGGTTACTGGTGTTACCCCTTTACAGGTAAAAGAACATTAACCCGTAGCTATCTGTTTATGACAGTTATAAAAACTGGAAATGTTTAGTCTTGAGAATAGAAAACCGAAGGGGAGCCTGATAACAGTCTTCAAATATGTGAAGGGCTATTATAAAGAGGACAGTGAATAATTGTACTCCACGTTCACTAAAGATAGAACACAGAAGTAATGGGCTTAATCTGCACCAAAGGAGATTTAGGTTAGACAATAGGAAAAACTTTCTAAGGGTAGTTAAGGTCTGGAATAGGCTTCCAAGGATGGTTGTGGAATCCCTGGCACTGAAGGTTTTTAAGAACAAATTGGACAAACACCTATCAGGGATAATCTAGGTTTACTTGCTCCTACCACAGCCCAGACCTGGACTTGATGACCTCTTGAGGCCCGTTCCAGCCCTACATTTTTATGATTCTGTGGAAATGCTGAGGTTTGAGACGTTCAAGAAGGGTTGCAAGGAAAGCAGAGAAAATATTTTGATTAATAAACAAAAAAGACATCATGCGCAAACTGATTTATTTTATATCATGTAGTTTTGCCCTGATAAAGCACTGCAGATATATTGCAGTATACACCCCGAGTCTGTTTTCATCAAATATTTGGCTAAGAGACTTTTGTTCAAAAATGAAAATAATAGAGAATTCTATGTATTTACAGTCCAAAAAGGAGGAAGAACAGAACTTTCTTAGCAAATCTGGCTCTTCCTTTGAAACACAGCACCACCACCTGCTTCACTGTCTGGAAAAAACCACGGTAAGAAAATGGAATCAGTGTCTTCCTGTAAACCTAATTTTGGTTCTGCAGTAGCTTATTTCTCCTAATTCCTCACATTACAGTCTTACCCAGGACCAAAAGCTATTTTATAGATTGGGCTGATTTAGAAATTTTCTAGTTTATTTTCATGCAATGTACATAGTAACGTTTAAAGATCATAGATCAGATCCTCAACTGACATCAGGACATTAACCTTAATGGGACACCCCAATAGGCACCAGCTGGGGATCTGGATTTATGTATATTTATACAGAGAGTTAGTTTATGATTTGCATGTTTACATACGTTGCTACAGTAAAGTTTCTAGGGACTCCATCCTCCAGTCCTTACTCATGCAAAATTCCCAATTCAGGCAATTCAAGCTTTCTCCTTGGCAAGGAGTGAAGTTCTGGGTCCTTAGGTTCAATCCTATGAGTTGCTGAGCATTTCCTGTGATGCGAGCACTGAACTCCAATTTAAGTGAGTGAAAGTTGAGAGTACTCACCATCTTATTCTGCAACTTCATCCTCTGAACTGAGATGCAGGTGCAGCACTACAGAATTGTTTAGCCCAGGGACGGGCAAACTTTTTGGCCTGAGAGCCACACCTGTTTCCGAAATGGTATGGAGGGCCGGTTAGGGGAGGCTGTGTCTCCCCAAACAGCCAGGAGTGGCCCAGCCCCGTCCCCTATCCGAACCCCCCTCCTTTTCACCCTCTGATGGCCTCCTGCCCCATCCAACACTCCGTTCCCTGTCCCCTGATGGCCCCCCGGGACCTCTGCCCCATCCACTCCTCCCTGTCCCCTGACTGCCTCTGGACCCATGCCCCTGACTGCCCCGCACCATCCCATCAACCCCTCCTCTCATTTCTGACTGCCCCCCAGACCTCTGCCCCATCCAACCACTCCTTCTCCCTGACTTTCCCCAGAACCTCTACCCCTGACTGCCCCCTGCCACCCTATCCAACCCCCGTCTCTATCCTGACTGTCTCCCGGGACCCGTGCACCCATTCAACCCCCGTTCTCCCTCTGACCCCCCAACCTTTATCCACACCCCTGCCTCCTGACCACCACCCCAAACTCCGCTGCCCTCTATCCAACCTCCCCTGCGCCTTGCCCCCTTACTGCACTGCGGGGAGCACCAGTGGCTGGCGGTGCTACAGCCGCGCCGCCCAGAGTACCAGGACAGGCAGCCACTCCGCCCAGCTGGAGCCAACCATGCCACCGTGCAGCACAGAGGATCAGGTCAGGCTGCAGCTCTGCAGCTGCGCTGCCTGGCAAAAGCTTGCAGCCCTGCCGCCCAGAGCATTGCACCAGCGGCGCAGTGAACTGAGGCTGTGGGGGTGGGGGAACAGCAGAGGAGGGGCCGAGGGCTAGCCTCTCTGGCCAGGAGCTCAGGGGCCGAGCAGGAGGGTCCTGTGAGCTGAATGTGGCTCTTGAGTTGTAGTTTTCCCACCTCTGGTGTAGCCTCCACTCTGACAGCCCCTTACAGGAATAACTGATATAATTCACCAGCACCAAAGCACACCTGCTTTGGTTAAAAACTTCCAAGCAGTCAAAAACAGATAATTGTGTGCATGTGTTTACTGCTTAATATCTGGATAACTATACAGCCATCATGAATGTTAAATTAAAACATAATAACACTTCAGTAATATTAATAAGAATGAGGTGTGGACACCAAGTGGTTAAGCCGATTGACTGCAATCCTGAAGGTTGTGGGTTGGAGTCTCACTCGATCTCAGGTTCACCCAGCTACAGAAGGGTACCTTATCCATAGGACTTAGGGAAGTCCAGCACAGTTGGATATGATACTAGCCCTTGTTTATCTTAAAGGTGTATTAGCCTCATGATCCATATTGACTTTGAATATTAACAAGCCATATGTCTCAGTCACAGATAAAATATTTCTGGTCAGAAATGTCACAAAGGCATTTCTGTTATCCTGATCATTATTGTTTTTACATCATTTCCTGTTTATTATTTCCTAAGGAACCTAAGGACATGAAGAATAATTACACTGAGTGTAACCTTTGTAAATGTAATAATTTCACATTGGGGAAATGGTAAAATAATCTATATTTGTCCTTGTATTTTCTCTCCTGTCACCATATTGCCATGTAGGGTTTATCTTATGTTGTGGATGATCCCATCTTATCAATAAGCTGTTCAACACCATTTAAGGTACAATTTACAAATTCAGCTCTGATTTTATCAAATGTAGATGCACCTAACAAATTATCTGGTAGTGACCATCAGTATGTACAATACTTTGCCATTTCCTGACAAAGAATTTAGATCATGTTGACCAGAGATGGGCCCAAATTCCAGATTCAAACACTCAAATTTTAGGTGCTGGAAATCAGAACTGGGATCTGAATTTTGTGACCGGTACCCATCTCTGTGGTTGACATGTTACAAGCTAAATGTAGGAAGGTGCATTACAGCAGAAAAAAATCAGAGGTTGTCTATATGTGCACAGGCATCATGTCTCATCATTTGCAAGTCTAGCAAACTATGTTAAATTTCCCTCATACATTGCTCAATGCTCGTCATATTCATGGAATCACAAGGTTAGAGAATCATGCATTTGATTTTCATGAATCAAAGGTTTCCAAAAAATTTTTGGGGTCCATTTTCCTCCCAAAAATGTAATATGTTACAACATATGTGGCTGAGTTTCAAGATGAAAAATTGCCAAGTGGCATTTTCTAGTCATTGTATAACTTCTCTATGAGGTATGCACATATAGCACAAAGTTTTGATGTTTTGTCTTAGTTTTATTGTTTAACGTTGGACTTTTATGCACTGCATCTACTGTATTCAAAACAGAAAGTATATGCAGAAGCCTTTTTTTATTGCTCCTGTTCAAATGAGAGCATAATAACAATTTCTCCATTACATACGTTATTAAATTAAAATACAACTTATGTACGTGTATAACTTCGTATTTTTTATTTTCACAGCCTGTTTATTCAATTGCCTTGTAATTAATGTGGTCCAGTTGTTGTTTGTCATTTAGTTACTTATGTGTCATCTTTCAGGTGCTTATGCTTTTTACATGCTGTCTTTTTTTCATATTCATTTCTGATTTAAAGTATAGCACAAACTGTCTGGCTTTAAATGTATATTACAAAGGACTCTCCTGACAACCTCTCTCCCCTACTACAGTTTTATCCTTTTGGAACACTTTTGAGGCATACCATAGTAGAACTATGGGCATGTCTACACTACAGCCTAAGTCAATCTAACTTATATCCTTATGGGGTGTGAAAAAGCCTCCTCTCCCCCAAGTGATGCAAGTTTCACGCTGTTCACACTAGCGCTATGTTGGCAGGAGATTCTCCTGCCAACATAGTGTACGCTTCTCACCAAGGTGTAGTAATTATGCTGACGGGAAAGCACTCTCCCATCGGCATGGCATGTATTCACCTGAGGGGCTACAGTAGCATAGCGTCATCAGTGCAGCTACACCAACGTAGTGCTGTAGTGTAGACTTGCCCTCAGTCATAGATATCTGCTTTGGACATTGCTTTCCACTTGAACTTTGCAAATGAATTCGCAAACTTTCGCCTTAGCAACAGGCCTGGTCCAACTCTCAGAAAACTGAATAAAAAAGACTCCCATTCACTTGGATGAGACTTGAATCAGGCCCGAAAGCTTTTCCATCTCCCCAAGTTATTAATGAAGGAACACTTGATCTTTTTTTTTCTTTTTAACAGTGGCTCTTCAAAAAATTTATAGGAAAAGCCTGGTCTTATTTTACGGAATATACATGCCACTTATTTGCTTGTCAACAATTTTCTTGAGAGACAAGGTGGGTGAGGTAATATCTTTTATTGGACCAACTTCTGTTGGTGAGACAGACAAGCTTTTGAGCTTACACAAAGCTTTGCTTCAGATCTGGGAAACTAACTCGATGTCAAGGTTTGTCAAATACAAGGTTTGAAAAGATATACTAAACAATCTGTTCAAAACTTCTATTTAGCAGTGACACTGAGTTTTTCCCCCCAGACCCAAAGAAGAGCTCTGTGTAAATTTGAAAGCTTATCTCACCAACAGAAGTGGGTCCAATTACCAACCTTCTCTCACTAATATCCTGGGACCAACATGGCTACAATAATACTGCATACAACAATTTTCTTGGCTGTTGAGTCCTACCTCCCAGATATGTGCACACCCACAACACAGGCAGTAATAGCTTAGGAGCAAGTGTATATATTCTATTTGTAACTGATCAATTGATAAAGTCAGATGGCCAGCTCATGCCTTCCCAAAAGTTAAGTGAGAAAATGCAAGTTTGGGAATATTCATCTAATGCTGTGAGGAGTGTTTGTTTATTCAGGGTGGAGATAAAACTACCACACACCTTCTAAGCCTCCCTTCCTTCTTTGAAGACAGTGGACACTAGTCACAAGGGGCTTTATGCAGAAGGACTTCCTCAGCATCCAACAGAAGCAACTTTGGCTCCTCTACCTTCTTTCCAACATTTTTAGGCCGCTGAGCCTTTCATCTCTTTTCATCTTCTCTGAAAAGTGCAGTGGCTGGCAGGTTATGGCCTGTAGCTTTCTTCTTTGAAATTACTTTTGTAATGGCAACACTTGTATTCAGAGAGGAATTTTATAGGATATCTTTTCAGCTAATATACAACAGTTAATTTACAGCTCACAGAAGAAATCTGGACTTCTTACATTTTAATTGTTTTAGACTTGCATTCCTAAATGCATATTTTAAATCCAATATGTCAAAGTTCATTGTATGACAATAAATTAATATATCCCATATGCTGGAAACTTGACATGTATAATTCAATATATTTGTTTCAGCCATTATATAATTTCAAAATATCTCCAATCTATATTAAAAGTTCACTCAGCATCACTCTTTAATAGACTAGGCTAATTGAATTGTTTGATAGCTCCATAATAGCTTTAGGAAGCACAAAATGTTTTCTATTGGAAAACTACCAGGGATCTTGGCAAACATACTGGAAGCCCCTGTAACCTGAAGACAGTTATTAAGTAATTTCTCTCTCTGTATCCCATATCCAGACTCTAATTGCATTTGAAGTCTTGTTTATGAACATTAACTGGGTAAAGTCAATTTTCAAGGAAGATACACAAGCAGTTCTTTCTTCTTGTGTCACTTGAAATCATTTTCTTCTACACCATTTCCTTCCACACAAGATGACACCTGACTGTTATATGGGTCAAGGAGGGTATGAGGGAGAGCAGACGGCAATGGCATACTGAACAAATTATTTCCAGTTGTACCAAACATTCAGCTGCCTTAGGAAATTACTGTGCTGGTGCTCACTTTGCTGATGAATGCGTACTTACTTTCTTCTACTTATGCTATGTTTCTTTTGGACAACATGAATGTATTCACAGAGTACCTATTGGCAGCTGAATGACATTCCATGTTAGTAGATCCTTCTTTAGGGAAGGAAATAGTTTTCCTTATCGTGGGGCTTGTACACCCTAGCACTTACTTTGGTATAACTTAAGTTGCTTGGGGTGTGGAAAAGGCTCCCTCCCGAGTGACATCAATTACATCGACCTAAGCACCGGTATGGACAGTGCTTTGTCAGTGGGAGATGCTCTCCTGACAGCATAGCTACCACTGCTCGGGGAGGTGGAGTGATTATGGCGATGGAAGAGCTCTCTCCCATCGGCATGGCATATCTACCCTAGCAGTGCTACAGCAGCACAGCTACATTGGTACAACTATGTCACTAGAGCGATTCCAGTGTAGGCTAGCCCCTGGTAAATGAAAATGCAGAGAACCAACCCAATTGAAGTAAATGGGATTATGTGGAGTGTAAACCAGTGTCTCCCAACTCAGTGTCAAAGCATCCGCAGTTGGGAATGTGGAAACAGACGTTGTCTCAAACAGTCCAAAATAATGAGATTAATAGCATCAGCATCCTGTTGTCCATTTCGTCTTGGGATTCTACCTTAATACTACTGCATATATTCTTACAATGTAAAACCACGCCACCAGTTTACCCTTTTTGGTGTGCAGAGAAACTGAGGCAGTTGCACTCTTGTGAGTCAAAGCTCAGTGGTTTGAGCACTGGCCTGCTAAACCCAGGGTTGTGAGTTCAATCCTTGAGGGGCCCATTTACAGAACTGGGGAAAAAAACGGCTGGGGATTGGTCCTGCTTTGAGCAGTGGGTTGGACTAGATGACCTCCTGAGGTCCCTTCCAGCCCTGATATTCTATGATTCATAATCACATACGAAGAGTCAAAGTACAATGGCTATTACTGTACTTGGAATTTCCATAGGTCACTCACTATGATGTGCCTATAGGATTTCTGTCTATGTTGGAATTAAGCAAAGATCCCGTGAATAAATACTATTTCACTGAATATTTGTTTTATGAACTAATTTAGATATATTAAGTTATTATAACTAGCAATAGTAACCTCTGTAGGGAATGGTTCGTATTTATTTTAGCTTCTTTCCAATGGACACTATAGTTGAGGTTGCATTTTACTTTTTGATAAATACAGACTTATTCCTGGATCGTGCAATGTATTGTTTCAAGTCATGGTTTCACACCTTTATTTTAAGATGACATTTTACAAACTGAGTCAAAAATTAAAGTCAGTATTATTTTACTATATTTAAACATAATCATGGATGTTGTTACTCCCATTTAGAGCATTTATATAAACAGAATTGAAAAAGTCTGGAAAATGTTTCAATGTTTTTTTATAGATTACACTATAGCTCCTAATAAGAATATCTGAGTAATGGTTTGCCATCCTACAAAAAAAATTGCATTAACTTTTTGAAAACTGAAGTTAATGGTTTGGTAATTTTGACTCTGTAGTGACACTTTTAGTATATTCAACCCATCCTGATATGGGTTGAAAATTGCAATCCTTGTCATTTTCCCAGACTCTGGTTGTGTAAAATTAAGCAAGCCCTAACACAGTGGATTTTGACAATCAGCATCATGAATGTTTTCAGTTATAATCCTATCTTTTTGTGTGTGTGCTTTTACCATGTTTTTGATTGCTCTGGACCAGAATCATGAGTTTGTGGATGAACATGTCTATGAAGACAGCTGCATGGAGGTATCCACAGTCAATCGATCCTCAAGCGACAGCCCCTCTCTCTCTTCCCAACAAGGCGTTACCAGCACTTGTTGCTCACGACGACATAAAAAGACTTTCCGCATTCCAAACACTAATATAACTGGCAGCCGCCCAGGCAGCATACAAGAACTTAGTACCATTCAGATCAGATGTGTGGAGCGAACATCTCTATCTAACAGGTATTTATTTTAAACAGCAATCTGAGATGCAATGCTATGCTAAACCTTTGCTCAGTAAGGAAGAGGTATAGATTGTAGTCTATACAATCTATACCTGGGAAGTGGGAAGGTGTTATCTGATGCAAATTCAAAATAAGTAAGCCGCATTCCTTAGTATTAATGTGTAAGTGGCTGCCCATTCAAACGAGCACTTCTTTTCTTGAGTCTTATTGGGGTAGGGGTTCTTAAGCCACAGAAATCTTGAAATGGCAGATCAAGGTAAATAATATGGGCCCAGAGCCTGAGAGGCTTTGCACCTCCAGCTGCCATTGGGATTTAGTCCTTGTTTAGCAAATGCTTATGCAAACCACAGAAAAAATATTGTAATATTTATTATTTGTATTGCAATAGCACCTAGAGACCCCAGCTGAAATTGGGACCCAGGTGTTCCAGATCTTGTACAAACACATGATAAGAGACTGTCTCTACCTGGAAGAGTGTACAATTCAATTATACAAGACTGAAAAAGGGAAGAGTATTATTATTCCTATTCTTAGTTGAGGTACAGAGACACAAGAAGATTGTGACATCATGAAGTTCAAATAGAAAGTCTTTGACAAAGCTGAGACTTAAAATGAGATCTCCTGAGTCCCAGTCCAGTTCTCTAGTTTTATAATCTCTAGCTAGGGAAGTTATTGGAAAAATTTGAAAATATGTAGCTCCAGAGGCTAAGGAGCAAGCATTTCCTTATCTTCTCTGCACCCTCACATATAAAGTACCTGGTGCTGATATTTATGTGTATGAATACAGCCTTTGAAAACACCAGTAAAGTCATGCTAGACTTAAAAGTGTTTATCTGTTGAACTGAAATATACCTTCATTTAAAAAACATCACTTTCAGCACAAGTTGCTATAGCGATTGATCTTAAGTGAAATTCTGAATAGCTGGCAAGTAAGAAATTCACTGCCATGAGCAGCCCAGAAGCTCCTTGACTTGCAGCTGAGATAACTTTTTCTGCCATTACTCAAGGGTACTGGAGGGAGACATATTCCTGGAGGTTTAATCACATGACTTAATATTTAATTAAAGCTTAATCTTTAATTCCTGGTGGATTGGCAACCATATGTGGAACCAGCATCCACAGTCCAGGTATTTCACAAATAATTCTGTCTGGCTCTGACTTGTCTTCTGCTGGGTGCTGTTCCAGCACACCCTTCCCTCACAGCACAAAGACAGAAGAATTAAAATCAACAATACACAGGTACATATAGAAGTAAATCTCACAATCCAATGAATTTAGATTTTAACTGTTTCTCTTACTGCTTGGGAACCACCCCCAAGAACAAATATACAGTCCACCCAGCAGCTCAGTGTGCACGTGAATCCACCCCCAGGTGCATGTCTAAACTGATAATTGTGAATACAAAATACTGTGAGTCACTGCTCATGTGTTATACAGATAGTAGTTCAGTAGCCCACAAAGTCTGGAGCAAAAAGCAAGGGACTGTGATTTCTGCTCTGTTACTGACTTGCCGGGACTGAGGGGTTCGATAAGGGGCAGAGGGTGTCGGGGGCAGTCAGGGGCTCCCCCCAGGGTCTGGGGGGCAGGAGCTGTGGGAGGGCACTTTTGGGGGCCCCGCAGTCCCAGAGTGGCCCGAGGATTAGCGGGGGGCCAGGAGCAGGCCGCTCTGCTTCCCTCACCCCGGCCCCAGCCATGTCGCTCGGGGGAGAAGGCTTGGGGGAAGGGATCCCCCCTACAGTCACCAGCAACGGAAGCAGAGCAGCCCGGTCCCAGCCCAGTCCACTCCGCCAGCTCCCAGCTGCAGCACTCCGCTTCCTGCCACAGGTGAGTACGGGGGGTGTCCTTTCCCCAACCTCCCCGCACTCCCCTGCGGTGGGAAACGGGGCGCCACGGCTGGGAGGTGGCAGAGTGGACCGGACTGGGGCCGGGCTGCTCCGCTTCCCGACGCTGATGTTGAGTGCCTGTCGGGGCAGGGGGTAGATAGGGGTTGGAGCAGTCAGGGAACAGGGGGGTTGGGTAGGGGGTGGGGTCCTGGGGGTGATTAGGGACAGAGGTCTCTGGAGGGGGCGGTCAGGGAACAAGGAACCGGGGGGGGGCGCAAAGCAAGTTTGATATAACGTGGTCTCACCTATGACACAGTGAGATTTTTTGTCTCCCAAGGACTGCATTATATCGGGGTAGAGTTGTATGCGCAGAGCAACAAAAACACTTGGAAAGAGTGTGGTCATCTTATTTGTGTACATATATTCCAGAACAGCCTTTGGAGGTGATCCTGCTGAAATGTATCTTGAAACGGCTTTCAGTTCATCACCTAAATCACTCGCAACGATATCACATGTCATCTTGTGTCAACACTGTCTCTTGTTCCCTGCATTGCTGGTATAGGTCTTCTTCAGGTATAGTGAGGAGTTTTGGAATATCATACAACATCCCAAATATACTGCTGTGTTCCCTGAGCTGCATGAAGCGTTCCTCAACTGACTGTATTGCACAATCTAGCACCTGGTTAAAGAATTCAACTTTGAATTGTTGTTTGGGGTCTCTTATGGGATTATCCTGTGCCTTGTAATCCAAATGTCTTCTTCGGTGACTTTTGTATTCTTGAATGGGTGGGAAAATAGCTTCAGTGTGAAGTTCCTCTGCCAACTTCTGTGCATTCTTCAGAACATTTTGAAATCCCTCATCTGGCTGGTCAAACTATAGGCATGACTTTGCTTTGTCCAGTTATTCCATTGCTCCAGATATATCAAGGTCAACACCTTGGAGTCTCTTGCTTACAACATTTATTTCAAACAGTGTGTCATGTCACAACACTAAGCCACATAGAAATTTGAAATTATGTACGTTTCTGGTGATTCCATTTCCCTCTGTCACTGTTCTCCCGTGGACAGTTCCTGTCATAGCATTATCCTCCATAATGGCAACTACGGCATCATCTATCTTCCCAATTTGGTGTTTGATAGGGTTTATCGCCTCCACTCGACTTTCCCATCATGTGGCACTCAGTGGTTTAAGTGTCAGAGAGGATGTTCCCAGATGTTGCTTCAAAATTTGCCATTGATGAGTTGATGCAGAGAAAAATACATAGATGCTTTGAATTACATTCAAAAATTCAGCAGCCTCACTAGAAGCTGATGCTGCATCACTGACCATCAAGTTCAATGAACTGCATGGGACAAAAAAAGCTCGAGGGTTTAGCTCTCGGGTCTCTGTCTGCACTCCTATGTTCTTTCCTCTCATGTCGGCATCTTTGTCGTAGCCCTGACCTCTCATGTCAGCTATCACAATTCCCGTACCTTTCAGTTTTTTAAGAAGCACATTTGTCATACCAGCTGTTTTCATAGATTCATAGACTCTAGGACTGGAAGGGACCTTGAGAGGTCATCGAGTCCAGTCCCCTGCCCTCATGGCAGGACCAAATACTGTCTAGACCATCCCTGATAGTTAAGAGTAGGTTAGATAAATGTCTATCTCCAGAGATGGAGATTCCACAACCTCCCTAGGCAGTTTATTCCAATGTTTAACCACCCTGACAGTTAGGAACTTTTTCCTAATGTCCAACCTAAACCTCTCTTGCTGCAGTTTAAGCCCATTGCTTCTTGTTCTATCCTTAGAGGCTAAGATGAACATGTTTTCTCCCACCTCCTTATGACATCCTTTTAACTGCTATCATGTCCCCTCTCAGTCTTCTCTTTTCCAAACTAAACAAACCCAATTCTTTCAGCCTTCCTTCATAGGTCATGTTCTCTAGACTTTTAATCATTCTTGTTGCTCTTCTCTGGACCCTCTCCAATTTCTCCACATCTTTCTTGAAATGCAGTGCCCAGAACAGGACACAATACTCCAGCTGAGGCCTGACCAGCGCAGAGTAGAGCGGAAGAATGACTTTTCTTGTCTTGCTCACAACACACCTTTTCTTAATGTTTGTCAATAAATTCTAGAAAATGCTGATAGTGACCATTGCAGGGACATTTTCACTAGGTTCTGTTTTTGTTACAAAACACACCATTAAAGTTATTTGTTCCATATGGCTTATGTCAGGTGTGCAGTCCAGAATAAGAGAGTAATATCTTGCTGACTTCAGATCTGCCACAATCTTCTGTTTGACTTTTGTTGCCAGTAACTGTATGATCTGATTTAGAATTGTTTTTCCAAGGTGTGTGTATATTTCTTGGGTGGTGACGCTTCTTAGATGCTGCTGGAGTACAGCATCAAACTCAGCCATCAGCTCCACAATTTTAAGGAAGTTTCCATTGTTTGGCACATACAGCTGATCTGAAGTGCCACACAGTGCTAGGTTTTGGGTCGCAAGCATTCTCACAATGGCAATGAGCCTTTTCAGAAAATTTTGCCAGTAAAGACACTCTGATGCAATTTCTTTTGATGCTGATCATCTATGGTGGCCTTTAACCTTAGTCCCATCTCAAGCTCTTTCCACCTATGGAATGCTCTCTGGTGATTTGTTGCCTTCTCATGGCATGCTAGATTTCTAGCCAGATTTTTCCAGTCCTTTGTTCCTGTAGGACCCAATGTGGCTGGAACATTAGACTGGAAGAGTTTGCAACAAAGAGAGTATGCAGCATGCTGGGTTTTTGAGTACATAAGCCATGGCCTCTCCACTTTGCCACCATTGGGGATTTCATGCCAGTAATGTTTTGGATGGAAACTTCTGTTTTCATTTTCTGTAGGGAACATGAAGTTTTTCACTTGCTGTGGCCCATGCCATACAAGGAAGTCCCTCAGGCTACTGCTCAAGTGTGTCCACAGTCCTGGATCAAACAGCAGCAGCTGTTTCTTGTGCCTCCACCACACTCTTCTCTGATCTACATTTTTCTTCAGCAATGTATGTGGTTACATCCATTTGAGATGGAGATATGGATGCTGCAGTAGCTTCCAGGTCACCTGCACTCTAACTGGAAGATCAGGCATCTCCTCACCACTCACATCCTCACTGCGGCCGGAGCACTCACCGTGAACATTTCTGTCTATGTATCTCAGGAGAGCTCCTTCCTGCTTAGATAGAAAAGCTTCCTTTGCTTGCTTTCTTTTTCTGAATGCTGCCCCAGGGGGGCATTTTCTTCTTTCACTCATGACTGCTGTTCTGTGCCAGTTATAGTGACTCTCAACACTCAGTTGAAGGGGACAAATAAGCAGGCTAGCAGGGTCTGAGTGAGGGAAGATATCAGTGTCTTAAGGGCCTGACTGGCTCCTACTACTTCAGCTGACTCTATGTTCTCCTCAAGTGGGTTCAGGGAAGCAGCAGGAAACAGGAAGCTCCCTGAGAAGCTGATGTTAATCAGTCCAGGCTCGTGGGGGTGCTAGAGAAGTACATAAGAGGCTCCTCCTCCTCTCTCTCCCTGCAGCTCCTGCTGCTTTCTTTTAATCTCTCTCACTTTTTCTCCTGCCTGCCTGTTATGTCTCGTGTGCTCTCCTTCCTCCAGCACAGCACTCCACCATCTCTGTGCATCTAGAGCAGAGAGAATACATATGCACCAGCAGCAAACAGAATTTTCTACACTCTAGGTCCTAGTAGTCCCCCCCACAGTCCAGCACCTGGGGCAGCCGCCTCAGTTCGCTTCATGGTAAGGCCAGCCCTGCTCCCACCCTTGTTTAAAGGGGTAGAATTTGTGTAAGGAAAGAATGACCGTCTTGTAACCAGGGTTCAGGTCAGCTTTGTTTTGCTTCTTTGGGTGCTGGCCCTCTTAATGTCCTGTCCAAAGTGTCCTACATCCCTAAAACTAGGGTGCAGGTCTTCCTTTCACTTTCCTAGGCTTACATTCCATTTAAACACTGCTCCACAAAACCACCCTGTAATGAGGGTTAAGATTTTGTCCTTCACACTGATCTATGATCGTGTCCTACTGCCACCTTCAGCCCTGGATTCTCTGCAGCCAGGACTCCTCCTCTCTGTCACAGACTGTTGTGGAAGACTAGGAGTTTGGGTAAATTTTAGAAGACAAGAGTTCCTCAGCAGTTTAATCTTTATTCATCCTGTAATCTACTCAGCCCATCTCTCGCCTCCTTTTGTACATTTCAAGATTTTCCTGAAATGCACCCACAAAAAGGTGAGCTAAAACTCATAACCTCATGCTTGTTAAGATCAATTCCTGGTTTGTTGTGTCTGACTGAACAACCTAGTGTTGGCAAAACCGCAAATAAGAAAATAATACAATGGACCTACAATAACCAAAAAAAGTGTCTGGATAATTGTACGTGTGGAGATAAATTTATGAACAGGTTTATATGATGGGGATGTCTGTGATAGCCTCGGACTGGACTCGATGACTCAGGAAGTCCCTTTCAGTCCTGTGTTTCTGTGAAAAACACCAAGAGAGCTAAGTATTTTAATAGGAGTCACATATCTTTCTTCCTCAGCTACATGCTGCATGTCCAATGACCAAAGGAGCAGAGGCCGTGTTTGCAGTGTATCTGTGTTTCTCCTACCTGATAACAAAACAGACTTTAAGCTAGTTGGCTGGGATAATGGAATTGAATAAGCAGAGAAGTTTATAACAATGTAAACATTTACATCATTAATATTTTTTTCTCCTTTAGCCGATCCAGTTTAAATGCCAAAATGGAAGAGTGTGTTAAACTAAACTGTGAGCAGCCTTACATCACAACAGCAATAATCAGCATCCCAACACCCTCAGTGACCACACCCGAAGGGGATAATAGGCCAGAATCTCCCCCATATTCAGGAGGAAATATTGTCAGAGTATCTGCTTTATAAAACAATTAGAATAAAGACCACTTGCTAACTGAGCTCTAGCAATGAGAAGAGTTCTGGAGAAGGAGAGAGCTGGAAAAGACAATACCCCCTTGGTCAGTGTTACCGCAGCCACAGATTGAAGGGGTCAGAAGAATTAAAACATTTTGGGTTTCAGTGTTGTAGCGCGTGAAGCAGGCAACCAAACAGAGTTTCTACACAGCGTTTGAACGGTTATACAGCGCAATCTTCTGTGACCATTTTGACTTACTATATGAGCACAATGAAATGTCCCCCATTGATGCTTCTTATTACCATGGGAACTTTTTAAAAAAAAACAAACAAAACAAACAAAAAATACCCCACGTTTGAACATTATGTTCCGACTGAATGCAAAACAACAATGAAAAACATTTTGATAACTTCATTTTTTCCTGTTGATAAACTATGAACTTGTTGACAAACTCCCTATTGTTTAAAAAAGAAAAGGGAAAAAAGGGGGAAAACAAAATGCTCATAGGAAATATGTTTGTGCTGACTGGCAGAAATACAACCATAGTGCATGCTGAAATTCTTTGGAGCTGTGATCTCAGTTGACTTATGTTGTTTTTCAGATTAGGCATGATAAAATATTACTGTAGAAAGGGGCATTTCTGTGCACTTACTGCCGATTGTTAATGTTCCATGGTAGTTGTACAAATAACTTACCTTTGGAAAATGCAGTATTTCTTACTCAAACACTCATTAGCAATCTCAAGGTGTTCAGTTAGTTCAATATTTATTATTGTTTTATCTTGCTTCCTTGGTACTGCTACAACTGCAATAATTCATTGTATATCTGTTGTATCAGGAATCAGGATTAATTTGTTTAAATATTTTGCACAACTTCACCTACACCATGAACCCCATGAATAGAAAATATTTTCTCTAATGTGGAGAAGTTTTAAATAACCATATAATCAAAACTGTGTCCCATAAATGTACTTTTCTTTCATACTCCTTTTCGTCCACTGTAATCTCTATTTTCATGATGCAGAACATTAATCTGATTTAATGTTGCTTTCTTCTTTGGGATTCCGAGATTCTTCATGAAGTGGCTTAATCTTTTGTTCTGCAAACGCTTACCTTTGTATTTCCTGAACCAGTCTTCTTGTGTGGTGTTACAGTGTCAATCCCATTTGAAATGAAATTAAAACAAAGGGGTTTTGTGACAAACTAACACTTAGCTCTAAACCTCTGTGTTTTTCTGCAGTATCCAGAATATTGGCTATGCTGAGCATTCAAAGACATTTTGCTAAAACTCTCCTTGTAGTAATCTGTAAGCCAGCATCCAAAAATTTATTTGGGGCTTCATATCTTGTAAGATAATACCCAAGAACACTGATAAACTAGAGATTTGAGATTTTCTGCAAAATTATGATTGACTCCAATGGGAATTTAGCTGTAGGATCAGGGCCATAAATGGACATAAAGACTTTACTATTTAAAATGCCTTTTTGCTTCATTGTCTTACGGAAATCTAAATTTTCTTACCAAAAGATTTCTGCTAACTGCAGTTTTATTTACTAGAAGACAAGAACGTGAAGAGGTTTGTCATCTTGAAAATGTTGTGCACATGAAATAGTAGGTGTTTATAGCAGAAATACTGTATCAGCAAAAATTACCGCATGGCTCCATTTAAACACACACACACATATATATATATATATATATATATATGCCAATCAAAAAGCTCTATGCATTAGAAGACATTACCACAAGTGAAAAACATAGTTATTTAATAGTTTGAATGTTGTATGTTCCATAATTTATGGTACCAATTACTAACCACTCCTGGACTGAGCTTAACATTTATATTAAGAGGAAATACACTATGAAAGTAGAACCTTGCTAATTTACACTCTTTTTGCTCCACACAACTAGTTTTTGGTCTCACCTTATCCATAAGCAAAGATTTAAAAACAGATGCTGTAATGAGGGCTGAGATTTTATTTTCACAAAGTATGCTACGGAATATTCACTACTATGCTATTGTCATAAATTAAAACTAAATTACAGCTGACAAAAGAAGAGAGTATATTTTGCAATGGGTGATCCTTGTTTTCTTAATGTTCGTTCACTTATTCACAAACTTGATTAATTTGCTATGCAGTTCCCATTCATTTGTGCAAATTAGCAAGTTTCTACTGTTTATATAAATGGAATCAAAACCTGAATTTATTTTAAGGAATCAACACACTGATTTTTCACTGACTAACAGTGAACATGTGAAGTAATTCCACTGAAATCAATTATTTTGATCTCCTCTCTCTTACAGTGTTGTAAAGCTGGGTTCACTACATTAGTTTTTACTTGCTTCCTACATCTACTCATAATTACTCATGAAAAAAAGACTGGCTTTGTTCCTAGCATTTGCTGAAGCAGTTACTGATATGAAAACTGCCCTGTTATTAACAATCTATTACAGCTTCTTCTTTCTCACATGGTGCTTCTTAATTAATTACATCTGGAAACTAATATAAGATGGCAGTTGATGAAAACCATTTGGGACAAGCCCTGAACTGAGTTAGGCCTTGTGCAATCCCATTGACTCTACTGAGATCACACAGGGTTTAAGAATTTGGCCTCTTAATTTTATTTTTCATATGGTACAGCAATATTTGCATAGCGGTTACATCCCCGATTACAAGTTTTATCTTCTTTTTTAAAGTACAGGTTAAGAAATAATTTGGCAAGATTTTTCAGAATGCCATTCTTGTCTCCTATTTCCACATATCACTTATGCAAAATGATTAATTTATTTTCAATTTGGAAAATAAACATTCTTTTGGTGTTCTAGGTGATTTAAATGCTGTTTTGGTAGTGAATGACTGTTGATGACTGTAAAATGCATCTGTGCTGTAAATGAAATGTAATTATTTCTGTGTACCATACAAAGAAACCAAGGTTGTTGTTTTTGACAATTTTGTTTGAAATTCATTTAACGTATTTCAGAAGACAGCATAATACATGTGTTATGCTGAATGAATAGACAGCAGAGGAATATTTAAATAAAAGATCTGCATGCTTGAATGGGACAACTTGGTTTTTCAGTAACTTATTATTCATGGAGCCCATTTTCCTGTTCGGATTCAAGGAACAGCCTACATGTGTGCAACAAACCTATATGCAAGGTGTACACAAATGTATACCACTACAGAAACAACGGGCCCAGTGATTCTTTGGTACAAAGAGATACACCTAGGGCCTCCCTTGCCACCTCCTTTGCCAACAAGTAGCACAGGGGAATGGCCAGGTGGAAAGAGGGGTGTGGGCAATATATTCCTTGGCTGTTGACATGGCCATGTGGAAGGTCAGATAGTCAGGTGGGCCATAGAATTGGGACCATTAAATTACTGCCAACAAGGTGAGCTCTCTCTTACCTATTTTTAAAACCACCCTTAAAATGACAGTTTTTGAAAACATTTTGGCAAGAACAATTCTGCTAAACCTGCCAAGATGCCACATTATTTCAGTGCTGGCATCAAGTTCTATTCTTACAATCTTCTTGCTAAGATGGTCAAATTCTTTTTTAGTGTAACAGCAGATGGCAGATTGTAGTTCTATTCTAAAAGAAAATAACCAAATGTAAATAATTCCCTCTTATTAACCATTGATATGGTAGTATTGATGTGCATGCCATTTTACTGGTTCCAAGGATTTAACAGTCTCTTCTAGACTGCTCCCCTACAGAAAAGCCCTTAAAATTGAAGAGGGTGTTCTTTCTGCAAGCTTTTTTTAAACCATCCCATAGAATTGAATAGACTGATTGTCCTGCTATTTCAAAAAAAAAAACCCTATTGAAAGCATAGTACTCTCTTAAATTCTATGCATTTGTAGAGTCATTTCCACAGAAACATTAAATTCCTGAGGACTTTCTCACATATAACACAATGAAAAGGACATATGTATGGGAGACGAAGAATCTTGTAGGTTGGTGAGTCGGGGGGAGATGAGTAAATAGCAAAAAATACAGATCTTGGGGTCAGTATTTATTTGTTTTTCCATGGCATGTAGACTATTTTTCAGAACACATACAGCTATTTCCATCCAATAATACATATTTTGCATACAGCAACCATAGTTACTGAAGCAAACCTCTACTCATACAACTGATCAGATGGCCAATAGCAGTATACTTTGAATCATTTCTCCTGAAGCAACAACCAAATGCAACTACTGAAGGGAACTGACACTAGATCTTTAAATGTAGTCACTGGACATGAGTAGACCAGAGAGGGGAGTAGGTGATACAAGTGCCTACATATCTAGAATTGCTATAGATTGAAAGATATACTTGGTTACTTATTTAGCTTACTTAGTTACCATCTGTCTGTCTATCTTTGTTATTTATCTATCTATTTCTAAAGCACCCATCTTTGTCACATCTAGGCATGGATATCTAAGGAAGATACAGGAATTGTGTCCAAAGTGAATAGATGGGTGTGAAATGTCTGAAGTATTTAAGAGTAGCAGCCGTGTTAGTCTGTATCCGCAAAAAGAACAGGAGTACTTGCGGCACCTTAGAGACTAACACATTTGAAATAAATTTGTTAGTCTCTAAGGTGCCACAAGTACTCCTGTACTTGTTGAAGTATTTAAGACATTCCAAGTCATCTAAAGAAGCTCACTCAATCAGAAGCAAGATTTGCTGTGCTATATTAAATATCTCATTTAATCAACAGCGCTTCACACACATTTTAATATTCCAATGGTCAAAACATCAAACGTGATACCAGGATTCTGGTCTGTATAAAACTTTTAATTGTATAGTGACCTATGACCAAGGACCTCTGTTTTTGTTACTGCTTATTACCTAAAATGTATGTGGCACTTTACAAAACAAGTTAGCTATGTTTACTGCAGGCAGAGTTTATAATTATCCTCTCTCCAGCAAAAAGACTAAAATACATAAACCTTGGCCAATACATATGGCCAATAAACTAAGGCTTTGGCAGAGTCCTGGGGAAAGTAAATTCCAGAGTAAAGGGCTGCCTCATGAAAATACCCTGCCTTTATCACTAGCCCTCTACCCTGCTATAATGCGACCTGATATAACATAGGTTCAGATATAGCGCGGTAGCAGCGGGGCTCCAGCAGCTCTTTAAAGGGTCCAGGGCTCTGGCTGCTGTGGGGAGCCCCAGGCCCTTTAAATTCCCACTGGATCCCTGCCACGGCTACCCTGGGGCTGCGGCAGTGGGGCTCGCCAGCGATTTAAAGGGCCTGGGGCTCTGGCTGCTGCAAGGAGCCCAGGGCCCTTTAAATCACTGCTGGAGTCTCACTGCCACTACCCCGGGGCTGTGGCAGAGGGGCTCCATTGGCAATTTAAAGGGCCTGGGGCTCCCCGCAGCAGCTGGAGCCCAGAGCTCTTTAAATCACCGCTGGAGCCCTGCCACCCCTACCCCGATATAATGGGGTTTCAGCTATAACACGGTAGGGATTTTTGGCTCCCCGTGTCCATGTTATAGTGGAGTAGAAGTGTATTTATATTCCAGTAGAACCCAGATACTAGTTAGGTTTAGGTTCCCATTATGCTACCTGCCTGATCCTGCCCCTGTGTAAATTCACCCACCCATGTGAGTGGTTTCTTCAGTGTCCCACTTGAAGCATCTCTACGACTTAAGGTCATCACTGCATCTTTCAGACATTTATGCACTACTTACTGTCATGTGAACGGTCCCACTGACTTCCCATGGAGGTATTTGTGTGTGTTGTTTGCACAGGTAGGGGCTGTGGAACTTTGGGGAGTAGTGCGACATTGGGAGATGTAGATGATAGAATGCAGGAAAGACAAGGCGTTGGCACACAGAAGAAAGGGTTGGCTGAGTGTGGGAGGAAGAATATTACTAGTCAATATTTGCCAAGAGGCCAAAAACTGAAGGTAGAAAGGTCAAAATGCTGGCTCTGACATCAGGAGTCACTTAAACTGCGTGCACCTCCTCCTGCCCCTCCTTGCTGCTGTTCAGCTTCCAGGGGGGCTGGGATGGTTAAAGCTTCATTCTTGAAAGCCTGATGCTGGGGCCAGTAGTGGCTGCATGGCTGTCCAATGCCATGGGAAGGGCCCGGTGTCTCTGAGTGGCTTCCCTGATGCGCTGATAAGGGAGCAGGCCACGGAGAGCATAGATGGCCAGATGCCCCTCCTCACTTCCCTCTATCACCACTACTCCCACCACTGGGTAGCTTCCATCACAGCCACTTTCAAATATAGCAAATATCAGCAAATCCCAATATGGGACTGGCAGCTCATCTCCATTGGCAATGGTGTACAGGGAGATAGGTGGTCCCTCCATTTGCATGGATTTAATTGATGCACCCTCCCCCTGTAATTAGGATAAGGAAACAGTGAAGTCTATAAAGCATAGGTGTAGTGTCCTAGACACGGAAAGATCCTGGAGCAGATGACCATTATATGCACTAATTGATGCTTCTGAGGAGCTGCTGAGGGTAGCCCACTTGCCACTGCACAATTTGGAGACTATGCACATGGATAATTATAGTAAAGTGCACACCTGAGAAGAAAGATATTGCATACCTAATCCCTCCAGCTACTGTTGCTGCTTTGGGATGTAGAAGTTGGTCGTCTGAAAGGACTCCTAAGAGTTACCTTCACTGAAAAAGAGGAGAGAGCAGCTATCACCCCAATAAACTCCTCTGAACCCTTCCCCTGAAAACAGGCCTCTCCTCCACCATATGTATTTATTACACACAAAACACTATGTTAAAAGAACATTATTAAGGCTGCAGAGTCAAGAAGTCAGAAGTTAGGAATTGCCCAGAATTAAGGTTGCCTGATCAACCTTAATCTGACCCATGTGTGTGTTTGCATTATGATATGGACTTCACATCCTACTTTTTCCACAGATACCCAAGCCGACTGAAACAGAACAATAAACTGACACAGTCAACTGACAAACAGAATCCTTACTGATCAGGGCCAAATCTGGTTATGGCACAGAGACCTCTCTTGTTCTATTGGCAATGATCTACCCACAATGAATTAAGATGAGGTGTCCATGCCAATATTAGCTCAACCAGCTTCCTTAGGGTACATGTACACTACAATAAAAATCCCACAGCACCAAGCCTCAGAGCTTTGGTCAATTGACTTGGGCTCACAGGGCTCAGGCTGTATAGCAGTATAGATGTTTGGGCTTGAGCTAGAGCCCAGACTCTCAGACGCAACCCCATCATGGCATTTCAGACTCCAGGCTCCAGCCTGAGCCCAAAACGTCTACACAGCAATTTTCAGCGCCGCAGCCCGAGCCCTGGTAACCCAAATCAACTGGCCTGGGCCAGCTGCAGCAGTGTAGTGATACTCTTAGATACAATCACAATCACCCAAGAGCCATAGCAAGAATATAAGGCACCACCCTTTGATGGCTTCATTCTTTTCTGTCAGAAACAACCCAGAGGGCATTTTCTGGCAGTAGTTCTTCAGCCCTGCAGATCCACTTGTGTGGGGTGCCACTCAGTGCTTTTCTTACACCAGCCCCTGTTCAATGTGTATATGAGATCACTAGAAGAGTTAGAGAGACACTCTGAACTAAAGGGTGTTCTTTATGTAGATTTCCCACCTATTCAAAAGCATGTATTTATTCTACTTACAGACTTCCCTAAGCTGTCCATCTGAGTGCCTCAAACATTAATAAATAAATCTTCATAATATACCTGGGAAGGAGAGAAGCATTAACTTCAGTGGGACTAAGCCTGGTAGAAAGTGTTTGCAGGATCAGGTTCTAAGTTGGGGTGGGAGGGACGTAACAGGAAATGACAGATGGAATGGGGCAAGAGAAATAGAGAATACAAAACTGAGGAAAAGGGAAAACTGCTCTTAAGAAAGCATCATTTCTTGGACAACTTTGATCTCAGTCATCCCCTTGTCAGGGGCAGCAGAGCAGTCTTCCATGGCCCTTAGTAACAGTGGACTGCTGAAGAAGAAACCTTGACTGATGTGGTCAGACTGAGGGGGAGTGGGCTCAATAACTTCCTTGCATCACAGTGGCATTCCAAAACCCACTTATTTCCTCCCAGCACTATCTCTGTATATAAACATGATCACTCTGAAGGTGGAGTCCAAAAGCTACACTGTAATGTGGCTTGGGACAGCCCATAGCAGGAGCTTCACCTCAGAGAAGGATGCCTGCAGAGGAATTAAGCACACACACAGACCACTGAAGAAAGGTTCAACTCTGAACTGGTTCCCTAGCTTCCTATTCACTTGAAACTTTTATGAAAAGGTCAAAAAACAGTGAAATTCACAGCTCATGTCTACATTTGTGTGTTTAACATTAAATACATAATAGTGACAAACAGAGCAGTAAGGACATTTAACATGGAGTTAAAGTTAAATTACTAGGAAAAAAGCACCCACTCTCTTCAACTTTAAAAACGAAGAAGCCATTACAACACTCTGGGCAGTAATGATTTTATTGGCTGCCATAGGGCACCTTATTGTTTTTCTACACAGTTCCCAAACAAGTAGAAAAAACTTTAAAATTTTAATACTGTGTAAAAACCCCACTTGTCACAAAGCACTGCTATTGGAATAAACACATTTTTCAGGATCTTGTCTGACTGTAAAAAATAATACTATGAAATAAACATTTACACAAAAATACAGTAAAATGCACTTTTCCCACCTCAATAAATAGATTGTAACTCTGTTGCCATTTGGCAATTTGAGTCAACAGAGAACTTTCAATGAAGAAAAGGCTAGAGTGAAATTTCTCCTTTACTCTTACATTACATTTATTACAATGCATTCAGAACAATAAACCAGTAGATCATTTTTTTCCTTATAGTCCTTCATTTTTATCTGGAGGGGAGAAAGGAGGAGTAGGAGAAAGAGGGGTCCATCTATAAAGATTTGCTACTCTCATACTGAGCCCTAGTTTGGAAAGAAAATATGTTTTATTTTTACTAAATAAATCCAGTCCAAAAAACATACTGTTTTGAAAAACACTATCTACAAATTAGGTCACATTTAAAATAATAAAGTATAATGATCATATTCATGGTTTTTAAAACCTCTGTGTAATGTGTTTTAATTTAAAAATTAAACAATCATCTTAGGATAAAAATAGAGGTTTTTAGATTATCTTTAAATGAAACAGCTAAAATAAAGGTGCTGTTAAAAAAGAAAAGAAAATTTTACTCTTTTTACATATGTTGCAAGTTTTAAACCCAAGCATTTCCTTGAATTGTAGCTCTACTATATATACACACACACACAAAGAACCATATATTTATATCCACATATATCCCTGAACATTTTCCCAATGGTTTAGTAGAAATGTGTTCAAAAGTCCATTTTGTTTGCCTCTCAAATATAGGCATTTCTATGGAAGACAGTTATCTTTCTATGATGTTTTCTTTTTTTAAAGTGTCTTTAGGAGTGTCTATCTACTTGTGTAGATATCAGTGTCTTATATGCTGTACATCTAATGGATAAATATCACTGCATCCAGTAAATGGTGCTTTCTATGCAAAACAATTGTTTCATAGCTCTAGGAAGCTGAGAGACAGATCTTTGATCAACTGTCCTTCCATGGAGGTATCTCTATTTCTGTTCATTAGCTATTTTCTGAAACAGAATGGTATACTGAAAAATGCAGGAGACAGAACAGGGGAAAAACAAAACGAGCCCCATAACTTTGTGACTTCACACATTCATTTGTATCACCTACAATTCCTCCATTTCAAAGTGTGTGTTAAAGCTGTTTGCCATGGAGGTATGTTCAAAGATCCTTGTCAGGCTGGGTTTCAGCAGCTCTACTGAATGACATGACAAGTGTTGTGAGGTGTCATTCTTCAAGGACATCATTTGATCTGTCCCAGGATCCCTTCTGTCATAATACAGAGCCCACAGCAAAGTAATAGTGAGGATCATAGCCAAAATCTGTGTAACTCCGATAGAGATTCCTAGAAATCGCAGTACTTGCAATTGTTTCGTTCCTCTCAAGAAAGTGTACATTTTTTTACCACAACCCTATAGAACAAAACAGATAACAAAAGTCAGTCAACATTATTTGGATCTGCCTCAAGAGTTCCAAATGCTTATTTTTAAACAGATATAATATCTACTATTGGCCTTTTGACCCATCAAGGGTTACATTTCCATTCTTGAAACCATGCTTTGTAAAATTGTTTTGCTTGCTTCTTTTCCCTTTCCACAATCTTGTCTCAAAATCCTTTCATGGATTTAATTCACATAACAGTCTCCCAGAGATCTGTTTGTTCCATATTTCTCTCCACTCATGACCTCTGCTCATCTAATCTGTGATCCTATCAACCTTGTTTACTTTGAAAAAAACTCAAGTAATTATTTTTTCCAATATTTAAGACAGCTCCATCAAATCTTTTCTTACTCACCTTTTTTCTAAACTACAGACTTTAGACTTTTTAAGCCTGTTGCTATAAAGCTTTTTTTAAGCTGTTGCTATTAAGCTTTTAAATCATGAGAAACTCTTTTAACTCCCTTTTGATTTTTCCAAACAGAACATATTTTTATAATAACACAAATAGAAATTAAACCAATATCCTAAGCAAAGATTTGCCAAACTGTATAACTTCATCACGGCTTTCCCCAGACTCTTCAAGTGTTTTAGGTACATAATTATATATCATCATCTTTTTCTGAGCTCCTGACTTCTGTAGAGTCTAGACAGTGGATAAAATTACACCTCTACCCCAATATAATGCGGTCCTCGGGAGACAAAAATCTCACCATGTTATAGGGTACGTCCACACTACAGCTTAAAATCGATATTAGTAAAATCGATTTTATAAAACAGGGTTATAAAATCGATTTTACGCGTCCACACTAGGGCACATTACTTCGGTGGTGTGCGTCCATGGTCCCAAGCTACCATCGATTTCCAGAGCGGTGCACTCTGGGTAGCTCAGTAAAAGAATGGGACCAATAACTTCGATTTCCGTCCACACTAACCCTAAATCGATATAGTAATATCGATTTTAGGGTTACTCCTTTCGTTTAGCTGGAGTACAGAAATCGATTTTAAGACCCCTTAAAATCGATTTTAAGTGCCTTGTAGTGTGGACGGTTACAGCGTTAAATCGATTTAACGCTGTTTAAATCAATTTAACGCTGTAGTGTGGACCTGGCCATAGATGAGACCGCGTTATATCAAACTTGCTTTGCTCCCCCCTGTTCCCTGACTGCCCCCTCCAGAGACCCCTGTCCCTAATCACCCCCAGGACCCAATCCCCCACCCAACCCCCCTGTTCCCTGACTGCTCCGATCCCTATCCACCCCCTGCCCCGACAGGCACTCAACATCAGCGTCGGGAAGCGGAGCAGCCCGGCCCCAGTCCGGTCCACTCTGCCAGCTCCCAGCCACGGCGCTCCACTTCCTGCCGTCGGTGAGGTTGGAGAAAGGATGTCCCTCCGCACTCACTTGCAGCGAGAAGCGGAGCAACACGGCCCCAGCCTGCTCCGCTTTCCTTGCCCTGGCCCCAGCCATGTGGCTGGGGAAAGCTCCTGAACTCACCTGCGACGGGAAGTGGAGTGACACGGCTGGGAGCTGGCGGAGTGGAGCTGGCTGGGGCTGGGCTGCTCCTCTTCCCACTGATGAGTGCGGGGAGGCTGGGAAAGGGCACCCTCTGCACTCACCGGTGGTAGGAAGCAGAGCTACACGGCCCCAGCCTGCTCCACTCTGCCACCTCCCAGCCACGGCACTCCGCTTCCCGCCACAGGTGAGTGTGGGGAGGTTGGGGAAAGGACGCCCGCCATACTCACTGGCAGCGGGAAATGAAGCGCTGCGGCTGGGAGCTGGCGGAGTGGAGCAGGCTGTGGCCGGGCTGCTCTGCTTTCGCCACTCCTGGTGAGTGTAGGGGGGGATCCCTCCCCACCCCTCCCCCAAGCGACATGGCTGGGGCCAGGGCAAAAGAAGCAGAGTGGGCTGCTCCCGGCTCCCCGCTAATCCCCCGGGCCACTCTGGGACTGCAGGGCCCCCAAAAGTGCCCTCCCACAGCTCCTGTCCCCTAGACCCTCTCCCCATATCGGACCCCTCAGCCCCGGCCTGGCCCGGCACCCTTAACATGCTGCTCAGAGCAGCATGTCAGAGCTTTTCCACGTTGTATGCAAACCCGCGTTTTATCGGGTCGTGTTATATCGGGGTAGAGGTGTAGTTATATTAATGCTTTCCAGTGACAGAACAAAGCTAAATGGTCTTTCTGACTGTGGAAACACTGAAGGAACGTAGCCTTTACAGAAGGATTCTTGATCAGTTTCTCCAAAGTATTAGATACAAGTAGTTTTCCTTACCACAAAGTACATTTTTATTATTCCACCTCTTCCTTCTTCAACTAACAGCCTCTGTTCATTGCAAAAGAAACCACCCACGTATGTTTTATAGCTAGGGCAACTCACCAGGGCTATACTCTAAAACTAATCAGACTTTGTGCTCATCTGTAGGTAGAAGATTCTTTGTGGTTTTTAAATGGTGAAACCTTTAGGTCATGGACTGTTTTTATTCCTGTATCTTATATTGGGCTGAGCATCTTATTGCTACTTACAGTATAGTAACATATTCAACTTATTTGAAAACATTTTGTTCTTGAGTAATAGAAAGTTTAACATAAACTATCACTTACTGTAACTAAAACACAGCAATGAGAGCAATATTGTGAAAAATTGCACTGAAGTTTACCAATCCATAACAAAGTAGCTTCCCTACACACACAGCATTGTCACTCATCCCTCCCCCAAAATCACTCTTCTTCCTCAGCAAACTGGTCTGAATGCCTCAGTGCTGCTCTGTCAATCAGAATTATTTTAACATTTTATACTGAAGGCCACATCACCTTCTTATTTATTATATCTATTACCATAGCACCTAATAGCCCCAGTCATGACCAGGAGCACATTGTGGAAGATGCTGTTCAAACATAGAACAAAAGATGGCCCCTGTCAAAAAGAAGTGCAATCTAAGGCCTTGTCTACACTAACAAAGTAAATCTAAGTTAAGCTAGTTAAGTTACATAAGTTACATAAGAGAAGTTGACATAGCTTAAATCAACTTACAGCGGTGTCTACACCGCACTATAATCGACAGTCGAGCGCTCTTCCATCGACTTATCGCATCTTCATCAGACCCGCTAAATCAATGCCGCAGCATCGACTGCACCAGAGCTGATCTAGCTATACTGAAGACAAGCCATTAGCATCTTATTGCGGTGATCACTGTATGCAGCACCTCTCCTCCCATTCATGATCACATAATATCCCAGCATGCAGCTACAGCCATTCCTGACATAGAAAAGTACTATTAAGAAAGTATTGCATTTCAGCTGTTTTTAAAATGTAAAATCAAGGCAGAGTCAGGACCACTTGACCACCCAGCTGTCTGCACACCATCACCAAGTGCTCCTTGGACCACAGTTTGATAACCGCTGATGCAGACAATAATTTTTCAGGAAAACACCCAAACCAAAATATCCAAGGCTGACTGTCTTCTCTCTTCAGAAAAAACATGTAAGGAGCCTTGCAGAGTCTTCCTTGAACCAGTCTCTCTTGAGAAAGAAGAGTTTTGGGGAGGCGGGGACACACATTTTTAAGCCCAGGCATCCAAGTCCCCTGTCCTGGCCATGTGTCTCATGGATCTGTGCAAAAGGGAGCTGTCCTGCAGGGATGGCCCTTTCACCTTAGCAGGATGTGTCCAGGAAAAGCCACAGGCAGAGCCCCTTTGCAGCCATTCAGTAATAACTGTACATGGGGAACCAATAGGAGGTAATACAACTGCAAATTATATTTCATCCCTGCCCAGATTTCCACATTAAAATCAATCCCAAGGGAAAGTGCTGTGGAGAGCGGCACTTCAGCTCCTTCAGCCCAACCCAGCTCTATCCCACCCCTGAACTCTACAGAGATTTAAAGGTGGGTCTTCTGCACAGGGCAAGCGAGGGGAAATGCACAGAGACAAAGGTCTGCACAGGATAGTGTGACGTAAGCACACAGTCACTAGTACCAATAGGACACTTCAATAAACCATAGGGTTGGTCATGTTATTTTCAAAATGTTGTTTCTGTGATTATGACCCTATTAATCAATTCCACATATTCTTATGACAAATAAGTAACTGGCCAAAATGATAGGCTTTTAACACTGAGCATGACCACGTTAGTATTCCAGTTATGTTAAAAACTTCCAGAAACCAACATTTATTTCAAATGCCAAAGTCATAGATGCCCATTTACATGACTAACAGCCTGATTCTACATGCACTTCACATGCAGACTCCCACTGAAGTCAACAGGTCCCTTACTTAGATCTGAAAGGAATAAACTATTCTCACGTATTCCGAAAACATTATGCCAGAATACATTAAAGGACTTTGACATTTTTGACAACACAGACTTTCAACAGCTTCATTCTGTCAATGCTGTAACACAGGTGAGACTCAGAGCACAACAAAAAGCAAATCTGGGCTTCTATGAAATTTCAAAACAAAAATCTTTGCAGCAAAAGACCTTTAATTCAAACTGATACAGAACAAGAAAGTCACTTGGGCTTGTTTTCCTAAGCAAAATACATTGTTTCAATTATGCTACTCCAAATTTGTTTTTAACTGTGAAGAAACTAGCTGTATTTAATATTTTCTGATAACTGATGAGGAACTAAAGTGCATGCTTGTCACAGTTAAAAAATGCTTACCCAGAGCAGTACTCAAATTCAGTTCACCTGCTGCCTAGAGGAAACATCAGCATCTGAGAGCAACAGCATTAATCCCTACAGCTCCTGCAGTACAGACATGCAACTAAGACAAATTATACCAGATCTCTCTAGGCTGGGGATCAGCAACCTCTGGCACGCGGCTTGTCAGCATAAGCACCCTGGCAGGCCAGGCCAGTTTGTTTACCTGCCGCGTCGGCAGGTTCGGCGGATCATGGCTCCCACCGGCAGCAGTTCGCCGTCCCAGGCCAATGGGGGCGGCAGAAAGCACTGCGGGCTGAGGGATGTGCTGGCCGCAGCTTCCCGCCTCCCTCATTGGCCTGGGATGGTGAACCATGGCCAGTGGGAGCTGTGGTCCGCCGAACCTTCTGACACGGCAGATGAACAAACTGGCCCGGCCCGACAGGGTGCTTACCCTTATGAGCCATGTGCCAGAGGTTGCCGACCCCTGCTCTAGGCTGTCTCCTTCCACTTAATGATGCTCTTACATTTCTGCTCCGGTTCACATTCAAAATCAGTTTCTAAAACTAGAACTATTCAGCCATTCCCATTATCCCCAATTTATACATTTTATTTATGTCAAGTACCAGAGGGATAGCCGTGTTAGTCTGGATGTGTAAAAGCAGCAAAGAATCCTGTGGCACCTTATAGACTAACAGACATTTTGGAGCATGAGCTTTCGTGGGTGAATACCCACTTCCTCAGATGCATGTCTGACATGCATCTGAGGAAGTGGGTATTCACCCACGAAAGCTCATGCTCCAAAACGTCTGTTAGTCTATAAGGTGCCACAGGATTCTTTGCTCATTTTATTTATGCATATTCTATATAGTCAGAGTTGGTAAATTGCAATTAAAAGAGATATAAATATACTCTCCTAGGCTGAAGTAAAAATCTATGTCAAGAACAGCTCTTACATTAGTGACAACTCAATACCAACTATAACAATTTGTAATGATCACTCAGTATAGTATTACTTTCTCAAGCTTGCAAAGTTAAAGATTTAGGGCCTTATTCTCCTTTATACTATGGCCATTTTACACTGCTGGCAGTGTAAAAGGGCCTTAAAGTATGCAAAAAATACTTTTACACCCACTTTAACACTCAGTGTTGAAAAGTGGCCATAGCGTAAATGAAAATCAGATTCGAAAAGTTTAGTTCCACTCTGAAAGTGACTATGTACAAATGACATCAACTTAGTTAACAGATCTGCTTCCTATATGTAATCAGAATCCAACAGGTTATAAAAAGGAAGCATACTTATCTGTAATTTTGTTTCTCTGAAGATAACATCTTTCAGAATTCTTATGCCTAGGCCTTAGTTTCTTATCTTTAGAAAATCTGAACTCTCCTACCTCTCAAGATTATATTTTTTAATCTACTGAAGGCAGGTAGTGAGCACACCAAGCCCACTACTGTGGTCTTACATCATCCTCTGATGACTGCTGATCATCAAATGTTCCAGACTATTCTTTCAATTGCACAGGAAGTGAAACTCCCAAAATGAAAACCAATTCACAAAGATCAACATATGCAAAAAATAATAGCTCAAAGGCAAAAAAAGTGTAAGAGGAAAAACAACTCAGAAAAAGGTTATTTCCAAAATCTGCAGCGCAATGGGTGGGGGAGCAGGATTCCAGCAAGACGATATCTTCCATACACCAGGGTTACAGGTAACTTATCTTCCTTTGAGTAACAATGCCATCTGTGCAGGATTCTGACTCTTCGAGAATAATACGCTCAGGAGATATTTCAAAAGACAATTATAGCACAGCTGCATTGAGCAGCAGCTATGTCAATGCCCACTATCAATCCAAACACAGACTTTTTTCCATCATAAAAAAAGACTATTACGTTATCTCTCAAAATGCAGCATCAGGTGTTAAAGTACAGGCCTGCTGAATGAACCCAAAACTAGAGGATCAAACTCATGGGGAAAATGTTTTTGCCAGCTGAAAATATGGTGCCACTTAACATGAAGCAAAAATATTTTTTGTGGTGGAAGAGCAGAAGCATGGCCTGCCTTAACTTGCAATACTGCAGCAAAGAATCCAAAATAGGATTCCTTCCTGGAAGATGAATTAATCCAATAACGCTTTGGGAATAGGGGCGGAGGGAGAACCATGTAGCTGCCTTTCAGATGTTTGTGATGGAGACATCCACAAGCCAGGCAGTCTTGCCTTGGCATATCCTGTAAGGTTCAGATAACAAAGGTCATTGCAATGGAAAATTAGTTGCCCTATCTAAGGATGTTAGTCTGTTCCAAGTGAAACCAAAAAGACTGTGGACATCAAGCACAGGGAGAAAGGACTCACTGGAATGAGGACATGGAAGTGGAAAGAATGTTGGCAGAACAATAGGCCATGGATGTTGACTTCTGATCCCACCTCAGAGAGGAGTCCTGGATGAATCCTTAAGCACCACCTGATTCTTCTTAATGGGGTATAACAAGGTGGATCAGGCACTAGGTCCTCAAGCACTCTCATTTTATGAAGCAACATATTCCAGTGTACAGGACAATGGGTTAAGAGTCAGGAGACTGGGTTGTATCCTGTTTCTGTCACTGACCTGTTACGTGACTTGGGCAAGACATTTCACCTTTCTGTGCTGCATTTTCCCGGTCAGTAAAATGGAGATAATGATACATAGCTTTCCTTTCTAAAATTATATGAGATCCACAGTTGAAAATCTCTACATAATAGCGATGTATTAATTCTTTAAATCAGGACTGGGTCTCTTTCTAAAAGATACATCCAGTTCAACCATCAGTTACTGTGTGTGCAAAAAATCTCCAATGGCATTCTTTGCCCTTAGAGCATCATCCTATCCCAGACAGGTATAGCCCAGACTTGGCTTTCATGCTGATCTCATCAGGCTGAAAATCAGGGCACATTATCCCATCTCAGTCTATTACAGCTTGGCTCCTAACAAGGTTGAGTCTTTAATTTTGGTGTTTCTGAGTAGATAGCTGGCTCTTGTCCTTCAGGCATCTCAGAAGCAATCTACCAGAAGGACCTTCTTCTCTGAGTGGAAAAGGTTTATCATGTGGTGGAATCAGATCTCAATGGACCCTTTTATCTGCCCAATACAAAAACTGTTTGAGTACCTCCTTCTTGTTTTATTTGACTAGGTTTATTTAATTGCAGTATGTTTTGGCCTTCTGGTTCATTTGGAACTTACCACTTTTAATGCAACCCTGATGAAATCTCCTTTTGAACCACTCAGTTCCTAGGAACTAAGTTCCTAAGACATGGAAGGTCATTTTTCTGGAGATAGTGAGTTCAGTTCATGAATTCCTAGGTGGAAGGCCAGAAGGAAACATAATAATCATTTAGTCCTTGCTCAAACTCTCCAAAGGTCCAAAGTGAGCAAAGAGAAGTAAAATGCCAAAAGAATGCAACATCACCATAAATTCCTGAGTAGTAAATTGCAAAGTTATTGCTATAATGTTATGTCTTAAGTGTAAAGTTAAAAGCTATTTACTCCTAGGTTTTTTGTTTTGTTTTTAAGCAATGAAAAATACTAAGTTATCAACAAAATAAAACTTTTACATGCTTTTAATATTTGGTTGTTTTTCACACAGAATATGATTGTTACATTCAAGTAGAAACTACAACCGTTCCAAGACACTGTCTGTTCTAAGAAATTCAAGTGATCTAAGTTTTGAAATAGGATCAAATGCTATTCCTGATTACCACAAAGTCAAATTTATTTCACACACCTAACACACACGGAGGCAAATGTACATTTGCTCTCCCCTCAAAGGCCATTTTCACATTTAAATACTGTATACTATGTTCCTGATGCCTCCATCTTGGAGACATCAATCACAGTACTATTGAGAGCACAACTAATGATTTTCAGCTTTCTGCCAGCGTAAGTGATAATGCCTGCAAAAACAGCATACTTTGATGAGGCAGGCTCAAGAGCAAGTCTGTATGAGAAGAGATAAGAGCATCAATAGTGAAAGTGTTTTCTTAGTTTTAACATATTTTGATCCTGCACACGCAGATTGTTTGTTCAAGTGATGCTATTAATTTCTTCAGGCTCAAATATATTTCCTCTCATTATCAATTTTTTATTCTTTTTAAAAAATATATTATATACAACTCAGCAATAATAGTGTAGACCATGGAAAACGATTGCTTTGGCATATGGTCTCCATGTATATTCACACAGGAGTGACTGTGTTATTTGTCTGTGTGCATGATCCCTGCTGGCTGAGGCATCAACAGAGTTCTTGGATTTTCAAAGGACTTGCCAGACGCATCTTCCTGTCTAGGTACTTGTGTGGTCATCATTACCATAGTATCTGAGGACCTTCACAATCCTAAAATCTCTTTCCATCCTGGTGAGTTGGTGAAACAGAATTTATGAATTAATTAGTGTGTGGTCTTCTATGTCCACAGCCATTTGGAGGTTTAGTAATCAGCTTGCCAAATCTGGAAGACTTATGTGACTATATTATTCAATGTAAAATAGCTATTTCAGGGCTTAGACATATGCGAGGTGCTAACTGCATTGCTAATGCCTTATCTCATTTCTAGGTGAGCAGATTTTTGAAAGCTTCAGTTGAAAGCAGGCCAAAAATCCATCAATTCTGTATATCTGCTATGGGCATAGCCACACTTCACAATGGAAGACTTCTCTATTACTTCAGTAACCAAAAAGAGGAAGCCAAATTCTTAATCTTTAAGATGATGATACCACCCCTGTAGCTTCAACTGAATTATACCAGGAATGAATATGGCCCACTATATAAAATCTCCCTCTCCATTTCCACCCAGCAACAGATCCTTCTGCTTACCACCGCCTTTCATAAGAAGAATGACAACAGATCCATCTTTCAGAATGCATTGTCAATATATGCTCATATATTTGGAATGTGCACCTTCAGAGCAGGAGGAGTTTCCAAAATATACAGAAGTGGGAACAGGGTGAATGTTTGAGGGAAGGAGAGAGGAAAGAGAGACAAGTGTCAGGAAGACATCTCTCTCTATGGTGGGAGATCCTTGCCAAAAAAGGAAGGGAAAATTCCAAGGAACTCAGCACAAATGCCAAACGTTTTTCAGACTTACATGTTATGAGTTTGGAAGTCACAGAAACATGTAAGTACACACCCTTCTGAAATATTTAAGTGTAATGCTATTTTTTCCTCCCCACCTCTTGATAAAGATCACTAAGGTCCTCATGATGTGCCTGCTTGGAGCATCCCGGGAACTCTCTGACACAACAGGAGTCAGGAGGCCAGTCCATCTCTGTCATTTCCAGCCAATCAGTGAAGTACACCACTCCACAGCACTTAAACTGCAAAGGAAAAGTTAGCCAAGATCAGTGACTGTAGTGTGATGCTCTCTGGTCATAAAAACTAAAAACTGAACAAACTTTTAAAAAAATGTATATAGAGCCAGACATACGCAAGCTATTGTTTTTAGATATTTTTTCCAGCAGCTCCTGTACAGATCCTCATTTTATGGATGCCTCTGTTGTGCCTGGACATAACCAAGCCAAAAATCAGCCAATTACATTGATATGTGATCTGTCCTTTCTCTCCCCGCCAATCCCCTAGGTCAGTGGTTTTCAACCTTTTTTCATTTGCGGACCCCTAAAAAATTTAGAATGGAGGTGCAGACCTCTTTGGAAATCTTAGACATAGTCCATGGACCCCTCAGTGGTCCACGAAGCATAGGTTGAAAACCACTGTTCTATGGTAATCACCACCTTTCGTGGACCATATGTTGAAAACCACTGCCCTACTTAGTGCTTCACAGAAATTGCCCAAGCCTGCAATGCTGCTGTCCCTATTATGGGGGTAGCCAAGAGAAGTTTAATTGGAGGAGACACTAGTGGAATGGAGAATCTCTATACAGCTATGGCAGACTAGAGGCAAATCTGGGCGGGGGGGGGAGGAGGAGCAGGAGGAATGCATAGGAAGAGATGTGTCAGAGCAGGAAAAGGGACAAAAATAAGGAAAAGGAAAGAAAATGAGAAAAAAGTGAAGACAATAAAAAAGCGGTAAGGAAAAAACTGAAATGGAAAAGAGGAGGAAGGAAATCTGGAGGGGAATAAAGTATCACAGGAGAATATAACCTGTATAAGAATCATAATAGTAGGAAGTCTGACCACAAGACACACCATAATAGATCATAAAAATCACAGTAACAAGCTTATAACCTAGTGATGGGATTTCATTTTTTAGGCTGCATTCACAACAAGGAAGGCTGATACAATGGCTCCAGATTTACTTGGTGCAATCCCCTGTCCTCTGTCCATTGCCTGGACACCTACTCACACATTCCCTCCCATCATACCATGGCATGGCTGCCAACAATCTCCTCTTTTCCTGTAAATTTTACATTTTCTCTTCCCCTCTATCTTCTGCGTCTCATCAGAGTCCCAATACTAAATTCTTACTTGGTTTTCCACCTACCTTTTCATTCAGGCCAAAGTCTTAATGAATTGCTAGGGAGTTCTGCCTGACTGAAGACTTCAAGCTTTGGCCCCTCATGTTACCTGCTTTGGGCTTTTTTCCCCATCTGTTTTCACTTTAATTCTTCTGCTTCCCGACTGTCCTTCTCCCAGCCCCAATTCTCCCTCTCTCTACCTTCCTAGCCACAAGTTCGCCCTTTCTGGTTGTTGGATCAGCAATTTGGTTTTAAAAAACATAACATGGTAGTTAAGAAAAACAGATTTCACATCTCTCCCATGAAGTTATAAAATGCAGAAGACAGAGCTCACTGCTGATAAAAAAACTGATCTTTTATAAACTAAGAAGTCTGCATTCCAACTTCGTAAAAATGGCCCAATACACCAGTGTTCATTCATGCAGAAAATAAGTACATCCAATACCTGATTTGAGAGCAGACAAAAATAATTAGCATAGGTCCAGATTTTTAAAGATATTTAGGCCCTTAACTTCCATTGATTTCCCTCCTTTAAAAATCTGGCCCCAAATGCTCAAAAAATGAGAACCCATCAGTTAGTGAGGCAGTGTGCTGTACTGCTGAAACAGTTTGTCCAATTAACCTCAAACTTTCCAAAAATCATTTCCTCTGGCTATGGACTAAACACAAAAAAATTCTATTATAAAGGGCTTTTCTATTTTTTTTTCCTCAGAGAGTCAGACTTTGTTCTTTGGCAAGGAAGTTGATTTTTGATTTATTTGAAAATCAGCCTTTCCAGAGGAAGAGTCATTTAAGACTTATAGGGTCATTGCTGTGACACTATGATAACCAATACATAAAGGCATCTTTTTTAACTAACCAACACATACATTTAAACCAAGATATCATAAAGCAGTGTGCATGGAAATCAGGAATTGTTTATACTGTTTCAGGTAGAGACTATAGACAGACTCTCTCAATCTACCTAAACATGAAGAACTACTGTGTTTCTAGTAGCATTTGAAAAGCTTTAGCAGAAAATATCTTAAACTCTTCTAATCCTTTATTTATTCTTTCTTTCAGGTTCTAACACAATTACAGACTAATCAAGTGTAGTCAGGAAATGTTTAAATAAACAGGAAATCTGCAACAATGATAGATTTCAGCATTTTAACAAAAGCAACACAATGACAAGCACTTAAAGAGTTCTTTTCCTGCATGTGAACATGTATCTGGAGCTAATAGTTTTTACCTTGTACATGTCCCTGTTTCTGTGACATAATAGTTCATTCTTTAAAATGAATACAGTTCTGTATTTCTGAAGGCTATAGAGCAAAAATGTGAATGTTCAAGCCATGTTTTTTTAACCTAGTGACAGGACATAAAACTGACCACTTTAATGGAACTGCAACCCAAGAGACTGTAATGGCAACTGCTTAGAAACAGCCTTTCATACTCCTTTCCAACCAATATAATGTCTCAAATATGGCAAATCCATAGAAAGGACACTACAAATGAAAGCATGCAGTAAGAGGGGAGAACAATACTACTAAAATACCGCATAGGATGTTCACTTTACTATATATGCAGTGAGTCAATGTTCAATTCTTCATACTTGTATTCTTCACTGAAATAAATATAAGGCCTAGGTGCTCCCATCTTTGGCAGAGAAGTAGTAATTAACTGAAGGTATTATTTAAATCCATGAACGTTCTTATTTTGTATTATGGTGGTATATAAATGCAGTAAAAGTTTTAACACACACTGGCACAGATTTTTAATTAGGTCTCAAATATTGCATCCACAATTAAAGGAGTCTGCAACTGTACCGTTTTTAGACACCTACTTGATCTGCAGGTGCAATAAGGCAGCTACGTTTCTAAATCAATGCAACTGCACTCACAATACTAGAGGTGTTTTTTTATATTGTAAGTCAGCGGTTCTCAAACTGTGGGTTAGAAACCCAAAGTGGGTCACCACCCCATGTTAATGGGGTTGCCAGGGCTGGCTTAGACTTGCTGGAACCCGGGACTGAAGCTGAAGCCCGAGCACCACTGTCCGGTGACGAAGCCTGAGGGCTTTAGCCCTGGGCATCAGGATTCAGATTACAGGCCCCTCCCTGGGACTGAAGCTTCTGGCTTTGCCTCCTCTTCTGGGGGCTTCAGCTGGCTCAGGCTTCGGTCCCCCCTGCTGGGGTCATGTAGTAATTTTTATTCTTGAAAGGGGTCGTCATGCAATGAAGTTTGAGAACCCCTGTTATAAGTCAATGGTTTTCAACCTTTTTTTCATTTGTGGACCCCTAAAAAATTTCATATAGAAGTGCAGACCCTACTGGAAATCTGAGACAGTCTGTGGACCCCCAGGGATCTGCAGACCACAGGTTGAAAACCACCGTTCTATGGTAATAATAACCTTTCGTGGACTCCTTAGACATAGTCTGCAGACCCCGGGGGGTCCATCGACTACAGGGTGAAAACAACTGTTATAAGTCTTTGTTGGTCCATTTAATGAAATATGATCTGTATATAGAACTAATGCAGCTATAGTGCATTCTTGGAATTATATATAAATAATGCAAGTTACAAGAAGAAGGGAGGTGAAATTATGAAAATACACAATTCCTGTCTAGAACTTACAAGAATTTGAGCGGTTGTGTGCCAACAGCTTTCAAGGACTACACCAAAACATAAGCCATCAGTTAGCTTGCAGAAAAAGCCTCACCTTTTTATTTATAACTAAACCTTTTTCCATCAAACAGATAAGTAGCACTTCATGCATCATTACATTTCATGAACTGACTATCTTCTTACCTCCCTCTGAAAGAAATTCCAAGCATGAGTAAGCCAATGGTACCTAGGTAAGCCATAGTTGGTCATCCTGGCTTTTAAAGTGACCATATCTGACCATTGTACTGGGATCTGAAAAGAAAAGACAAATTGTTTCAAATAACTAGAGAGATTGAGAGTTCTCTAATAAAATCAATCATCTTGTGCCTATAGAACCAATGTCGTCTATCCTGAGGTTCTAAATGCAAGTTACTTTGGATGTGCCATCTCAAAAAAAAAAAAAAAAGATAATAAATGTTTCGATTTTCAACATACACAGCTTTAGTTGTATTAATAGAAATAGTGAGAAAAATATTCTTTTTGTCACTTGCTTGTTTAGAAATACATGTAATGGCAATAGGGGATCTAGATATCCATAAATAAAAATAATATATTTTAGAGCATTTCCAAGGGTTATGTGTAAATTTCAACTAAATTATTATCAGCTGTATCTCACAAAAGTCCAGTGAAGCCCAATGAAGTCAAAAGGCAGCAGATTTAAAACAAATATAAGGAAGTACTTCTTCAAACAATGCACAGATAACCTATGAAACTCGATGTTGTGAAGGCCAAAGGTATAACAGGGTTCAAAAAAAGAGTTAGATACGTTCATGGAGGATAGGTCTATCAATGACTACTAGCCAAGATCAAAGATGCAACCCCATACTCTCTGGGTGTCCCTAAATCTCTGACTGTTAGAAACTAGGACTGGATGACAGGAAATGGATCACTCAATAAATTGCCCTGTTCTGTTCATTCCCTTTGAAGCTTCTAGCACCAGCCATTGTAAGAAGACAGGATCCTGGGCTAGATGGACTATTGGTCTGACCCAATATGGCCATTCTCCTTCCATTTACATCAAAGAGTTTTGAATCAAGTCCAGCGTGTATAAGTTTGAGTGCATACTGCTTCAAGAAATTAAAGAGTAACTTTTGTTCAGTAAGCCTTTTCCCCCATTTTTTTGGAAATATTTTCTTTTCAAACAAATTATTGGGAAAGAGTTGAAATTTTTTTTTTTAATTGGAGTATAAATTGCATGTCTTGCATTCTCTTTTATTTCAGACCCAGACGCCAGGAGGATTGTGAGAATAACAAAGTAAGCAAAGGTTGTCATAGTTGACATAAAAGTAGTCAGCATTAAGATTAGAAATCGACTTCTATTTCGGCCGGACCACTTTTATTGTACAGCAACCTAACAAAGGGGTTGAGTACTTTAGTGTAGTCCTTCAGATACACATAATGTTCATGTTATTTTTAGTTTGCTCATATTTGATTTAATAGTTGCATTTAAACAACTCACAGTTTCAAAGTCTGCTTTATTTTCCTATATTTTGTGGAAAAAAATCCAGCTATTCTAAAGCCATTAATGGTAACTGCTAGGATTTAGTTATCTTTTTTCAATTAATGCTTCCAGTAACAGTTTTCTGTGAAATTTTACAAGGCCTGAATTATTACTTATATCACAGTAGCTCCCAAAGGAGAGCTTCATTGTGCTTGGTGCTGTACAAACATAAAAAAGAGATTCTCACTGCCTGAACAACCTCAGTCCAAAAACAGGGTGTTTTGTTAAATAATATTTGTTATATCTGGATTACTTATAACTGCAATTTCCACCTATTAGGAAATTAGCTTGTCTTCACATTCCACTTATTAGCTTGTCTTCACATGTCATTTCACAAATAAAATGTCTCAGAAATACAACAATGCCTTTGACAGACTGGGGATTCTATTAGCTGTTTTGTTTTGGTTTTTTTTGTTCTCAGAGGCTATGATCTCAAAAGGTTTGCAAATGTCCAAATTAAAAATACATCTTAGCAGCAGAGTGCTAAAACGAGCACTTGCATCTCTGGGATGTTCCTGCTTTTGTAACTCATACTTCAAACATTTATACTGGTCAACAGAATAAAATTTTTCTTTAGAATAAATTAGAAATCAGGACTTTGCTTTCTTTGGATAACACTTGATATGACTTGCAGTTCAGATCATGCTTCTTGACTTTTTTTAATGATCTTATTTTAGTTGAATCTAGTCCAAGGTTATGCACGTAATACAAGGCATCCAAATTTTTTGAAGACAATGAAAAGCAGACACAAATTAATGCAAAAGAGTGAGAGAAAGAAATTAAAAAGTAAAACAAAACCAACTTACAAGGCAGTTATGACGGAACTAAGAAGGGTTTTTAGAATCTATACCTTTATCACCTTGACATTCCAGAGGTCAAATTAAGCATTTGAACATAACTACTAACTAAATCCCGAATAATTAATTCACTTAGTAGTACATATACTATCTGTTCATGAAAATCATTTGCATGGCTTCATTCCTTGAGAGGCACTTTCCTGTATGGTGTAGGTAAACTAGAATTCAAGTTTATGGTTTGATTTTTGAGCATGAAAGTTCTCTATGGTCTTGTCTGCTGTTTAATTTTCACTTGCATTAATATGTTACTAGTTTTCTAACAAGTATCAAGTCTTGACTGAAGTTCAAGTTAACTGAGAACCTGCTCTGGCTTTTCAATCTTGTGGATGGAAGAAATTAGTCATAAGGCACTTTTCATTCTGAGAGCTATCATAAGCTGGAAGCAAAACTATTTATACAGGGATGCTTTTGGCAGACTAATATATATGCCAAACAGGACTCAAACTGGGATAGTATTGGGGTTATGCCTCACTGACATTTTTTAACAGCATCACCTACACCCCTATATTAATGCTAACTAATTCTCTGACGCTCACCAAGGGCTCTTATGATTTCACTATAAACTGAATCCAGCATGGCAGCAGGGCTCTCCCAAGGAGTTGTAGGGAGTCTCTTCGCTGCCCAGTGTGGAAGACAAAGGGCCTGCATGCTCTGCATTCTTTGGATGGGCCAGCCCCTGGAAGTGACCTGTAGATATTGTAGAACCATGCTGAAGAGCATTTTGGGTTCTGAAGTGCTTTGCTTCAAGTCTCAGAGCCTGACAGTCAGTAGCAGGACTTGGGAGTAGAGGGCCTGCAAGACTAGTGTTCCTGGCCCACCCCACAGTGTGAGCAGTAGTAGGATGAGGGCAAATGGGGACAGGAGGATCACAATGGCAGAAGACAGAGAACCAAACAATGGGGCATATGGGGAGAGAAGAAAAGAGAGCAATAAGAAAGTAACCAGGAAGGAAAAGAAACAAAATGGTGAGAGCACAGAAGAGGGAGAGAGAGGGAGAGAGAAAGAGAGATCAAGATTCACAGATTTTGAGGTCAGAAGGGACCATCATGATCATCTAGTCTGACCTCCTGCACATCGCAGGCCACAGAACCTCACCCACCCACTCCTGTAATAGACCCCTAATCTCTGGCTGAGTTACTGAAGTCCTCAGATCATGGTTTAAAGACTTCAAGTTTCAGAGAATCCACCACTTACACTAGTTTAAATCTGCAAGTGACCCATGCCCAATGCTTCAGAGGGAGGCAAAAAAAACCAAACCAAACCAAACCAGAGGATGTCTGCCAATCTGACCCGAGGGGAAATTCCTTCCCAACCCCAGATATGGTGATCAGTTAGACTCTGCGCATGTCAGCAAGACCCGTCAGCCAGACTCCTAGAAAAGAATTCTCTGTAGTAATTCAGAGCCCTTCCCCACTAGTGTCCCATCAGCAGCTACGGGAGATATTTGCTGCTAGCAGTTGCAGATCAACTACATGCCACTGTAGGCAGTCTCATCATACCATCCCCTCCATAAACTGACCAAACTCAGTCTTGAAGCCAGTTAGGTTTTTTTGGCCACCACTGTTCCCCTTGGAAACCTATTCCAAAATTTCACTCCTCTGATGGTCAGAAATCTTTGTCTAATTTCATGCCTAAACTTGTTGCTGGCCAGTTTATATCCATTTGTTCTTGAGTCCACATTGGTGCTTAACTTAACTAAGTCCTCTCCCTTCCTCATATTTATGCCTCTGATGTATTTATGGAGAGCAATCATATCTCCCCTCAGCCTTCTTTTGGTGAGGCTAAACAAGCCAAGCTCTGAGTCTCCTCTCATAACATCTTAGTATCCTTCTCTGGACCTATTTCAGTTTGAATTCATCTTTCTTACACATAGGAGACCAGAATTGCACACAGTATTCCAGATGAGATCTCACCAATATAATGGTACTAACATTTTCCTGTCTCTACTGGAAATACCTCACTTGATGCATTCTAGGACAGCATTAGCCTTTTTCACAACTGCAACAGATTGGTAGCTCACAGTCATCCTATGATCAATCAATACACTCACTTCCAACTGATACGTCCCCAGCTTATAGCAGAAATTCTTGTTAGCCCCTAAATGCATGACCTTGCACTTTGCACTGTTGAATTTCATCCCCTTTCTAATACTCCAGTTTTCAAGGTCATCCAGATCTTCTTGTATGATATTCTGGTCCTCCTCTGTAGTGTTAATCCCCCTCAACTTTGTGCTATCCGCAAATTTTATTAGCGCACTTCCACTTTTTGTGCCAAGGTCAGTAATAAAAATGTTAAATAAGACTGGTCTGAAGACCGATCCCTGAGGAGCTCCACTAGTAACCTCTCTCCAGCCTGACAGTTCACCCTTCACTATGACCTGTTGTAGTCTCCTCTTTAACCAGTTCGAACATTCAACACTCAGATTAGATATTTAGTTCTATTTATTCATATTCTAACAGTCCACATTATTAAATTTCCCTGGCAGATGTGGAAGAACTTGGGGGTGGTGAATCTTTGGACTGGTTCTGACCTGGTTAGGGAATGGGACAAGGCAGATGGACAAAATTCCCCAGAGGTTGATGGATCTATCACTTCTAATTTTTTTTTTAAGTCACTGATGCCATAACTTACAGTAGGACAAGTGCCAGCCCCAAGCAACGCTGGATTCTGCTAGTGTATCCCAGGGTTATGGGCCCCACTAGCAGAATATCTGTCTGGAGGGATGAGGTCACAAGGGCCACAACCCAGATCCAGCAGGGGGCCTGGCCCATCTCAGGTATCCTGAAAGATGAATGATTTTGGCTCGGGGGAAGGGTATAGCTGGTGAACTTGAAGGATGTTCATTTCAATGCCTCCTAGAGGCAGCTACTACTGATAAGACTCCTATAGAGCCATGGATGTTAATTATAACTGTCACTCCTGCCAGAACCCTGAGAATGGTGGCTGTGGCCAGGGGATGAGTCATACCTATGATCTACCTTCCCAATTTAAAAAATGTATCATATCAATGCAACCTGACATTTAGGCAAAGTGATATATTTAAACGATATTATATTAGGAGCATAAAACACCGCTCTGGAATCTGTATAGCAAGGGAATGAGTTCTGATTCAAAATGCTGCCACATAATTTCAGAGTGCAGGTCTGCCAGAAATTCCTTTGGTTCCAGTACTGTACAAATACCAAATGAGCTCCCTCCCTTTTTACTGCAGTATAATTGCTACACACTGGCTGCTGTTGACAAGACCAGTGTCACGGGCATATCTTGGCAGCTTGGAGGAAATTTGTCACTCTGCTCATAAATAGGTATCAAACTGAAAATGAGACAAGACGCTATAGGAGCAAGCAGGATAATATGATAGTTTGCTTTCTGTTCAGTACTTAGCCAATTCCCTTCTTAATGGATACAAGTCTCCAGTTTGAAAATTAAAGGCTAGTGATAAAACCTCCTTAGAAGTTTACAGAAATCGGTTTTATAGCTGGGACATGTTTCACGTTAAAACACAGGCATTTATAGTTTAAGGAGACATTATTAATGACCTCAGCAAGCAGTAAGTCATTTATGGAATGAATGCACTGTCTGTTTACAATACAGCACAGCAAGATTTAGCCTAAGTGAAAGAGTCTTGGACCAACCCCCTCCCAAATCCCCTCAAAACACAGAACTTAACCCTGCAATCCTTACTGAATCAAAACTCTCACTTGACTTCAGTGGGAACTTGTCTAAGCAAATAAATAAAACAGGACCTAATGATCTGAACCTCATAGGGAGAAAATTTCAGATTAGATCCTTTTAGAAAGAACTGGTTTCCCAGAATTCCCTATATTAACACAAACCGAAATGCCTGAAGTTAATACTAGGACTGACATAAAGCTATAACCAAAGATGCACACTACAGCAGTTGGAGAATAGCTAGCTAATGAAAATCTTTGTTTTCTTCTATTTAATAATGTATCCTCCTTTTCTGACTCACCGTAATTTCCTGCTCGTAGGTCCAAACACCGCAAGCCAGTTCAACACAGAATATCACAAGCAAGCTTCCAAAATACTGTGGAACACAGAAAAATCTTAGTTATATTTTTACAGTGAAGTTAACACTCTTAAAAAAGCTATTAAGTAAGTAATTTTACAACACTTCAGAACACCATTAATTTTTCATATAACTAAGACAGTGAAAAAACAAAAGTATTAGGGCATGATGATTCATAAAATAAGCCCTGAAGTTTACCTTTTGCTATAAACATGTTTAAAGAATGTGACAAGGTGAAATAAATGTGGTTTATTTCTAATTGACTTAATATGAAATATGTCAAGCGTTGCCATGGGAATATGAATTAATTTCCAAGTTACCTCATGGAACAGGACTATTATGACATTTTACACAGAAACAATTCCAAAAGAGGCTAATATTTTTGTTCCCCACACACACCAAAACTCATCATTTCCCACTGTTCCTTATTTAGAATAACTAGAGGAGTTGCAACCAAAACCCAAGTAGGGCTAACAACATGAACATGCTAGATGGAAAAAATCTTCAAAATGTTTGTAGCAAGGAGGAAATTCTATAGGTCTATGTAGTTAATAAAATATTAAGAAAAACTGTATGCAATATCAAATAAACCATTGAACTTGTGGGATGAAGCTGCACAGAAGGCAAGACTCTGCATGATATGCAATTGCTGTAAATCTGAAAGTTAGTTCAGTTTGCTTTTATTTGAAGTGTACCTTTTGTCCACTCTTGCGTGGTACCACCTTCTTCCACATAGATAGGCTGAGTCCCTCCCTGTCTGCCACAGAGCAGAAAGACTCCATTTCCAAACTCACACCCTTTCTAAGAGTTGGCTTTATTTGGAACTCAAAAACAATTAACACAACTGAAACCTCCCACTAAGTTTTCCCCCTGAGCTTGCCTGTTTTTAGAACTTCCTTTCCCCATTTCTTCCCTCCTAGCTCTTTAGATCCCTGTCTCCTAAGGGCCATTCCCACCTGCCTATTTTCTAGGGTGGAGTTAGAAATCCACTGCTTTGTGACACAATGACCTAGAAAACCATGCCCACACCACACCAGTTCCTCCTGCTTCTTTCCAATAGGTCTTCAAATTCTATTTCCTTCTCAAAGAAATGAAGACCCCATAAGGGTTTGTCTATATGTAGAGTTGTTCTTGATTAACAATTCCTGATTAACTCCATGTCTGGACACTCTTATAGAACATTAGGAGTGGAAGAGACCTGCTGGGTCATCAAGTTCAGTCCCCTGCTAACACAGGCATCCCTGTCATATAATCCATTCGTAAATATGTCAAGATCCATCTTAAAGCTAATTCGGTTGTTTGTCCCCATTACTCTGGAGCAACTGGAAAGCTGTTCCAGAATCTCACTCTTCTGATTGTTAGAAACTGTCTTCTAATTGCCAACCTACGTTTATTCATACTTATTTGTCCTTCTGCTACGGAAATCCACTTTATATCCATTTGTTCTTCCGCCAACATTGTCTTTTAGCTTAAATTGCTCTTCTCCCTCCTGGCTGTTTACCCCTTAATGTATTTATAGAGAGAAATCCTATCCCTTCTCAGCCTTCATTTTCCTAGGATAAACATGCCAACCTTATTCCAGAATAAGAATGCTTTGACTGCCCACTTTGAAAGTGGGCTAAACTAAACAGAAACAAGGCACTCTTGTTCTAGAGTAAGTGAGTCTACACATGGAGTTAATCAACAACACTCCATGTGTAGATAAGCTCTAAGAAATAGAATAAAAACACTGTGGAACTAATAAGACACATGCCAGACCCCACCACTCAGTCATCTCGAAATCTCCCATTTCCTGCTCATTTTCATATCTGATCTACTGGATTGTAGGCACTCTTTGCAGGGAACCATTTCTTCTCACCTTCTCTGCACAATGTTATAAACTTCAGCTGTGAGACATGTTCTCTGCTGTGCAGATATAAAGCCAAGAAAATAAATACAATTAAAAATGATGACCAAGTATAAACTATATGAACTTCTCAAGTTGTCTCATAGCCAGTAGGAAAGGGAGAGGGAAAAAAGTAGGTGCTAAACCAGTGGCAGTGAACCCTTAGCTCATTCTCATGATTTAGGAGAGGATTTACACCATAAAATTCCATTAAAGAAAGTATCAGAAGCCACTAAGGAAAGTAAATGGAAGCTAGAAATGACACATTTGGATTAAGATTAACTACAGGCACTCAGCATCTTTCAGAATCAATCCTTTTGACTCTCTCTTAAGAAGTCCATCCTCTGGTCACAAAGGTAAGAGATAAAAATAAGAGACACAAAGTGTGAATGTAGAACTGATAAATGGAATTGTTTTTAATTGTTCACTTTATTAATGTAACTTCTGTTCGCCATTCACTACACTTGCCTACACTGTAACTTCTGTTCCATATTGTAATTCAAACCCCATTTTAAAACACTCACTCCATTTTGTAAAAGCTTCCTCCAACCTTAATTTTTGCAAACCCTGCTGTAATCTTATTAGTTTAGTTTAGATGTGTGAATGAGGTATGTATGAATGATGGAATCAACCTCCAGCCCCAGCCTGTCCTGATGAGATAAAGTTCAAATACCAACGGCTGAAGACCTAGACAACAGCCCTAAACAAAGTAAGAAGCATCCACCCTAAAAGGAAAAGGACAACAGAACAACAGAAGGAAGATCAAAGCCAGGTCCAAGGCTGAAAGTCACGCCTGCAGTTGATGGGTGATCAATCTAAACCCAGAGGCAGCGTGACACAGCAAGACCTATAGACTTTGAATCCAAACTAAAAGCCTATAAAAAAGAAGGGTGAGATGAGAGACTCTGGGTAACATTCTGCTGCCAACATGGAAGAACATCGGTGCCTGCCCAACAGAGATCCAGCTCAGCCTTGTGCCCAGCTTTCCTGGCCAGTTAGCTGCCACAAGCTACAAACCCAAGCTGCAAAAACAAGCCATGAACTTAAGCTATCTTCAGGACATGAAGCCTTAATTTGCAAAATAACTATATTGCAATAATTAACTGCTGCAATGATATTAAAGTATCTCTACAACCACAGATGTGCTTCAATTTCTTCCTCCGATTTTGGGGGAATCTTATAACTCTCCCTGAATTTAATGAGTTCCAAAACAAAAAATTCTTACAGAAGTTGTGTGAAAAACTCCTGTAATTATTATTTAAATTTACTTCCCATAATTTTCATCTCCCAAGCCACACTGATCGTTGCTGGCGACAATTCCTACCTCTCTGTTCCCAAACAAATTCCCAGTAGAGTCTGAAGTCCAAAATAAATGCAGCCTCTCACAAGAAGCAAAATAACTCTTGCTTTTGTCAGTTACAAGAATCTGGTTTCCACAACAAAGGTTTAATTAATTCTTCCCTGCTATTGTGGGTTGAGTGGCTGAGTTCTGGAAAAAAAAAATCTCTTATTCCCCTGATAGAAAAGATTATGCTCTTCCTATGCCACTCTCAAACTCTTGCATATGATATTCCCACAGTTCTAGTTCCTACATTACTCTCTATAATATTTGGTTCCTTCCAAGGTTTTTTCTGCTGTTCTGCAAAGACCATCCTCTATATCGATAATCAATAGTGCAAATCATCTAATACTCACAGAATCAGAAACCTCTGAACTAGCAGGTATCCTCAAAACTCTGACATTTCTCTCTCCTATATGGTTGGTAACCAGTTTTCTCCCTATTAGAGTTGTGTGAAATCTCCATAAAGTTCACATGGTTCATAATCTTGAATCTGGCCCAAGAGCTGTGTTTGTAACTCCATGAGGTTTCCATCATCAGATCTGAAGGGGGAAAAGCTCTGTTTCCTTGACAGAAGCTGAAAGACTAAAATACTGGAAGAAAGTACTCTGTTTAAGGTAATATGCCATCAAGAAAGGGATACAATGTGTGCTGCAGTGCCAGGCATGAGTGCCTAAACCTTGGCCCCCATGAAGTACAGCATGAATGCTAACAAGCAGCAGTACTTTGTTCTTCTGTTACTCCTGTCCTGAGCTATTAATGCAGACTGAGCACAGGCAGATGCAGTAGCTAAGCAGAGAATCTGCCTCTCAACAGAAGGAAGCCCTGACAATTCCTGGACACAGCACAAGTAGCTGGATAGTTTGTGCAGCAATGGATGGATGTGTGCACTCAACTCCTCCACATCCACTCAGGATAGGCAGCTGCAGTGAAAGTGACCTTTGGAGCTTTAAAGAATCCTGCCTTTTCAGTACTGCAGCCCAGGGATGAGAGATACATACGAAGGGAAAGAACTGAAGACTCAGGAGTTCTGAAGAGCCTACCTTCTGCTCACTTTCAGTGCACAAAGCAAGTTGGGATGTGTAGGGGTGGGGAGAGATGAAGAGAAACTGAGTATTGCAGCTGATGGTAAAGAGAAAGTCATCATTGAGAGCTGCAGACTAACAGAGATGGAGAGAGATACAAAGGGAGGAGACATTAGGACAAATCTTCTGGAGGCACAAAAGCAACAGAAATTTCCTGTAACTACCATGCTGGGGATACCCGCTCAAGTTGGGGAGTCTCCAGCAGATGTAAAAAATTAGGGCTGTCAAGCAGTTAAAAAAATTAATGGCAATTGATCGCAGTTTTAATCACACTGTTAAACAATAACAGAATACCATTTATTTAAATATTTTTGATGTTTTCTACATTTTCAAATATATTAATTTCAATTACAACAGAAAATATAAAATATACAGTGCTAATTTTATATTTATTTTTATTACAAATATTTGCACTGTAAAAATCAGTAGTATTTTTCGATTCACCTAATACAAGTACTGTAGTGCAATCTCTTTATCATGAATGTTGAACTTACAAATTTAGAATTATGTACAAAAAATTACTGAATTCAAAAATAAAACAATATAAAACTTTAGAGCCCACAAGTCCACTCAGTCCTACTTTTTGTTCAGCCAATCTCTCAAAACAAGTTTGTTTAAAATTGCAGGAGATAATGCTGCCTGCTTCTTGTTTACAATGTTACCTGAAAGTGAGAAGAGGTGTTCAGATGGCATTGTTGTAGCTGGCATCACAAGATTTTTACGTGCCAGAGGCGCTAAAGATTCATATTTCCTTCATGCTTCAACCAGTATTTCAGAGGACATGCGTCCATGCTGATGATGGGTTCTGCTTGATAACAATCCCAAGCAGTGTGGACCGATGCATGTTCATTTTCATCATCTGAGTCAGATGCCACCAGCAGAAGGTTGATTTTCTTTTTCGGTGGTTCCAGTTCTGTAGTTTCTGCATTGGAGTGCTGCTCTTCTAAGACTTCTGAAAGCATGCTCCACACCTCGTCCTTCTCAGATTTTGGAAGGCACTTCAGATTCTTAAAACTTGGGTCGAGTGCTGTATCTATCTTTAGAAATCTCAGATACAAATGTTTAGCATATCTGGCACATAAATACCTTGCATTGCCAAATACAAAAGTATCATGCGAATGCCTGTTCTCACTTTCAGGTGACATTGTAAATAAGAAGCAGGCAGCATTATCTCCTGTAAATGTAAACAAACGTATTTGTCTTAGTGACTGGTTGAACAAGAAGTAGAATTGAATGGATCTGTAGGCTCTAAAGTTTTACATTGTTTTGTTTTTGAGTGCAGTTATGTAAGGAAAAAAATCTAAGTTGCACTTTCACAATAGATTGCACTACAGTACTTGTATGAGGTGAATTGAAAAATACTATTTTTTATCATTTTTTACAGTGCAAATATTTATAATAAAAAATAATAATATAAAGTGAGCACTGTACACTTCGTATTCTGTGCTGTAACTGAAATCAATATATTTGAAAATGTAGGAAAACATCCAAAAATATTTAAATTTCAAATAGTATTCTATTAACAGTGCAATTAATCATGATTAATTCTTTCAATTGTGATTAATTTATCGAGTTAATTGCACGAGTTAACTGTGATTAAATCAACAGCTCTACTAAAAAATCAACATAGTCAACTGCTACACTTCCCTCCCTGCAATCTCTGGAGCAGGTGGTGTATCAGGAAAGTGGCCAGAGCACAATGCACTTCAGCTATCACAAGTCCATAGGAGACCATATTCAGCTGCTACAAGTTACAGCAGCTCTCAAGGTGCCCTAAACTTTACCAGGGCCAGAGCATAGAATCGGAGAGTCAGAAGCAAAAGCTGAGCAGTGCAGAGAAACTGTCCAGTATAATATATAACAGACCAGAGACAAATACTGATTGGAGATAAGATGACAACGAAACTGGGACATAAATTATAGAAAGAGAGGTAAAAGATAAGTACAACATGAAAGATGGTAGCAAATTTGTTTTGTTTATGCTAATTCAGATGCCCTACATTTTGTTTTTGCTATAAGGCTGGTGGAGTGTCAGGGAGGAGAATGGGAATCAGTGTAAAGATCACAAATTTTCACCGTGCATACATAATGGTCCCTGAAGTTTACTGAAAACTACTGCTGGAGAAACCTTTCAGGTGTTATTCTTAAACACAAACTCACCACAGCCCCCAAACATATGCCTTCCTGGTTTTCCCTTTTGCCTCCATGTAATGTTAAATATAGGGCAATGAAACTAATTTCTTATTAGCTGTGATGTGCCATGATTTTTGCTTCTTTTTACTAAACTAAATTAATAAGCAACAAGCATGGAATACATTGTGGGAACAAGTGTTTTCTTAGTCATAATAATCATTCAGTTGCAAATGCAAGAATAGCATTGGCAAGCAAAAAAATCACTGTCCTGTGCACTGAATCTCAGACATTTTGTATCACTTTAAAGGTGCTTGTGCCAACTCGTCCCATTTTTCTCAGCCAGTAACTAATCCTGAATGTGTCACACTTGAAGAACCTCACAATATAAAATCATTCTCCCACTGCTTTTGGTCCTACAGAGATAGGGCTTTTTCATGCTGTAATTGAACGCAACTGCAGAAGAGGATATAAAGTACTGATACAAAATGAGAAACACAATACAAATGTTTTATTCAGAAAGGGCATCACAGAATACATCCTTCGTACTTCTACAGATTTCTACTTGTCTTGGACATTCCCCATGATACTCACAATGAACAGGATCATCAATACCAGGATTTCTGTTTATGATTTTCTGGTAACAGGTAGAAACCCTGGTGACTAAACTCCTCTCTCCATTACTGGAGTATGTCAGGCAGGATTCTGGAGGGAAATGGGACGCGGGGGAAGAGATTTCATTTTATTTTTTAAAAAACATAACTGAATGGTTTTTTGTTGAATTGCTACAGATTATTTTTCTTAGTTTGAACCATGTCTCTGGATCATTTACATGAATATAACATATTTGAAATATTGTTGATATAGAAATATTAAGATTTAAATTCAACCTGTGAATAAAAAACTAACCAAAAAGTTTAATTAGAAGTGTCATGGGGTAGTCTCCTCAGTAAAAGGGCCAGAGCCATGTAAACAGCTTCTCAAATCCTTCTCTTCTGCCAGGGGACAAGTCCCCCAGCACCGGTACTAAGACAGACAGCCATCAGACTGACTTTGAGGACCCCCACTCACAAACAATGGAGGACGAGTGGTGCCAGGTTGGGCTGGGAATGGGAAGAGAAACCCAAAGAGACTGCCATGATTTAGGGTATGTCGTCACTGCGGAGTTAGCCTGCATGACTGGTGCCTTGGTCTGAGCAGTTGAGTTAGCCTAGCCTGGGTGTTAGCAGCCACACCACTCACCACTGTGTCCTCCAGGACACTCCTCATGTGTGTTGCTATATCCCATGGTTCTTTCTGCTGCAGTAAGCTGAGCCGTTTACTTGGAGGACTGTCAGCACTCCCGTGACTTACCCTGTGTCCTCACTGCAAAGTGGGCATGCTACCAGCCGAAGTGAAAACAGAACCTGGGCTCTAAACTATACTCCTAGTCATGCCAGCTAGATGGGTTGAATGCATCTCCCAACTTGGGTGACAGAATTTTGTATGTGAAAAGAGGAGGCATTAAAGGAAACACCTGGGTAAGAGCCAGAGCTAGCTGTATGGTGAAAACACCCCTTTATACAGGCCCCTAGGGCTGTCTAAATCACACCAGGAGCCACGGAACAGCCCAAGATTAAATGGTCACACAAGGTGGCTTCAATTCACTTACCCTTCTCCCCTTATACCTGGGCTGCAAGTTCTGTTCTGTGCCTCTTATAGGTGCAGGTCAGAATCTCACCCCATTTGCAATCTTAACTCCTGCCTTGCAAGTCAGAATCACAAGACTTACAATCTGGTCTCCTGCACAAATGATTAACATATCCCATCACATGAAATGATGAGAACAAGAAAACTGTCCATCAGCAAACTATAAGAAAACTAGAGAACTATCTAGATTCCTAGAGGTAATGGGGAATGGATGGGTGATTGAAGAGGAAGTGTGCTAACGAATGGAGTCAGCTGTCAGTGGGTGTTGAAGAGAGGGGAGAACAGGTGGTATCTTGAAAAAGCTTTTCATTTTTGGGTAATATGTGCCTTTTTATTTGAAGAATAAGTATGTTTATTAGTGAATCACACTGTGTTTTGTGTTTCATTTAATAAAATCTGATGTTCTTACATTTTTTTTTCTTTTGCCAAGTGATTTTTTCCACCAGAAGAGAGACACCAGGTTTTTCAAGCTTCAGAAAAACTGCAACCCTAACAACAGAAAGACTGAAGAAGCTAATCAGCATAGCTGACCTCCTCAAAGGCTCTGCCTTGTTTACAGCACCTTTTTGGGCAATGTGTTGCACATGGAAGCAATGACAAGAAAGAGCTGAGAAAGGAGGACAAGGGCTGAGAGGAGATTCCAAGGGTAAGCAGCTGCAGAATGAAACCTTAAAGGAAACTCTCAGACTGGTGTATATGGTATGCGAAACAGATGCCAAAACATTCTAAGAGGTTATGTGTAGTATTTCCCAATGGCTAACAGCCTGAAAGCATCAGCCTCATTCTGCAAGCCATCCAGACATCTGTCTGCGTCATTTGACCACCAACAAAATATGCCTGATTACCAATGGGAACCAGACCCCTTCCATGAAAAGTCTAGTAAAAAACCTTGCAGTCACTGTTACTTTGTTATAGTTTGGAACGAATTAGCCATAGAGGCTATTGAAAGGATTCACCCAGGTACAATTTTCAGACATTGATTTATTACTTGTAAAAGGAATCAGACTAACAGCGAAGGAAACTGAAGTCCTTTGTTTATCTATTCCTGCAGTGAAAACTTCTCCCATGCTGCCCCAGCTATGTCCTCAACCCTGTTTTGAGGGGATTAATGGTTAATTTATCATTCTAATTCAAACACTGGGTGACAATGGCAATGTTTTGCATGGGTGATGTGGACACATATCAACAAGGAAGTGGACTGAAACTACTAATTCACAGGTTTAGGAGTGGTAGCCATGTTAGTCTGTATCAGCAAAAACAATGAGAAGTCCTTGTGGCACCTTATAGACTAACAAATTTATTTGGGCATAAGCTTTTGTGGGCTAAAACCCACTTCATTAGATACATAGAGTGAAAATACAGTAAGCAGAATATATATTATAGTACATGAAAAGATGGGAGTTAGCACTGACCCCCCACTTGGTAAGGCAACTCCCATCTTTTCATGTGCTATAATATATATTCTGCTTACTGTCTTCACTCCATGCATCTGATGAAATGGGTTTTAGCCCACAAAAGCTTATGCCCAAAATAACTTTGTTAGTCTCTAAAGTGCCACAAGGACTCCTCGTTGTTTTTACTAATTCACAATGTAGGCCACGGAGTGCCATCCTGTCCTTCAAAATTAATACTCTCCACAGCCAAATTATCCGATATCTCCAGAGTTTAGATGTCTCCGTTTACCAAGTTCTATCACTATGCACATTTAAAGCTTGTGTCCTTTTCAAAACCACCTGATTCCACACAAGAGTAGTTTTTTTCAAGTTTTCACAACTCCATTACACTATTACCATTCTTCATTTTCTTATAATCCAGAACTACTTTTCTGTAGTTAGATCAGTATCCCTTTGTTTTTAATTTTCAGATATATTTGTCCAAGTTTTTTTCTGATTAGTCCTTTTGCCATTATTATTGTCTTTTTCTAATTAGACAACACAAAATTCATTATAAAGAGTAAACAGCTCCCCCGATTCATATTCTCCTATGAGACATCAGTTTGTTCTGCTACCAACATTTACTTTACCATCTCTCCTTTATGGTAAGGAAGAAATTAATAAACACTTAGGCATTAGATTAATGCCTTAAAACAATTATTATTATTCACTAACTAAGGCTCAGATACTGTAAGTCAATAGAGCTTCATGCAGGCACAAGTGTCCTGCAAGATCAGGTTTAAGAATTTAATAAGACATAGTTGAAGACAGTCTTCTTGCCCTGAGGAATTACAGAATAATGTCTCTTTCCCTTTCAGTATCATAGGATCTGTATTAAAAACTAATAATCTTTTTTTGCACAATCCAATGAGTCAAATTATTCTTTTCAATAGGTTTTTCCTTTTTCACACAAAGGCAATTCATACAAAAATGATTCTTTGAGTAACAAAAGCCTCTTTCCCCTGATTAACAGACCAATTCAGTATTGAAATAGGGTGCCCTTTGCCCATGCACCCCCAAGGTTCTTGAAATGTTCCTTTATTCCAGGCAAGTCTCCAGAAAGAAGTGAACTAAATGCTGTTGCACAATCAGCACAAGGTTGCAGAACTAGCTCAAAGGTGTGTCTTTCTGTGCAACTGGTAGAAAAGGCAAGGCTAGGCAGGAAAAAGGGTGTGGCCAGTCTGAGAGGACATCACTCCACATTCCATACTTGCCAAAAGGAATGCATAGTTGGAGCAGTGATGCTAGTTTCACTCCAGCCTTAGAGTTGTACTAACAATAGAGCTGGGTGACATTTTTTGACCGAAACTTTTTTGGCACAAAATACCGATTCAGTGATATGGAAACATTAAACTGTTGGTTTTATCAAAAATTGTTTTGGTCAGAAAAAAAACTAAAAATTTTCCAAAAATCAAAATATTTCAAATTTTCAATTTCAAACAACCTTGATTCTAAAATGTCCTTCTGTTTTATTTAAAAAATTAAAAAGTTTAAAAAATGCTCAAAAGTCTAAACAAAACGTTTTGCTTGAGGTTGAACTAAATGTGTCATTTGACTTAAAACCTTTTTTTAGACTTTTTGATGCACCAAAAATTTTGGAAATTTTTGTTTTCAGGTCAACCCAAAATATATATCTTTTTAATGTTCAGACTGGCCAGCAAACCAAAAAAATAAATCAGTTATTCGCTCCGCTCTATTTAACAGGCTAGACACAGACTAGACCCTGAGTCCTTCTAAACCTACTGTTACAGGGGACGATAAGCGTATCACATAGGGCAGACAAAATATGCCCACTCACCTGACTTTTATGGGTCCATGGCCACAGTTTACAAATAGTTGTCACAGTGACTCAGAGTGTCCAAAGCTAGAACCACACTATACATTGTTGATAGAAACACAAGGTGTAAAGTGCAGCCATTTCCAATACCAACAGACAGGCGTGTGGTTGTTTTCTACTGCACAGATGTGCTGAAAAGTCCAGTGTGATGTACAATAACTGCCACTACGCTGGTGGCCATTTCACACTGTCATCCCTGCTGCCATAGTTAGGAACCATTTTCCTGCACAGCCATCTGGCTATGAGTGGTTGCTGGATGGCTCTTCCCTCTCGGACAGTCTGGGCAATAGGGTCCTGAACTAGAGCATCTGCTCTGCCCAGGCACTATGTAACAGAGCGCTCAAGACTGATGTTAGTTGCAAGAGGTGGGATGAACAGAGCATATGCACTTGCATAGATCCCAATCGCTTGCAGGACGATTTAGGCACTCCTGCCAACTGCATGCCTGCCCCTCTGGAGGGGGTGGGAGATGCGCCACTAGAATACACAGGTCCTTATGTTAGCTGCCTATTTTTACTGACCAAGGGGAAAGAGTTATGTCAACAGCACTGCATAGTCAGAGCTCTGTGAAGAAAAGTAATCCCTACCTCTCCATACAGTTACTTTTCAAGTGCTACAGGATGCTGAGCATCCTCAGGCCCCAGCTTCAATAGGTATTGAGAGGGAGGTACTCAGCACCCTTTCAGAATTGAGTCCCACTGTATCCACTGTCCTTCATATCTTTAAACTAACCTAACCCAGATATTTCCATTGCTGGCACCCAGATGTCTCCATCTGGTTTAGCCAACCTTCTCACATGGTTCTGGCAATGAAGTCTTTGTGGCTGCTCCCTGATGTTTTGGGCCTCACATTACAAGAAGGATGTGGAAACATTGGAAAGAGCCCAACGGAGGGCAACAAAAATGATTAGGGGCTGGAGTACATGACTTATGAGGAGAGACTGAGACAACTAGGATTGGGGTTGGAATAGATGACCTCCTGAGGTCCCTTCCAACCCTGATATTCTGTGACCCAGATGCAGTTCTCTTTGGTTGGTTCCATATGGGTGACTGAAACAGCTCTAGTGTATCATCATCTGTATCCTATATACTTGCAGTTGCTGTGATTCTCAGTAGCTCCATAAGATGCTCAGCACTTTCTATCATTTGTGATACATGAACGTGCCTGCGTCCGCACACACAAACACATGTTGTTATGCGTTTATGAAGGCAAGAACAAAGAAATGTGTCTTGCACTTACAGCAGAAGGTAGTGACGTTTGTGATGGTCCTTAGCTCCCGCGGTAATTCAGCCCACAGTCTCAGACCAGCCCCTGAGAAAACTCAAGCTCCTGGACAGATGAGCTTTACCCTGTGGTGAGGTTGTGCAATGAGTCTCTTTAATGTTGCTATTTAACTTGTCAAAGTCTACCCAAAGTGAATGAAAAACACTAGTCAGAACAGGAAATAATTAACTCTCCACCCAATTCTAATACAAAAATATCTAAACTCTATTCAATCAAACATCACCTCAAAAACTTCATCTTAGAGATGAGGCCTCATATGGAAAATGTTAGCCCAAAAAGATTTTTTTATATAAATATATTTTTTTCTCAAATACAAATAATTCTTATTTTAATCTGAATTTAAATTTAGGTACAGATCTGGCTTCCCATAAACATTATATACTACAACATTCAAAAACTCTTAAATCCATCTTTCAAAAAGATAGGCCAGCCAGCTTGAGAAATGTACAATGTGTTAACCACAAAAGTAATTTTATAGTTTAAAACACTGGAGAATACATTTTGAAAGACATTTACAAATTGCGTGCTCCTTACTTCCCCAGCTACACATTAGGCAGCATGAGTTTTAACAAACAAGCTGATGAAAGCCATGCTATCAGAAAATGATGAACTCCAGTCTCTGTCCTGTCTAATGCTAAGCTCTACAGACCCAATGCTAAGTACCTGTGTCAGTTATTTATTTTTTCTCTTTCACTGGTTGGTTAATAATAATGAAATCCTCGGAGTTTGTAAATAACAAAATTCCTGTGCCAAATATTTGTACAAGGTAATGGAGCAGCTGTGATTTTGTTAGTACTGTACTTGGGTCACAATGGATTCCTCTATTACCACAGCAATACCTGCTGCCACAAGACAGACTCAAGTTCAATTATCAAGAGGCTGACTCTCTCACTAACCCATGCTGGCAGGAGCAAGGAGAGCTGCAAAGAGCCAGGTGTTGCTATAGATTTCTGTAACTAGTATTCCACAGAGAACAAAAGTTCCATCTAGAGAAAGCCACATTTGTCATGATAGTAGACTTCTTACATTGTAATAAACAGCCAAATTCAATCCTCTGTAACACCTAGGCATCCCAACCGATTTAAATGGAATTGTATGGATGTAAAAGAATCTGTTCCAAAGTAAGCAACATAAAACACTGGTTCATACTCCGGTTGTGTTTGTCAGGTCATGGCTACAGTTTCTCTTAACCTGCTAAGTGCTCAGATACTACAGTGATAAGTATGGTATAAAAACCAATATAGAATACAATCCTTTGAGCATATCTGTTATTGGGGCACATTTGGCTGCATCTACACAACAACTTAGTTTAATAATAGTTAAACTCATTTGTGATTGAATCCAGTTCTTACACAGCTTGGTCTGGCTGGTGTGGATAGGGGCAAAATAGATTATATCCTCGTTCCATCATAACTGAGTTAAAAACATGCTGTTAAACAAGTGTTTTGCCTGCATAGAAAAATGTCTTAATAAATACTGCTTGGAGGATAAACAGTTTTCCACCATGTTTGTGACAAATGCTACCGCAAACAGATTAACCCTAATATATTTCAAAATGTTTCCAATAGCTTTTCCTTTTATTAATTTAGTAAGGCTTTTGACACAGTCCCACAGGACATTCTCATAAACAAACTAGGAAAAAGTAGTCTAGATGAAATTACTATATGGTGGGTGCACAACTGGTTGCAAGACTGAGCTCAGAAAGTAGTTATCAATGGTTTGCTGTTAAACTGGGAGGGCATATCTAGTGGGGGTCCCACAGGAGACAATCCTGTGTTTGATACTATTTAATACTTTCATAATGGAGTAGAAAGTAAGCTTATAAAATCTGCAGATGACACCAAGATGAGAGGGACTGCAAGTACTCTGGAGGACAGGATTAGAATTCAAAACAACCTTGACAAAATGGCGAATGGTCTGAAATCAACAAGATTAAATTCAATACTGATAAATGCAAAGTATTTCAGTTAGGAATTGGAGAGAGTCTGGAGCAAAATAACAAAAAAGGACAGAGGACTGAACTAGATCTTCAGAGTCCTAGGCTAACTCCCTACCCATAGGACCATCCTGCAAAACAATAGAAAATGGAGAGTCATTATACTGGAAAATATATTCCTTGTACTCAAAAAATATATATATTATATATATAAAAAAAGATGACTTGCATGCTTGATATTAAGGGGAAATCCATTTATACTGTTTTAGCTGAAAAATAATTTTTTTTAATTTTTATATGTAAAGATTGTGCCACTAATGCTATCCAAATTGATATGACCTTGCATGATAAGTGTCAGATCCATTAATTAAATTTGCCCGTTAAGAAGTTTTCCCACTTATAAAACTAGTAGCTTATATGCAGTATCCCCTTTCTTTCTCTCTCCTCCCCTTTAAAAAACAAACAAACAAAAAAACACCCACAGTTCAAGCTCCATCATTTCAGAGGGCAATTTTCCAGGCACAAAGGGCAGTTAAGTGAAAGACATGGGGAGTTAGGCACCTAAATGCTTTTTGCGCCTTTGAAAATCTCCTTCTCAGTGTAGGTCATATGGAAGAGAAAGAGAAGATTTTCATTTTTAACTTAAACTCAAAAGTAATTCTTACATGAGACGTAAGTTAGTTTAGAAGACATGTAAGGCTGAAAAATGAAAAATTAGTGAAATCTACGTGCCTTACACATACTGTTGCATCCTGATATTCTTCTCCCACGAATTTATCAAACTGAGTATTTTTTTAAATCATATGCCTTTCAAGTGTTTTTTTCATAACTAGATCCAGCAACAGTGTAATTCAGACCTAAATCTTTAAATGCCAGCATTTTTCATTCTACATTACGCAGGAAACTAGTCTGCTCTCTTAGGGGCTACTCTAGTAAGCAATCAATGCTTCAATTCCCATGGGCATCAATAAAAGTTGAAGTCACACTGTATCCTTCAGGATTGGGACCCTAAATTGTTAACATTGTTTCTCATTTATCTTTACTTCTTACCTTCGCTCCTTTAGTGAAATTAAAAAAGGAAATAGGCTATACAACAAAGCTGTATTACACTAAATTGTGAATGACTGGACTTACTTGCTTAGTAATAATATCTGTTTAATTTCAGAATGGCACTGATTTAAATTCATAGTATAAAAGGTCGTTCTTTTATTGTGCTAAGGCTTGCATTATAGGACTAGTGCTGTTAAACTGCATCAGCTGTATGCAATATAGTAAATAACTGGCTGTTTCATGTTATGGGGAGCAATCAAACCTAACTGAAATTAATTTAGTAGTCTCATCTCACTACCTAGTGGTAAACAGGCCATTCTATAAAAACCACACAGATACTATCACAACAGGCAATCTCTGATTTGGAGAAATCCTCAAGAGAGGTGATAGAAAGCCTGATTCCTTAAAGTATTCATCTCTACTTCAGGGCTTTGGTCATTTTTAACAGAGAACAAAGAAATTCACATTACAGCTGCTCATAATGCACATGCTGTCTTTATTACAGACATCTTCAGTCACACAGTCTACTAACTTGCATGAATATTAATATTAAAGACAATTTAAATTAAAAAATAATAATTACATCTACATAAGTCAGATCAATGAGATACTAGAGACTAAGTTTCAGAGTTAAATTAAGCAAATGTATATAGTATATACACAGAGAGAGCAGAGATTGCCATATGTATTTGTAAATATATAAACTCTTAATAGATCAAATCTACATAAACAGACCAAACTCCATTTTCACCAAATTAAAGTTTTCGCAGTTTAGATCACTGTCAAGTGATCATACGTAAGCTACAGAAGATGATAAATTATGATCTTGTGGTTACATTCTGTTGTTATTAAGCAGGATAAACATGTCAGTTCAGTTTATGTGTATAGCTCATTTTAAGCTGTAAAGCTTTCAAATATTTAACTATAAATAGAATTTCAAGAACAAATAACTGCAATTTGCTCAGAGTGGTACAAATTTACTAATGATTGCTAGACTGGCTCTTCATTAAAAAGTTTTACTTATTTAGTTGTATTATTCTATTCATGTTTTGGGGAATCTAAGTATTAAGAGTCTTAAATGTTATTAGATATTTTTTAAAACATTCAATTAAACACAGTGCCTAAGAATTTCAGGCTTTGGTTCCAAACATTTTTGGGTTTAGTCATTTTAACTGTTTGTATATCTCAAAAGGAAAAATAAAAGCATGACAGAGAAGGTTGTTAATGTTTTACACCTGGTTTCTTTCCTTATCTTTCAGTGAATCTGGTTTTGCAAAAGCGTGTTCTGTTGACACATCACTTTTCTGATTAGTTTGATGAATGGAGTGTTGACTTATGGCTGCACATCTCTGCAGTCCAATAGCACTCTGCTTATTTAACAATTAGTCAAAGAGCGTGGCATACTTGAAAGATATCATCTATTTTTTGCTTCTCAGTCTGGTCAACAAGAGCCAGTTCTCAGGCTCTTGAGAGTGAAATATTGCAAGTTAAGCTGTAGGAATGTTTCGTTTGATTTAATGTGATTTGACTGCTTAATACATATTAAATTAATTTATTTCCAGATGGTTATAGTTTTTAATACAATTTCTTCTTCTTAGTTGGCATTTTAAATAAAATACTGCACCTCTTAGGTTGCCGGTTTTTTTTTTTAAGTCTGAAAAAATGAAAAGGATTTTTTTCAAATTTTCAGCCAAATATAAAATGTATTGTTAGGACATAATTAAACAGGGCTTCATAGTGTATTTATCTTCATTTTTGTCTTAAAATCATAGCAATTAGTGATTTTTTTCATACAATAAAAGTGTTTTACTAAAAAAAAATCTTAAAAACTCTGGCAAAAGTAAAGTTTGACAATGTAATAAAAACCTAAAGGGTCTCATGATGTCAACAACTTTTCTGTTTAAATAAAATAAAAACGCTTTACCCCTTTATGTTAAAAAGTCACCTAACGCAATAACTAATGTTTGAGAGTTAGCTCAGCCTAGAAAAGTTACAAAAGACTGTGTCTCCCGCATGTAAATAATATAATTCACAAAGTAATTATACAGTCAGGAATTACAGAAATATCTTTTATCATTTTCCTGCCAGACTAGTAAATCTGTAATATACGTTTTGGAACCTGCTCCCATTGACTTTGATGATGCAAGATCAAGCCTGGAAATAGTATTTTTTTTTAAATGTATTCCTATTCTATTACTGTAGGCTAAAATGAGCATTTCTCTTAAAAATGAAATAATAATCCAAATACTGAGATTTTAAGAAATACACAAGAGGACAAATAGTGCTTGCTACTGTTGCACCTAGCAGAACACAATAACAATTAGTGCTACAGAACTTTCAATGATAATGTCAAATAACACTCAAAGTCATCCCTCTTAAACAAGCCTCTCTGATATGAAGCCCTCATAATTCTTTTTTGATTGTATCACATAAATAAAGTGGATAAAAATGATGCAGGGTGAGTCAGACATATTCTTTCATCTTTTCTTCCTCATTTTTCAGAAAAATTGAGAAAATAAAGCAGAAATAGACATATGCATAAAATGCAGCTTTAGAAACTTCCAGGGACACCTGACATGCCCTGGAGTCACCAGCTCCATTACTATATGGCTGCTCCTGGGTAATTCCTATATGCTAACGGGTTTTACTTCTCTGCTTATGTAATCCACACACCTCCTAGGTAGAATGTTCTGTCCCATCTAGCAGCACCAAGACCACTTAAAGAGAAGGATAAAATGAGTCTGCTTTCAGCCAGCTGGCTTTCAGCTCATGCAGTGGAGGCTCATGCTTTAAATTCCAGAGGTCCCAGGTTTGACAATGACTGGGGTACTGTCAGTGTTACATTTACTCCTGTTAGAATTACAGCAATCACCACAAATTGTATAAATCTGTCTCATTCCAGTACAATAGTCCTCATACAAGGTTATGGACTGCTTGGGTTCCACTTAATCCCCACATTAAAGGATTAAAGCCCAATCTTCAACACCACTGCATTCCAGCTGGAGTTGAAGACACTCAGCACCTTGCAGGGTCAGGCCCTAATCAGGCTTAAGTTGTGCATACAGCCTTGCACAAGGGAGAATTTCACCCTCCAAGTCTGTTGCTGGCTTGAAGTTTTATAGCCTCCGAGGGAAGGAGAAAGTTGGCAACTTGAAATTGAGATTTTTAATTAGCCCCGACCAATTGCAAAATTTCAGATGCAAATAATAGAATTCAAACCTCACAGTCGCAAATCAGCTAGTTAGGCACATAAATGCTGTTACTTGTGCCTACAACTGATTGTGGATGTAGAAGTAGAAGCCAGGTTAATTAAAAAGTTAGTTACTAAAAGTCAGGCCTATAATATAAGGGTTTGCTTCATATCACATAGACTCATTCTCCTACATTGATTAGTACTAGAATTTTTCTGAATGATTCCTCTACTACTGACATCAACTAAGTTTTTGCAATTCCCTTTGCTTGCCTTTCAATCATAACTTAATGTACCCTGGGGGCTTATCTTCACTATGGGGGTAATTCAACCTAAGTTATACTACTCCAGCTATGTACCTTCGGTCGACTTATCCCAATGCCTTCACTGCGCTGTGTCAACAGGAGACGCTCTCCGGCTGACTTACCTTATTCTTCTTAGATAGCTGGAGTACTGGAGTCGACTGGAGAGTGCTCTGCCGTCGATTTAGCAAGTCTTCACTAGACCCGCTAAATTGACACCCGCTGCATCAATTGCAGCAGCATCGATCTCCCCGGTAGTGAAAACAAGCCCTGGCATGATGAATTCTTTCCTACAGTGCATTTTGCAATTATAATACAACACTGACATCATAACTAAACAAGATAAAAAAATAATCACAAGATAGGATGTTCATCTAGGGGCAGGATTGAGAACATTTTTCTTCCTTGCTTAAATAAAATAGAAGTTAATTGTTTTTGAAGGTGAAAACATACCCATACAAGAAGCAAAAGGCTTCTCTTCACTGTTCCACAGTACCCCAACATCCCCACAATGATAAGGAAACAGCAGACTGCAATCATGACTGGATGGACCACAGGAAAATAAGTCAAAATGACAGCCTCCTCCACTCTGAAAACAAATATAACCCAGAATTAAAATAATGAAGTACTACCCCAAAATCAAAGCACCTAAACATAAAATAATAATATTACAGTCTAAAAAACAAATAGCATTTACTATTTGCTACATAATTTAAAATGTGTTAGCAGTCTGGGATCATGGAAATCATTTAAATGGTATTTTTAAAGTCCTATGTTTCTTCCAAGTTATGGAAGATTGGATACTTAGATTGTTGCTCTTTGGGGCAGAGATTTTTTGTTCTGTGTTTATACAGCACCTAGCTCTTGGGTCCTGATTCCTGACTGGGGCTTCCGGGGGCTACAGTAATAAAATATATTAATACTTATTAATACTTATTAATTATTATTAATAATAATAATACTGAATTCACTAAGACTGAGTGACGCAGTCAAAATATACTCTAGTTTAATATACTTGAAGAGTAGGTAGCCCAAACCGGCAATAAAGAGATGAAGAGATATCAGAAAGGGACTAGGTAAAGGGGGAATTACTTAACAGGTCTTTTCCCATCTGTCACAGGGTGACTGGCCCCTTTAAGAGGGAGCGGGGTCCAGTGTACCTGTGGCTGATTGCCTGCTGCCCAATTTGGCTTAAGGGAAGGCATATGGGTCTCATAAAGAGGAAACAGGAAGAGGAAGGTTGGGGATAGCATCAAGCCACAGAGGAATGCTGCTCAAAATGCTCAGGAAGGAAGCAGCTGAGGAAGCTGCTGAAGGAATGGCCCAAGAGTTCAGCCAACTGTCCAGGAACCAAACCAGAGTGCATGGGCCTGAAATGATTCTGCAGAAAGTCCCAGTGAGATGCTCTGAGTGACAGCACAATTCCTGACTGGGGTTGTCTAAGAAAGGCTGGAATTTGTTGAAAAGGATCTGAAAGTTTAGGAAAATGCTGTTAACCAGATCCCTGATACAAGCACCAATAACCTCTACAAACTACAGAACCAGATGAAGGCTCCCTGGCAGAAGCTGGATGACAGGATGAAAGTTCATGAGGCTCAAACAAGACAGAGGTGTTCCCAGGCTATGGATAGGTTGGCTGAGCAATGGAGTGAACCAAGCAAGTAGAGGCAGTCCTTAAAAAGGTGAGAAAGCTTTTACAAGCTAAAGGCATCCATGCTTTGGACCTGAGATCCCTACTTCAAGAATCAGCACACCAGGAGTCAGTCCAAAACACTGTGCTTGAGTATAATGGGGTTTGGATACCCTATGGTACAAACAGAGAAGAAAGTGCCAGATAGAAGCTATAGTTGGGGAAGGCTACAACAGACACCAAGGAGAAGTCTAAGAGTCTCACTAAACTCAAGAACGGGCACAAAGCCATGGTCATAACTCTGGCAGAGTGCCTGCTTCATGGAAAAAAGCAGATGCCAGAATTGAAGATAACTTTTGGAAAGCTTAAGGGGAACTCCACCAAGCTGCATAACCGGAGTGCTGAGCTGCAGCCTCTGATCACAGAACTCAAGAGACAACTGGCTGAGAAAGAAGAGGAAGAACAGAAGTGAGTTCAGTTAAGAAGAATCCCAAAAGCCTCGAAAACATTAGTTACTGGAAACCCCAAGAGGAAGCTCGATATTATTATAGGCTTTACCAAAGGTGAAAGAGGCACATGTGTGTACATTCAGGGATGCTCCTCTCAAAAACGTCACAAAACAGCATTACATAAAAGTAACCAGGGTAACAGCCTGACTATCTTGACTATTCCACACATAGCCCAAAGACCGAACATTCAGAATGTCTGGCATGTTATAAATTATGAGATGCCAAGAATTCTTGGCAACTACATGAGTTGTATAAAGTATATTGGGCATAGTGCTAGACAACCTTTGGTTATATTGTTTATGAGCAGCAAGACTAAGGGTATCAACAAAGATTTTCCAGACTTTCTGATGTCTGCAGAAGAATTAGTGCCTGCTTGGTTGGACAATTTGACCAAAAGATGACCACTTTGGGCACAGGAAGGCTTGGGAAATAGGAGGGATCTGGCCCCTGTAAGAGGGAGCAGGGTCCAGTGCACATGTGATTGGTTACCTGCTGCCCAGTTGGGCATTAAGGGAAGCCATGTTGGCTTTATAAAGAGGGAAACAGAAAGAGGAAACTGTGGAGCAGAGTGAAGCTGTAGATCCTAGGAAGAGCTGATAACTGAGCCCAGTGTACAGCTTAGAGCCAGTCAGACCTAAGGAAGGCAGGGGCTGTGTCCAGTGGGAGATGAGGGGGAAGAGAGCAAAGATACTTTGCTGTAGGTTTCATTTCATGTTAATAAACTCACTTCTTGGGGTGTGGTTTATTATTAGACATAAGCCTGAGAACCTATGAAGGTAGGTTGCCAGAGAATTTGGCCAGAAGGGGAGCACTACAGGCAGATGTGCCCTTTGACACCATCTCTGATTCCAGTGAATCAAAACACATCACATTGTGTGCTAAAATGTGTATTAACTGAGGAGTTCCTTTCCCACAGAAAAGTTAATTATGAAACCCTGCTATATTTGATAAACTGTAGCACCATCATTCAGGTACATGGATAATTAGGTTTAAGGAAAAAAGTTTACCTTGTTTCTGCAGTTAAAGTGAGGACATTATTCAGGTAGTCCCTCATCCAAGCAGAAACACCCAACACACTGATGGACATCAACTAAAAGAAAAAAATGGTGTTATTTATCAAGCATTTAAAAATTCAAGCAGGATCAATTGTCAAAAATATCTACTGTATCATTTTTTCTAACAATATTTTTCCCATGCTGTGCTTACATATGTTTGGAACTGGTTATCTAAGTATTTAGAGAGGCAGCTTCAATTATCATCTCCCTTCCAGTTTGTATAACTACCTAGGAAGGCCTACTCTTTGCTCTTCTGTCAAAAGGTATAAGTCTAACATTGGCTGACACACACACACACACACACACACCAGTTCTCCCCAGTACCATACCCTAAGGAGGGCAGAAGCCATGGAAGGAAGTCACTACTGTTTCTAGCATCAATAACTCTTTCAAAGATTTCCTATCAAAACTCCAGTGATTATCATGAAACATATGAAGCCAGCAACCTGTGAGGCACGATCCCAATCCCGGTAAAGTATTAATCAAATCAACTTATTGTGGTTATTTTATTAGAGAAGGATGGTGATCACTTTGCAGTTAAACTCATAAGACTTGGATTCAATTTCTCACTCTGACATAAACTCACTGTGGCCTTGGACGAGTCATTTACTCTCCTAGCCTGTTTCCCCATCTGTCACATGGGGATAACAATCCTTTGTTTGGATTGTGAGCCTTATAGCTCTTTGCCACTCAGGCGATGGCTACACTGGCACTTTACAGCGCTGCAACTTTTGCGCTCAGGGGTGTGAAAAAACACCCCCCAGAGCACTGCAAGATACAGCGCTGTAAAGCCTCAGTGTAATCAGTGCCGCAGCGCTGGGGGCGCGGCTCCCAGAGCTGCAAGCTACACCCGTAAGGGATGTGGTTTACGTGCAGCGCTGGGAGAGCTCTCTCCCAGCGCTGCCGCTCCGACCACACTCACACTTCGCAGCGCTGCCGCGGCAGCGCTTTGAAATTTCAAGTGTAGCCATACCCTTACTCTGTATCAGCAGCACCAACCACAACAGATCTCAGCTGCAGCCATTAGCCACTACAGTAATGCAAATAATTAATTCTGAATAGCTCATCAGTCACCACTGATCCCCTGCAAGCCCCCATGGCAACTTTGTGCAGTTGCGTGCCACACATTAAGAGGGGGACTTAGCCAGTGGGTTTCTGCTAGGAAATCTCTAAAGTATGCATGCTAGCCAGTGCGCTTCCATGGCCCTCCACCTCGCTTTTCCCTCCACGTGGGTTCAGGAAGGGAGTGCCAGACCCAGCAATGCCTCTACTGAGTGGTGTATCTATGATGTTCTCACTAGTAACAGTGTCTTCTTATGAGGAGTCTCAGATTTTCCCTTATCTACTTCAGCGCTGGCTTCATGTGTGCCCTGAAAATACTTATGAGGAACTAGTCAACGGGTAAAAACTAATGCATTTTAATGGTTTCTCTGTGTCCTTATTACATTCTTGGGATTCTTTGTCTGCAGCACACATATAGCAGGCTATTTCTGCCTTTAAAATTTCATGTGCAGTCACAGTGGTTACTTCATCCCTTCTTTTCAAAATCACTGCATCTAATAGAGCATGCAGTCCTGGTTCTAAGCAACATCAGCAGGAACCTCAGGTGTTCTGTATGCTGTGTGCATACTCCTAAAAGTCAGTGCATGTTAAAATTCTACTCTATGTCACTGCACGTTTTCTTAAAGCTCTGTGGGAGATGTATTTTGGTTAGGGAAATGGAGAGTAGAGAGCATTTTCTTCTACTGTTCAGACCTGCCATTCAGGAAGCTATTAACAAAGTAAAAAAAGAAAAGAATTGGGATCATTTCTGAGCCAAACTCCAGGAAATCCTGCCTGGGAAGAAGAAACAAGTGACATAAAATGTTGAACAAGCAACAGACCTCTTGTTTCTAGCATTTGACTAAGGGCTTGTCTACATCACAAAGTTGCAGCGCTGGTGAGGGGGTTACAGCGCTGCAACTTAGGAGGTGTACACATCTGCAGGGCATCACCAGCGCTGCAACTCCCTGTTTGCAGCGCTGGCCGTACTCCCATTTTGTCTCGGGTGCAGAGGATCCAGCGCCGGTGATCCAGTGCTGGTAATCAAGTGTAGACATTTACCAGCGCTTTTCTTGACCTCCGTGGAATAAGCAGGTATCCCAGCATACCTGAGGAAGCCTCTGATAATCAAGCAGGTCTCCTTCCCCGGTTTGCTCTCGCGTTCCCCAAATAAGCAGGTCTCCTTCCCTGTGGTTTGCAGGGGGGTTCGGGGAACGCGAGAGCAAACCGTGGCGAAGCTGGTCTCCTTCTCCGGTTTGTTCTCGCGTTCCCCGAACCCCCGTGCAAGCAGGTCTCCTTCCCTGCGGTTTGCTCTCGCGTTCCCCAAATCCCCGAGCAAGCAGGTCTCCTTCCCTGCAGTTTGCTCTCACGTTCCCCGAATCCCCGAGCAAGCAGGTCTCCTTCCTCGCGGTTTGCAGGGGGGTTCGGGGAACGCGAGAGCAAACCGCGGCGAAGCTGGTCTCCTTCCCCGGTTTGCTCTCGCGTTCCCCGAACCCCCCTTGAAGCCGCCCAACAGCACTGCAGTGTGGCCACATCTAACACCACTTGCAGCGCTGGTTGCTGTAAGTGTGGCCACTCTGCAGCGCTGGCCCTATACAGCTGTACTAATACAGCTGTAACAACCAGCGCTGCAAAATTGTAGATGTAGACATACCCTAAAGGTATTTACAAAAGCCACAAGACTATTGTACAAGTGTCCCTGGCATTTCTGACATTATGAATGAACTATTTTCCTATGACATGATCAACAGGCAAATGAAAATAGTTTTAAAACCCTTTTGATAAATATATGTGACAAAGATAAAGTGTTTGTAAATATTACTATCTGGTTTAAAATACAGTAGAACTACTGAGAGTGGAATGCATTTGGCTCATTCTGTATTATCAGAAAGGCTACAAAAGTGCTCAATAGAGGTGGAGAAAACCATCAAATCCTTACTCCTCAACAACTTCCAGATGAAGTTAAACAGGTACTGCAGAGGAAACAGCAACAGAAAGAAACTCCCATTTGCTAAACAATGCAGTGCTTTCTTCAGCACTACACTAAGGGAAGTGTTTGGTTTTATACCATGTGGACATTTGTTTACTACCTATTGGAAGAAAACTACCAATTCCTTTTACTTACAACTGATAACCTATATCAACAACTTTATCACTGCTAATACTAACCCAGACTCAGGGTACGTCTAGACTACCTGCCGTATCGGCGGGTAGTGATCGATTTCTTGGGGATCGATATATCGCGTTTCATCTAGATGTAATATATCCATCCCCAAACGCGCTCCTGTTGACTCCGGAACTCCACCAGCACCAGCATGAACAGCGGCAGCGGAGTCGACGGGGGAGCCACGGACGTCGATCCCGCACCGTGAGGATGAGAGGTAAATCGATCTAACGTTCTCCCCCCCCACACCCCCAGTGTAGACCAGCCCTCATAAGAACAACTTACATATGAAAGGTTTCAGGTGTCATTCATAATTCCATGAGCCATCCAGTTCCCCTTTGCTGCTCTCCTTTAATATGTATCTTTAATGGCAAAGATAACATACCTTTTGCATGACATAATATAAGAATTCCTCTTCTTAAATTTGCATCAGACAGTGGATATTACACACAGAGGAAATGTCTTCTCTTTTTTTTTTGGCAGGCCCACTCTAAATTGCTGTGTCGGATTGATGTTATATTAAGATCCTCTTCTCTCATTCATGTTATGATGCATACTGACACAGACACATTCCCCATATAAAGAACAGATACCATGGAAGGAATTCTTCTAGCTTCAGTTTCACACTCCAAAGTCCAATACCGAATATACTGACGGAAAACTCTGATCATCACTCTGTGATCAAAATCTACAATTATGACAATGACCATCCTTGAATCAACGTGTTCATCTATACAGAATAAAATATTCCTTGTATTTCATTTCCAAACTCAATTTACATATCTCCAGATTTTTTGTAGAAAGGAATTGCAAGAGGGCACAGACAATGTCAAGCCTAGAACTGTACTAATTTCTTCTCCCTCTCTAGCCAACCTCAAAGAATATTTTTGATAGGTCTCAAAGATTCACTAAAAAGACCATTGCCCTTAAAAAACACAAAACACTTTGCCATCCATAATTATTGACATTAAAGCTATGCGTACACAATACTTTGCATAGTGACTCCCATTCAGAAACAAAACCCTGTCTATTTCTCTACAAAAAAAGGGAACAGGAGGGAGGGAGGGAAACAGGGAATTATAAGTGGAAGCCATCTGGCAGCTAGATTATGTATATAAATATAATGTGAACTTTTGGCTTTTTGACTCTAGGAAAAAAAACCATCAACCCACACAGCATCTGTGCTTATAATGTAATTTGTTCTCCTCAGCACCTCCTCCTCCTCCTGAATTCTGAAGATTTCCAGATCAACTCTCTTTGTCTGTATCTATGGACTTGAATATGGTGCACTCTACTGTTACACAGAAGTCATTTTAATTTAGTATATTAAAAAAAATTCTTCTAGTCATGGTTCCTCCATTTCTTCAATATAACATGCAAATTTTAAATAATTTACATAGAAAAAATGTAAATAATTAAGAAAAAATGAATCCCATTTTCCCACTATTTTATTCACACAGGCTATGTCTACTCTACTAGCTAGGGGTGTGATTCCCCTCTTAATGCACAGCTACTTCAAGTCATATAGCAGTGTCGCTGCAGTGGCTTGGGGAGCAGAGGCACAGCTGAGCCTTGCCGAGTACAAACCCACCTGAAATCAGAGGGTATGTATACGGCATGGCTTAGCCACCCATGCTGCCTCAGCTGCACTGCTACTTATACTCATGCTAGCTCGATAAGAGCTAGCGCAAGCATGCATACACAGGCAGGGTAATCACACCTCTAATTTTCAGTGTAGTCTCTCTCTCTGACTATGCCACTCCATAACATTCTAACTTGGAAGTAGGAGGCTGTTGTTCAGCATAGGCCTGATCCTGCAAAGTTCCCAACGTAAGTAAATGGAACTGAGAGCACTCAGCACCAAACCCTGGGCCAGATCCTAAGGTTGGTATAATCTGGCATCAACGGAGTTACACCAATTGAAACCAGCTGAAGATCTGGCCTCATGTGTTCGCAATCTCCTCAGGAAGGAGCCACAGCAGCCACCGAAAAAATCTTGGGGTACAAATGAGCCTGATGGGGCAAGCAATGGCAGTCATATCCCAACAGTCTGCTGCAATCCAATTTCCAAGGAGAAGTCATAAGAGGCAAGGTGATGGGTTTTGTTTTGTTTCTGGAGGGAGGCCATAAGGAATTAAAATTGGCAGATCCTATTTCAGCCAATTGTTTGCATTACTAATTTAGCACTGAAATATTAACCAGCAAGGAAGCTATACCAGATAGAATGTGACCATCGAAGGGTACAGTATAATGGGGGGGGGAAGCATAAAAAATAATTTCCCCCACATTAGTAATAATATCAGTACATCAATAAGTTTTTAATTGACAACTTCTCTTTGAACCCCACTTTGTGTCATAAGCATAATAAGCTTTTTAATATCTGTTACAGCTGGCTGCAGAATTCACAGTACTTTATATGTTCATCAAAATGAAACTGAGTTTATAAAATTGCCTATCATATTACATTTATTTTCATCTTGATTAAAGATAATAATGTTTTCAAATATGATAATCAAAATAAATGTTTAAATCACATATTGACATTTAACTTTCAAACTAATTTTATTCGTTTTGAAGTTTGACTGTATCCCATTCAAACAACTAAGAAACTAGATGTACAAGAACATTTTCAGAGAGCTAGGAATGGCCACGTACAAGTTAATCTTAAATTACTGTTAAGAGGCTTTATATAAATTGGATATTATGTGGCTTAAAAGAAAATATCAAAAGGTATTTTTATTCATTAAGCATGCCTGCAGAACTTCGTTCATGGCTCTGCTTCTTATGATGTCTGAAAGGTCATGGCTAATTTTGAAAAATAAATTTGATATTTTCAGTTAAGCTATGTACATACGTTTATATAAAGAGAGGGGGAAGAGCATTGACCCTTGTAACTAAGGTTGCATACGTTTCCATTCTTAGCAACTTTTTTGGTCACAACCTAAAAGTTACTTGTTGGGCTGAAATTTGCCATGCTTATGATCTACTTGAAGGAGATTTTCTTATTAATCATTATTTTATTTTGCAAATTTGTGCAAAAACATTTAATCCATTTGGGAGTATGTGGAGAAGGCAGGAAACAATGTCTGCATTATTAAAAAATGTTTTAAAAAATAAAAACAAACAAAAAACCTCTTGCATCAAAGCAAATGGATGGGGGTAAAAATTTTAGTGTCAGATTCTGATTCCCTTACTCATGCTGCGTAGCATTTTACCCCACACACAAAAAGTTACTGTAACTTCAATAGGTTTACTTGCACAGTAAGTTACCATTCAGCCTGAGTAAATGCTGGGCTTTAATTTTAGTATAAAAATAACCCTCAGTAAGTCCATGAGTGATCCAGTGAAAATTGGCTTGGGTTTGATTAAGCTGCAACCTGGTGAAAAATTGCTTAGTGCACACACAGAACATTATGGCATAGGCTTTCACCACTAAACTCACAGCTCAGATGCACAGCATAACTGTAGCTAACTTAGCTATTTACGGTAACTTCTTTTCCTGAAATACTCAGGGACCAATCTGCCCCCTACATTCCAACACTATTGGTCTTTAGCATAAGAGAATGTAGAGAGAACTGAGTTCTCAGTTTTGTACCCATCTACTGCATGACTACTTTCAACACCTCTAGCTCTTATTAAATAAAGCCTCATACTGATCCTCCAGGAAGCAAGAAAATACTGTTTCCATTATACAACAGACATAACTGAGATCCAGAGAGGTTAAGTGACTTGCTCGAGGTCACACAGGAACTTTGCAGCACAGCACAGATCTCTGATGTGAAAGACTCGTGTCTTATGCCCTAGACAACACCACTTTTCAGAAAAATTGCTTCCAATTGACAATGTATTTTGTTATGCTATCTAAACTACTGATGTGTGCCCACAGACCGTTGTCTAGTGCCATAAGAACTACAGATAATGGGCAAAATATTATTAGGCCCATTTTATAGCTAAAAGGAAAATAGTGAATAACTTTCTGGTCAGCAGTGGGAGTTAGACCTTATCTGTGAGTCAACAGACTTAGACATGACAATTTGTTGTGACCTTCATAACATCAGTTAACCTCCCTGTTTCTCACCTGTAAAATGGGGTTATCAATAGGTGCATATACCACTTGTGAGGGTTAATAAGAAATGCTGTTCAATTCTTTTAAATAATAAATATTTACACAGAGATATATTATTGGAGCTTGTGGGAGTAGAAAGCTACATAGGAGAAATTCAGGTATTCTTCTTTATAGCCTATGTCTGCTGCCTTCCACAGAGCCTTGAGTCAATGGGAAATTCTCAGGCTATACCAACAGAGAAGGGATTGGGGAGTACTGGCAAAATCATTTTCTGTAAAAGGAGATGTCAATTTAAAAAGAAAATGAGAGAAAGTACCCACAAGAGCAATGGACCACTGAAGCTGTTGGACGTCATGGCTTAGCGTTCTAAACATTTGAAATATTTATTCTCCCTGGAGCCATCAGTCCAAATACAGGCAGAGCTGGCTCACACCTTCATCCTCAAGGTGGATGTACTGAATTTAATTCAGTTAATTGTGTGGATTTTCCAAATCAGGCCTTAAAAGCTATACTTCCCTTACTTCCTAGTAAGGAGCCTAGCACCTCTGCTAACAGGAACTTCTCCCCAGTGTCACTGTCAAAATTCCCTCTCCCCACCAACACCATTGTGCAGAGGCTGAGATATCAATCAGTTGCTGTAATGCCATGGTACTAGATATATATAATGCATAAAGAGATTTGGGATGAGGTGATGACACTCATAATGTAAATGTGTGTATCTATTCTACCTTCAGTGAGACACAGTATATTAGGATCACTCTGTCGGAGCATTCCTGCCTCCTCTCATTTCCAAAATGAAGACAGAGACACCAATCCAGAGCATCAAGCTCAGTAGACTTCCCTCCCTCCTCAGTTCCCTTCTTGCTTTACCCTCTTACTCTGATAGCCCTTGCCTCTCCCCCACATAAATCCTAATGCCCCATCACACTCCCTCCTCTCCCCCGCAAAAAAGAGACCCAGGACTATCTTTCTACAGTATGTGTTTGTACACCCCAATCAGAGCCCTGAACCTGACAGAGGCCTTTATGCACTACAACAAGCTGAAAATATTAGATAATTGATATAACCTAAAGATTCCTTCTTAATTGGGAAAATATTAGCACAAGTATAGCTATTAAATAATACACTGAATAACCCTCTGTTCTGTAAAAAGATGTTCCCTTCCTACAGCTCTGCTGGAATATTCTCTTCATAGATGGGAACTGAGAAAAGTCTCTTCAAGAGAACAGTCCTTATCTAAGTCCAAAGGACTGAATCCATAGGTGTTCCAACTCCCTGCAACTCCCAATGAAGTTATTTGATACTGGAGAGCAGTGGAAACAGCTTCTCTCAGGATTTGACTCTAATGGAATGAAGATAAACTGGATTGTTATGACAGCAAAATCAAAGTAAGTATAAAAGACAGAAACCAAAAAGTTACAAGATACTACACCTCGCCTTAAGTATGCAAGGAGATATCAGGTTAAATGCCGTAAGAGTCTGGCTTGTCTTCAGCTTAAGCACCAATCCTCACGTCACAACCATTCAAGTATGTGCACCAACCTCAACAGCACTCAAGGAAGAAACTGACAGATTTTATAATAATCTACAGAAAACAATACAAGAAATTTCATGACATATTATTGGAGATGGGAGATTTTAATGCAAAAAGTAGTATCGGATTGGAATTCTGATTCAGACTCAGTGAAGAAAACAGAAGAGGAGAAAGGTTACTGAATTTCTAGCTAAGCAACAACTTGGTGATAATAAACATGTTACTTCAAAGAAAGCCATAGAAAAAATGGACTTGGATATCACCAGATGGGCAAACGAAGAACACGATGGACTTTGTACTTGTGAATTGCAGATGAAAATCACATGTGTTATCATGCAGGTCACTTGCAGCTGATATTGGATTAATGCAGGCATCCATGAAGTTGCAGTTGAGTGCCGAGAACAAAGATGTGTGTGTCAGTTTCAGGGTAACTGCATCTGTATTCTCCCACTCCATGGTTTACTCCAGGAGTTCCCACTCTGACAAATGAAAGTCCTAGGAAGTGTAAGCAGTTCAAAAGACTATACTGAGATATGCCTGGCATGACAGGCATCAGATAGGACAGGTATGGACTTTTTGGGCAATTAGTGTTACGTGGGGTAATCCCTGGGAAGTGGTTAATGCAAATTCCATAACTCTGGATTATGCAAAAATCCAGATTTTGAAGCCACACACTGAGGAGAGTGCCATTGACTAATGATTACCTGTTCCTGGAGACTAGCAATGCACAAGCTGTCAAAAGGAAACAGTGAACTGCCCAGTCAGGGTTTCTGATCTAAAAGCTGACAATCTTATAACCAAGGGGGCAAATGCCATTGATGGGGTTTCAAAGACTGATACCTACCAGAGCCTTATGTTGGAGTTGGAGGTAATATCTGGTAGACTTTTTAGCATGACTCTAGATTATTTTATATGTTTTTTCTGCTATGCTTTTTACCTTAAGAATAAATGTACCTTACTTTGTGAAGGCTGGTTGGTGAGTGGTGTACATTGTTATAGCCCCTGTGGAGATTTCAATCTGAGGTGCTGGACCCCAGTCAGATCCACTGGGGAAACCATAGTGAGATGCAGAGGGACTGTAAGGCTAAACTTTCAGTATAGAAGGAGAAAGATGTGGGTCTCTGCTCAAAAGAGGTGATTGCTGAGAGCCAGAAACCTTAAGAGGAAGACATCTCACATATAAAAGGAAAGTCCTTTCAGAATCTGAGGGAGGCTGCAGCTACATGTTAGCAAGTGCAACATCAATCCCATCCTCTTCCCTTACTAAGACTGCTGCTTCAGAAAGTTCTGAGGCAAAGGCAAAAAAATGTCATTCTTTTGGTCAACTGAGAGAGCTGGATCGTATACCTCACTACAGACTTGTGGACCAACAGGCCATTCACAGATTGCTCAAGTGTTAGTGGACAGTAGGTCAGCAATGGCAGAAACAGTTGCCTCTATCAGAATTCCTCAACACAGTTCTTTTATTGGTTTTAGTTCATGGTCTTTTTTCAAGCACAAAGCATTAAACTGTACACTATGGAGAAGCTACAAATGATCACAGCAAAGTAGCTGACAAGCTCCTCTCTCTCCCCCTGCATTTTGGGTCCCTGACAGCAGCCAAAATGTGAAAGTGACCGTGTCTAAAAGCAACTTTCCACATTTGCAGTTTCCCAATAAGACCTGTGGTTACTTTAGCCGGTTCTTCTAGGCATGACATCTTCTTAAACAGCTCCACATGCACAATGGTCTTCCCTGTGAGCAGATACAGCTGCTGATAGCAATGTCGTAGAATTCCATACTACACATGCTGGTATGGCTGTATGGATGGCACATAGCATAACAACATTTTTGTGTTTGCTCCTCCCAGACCCAGGCCATCAGCCTGCACCTAGCATGGAGGATGTAGGCAATCTCACATCCATCTGATGATGTCTCAAAAGTAGAATTCAGGAATAACAATGCTATCATCTTCCTACAGAAGAAAAAAATACCTATCTCCATAGCATAATCTGCCTGCTCACATAGATACAAGGTAGTCCCATCACCAGCCTGCACTCAAACAGCAACTCGGTGAAAGAGAGAGAATATCACTAAATCCTGGCTAGGCCCCTCAAACCATGATTTAAAAAATATAATTGCTGTATTTCTTAGTTATTTCAAGCAAACCTTGATGGACCTTATAGCTGGGCACATTAAGGACATGCTTCTCCTAGTCCAGGGGTTCTCAACCTTTTTCTTTCAGAGCCCCCATACAAACATGCTATAAAAACTCTATGGCCCACCTGTGCCACAACAATTGTTTTTCTGCATATCCAGTAGATTAAAAGTCAAGGCCAGCATTAGTGCGTAGAAAGCAGGGCAACTGCCCGGGGCCCTACACCACAGGGGGCCCTGCAAAGCTAAGTTACTTGGGCTTCAGCTTCAGCCCCAGGTGGTGGCGCTCAGGCTTCAGTTTTCTGCCCTGGGCCCCAGCGAGTCGAACGCTGGCCCTGCTCTCTGGTTTATTTTGGAGAATCCCCTGAAACCTGCTCACGGCTCCTCAGGAGGCCTCAGACTCCTGGTTGAGAACCACTGTCCTATACCACTAGTCATGAAGATATTTGGTGGCTGCATCAGTTCCACATCAGCCAGACTGAAAAGTCCCTTTAGGATTGCTTGGAGGAATTCAGACCTTTATATCCCAGAGCTTAAGGTTTCTGCAAAACACTAGAGCTATACAGATGGCAGAAAATCATCTTTAAGACACCTCTATTGTGTCTGCCAGTACAGAACTGCTACTGTATTAACAGCTCCAAAGTAATGTGTGCCCTGCACATTTACAATAAGCTGATCTTATCTAAGCTTCCTACCATCCCATGCTTACTCTGAGCTGGTGTTTATTATAACTGTGACCAATCAGCAAAATAAGACCCTCTACAGACAAGAGATCCCCCACTCCATCTTTATTTAAGTGAACATTGACTTCAATGTGCATGTGTTCAAGCCCTTAGAGACAATGGAACAGGGAGATTCCTAAAACAGTGACTTAACAATATCCACTAGGTGCACTGTACCAAACATCAGCAAGCAACTTGCTTTCAAAAAGACATTTTGTTAAAACTGACTTTAGTTATCAAATGTACATGTGATCAAGGCAGAGAGGGGAGCATAGCATAGCTGTCCACAAAAAAAGAAAGTGTGAGTATAATTTTAATGCACACCTATAGCCCATTATCTACCCCAACCGCCAGCATACAATTATGACTTACATCTTCTTTTTGCTTTGAGTTGCTGAACAGTTGTACTCATCTGCTTCTTTATATGTGAAGAATCACCATCATCAAATGGGCTGGACAATTTTTTACTTTAGTTCATAGATTCACAGACGTAAGGTCAGAAGGGACCATTATGGTCATCTAGTCTGACCCCCTGCACAATGCAGGCCACAGAATCTCACCCACCCACTCTTGGAACAAACCCCTAACCTATGTCTGAGTTACTTAAGTCCTCAAATCATGGTATAAAGACCTCAAGGTGCAGAGAATCCTCCAGCAAGTGACCTATGCCCCATGCTACAGAGGAAGGCAAAAGACCTCCAGGGCCTCTGACAATTTTCCCTGGAGGAAAATTCCTTCCCGACCCCAAATATGGTGATCAGTTAACCCTGAGCATGTGAGCAAGACTCACCAGCCAGCACCCAGGAAAGAGATCTCTGCAGTAATTCAGATCCCACCTCATCTAACATCCCATCACAGACCACTGGGCCTATTTACCTGCTAATAATCAAAGATCAATTAATTGCCAAAATTAGGCTATCCCATCATATTATCACCTTCATAAACTTATCAAGTTTAGTCTTGAAGCCAGATATGTCTTTTGCCCCCACTACTTCCCTTGGAAGGCTGTTCCAGAACTTCACTCCTCTAATGGTTAGAAACTTTCGTCTAATTTCAAGTCTAAACTTCTTAGTGTCCAGTTTATTTCCATTTTTTCTTGTGTCCACACTGGTACTAAACTTAAATAATTCCTCTCCCTCCCTGGTATTTATCCCTCTGATATATTTATGAAGGGCAATCATATCTCTCTCAACCTTTTTTGGTTAGGCTAAAGAAGCCAAGCTCTTTCAGTCTCCTTTCATAAGAAGGTTTTCCATTCCTTGGATCATCCTAGTAGCCCAGGCCTGCACAACTCGTAAAGTGGCGAGGGCCACATTACTCCAAAGAAAACAGCTGAGGGCCGAAACCTCCGGCCCCGCGGAAACACCCAGCCTCAGCACCTCCTGGCAATGCGGAAAAACCCCACCCCAGCACCGCCCGGCCCTGCAGAATCAAACCCTCCTTCCCCAGCGCCACCCTACCAAAACAGCTGTGAGCCAAAAAGGAAGGTTGGGGGTGGGGAGGTGATACTTGATTTTAAATCAACCAGGGGCTCCCAGCTGAAGAGGTGGCTGGGTGCCCTCAGGGGCAAATTAAAGGGCCCGGGGCTCCGGCAGCTGGGGGAACCCAGAGCTTTGCAGGGCTGGGGCAGGGATTCAAAGGGCCCAGAGCTCCTGCTGCTGAGGGGAGCCCGAGCCCTTTAAATCTCAGCCCCAGCCCATCCGCTGGAGCCGCGGCCGGGATTCAAAGGGCTCTGGGCTGCCTACAGCCACAGGGAGCCATGAGCCCTTTAAATATCAGCCGCCACTGGAATTCAAAGGAGTCTGGGCTGCCTGTGGTGGCGGGGAGCCCTGAGCCCTTTAAATCTCAGCCGGGGCTGGGAATCTCTGCAGGCAGCCCAGAGCCCTTTGATTCCTGGCTGCGGCCGGTTGAGATTTAAAGGGCTCTGGGCTCCCCGCCGCTGCGGGCAGCCCAGAGCCCTATGAATCCCAGCCGCGGCTGAGATTTAAAGGGCTCAGGGCTCCCCATGGCTGCGGGCAGCCCAGAGCCCTTTGATTCCCCGCCACGGGCCACACAGTGAGCCTCCGCAGGCCGCATCCGCGGGCCATATGTTGTGCAGGCCTGCAGTGGCCCTTCTCTGTACCTGTTCCAGTTTGAATTCATCCTTCTTAAACATGGGAGACCAGAACTGCACACAGTATTCCAGATGAGGTCTCACCAGTGCCTTGTATAACAGTACTAACACCTCCTTATCTTTATTGGAAATACCTCACCTGATGCATCCTAAAACCTCATTAGCTTTTTTAACGGCCATATCACACTGGCGGCTCATAGTCATCCTGTGATCAACCAATACTCCAAGGTTTTTCTCCTCCTCTGTTACTTCCAACTGATGTGTCCCCAATTTATAATCAAAATTCTTATTAATCCCTAGATGCATGACTTTGCACTTTTCACTATTAAATTTCATCCTATTACTCTTACTCCGGTTTACAAGGTCATCCAGATCTTCCTGTATGATATCCTGGTCCTTCTCTGTGTTAGCAATACCTCCCAGCTTTGTGTCATCCACAAACTTTATTAGCACATTCCCACTTTTTGTGCCAAGGTCAGTAATAAAAAGATTAAATAAGATTGGTCCCAAAACTGATTCCTGAGGAACTTCACTAGTAACCCCCTTCCAGCCTGACAGTTCACCTTTCAGTACGGCCCGTTTTAGTCTCCCCTTTAACCAGTTCCTTATCCACCTTTCAATTTTCATATTGAGCCCCATCTTTTCCAATTTAACTAATAATTCTCCATGTGGAACTGTATCAAATGCCTTACTGAAATCGAGGTAAATTAGATCCACTGCGTTTCCTTTGTCTAAAAAATCTGTTACCTTCTCAAAGAAGATCAGGTTGGTTTGGCACGATCTACCTTTTGTAAAACCATGTTGTATTTTTAACTTCAATGTCTTTAACTACTTTCTCCTTCAAAAATTTTTCCAAGACCTTGCATACTATAGATGTCAAACTAACAGGTGTATAGTTACTCGGGTCACTTTTTTTCCCCCTTTCTTAAAAATAGTTCTACTTTAATTTTATATATGGCACACATGATTTGTTCTAGAAAATTGCTTCAGTCTCTGAAACATCTGCAGTACACTCCTGCATCTCATCTGCTGATGCTGGCAATGTCTATTATTTGATTACACATTCACATGCTATTATTTTATCATGTGACTGCTTGAGAGCAGTGCCCAGGCCTCGTTCAGCAAGCTTTGGTAACACACGTTATTGTTAACAGTGGGAAAGATTCTTGTTCTGAAGATGAGGCTAGGCAGTTTGTTATGGTATAACAATGAGCTTTAGAAACTGTCTTCAAAAATCCAACATCCCTAGGGTGAGCAGATAGATTTCCCAGTCAAGTTTAGCTTACACCATCCATTCCCAAATAAACTAACCTTGTTTTAAAAAAAAAAAAGAAAAGTCTAGCCCTTAATGTTGTGAAGCAAATCTTAACACATGAATGGAGTATAAAATAGGACTGCTGTTACATTGCCAGGCCTGTAGTGTACTGCCTCAGTTCAGCAGTATATTCCAGAAAAAACCTACAGTGAAAAGAGCTGCACTTGCTCACAATGAATCTTCTATCTTCCAGTATGGCCAACCCCAAGCATTTAAAAATCAGGAGTCAGCCCCCTCCCACCCCAAATTCATGAGATTGACTTTCCAATCACAAAATTTAAGAAAAATGCTTCTTTCTGTTCATTGTTCTTTTTTACTTCTGGTGTTGGAGATTTGAGGGCTAACACTTTCAAGCTGCAGATATAGGGGCTAGAAATTTACTTTTTTTTTTGTGGTGGTGGTGGTGGTGGTGGTGATAAAAATGAGAGCAGAGATTCTGAGGTGATAACACCACTTCAGCTGTTGGGTCAGCAGCAACACTGTGACAGCCAATCCACCCAGGCGTGCTTCCTCTCTACTCCTCAGAACACTCAGGCTCAGCCACCCCCTGGCCTTCTCCTTTGAACAGCCCCACCTCCACTTAATGTCCCTTATCAGCTCTTCAGGCTCATGGACCAGAACAAATGACACCCAGCTTGTTAGCCGCCTCCATGGATACCAGCAGGATTTCATAAGAAGGGAAAAAGCTCAGAACTGAGGCAGAGGCATTATGAATGTAGCAGTCAGCATGAGAGGCAAGACATCCACCATTATGAAAAGATTCACAGCCAAATGTGAAGTATGAGAGGTACCTAGGTGGCTGCTGCAGCTTACAAAAACTGTTGCTGAGGTAATAGATTTGGTAGGACTGGGAAGAGAATGGATGCATTTGGGGAGGGGAGAAAAGATGAGTGTGGATTAAGTTGGTGGGAAGAGATGAGCTGAGGTGTGAATGGGGACTCAGTGAGTGGGGGGATTCATAAGTAGGGAGATGAACCACTAACTGTAGAGTGAGGTGTATAAGCAGGGAGTGAATGGGGCCACATTCAAGTACATGTGTGTAAAAGCTGTCCATCCACTCAAGTGTGATGCTGAATGCAGAAGGGGGGTTTCTTATATTTCACTTTCAAACTACTACTTTCTAGGATCTTAAAGGAAACAACACATAGTATTGCAGCAAGCTCAACAGCACAGTGCTCCAGAAATCTCACTATTTAAAATAAATAAATAAATAATGCTCTGTGAAACCAGAATCTCTCAAATGCATCTAAAACAGTATGTGCACCCAAAATATTCAAACAATGTAACATAGGAATTAGCTCAATGGTTCAACCAGTCCATTACAGTGCCCAGTACCAAAGAAGTGAAAGAAACCGAGTAATGGAATAACCTGTACATTCGGGAAATTTCTTACTAACTTCTATTAGCTAGTGAGAGACATGTCCACAAGCACCTATTTAGGTGTCTACGGTATATGGCCCTCAACACCACACCATCTGAGCACCAACTCAAACATTAACAAACTTATTCTCACAGCATTGTTGCGAGGGAGCAGAAATGAAGTGCTAAGATTTAAGTGACTTCCCCAGTGTCACATGGGAAGTCTATGCCAGAGCTGGGATTTAATCCAGCTCTCCCAAATCCTGTGCCTTCACCACAAGACTATCCTGCCTCTTGACCAGGAAGATTTTTGTTTGTTATAAATTCTCTCTCATAGATTATTCTGTGCAATTTGTTCATGATATGAGAGGAAAGGAGTAGGCTGCCAGAAGCAATTGCATGTGCTTAAAAAAAAGTGTCCTCATTAAGTTACATGGGTGTATTTTTTAACAGGCAGCCCATAAAATAGAGTGGGAATGAACACTTATAAAAATGGTGCAGAACTCATTATCAAACAAAACCAATACCAACTGATAATGTTTGGCTAGCATTACACTCAGGCACCCTGAGAGCACTCCTTCATGTCAAAGAATGTACCACTTTGCACCAAATACTACCTAACAATTTCCTATCCCACTCCAAACCCAGTATGACTCCCATCTTAACTGTCAGCCATGTCAGGACAGCTGTAAATTATGTGATTTAGCTTGTGCACACTTCTTGCATGTCTGGTGAGTCTCCACACCAAATCCTCATAGGCCAGCACAGTGGGCATGAATGAGGCTGGGATGAGCCAGTAACACAATCATACTGTTTATGTTGATCCGATGGGTGCATTTTGCCTTTAACCCTTCTATACTTAATCCATGTAAAGCCCAATTATAGGGGTGAGGTGCATTTCAATCTGAGAGAGTGACTGAAGACTGAGGAATCTACATCATGCACTTTGGGTAGCAAAAGCTTCTGGAGCCAGTGCTGATCACAGCCACTTGTGAGAGGGAGTTTCAGAAACCACAATGCCTCTATAAATAGAGCTTAGACTGAAAATCTGTAAATAAAAACAAAAAAAAATCATCCCACCCCTTATGTGATAATAAGGTAATACACTATAGATTGTCTGAGCTATAGCCCATTGAAGATAAGGGAAGGACTCCCAGGACTTTGTATCAAACCCTCATAGAGTAAATAATGCAGATGTGTTTGGGACAAGGAGGAGCCAATTCATTCATGTGATGTTAGGAAACTCATGAAACCCAGCATTACCCCATCACTGGATATTTCCCTTCTCTGTCTACAGACACATATGCACACACTGGACTTATTTTATATCCCCAGGTCAAAATCAAGTCCAGTTTTATTTGCAACTAGTTTCCAGGGTCTTTAATCCTGTTTCCCCGATCAGAGGTGACTGGCTGGTGGCCTAGACCACAGGAGCCCCGAAGGCCAACGTGTACCCTGCTCTGAATGGAGGCTGCTGCCGCTCCGCTAACGCGTGCTTGGCTGTGCCCCCCCGGCGCACTACCCGCTTGGCTGGGGCTGTAACTCTAGCCGGGACGTTGCCACCTGCTTGGCTGAGCCGGGGCCGGCTCATTCCGACTCACCCAGAAGAGCAGATTGAGGGCGTAGAGCAGGCAGCGCAGGCACTTCACCGAGTCCTCCCTGGCCATGGTGAGCCGCCGGCGGCAGAACGCCCCATCCTCTCACCACATCCTCCCACCCGAGGCGAGGCCGCCAGCCACCTGCAGGAGAAGGGAGAGAAGCGCACCGCGGTCCGTCGGCGGCCGAGCACCGGCAGCCGTAGGGGCAGCGGAGTGGGCACGCCCAGGTGCGCGGCCGAGCTGCGGGCGGCTCTCGCTGCCCCCCAGGCCAGCCTCGGAAGAACTGGTGGGGGCAGTGGCGTGGAGGGGTCGCTCCCTCGCTCGCTGCCGCTTGTCAAGGCTGGAGACGGCCCCGCAGGGAGGCAGCCAAAGTTCCAGGTAAGTCCCCGGGCTGCCTCTGCCCCGCCCAGCCAGTCCGTGCGGGGGAGACGAGGCGGAGCGTCCCGGCCCGAGGGCTGGCAGCCGCAGCGAGCGGTGCCCTGCAGGCAGCCCGGGCCGCGCCGCCGGGGTAGGGCAGAGCGCGGACACAGAGTCAGTCACCCTCCCCGCCCCCTCCGGAGATGCTGCTCAGCGCGCACCGCTTGCCTGGTCCCAGAGCGCCTGCCCCGGTGCCCGCTCGGGGCTGCGGGCGGAGAGGCAGGGGCTCGGCAGCGCAGGCTGGCTCCAGCGAGGAGTCTAGCGCGCGGCTGGGAAGTCCCCTCCCAGGGAAAGAGACGCTCGCCGTGGGGAGGAGAGGCGGAGAGTCACTTACCGCGTGGGCTGGGAACAGCCCTGTGCGCCCCACTCGCTGGCCGGCGCTCGGGGCACTCAGCGGGGCAGGGAAGGGCGGCACCAAGTCAAGACCTTCATCTCCTGGGAGCGCGAGAGGCTGCCTGCGAGCAGGGAAAGTGCTGGGCACTTACTTTAAAGTCTCTTCCACTCCCTCCCCCTTTCTCAGCCCTCCGCGGCTCTGCAGGACAAGGCAGCAGCCGCCGCCAGCTGCACACACACTGCCACGCATGCTCCAGAGCCTGCTCCGGGCGCTTGTTGGGTCCTAGAGGCCACTCAACTGAGCTTCCCTCTCTTCCACCCCCGGGGTCACGCTTAGCTCAGCGTCGCTGTGATCCCTCTAGGGTGAGGGAACTTGTTAGCCCCTGGCACCGCGCACCATGGCTTCTGCTGCTGTGCAGAAAAGATCGTTTTGATGGTCAATTCAATTCTTAAAGAGTTGGGAACTCAGAACCACTGTCATCACTCCATGCAAACACAATGTAAACACAATGCGGTCCAGTGCCAGGCGACGCGTTTAAAGGGGGCTCGGTCGTGCCAAGACGGCTTAATTTATGCCCTGTCATGAGATCAAATGAAAACAAGTTGCTTAAAGTTGTGTGTATCCCTGGGATACCCTATGCAGACTGCAGGCAATGTGTACCTATGGTTAGGGAAGGGAGTAAAGACTATCTGAAATGATTATTATTTATTATACTTATTTGGTATGTAAGTTAGATATGGGCCAAAAAGAAAACCCTAATTATGACCCTTTTCAAATTTCAGTGGGTAAGGAAGGGTTTGGATTCTACTCCCCAGATCTGAATCTGCTTGTCTGGTTTGGTTCTGATTCAGATCCAAAACCTAAAGTGCTCTGGTTCTGGTTCTGCCTTGGATGCAGTTGAAATCTCAGGTGAAAAGCTATTTTGTGACATCGTGGCCCAGAGTGGCAAAAATCTCACAAGAATAGATGTTCTTGCAAGATTGACTGAAATGTCACAAGATTTCATCATTATTGAATCTGAACATGAACCCTAGTCTAAAACTAGCCCAGATCTGGTTTCAAAGAGCCTAACACCATCTCCTCCACCCATTTCTAATTAATAGAAAGGAAGGTCTTCAAGATTCAGAAATGAAATCCCCCCTTACAGTCAGCATAAACCTATCTGAAATCCTCAGACAATGCAGAGGAAATTATTTTGGGTGAGTTGGCTCACTTACTGAATGCCAAATAAGTCTGAATGCAGAAGATTCATATCATTTGTGGTGAAAGAGGAAAGTAGCAACTTAGAAATGGGACAAAATTTATTTAAGGGACCAAATCATGCAGTCATTACTCAGACAAAACTCTCATTGACTTGGCCCATAAGCGTAAGTATATTTTTTAACTCCACAATGGAGTATCAGTCTTTTTGAAGTTTTTCACAGTCTGCTCTGGTCTTAACTATCTTGAGCAGCTCAGTATCATCTGCAAACTTTGCCACCTCACTTTTTACCCCTTTCTCCAGATCATTTATGAATAAGTTGAATAGGATTAGTCCTAGGACTGACCCTTGGGGAACACCACTCTCCCTTCTGAAAATTTGCCATTTATTCCTACTCTTTGTTCCCTGACTTTTAACCAGTTCTCAATCTATGAAAGGATCTTCTCTCTTATCCCATAACAACTCAATTTACATAAGAGCCTTTGCTGAGGGACCTTGTCAAAGACTTCCTGGAAATCTACTTACACTATGTCCACTGAATCCCCCTTGTCCACATGTTTGTTGACGCCTTCAAAGAACTCTAATAGATTAGTAAGACATGATTTCCCTTTACAGAAACCATGTTGACTTTTGCCCAACAATTTATGTTCTTCTATGTGTCTGGTAATTTGATTCTTTACAATTGTTTCAGCTAATTTGCCCGGTACTGATGTTAGACTTATCGGTCTGTAATTGCCGGGATCACCTCTAGAGCCCTTTTTAAATATTGGCGTTACATTAGCTATCTTCCAGTCATTGGGTACAGAAGCTGATTTAAAGGACAGATTACAAACCATAGTTAGTAGTTCCACAATTTCAAATTTGAGTTCTTTCAGAACTCTTGGGTGAATACCATATGGTCCTGGTGACTTATTACTGTTAAGTTTATCAATTAATTCCAAAACCTCCTCTAGTGACACCTCAATCTATGACAATTCCTCAGATTTGTCACCTACAAAAACTGGCTCAGGTTTGGGAATCTCCCTAACATCCTCAGCCGTGAAGACTGAAGAAAGAATACATTTAGTTCTCCTCAATGACTTTATCATCTTTAAGTGCTCTTTTGGTATCTTGATTGTCCAGGGGCCCCACTGGTTTTTAGCAGCCTTCCTACTTTTGTCTTACTTAAAAAAAAATTTTGTTATTACCTTTTGAGTTTTTGGCTAGCTGTTCTTCAAACTCCTTTTTAGCTTTTCTTATTCAATTTTTACACTTAATTTGGGAGTGTTTATGCTTCTTTCTATTTACCTCACTAGGATTTGACTTCTACTTTTTAAAAGATGCCTTTTTATCTCCCACTGCTTCTTTTACATGATTGGTAAGCCATGGTAGCACTTTTTTAGTTCTTTTACTGTGTTTTTTAATTTGAGGTATACATTTAAATTGGGCCTCTATTGTGGTGTCTTTGAAAAGTGACCATGCAGCTTGCAGGAATTTCACTCTAGTCACTGTACCTTTTAATTTCTGTTTAACTAACCCCCTCATTTTTGTATAGTTCCCCTTTCTGAAGTTAAATACCACAGTGTTGGGCTGTTGAGGTGTTCTTCCCACCACTGGAATGTTAAAAGTTATTATATTATGGTCACTATTTCCAAGCGGTTGTGTTCTAGTTACATCTTGGACCAGATCCTGTGCGCCACTCGGGACTAAGTCGAGAATTGCTTCTCCCCTTATAAGCAGCAGAGAGTCCTGTGGTGCCTTATAGACTAACAGACATATTGGTGCCACAGGACTCTTTGCTGCTTTTACAGATCCAGATTAACACGGCTACCCCTCTGATACTTCTCACCTTATGGGTTCCAGTACCAGCTGCTCCAAGAAGCAGTCATTTAAAGTATTGAGAAATTTTGTCTCTGCGTTTTGTCGTGAGGTGACACATTCCCAGTCAGTAAGGGGATAATTGAAATCCCCCACTATTATTGAGTTCTTTATTCTAATTTCCTTTAGCATTTCATTGTCACTGTCCTGGTCAGGTGGTCGATAATAGATCCCTAATGTTATATTCTTATTAGAGCATGAAATTATTGTCCATAGAGATTCTATGGAACATGTGGATTCACTTAAGATTTTTACTTCATTTGATTCTGCATTTTCTTTCACATATAGTTTACATTAGCTGAGGATCCGGCCCAAAGGGACTTCTATACAGATACTCACCTATGTGAGTAAGGGTTGCCTAATTTAGCCTTAAAAGAAAAGCCCACACTTTCATTCTTAATGTCTGCCTGATTGACTTTGTTACAGAAACTAGCTTGAATGGATTTATTTGTTTTTTCTTCTTTGTTTCTGACTCTGCACAAAGTAGACTAAGTGAAATGATTTGGTTTGCATGCGGGAATTCCTGCTGTTTGATGATGGAAAAACTTTATGTACGTAAAGTATCAGTGAATCCTCTGGATGCTTTCAGATGTATGTTCACATTTAAATAAGCAAATATTTAAAATGTTTGGTTGACTGCTAGTCTCCTGATATATTTTAATCCTTGCTGTGACTCAGACTAGAACAAAGTTAAAAGGTGAACCAAGAACAATCAAATAAAATGTTACACATGGGAAATCTCAAAGGAAATAAGAAATAAGGATCTTGGTTGATGCCTACTGTAATACAAATTAATAATGTATTTTGATTATACATGGAAAGAGGACAAGCCTCTTTAGCCCAAGGGGGTTTTTTAGAAAACAAATTGTAAAATTATTCCAGGTATCTTACAGTTATTGGTAAACCTCTAAACATTTCTTAAAAATACAAAGTGCCTGCTTCTCCTCTCACTTTATACTAGATTTAAATTGGCCTAAATTCATTTACTTAGAAGTTATTCCTGATTTGCTATAGACTAAAGAAGAATAAAATCAGACTCCTAGTTCTCATATTTTTTCTTATTAAAAATGATACTTTTGAAACTCTCCTCTTTCTGAGCTATTGCCTTTTGATATATTTGATGATGAGAGGACGTCTCAGGCAATCTGTGATTATTACTTTTTTAGAAATAGTGTTAAACAAACTGATCATTTAATTCTACCTGATAAAGAACAACTACAATTTCCTGTTCTGATCTAATTCTATGTTATAATAAGAAAGAGGGTAAACAGTCTGCTTTAAGATATTTTCCATCATTTCCCTCCTATTTGAATAGCAAAACTATCTAGAAGAGATTTGTTACAAAACATAAAGGAATTCTTCATATAAAGAAAACAGGTTTCATTTATGAATGCCTGCCACTCTGCAGTCCCAAAGAAAGGTCTCCTGGGAACACTTCTTGCTACCAGAACCTCAGCCTTTGCAAAATTTCCATGATACCAAAACTGGACAATAAATATGCAAGAAGTTCCCACATTTATAAAGCAGTTTAGCTAAACTGGAAATCTAGCTGATCATTGCACCCCTCTACCTCCCACATGCCTCAAAAAAACCCTCAGGCAAGCTATGTCAGTTTTTCTTTTAATTCTGTTTTGCTTCTGGTTAATTGCGACAAACTTCATTCAGTATTCTTGACTTCCAGCTGGGGGGTGGAGGGGAGCTATTAATTTATTTGTGGGTGGGTACCCATTTACTCTAATTGCTTTTTAATTCTTTTAAAATAAGACTTTTCCATTGACAAGTGACAATTCTTTAATTTACAAAAACAAATATAGTTACATTTGTGTAACTTCCCTCACGAGTAGCACTACTGAGTTGAATGAAACTATTCACGTGTGTAAAGTTATGTGTATAGGCCTCTGTAGAATGAGTCCCTAATATTATGAGGCAAGGGACATTGCTTCCTGAATGTCAAGCACGATACACACTATTGTGCTTACAAAAACAATAAATAATACTCATTTTACTTGCTGCTTAGCATTATGCATGTGAGTGAATTTACTCACATGGGTATTTGTGCTTACGCACATACCTGCATAAAATATATATAATTTGAAGTATGTGAGATGTTCCATGGGTCTCAGAGGCTGCTCAGGTTAATAGTTACTTGTGTATATGTATTTGCAGACTTCTAGTCTGTCACAGACATGTTTTTGATAGCTGGATCTGTCCCTCACAAGGCAACTCTTAAACAGTTAACTGTAATATGTTACACTGTCTCCATCCACACTTATAGGTTTGTAACTCTTCCAAGCAGAGTGGAAACTCCCTAGTCCCTTTTATCTATATAAGACTCCAAGGTTGTCACTTTGAAGCCTAGAATGTCTGGGCCAGTGTGAAGCAATGGAAACAACTACAAGCATGATTGAGAGCTCTTCTTGTTTAGACTATTACAAGGTTCAATCTTCACTGGAATTCATGGTCTGTTACTGTCCAATTCTTAAGTTCTCAGACATCATTGGCTTTTTTCTACTCTATAAATTACACTTATACAACAGCATGGGCTTTCACTAGTTTGTGATAATTCTGTAATTTTGAGCGATTAAAATTAAACTATTAATTCCTTTTTATATGTTTGTTTATAAGTGAATATTATCATAGACTGGATGGATTTATGTACACTAACAGCAAAAACTCAGTTCAGCAAACAGGCTCAGATTCTGCAAATAATTACAGAAATGCTTAACTTTAAGCACAGGAATAAGCCCATAGGTACATCAGAGTAGATTACTAATATGTTAAAAATTAAGCACAGGATTAAGTGTTTGCTGGATTAGGACCTTACTTTGTATAATGGGACGGTCACATGTGTAAAGTTAAGCATGTGCAAAGTGTTTGCACAATAAAGGCCTATGGAATGAAGAAAAATTTTGAACAACAAAAAATTATTTAAATAACAAAACAAAGAAAGGAAAATATAGGAATGATATAGAGGGAAATAGAAAACAGGGCATAAATTTGCTCTTAAAACCATTTATCTAAGTAAGGAAATAAACTCACTCTTTTTCCATACCTCTGTATTTATTTTTATTACTTTTTAAAAAAAGGATGAATCATTATCCGAGCTCCTTAGCAACACAAATGAGGGAACTAAAGTCAACCAGAAATAAATGGCCTCAACCCCCAAATTAAGATGTCAGCAACAAATATGTCACCTCCAAAAGCCAGAAAAAGATAAAGTTCACACTATACTCTGAAGTTCCCCATACTTGTGAGGGGTGTACATATTCCACATTAGACTAGCAGAGAAGGGCTTAGCTCCCTGTTAAGAGAGTTAAGCAGAGGTCTTGCCCACCTCAAAGAACCATCTCAGTCTGTGGGTTAGAGATGGAGATGTTTATTTGGGCTTATCAGGGCAAGTATTTAAGTAGACAGAGGAAATGCTAAGGCTTTCTTTGGGGTGGGGGAGAAATAGGAAAGTGTCCCATCACTCAGTCTAGTAAAACTATAGAGCCATACTACCTTTAGGTCTGATCTGGAATAGAGACTGTTTTATTCTGATAAAGGGTAAGTTTGTGCATGCGTTTTTCCTTAGTGTCTAGCCTACCCCAGAATTAACAAGACAACAGTACTGACTTTTCATAGTTTTACTCATACAAGAAGAGGTAGTGGTACAACAAACAAAGGTAGTGTTGGCATCCGCTCTTCAATCCCCTGATGGATTGGTAGGGGGGAATGTGGAACACTTTGGTTTTTAGTTAGGGATTTTCCTTTTATCCTCCTGACATCTCTTGAGGAAACTGTCCTGGAGGCACTCTGCAATCCTCTCCTGAAGATTTCTGAGGATGACTGCCTCATTCCTTCCTCCATGGTAGGACACTTTCCCATGCCACTCAGCAATGAGTTTGGCTGACACCCTTGCAGTAAATAGGCTAGCCGCTAATAGCTAATAGTGATGCTAATAGCAGCTGTGCTCTCTGTGCCTTTGTGACCCTTAGGAGTGAGATATCATCTAAAACCACCATTGTCTGAAGAAAATAGTACCAGTGCCCTATACACATCTCTGCTGAAATAGGGACTGACAATTTATCTCTTCATGCAACAGAACAGTCTTCCCCATCATCCTTGCACCTGATGGGCCATATTTACCATGACTAGGGCTGGAGAGTGGTGCTTTGCTAAGGCATTCCAAATGTGAGGGATCGATAACCATTTCCTATTGAATGTTAATGGGAATAAGAGAAGGCAGTTTTGAAACATATCTTTCCCTTTCCACTGTGACTCTAAATCCAGTAGCACACCTGCATGTTTTTATTAGCAGCTTCTGATGTGTGGTGGCTTTGAGGGGTGCCCGCCACATCCACAGAATGCCTATTCCTGACAAGAAGGAGAAAGAAGATGACTAGAGATGACATGTCTAGGTTCAAAAATCCCAGAATTTCCACACTTTGCAGTGTTTGCAGAACTCCATAGTGGCTGCTTCCTACACCCCAATACCATACGGCATCATGGGCTGCATACTTGTCCCTACCACGCCACACGGGGGGACAGCAAGAAAAACCACAGCATCACATATGCTGATCTGTAAGATCAAAGGGATAGCTCAGTGGTTTGAGCATTGGCATGCTAAACCCAGGGTTGCAAGTTCAGTCCTTGAGGGGGCCACTTAGGGATCTAGGGTAAAATCAGTACTTGGTCCTGCTAGTGAAGGCAGGGGGCTAGACTCCATGACCTTTCAGGGTCTCTTCTAGTTCTACAAGATAGGTATATCTCTATATACTTTCGGTGTCTGTGTAGCCACAATGGGCTATATTTGTGTCTTGAAATGGACAAAAATGTTTGCTGCCTTTCCAATTTTGAAGTTCCACTCTGTTAATTTATGTTAAATATGTATTGTCTGTAGGTTTTTCACATTGTTTTCCTCCACTGTTTTTTTCATACTCATTCTGTTTCTGGAGAATAAAATTATTTTTATTAGTTCACAATACATATTGTAGGAGGTATTGAAGTCCTCAAAGCAATCACTATTTGTAAATGTACACCAAGAGCCACATAATTCATAGGTTCAGGCAGAGACGATGTGTAATTCTTGAGGGTAAGGGGGCACAATTTAAAGGATGTGGGGGGCTTATGACCACCCACATATCGCCTCTTGGTTGAGGGAGAGCAAGTGCCTTGGGGAGCATCTCATGGCAGCTCAACTTCACAGGCAGGGTCTGGCTCTAGAGGGCAACACCGGCCGGTGCCAGATTCCTTAGCAAGACAGGCAAGAGTTCGTCAGGGCTGCATTGTCTGCCCTGCATGGGGAATACCCGGCTATGCAGAAGAGGCCTCGCTCAGGGAGCAGGGCCAACCAGGCTGCTGGGCAGCCAGCCAGTGCCCCGGGTCCAACAGTGCAGAGAGCCAGGGCCTGAGTGGGCTGGATGGCTCCCACCAGCTTTCCAAACCACCAGCTCCTGGCAAGAGGCAGGAAACAGTTTTCAAACTGTGAGATGTGCCCACCTAGGGGGGATGCACTTTGCAGTTTTAAAACCTCTGTGCTAAAGGGAAGACAGAAATCTGGGGGGCACATGACCCTGTGTGACCCCTCCCCCATGTGTCACCTCTGAAACACTTTCATAATTATAAATGTAAAGTGAGCACTACACAATTCTTTGCAGTACCCAGAGCTCCAGCCCCCAGAAATGCTTTGCCCAGAACACTACTGTGGTTGACTGGTAGTGCTCTTTCAAAGCCTCAACTGCATAGCTCCCCACTGGGTCCTTGTAATGGCCTGTATGTCTGGCTGTTCAAAGGCAGCACACAGCTGCTCCACCTCCACTCTGGTGTCAGCTTTTCCCTGTTTACATTACAGATATTCAGGACTCAATAGGAAGCAATAACTGTTGGATCTCAGTGAGAAAAATATTCCATCAACTGAGTAAGCACCGTCATCCTCTCTTCTATCTACCAAAAGCATGTTCAACAGTCATTCTGAATGTACTGAGCTGATAGTTGATTCTTTCCTTGGTGCAATTGTGTATGGACATGAGAAAGGGGTAGGCTGAGTCCCCCCAGTGCTTAATTTGTAATGAAAGAGGTACTGGGGCTCAAGCAATTTTTTACTGTCATAACTCATTCAGCAAGCCCAGAGGTGCTGGGGCTATGAACTGCCAAGACCAGAGGTGCTGGGGCTATGAACTGCCAAGCCCAGAGGTGCCAGGGTGATGAACTACCAAGTCTAGAAGTGCCGGGGCTGAGTCCTGGCACAAATTAAGGACTGCTCCCTCCAAATCAGTGTTAAAATTTCCATATTGCCAATGGTAATTTGCTGGTTGGGAAAGAAATTCCCTGCTTGCAGATTTCTGAACAGTCCTGTGTTCTTAAAGAGGCACCTTCTCTGACTAGCCTACATTGATATTGGTGAAGTGTCCTGGTTATCCACCAGTGCTTGAATTATGACAGGAAAGTAACCCTTTCTGTTGATGTATATACTGTGGCAAGGTGGGCTGGTGCCAATATAAGGATGTGGATGCCATCTACTGCCCTACCACAGTTCAGGAACTCCACTGCTGCAAATCCATCCACTATGTCTTGCATATTGCCTGGAGTCACGGTCCTGTGTAGCAAGAGACAATCAATAGCCTTACACACTTCCATGACAATAGCCCCCTGTGGATTTTCGAACTCCAAAATGATTTCCCTCTGACCAGTAGCAATCTGGCATTACAAGCTTACACAATGCAATCACCAATCGCTTCTCCATTGTCATCACAGCTCTTACTCTGATTCCCTGGGCTGGAGGACTAGCGTGAGGTCGGCACACAGATCCAGGAACGTGGCCTTTTGTATCCAGAAGTTCTGCAGCCACTGCTCATCATCTCAAATCTGCATTACAATGTGATCCCACCAGTCAATGCTCATTTCTCAGGCCTGGAGGCAGTGCTCCCTGTCTGCAGCTGCCCCATGAATGCCATCAACAGCCTTGAATTGTTTGGGTTTTTTTTACTATGTCCCTTAGAAAACTGTCCTCCAAGAAATCATCATGTCCCCTGTTGTTGATGGACTGCCTATTGGTCTGTAACTACAGGAGAATTGTGCATCCTGTATTTATAATGTTCATGAGAATAGTGCAGAGCTTTGCCAGCTCCATGCTTCTGTCAGAGATGGCAGACACAGAAAAGTGCCATGTGGGTTTATGGTTTTTTTAAAACAAGGTGCAAAAATTATGGGATATAGATGTTATCAGATGGAGAAAGTTGCTTGTTGGGAACTTGAGCACTATCTCCCAGAGATCCCTGACTGAGTCATTTCTATCCTGCAACACATTGCGAAAATTTCCCAAAAGCCATTGCACCAGAGGCCGGCGCATGGTGCACCATACATTGCATCAACACAAGCACTCCTGCTGAGTACATGCAGCACCAACACATGCAGCCAAGTATCCACATGCCCAAGCGATATACAAACTTCAGTGGCTGTATGCTGGCCTAACTTGTGTAACCAGTTAGTAGTGTAGACGTGGCCAAATTTTCACAGCAGAACTAAAACAAATACATGCCATTTCTTTATTTACTGGGGGAAAAAGAAACCCTTCTGACCCCTCATGTCCCACACACACATTTTTTCTATCTGTTTTCACACCATTCAACTTTAGTAAAACATTATAAACATTTCAGAGTCCTCAGATTATAAGGAAACATTGTAACCTATTCTGAAAAAGATAGTAGGAATCTATATGCCATACATCTCAACTGTAATTTAAAATAAAACATTATTTTTTGATATAGAGTTGTTTGGTCATAGACAGGATTTTCTTCATGCTTTGGGACGTCATTTCCATGATTTGTGCACCTTTTTTTGCTACGATTTATCCATGATTTCCCCTGAAATATAAAAATGAAATTACTTTTCTGGGATATTGTTTATCAAAGGGCTTTGATTTCAGTACTACGCTGTTAAGATGCTTTAAATAACTCTATGGCATGCCTCAGTTTGAACAGCCTCCTCTACTTGCATCACAGTACTATGTATAGAATATTGGACTCTCCTTTTTTAGGATCAAAGGGAAGCGCACTGTCATTTAATTACAAACACAGATTTAGTGGGTGTCTAAAGTATTTGGTACACTGGCCCGGCAGGTGCCTTTGAACTACTACTATGAACAGCTCAGCAGGACGTGCCCTAAATGTACCAAAGGCTCAGCTGAATCAGGAGAATGTGACTTGTTTAGTGTCCTTGGAATAACTTGCTCTGGTTTATAGATCTATACCAAAAGTGCGCTCAGTGATATTTACAAGACAGGCCCCTGAATCTAATCATACTTCCATCAAATGGTTTATTTTAGACTATCTGAAAAATATTATTGATAGATTAATATACAAATAAGTCAGTTTATTATCCATTGTTGTCTTTGTGTATAAATGTTTTCTGTTCATTAATGTATCTGTGTTTTCTTATTCAGAAGAATAATCGAATAGGTGTCTGTAATGCATGCTTATATTGCTACTTCTTTCCAGAATACTGTTATAAAAGAGGTCTGCCTCTCTAGTAATCTTTGTAGTTTGTGTCTATTTTGGAATGAATAAATACAATATTTTTCCCCCAAGAATGAACAAACACAAAGATTTATCAGATAATGAATACCAGCCCTGATACCGACACTTCACAATTATTGAAAGCATTTAATTTATTCCAGTAACACTTTAAAAGTGAAATCAGTACAAATTATCTACATAGCAGTAATTTATAAGCTAAATCAATGAAACTACAATACTAATGAACTTCCTAAAACTTCCTTATAGGGATACTTCACATTTGCTGAACTTAAAAGAAGCTATGCAATTTGTAAGATTAGTGAAAGGTTTTATTGTCTATTCTGCAACCTGATAAACAACTTCTTAGTAATAATACTAAAGTGGAATGTTCTAGGCCATTCACAGTATAGGGATGTATGCAATAAATGGCCAACAACTGTATACTTGGTTCTGTTGCCAATTTCCTGTACTGCTGGTGTGGGGCAGGGCAGGCGCTACCATTTAGGCAGCCTAGGCAATTGCCTAGGGCACCAGAATAATTGGTGGGCACCGTTTTGCCGGAGGGGGCGGCAGGCAGCTCCAGTGGAGCTGCCGCAGAGGTGCCTGCGGAGGGTCCGCTGGTCCGCGGCTCCAGTGGAGCTGCCGCAGTCGTGCCTGCGGACGGTCAGCTACTCGCGCGGCTCTGGTGGACCACCCGCAGGCACCACTGCGGCAGCTCCACCGGAGCCGCGGAGTACCGGACCCTCCGCAGGCACCACTGCGGCAGCTCTACCAGAGCCGCAGGACCAGCATGCGGGGCGCCGAAATTGCCGTCCGCCTAGGGCGCTCAAACCCCTAGCGCTGGTCCTGGTGGGGGGGGGTTCTAATTTGCATAAAATTCTACAGTAGTTTCTCAATAACTGTGTATAATATGCAAATCCCTGTTCTAAATGCATTAGGGACATTATTAGCCAATGAGCTCACAGGGGTCTGCATAATCATTGAGTAGCTATTTCTTAATAACTGTACAGTGGTCATGAACATATCATGCTGTCTTCTGAATTCTATAAATCCTTCTGCTTCAGAAATTTTTTATATGGCCACCTCAGCTAAGGACCGCACTCCCTGTCTAATTCCAGATATTAAAACATTCATTTTTTTAGAAGAATTGCTTTCAGCTGGGAGACGTTTGGAGTTAAATTTTCCTCAAGGAACAAGATGAAACAGACAGCACATGCTGAGAAGATTAGTGTTAGGAGGAGGTGAATGGACAAGGAAGGAATCCAAATTTGAGCCACTTGTCTTTACTTTGTTCATGTACAGAAAAAACACAATTATTTCTGATTCAGATGCCTAGCTCTTCCTCTTCTCCTTAAAACTTCCACCCTCATCCTGGGTGCAGATAACTTGTATGTGGAAATCTGGGCCAACCATTAGTCTCCTGCCTCCTAGCCTTTATGTCTCTTATTTGATTTTCAGTTCTGAATTCATTCCTTCACTTACCACAATGGCCATTCACTCATTCTTATCTTCACCTAAGTGCTGTCCTCACTGATCTCTCAATATACAAGTTTCTTCTCTCCAGCCAGGGGCAGCTCTAGGTATTTTGCTGCCCCAAGCATGACAGGCAGGCTGCCTTCGGCGGCTTACCTGCAGGAGGTCCCCGGTCCCACGGATTCGGTGGTATGCCTGCAGGAGGTCCGCCAAAGCTGTGGGACCAGCGGACACTCCGCAGGCATGCCGCTGAAGGCAACCTGCCTGCCATCCTCACGGTGACCGGCAGAACGCCCCCCATTGCTTGCCGCGCCAGGCATGTGCTTGGCGTCCTGGTGCCTGGAGCCACCTCTGTCTCCAGCCACGATTTTCTCTCTTCCATCATGACCCCTTCCCTATGTCACTGCACCAGGCCCTCCAAACACCTCCAATCTAACAATATCCATGACTTTTCTGCCACCTTCCATCCTCTCCTTCATACTCTTCTCTCATTTCTGTTGACACAGTCATTAATTGCCTCCATTGCCCTCTCTCCTCCACATTTAACTCCTTTTTCTTTCATCCTGCTAATTCCCAAACCTAGCTCACCACCAACAGCAATTTCCTTTGCTTCTCTGCAGTTTGAATGCCTCTGGACAAATCCCATGATCACATTCTCTACTACATGTTTTTTTCTTTCTTATCTTCTGGACTCGGTCTCCACATGCTCCAGTGATTCCATCTCCTCACACTTTAACCTTTCAACGTCTACTACGTTTTTTTGTCAAAAACAGGCAAATTTTAAAAAATCATGTAAAAATCAATTAAGGCTGCTGAATGACAACAGTGTATTTACCCAGCACATCATTATTTACAAAACCCAAGCATTTACAAGCAAGAAAATGTACAGTTTTAGAATATACAAGTCTTACACGGCCTCCATAAATATTCTTATCCAGGGGAAAGTGTATATGTTATCATAACACAGCAGCATGAACTCTGTCCCCAAATGAATTCTTTCACCAGTAATCTCAAAATATAAACAGCTCTTTTGTAAAACAAAAATTAGGGATATTACAAGGAAACATACGTTCGATGTGTTCTGCAAATGATGTGATAAGTACTTGTTTCTCAACAGCCTTATTTGTTTAAGTTTTGGGGACTATATATGTACACGCTTTTTTTTATTTTCTCATATACTCTCATGGCACCACCAAAATCTTCAAAAATGCATATGATATATATAGCAAACTAACCATGTGGCCTTATTCTTGTAACCTTGCCCAACTTTCTCTATCATTTGTTGTTCTTGTCTAAATTTGAGAATACAAACTCTTTAGGAATGAGTATCTTTTATTAGTACTGTTAGGTGTCTAATAGGCTTGAGTTCTGTAATGAGTAACAAATGAAATATTAATCCTATTTGTATTAGACAAGCTAATTTGGTACATTTGCACTAAGTGTTAGCATTGTTAGGGAAAACTTGTCTTCAAGTCTAATATTAAGTTGCTCTTCATTTTTTCACATGCACTTTCAGTATAATACCATGTATCTGCTCTGTGAAAGTCTTTGCATGAAAAATTTTGCATGACACAACAATAATTTTTGGAGTCCAGGTCATAAGGAAGGAAACATCATTTCAAAAAGAACTTAGTCTGTTAGAATGGGGCCATCCACAACTGACAAACATTCACAGGATTTCTGGAATCTTCAACTGTCCAAATGAGTCTCTGCCAGATTTTAATCTATAAAAAACACAGTGCAGCATCAAACTACAGTTCCCCTCTCTTTTTATGATCACTATTATTTATATAGTGCCTAAAATGTGCAAGTCTGTGGTCATGGGTGACTCTGTGCAGATGTCTTTCATGGATATTCACATGCACTTTTTCTTGAGTGAATAAATGCTTTACCTATCAACGATCTTTTCTTTTGTGCACACATTTATACAAACAGAAGGGATTTACTACCAACCAGGGAGACATGGACTGGAAAGTTGTGAAAGCGGAGTGTATCATCTTTCAACACACGCATTTCTTATGTTCCATCCTTACTTAATGTCCAATATGGAAAAATACTTGAAACATATGGAAAAAATGGAAGGTGATTAAGATAAAGCTGTTCTGGAGCTTGATTTTGCTATTCAATAGTGTTGTTTCCATGGTAACTCTTGCATCACATGACACCTGTTATACTAGGCAGAGCAATTTATTAAAGTACACACTTGTCAATAAACTATGTGAACTTTTGTGTTTCTCTGAATGGTATAAAGTGAAATATTTCATTTCCATGCAAAGAAAGAAAGAGTTCCCCATAATTCAATGATCACTGATAATACGATTCTTAACAAACTGATATCTACAAAAGAAAACAAAACGTAATCTTTTTAAGGGAGAAAAAGATTGAAGATTGCATGTGGAAAGGAAGGGAATAGTGAATAAAAGGGACAGCTGGTGTGTATATGTTTGTCACCTGATATGGGAATTCTGTTCTGTGTTACTATTTTGTTGCTGCTGTGGCAAAGCAGAAGATGATAGCTACTAGTAATTTACTGAGTAAGGCACGTGTGTAGTCCAGCTGTGTCCATGTTGTTATTCCTTGTGTGAATAAAGAGTCCCTTATAGAAAAGCCCTATAGACCCTAACATGAATGAAGCCAATAGAAATTACTGTAAAACCTGTAGAATTCAACAGAGAATGTTGTCCTTTCTATTGTTTTTTAGCTATTCTATATGATTCTATAGTTGGGATATTACTGTCTATTAAAATCTAAAAGACAATTGTAGCAAGGTTATACATCTGTATTTAATTTCTATAGGATTTTCCTATATGTGATGATGTTTCACAGTGTCCACTTTTAAATTCAGCTTTCTGTCTAAAAATCTTATAGAAACTCCACACCTATGCCTGTAAGTATCTACTGTAATTATTTTTTTCTTTTGAACTCACTTTCAAACTCTGAATCCTTAAGCATTTACTATATTAATTTATAAAAATGAACAAACTATTGATATAAAGGAGGATAATATCATTAACACATTCTGAATCATTATTTTCTTAAATTCCTCTCCAAGCCAAAGTATCTTATATAATAATTTAATGGCTTTGCACTGCAATTTGTTAGTATATTATTTTTTTCTGATGCATAGATGCAATGACACAGACACAGATTGCACAAACAGAGCATCTCCAGACTGTGCTTTAGTCATATATGAAGCTACGTACTAAGGCATTCATTTCAGGAATAGCCCTAAATTAGGCGGGGAGTGGGGACTAGGGGCTTGTGAAGTGATACCTGTGGAGACACTTACCTTCCCCCTAACTCCTCTTCATACCCAGGTCACCTTCTGCCTGTCAAACACTTAAAAAACTGTTTACTGTATATACCTTGTAATGCAAATACAGCTTATATATTAATTCCACTATGTAGGTAACAGTAACTGAAAATAGTCATTGAGTAGCAAGCAAAGAAGGGAGAAAATAATATTCACCACACATAAATATTTCTTTAGGTAGCTTTTATTTTACACAAAGCCTTTCAGCGCTATCATGAGAATTTAATTTTCTTCCCATTCTGTTCCATATTGTTCAAAACACTGTCCCACGTGGCACATAAATCTTCAATTCTCTGCTGGAAAATAAATATTATTCTTTCTAGGCACAGACATTCTTCAGTCAAGTTCAACTAAGTGGCCCATGAGGGAGCTGCCTCTGTTGTCCAAACTGTCAGGATACATTTACGAGCCAGCATCAGTAAATAAAGAAGGCAGCTACATCTGTCCTCCAACATGTAAGGTCATTGAGCAATTCCAGCATCATAAGTCACAGATCAAATAGAATTTGTCTGGGGAAGATTAGACTGCATCACAAGCTGGGATAGTGGATTTTAGTGCAGTACCACAAAGAATGTCGCAAAGTACTTTTTTCCATTTGATATCTCTCATATATAGCGATGGGGTGAACTAGAACAAGAGGCCACCTTCTGGAGACCTCAGGGTTCTGCCATACCGATATCAGAAGAGGAGCAATGGAGCTAAGTCCTCCAAGCAGCCTAGAGGGACTATCCAGAAAGCAGCCAATTGGGGGAGGCTGCAAGGGGCTAGTATAAAAGGAGCTGCAGCCAGAAGAGTACAGACAGTGCACCTGGCTGGCCAGAGAACTGCGGCACCATGGACAGCTCAGTGCTGATAGGGATTTGGGGGAGCAAAGAAGAGCTGCTGGTTGATTGCTGGGCCTGAACATAGAAGAGCCCTGAGGTAAGGGTGAAGTTCTGGTGAAGGCTGAGGTAATGGGGAGGTGGCCCAGGGAACTGAAAGTAGTTTTGCTAAAGGGACATGGTGGTATGCAGCTGCTATTCTTAGGATCCCTGGGCTGGTTCTTGCATAGGCCACTGGGGAAGTGGCCTACAATTGGACAGTGATAAACCCCCTAGAAGAGCATGAGAGTCTGAAACCATTACCTCCAAGGAGGGAGCCATGGGGGTATGGCCTGATACCAGGGCAGGATTGCTTAAAGACTGCAGACACACCTGACCAGAAGGGGTTCTTGTGGAAAGTGTGCACCACGCTGTTACACATACATTTTCTGTAATTCTGTGCTGTGTCAAGAGGTTTGGAGAAATAAATTCTTTGAACTATGAAGTATTGTGTCCATTCTTATGAGCATCTGCAGCCTTTGGTGAGGATCTATAGTAGAATCTCAAAGATATGAACACCAGAGTTACGGACTGATGGATCAACTGGATACCATGTGAAACCAGAAGTAAGCAATCAGGCAGCAGTGGAGACACACACAAAAAAAGAGATGCCTGCACTGCATCTTAAAAGTTGGCACATCTGGGCTGACTGTCTCCACAAGCACCCCTACTTGTCACATGCAGGGCAGTCACTTACAGGCAGAGGTGAAGATGCTGACATTCCCAGGCACAGTTGTGAGCCCTGAACAGGCAGGAGCAGCGCTGGGGTCTGCGCCACTTTCCTGTAAGTCACAGGTGCTGTTCTTCCCCCTGACTGGGAGGAAGACAAGCTTGCAAGCTCAGTCCAAGCTTGGAAAAAAAGCTTCCCGCACCCAGCTGTTGATGTTGCAAGGAAGCCACCAGCACTAGGGTGGAGCTGCTGCTGGCCTGGAGTATGAGCTGCTGGAGCCAGAGCCAGAGCTGCTGACTGCATGCTGCACCCTGGAGGAGCAGCTCAGTTTTAAAGGGACACAGCCTGCACTGCGCGCCCACTGACACTGCAGTGCCCCAGGGTGCTTCAGCCTCACCCTTGCAGCCAGGTGGCTAGAACTAGGTGATTGTTCCCACCTCCACTCATCAGGCAGCCACTTACAGGTAGGAGGTGATGATGGTGATGTTCACAGGCACAGGTGTGAGACCTACTCCGAACAGTCTGCCCTGAGGTACATCCCCTAATGTCTTGTTCAGAGTTATGAACATTTCAGAGTCACGAACAACCTCCATTCCCAAGGTGTCCATAACTCTGAAGGTTTACTGTATATGGAATGGAGCCAAAGAAAGTGGAGGAGGGCAGCTAGAAAACTCATTCTTTGCCATAGCTATGGTTGGAAGAGCAGTGTTTGGTGGAGGAGGTCTACAGAAGTGCAGGGACCTATGGGGACACAGGCCAGCCCTGCTTCCAGGGGAAGTAACACCATGTGAGAAGGTAGAAGGTGCTCCACATGCCCAGTGCATGAGGGGTTAACCCAGACCCTTCTATGTCACATGGATGAATGTAAGTGAGGAGATAAATATAGAGAGACAATGGCTACTTGGAGGGAAGAGTGTTTCCTTTCCTCCATTCCCAGATTACTAGGAAACTGGAAATGTCTTAGGCAACTAGAACCCACTGTTCTAAATGGCTTATTCTTCTATGGAATCCTCTGTTGGCAAATCAATAAAAGAAATCCCTGAGGAAAGGGTTTGAAACTCTGCCATTGGGGACAATGTTAGTCATCATCCTCAAGTGGTGGTTCTGCTCCCCAGCTTACACCCTTCCCATAGAATAACTCTTGGGAAAGGGGGTGTTGTGACAAGAAGGAATGTCCATGAAGTTTCCCAAAATCCATGAGAGAAGGAAGGGTTCTCCCTAGTGCACATATGGGGTGTCTGCCCCCAAGAACCTGTGTACCAATGAAACATCTGTATGGCTCCTGAAGAATAAACTGGCCAGGTTTTCTGAATTAAGGTCTTGTGCTTATGCACCATTTCTGGGGTCTTCATGCTGCCATGGTTTCCTCTGCCTGCAACTGCTCCAAACAGGAAATGTTAACCTACATTAAAAGTGTGTTATCTTTCTTAAGGATTTCCCATAAGGTGTGGTAGAAAGATTCTCACTCCCTTTCCCTCTTCCAGTCCTGCCCAAACCCTCCCAACCTACAGGCCCCAGAGCTCTCAGATAACTCTTTTTGAAGACCAGTGCAGAGGGCAGAATGGGGAGTTGTGAAACCACCTTTTTCAGAAGCGAAGGATATGGGCATGGAACTTTTCTCATACATATCCCTTTAGGACAGTTCCTACTCGGAGCCAGGTTCTTCTTCAATTGGTTTACTCACACAGTAAACTGGAACCATGAGAAATGTTGGAAGAATCTGGCACTTGAGAGATTTTCTCTAAGCAAAAGGTGTAATTGACTATGTAGCCACTAGATGGCATTACAAACAACGCATTGCTCTGAGTGCTTACATTTATTTAGTAGGGAACATAAATGTGTGAATTTAGAAAATAAAACCAGTTATAAGATTCTATAATTTTTGTAAATTATCTGTTGTAATGTTAGCACCAGCCAATAGTAACAAATTACAGAGTTCATTCCAAGATCCATTACATTCTGCAGATCTATACTATTTAGAATCATTAATCATCATATTCTTTTTGGCAGAACAGCTTGTGTTAATCCTGTTTATTATGGAACAGACCTGCTAAGATACTATTCAAAGGTTGTCTTGTTCCAGTACATAATTTTATTTATTTACTTATTTTTTTATTTATTTGCTTGTATTTTGGCTCAGGTTTAGAAGTGAAGGAATGGCCCACAGTATCAGGTCAGGAAAATGTTGCTATTCAGATTAGAAAATGTTCAGGAATTTGGTATGGGTTTTTTTTTTAAACTATTTCCTATTTGTTATTACTTTAGTTGCCACTTTGCTGTTATAAAATACCAACAACATTTTGTTAACTGAGAGTACAAGATTCATGATTCTACTGAATACAAATAATTTAGGGTAGGTGAGTTGCTCTTTCAAGACCTTAAAATGGTTTTCAAGATAAATTGAAAAAAATTTAATGTTTTCCTTATTTAAAAGAAAATGTCTTGAGCAGCATGCTAGTGTTCTCTTTCAAGAGGCTGTGCAGTGACATCCATAAAACCAGGCTTCTCTATGGCAGGGTCTGCCAGGCCATGTTGGCTGGTTGGCATTGGTCCCCTGACACCCCAGTGAAGGAAAACCCTCTCAGGACAGGCTGCTGGCAAGATTTAGTCCTCCAGAGGCCACAAAAAATCCAGGATGTAACAGGAACCAATAAGAAGCCAGCTATCCAATTAAGAAGACTTGCCTGCTGCTTCTGAGCCTGGTGCTGGTTAAAACTGGGTCAGAAGAGGAGCTTCCCACTGCTAACCCAGAACCTCAGGGCCAGGTTGGTCCTGGCTTAAAGTGCATTAACCGAACACCTGACTAAGCATTGAGTAATCATTTTATGTAAAAATCTGTTAATTTATAATTGGTACCTTAATCTATAGTGTGATTATACTGGAAAAAACCTGCTTCATTAATCAACTAATCCTCGGAACACCTTGTTTAACAGGAATTAATGGACATATTCCTGAATAACAGAAAAAATAAGACAGCCCTATAACCAGCCATGTGTGGAAAAATGAATGGACAAAAGTCTTCTATAGAACTTGATAACATTCCAGAGGTTTGAAGTCTTTTGAATAATGTCTCCCATATGCTGTATGAAAGGCAATGCTTGAACCGTTGCTACCTCTTTCCATTTAAGAAATCTGTTATTTATAGAGATGAATTCCACTCAACCTTACTCCAGTGTGACAACTCTCCAGTGTGACAACACAACTCCCGCTTCATACTCTATTTAAATGCCAGGCAGCTACTGCATCAATGAAGCAAAGTGGAAGTCTGCTAAATAAAACTTCCCATAGACAATAGAACCAAAACATGGTTTAACTAAAGATTTAAATAATCCATAATTAATGGACTGTTGGATTGATCTGAATTATGGATCAGTCACATACAAGATGATGCTTCTTGCACTGGACCTGAAACAAAATTTCTTTATTCTTTCCTCTTAAATACGGCAGATAAAGGTATGGGCCTTATTTTCTATTATACTTTGGTAGTGCAGTTTCAGATGATTACTTGGGACTTGACTACATCAGGAATTTTTGCAGTGGTGCAAACCCAGTGTAGATTCCTGCATCATTACGACATATTGATGCATAAGTGACACTGCACCCCATATTCTTCACAGAGATATGCTTATTGTATTAATATGGCATAATTAAGACATTTTATGCAAGATGGGTCATGTGAGGTATCATTGGAAAGGTTATGATTTACTGAGTGTGATTATCCAATTTATATGTATATGTCATTTCTGTATCTGAAGTTAGAAATATTGACTATGTAACAATTACAACTATGTTTTCTCCTGGGGAATGCCCACCAGACAGTATGTGAACAGCCTGGATGGGACATTAGGAAGGACAATAAGACTTTTAAAATACTTATCTCTCACCTTCCTGAGAAGCTTCCTGGGATGCTGCTTTGACACTACAGGGTCATGTGGTCATGTCACCTGGTACTGGACACCATCCTGGACTGCTGGTATTTTTCCACTAGGAGGGGGTGAGGTCAAATTGGGAAACAAAGGATTCCTGCCATATGCAAATCCTATTTAAGGCTGCAGAGTGTTAATCTTGATTCTTCTCCACTGTCTCCCTGCCAAGAAGGAGAGCTGCTGAAAACACCCAAGAAACAAAGGAACTAAACTGGGGGAGGTAGGGCAGGGGCTGAGCCCAGGCGAGAAAGGTCTAGCCTATGCAAGGAATACCTGGAGATTTAAGCTACAAGCAGTGCAGTTTATCATCAAGAAGCTCTGCAACCTGCATAAAACAACATTTAGGGTGAGAATTTGCTACTATTAACCAGTTAATGTAGTGTATTAAGTTTAGGTTGTGTGTTTTGTTTTATTACCTCAGTAATCTGTTTGTTCTGTTTGCTATCCCTTACAATCACTTAAAATCTAGCTTTTGTAGTTAATAAAATTGGTTTTTGTTTATTCTATAACCAGTATGTGTAATTCATAACTGGGGGGGAGGGCGCAAAAACCTGTGCATATCTTCCTTCACGTTGAGGAAGGGAGTGAATTTCATGACCTTATGCTGTATAAATCTATATACAGCACAAAACAATATAATTTTGGGCTTACACTCCAGAGAGTGTGTGCACTTGAGTGCTGGGCGAACCCCCAAGCAGAATCTTCCCCAACAGAGATGATCTCAGTGTCTCTGTCCTTTTGCAGCTGGGCGTGGCCTTATCCGTGCATGTGCTAGAGAAGGCTTGAGAGTGTGGCACAGAAGGACAGGGAGAGAGAGCCCAGGGTAGTTGAATGGGTGGGCTCAGTGGGACCCCATTACATTAGGTGGCACCCTGGAAAGGGGAGACAACCAACGACAGCATAATCCCTGACATAGGCAAGCCCCAAATCATCTGAAGCTATTGCAGGTTGCACCAACCCAACCCTCTGGAAAAGAGGAACAAGTTAAACATCAACTCAACTGTTAACCTTTAACTCTGTTTGTCCAACACCTGACACTAGGGTGACCAGAAGGCAAGTGTGAAAAATTGGGATGGGGTCAAGAGTAATAGGCACCTATATAAGACAAAGCCCCAAATATCAGGATTGTCCCTATAAAATCGGAACATCTGGTCACCCTACCTTGAAATGCTTCTGTAATACAAATAATTAACAACAGTTATTGTCTGAAAAGTGACTAAAAATAGCCTTGTCATTTTCCTTCTTTATTGATTCCTAATGACTGCAGAACAAATTTGCTCATTCTGCAAGTTTTTTAAAGTGTTGCTACTTGACAGCACAGCAAACTCAACCTGATATCTAGTATCAGAGGGGTAGCCATGTTAGTCTGGATCTGTAAAAGCAGCAAAGAATCCTGTGGCACCTTATAGACAACAGACATTTTGGAGCATGAGCTTTCGTGGGTGAATACCCACTTCTTCAGATGCATGTGGTGGAAATATCCAGGGGCAGGTATATATATGCTAGCAAGCAAGCTAGAGATAACGAGGTCAGTTCAATCAGGGAGGATGAGGCCCTGTTCTAGTAGTTGAGGTGTGAAAACCAAGAGAGGAGAAACTGGTTCTGTAGTTGGCAAGCCATTCACAGTCTTTGTTCAATCCTGAGCTGATGGTGTCAAATTTGCAGATGAACTGAAGCTCAGCAGTTTCTCTTTGAAGTCTGGTCCTGAAGTTTTTGTGCTGCAGGATGGCCACCTTAAGGTCTGCTATAGTGTGGCCAGGGAGGTTGAAGTGCTCTCCTACAGGTTTTTGTATATTGCCATTCCTAATGTCTGATTTGTGTCCATTTATCCTTTTCCGTAGAGACTGTCCAGTTTGGCTGATGTACATAGCAGAGGGGCATTGCTGGCATATGATGGCGTATATTACATTGGTGGATGTGCAGGTGAATGAACCAGTGATGGTGTGGCTGATCTGGTTAGGTCCTGTGATGGTGTCGCTGGTGTAGATATGTGGGCAGAGTTGGCATCGAGGTTTGTTGCATGGATTGGTTCCTGAGCTAGAGTTATTATGGTGCGGTGTGCAGTTACTGGTGAGAATATGTTTCAGGTTGGCAGGTTGTCTGTGGGCAAGGACTGGCCTGCCACCCAAGGCCTGTGAAAGTGTGGGATCATTGTCCAGGATGGGTTGTAGATCCTTGATGATGCGTTGGAGGGGTTTTAGCTGGGGGCTGTATGTGATGGCCAGTGGAGTCCTGTTGGTTTCTTTCTTGGGTTTGTCTTGCAGTAGGAGGCTTCTGGGTACACGTCTGGCTCTGTTGATCTGTTTCCTTATTTCCTCGTGCGGGTATTGTAGTTTTGAGAATGCTTGGTGGAGATTTTATAGGTGTTGGTCTCTGTCTGAGGGGTTAGAGCAGATGCGGTTGTACCTCAGTGCTTGGCTGTAGACAATGGATCGTGTGATGTGTCCGGGATGGAAGCTGGAGGCATGAAGGAAGGCATAGCAGTTGGTAGGTTTTCGATATAGGGTGGTGTTAATGTGACCATCACTTATTTGCACTGTGGTGTCAAGAAAGTGGACCTCCCATGTAGATTGGTCCAGGCTGAGGTTGATGGTGGGGTGGAAGCTGTTGAAATCATGGTGGAATTTTTCCAGAGTCTCCTTCCCATGGGTCCAGATGATGAAGATGTCATCAATGTAGCGTAGGTAGAGAAGGGGCGTGAGTGGACGAGAGCTGAGGAAGCGTTGTTCCAGGTCGGCCATAAAAATATTGGCATATTGTGGGGCCATGCGGGTGCCCATAGCAGTGCCACTGATCTGGAGATATATATTGTCATCAAATTTGAAATAGTTGTGTGTAAGTATAAAGGCACAGAGCTCAGCAGCCAGTTGTGCTGTGGCAACATCAGGGATAGTGTTCCTGACAGCTTGTATTCCATCTATGTGTGGGATGTTTGTGTAGAGAGCCTCTACATCCATGGTGGCTAGGATGGTGTTTTCTGGGAGGTGACCAATGCATTGTAGTTTCCTCAGGAAATCAGTGGTGTCACGGAGATAGCTGGGAGTGCTGGTGGCATAGGGTCTGAGTAGAGAGTCCACTGGCCATCACATACAGCCCCCAGCTAAAACCCCTCCAACGCATCATCAAGGATTTACAACCCATCCTAGACAATGATCCCACACTTTCACAGGCCTTGGGTGGCAGGCCAGTCCTTGCCCACAGACAACCTGCCAATCTGAAACATATTCTCACCAGTAACTGCACACCACACCATAATAACTCTAGCTCAGGAACCAATCCATGCAACAAACCTCGATGCCAACTCTGCCCACATATCTACACCAGCGACACCATCACAGGACCTAACCAGATCAGCCACACCATCACTGGTTCATTCACCTGCACATCCACCAATGTAATATACGCCATCATATGCCAGCAATGCCCCTCTGCTATGTACATCAGCCAAACTGGACAGTCTCTACGGAAAAGGATAAATGGACACAAATCAGACATTAGGAATGGCAATATACAAAAACCTGTAGGAGAGCACTTCAACCTCCCTGGCCACACTATAGCAGACCTTAAGGTGGCCATCCTGCAGCACAAAAACTTCAGGACCAGACTTCAAAGAGAAACTGCTGAGCTTCAGTTCATCTGCAAATTTGACACCATCAGCTCAGGATTGAACAAAGACTGTGAATGGCTTGCCAACTACAGAACCAGTTTCTCCTCTCTTGGTTTTCACACCTCAACTACTAGAACAGGGCCTCATCCTCCCTGATTGAACTGACCTCGTTATCTCTAGCTTGCTTGCTAGCATATATATACCTGCCCCTGGATATTTCCACCACATGCATCTGAAGAAGTGGGTATTCACCCACGAAAGCTCATGCTCCAAAACGTTTATTAGGGCTTGTCTACATCACAAAGTTGCAGCGCTGGTGAGGGAGTTACAGCGCTGCAACTTAGGAGGTGTACACATCTGCAGGGCATCACCAGCGCTGCAACTCCCTGTTTGCAGCGCTGGCAGTACTCCCGTTTTGTCTCGGGTGTAGACGATCCAGCGCTGGTGATCCAGCGCTGGTAATCAAGTGTAGACACTTACCAGTGCTTTTCTTGACCTCCGTGGAATAAGCAGGTATCCCAGCATACCTGAGGAAGCCTCTGGTAATCAAGCAGGTCTCCTTCCCCGGTTTGCTCTCGCGTTCCCCGAACCCCCGAGCAAGCAGGTCTCCTTCCCTGCGGTTTGCTCTTGCGTTCCCTGAACCCCCTGTCATAACTTAGTCCCAGATTTGGACCTTAGCGTCCAAAATATGGGGGTTAGCATGAAAACCTCCAAGCTTAGTTACCAGCTTGGACCTGGTACTTGCTGCCACCACCCAAAAAATTAGAGTGTTTTGGGGCACTCTGGTCCCCCTGAAAAACCTTCCCTGGGGACCCCAAGACTCAAATCCCTTGAGTCTCACAACAAAGGGAAATAATCCTTTTTCCCTTCCCCCCTCCAGGTGCTCCTGGAGAGATACACAGACACAAGCTCTGTGACTCCAAACAGAGTGACTCCCCCTCTCCGTTCCCAGTCCTGGAAACAAAAGCACTTTCCTCTTCACCCAGAGGGAATGCAAAATCAGGCTAGCAAATCCAACACACACAGATCTCCCCCTGATTTCTTCCTCCCACCAATTCCCTGGTGAGTACAGACTCAATTTCCCTGAAATTTCCCAGAAAAGAAAACTCCAACAGGTCTTAAAAGAAAGCTTTATATAAAAAAGAAAGAAAAAATACATACAAATGGTCTCTCTGTATTAAGGTGACAAAATACAGGGTCAATTGCTTAAAAGAATATTGAATAAACAGCCTTATTCAAAAAGAATACAAATCAAAGCACTCCAGCACTTATATTCATGCAAATACCAAAGAAAAGAAACCATATAACTTACAATCTGATTTCTTTGTCCTTACACTTAGAAACAGAAGATTAGAAAGCAGAAACTACTTCTCCAAAGCTCAGAGAAAGCAGGCAGACAGACAAAAGACTCAGACACAAACTTCCCTCCACCCAGAGTTGAAAAAATCCAGTTTCCTGATTGGTCCTCTGGTCAGGTGCTTCAGGTGAAAGAGACATTAACCCTTAGCTATCTGTTTATGACACCCCCGTGCAAGCAGGTCTCCTTCCCTGTGGTTTGCTCTCGCGTTCCCCGAACCCCCGAGCAAGCAGGTCTCCTTCCCTGCGGTTTGCAGGGGGGTTCGGGGAACGTGAGAGCAAACCGCAGCGAAGCTGGTCTCCTTCCCCGGTTTGCTCTCGCGTTCCCCGAATCCCCGAGCAAGCAGGTCTCCTTCCCTGCGGTTTTCTCTCGCGTTCCCCAAATCCCCAAGCAAGCAGGTCTCCTTCCCTGCGGTTTGCAGGGGGGTTCGGGGAACGCGAGAGCAAACCGCGGCGAAGCTGGTCTCCTTCCCCGGTTTGCTCTCGCGTTCCCCGAACCCCCCTTGAAGCCGCCCAACAGCGCTGCAGTGTGGCCACATCTAACACCACTTGCAGCGCTGGTTGCTGTAGGTGTGGCCACTCTGCAGCGCTGGCCCTATACAGCTGTACTAATACAGCTGTAACAACCAGCGCTGCAAAATTGTAGATGTAGACATACCCTTAGTCTATAAGGTGCCACAGGATTCTTTGCTGCTTTAACCTGGTATCTGTAAGTCAAGCACTTTCCTTTTTAGCTTGTGCAGCATCTCCAGCAATAAGGTTATATGGGCAAAATTCTGCATTTTCAGATGCAGACATCATGTTGTTGGAAAAGACTTTAGCAAAAAGGTGGGTCTTACATCAAAATGTGGTCTAGCTGAGCCTGTCTCATGTCTCCCAGTAAGAATTTCTAGTGTTTAGGTTCTGCCAATGAGACTGTAAGGAAAGAGAGATCTAAAACCATGACTTCTCTAGCTTTGCCATCCTTGTGGAGTAAAACTGTCTTTGAATGATGAGGTGATCTCTGTGCAGTCCTCACATCTCTTACAGTGTGTGTCCTGGAGTCATGAATAGTCCAGCATGACCCCAAGGCTGCTATCTTCTTGTATCTTCAGCTGTGTGCCCTCAATCACTGTCAGCAACTTGACAAGCTGTTTTCTCTGTATTAAGTTTGGAGGCAGAGCAGGGTGTGTGTGTGTTGGGTGGGGAACTACCACACCACTGAGAGTAGTCTCAGTACCTCTTTTTGTTCCTCATCTCCAGAACCAAGTCCCTGTAAGGAGCCAGGTGGAAGAAAGGTGATAACACCAAGGAAGCACTTGGCTTCTACTGTGCCCTTCTGGGAGAGAGCTATTGCTTCTGAGTCCCTTTCGCTTACAGAAATTAAGCAGATAAGCTGGTCCAATGTAAATAGGTATGAATATGAAGTCTAGTAATTCAGAAGATAAGAATCATTTTTCACTTCTGAAGCTTCCCACATGTCTGTACCCACCTTGCTGAAAAAGTGACATCATGTATTATACTGGACTCCCATGCTGACAAGGTAAGTGATTTTAAACCAGTTTCCATACTGCTGTGCTGCTTTAACAACCATTTAAAAAAACCCTTAGTGGTTAACATATAAACAGTGACCACTCATATCCTGCAGACCTGCAGGAAATAGCTGAAATCTGCAAGGAGATTCAAGGGAGCCATTGGCAGATGAAATTAACTAACAGATGAAGCTGTAATTGCCTGAGTCAGTACACAAAGTTGAACTTAAAGATAAATGGCAGTTCCATTTTCCTGTTGACTGTTAGTAAATTATCTGAAGTCATGTATTCATTTCCAGAAATAGCAATGTGAAATAAAGGATGTGCACAGTTTGTAATATTCAGAAAAGGGAGTGAGTTTTTGAAGCAGATTTGTAGGTAGCCATCATACTAATGGCCCAATTCTGCCTTTTTGAGGAGCATTTCACAGAGGTAAGAAGTTTCTGCAGATCACAGCACAGGACAAGGGCAACATTATTTATTTGATATTCTCCACTTTCTTTTTGTAAGATTTGGCTTTGGATGGGATTTTTCATTACACAAAATGGACCCCCCAGAGCAAGTATGATCATGTTATAACCCTTGTATGCTATACAGTCTCAGGATAATCAGTTTTTTTTAATGTCTGTCCTCCAGTAACCTTGTAGTGAGGTACAATGATTTCCTCTAAGAAGCTTTGGGTGATGTCCCTACACCAGACAAAGGGATGGAGTGTTGGAAATGGAAAGATCCATGACAGGGAAGAATGGCAGCTGGATGGCCAGAGAAAGAGGGGAACTGGAAGACTGGAGTGTCAGCAGCAACAGTAAGGCCCCTGGGTAGGAGATAGACATGAGGGAACAGAAAGTGAGGAGAATCAAAACAAAGCAAGGGAAAGAGTGAGAAATTGTGGGCCTGATTTGGAGGTTCTTATTCAGGTAGAACTCCCAGGAAACTAGGGGGAATTCTGCCATCAGCAGAAAATGCTCAGTGGAGCTGAGATTGTGATCCACAGTGCTGTGATAGTCCCTGTCTTATCTGACAGAATTCTTAGAGTAGAGCAGTGGCAGCTGCTGAATGTTGCCAGAAAGTACCTGCTGGTATTTTAAGAGCCTCTCAGCTTCGCACTTGTCTACAGGCTCACTTGCCCACTGCCCCACTCTAACACTGCTACTCAGCTATCTGTGTGCGTTTAAAAGCAATCCTGTGACAGGATTGCCAGCTGTAGTAGACTGTGTTTGCTTATTATTTATTATCTGTATTATTGTAGCAGTTAGCAGCTCCAGTTATGGACCAGGACCCCATCTAGGGTGACCAGATGTCCCGATTTTATAGGGACAGTCTTGATTTTGGGGGCTTTTTCTTATAAAGGCACCTATTACCCTCCACCTCCTGTCCTGATTTTTCACACTTGCTGTCTGGTCACCCTAACCCCATCATACTAGCCACTGTACAAACACAGAACAAAAAGGCCATACCTGATGTCGCCCACATACTTCTATGTGAAATGGGGAGCAGATTGACATCTGCTCCCTAATGAGAGGACTGAGCACAGCAGCAGTGATTCTCACACCTAGCCTCAGGCCAAAGGTGGATCATGCAAGAAGGGAGAAGAGGAAATCAAAGGGTAGAGAAACTGTACAGAATCAGATTTTGAAAAGGGGAGAATGGGAAGAGAAAGAAGTTGAAAGGGGAAAATAGGAAGAGAGGAGCTGGAGGGAGAGAATGGATCCAGAAGGGGGCTGGAAAGGAAGACAAACTGGAGTGAAGATCTGGAATACAGAATATAGGGAATGAAAAGATGGGGGGTGGGGAGAAGGTGGAGAGAGCTATAAGAGGACAGAAGAATTGGAATGGTGCAAGAGGGAGAAGGGAATAGAATAGCTGGGAGATTTTGATAGGAGTTATTATAACTGTAGTCCCAGATTTGGACCTTAGCGTCCAAAATATGGGGGTTAGCATGAAAACCTCCAAGCTTAGTTACAAGCTTGGACCTGGTACTTGCTGCCACCACCCAAAAAATTAGAGTGTTTTGGGGCACTCTGGTCCCCCTGAAAAACCTTCCCTGGGGACCCCAAGACCCAAATCCCTTGAGTCTCACAACAAAGGGAAATAATCCTTTTTCCCTTCCCCCCCTCCAGGTGCTCCTGGAGAGATACACAGACACAAGCTCTGTGAATCCAAACAGAGTGACTCCCCCTCTCCATTTCCAGTCCTGGAAACAAAAGCACTTTCCTCTTCACCCAGAGGGAATGCAAAATCAGGCTAGCAAATCCAACACACACAGATCTCCCCCTGATTTCTTCCTCCCACCAATTCCCTGGTGAGTACAGACTCAATTTCCCTGAAATTTCCCAGAAAAGAAAACTCCAACAGGTCTTAAAAGAAAGCTTTATATAAAAAGAAAGAAAATACATACAAATGGTCTCTCTGTATTAAGGTGACAAAATACAGGGTCAATTGCTTAGAAGAAATATTGAATAAACAGCCTTATTAAAAAAGAATACAAATCAAAGCACTCCAGCACTTATATTCATGCAAACACCAAAGAAAAGAAACCATATAACTTACTATCTGATCCCTTTGTCCTTACACTTAGAAACAGAAGATTAAAAAACAGAAACCACTTCTCCAAAGCTCAGAGAAAGCAGGCAGACAGAAAACAAAGACTCAGACACAAACTTCCCTCCACCCAGAGTTGAAAAAAATTCGGTTTCCTGATTGGTCCTCTGGTCAGGTGCTTCAGGTAAAAGAGACATTAACCCTTAGCTATCTGTTTATGACACGCCCCCCAAATTGCAGACAGTGGGGAAGCTCACTGGCGGCGATTTCCTTGTAGAACTTGAAAATAAACAGATTACTACAACACATGCACCTTTACATATACTACTAAGTATATAACTAACAGACTTGTACATTTTAAGAACACTTTTTAACTACTGAATTTTGGGAAACTCTCACGGGAGAGAGCATCAGCAACTTTGTTAGAAGCTCCTGTGATGTGTTGAATTTCAAAATCAAAATCTTGGAGAGCTAAACTGCAACGAAGAAGTTTCTTGTTGTTCCCCTTGGCAGTATGAAGCCACTTTAGTGCAGCATGGTCAGTTTGTAGTTGGAACCGCCGTCCCCAAACATATGGGCGTAGCTTTTCCAAGGCGTACACAATGGCATAGCATTCCTTTTCACTGACTGACCAGTGACTTTCCCTTTTAGACAGTTTCTTGCTGAGAAACACGACAGGATGGAAGTTGTGATCTGTTGCTTCCTGCATGAGCACTGCTCCTATACCACGCTCAGATGCATTCGTGGTTACTAGGAATGGTTTGTCAAAATCCGGGGCCCTGAGTACAGGGTCAGACATGAGTGTTGCCTTAAGTTGGGTAAAGGCCTTTTGACACTGATCAGTCCACTTAACTGCATTTGGCTGGGTCTTTTTGGTCAGGTCGGTCAATGGGGCAGCGATTTGGCTGTAGTGTGGTACAAATCGCCTGTAGTATCCGGCCAAGCCTAAGAAGGATTGGATCTGCTTTTTGGACCGTGGGACAGGCCACTTTTGGATAGCATCCACCTTGGCCTGTAGGGGGTTTATGGTGCCTCGACCCACCTGGTGCCCCAGGTAAGTCACTCTGTTTTGGCCTATTTGACACTTTTTGGCCTTAACAGTTAGTCCAGCCTGCCTGATGCGCTGAAAGACCTTTTCCAGGTGTAGTAGGTGTTCGGGCCAGGAGTCTGAAAAAATGAAGCTTTATATAAAAAGAAAGAAAATACATACAAATGGTCTCTCTGTATTAAGGTGACAAAATACAGGGTCAATTGCTTAGAAGAAATATTGAATAAACAGTCTTATTCAAAAAGAATACAAATCAAAGCACTCCAGCACTTATATTCATGCAAATACCAAAGAAAAGAAACCATATAACTTACTATCTGATCCCTTTGTCCTTACACTTAGAAACAGAAGATTAGAAAACAGAAACTACTTCTCCAAAGCTCAGAGAAAGCAGGCAGACAGAAAACAAAGACTCAGACACAAACTTCCCTCCACCCAGAGTTGAAAAAAATCCAGTTTCCTGATTGGTCCTCTGGTCAGGTGCTTCAGGTAAAAGAGATATTAACCCTTAGCTATCTGTTTATGACAGGAGTGTGGGGTTTTTTGTAAGTTGATGGTGTAAACATGCCTAAAAATACCTAATGCTACCTGAGGAAGGTTTATTGGAAAATACATTAATGCTTTGTTCCTATCAGTTTTGACTCTATGAGCTGAAAAGTTACTCATGAAGTTTGCTTTCTAATAATAAGTAGACCAATAATAACCTCTTGTAATCGTCTAACACTATTACAGGTGAAGATATATTAATTATGTAGAACTTTTGTAGGACAAATGCCATCAACATCAGTAATTTTGCACTTTAAATTTTTGGTAGGAAACAGCAACTCCTATGGGCTTCCTTCCATCTTCCATGCTAAAAAGTTTGATTGCTCTCTCACAGTTTTGAGAAATGTGCAATGCTGTCCAGAAACTGAATTCCCTTTTCGCTCAAGTTCATGAACGTTTCACAGTTGGAATTCAGTTGTCTTTGAAGTTTGTTTGGACCCTACTCAACTGTCACTAGTCTTTTTTTCTGTGATTGGAGGGAATTACGGTGCCACAAAAGCCATATCAATCAATAGAGTTAGTTCTCTACATTTTGTTAGATAGAGTTCTCTACACAACAGGAATTAATTCATCTTTTCAATTTTTCTTTTTTTTTTCTTTTTTTTTTTCTTAACTAATCTCCTTTTTAAAAAGTCAGTTTAGGCCATGTCTGCACTATGAACTTTCATCGTGCATGACCATCAGTGTAGCTGCAATAACCTAGGTGAGAGAAGCAGAGGCACAGCTGAGCCATGCCAGGTACAAACCCACCTGAAACGAGTGGGCCTGTGCTTGGCTCATCTGTGCCTCTACTACCACTATCCATTCTACTTCAGTACCAGGCAAACTGGCTGCAACTATAGCTGTTAAAAAAAAAAAATCAGACACACACAATATATTGGGAAAGAGTCCACACAGGTTGTAAAGAGAAATCATGCATCCCCAATCTATTAGATTTCTTTGAAGGTGTCAACAAGCATATGGACAAGGGTGATCTACTGTACTTGAACTTTCAGAAAGCCTTTGTTAAGGTCTCATGCCAAAGGCTCTTAAGCAAAGTAAGCGGTCATGGGATAAGAGGGAAAGTCCTCTCATAGGAAACAAAGGATAGGAATAAATAGTCATTTTCCACAATGGAAAGAGGTAAATAGTGGGATCCTCCAAGCAGGAGCCACCTCCAGACATTTTGCTGCCCCAAGCACGGCGGCATGCCACGGGGGGCGCTTTGCCGGTCGCCGGTCCCGTAGCTCCGGTGGACCTCCCACAGGCATGCCTGTGGAGGGTCTGCTGGTCCCTGCGGGAGGTCCACCGGAGCCACGGGACTGGCGACCGGCAGAGCACCCCCCAGGGCATGCCGCCCCAAGCACGCACTTGGCATGCTGGAGCCTGGAGCCGCCCCTGCCTCCAAGGATCCACACTCAGCCCTGTACTATTCAACACATTAAATGATCTAGAAAAGGGGGTAAACAATGAGGTGGCAAAGCTTGTAGATGAAACAAAATCACTCAAGATAAGTCTAAAACTGACTACAGAGAGATCTCAGTAAACTGGGTGACTGGGTAATAAAATGGCAGATGAAATTCAGTGTTAAGTAATGCACATTGGAAAAAATAATACCAACCATACATACAAAATGATGGGGCCTAAAATAGCTGTTATCGCTCAAGAAAGAGAGCTTAGAGTCAAAGACAGTGCTTTGAAAAGAGCTTTTTTGACTGTTGCTGCACATTGAGTGGATAGCAATGTTAGGAAGCATTAGGAAAGGGATAGATAATAAGACAGAATATATTATAATGCCACTAGAAAAATCCTTGGTATGCCCATACCTTGAATACTGCCAGGGCTGTCCTTAGGATTTATGGGGCCCTACGCAGTATTATTAAACTGGTGCCCCTATGCTCCACTGAAGGCGGTCCCCAGCTGGCGCTGCTGACCCCAGTGTGTCGAGGAGGCACAGCCACTACCCCCACCTGCAGACCCCCAGAATCCCTCCCCATTGCTGACACACACCGAGCTTCGTACACAGCAGATGCTGTGGCAGTGGCTCAAGGCAGTCTACATGCTGTCACATGGGGGCTGCATCTTGCCAGATCCCACGGCCCTCCTGCAGCCTCTAGCCAGTCCTGGCTCACCATGAGCATTTTGACAGGAAGTACCAAGCAGTAATAACAATATGTGTGTGTGTGTGCACGCACGTGACAGAGTGTGTGTGTATATGTGTGTGTGAGAAAGAGCCAGTGCATGTGAGAGAGACAGAGACTCTGTGTGTCTGTGTGTGTCTGTGTGTTTTAGGGAAGTGTGAAAGACAGTGAGTGCACTGTCACTTTAAGTCCTCCCCTCCCTCCCCTGCGCGGCCTGGCTCCCCTGGCTGACTCATGTAGAAGTTTCACTCCTCCTGTTCTGGCCCCGGCCCGGCCCATGCCAAAGACCGAGTGGCGCAGACAGGCAGGGTCCCGGGAGGGACTCCACTCCGGGTGGCAGTGGGCCAGGCCGCCCTGCCACCAGTAACCAGCTGCACCGCTCTGGGCTCCCCGGGGCTGGGTCAGCAGGGCCAGAGGCTGGAGACCTCAGCTACCTGGCTGAGGAGCAAGAGAGGGACGGAGGGGGCAGGGTTGGGGTCAGGGAGAAGCCTGCAGGCCCAGCGCAGGTGCGGGGCTGGAGAAGAGAGGATTCTAGCCACGGCCAGCGAGGGGAATAGTGCCCAAAATTTTCAGGTGCGCTATGTAGCTGCATATGCCTAAGGACGTCCCTGAATACTGCATGCAGTTCTGGACAGGTGTTGGGATGCATGGCTAGAAAGGGTTAAACATCCTGCAAAATAAATAACCCTCAAAAGACATGTGTGGAGATAATGTTTGTGTTTTTGTATATTTACATATGTATGAGTAGGTTCAAGGATGTAATCAACCATCCCTGTCTATGCTCCATTCTGATAGCTCAGAGATGAAAAGAACATCCTAGCATTTAAATGAATTGTAAACACAGGATATCTCAGTATTCACCTCTCTTTGAAACCTATTGTGAATGATGGAGAAACAAGCAAAGGCCTTATGTTAATTTGTATAGCTAAGTAGCAGTGATGGACCTCCTTCAAAGTCATCTAATTACCTTTTATCAGAGGGGTAGCCGTGTTAGTCTGGATCTGTAAAAGCAGCAAAGAATCCTGTGGCACCTTATAGGCTAACAGACGTTTTGGAGCATGAGTTTTCGTGGGTGAATACCCACTTCTTCAGATGCATGTGGTGGAAATATCCAGGGGCAGGTATATATATGCTAGCAAGCAAGCTAGAGATAACGAGGTCAGTTCAATCAGGGAGGATGAGGCCCTGTTCTAGCAGTTGAGGTGTGAAAACCAAGAGAGGAGAAACTGGTTCTGTAGTTGGCAAGCCATTCACAGTCTTTGTTCAATCCTGAGCTGATGGTGTCAAATGAACTGAAGCTCAGCAGTTTCTCTTTGAAGTCTGGTCCTGAAGTTTTTGTGCTGCAGGATGGCCACCTTAAGGTCTGCAATAGTAGGTAGGAGAGCACTTCAACCTCCCTGGCCATCCTGCAGCAAAAAAACTTCAGGACCAGACTTCAAAGAGAAACTGCTGAGCTTCAGTTCATCTGCAAATTTGGCCTCATCCTCCCTGATTGAACTGACCTCGTTATCTCTAGCTTGCTTGCTAGCATATATATACCTGCCCCTGGAAATTTCCACCACATGCATCCGAAGAAGTGGGTATTCATCCACGAAAGCTCATACTCCAAAACGTCTGTTAGTCTATAAGGTGCCACAGGATTTTTTGCTGCTAATTACCTTTTGTTTCCTGAGGAACTCCAACTTGTCAAAAGACATGAAATTGTATAAAAGCTCCTTGGGTCCTGATTCTGTCATCTCAGATCTGCTTAAGCTTCATCAGGGGAAGTTTGAGACACAAGATTGAGGTCCCAGTTATGCTGATACTCCCTGAAAGTGACATTGGACTATAATCTATGAACTATTTCTGAAAGAACTCTTTGCAACCACAGAGCTCACCATCTCTGCTATGAATTTGCAGCTAAATGAATTGAACTCAGGTCTGTATGTATATTGATCTTTTAACCATACTCCCTTTCTCTTTTGTTTTTTAATAAATTTTAGTTTAGTTAATAAGAATTGGCTGTACTGTATATTTGGGTAAGACCTGATATATTGAATAACCTGAGAGGTAACGTGTCTGATCCTTTGGGATTGGTAGAATCTTTTCTTTTATAAGATGAAATAAGCTTTACAGAAATTTTCATCATATTTGACATGGAATGGAGGACTGAAGCTGGATCACTTTAAGGGAGCTGTGTTGTTTGGATCTCTGAGTAACCGGTGAGGTAATAAAGAAGCTGTTTTATGCTGGCTTTGTGAATCTCAGTATTGGAATATCCACCAGCTTTATGGGATTGTCTGCCCCATTCTTTGCAGTTCACCCTAAATGAGTGACCATAGCTGGCCCCCATTAGTATCCCAGTCACAGATGAGTTAGAATTTGAAAACATACAGACAATGGCAACAAAAATGACCAGGGGCATGGAATAGCTTCCATATGAGGAGCGATTAAAAAGAATGGGACTTTTCAGCTTGGAAAAGAGATGACTGAGGGAGGGCTATGATAGAGGTCTGTAAAATCATGACTGGTTTGGAAAGTGTTATTTGCAAACAGGAGCAGTTAACGGGAGTTTTGCAAGGGAGTTTAGAGGAGGAATGTGGGGAGGGGGGTTAGATACAGTTAAGATTCTTTAAACTTAAAGCCAAAACCACCCCCTGATAAAAACAAAACATTAACAAAGGAAGGAGCTGCAGGAGTAAAAAGATAATGCAGGCAGAAGTTCAGCAACAGATTGGGGGCTATCCAGTTTATTGCACCCAATGCAGCATGTATGATTACCTGCCCTATGGGCAGGTAGCATATGTATGCATTCAGTGCAAGGAGCTCCTGGCCCTCAGAGACAATGTATGGGCTTTGGAGAGCAGAGTGGCTTAACTGAAGGAGATAACAGAGACAAAGAGGTACACAAATGAGACTTTCTGGGACACTGTATAACAGTCACATCCCTGGTCTGACAGCCTCTGTGCTGTTGAGGAGGGTGGTAGTCTCAGGGAAGGAGAACATCCAATGGGATCAGAGGGAAATGATCCCGTAGTTGGGACCCTCCTTCCAGATGATGATGTGGTATTCTCTCACACTGACAATAGCTCTCCAGGGAAGGAAACTCCAGTTATTAAGAAGGGACAAGTATTAATAACGGGTGATTCGATCATTAGAAACATAGATAGCTGGGTTTGCGATGACTGGGAGAACCACATGGTGACTTTCCTGCCTGGTATGAAGGTGGCAGATCTCTCGAGACATCTGGATAGACTTATGTGTAATGTTGGGGAGGAGCAGTTATTTGTGGTACACATAGGTACATAGGTAAGGATTGGAGAGAGGTCCTAGAGGCCAAATTTAGGCTGCTAGGTAAGAGATTGAAGTCCAGGACCTCCATGGTAGCATTCTCTGAAATGCTTCCAGTTCCATGCACAGGACCAGTTAGACAGGCAGAACTGCAGGGTCTCAATGCATTGAAGAGACGATGGTGTAGGGAGGATGGGTTTAGATTTATTAGGAACTGGGAAAGCTTTTGGGACAGGGGGAGCCTATACAGGCAGGATGGGCTCCACCTAAACCAAAATGGAACCAGATTGTTGGCACTTAAAATTAAAAAAGTCATAGCAATTTTTAAACTTGGGGGAAAGCCAACAGGTGCAGAGGAGCATGTGATTCAGACAGAGGCATCCCTTAGGGGAGGATCTATTAATGGAGATTCTCTATATCCTAGTAAGGAAGATAGGATGGAAAGATGACAAAATACAGGTAGGATCCGATGAGAAACAGTAAATTGAAAAAAGGTCCCTTCAATTACATCATGTAATGGCAGACAGTTAAAAAGAGACAAGTTTTTAAAGTGCTTATATAGAAGTCTAAATAAGATGGGTGAACTAGAGTGCCTCATATTAAATGAAGATACTGATATAATAGGCATCATAGAAACTTGGAGGAATGAGGATAATCAATGAGATACAGTAATATCAGGATACAAAATATATCGGAAGGACAGAACAGGATGTGCTGATGGGTAGGTGCACTATACATTAAAGAAAGCGTAGAATCAAATGAAATAAAAATCTTAAATGAACCAAACTGTACCATAGAATCTCTATGGATAGTAATTCTGTGCTCTAATAATAAGATAGCACTAGGAATATATTACCAACCATGGGAATAGGATGGTAATAGTGACTGTGAAATGCTCAGGGAGATTAGAGAGACTATTAAAATAAAAAACTCAATAATTATGGGGAATTTCAAGTATCTCCAAACGTTATGCTTATACAAAGCACATGAGATTTTTTTATAGGGGAGAAGGCAACACACAGCATTTATTGAGAATACAGCAGTTTACATATGCCTTTTAGTCACACATTCACATACCATGCACACTGTTCTGCCAGTCAATGTTATATTTATCAGTCCATATCAACCTAGTGACCAGTGGTAGGGAGAGCCAGGTTCTATCGGTCGCTACAAGATGCTTCAGGGAAGTCTTGGCAGGAGAAAGTTTCATGGCAAGGCAACCTGTTTATATAGTGATTTTTCTTCATTGGGACTGTCATAAACAGACAGTCCAGGATTAATTCCTCTTTTACCTGTAAAAGGTTAAGAAGTTCACATAACCTAGTTGACACCTGACCAGAGGAACAAATGGGGGAACAAGATGTTTTCAAAGAGGGAGGACAGAAATCAGTCTTTGTCTGTTGAGAAAAAGTTTGTGCCGGAGTGAAGAATCCAGGAATCAGTCATCTAACATTTCTTAAAAGTAGTAAGTGTTTAGAGAAGGAATGTATTAGATTATGTTTATTTTCTTTTGTGACTTCGTTTTGCATAAGAGGGAGAATCAAATTGGGTTTCTTTGTGTAACTTTAAGGTTTTTGCCCAGAGGGACATCCTCTGTGTTTTGAATCTGTTGTCTCTGAGAGTAGCTTGCATTCTAATGTCACAGAGGTATTCCTTTCACAATTTTTCTTTAATTAATTAATTAATAAATTAATTAATTCTTTAATTTAATTTAATTCTTTTAAGAACCTGATTGATTTTCCCTTGTTTTAAGATCCAAGGGTTTTTTGGATCTGGGCTTACCAGGAATTGGTGGGAGGTGAATCAGTCTCAATCCTTCCAAGAAAAGGGGGATAAAGACTGGGTAAATATTTGAGGGGAAGACAGAGTTTCCAAATGACTCTCCCATAAACATTTGGTTAAACTATGTGGTGGTGGCAGCTACTAGATCTAAGCTTGGGGGTTATCTCATGCAGGTCCCCACATCTGTACCCTAAAGTTCAGAGTGGGGGTGACACCTTGACATAGTAGGCAGCGAAGTGGGATTCATTTTGAACCAAAAGCCAGTAAGATTTTTTTTTTCTCCTTTTGGGCTGCTTGGGAAGCAGTGAAGAGAGATACAGATCTTATCTCTTTGTGCCTGAAGGCAGAGGTGTATTTTTTAACAGAGGGCTTTTGTTAGAGGAAAGTTTCCAGCTGTGAACAGCTGGAGAGTAATCAACATTTTGCAAAATGAAGTCACAAAAGAAAATAAACATCATCTAATACATTTTTTCTCTAAACACTTACTACTTTTAAGATCTGTTAGATGGCTGATTCCTGGATCCTTCACTCCGGCACAAACTTTTTCTCAACAGACAAAGACTGATTTCTGTCCTCCCTCTTTGAAAACATCCTTCTGGCACCCTTGCCAGGTTCTCTGGTTCTCTTCTTGTACATCTGGTTCAGCAATGGCCTTTACATTTATTTCTTAACACATACATTCCTCATTTACACACGAAACAATTAATTTACACAGAACATTTTGAACAGGAACATCAAATTGCAATGCAAAAGAAACAATCATTACATTTTTTAACTTATTTTAAAATGCTAAGCCTACAACAAATTGGTGACCCTCAAAGGTCTGTTACTGCTTTGAAATCAGTCCAGACAGAGATTCTGGCTGACGTATTCTGTCCTTATTTTAGCCTCTGATACTACCTCATTTTCATTGGTATTCACTATGTTAGATGTCCAATAACTACCAACCTTCTTGGTGAAAACCGAAACAAATAAGTCATTAAGCACCTCTGGCATTTCCATATTTTCTGTTATTGTTTTTTCCCCCTCATTTAACGGGCCTACCCTGTCCTTGGTCTTCCTCTTGCTTCTAATGTATTTGTAGAATATTTTCTTGTTACCTTTTATGTCTCTAGCTAGTTTGATTTTGTTTTGTGCCTTGACCTTTCTAATTTTGTCCCTGCATACTTGTGTTATTTGTTTATATTCGTCCTTTGTAATTTGACCTAGATTCCATTTTTTGTAGGACTCTTTTTTGAGTTTCAGATCATTGAAGATCTCAGGGTGGTCTCTTGCCATACTTCCTATATTTCCTAGGCAGTGGGATAGTTTGCTCTTGCACCCTTAATAATGGCTTTTTGAAAAACTGCCAACTCTCTTGAACTGTTTTTCCCCTTAGTCTTGTTTCCCATGGGATTTTACATACCAACTCCCTGAGTTTGCTAAAGTCTGCCTTCTTGAAATCCATTCTATTTATTTTACTGTTCTCCCTCCTACCATTCCTTTAAATCATGAACTCTACCATTTCATGATCACTTCCCCCCAAGCTGCCTTCCATTTTCAAAATCTCAGCCAGTTTCCCCCACTTGTCAAAATCAAATCTAGAACAGCCTCTCCCCTAGTAGCTTTCTCCACCTTCTGTAATAAACAATTGTCTCCAGTACATTCCAGGAACTTGGATAATCTGTGCCCTGCTGTCTTATTTTCCCAACAGATGTCTGGGTAGTGGAAGTCTCCCATCACCATCAAGTCCTGTGCTTTGGATGATTTTGTTAGTTGCTTTAAAAAAGCCTCATCCACCTCTTTTTCCTGGTGAGGTGGTCTGTAGTAGATCCCTACCATGACATTGCCCTTGTTTTTACCTCTTTTATCCTTACCCTGGAGACTTTCATCAAGTCTGTCTCTATTTCCATCTCAGCCTCAGTCCAAGTGTATACATTTTTAATATATTGTATAAGGCAATACCACCTCCCTTTTTTTCCTGCCTGTCCTGCCAAACTGTACCCTTCTATACCAATATTTCAGTCATGCGTATTATCTCACCAAGTCAGTCTGTGATGCCAACTATGTCATAGCTGTGTTTATTTACGAGCATTTTGAGTTCTTCCTGCTTATTCCCCGTACTTTTCACATTAGTATACAGACATCTAAGATACAGATTTTATTTCTCTCTCTCCCCCCCCTTCCAGTTCTGGATTGTGTCTCCCTGATCCGTGCTGTAACAACCCATGCTCTTCCCAAATTCTGACCCTTCTCTCAAGTCTCCATGTTTTTGACTTACCTGTGGGCTAAGACACGAGAAGTAATTTTTCCGCTCTACTCCATGCTGATTAGGCCTCAACTAGAGTATTGTGTCCAGTTCTGGGCGCCAGATTTCAGGAAAGATTTGGAGAAAGTCCAGAAAAGAGCAACAAAAATGATTAAAGGTCTAGAAAACATGACCTGTGAGGGAAGATTAAAAAAATTGGGTTTGTTTAGTCTGGAAAAGAGAAGACTAAGAGGGGAGATGATAATAGTTTTCAAGTGCGTTAAAGGTGTTACAAGGAGGAGGAAGACAAATTGTTCTTCTTAATCTCTGAGGATAGGACAAGAAGCAATGGGCTTTAATTGCAGCAAGGGCGGTTTAGTTTAGACATTAGGAAAAATGTCCTAACTGTCAGGGTGGTTAAGCACAGGAATAAATTGCCTAGGGAGGTTGTGGGATCTCATCATTGGAGATCTTTAAGAGCAGGTTAGACAAACACCTGCCAGGGATAGTCTAGATAATACTTAGTCCTACCATGAGTGCAGGGGACTGAACTAGATGACCTCTCAAGGTTCCTCCCAGTTCTATGACTCTATGATTCTTCTTTTTAAGGAGCAAAACAAGATGCATCTTGATTTTATAATATCTTTCATTAAACTATAAAGCATGGTGTGAACAACATCTAAAAGAAAATGACCCTAACAGTTCAGATTTCCTCTGTGATTTTAAATGGGCAGAGTCCTCTACCCATGTGGAGCCCTTTGACTACAAGAAAGATTGGAATCTTAGTCCTACACTAAAAAAAATAGGTAGAAACGGTTTCCTCACACACAATTTCAAATTGCCCCATGACAATCCCCCAAGTCTGTATTATGTCCCTAGCCCTACATATCAGAAATTGCACTTGGAAGACTGGATGGCTCAGAGGATTGGGGTACAGTACTTTTCATCTTAAAACTTCTGGTTGATAGTGACTGAACGAATTACCATTTAACAAATGTTAATGTACCTATATGAAATTAGTTGATGGTCTCAGACAAATATCCACACCACAAAAACCACCATCATAGCTGGCACTAATTTTTATTTGTTCACAGACTAGCTAAAGACAGAATGAGTATGGAGACTGATCACCTAACTGCAATCCTTCCTGAAAGAGCTAATGCTCAGGGCAGCATGGAGACGCTTCTATGGCCCATGGTGATATATAACTCTTCAAAATTGCTTAGCTTCATATATAAACCCAGGAAAAAAAATACTGTATATCCATTAATGATAATTGAAATGTACAGATAGGTAATGTAAGAAAAATGATGCTTGATAACTTATTAGGTTATGATTTAAGGATATTTACTTTGTATATTTTGACCTGTGATCTTAACAGTTTGTATTTTAAGTTACAAAGCTTTAACTTTTTGAATCTTATCTATCATTAAATTATTGTTTAACATCCCTTATTGTTGGATCCCTTCATAATTTCCTGTAACTGTGAATTGTGAATAAAAATAAAAAATGTTTAAAATAAACGTATCTATTGAAATGATAAAAAAAAAAAAATTCTGCCAAGCCTATCTTCATGTAACTGAAGTTTAGCTTTGAAGAGTTTCCACTCACATTTTCATTATAGAGATCTTTACTCCTTCCTTTGATGCATTTGGTACAAGTCACTGGACAGAAACAGGATAATGTACTTGGTGGACCACTGGTCTTGCACTGGTATGGCAATTCTTATGCTGCTAACAAACCAATACCACTTGCAACTCCCCTCCCCCCAGCAAACTCCAACTATTTACATTGTAAATTGGGGGCAGAGATCATCTTTTTGTTCTGTTAGTACAGTGCCTAATGTAATGTGTATCTGTTACATGACTTAGGGCTCTTAAATTCTCTGGTAATAATAAATAATAATTATTATTATAGAAGAGCAAACCCCAGTGTTCTTTGAATGAAGTTTTCATCTCAGTCCCAAAATGACATTTTTGTAGTAAATGATGAATGAAAGATTATAGTGGAATTGAACAAGTTTAATTACCTTTGTGATAGGACCATTGTTTCCTATACTTAGGAACTGACCAAGAGCTCAGTGAATTCAGTGGAAAGATTCTCACTGACTTCAGTGGGCTTAGGGTTAGACTCAAGTCATATTTTATATTATATTTAGTATGGACAGTGGCAGTTTCATATTAGTCCGTTCATGTGATAATATATGGAGTTATAATACACTTGGTGCTTATACAGTATATTTACTTGTTACATATATATTGTGGACCCATGTGAGATTAGCGCATTATTGCCAACTCCAAGCATTCAGAAATGAAATCATGCCCTAAAATATGCCTAGTCTGGTTTAAAAAACATGAGGTTAAAAATCAAATACATGTTTATTTGCCATCTGTTTTTTTTGGGCCTTTTGAGACACATTGAGGTTACATTTTCAACTTTTTTTTTTTTTGCCTGCAACCAAAAGGGCTAGAACTATACTTTTTTAAATTATAAAAAAAATGACAGCTGAGAGTCTTACTAAATAACATGACTCCAGGAACTGAGGCTTTAAGAAAAACTTTAAATACCATAAGATTTGGCAATGATATGGCTGCCTCTAACTCAGCTAAGTTTTTAAGTGGGAACATCAACGTGCGACACAAGCCTCTGTTTTCCTTATGGCCCACACTGCCATGCACCCAGCGAGGCCCAGTGGCGAGGAGGCACAGCGCTGGCCACGCACTGTCCGTTCAGGTTTGGGCCGTGGCTCTCCAACAGGACCAAGAGACAAGGTGCCAAAAGCGAGCGACTGGCATTGGAACCTAGTGCACGAGGCTGGCGTGACACCGAGCCTGGGCACTGGCTGAGCGGAGGGCCCAGTTGCGGGGCCCGTGCAAAACTCCCCAAGGCTTGAGACCACCGCGCCACGCGCCACTGTCCCCGCCAGCCTCCTTCAAAGAAGCCGAACCTCTGGGTGGCCCCGCCCCTCAACATAGGAGCGAAGCTGCTGCTGGCGGTGCATTGTGGGACATGTAGTCCCTGGCCCTCCTTCACGCGGCTACTACGTTTCCCAGGATGGTGCGGGCGGGCGCCAGCCGCGGCCTACGTCAGAGGCTCAGGCAGCCAATCGGCGCAGGGCCGGAGCGAGCCCCGTCCCCCGCCAATGTTGTTTTCGCCGAGTCGAGCTGCTGGTGTTGTTGGCGGCGGCGCCATATTGGAAGGGACGATCCCCCGTTAGCGAGAAGCCCCTTAGCGCTGGCCTCGCCGCCGCCATGCTGTACCTGGAGGACTATCTGGAGAGTGAGTGTGCGCGGGGCGGGGGTCCCGGCCGGCCGGGTGGCCGGGCGGGGCGGGGGCGGCAGCGCGGGGGCTCCCCCTCCCCCTGCCATGGCGGTGATTGACTCCTCTCTCCCCCCTCCCCTCTGTGTCCCCGCAGTGATCGAGCAGCTACCCATGGATCTGCGCGACAGGTTCACCGAGATGCGCGAGATGGATCTGCAGGTGCAGAGTACGTGAGCCCCGCCTCCTCCAGCCCACGCGCTCAGCCCCAGGCGCTGCGGGCCCGCCGGAGGCAGCGCGACTCGTACCCGCTCCCGGGGCTGCCACCCGGGGCTGAGCCGGCCTGGACGGGGAGCGCAGTGCGGGCTTGGCTCCGGGGACACCCCTGCCCAGCGAGCCGCCGGCGGGCGCGGCGGGACGGGAGCCCGCGCAGCGCAGAGTCCGCGTGAGGCTGGGAGCAGCCGGGGCTCCTCACGCAGCGAGGGGCGGAGCGTGCTCGGCGGAAATGTGCCGAGCTGTTTCCTTGCCGTCACCGGCTGCCTCGTGACCCCGAGCAGCCCGCGGTGCCAGGCGAGCTGAAATGACACCGGGTCTCCAGATGCCCTATGGCAATGGGCAGGAGTTTCATTGCTGGGTCTTGTGCTGCTCCCTAGGGCAAGACAAGGTGGAACTTCCCAAACTGCATTTCTGGCCCTTAAGTCCCTGGCAGCGGGCTGGAGCTTCAGCTGCCCCCCTTGCCTAGGAGGAGGCAGTGTGAAGCCTCTGAAACCTTCCTTCCTGGCCATGCTTGGTGAAGCAGCTCCCTGCAAGTCCCCTGCCACTTCGGCTGGCACCCTGCCTGTGCTTTGTCAGGCATCCACGCTTCTTTAGGTATCTTCTTGCTGTCCACTTATGGCTCCGTCCCTATATTTACTTTTTTTAAGGCTGTCGAGTCATTTAAACAATTCTGATAAATCATGCAATTAAAATAATCGTGATTAATCACACGGTTAATAATAGAATACCATTTATTTAAATATTTTTGGATGTTTTGTACGTTTTCAAATATATTGATTTCAATTATAACAGAATACAAAGTGTACATTGCTCACTTTATATTTATTTTTTATTACAACTATTTGTACTATAAAAAACCCCAAAAGAAATAGTATTTTTCAATTCACCTAATTCAGGTACTGTAGTGCAATCTCTTTATTATGAAAGTTGAACTTACAAATGTAGAATTTTGTTCAAAAAAACTGAATTCAAAAATAAAACAATGTAAAATTTTAGAGCCTGCAAGTCCACTCAGTCCTACTTCTTGTTCAGCCAATCGAGCGGACAAACAAGTTTGTGTATATTTGCAGGATTTTGGAAGGCACTTCAGATTCTTAAACCTTGGGTCGAGTGCGGTAGCGGTCTTTAGAAATGTGTGCCCCTTGCTCTGTTTTACCCACGTTCTGCCATATATTTCATTTCAGTAGTCTCGGATGATGACCCAGCACATGTTCATTTTAAGAATGAACAACTTTCACTGCAGATTTGACAAAACACAAAGAAGGTACCAATGTGAGATTTCTGAAGATAGATACAGCACTCTACCCAAGGTTTAAGAATCTGAAATGCCTTCCAAAATCTGAGAGGGATGAGGAGTGGAACATGCTTTCAGAAGTCTTAAAAGAGCAATACTCAGATGCAGAAACTACAAAACCCAAATCACCAAAAATAAAATCAACCTTCAGCTGGTGGCATTTGACTCAGATAATGAAAACAGACATGCGTCGGTCTGCACTGCTTTGGACTGTTATCAAGCAGACTCTGTCGTTCCAGGGGACATGCGTCCATATTGATAGTGGTTGAAGCATGAAGGGACATAAGAATCTTTAGTGCATATGGTATGTAAATATCTTGCAATGCTGGCTACAAAGTGCCGTGAGAACACCTGTTCTCTCTTTCAGGCAACATTGTAAATAAGAAGAGAACAGCATTATCTCCCATAAATATAAACAAACTTGTTTGTCTTAGCAATTGGTTGAACAAGAAGTAGGACTGAGTGGACTTGTAGGCTCTGAAGTTTTACATTCTTTTGTTTTTGGGTGCAGATATGTAACAAAAAAAATCTGTAAATTATACTTTCACGGCAAAGAGATTGCACTACAGTACTTTATGAGATGAATTTAAAAATACTATTTCTTTGGTTTATCATTTTTACAGTGCAAATATTTGTATTAAAAATAATATACACGTTGATTTCAATTACAACACAGAATACAATGTATATGAAAATGTAGGAAAACATCCAAAATAATTAATACATTTCAATTGGAGTCTGTTGTTTAACAGTGCAATTAAAACTGCGATTAATCATGATTAATTTTTGTGAGTTAATCACATGAGTTAACTGTGATTAGCCGACAGCCCTTGTTTTTTTGTTTTCAGGACTGCTGCCTTTTGGACTCCCTTGACCACTGGTTGCCTGTAGGGCTTCTATGGCAGGATACCACAGAGAGGTCTCTGCCCATGATTTGGTCTTTTTTGCATAGTATTTCACAAAGCCTCTGCTTTCTCTGTGACAAATCTATGAAGCATCGTGCTTTAAATAATTTTACTTTGATTTACAATATGTTGTCTGATTCCTCAGAAAGGGAGGAAGACAACTCAGTAGCATCAGAATACATCCTCGAGACAGTCTGTAATGGATGAGTAAGTTAACTGGTTTGGGCATGCAGTGTAGATGTGTTTAAATCTGTTTGCAGATCTAACCCAGTTAATTCAAGTATGGTGGGGAACATCACCTTGAGGCAGAACCCTGAAGATTTTTTAAGTCTAGCAATAGGTCAGACCATAGGCTTTTGAAGTAAAAGCCTGAGCCAGTCTTGATCTGTGAGCATTGGGACTTCATGTTGCCTGGTGAGTCTAGTTGGTCAGTTTCACAGTAGGTGTTGAAGCATGCTGAACCAGCCCTCTAAAACCAGGGACTCTGAGCTGTGTCGCAGCCTTAGCGCTCTCTAGGCTTCATGGCTTGAAGTCATTGGTATGAATTATGGCGTGTTAATTGAAGCATTGCTTCTCCTTAAAATGTCAATAGGTGGCACCAAAAGAAAACCAGCAGCCCTTTGACTTGGGCAGCTTCAAACTGAGACCACAAATGTCTTTCTCCCATTCATGGTCTGGTGCTGCTTTGGAAGCTGGTGAACCTCTTCACACAGTTAGTGCATTTTTATACCAAGATCAGCCTTAGTATTCTGGGAGTCAACAGAAAAAAGTTTGATCCAGACCTTGGTTATCCTAGTGATTCTTGTGCAGTTGGTGTCAAAGCCTCCCAAAGCATTGTAGAAATTCCAGGCACTCTTCTTCTCTGTTCCAGTCCAGCTGCTTGTGATCATAGCTGCTAGTTGGACATCACAGATAGACCAGAGGACTCTTGGGATGTGGCAAGACAGTGACTCAATGCTAGGGTCCCACATTCTCAAAACTTTTAAAACTGCTGTGTAAGTCAGCTGACTTGAGTTGGTGCTGGTTTAGAAATTTACAAGAGCCACAACTGAGACATAATTGGGCCAGGACCCCCCTTCTGTTAGAGTTAAAATTACTCTTGCACCATATCTTTGACCTGGGGGACTGAGGACCTCTCATTACTAGGTAGTTATGGAAAAAGTATAACATGGCTGGCTGTTTCGCCCATCACCCCATGTGAGGCAGTCATGGCTAGAGCAAAGAACAGCTGAATGGTGACCAGACTTCTGAGCCTCAGCATGGGAATTTGTTCAAGTGAAGTGTTTAAAGTCTTTAACTTCAGTCCTTCAAGTCATGGATTACCAGGGCTACATAGCCAAAGGCCAATGTCTGGAAAATGCCTCTGCCTGGTAGAATCCTTTACCCAGGAGAAGCACCAGAACCTTTAAAAAGTTGACCCATAAGGGTTGCTATCAAAGGATCAAGAAAAAGTTGGAGGATGTATTCTGTCTCAGACCTTGTTGAGGACTTAAGAAGGATGGAAAGGCCACCCTTCATTCTCTTGGGCCACCTCCCACAAAGGAGGGAAGGGAAAACCTCCGTTTCAAAAGCAACCTTCTATAACCATGACGGATATCAAGGGAACTTGGTTTCACAGTGAACATCAGCTGAGGCCAAAAGATAGTAAATGAGCAAAAAAGTTGGCTTTTTTAATGGTTCTGGAGTATTTCGATAGCTGGTCACTTTATTCCTTTGAATACATTTATTGTCTTGGTGAGAAAGGGAGAATAAGACCTTTGGGCATATTGGTCATAAGCCATTGTTGTCTGGGCTGCAAGACTAGATTTTCAAAAGCCCTTAATATACAGTGGCATATTGTCTCACTGGCATCTTGAAAGCCATTTCCCCAAAGGATTTAAAAAGCAAGTGGAAATTGTTTGGTATACACATAGACATGCATAGATCCCTTGATTTGCCCTGCACAGAAACTACTTGACTACATTTTTCTTCGATTTGAGTTCGGTTAAAGGCTTATTCAGTCTGGGTCTATGTGTTAGCTTTTTCAGATAAACTGCTGTCTCTGCAGCCGCTTGTCAGGTTCTTGTAGAGCTTGACACTCTTCGGGATCTCTTTAAGCTAGGTCTGAAAAAAACTGATGACGTTTCCTCTTGAGCCATTTAGTACATATGAGTCCAGTTTAATTATATGAAAGTTGACTTTCATGTTGGTTGTGACATCAGGCTTTAGTTGACTAGAATTTTAGAAGATTGTGCTATAGACTCATGTGAGACCCCTTTCTGAGGTGTTGTCAGAGTTCTATACTGGTGAGCCTCTCATCTTTCCAGCACTATATCCAGGGCTCGTGCCCATCTTTGTGAGACTCTTTCCTATATGCCGGATGCCAAAAGATCTCTCTGGGGGTTTACATGGAGTGACTAAATCCCTTAGAAAGCCAGTTCTGCTTCATATTTTATTTGACTCCATTTTCTGCACAATCCAGCAATTGGAGCTGTGAGATCGTATTTTGCAAGTGGCTGGCCTGAAACTGGAAGTGTATGGCCACGGTTCATGTTGTTGAGGCAGGGTGACCTCAGCTGTCGCACCTGAAAATGTTTCTGTCTCAGATCATGTGCAAAGTAGTCACATTGTCCTTGTTCCATACATTTTACCAAATGCTGTAACTTGGATTTGGCCTGTCGGTCTCTCGGTCTTGCAGAATCTAATTCCAAAATAAGGAAACCTGAACTTTTCTTGCCCTCTTGATATTTTTTTGGGGGGTTGGGGGGGGGGGCTGTCCCCTATTTCAGCTGATCAAATGCTTTTGAAAGCTTTTGCTTGTTTAAACACTACCTCGGGCTGAAGTATTAAGCTTGATGCTTTTGGAATATTTCCATTCCTTGTTTTAATAAATAAACCAAACAAGGCATTTTCCTTGTCCATGTTGATGGCTGTGGAATTAGTGGCTTCAGTTTTTCCTTTTGTGACTTCTCTTAAGCTGTAGATGTCACAAGTCCGAATCCTTCCTCGGGTGGTATCTGGCAAGAATGGGGAATTACTTCACAATTCTACTTCATTGAGGATACCATTCTGGCAGGACTTTCACGTAGTTTCCCACTCCCTCACATAGTTGGAGAAGAACTTGAGTTGAAGGTGGTGGTTTTTTCTCTTCTCTGTCTATTGCTCTACTTTTTTGAGGCACTAATTTTTAAATTATTTGGTTTTGTATCTGACTTTATTTCTTAGGAGGATACTTTGTTTCCTGCTCAAATTGTAATTGGCTGGAAAGTTCCAAAGTCAGCAGTTTAAAGCTGGGTGAGGAGTTTGGGGCTTGTTTCAGCTTGCTGCCACTGGTCTTAGGGACCAAAAAAAACCCTTTAAAACTTGGAGCCCTGCTTGTCTCATGCTCGAGAGCACAATATCCTGGAGTGAGAATCCTACCCAAATGACTTCCAAGAAGCAGAATTGCAAGGTAAATAATTCTTTCCCTCGCTCAGCTGCTTGTATTTTCTCTAGTAGTTTTGATAAAAAATGCCAATTCTTCTTGGTTTAAGAAAAAACCCACTACCCTGTACAAAACACATAGCATTTGTATATGTAAGATCGTAACATTCTTTTAATCTTCTGTGTGCTGCAGATGCAATGGATCAGCTGGAACAAAGAGTAAATGAATTTTTTATGAATGCAAAGAAAAACAAACCTGAATGGAGAGAAGAGCAAATGACGTCAATCAAAAAGGTAAGGACATTACAGGAGTGGGTCATGTTTTTAAACAAATATATAACTCAGAGATTGCTGGTTTAATATTAATTTCCCTTAATTTTGGCTGTAAAGTGTTGAGAACTGTGGCCTGAATTAGGCTTCGAGAGTGGCAAATTGCACTTACTACAAAAAGGAAAGTTAGCACTAATCAAGAAGTTTTCCTCCATTTTTTTTTGTCGGTGCAGTCTAGTGTTCATTAGAAATGCTAGGAATATGAAGTGACATCAGCCAGTCAGGTCATTAATATGGTGATTAGTAATAACAAGAGCTACATCATCTCACCTAGTTTTTTCTCTCAGTCCCCCTGCTCCCATACGTGTAAGGGATGAAACAGAATAAATGGCCTGGCTTTCTTTGGAGGGACTTGTGCTGAGCCTTAGTATATGCATCTTCCCTTAGATGCTTCAGAAACCCTTATGCAAGGTGGGGGTCACCTTTACTCCTCCCCTCAGTGACGTCAGTGTTGGCATTACATCCAATGGGTTGTATTCTTTGCCAACCTTTAGATGGAGCTGAATTGCTATAGGGTGATACTTTACCCAGAAAGTATCTGAAGGGACATTTGGTGAGGACCAGACCCAGGATCCATGGGGGAAATTTTTTTATGGACCGTAGGCCATCTGGGGTTGTGGTGGGCTATACTTTCATGGGAGTCAAATAATCTTGAGTCCCAACTGATTACAGATAAATTGAGTTTCAGCTTGTGGAGTTCCTTAGCCCTGCTTGGAACACCAAGGCCATGTCTATACTGCAGACCTGCGATGTTGCAGCAGTGCCACTGTAGTGAAGGTATTTCTTATATTCACAGAAGGGGTTTTTCCATCCACATAGGTAATCCACCTGAGTTCTTCTGTTGACCTAACTGCACCGCAGTGGCAGTTAAGTTGACCTAATTAGGTAGCACAGGGCTTCCCAAAATGAAACTCAATTTATCCGTAATCAGTCAGGGATCGAGGTTATAAAAGCATAACCTACTCATTGCCCTGGATGACCTGAGGTCCATAAGATTTTTCTCCCATGGATCTTGTGTCTGATCCTCACTAAATGACATTTTTTCACAGCCCAGAGTGATGTAGTTAGGTCAGTGTAATTTTTGGATGTGGACCCTGCCTTAGTGGTGTTTTGGTTCTATGCTTTTTTCACCGATGGAGTGAGAATGTCAGCTTCAGTGGTTTAGATAGAAAACCCACATGTAAATGTGTGATGAGACCACGTTCATCTGATACCAAGAAGCTGCAGGTCTTCTGAATTCTCTTTGTTCCTTAACTAACATGAATGGAATCCTTTATAATAGGGTGAAAACTTGATTCCATTGAAGTTAGTGGACGTTTTTCCATTAACTTCAGTGGGGCCAAGACTTCACCGAATATGTTCAGCTAAGCAGGATAGTTTTTAGACTCTCTTGGACCTTTTTTTCCGAGAAGGGCAGCTAAGTATTTGTGCTAGAAAGTTGCACTAGTTTAACAAATATAGATTTTAAATCTGTCTAGTTAACCTGGTACAAATCCCTGTGTAAAGTTTAAACATACAGCTAACTTGATAAGCAAGGCTTAAACAGATTTTAAGTGTGTCTGTTTTTAGGGGTTTATGCCAGTTTGACCAGATCAGTTTTAAATGTTTTTAGTTAAATCAGTGCAGTTGTCTACTATAGACAGGGCCTCATGGTAAGTCTGCAGTACAAAATTAAGTTGACCTAAGTTACATTGACATACAGCCGCAGCAGTAATTAATTCGCTTTTGCATGTACACACTATGTTCTTGTGTTGGCGTGCGCATCCTCACTAGTAGCACTTGCATCGATGCAGAGAGCAGTGCAACACAGGTAGCTATCCCACTGTACAAGTTGCCACCATCTAGCACAGGATGCTTTGGAAAAGCAGTGACTCCTGGGGGCAAACAAATCACGCAGGGGTGACTAGGAACATGGTTTCAATGTTCCATGATTCCATCCCATAATTCTGTTTGCATCCCATAATATTTCATGCCGGTTTCAAAAGCCCCGCGAACCTGCCTGTCTCTGTGAGAAGCATGCATCCTGCACAGCTCTGCGCTTTTGTGATGAGCATTATGAGCACAAGCCTGATCCTGCAGTATTTGCAATCTGCCAGTGGAGCTGTGAGGAACAAGACAATTCCTTGGAGCCTAGCTTGCTGTGGGACATAGACACAATTCAAGGTTGTTGTTGGCATTCATGGAGGAACTGCGGACAGTGGAGCACCAGTTTTGGGATTGCATTGTTATGCAGGCCTGGGACAGTGAGCAGTGGCTGAAGCACGTTGGCTGTGCAAGGCCACATTCCTGGAAGTATGTGCAGAGCTTGCTCCAGCCTCTGGTGCAGCAATGCCAGAATGAGAGCTGCACTGATAGTGGAGAAGGGATTGGTAAGAGCTATGTGAAAGCAGGCAATGACCGATTGCTGCCCATCAGTCAGCAGTCAGTTCGGAGTTGGGAAATCCAAGTGGGGGTTGCTGTGATGCAAGTGTGCATTAATCGCAGCCTGCTACACAGGAGTCTGACTCTGGGCAATTTGCAGGACATAGCGGATAGTTTTGCAGAGGTGGAGTTCCTGAACTGTGGTTAGGTGATAGATGGCATGCATATCCCTATTTTGGCACTGAACCACCTTGCCACAGAGTACATCAGCAGAAAGGACTATTTTTCTGTCGTACTGCAAGCACTAGTGGATCACCAGGGATGTTTTATCGACATCGACACAGGCTGGTCAGAGAAGATGTATGAAGCACGCATATTTAAGAAAATAGGCCTGCTCAGAAAGCTGCAAGCAGGGTCTTTCTTTCCAGACCAGAGGATTACCAATGGGAATGTTGAAATTCCAGTAGAGATCCTGGGAGACCCAGTCTATCCCTTACTCCCATGGCTCGTGAAGCAGTACACTGGTCACCATGACAGCAGCCAACAGTACTTCAGCTAGAGGCTCAGCAGATGTAGAATGACTGTTGAATGTGTCTTTGGCCTTTTGGCTGGTACTATCTACTCAAGAGATTAGACCTCAGTGAAAAAAACCTCAATGATTATAGCTGCCTACTGTGAAGCAAAGGGAGAAAAGGGAGTGGCTGTCTGTTAATTTTGAGCAGCCAGATACCAGGGCTATAAGAAGAGCTCAACAGGGAGCTGCTAAACATCTCAGGGAGGCTTTGAAAGACCATTTTAATAGTGAGCCACAGTAACGTGTGTTGCTGTAGTGTGCTCTGCCTGGCATTGTTTTTTGAGTTTTGGGGGTTTTTTTAGTTGTGTTTTGGTTTGGTTTGTGTGTTTTTGCACCCTAATATGAACCTTGTAATAAGTGTATAGTAAAATAACGTTGCAAATGCACCATTTGCTATTATCTGTGAATGATGTTAGTCCCAGCCACCCTATATTGTGAATTAATAAAGATGAATTAAGTTTCCAAACCCATAGACAGACAGACATATTTCTGACCTGAATGAAATTTTATAAATAGAGGGAAAAGAACCTTTGAGAGGGAAAGAACTGTCATTTTCATTTCACAAACACAGTCACCAATTGTGTGTGTCTCAGGTCAGTGTATGTGCAGCCGTGATAGTCTGTGATCTCCCCTGGGGTGGAGTGGTACGGGTATGCTGTGTTCCCAGATGTCACGTAGAATATGGGGTGGGGAATAGGGAGGTTATGGAATGCAGTTATCAATGGGCTGCAGAGGGAGACCAGGTTTGACAGACCCATGCTTAAGGTCAACAAGAGTCTCCAGAATGTCGGTTTGCCACTAGAAAAGCACTGGCATTTCCTACTGCATATCTCTCTCCTTTTGCTGTGCTTTTTTCCTCTCCACTCTATCCCTGTCCTTGCTGTCTTCAAGGGTGATCCTCCAAGCCCTGTATTAGGTATGTAAAGCACCAGAGGCTTGCAGGTTCTCTTTGGAACATGTCATCCCATGTCCTCTTCTTTCACGTTCTTATCTGGCTGAGCCACTCCACTGGTGTGGATGGAGGGAACCATGGGACCACAATTTCCAGCTGCAAAAGATACAGTGCACAGAGGTACTATTGTGCGTGTATTCACAAGATAAATAGAAATGTGGTATGCTGAACTCACTCCCCTTGTTCCTGGCCATGAATATATACAGATAGGGCAGTTGAATAATTTTCCACAGGCGATGGTTATTTTGCCTGATGATGTACTCCTGAGGGTAATGGAGGTTGAAACGGAACAGCTTCTGCACGCATCCGGCGGCACACCATATGCCGCTAACCTGTGTGCTGCAATGCTGCCTGCTGAAGTAATTGCTGAGTGGCGTAAGAAAGTGTCCTACCGCAGTAGAAGAAATAAGGCAGCCTTCCCCAGAAATCTTTATCAGAGGATTACAGACTACCTCCAGGAAAGTTTCCTCAAGAACTCTGTGGAGTATTCAGAGGGCATCCCAGTGCCCATAAACAAACTGTTCTGCAGGGCTCCTTCCACTGTACACGGGAATGAGAAGAGTGACTCTTCCTCTGTTGGTTATTTCACTACGTCTTCTAGCATGAGTAAATGGACAGACATGTCCCTTCAATAATAAAACAAACTGCATACCAGAAGTTCCTTCCTCTGAATGAGGCTTGCCCGTGCTGGGCTGTAGGGACTGGCACGACTGCTCTGGAGTCAAAAACAGGTCCTGGCTCTCTGCACCACTGGAGTCCCCAGTCAACTGTCCCCCATACTCCTCCTCCTCTTCTTCCTCATCCAACGCCTTCTCTTCACTGTTCACTCTGGAGGCCTGTGACACCAGCTACCCTGAAGTATCCTTCCGGTGTGGTGGGCCACTGAATATGGCAAGCAGCGCTTTGTAAAAGTGGCTTGTCTGCAGCTCCACAACAGTGCGACTTAGCCCTCCATGCCTTCTGGTGTGCCTGCTGCAGCTCTTTGGCTTTCATGCGGCACTTCTGGTCCCTCTTGTATCCTTTCTCGTCCATGCCCCGAGCGATCTGATCGTAGATATACAGTGTTTCTGTTAGAATCATAGACTATTAGGGTTGGAAGGGACCTCAGGAGGTCATCTAGTCCAACCCCCTGCTTCAAGCAGGACCAATCCCCAGATTTTTACCCCAGTTCCCTTAATGGCCCCCTCAGGGATTGAACTCACAACCCTGGGTTTAGTAGGCCAACGCTCTGTTTGCTGGATCGGAGCTGTGCTTGTACATCCTCTTCTCCTTATAGACTCTTGAGATCCACCACCTTCTGTGTACTCCAGACAGGAGCGTGTCTGCAGCGTGTAGCCAGCATGTTCAGCTGGGCAATTGCTAGATGAGCTCTCCATGTGGAGCAAACAGAAAATGGAATTTAAAAAATTCGTAGGGCTTTAAAATGGGAGGAGCATGTACCTCTGTACCTGGCCTCTCGGCAGCAAAATTCTAAATGGTGACCAGATTGGTCATAGGTGGGGCATGTGGGACTCTTTCTGGAGGCCTCTAAAGTCAATGTAAGCAATGCAGTGTTTACACTGACTCTGCGTAGGCCTTACTGCGTCAGAATCGACCTAAGTGCTATGCCTCTCCTGGAGGTGGAGTTACTAAGTTGAAGTAGTGGGTGAGTTACATCTATGGGAGCAACGTTTTAGTGTAGACGCTTACAAAGTTAGGTCAACATAAGTGCCTTGCATCAACCTAACTGTAGTGTAGACCAGACTTCTGTGATGAATGTAACTCCCTTCAAAGCTTTATTTAATTTGCTTTTTGAATGGCTAGGGTGTGAAACATATTATTGTAGAGGGTCAATCAGCAATCTACAATGAGTGATAATTATTCACTTTTTTTAAAAGATCCTTTTGAAATGGCACACAATTTAACATGCTGGATATTAGCTTATTCTATCAGTTTATGTATGTGTTAATATAGAGTGGAACAAGCTGGCCCAGGTTTCCTTTCTCACAGCAAGCTAACTTGTGTAATGACACCATAATATAGCAGGAAGAGTACCTCAGCACTTTTCATACCCAGGTTCTGTTCTGTTCTGTTCTTGGTCTAGAAAAGATGAAAAATGTCAAGTAGGTATCACTTAAAAATGTAGGTGAATTAATCGTTGAGAGACTTGTCTTTATAGAATATTTTTTAAAGCCTAAGCAGTAAATTTTATTGGATTTGTAATTCACTATGAAATATAAATCAAAATGAGGAATTCAGTAATTATTCATAGAAGAATCACTCAAGTTATTTTGATCATTTTACCAAAAATCTCTTTACAGGATTACTATAAAGCTTTGGAAGATGCAGATGAGAAAGTACAATTGGCAAATCAGATTTATGACTTGGTAAGTAAACAAAGGGATTAAAGTGAATAACATGATTTGTCTTAAGGAAATCTAAACTTTGTCATATGGGGAACCCTTTTATTAGCTTGCCTGCACATTACAGAAGTATTAACAAAAAAGTTGTTACTATAGTAATGTATAAAAGGTAAACTCAACTTGTTTTAAAAAGTGAAAGTCACAGGTACAACTTAAACATCCATGTTTCCACTTCATTTAAAATGTTTTGTTCTGTTTTATGCAAAAAGTATGGTGTCATAGGTGAACGATGGACTGTCTTGCGCGCGCTTTCTTTTTGGAAACGCACCAGTGAAATTTCATTGCATGTGTGCACAAGACAAACCTTTAATTATGGTTGTAATGCTGAACTTATACTTCTTAAATACAAAATAATTTAAGATCCTAACTCCATTAACAGAATAATATGGGGAAGATGAGGATAAATCAGGTAAGTGCCTTTTTAATGTGTTGTGTGGGCTGGCAGAATCTTAAATATGCTTATTATATATCCCATGGGGTACAAAATAAGCAAACTGAAAACCTGTACAATATGTTACAAAGGCATTTAATGATTTCTTGTCTGCCATTCTCTTTTCCGTTTTCTTAATGGATTTATAATCTTAAACTATCTTGGTGAGTTGATAATTGCTAAAATAGCTTTAATCTGCTAATATAGTGACATACATTGTTAGTTCTCCTGTATGATTACAGATGGAAGACGGTTTTTAAGTGCAGTGTTTTTTTCCTAAGGCACTGTATTATGCAGATTCCTCTCGTCAGTCCCTACATCATTGAAGTCTATCAAACTTCATTCTTCTAATGTATCCCATTAAATATTCAAAACTCTTAAATTCTCTGAAGGGTGGTAGAGTTTTATCACTGTTAAACAATTTCAAGTTTTGGAGGTCATCATTGATCTGCTTTAAAACAGGTAGACCGGCACTTGAGAAAGTTGGACCAAGAACTAGCTAAATTTAAAATGGAACTTGAGGCAGATAATGCTGGGATTACAGAAATACTAGAAAGACGTAAGTATACGCCATTATCTGTTGAAGAAAGTAACATTTTGTTTGTCAAAAGAAGATCTTGCTAAAGGTTAGCAGTTTTTCTGCTTGTTTCCAAGATCTGTTTTGAGTTTAAACTTAAACGCTTTGTTTCTTATATTTTAAAAAGAGATTCATACCCTATCTAATTTTTTAAAACATCTTTATATGCTTAGGCATTACCCCCATATTACTATTTTAGTTATCTGAGAACTAGAAGGTGGTTAGTTTCTTATATAACTAGGTCCAAATCAAGTTAAGCTAAGGCATTATCTATTAAATGTATCAGGTAATATGAATCATACATCAATAATAATTATAACAACATATAATCTTGTACAACTGAAAATTTATATTTGCTGTGTAAATCAAATGTGTTGTTAATTTAAGTTTTAAAAAACTGGTCATTCTAGAAAATTCTACTGTCCAGAAACTCTCTCCAATCAAACGCTTCACTTGTCCAGAGCAGACAAGCTGCTCACCCGTACTTAAAATCCTAGATTCATTGACTGACTAGTGTATATGACCCAAAGTTTAAAACAAAAACTAGCATTATGTCCATTTTTGTAAAGGGTGCTGAATGGCAGTAGAAGTGGTTAAAAGAACTGCCTTGTTGGCTAAATTTCTTCTCTGGGTTTCCTCAAAGTTGTTACGCCCCCAAAAGCATTTTACAGAGTGCACTTGGGTAACTATTCTACAAAAAAAAACCTCTGATTTTCTTTGATTATCAAATTTAAGCTCCAGTCTGTCTTTGGGCAAATAACTTTACTTTTTTCATTGATTGGACTTAATACTTCATGTTGATACGTAATGCTTTTTGCTAGATTTGTTGCTAATCAAATGCTTAATAAACAGTATAATAGTAGCAATTATTGTTCCAGGAAGAACACTACACTGAACCCGTTTTATATATTTTGGGAAACAATTTGACAGTTACAGTAAAAGATAATTGTTTTGTTTGTTTAGCTTGCAGTAGGACAATGTGTATAAAATCTTAATGATTAAATACAACTACAGTAAATCTTATAGGAAAATTACTGTTTTAATTGTGGAACAGTGATTCAACATCTGCTTCCTTCAATCCTAGAACTAGTAAGACAGTAACTTAAGTCAGATGAGAGAGGGATCAGAAAGATGAGCTTTCTCTTACTCGTGGCAAAACTGAATATTAAATATTTAGAAATCAAAATGTGCTTTGGCAGGTTTTATGTCTCAACTTTTTTACCATGTATTCAAAAATGAAATGTCAAAGGTTCTAGTATTTTAGTGACCAAAGAATAAAGATGTATAGTTGAGTGTTCACAAGAGGACAAGCACTGAGCTAGTTCATTACATGAGTAATGCTAGCATACCAAGAATATCCTCAAAATGTAACTTTGATGCTTAGTCCTGTCCTGTTAAAATGAATTCATTGGGTTTGTCTCAATCATCCGAGCACTGCTGTGTTCATTCCCAAATATCTACATTTAAAAAAAAGAAACGGTGGAAGCGGTAGAGTAATTATTGAACTATAGTTTCTTTTCTTGGATTATTTAGACAACTTTTCAGAATCTAATCTGTTGTCCTGTAATTAAATAAGTTAAAGTAGTAATAACATTGATAGGATGAATAGGTTTCAGCCCATCAAAATGATATTGCATACATTTGAACACACTCAAATGTTTTTTTATTTTGTATATTGTCTTAACAATTGCTTTGTCATAAAGCCTCCCCTAGCAGTCGATCATGTGGCCTCCTTGAAGTCTAGTGCTACAAGAAACTTGGAGTCTTAAATATAAGATCTGCAGCCTTTAGTTATTCCCTGAACTTGGAAATTCTTCCTTTTTTGGACCTATCTTTCTTTTCCAGCCAAAAGCAGATACTAGCTGAAGGTTTGCCTTAAGATGCAGTTGTGTCATGGTGTTTATCCAGTGGATTGAGACCTCTGGGACACACTGAAAAGTATTGTTTCTAAGGTCCTTTTTTTTTGTTTGTTTTTTTGTTTAAAAAAAAAAATCTACCACAAATTAAAAAAAACATAATCTATCATAAAACTATCTCAGAGCAAACTAGCAAGTACACCAAAGTAAAATGGCTTATCTGAGTCTTCCAACTTCTGGGGCCTGATCTGAAGCTCATTGTAGTTAGTGGAAAGGTTCCCTTTGGTTTCAGTGGGCTTGGATCGGTCCCTTGGTGTCTCAAATTCACTTGACACTGAAGATTGTCTATTTAGCGGTTTGGAGAGAATGGAAACTCCTCCCAGTTTGCATCAGCAGACTTGTGCTTGTGGGGCTTGTTCTGGTGCTCTAAAAATAGCTACATAGACTGTGCTTTGAAGTCCAACTTCTTCTCTAGGATTCCTGGCTAAAATCAGTATAACTGTTTTTGTGGAATTATTCTTTGTATTGTACAGCTCTTAAAGATGCATTTTATATCTAAAAGTGAAGATGACTTGAAAGATTAAAGTTAGCTACACTGCATTATTTCGAGGTTGGCATTTAAATTTTCCTGCTTTTTTAACTGGATATTAGGTTCTCTGGAACTGGATACACCATCACAGCCAGTGAATAACCATCATGCCCATTCACACACTCCAGTAGAGAGTAAGTTTCTGGAATTGAACATTTCATCTTCAGTTTTACTACATGCATTGGTGAAAAATTTCAGATGTATAATGTTTTGTTCAGAATTAGGTATTTCCTGAGTTCTCCTCATAACCCTTGTTTGCCTACATTTCAGAAACCCCACCAGCATTTGGCACAACTTAGTGGTGGTAATATTTGTTCCAGGGAGACCCAAGAATGAAATGTCAGGGTTTTTCTATTGGGACTGAAGTCAGTTAATAGAACTCTATGGGTATGGTACCTGTTTATTCTTTCCCAGATTATGGTCAAGGTTATTGAGTTCTTCACTTTCTTGAGTGCTACATACACTTTCAAATCTAGTAAACATTTCTTTTTTTTTTTTTTACGTACAGAAAGAAAGCATAATCCATCTTCTCACCATAGTACAACAGATCATGTTCCTGAAAAGAAGTTTAAATCTGAAGCTCTTTTGTCTACTCTCACTTCAGATGCCTCTAAAGAAAATACACCAGGTAATCTAAATGCCAAATTCTATTTCCTTATACCTCTTGGAGGAGGGACAGTAAAAATTTCAAATTATAGTTCATTCACAAAAATTATTTTTTTCTCACTTTGAGGAAAAAATGTTTGACTATTTTTACTTTCGAAGTGGTGGGGAGGACCACAACTGTTAGGAAGCAGATAAAACCTGGCATTTAGCAGCAGTGAGGAAACAATCTATTTGTTGGATTGTCAGATATTTTAATGTAGAGGAAAGGAAGCTGCCACATCTACTGTAACTTCAGAATTTTTCTGAATTTCTATTCATTTTCAAGATGCGTGCATTCACAGTCTCTTTTTCCTTGGCGTGGAGGAGTCAGCACGGTAATCAAATTAAGCTCTAACTGAACTATTTTGAGTCATATGCAAAACATCAGATCAATTACATTGCTGCTTCTGCCTTTTATTCCCTTTAATTTGAGCTCTGTTGTCTTGTAAACTGATCCTGGTCTTGTAAACTGATCCTGGTCAGCAAGCCTGCTGATGGTCTGTAGGAAAAGTGTGTGGTCTTGGCAATATTATTTCAAGGGAAAGAGGTGGATTTGTAAATATAGACTACTTTTACTTAATTTTAAGTGAGGTTTGTGGTATCTCTAACTCTTTTTGGTAACTTTAGTATTTAGAGCTTTGCTATTTTTAATAGTCTACTATACATGGTCATTTATTATTATTATTATTATTATTATTATTTTTTTTTTTTTTTTTAATGCCCTGCTACTTTTGGTAAAGTGTATGGTAGCTAAATATTAGGAAACTGCACTTTCTTTACAAAGCGATTAATTCACAACTGCAGTCAGATATTGTGTTAAAGTTCTAGTCCTTATCTTCTTGGATATATGATTTATTTTGCTTTGAAGAATGGTATAGTTGTTACAGTAGTATTAAATTGAACTTTTTTGAGGATGTGTACTGTAGCCTTCAAAATTGGAACCAAAAGATTGTACTGGACTCAGATTACAGAGCAGCCGTTGCTTCTTAACTGGAGAGATTAGTGAGGATTGACATGAGACACAGTCCCTTCCACAAGACCACGTTATTCTGATATGCAGTGGAGGGGTAAACAAAGATGGTAAATCAAACTGACTGTTGTGCATGGCAGTAATAAGCAATGTGCCATGACCAGCCCTTCCTGTAGCATTGTTATAAGTTAAGAGAAGTTTCTGATCTTTGGTTGTTATATGTAACTTTTTCTGCTTACTAAATGTAAAGCTATTTTTAGTTTCACTTTAAATTTCATAAAAGTGTTTTGTTCATCCAGGGTGTCGAAACAATAATTCATCATCCTCTTCCAACAATGCATACAATGCAAACTCTTCTCAGCCACTGGCATCATATAACCTGGGCTCATTATCTTCAGGATCTGGAGCTGGTGCTATTACCATGGCAGCAGCTCAAGCAGTGCAAGCCACAGCACAGGTAACAACCTCCCCATAAAATATTTTAAGGAAGTTGCCATCCAGTCCAATGGAGAAAGGTTTATGCTTTTATTTGATTTGAATTCTCATGATCACTTTTTCAGCTGACTTCTCATAATGTTATGCTTCTCTTAATGTTGTGGTTTCATGACATAAGACTTTCAGGAAAGGAGGAGTTTGGTGTGGCCTTTTTCTCATTAGGCTGTTTGTACCGTAATGTAAACTGGATAGTAGCTATCATTTAAATAAAATATTTGCACAGCTGGTTTTTCATAGCATGGGGATTTCTATAGGTCTGTAGGACCTCTATAGTATCCTTTATTCTAATATCAGTGTTTCCTTTAGATGAAGGAAGGAAGAAGAACGTCTAGCTTAAAAGCCAGCTATGAAGCCTTTAAGAACAATGACTTTCAACTTGGGAGAGAATTTTCATTATCCAGAGACTCAACTGGATATTCATCATCAGCTCTGGCATCTACATTAACACAAACATTAAGTTCATCAACCACAGATTCACGGAGTGGTCGAAAAAGCAAGTATGTTCTGTTTTGTTCAGCTATGTTTAGCATGTTATCCATCAGTTCAGATAATGGGGGAAGAATACTAAAATGTAGGGCCCAGATCCAGAAGGGACTTAGATACCTAAATTTTGGCATGTCTGACAAAACCCCTGTTCAGCTGCTGCTTAGCACTGGAGATGCCTAAACTTTTCACTGTAGAAGTTCTCAACTGCCTAGTTTCAGCCATTGTGCGTGTGCACAATACCTCAGTTTAGGTGCCCAGGCACCTATATAATGCCTTAGCCTCAGTGCTATCCTTAAATTAAGTGAAGATAGGAATGTCTCACCTGTGGAGCATTCTCAAAGCACACCTAACTCCACGTAAAACGACCAGGAGATGTGGGGGGCAGAAGGAGCAGCACTTCCCTTTTATAATATTTAGCCCATTGGTTTGGGAATTCACCTGAAACTTAGGAAACCCCAGTTCAGTTCCTCCCTCTGCTTGATGAGAATGGATTTGAACATGTTTGCCACCTACCCAGTGAGCACTCTAATCACTGGACTATGGGACATTCTGATGTGGGCCTTTTTCAGTCTCTCCTGTTGAAGCTGTTCCACTATTTTATAAATATTTAAATAAGTATTTGGATAGGTAGCAAGTGAGAGTGATTCTACAGTCCAGTGGTTAAGGCACTCGCCTGAGAGGTGGGAAACCCATGTTCAAATCCCTTCTCATCAGGCAGCTGAGGGAATTGAACCAGGGGTCCCACATCATGAGTGAGTTAAAATGAGATCTTCGTAGTTCAGGCTGTTTGATAACTTGTACCTAAACATGCTCCCTTCTAAATTTGTTTTCTTTTGACATTACAATTTCTTTTTGTGGTGTGCCTTGGAATGAGTTAGCATACAAGTACTGCACAGTTTACAATTCTCAGTCTAAGTAACAGCTTTTCTTATCTTCAAATAGCTTACAAAGATCGCTTTTCTGCTTGTTGTAGAATGTCGGTTTTATTTCAAGGGAATGGATGTGAAGATGACTATTCAAAAAGAAGCTGTTTGTTACAGATTACATGTGCAATATAGATTAATTTATATATAAAATCCCATTTGTGTATTAACAATGTGTATTGTTTACATTGACCTGTGAAGGCCATCGGTGCAATGATTGTGAAGTAGGAGTCAGTTGTATTGAGCAGCTTTAACACGTTAAATTCTATCAGTTGGAATAATTGGCCCCCATCTTGTAAGGATACCATAATACAAAGGTGCTCTTATTCTCTGGCAAAGAGAAGCAACATATCCATCTGAACTTGCACTACCTGCTGAATACAATCTGTTCGAGAATGACACTTGATTACTATAGCATGTGGGCATCTCATCAAAGATTCTTTCCAGCACTCTCCTGAGCCTTGTTTCCTCATATTTCATTGAGTTGGCAGTAGAGTGAACAGGTCTTACTTCAGAAAGTATTTAGTATATTTATTCATTTTTCAGAAACAACAACAAGTCTTCAAGCCAGCAGTCCTCATCATCGTCATCATCTTCATCTCTGTCATCGTGTTCTTCATCGTCTGCTTTAGCACAAGAACTATCTCAGCAAACAGCAGCAATACCAGAGTCTGATTCTAACAACCAAGTTGATTGGACCTATGATCCCAATGAGCCACGTTACTGCATTTGTAATCAGGTAAGTGCTCTGTATATACGAGTCTTAAACTGAGCAGCTCTTCAACAGATGCGCTGCTTCACCATGCTTCAGCCTTTCAGCCCATAAATGTTAGTTTGTAAAGTGTGAAACTTGTGCAGTTTCAGTTAATTGATGGATCTCAGTTCAGTTCAGCTCTTTGTATCACTTTGTGTGTTTGGTTGTTATTTTAACAGTACAATGTATACATATTTGTTCTATGTTGCCCAAAATCATATTGTATACTATAATTAAAACAAAACCAAAGTGCAACGGACGATATGTAGATACTGCTTATTGGAATAGCCAATATTAGTTTACCCCTGCTTCAGGTTGTCAGGAAAAAAAGTATAAATCACAATGACGTTAGGTAATTAGCAATGGCCATGTAGTACTTCGAGTTGGCAGATATATTCAAGCATACAAGGACCAAATTTTAAAACTTATCCCTTTTCTTCAGTTGCTTTTAGTCATCCCCATGGGCACTGTAGGCATCTACTATGATGGGGTTCTGAAGATATTGTGGATAGGTAGCTTTTTGGGAATTTTTCTTTTATGCTTCTGAAACAGTTAAGAATTCCAGGGCTAGAATGCTGTCAATATACACTCGTAAGTGACATGAATAATGGAGTTGACTACCGAATTACTATTGCTAATAAATATTATTCTCTGGACTATTCTCATGTGTGAAGCTCTCTAGATACTTTGCTAATGGATACATCAAAAACTTGGTCAAGCTGCCTTTTTACAAGGCACGCATCCCCCTTTTTTATAGGGATGCACTTAATTTTACATGCTGAACTTGTTTAAACACACTTTGTTTACTAGTTGGGAATATTAAGCAATTTGTGCAGGTAAATTTCCCGTATATTTGATCAGTTTTGTTTTCAGGTTTTGGATGATTTCTACAAGATTGGGAAGTCCATTATTACTTAAAATAAGAGGGAAGATTGGGGTGGTAGAACTGGGAAAATGATCCAAGCATATTTGTATTTCAGAGAAGTAAGTTTTTATACAACCTAAGATTAATAGTTATGCATCTAAAATTTTATAAATTCCAATGAAAACATTTGGTTGTGTTTCTGTTGGTGTTTGTGTTTTGTTTTGTATTTTTAAACAAGTGTGCCATTTGGTACTGTTTGAAATTCTTGAATCTGAAAGTGGAAACTGGTCATAAACAAATGTGGAATGGACATTATTGAGGTTTCAGGCAGATGTTAGAAGCACTGAGTGCTGGCCTTTCATGTCCAACTTGAGACATGCATGAATTTCACTGTCTTTTTGCATAAAGACAAGTAAATTGGACTTCATTATTTATTTCTCTTTTAAATAATCTAGTGTTGAAAATAAATGTCATTGCAACATATAGGTTGTCAGAACCCTGTTGTTGTTTATTACAGAGCTTATATAAGAAAACTGCCATAGAATTATTCAGTAATTGAAGAGGCTGATTATTTACTATATTAATAGCTTGAATTTTATCCTTGAACTAGGTGTCCTATGGTGAAATGGTGGGCTGCGATAACCAAGATGTAAGTAGCAAAATGCTAAAGATTTGGGGGATAAAAATTTGTTTGATTTTCTATTGTGCACATACACAGGATGTAGTTTTTTATTCGTTTTTTCCTCTGGCTAAAATGACTTGTATATTCCAGTTTTCAGTTTAAAATGAAAACTGATAAAACTCAGTAATTTTTCAAGAATCTGTTTTGGAAAAGAAAAATATTGGGAGCGGGATTGGAAGAACCAGCAAAACCTCTTGAAAGGCACTTGTGATGGAACTTGTAGCAAGTTCTAGTCTGCAGTACATCTGGCTCATGTTCTTCATGGTTTGCTTCTTGGTCCTGTAAAAGTTTGGTAAGCAGATGTGTGTGCCTGGAGATTGCACACTTGGCTACTTCATTCTTGCTACCACTTGTATTTCATGCTGCTCCACTGTGTGTCATAGAGCATTCTGACACTTAACACAAGTGACAATCAGAGCAACTATGCCAGAGAGCTCAGCGGTTCAAGAATAAATAAAGCAAAATCAAGAGTAGCACAGTAGAAATTGGGGCAGGTAATAGTGCAAATTCAGAGGTAATATAAAAGCAATGTAAACGAGATGTTTGATCACAGTGTAAAGGATAGTCTACATGGCCCATAATTTGGACTGCAGGGTTGTGAATTGAAGCCCGTGCTAGCATGCTGTACTGTAACTCTCCCATGTGGATGCCGCAGGCATGAAGTAAAAGTTACCAGTTCATGTTAATATAGTGCTGTTTAAAGAGGACTACATTAATGCAAACTAGATATCTTCTAGTTCTCACCCGCAGCATCCACGTGGTGGAGATACAGCACAGCATGCTAGTTTACACTGCAGTTTACACCCCCATAGTCCGAACTGCGCGGCCACATGGACATAGCATCAGACATAAGTAGAAATTCAATGTGCTTGTTTTTTTAAATGTATAATGTCAGTAAATGTGTATGCCAGTTCAGTCACTGCTTACTCCTTTATTACTGTGTTTTTGTATTAGTTTCTCTTAGGAGTTGTCAGATTCTACATATTTAAATAACTCATATCATTCTAGCATAGTGCTGTTTTACTTGTTGATGTCATGCGGGCTATCCAAGTTGAACTATATGTTTTTAAAAGCTAAGATAGCTCGTTTACTCCCCAGACCTTTATAAAAAGTGGCAAAGAATCCTGTGGCACCTTATAGACTAACAGACGTTTTGGAGCATGAGCTTTCGTGGGTGAATACCCACTTCCTCAGATGCATGTGATAAATCATGATTTCAACCATGCTTTAACATGTAGCTTGATTGTTTAAAATGCACTTTCTAAGCATGGTTTAAATTTTTATTTTTTTCTTGGTGCATGGGTCCAGGTGTGATGGTTCAAATGTTCTATCATCTTCTGTACTTATTAGAGGAAGTGAAGTTTTTTCATTCATCTCTCTTGTTTTTGCCCGTCTTACTGTCATTAGCAACTTTATGTGGAGGACAGGATGTCATTTTGCCGATTCCATTTTCATACTTAATAATATCCATTTCTTGCCACAGGTGCAATAAAACTTTCTTTGTATATTTGTTTTATAGTGTCCAATAGAGTGGTTCCATTATGGCTGTGTTGGATTGACAGAGGCACCAAAAGGGAAATGGTACTGTCCACAGTGTACTGCTGCAATGAAGAGAAGAGGCAGTAGACATAAATAAGTTTCTTCATTTGGAAAACAAATGACATCCTAAAGATTTTATAGAGGACTTTAACAAATCACATTTTGCAACCACTTAAAGAAGGATTAATATAGCAATCATAAGATCTTGAACTATTAGTTTTGCTAGTTGTGTTTTAATATTGTAAGTAAATTATTTATGCACTACTGATGTGCTATAAATATTATTCCTGTTAGCCTTGGATTCTTCCAGTGGCCAACATATGCAGACATTTGTACTCTCAAACCATTTTCTCAGAGCAGTGGGCATTCTACAATAATTCAGTCTTCAAAGAATTCTAACAAGAGAAGATTTTAAATGTATGTTTTATATTCAACAGGCATATTCTGCTGCATGTACTGTACTCAAGAGCTGTTATATAACAGTATGTATATAAATGGTGCAAAAAGTCAGTGTATCTAAAAAGAATATAAGGCAGTTGTTTTTATAATGCCTTTATAGCTTTGTTTCTTTGTGAAACTAAATTCAGCAGGCTGAAGAAAATGGTTCTTGTATAAAGCGGGCTGGTGTCCTCTAGAGTACTTGGGTACATAAAAACAAACTCCTGTAGAGTAAAAACAAATTTGTGCCATTAGTCTTTATATGTCTCTGCACCGAACAGGGTGCAGATCATAAGAAAAAGGGTGTTAAAGTGATAAATTTTTTATACCAAATGTGTTTATTTTTTTGTGCAAGTAATCCTTTAAATTGGAATTGTATTAGGTGTTAAAATTAAAAAAAAAAAAAAACCAAGAAACTCAGATGTTGATATTGATGCTTTGCATACTTTGTTGGAAAAGAATAAAACCTCAGAATTAATGTCACTCTCACTCTGTCTTTGAAGAATATTATTTATATAAGCCATTCCTTCACATACAGCCCCAGAAGCCTAGTTGAAGGAGTTATCCTTCCTCCAAATTCCATCATATGTAAGATGAGCCTATAAGAGAACTACTTTGTGGATTGGAACATAAGCATTACAGTATTTGGCCCTATGACTTAAGCATTTGAGGTGAGAGTGTCCACCTCTTCTGGAGATGGGAGGGAAGTATCAGGAGCAGGGACACAGCACATAATAACACTGTGGAGATTCCAGGTCCAGGCAGCACTTCAACACATAGAGAAGCCTGGGAGGCTGCCGTAACCTAGGCAGATCTCCAGGGATTGTGTCAGTTCAGGATTGAGAGAACACAGATGGTTTAAAACTACAATAGCCCCACCTTCCTCTTGACTAGAAGTTCTGTGCTATGCCTCTTGGAGAAGCAGTACAGAAACTCATTGTTGAATTTAATAATCATACTCTGTCAAAAAAGTTATTTACCTGAGACACACAACTGAAAGAGAAAATGTCTGTATTTGTGTCCAATTGTTTACTTTCAACATAGTTAACATATTTCCGTTTACAGGCAATTTTCTCTTTTATTCTTTAAAGTAGCAGCAGGGAAGAGAAAAACATAAAAATAGAAAATGTGATTATAAGCCCTTCAGAACTCCCATCTCCAGAAGAGGTGTGTGTTTTACATTGAGATCTCATACTTGCATAGGGACTTTGTGCGGGCTTGAATATTCAGCCTGAATTTGTAGGATTATTGGTTATTATTTGTAGTGCAGTAGCAACGTGGATTGGGTCCCCATTGTGCTGGGCACTGTACAAATACATAACAAAAAGACGGTGCCCGTTCCAAAGAGCTTACAATATGTATCTTACTCCTCGTCATTATATTTTATATATAAATGACAGACAAAAGATTTCACTTTTGGCACTGCAGGTTTTACTCATGAAGGTGTGGGGACAGGGCCGTCCTTACCCATACGCAAAATATGCAGCTGCGTAGGGCACCAGGAAATTTGGAGTACCATGCTGCTCCAGCCCCTGTTCCGCCCCAGCCCTGCCTCTTCCCCAAAGCCCTTCTCCCTGCTCTGCCCCAGCCTTGCCCCTACTCCCCTGAGGACTACGGCAGAGCTGGGCCTGCAGTCACAGGTGGCGGGAAGTGCAGCAACCCAGCCCTGGGCACGTCGTGGGGGGTTGCGTAGGGCCCCAGAATAGCTAGGGATGGTCCTGTATGGGGATATATTTTGATTTGATTGCTCTCGGAGGCTGAAAATCCTGCCCAGGTGGTCTCTTTAGAGAACTGTAAAGTAACTTGGGTTATCACTCTGCTTCTCTGCAGATATCTTGCAGGATCTCAATTGCCTGCCTGTCTGCCTCTCCTCAGAATGTAGAGGTTATCCTTTGAGGTTTTTCTCCCTGCACTTGTTTTTCCATTTTTTTCAAGGAGGTAATTGTTCATGTTAAACTGATTGTGAATTGCCTTCTCTTTCTGGAATCCTCACTTTCTGCCTAATTTGAGCAAGCTGCCTGGAATGTTTGAAGGGTGACAGTGATTCTCAATAGAGGTTGGTGTGACACTAATTTCCATAATCCTGATCTTTACATGTAATTACTAATTCAGGATTTAATTACTAATTTTGCAAGCACATGCACTGTATGTGTGCATGTTCCACTCACCACCATTGGGGTCTGATGAAAACAGCAAACAACTATATACAAGAAACCCACGGATCTCCATACCTACCTTCATAAATCCAGTAACTACCCCAACACCTCAAGAAATCTGTTATCTACAGCCAGGCAGTCAGATACCATAAAAATAGGCTGCGAGGAGAGAGCCCAGGATATACACCGTAACACACTCAGAACTGCCTTCACCAAACAAGGACACTTCACCAGAGAGGCAGAGTGCGTCATGGAATGGGCCACCCAATTACCCCAAGAGAACCTACTTCAATATAGAACTAAAATCCGCTCTGATTGCACACCCCCAGTTGTCCCCTACTATCCCATACGGGACCCCATATGGGGTATCGTCAAACTACAACAAACCATACTTGATGGGGACCCCATCCTGAAAGAAATCTTCCTTGAAAACCCTCTTGTGGCATTCAAACAACCTCCCAACCTCTCCAATTGTATCAACAGAAGGAAGCTCCCTTCTGACAAGGACATACCAACTCAAAGCAACACAAGAGCCTGCCAGAGCAACAGATGCAAAGCCTGCAGACATATCTCCACTGCTTAAACATAAACTTCCAAAACAGTGTAAGCTAAACTAGAAAAAGGGCACTGTATATCGGAATCAATGCCTGCACAGGGAATTCTACCAGTATAGCTATAGCAGTTTAAATTAACACCTTACCTCATACCTGTATAACTTGTGCAGACAAGCCCTAACTTTTCTTTCTATATCTCCTCTCTTTATTTGAGAGACAATCTGTTTGAGGATCTGAAAGTTAACAATCCAGAAGTGTGCTTGATTACTTTCAGATTTGTTCTTGTATTCAACATGCTTTATGTTCCAGAACAGTAAATTGCCTCTGTATATTGCCCCTTCAAATGTTAGATTCGAGCTCTTCATTGTAAACCTGTTGTTTTAACAGTTTACTAATTATATTAGCTTAAGATTATTTTTTAAATTCCTTTGTCACTAACACAGTAAAACTAAACTGAATTTATAAAAAAAATGTATAGCCATTGTTTATGTACTTGCACAATCTAAGTACACAACAGACTGCAAGCTACAGGTCAGTGTTTAAATCAATAGCTGTTTTTAATAAACTTCATTGTCTCATAGAGTCTTGGAGAAAACCAAGTATTTGGGCCTTATACTCTTAAAAGTTCTGAGTGCTGGAAACAATACCCTCCCTTTTTTTTTTTTTTAAAGATTTCCAATGATGTAAGGCCTGGTCCACACTGGGGGGAGGGGGGGGGAGGAGGAGAGGGGATAGATCTAAATTATGCAACTTCAGCTACGTGAATAATGTAGCTGAAGTCGACGTACTTAGATCTACTTACCTCAGTGTTTTCACTGTGGAAAGTCGACGGCTGACGCTCTCCCGTTGACTATGCCTGCACCTCACACCCTGGTGGATTACTGGAGCACCCAGTGGTCTATTTATCGCATCTAGTCTAGATGCGATAAATCGACCCCTGCTGGATCGAGCGCTGCCCATCGATCCAGCCAGTAATGTAAACAAGCCCTAATACACATTTAACAAAATACACATCCCTCTCAATATAGTATTAAAAACAGCTAGTCAGATTAACTGGCAGAAGTAAAACACGCTTCATTAAAGAAGTGTACTCTGAAGAGTACGTCATGGCGCTTTTAACAAAAATATGAAATGTAATAGGTCTAATTGTTGAAATACATATACTCTTGTTCAGCTAAACTCTTGCTTGTTTTTCTTGTGGATACACTTTACATTACTCACACTCCTTTTTAATGTTCCTATACAGATGTTAACTACTGAATACTGTTATTTATGACATCACCAGAAAAAATATCTTTCCTGAGCAATACATCACTCAACTTTCTTCTGTAGAAATGTGAATAATTATTTTTGACCCCTTCTCACACATGCAGATGAGTAAAAAATATAAGGTACAATGTAAAGGCAATTTAAAATTGCCTCCAAGGGTGAAGTTTTGGGCCTAGGATCTCAGTGAGTGTGTTACTATTTACTTCAATGCAATTTCACCAAGCCTTGCTATGTATGTAATTGAGAATTTAATTTCCTTTTTAAATAAATGCAAATCATATATATAACTCATGTTTAACTAAACCAAGGACTTAATGATTATTCTGTCTGGTAAACATGGGTCAGAGTTACCGCCATTTTATTTGTTGCAGTTAATTTATCTGGAGGTGGTATTCTTAACTAAATTATTCATAAATAATTTATTGAATTACTCAAGCAGAGCTGTAGATGGCTGAATAATCTTCTATAGCTTTTAAAGTGAATGCATTCTATAGGTGGCCAAATTATTTGATCCATTTGTCAACTGTTGAATAGACTATTACTGACAATTTTTACCATGAGAACCTGTCTAGAAAAAGTAGTTTTTCAGCTGGCAATGTGAGCCATGTATGTTATCTACAAATGGTTGTATATCCTATTAATTTCAAATTGACTTTTCTTACTCTATACCACATATTGTATGGGAGAGGAATCAGGAGAAAATACAAGCTAATAGAGGAGATATTTATGTTTAAGGGGAAATCTAAAATTACTATTGAGCCTTACTTCCTTTGTGTGATAATTGTTTTGTGTAGGTATTTCCTTAGAATACTTCCAAATGTGCTGTTTTTTATGAATGAAAGTACTTATTCCAAAAGTACTGATTATCTTTTGAGAGATTAATTTCTTCATTCAGTGCTATCCAGCCTTTCCTGCTATGTATTATTTTTGTTAGTTCTTGCAGTGCTTTAAGCCAAGCATGTAAAATATGGGCTATGAAAATGTACAAGTGATATTTTATGTAAGGAATCTCAACATTCAATGAGCTCCCTCATTCCTCTCTCAATACACATACATTTGGAAAAATCTGAAAATGTTATGGTGGGTTCTCCCGCATATGTGCAACATTTGGCATGTCTATTGTGCTTTCCATCTTTAAAATACTTTCCTAACACTCATCTATTTACTACTCTTTACTTGAACATTTCTGCTAAGTGGCTGAAAGGTATGTGATGGGAATTTCTGTTGAGAGTGAAGGAGTTGAGGAGCAGAATAATGAACAATTTAAAGAAAGGATTCTAAATGTTCTTCCTGTTGTGTTTAAATGTAAGCCTGCAAATTTTATTTTAATGAGGGGAAAACATATTCTAGTTGTTTAACTGCAGCAGATCATTCTAAAACATATCATGGAACAGATTTCATACCTTGCTATCTAACAGCTAGAGGACTTTAAATGGGCTCTTAACTCTTTTCTTAAAAACTTAATATAAAAAAATCTTCCATGTTCCACATGTAAATACAACTACTCATGTGGTTGTCAACATCTGGTTTCATTTGTTTTTTCTATCTGCTTCAATATGCTTCTTTTAATGTAAACTTTTTAAAAGCATTACTGTGAAATCCGATCAGTCCAGATTAATACCAAATTAAAACCAAAACAAGTCTGTTCATCTAATTTGTGAATAAAAATTCGTCATAATGTATCGTAAAGGGATCCTTTAAAGGTCACATTTGCTCATATTTCAGTATTTTGCAAAAGCAAGCCTTTGCAGAACATATGACTCTGTTTGTACAGGAAGTAGTGCATGGAGCTATTAAATGCTTCCACAGTAGAAATAATAGTAATACAACCCATAAAACGGTTCTATTAACATTTTCAATTCCACTTATATTAAAACTAATTATTAAATGAAGAAAAAGATGGTAGGATATGTTTTAGGCCCACCAACCTTGATATACATCTCTTAGACATTGTTTGATCAAAAGACTCTTGCCTTGAATGACAACTTTACACATTACCCATTCAATCAAACTGACTAAGATCACCCACTGACTCATAGACTCATAGGTCAGAAGGGACCAATCTGATCATCTAGTCTGACCTCCTGCACAAGGCAGGCCACAGAACCCCACCCATCCAATTTTATAACAACCCCTATCCCAGGACCGAGTTATTGAAATCCTCAAAATTGGTTTGAAGACCTCAAGCTGCAGAGAAATCACCAGCAAGCGACCCATGCCCCACGCTGCAGGGGAAGGCGAAAAACCTCCAGGGTCCCAGCCAATCCGCCCTGGAGGAAAATTCCTTCCCGACCCCAAATATGGCGATCAGCTAAACCCTGAGCATGTGGGCAAGAGTCACCAGCCAGCACCCAAGAAGGAATTCTCTGCAGTAACTCAGTTCCCATTCCATCCAACATCTCCCCACAGACCATTGAGCAGACCTATCTGGTGGTAATCCAAGATCAATTGCCCAAATTAACGATCCTATCATAACATCCCCTCCATATACTTATCAAGCTTTGTCTTAAAGCCAGAAAAGTCTTTTGCCCCCACTACTTCCCTCGGAAGGCTGTTCCAGAACTTCACTCCTCTAATGGTTAGAAACCTTCGTCTAATTTCAAGTCTAAACTTCCTAATATCCAGTTTATACCCATTCGTCCTCGTGCCTACATTAGTACTAAACTTAAATAATTCCTCTCCCTCCCTAACGTTAACCCCCTGATATATTTATATAGAGCAAGCATATCCCCCCGCAGCCTTCTTTTGGCCAGGCTAAACAAGCCAAGCTCTTTGAGTCTCCTTTCATAGGGCAGTTTTTCCATTCCTCGGATCATCCTTGTAGCCCGTCTCTGAACCTGTTCCAGTTTGAATTCATCCTTCTTGAACATGGGACACCAGAACTGCACACAGTATTCCAGATGGGGCCTCACCAACGCCTTGTATAACGGTACTAACACCTCCTTATCCTTGCAGGAAATACCCCGCCTGATGCATCCCAAAATCGCATTTGCTTTTTTAACAGCCGTATCACATTGGCGACTCATAGTCATCCTGCTATCAACCAGTACCCCAAGGTCCTTCTCCTTCTCCGTCGCTTCTAACTGATGTGCCCCCAATGTATATCCAAAATTCTTATTATTAATTCCTAAGTGCATAACCTTGCACTTTTCACTATTGTATTTCATCCTATTTCTATTACTCCAGTTTACAAGGTGGTTCAGATCTTCCTGAATAGTATCCCTGTCCTTCTCCGTGTTAGCAATACCCCCCAGCTTCGTGTCATCCGCAAACTTTATTAGCACATTCCCACTCTTTGTGCCAAGGTCAGTAATAAAAAGGTTAAATAAGATCGGTCCCAAAACCGATCCTTGAGGGACTCCACTAGTGACCTCCTTCCAGCCTGACAATTCACCTTTCAATACGACCTTCTGGAGTCTCCCCTTTAACCAGTTCCTTATCCACCTTACAACTTGCATATTCATTCCCATCTTTTCCAATTTGACTAACAGTTCCCCGTGCGGAACTGTGTCGAACGCCTTACTGAAATCTAGGTAAATTATATCCACCGCATTTCCTTTATCTAAGTAATCCGTCACCTTCTCAAAGAAGGAGATCAGATTGGTTTGACACGATCTACCTTTACTAAATCCGTGTTGCAATTCATCCCAATTACCATTGACCTCTATGTCCTTAACTACTTTCTCCCTTAAAATTTTTTCCAAGACCTTGCATACTACAGACGTCAAGCTAACAGGCCTATAATTACCCGGATCACTTTTATTCCCTTTCTTAAAAATAGGAACTACATTAGAAATCCTCCAGTCATACGGCACAGCCCCCGAGTTTATCGATTGCTTAAAAATTCTCGCTAACGGGCTCACAATTTCACGCGCCAGTTCCTGACAACTCAAGCATTATCTCTGCAGTTCAGCATGACATCCTTCCCTTCCTTTCAGCTTTCGGTCTGTTTTCTCCCAACCAGGTTCAATAGCTGGGTAGTCGGGCATGTTGAGGGTAGCACTCTGTGTAATTCAACATACCCTCATTGAGAAGGCATGTAGTGATTCACTGTGGGACTAGAAACCAGGAACTGCTAAATCTAATGCCAGCTGTTTTAGTAACTTGTTATGTGGCCATTGGTAGTTTACTTACCCTGGTTGCTTCAGTTTCTTTATCTGTTACAATAAAATGTAACATTCCTGTAAAGTGGGTAATTGTGAGGATTGATTATTTAAAATTAAAGTGTTTAGAGTATTATTATTTCTCCCCCAATAACCTCTATCCCATATATAAAAGCAGCAAAGAATCCTGTGGCACCTTATAGACTAACTTTTAGTCTATAAAGTGCCACAGGATTCTTTGTTGCTTTTACAGATCCAGACTAACACGGCTACCCCTCTGATACTATCCCATATATAGTTCTCCTGTTCTGTAGTAATTGTTGGATGCAATCAGACTCTAGAAAGAAACTGTATAGCTGTACAGAATGTTCTGATCCTTGAATCAGAACTCATTTTAAACAGATTACAAAACTGCTTACTAAATGCGGAAACAGTATTATCTTCCTTTGCTTGATCATTAGGGCGACAAAATGGCATATCCTGCAGAGTGATCTGTATCTCTAAATGATGTGTTTCCTTGTACTATAACTTTTTTCCAATCCTCAGCTTCCTGTACTTATGAAGACCTCTGCACTTTTCCCCCCTATGATATTGGCCGTGTTTGTGGTATATGCTTGAGGCAAGCTTCTTAAATGCCTAACATATCAAAAGACACATTTTACCTATTATGCTTTGCTTACCTTATATTCTGATCATAATATGATTATCCTATCTATAAAATATCTAAAGTATCTACTGTTGGTTAATGCTGTAATGTGAAAAATAATAGCTTTTCATAAGGTTGGATGTACAGGTATCATGAGAGCTGGGGATAGACTACAGGAAAATGTCATGACTATTTTTAAACTGAGCACAAATGAGGTGAGCATTGTGGGGGGGAACATTCAGTGTGCCAGGAAAAAAATATCCCAACCTTGATGCTGTCAGAAGACGCTGCAAAAAATACAATGAATGGTGTGAAGGAGTACATCGGTGCAGAATATTTAGGCCCTTGTCCTTCAGACACACACATGCAGTCAATGGGACTACAGACATGTTTAAAGTTACTCACTTGTCTGAGTGTTTGCTGGATTAAGGCCTAGAGCATGGGGGATGGAAGATATCCTTGAAAATGATTGAAGCCAGTGAAGCAAAAAAAGTTTTAAAATGGGAACCAGAAGAGTAAGTGTTATAAGATATCTCAAAATTTGAGTTGTTAGGTTATAAATTCTCTTCTTTGTACCAAATAAAAAGGAGATTAGATAATCTAAAGTCTTTTTTTCTATCTCTTCATTCTATGATGATTTTTAGGGTGGAAGGTAAATGGGTGACATCAGTGTCAGCCATGACTCGAGCCATAAGAATTGTTCATTTGGGACTTTTTTCCTCCGGAAAAGATCTTGACGAACTAAGATAATGCAGGATATCTGGATCAGAAAGTATGAAGTTTATTTGCCTATTTTAGCTTCAGAAAAACAAATGCTGTGATGTGGATTAATTTACCAAAAGGACAATAAGAAATAGATGGCATTTCATACAAAAGTGTCCCATCTCATTTTATAACCATTACTTTCTATACATAAAAATGTGTACAACCCAGACTGTATCCCTCTTCTGTTTATACCATGCTTTGTCCCCCCCTATTCCCTAAACAAAGCAGAGAATTACTGAGCATGGGGAGACCAGGATGCTAATTCAAGAGTTTGATGCTTTTATTTGGAAACGCAATCTGCTTACAATGGGGAGGATGTTCCTGATCATGGGAGCAGTGAAGGAGAAGAGACAGAAAGGCAGTGGTAGATGGGTCAGAAAGAAATATGATATTCAAGGCATATAGGGAATGAGCTGGTGAACAGGAAGAGACCCAGGTCAGAAAGGAGGATGGAAGAGGAAAGATAATCCTCTTGTTTTTCTACTTCAGTGTCTGATATGTGGATTTCTTGAAGCAAAGCTATGCCCAGTGCTGGAGGTCCCTCAGGGTAATTATGTGGAAAGTCAAGTACTGGCTGGCATGGATTTTCTAGGATAGCCTGGGTTTTCTTCATTTTTCTAGACATTATGGGACTCTTGGAGGGGAGGCTGCCTTACTCTGCCTTTCACATTGCTTAGCAGAACAAGAGAAGCATAGAGACTTGTCTGCCGTGTTGTTGTCCATTAGACTGTGACTGAGTGAGAGTAAGTGGGGTGGGGTACCAGTTCAGTTAGCACTGGAGGAGAGAAGAGATGCATGGTGTGCAACCCCCCTTTGAGCAAAAGAGGAAAGAAATACTCAACTTATGAGGCCTGTTTCATTGCTTTTCCCAGTAGCTGCTACAGAATGGGTGTTTCAATGTGTACTTGCTCTGAGTAACAGGGAAGACAAGCTGCAAGGAGATGCTAAAAGGCTGCTGGGCGAAACAAAACACATTTAGAGGTCTACAAGAGTGAAGAGGTAACAGGGCAGTTCTACACCCCATGAGAGGGGCAGGAGGTAGTGGAAACGAGTTTGGGTGAAGAGTAGGAAAGTGGAAACTGGAGGGAGCTAGAGGTTGGAATTGGGAGATGAGATGCTACTAAGAAAACTTTGGGTTTATGAGCTTAAGAGATATGGAGCTATCTACTGAGACAACAGGAGGGAAAGACCATGAGAGAAATATAGAGATGGTGCTGGGGAGAGAGTATAGACAAGGGCTAGAGGAAGCTATAAGAACAGAGGCAGTAATGTTTTTCTCTGGTAGAAGAGGGAAGGAAGGAAGTGGATGCAAGAAGGGAGAGAGGAGACGTAGCATGGAGAAATGTAAACATTCACATAGAAAAAGACACATTAAGAGCTAAAGTAATATAAATGCCAGTGCGGGGCATCAGATGCTTCAGTTCGAGTGCTTGCTCATGTTGATTCCAAGTAGGTGTGTGCACACTGCATGCACAGTTGTCAGAAGGTTTTTTCCCTAGAGGTACCTGTCAGGTTGGCTGTGGAGCACCCTGGAGTTGCACCTTCATGGCGGTGTGTATATAGGTACCTGCGAACCTGCCGCCTCTTCAGTTCCTTCTTACCACTAGTGACAGTCATTGGAGCAGCTCTCTTCTCTTGCTACAGCAAGCCAAACCCTTAGTGGATTTGTTGAATCTGTAAATAGTTAAAAACTTAGTATTAGTTAAAAGCAACAGAGAGTCCTGTGGCACCTTTAAGACTAATAGATGTATTGGAGTATAAGCTTTCATGGGTGAAAGCTTATGGTCCAATACATCTGTTAGTCTTAAAGATGCCACAGGACTCTCTGTTGCATTTTACAGATCCAGACTAACATGGCTACCCCTCTGATAGTATTAGTTAGTTTTCAGTAGTTCATAGTTAAGATAAGTTTTGGGGGTTTCCCCTCACCACGTTTTTGCCTCCCAGGGACCGAGGCATGACATGGTCTCAGAAGTTCAAACCATGCAGGTCCTGTCTGAAGCCTATGCCAAAGGGAGATCCACATGACTCCTGCTTGGGAAGCCCATCAGACTGAAAAGTGCAGAATCAGCAGAGGCTTCTGCCAAAGGACTAAGAAGGAGAGGGACTTTAGGTTAAATTTGCTCCTGATGGAGTCAGCCCTTGTTCCACCACTGGCACAGGTGGCGTCCCCAACCCCAAGCCCAGCACTTCAATGAGGAGCATGCCGGTGTCAGTAAGAGAGGCTATGGCACTGAGAAAGTACTCTGGCTCCAGGTACCCTCAGCACCACCAGTCCCCAGCGCCGAAGATGACTTCCGGTGCAATGCCAGGCATGGATACCATTTGCTGGTGCTGCACAAGAAAAAAAAAAAGACTGGCAGAGGTTGCTCTCCCACTAAAGCAGTGGAGCAAGGAGGCACCAGCAGGGTGCATCCCGCACCAGGACACCCTGCTGCGGCTCAGACTCGGCCGGCACCATCGACTCCAGCCTCACAGGGAGGTCCGTTGAGTCTGGTTCTAGGAGGACTTAGACCTTCCTTCCATGCCGGACACCTTTGAGGCGGCCAGGCACACCGTAGAGTGATGACAGCGCAGTTCCCTGCATGGGCACCTGCACCGTGCCTTCTAAGAGCAAACCAACGATGATGTGGCACTGCTCACCCTCACCTCAGCACCGCTCCCTGGCACTGTCTCACTCTGTGTTGCCAAGGTTTGAGTCCTCGTTGGACTCGGAAGCGGAGTCGTATGCTTCTAGGCAAAGCCTGCACCATTCTCGACACTACTCCAGACAAGAGGAAGGGCAGCCGTTGCCTATGATGCCATGGCCACCGGAGTGGCAGGCACCAGCACAGTGGCCCTTCTCGACCCCGGGGGCCTACCACCAAGCCCAAGAGATGAAGTCCAGATTATTGGTGGTATTGGAGGCCCGGGCCCCTCCATCATCATCATCATCATCATCTGTAGCTTGGGAACCTTTCCGAGGCTAATAGATGGGCACAAAGGCCAGCACTGAGACCACAGTGAGACCCAGCACTGAGACAGCACGGGCCCAGAAGCTGGTACTGGTCCAGACACCATGCAAAATGTGTTGGCACAGGGGGATCTCCACAGACATCCTCTTTATCTTTCCCTGATGAGGCAGTGGTGAGAACATCCACCACGCTGCAAGTCATGGACAACAGAGCCCACCAGGAGTTACTCAGAAGGGAGGCTCAGAATTTGGGCATGCAGGCGGAGGAGGTGTTGGAGTAGATCGACCCAATGGTCGACATTCTGGTGCCTGAAGGTCCATTAGGGTGGCTTTGCCCCTCATTAAGACCATCCAGAACACTACTAAAACATTGTGGCAAATGCCCGCCTCCCCTCCCTCCCACAGCCAAAGTTGTGGAGAGAAAGTATTTTGTGCCTCCAAAAGGGTATGAGTACCTGTTCTCTCATCCTCAGCCGGGCACTTTGGTGGTGGTGGCTTCCAGTGAAAAGGAAAGGCAAGGACAACCAGGACCTATTCCTAAGTCTAAGGAGGTGAAGAAGCTGGATCTCTTTGGTAGGAAGGTGTATTCTACTAGGTGGCTCCAGCTTCACATTGCCAACCAGCAGGCAGTCCCCAGCCACTACAGTTTTAGCTCTTGGAACATGTCCAGATTCAAGGAGCTACTTCCAGAGGACTCTTGCTCAGAGTTTGCTGCTGTTCTCGAGGAAGACAAGGTGGTCGGGAGGGTCTGCTTACAGGCTTCCCTAGATTCAGAGGACTCAGCAATCTGAATTGTGTCAACAGCCATGGCTACAAGAAGGAGCTCATGGCTTCAGGTGTTGGGGCTTCTGCATGAAGTCCAGCAGAAAATTCAAGACTTGTCTATCAGTGGCTCAGGACTTTTCTTGGAGCAGACAGACTCGAAGCTCCACAGTCTTAAAGACTCACAGGCACCACTGAAGTTCCTGGGGCTTAATATACCAGCCCCGCAGAGGAAACATTTTAAGCTGCAGCCTACCCCTCGCTTCTACCCTGCTCCCCCTACACAAGTCTATAGTAGGAAGCGGGGCAGGAGTAATAGACGGAGACCCTCTCAGTCCTCCTCTAACCAGGACTATGGTTCAGCAAAGCAGCCCTCAGCTCCAAGCCAAACTTTTGAGGGTGCGCCTGGGGGTGACGCACCAGTCCAAATCCAGAATCCTTCCCCTCCCTTTGTGAATCATCTCTCCCATTTCTACCATGCCTGGGCAGAAATTGCCTCAGACCAATGGGTCTTGAGCATGGTAGAATTGGGATATTCTCTCCAATTCTGTTCACTCCTGCCTTCCCACCCTCCTTCCCCGTCCGTCTTCAGGGACCCTTCTCATGGGCAACTTCTCATGCAGGAGGTGCAAACGCTCCTACAACTTGGAACAGTAGAGAAAGTCCCTCTGGAGTTCAGGTGCAGGCAGTTCTATTCTCGGCATTTCCTAATCCCAAAAGCCAAGGATTGGCTCAGACCTATTATAGACCTTCAAAAGTTCAATAGGTTGATGAAGAAGTTAAAGTTCCACATGGTCTCCCTGGCTTCCATTATCCTCTCCTTAAATGTTATCAGTTACTCTTTGACTCTGATTTCAGGCTGAGCTAGATGTGGGTGGAATTCCTGCTGGGGCCACCAGAGGCCACTGCTGTCAGATTTTGGCTGCAAAGGCCCCTAGGCCCAGGAAATCTGAGCTGTCCACTCAGTGCAGAGGAGGAAAATAGACTGCTGCTGCCGGAGCAAACAGCAGGAAATCCCAGGTGAAAGGGGGTCGGGGGAGAGAAAGAGAGGGAGCCAGCCCAGAGAGCACCAAGCAGGTGCAATAGGAGCTGTAGCAGGGAACTGCCCATACTAAGTGGAACAAGCAGCTCCAACTTCTGTCTACAGTTGACCAAATTTTCAACATCAAAATGTTAGGGGTTAGCTTCTTGCTAAGAGTTTGGAAACTGGATGACATTACATATGACCAAGAATACATATAAATAATATCTTCTAATTTTTGATCTGATTTGTCCTCTGATTTTATTTATATACTATATTGTAAAGCAGTGGGCAACTGCTTGCAGCCCTATGTGGCGCTGTGAGCATGACCCACCTTAATTTCCTCTCATTGGAGTAGCATTTGGTTCACTTTAACAGCCCAGGAGAAGAAGAAGCCAACACACACTAACAAACAGCACATTCCCTTTCAATAGGGTTTCAGGACAGAAGCAACTATAATATGCAGTTCATAAGGACCTCACCTCAGGACTCTGGTTCAGCTCCCAGACTTAAAATTCACAGTCTCTAGTTAGGTTGTCAGAGACTAGCCTGAGTAGAAACAGCTGCCTGGCTTCAACTCCTCTCTCTCTTGCTCAGCTTGTGTCTTCTTTCTGTTTATACAGCCCAGCCGTAGGGTGGGGCAGGGATTCCTTGATTACAACCCAGTCTGCCACTTAAGGGGGTGGGACAGGCAGTACACTCCTTCACACATATATATAATAAAATTAATCTTCCGATTTTTGGACTCCTGAGGCATGATTCTGATCACACTTACCCCTGTTATCTATACTCCCGTGTACAACTCCAGTGGAATTACCCCTAATTTACATTTGTGTCAGTGTAATATCTGAAGTGTAAAAAAAATCAAAGAAATAAACAAGATGAGAACCTGGCCCCTGGTGTGGAGTTGGAATCCTGTGGGCAGCTGTAAAAATAACAAGAATCATGTTAGTTTCATTCTGCCGTTGGTTGAGATTGCCCTGAGCAGCACAAGAGGCAGGTACTCAAGCTCTTCTCTGAGAAGGAAACTACAAAAAAATAGAGAGAGAAATATTGGAGATGCTAGCCCACTCTTTGCTGCAGCTGGGCAAAGTAGATTAGCAGAGAACTGCTCCACAGCAGAAACCATGAGGTGGCGTGCTCTTCCCTGACCCCATCATTGCAACACCAGACCAGGGAAAGGGGAGAGGGAGTGAGCAACCCCTGCAGTTGTCCCCCCTACCAAGCCTGGAAGAGAGGACTGAAGAACACCTGGAGGAGCAGAGGTGAACTGAGGGGTAAGGAGTTGCTGGGAGGGGTGGATATTTAATTAACGGGCTGGGAAAAAGAGATATGGGGAGGGCAGAAATGATGTGGGGATGGGGAGAGGATCAGGCAGCTATGGTGTTTGGGGAGCGGGGATGACACAGAATTAATTCATTAGAATTTTGGGCTTGGGGTGAAGCTGAAAGCTCTGCCCCAGCATTGTATACAGATCATTGTCATTTGATCACACATGGGTCCTCCCATGAGAGAACCCGCCGCAGGGGCCGAAATTATCTTACTCCATATATTTGGGAAAGCTGGCAACTCTATAACAACCACACACACATTTGGGATGGGTAGGTGGAGTTCAAAAAAATCAAAAGACAGACCAAAAAATGGGATTAAAAAATTTCATGACTGCTAGAGCCTAACTCATGATTGTTGAACTTTTAGGGTTGGCAATATTGCTAACCAGGATTCTGTATATAGGGACAACATGGAAAAAAGGCACAGGGATGGGAGAGAAAAATAAACAGTGCATGAAAGGCGGCATTTTGTTCCTGCTACTGGGGTCTTATAACACTGTGAAATCTGGTGGTCTTGCAGTATTTGCTGGAAATGCTGCAAGAAGACAAACACCCAGCTTATTAGTCTGCATCTACCATGAGCTGAGTGCAACTGGAGGAGGAAGGCACAGAAGAACTTTGAGATCCTGGGGCCAGGTCTAGGGCGCTCAGGGTTTCTCCCATGCAAGGACAATCCCCAGCTAGATGGATTCACTGGCTTTCTAGCTGTTTTGCTGGAGCGGCATAAGACACCTGGAGGAGTGGCTGAGGATCTGAGGCTGTAGTGATATACTGCAGCAATACACTGGAACTGGCATTAGGAACATTTCCCTGGGGAACAGAAGGGTGTTCTTTGTATGGAGAGAAAATGTTCTCCAGTGGAGAGTGTGGATGTTCTTTAGAATCCTTTTCTTGTTCCCAGTAACCTGGGAATCAATTTAAGACAATCTGTATGATTACAATGCCAGAAATGAGACTAAAAATTCACAGTCAACACACCAAGCAGTAACTATTACAGGAATTGCTGTGATTAAGAAATAAACCAGAGACATCAGTTTTTAAATGTGCTTATGTGGCATTTTTTAATATGCATCGTGATGTTTTAAATCCGGCATTAGAGAAAATAGACTCCAAATCCAAATAAACACAACTACTTCAAACACAGGTATAAACATCACTTCCCACAACTGCACAAAGTGCTAATCTCAGTACGATGCTAGGAAGGTGGTATTGCTGTTCTGTATATGAGAGAGTTTGGGTCCTGGGAATGTCGTTTCTTTTTTTCATATACAGTTAAGAAGACAGAACAAAGTGCATGGGATATATATACAAAGATTTTTAGTAAAAGGAACGTTATCATATAAGCAGCTTAGGTTTGCGATGATAATGCTGAGCCCCTAAACTGTTTGAGTCTGTTCAGCCCTTGTCTTGTGTCAGCAGGGGGAAGTAGTAACCAGGCACTTCTGTTGTTGAGATACTGAATACTTTACTTGGAGTCTTTCTGGCTGTCTTTCCTTCTTTCCATCTTTTCTATTAAATAGGGGAGATTTTCATGCAGTGATATTAAATACACTGTACACCACTGAGGTTCACCATGTATTGCCATGGCAGTGCTGGAAGTGATATACACAAGTAAGTCTGGTTAGTGGAAATGTTAACAATATATTTGTAAAATTGGATTTAAATGCTGCACATGATGGTCAGATTCTCCACTATCTGCAAAGTTATTTTCAGTCTGAGTTGTTACAGTAACAGGAGACTTTTAAATAACTGTTATGTGACTGTAATTTGGAAATACACATTTTATATGAGCAAGGACACTTTTTGTTTCTGATTCAGATCTAACATTGCTTCTCCAGTTCCCAATCTGTGCCTCTTCAGAGCTGAGTGAAGTTAGCCCCACCTCCTGTGCCGTCCAGCCTTTCTTTATATGATGTCTGTGGCCCAATTGAGTTCAGATGGTGGATGCAGGACTGTGTGTATGTCTGTCTGTCTATGTGAGATGAGCTGGAGTCATAAGGCTGAGTTGTTCCAAATGGTTTTAATCAGCAGCCCTTTCGGGGAGAATGGAAAACTTCTGTCAGGATAAGAACTGAGTAAGTAAACATAACTTTGAACTCGAATTGGAACAAAACAAACCCAAAGGAAAGTCTTCATAGTCTGGCAGATGCCAGAAAAATGCTCACTGACAGGGGTGTGTGCTGACAGGAAAAGGGCAATTTAAAAAGGACTGGAATGAAGGAAACAGTAAAAACAAAGTGGGGATTGAAAATACAATAGGAAAAAAAATCATAAAGCCTGGACAGTCTTCAGCCATGCAAGACATATGTTAAATTTTACTTATTGCTTCCCTGGATTCTATTGTGTGCCTGTAGTTTCTTCTGCAGAGCTGGGGTAAAGATTTCTGCTCCTCAGCTGATTGCGCGTATGCAATGCAAACTCTGCATTGGAGAAAGGCTAAGGCAGGCTCATTAGTGTGATGATGATTGCTATTTGTTTGTCTGTGTTTTGCACAGGTTGGATTCTGTTCCTGTAACCTTTATGAAGAGCTCTCTGGAGTGCTCTCTGCCTTTCGGACCTATGACTTCTTGTTCAGTACCATGGGGGAATTCGGCAGCAGGAATGGGAAGAACTTGAATTAGTTGTGGAAAAACGCTCCTTTGCCTTTTTTGTGCCGATGGAAAGTGGCTGCTGCAAATGTTCCTGTGATGTGGAAAAGGGCAAAGTGAGAAGGGCGAAGTGGTCATGGTTTGTGGGCAGATTCCCGCTTGCCGCAGGCTCTGTCGCCCTCGGCCCTTCCTTCTGGTGCTGGTGGTGGGTATCTATCTTTTCTACCAGATCCTGCCACCTATACGGACCAAAAGATTCTTTTTGGCAGTTGATAATGGGAGTTCACCAAACAAACTAGCTGAGACACAGCAAGAGAGATACAAGGAAGTCTCTTCAAGGAACACTCATTGCTTCCTCCCTTCCAGTAATTCACAAACAGTGAATAAGGTAAGTCAACCCAATGAGTGTGCTGCAATTTGGGTTGCCAACCCTCCAGGATTGGGCTGGAGTCTCCCAGAATTGGCATCGAGCTCCTTGTGACTATTGAAAGCAATCCGGGAGATTTTAATAGGCTATTTTAAGAAAATGACATTGTCATGTTGGGGGAAAAAAAAAAATCTCCCGGAATAGATTCAGTCAGAGTTGACAACCCTAGCTGCAATAATAGCCTGGGATGAATCCCGCAAGACTATTTATGTCCAACTAAAATTAACCTTGAGTTTGAAGTGTGTACAAATAAGCATGTAAGTGACCTAGTGATAATGAAATCCTTTTAAACATAGCCCATTAACTAGTTCCTCAGCAACTTTTATTGTCAAATGAATCCCTAATGTTTTGGTTAAAGCATTGCATTATTTTTTGACTCCATGGAAACTTTAGTCTTCTTCTGCTTTGCTGTGCAGCACATATTTTGTTTAGTCTTTAGAAATGGGGTCAGGAACTCTACAGTACAGACACATAAATCAAATGCCAGTGGGACTTCATAAAAATGACTGAGGCTATTAATTAGCATAGACTCTTTCGCTGAGACATTTATTAGCACTGAGAACATGGCTGTATTGTTTTGAAGTTATCTGCTGGTGCTTTTTGAACTTTGCTGGGATTCCACTGAAAAGCTAAAATAAACGGCATTTCTAAAACTTGTTTTCAGATCACATAGACATTATTTACTCAGCAGTCTTTTGAACAGCAAATTTCTCTTTGTCCTTATGTTACCTGATCACATGTTTATTTTGTATAAGATGGGTGAAATATTAAATATTGCATATTAAAATATTAGACAAATGCAGACCCTGTTACTTTTTTTGTTGGTCGTTATTAAATATGGCTTGTCAAGTTGTATTTATTTTGAAATCTGTGATTAGGACTAGCACAATTGTATCAGGATTTGTTGAATCCTAGAGGGTGTTGGTAATAGTTCAGGATGGATTTTGTTGTCAAATTACCGTTATGGCAGCACTCAGAGTATAAATAGAAATTATTAATGACTGTAAATATTATTCTAGGATGTATCTGTTGGGCAGCATCTGCATAAAGCAGTTTAGCTCAGATCTTTAAAAATAAAATATATTATTTAGAAGATCTTTCACTGGTTTGCTTTGTTATACTTCACTCTGAAAGGTCAAAGAATTGACTTTATTACATCTGTTGTGACAATTAAAAACAGATATGGCCCAATAGCTTGTCTGAACCTTTAACCCACATGTGTGGAAGAATCTTCGGATTTATTTTTCAATTGTGAATTCAGATTTTTCTCATGGCTTCCAAAAATCTAGTCTAGAATTTAACTGTCATAATTTTATATTTTAGTTGAATTTTAACTACTCTCCCTAGGTTTTCTGCAACTATGTAATAAATACAATTAAACTTACAAATGGAATTAGTATATTTTGCAATGTAGTTGCATCGTCTTCTATTTTGTGACTTTTCATGATTATGTATTCATTCTCTTTTGATCCTGTATCTGTAAACACTGATGAGCATTTTATACTGAACAGCTTACTATTTGTAAGAGCTGGCGGAGCAACTGTGAAGCTTGGCTAACATGTTTGGTATTTCCTTTCCTGTTTAGATTTAACAAACGTGCAGACTTAGCAAGGGCTTCTGTGCTTGAGCTGTTTGGGTTGAGTGAGAAGTTTATGCTATTACAATATGCTGCATTTATTATCTTCCCATATCCATAGATGTGAATACTGCATACACATACTGAACCTATCACGTTTATTTTAATGCATCTTTTAACTCTCATTAAAATGTTTTTCAAGCATGTGCTGTTTTAACATATGTTCTCCTTATTATTCAGAAGAACACGCACAGCTTGTTGGCTACATGTCTAAGAAGTTCCCTCGTGATCCCTATGGAACAAAATGGCTTGTATATGTGGTGGATGTTCCCGGTCTTTCTGTAGAACATCTTTAGATTGCACGACTAATCTCAGAGATTAGGAACAAAGAAATCAGCCTTCCCCAGAAAATCTGCCATTGTGCTGCTGTGGTGTGCTCACAAACTGTGCACACATTTTTAGCTTAGAACAAATTGTGATGGATGAACTTTAACACTGGTTTATTATGTTATTGTTTATTATTTGTTATGCTTGAAATGTTACACTGGTTTATTATACAATAGTACGTGCACCCATGGTAGTTAAGGTTGCAAAACAGTTTCAATTAAATCCCCGCTATTTTTTTTGCATATTCATGAATAAAGCTGGGCAAATACTGCGAAATATTTTCCACATGCTCAATCACATTAATGAATTGACTTCAGTTGTGTGCACTTACCGTGAATATTCTAGAAAATGAGCTTATTGACAAGAATCTTATGTTCACTAAAATGGCAATTTTCAGCAAATATTGCAAGCAGGACCCTTCATGAATATCATGCATAAAACTGAGAGAAAATAAAAACCATGCCTGTGATGTTGTCCTTTAAATAACAGCAGGTGATTCTGTTGCATCTGGGATGAGGAAGAGGAAGCATCTTGTGTTGTGCTGCAGAATCTCCTCTGGCTGGTTTTAGAGTAGTGTAGTATTGGGTCATACTTTTCTTCAGCCAGAAAAACAGCATGGTGTTGACCCTGGGAGGGGCAGGTTGGGCCTGGGCTTCTTATTGCAACAGAGGGCTCCCCTCCCCAAGTGTTATAAAACAGCAGTGGCAACAATTCCACTTGGTTACTACACATGCAGTGAAATGTTACCTTGATTTTTGGGAACGGATAGCACAAATGGCTTTAAGATGAAACCTGGAATCTTTTATGAACCAACCAGGGAAGGGCATTGGCAGAGTCCTGAGAAGTGCAATTTTGCTACTTACATTTCAGAGACTGGAATCTCTTTCACTATTTAAAGCCGTTGCTTCCAAAAAGGTGGATCAATATGATGCTAGAAAGTTGATGTGTCCATTTAGTATGTAAATATGTCTTTAAGCCCACGCAATATTCACTAATTTGGAGTCACTACTGCCTGTCAGGTACATAATGCAAACAATTTTTTTTTTAAATTGCCCAAACACAGATTTGGGTAATGGTCTGGAAAGCTTGCCAGATCTCAAAGGCTGATCCTATAGACCAGTGTTTCCCAAACTTGGGATGCCGCTAGTGTAGGGAAAGCTCCTGGTGGGCTGGGCTGGTTTGTTTACCTGCCCCATCCGCAGGTTCAGCCAATTGCGGCTCCCACTGGCCGCGGTTCGCTGCCCCAGGCCAATGGGAGCTGCGGGAAGTGGCAGCCAGTATATTCCTCGGCCCGCACCACTTCCTGCAGCCCCCATTGGCCTGGAGCAGTGAAACGCGGCCAGTGGGAGCCGTAGTTGGCCGGACCTGTGGATGCGGCAGGTAAACAAACCAGCCCAGCCCACCAGGGGCTTTCCCTACACAAGCAGCATTCCAAGTTTGAGAAACACTTCTGTCGACCCATTTTCACAGGCACAATGGGCAAATCTTTGATGCCTAAAATTAGGCACTATGATCTGTTTCTGAGTGGTAGCCATGTTAGTCTGTATCAGCAAAAACAAGAAGTCCTAGTGGCACCTTAGAGTCTAACAAATTTATTTGGGCATTATGATCTGTAGCCAGGTTTTCGAAGGTGATGAGCACCCAGAGATAGCATGCACATATTTATGTGCTTACCTATAGATTTAGGAGACTTACTTTAGGGACTTATTTCTGAGTTTCTTGTCCAATCATACTTAGCAGTTTGCTATAGTGTTTTTCATTTTCAAAACCAAATAGAACACAAAGACCAATATGTTTAAAAATGGGTGCCTAAAATTAATTTCTTAAGACCATATTTAGGCAACTGCCTGATTTTCAGAATTGTTGAGCACCCAATAACTCCTAACTTTAGGCTACTATTTTGGAATACCTAGTTAGTTATTTAATTCCACCTTACAACATGCTTCTGAAGAACTGTCTGTCTATGTAAGGAACATATATGCCCCTCATTATTATAGTATCTGAGTACTTCACAATGTTAAGTGACTTTATCCTCACAAGACCTCTGTGAGATAGGGAACAGAGGTGCAGAGAAAGTAACTTTCCCAGTGTCACCTAAGAAGTCTGTAGCAGAGCAGGGAATTGAGCCCAGATCTTCCAAGTCCCCAGTGAGTGTCCTAACCACTGGACCATCCTACTACTCGTGTAACAACCCTCTTTTATAGGTGAAGTAATGAAGGCTAGAGTGGGAGGCAGTATTAGTGCTGGAATTAAAACTCTGAAGTTCCTGGCTTCTGGTCCTGTGCTCAGACCACTAGCACACCTTTCGTGAGAAGTAAATGTATAGCACAGTGTGTATGAAAATAGTTGTGCAGTGTTCATATAAGTAAATGGGATTAGGTGTCAAGAGACTGAGGTGAAACTTTTCTGAGTAGCAGCTGTGTTAGTCTGTATCTGCAAAAAGAGCAGGAGTACTTGTGGCACCTTAGAGACTAATAAATTTATTTGTGCATAAGTTTTTGTGGGCTACAGCCCACTTCACTGGATGCATGTAGTAATATGTATGGGGAACTAAAAGTAAAACTATTTTGCCATGCTTATTATCCCCTTCCTCTCCCCACCCCCACCCCCACAGTTCCTTACATCTCCTTGTCAATCGCTGGAAATGGGCCATTTTCATTACCACTACAAACAGTTCTTTTTCTTTCCTGCTGATAATAGCTCACCTTAACTGATCACTCTCCTTATAGTGTGTATGATAACACCCATTGTTTCATGTTCCTGTGTGTATATATATATATCTTCCTACTGTATTTTCCACTACATACATCTGATGAAGTGGGCTGGAGCCCACGAAAGCTTATGCTCAAATAAATTTGTTAGTCTCTAAGGTGCCACAAGTACTCCTTTTCCTTTTCAGGTGAAACTGACCTTAGTACGGAAGGCCTGCACAAGATCCTATATTTCATTTCAACTCAGTATCAAGGGATTAATTAGAATTCAGATGGCAAATAGGACTTTTTCGGGGGTGAATTTTGTCCTATGCTGAATTTTTTCCTGAAGACTATGTTCAGTTTTACTATAACATAATTAGAGAGACTTTTCTTTGCACCAAAATAGTAGCAAACAATGTGGGAGAATGGAATTTATCCAGCATGGAATCCAGGGTTAACTACAGGGCCACTGCCAGTGATGTGATTTAGCCAATTAAATTTATAGCCATGAGGTAGAGGATGAAACCAATTCACCCTAGTAGAGCAGCAAAACTTCTTCCTGCAACGTAGAATACAAAATTACTGGGGCAGTAAAGCAAAGTTATTTTTACACAAACTAGGAAGCAGAGATGCTGTGGTGGCAGGCATTCAGGGAAGAGTGAAGATAAAGCTTTTTGATCTCTCCTCAGTTTCATTGGTATTGTCACAGAGGAGAAGCTGTGGGAGGGGGGACAACAGCAGCTGGACAAAGAGGGAGAAAGCAGGTCTCATCTTGTTCACTTCACTCATGTGAGTAGTTCTATTAAAATCCATGGAACAACTCTTGTGAATAAGCCAAGTAGGATTTGGCCTATAGTCTGTCCGGGGTATAGCACTGGAATTTGGTTCCATGATCTGTATACAATCGTGAAGCAAGGGAATTTTGAAAGAGAGCACTATGCTTCCATCTTAGTGATCGACTGTGCCCGCAACTCAAGCTTCACTTTTGTGGCTTATAATATCATCAGAAACCAACTATCAAAGTAAATCCTCATAATTTACTTGCCTGTTCTATATTTATTCAGCAAACAATGGGAAGCAGAATCACATTCCAACCATTTCAATCCAAAACCCACTCCTTCCTGAGTGGGAAATCTCATAGCATGTAAGCCAAAACATTTTAAATACCTTCCAGAAAGTGAAACAGGAAATTAACTTCTCCATAACAATGCAGGAAATGTTTGAACTTGAAAGTAAAATAAAACAGTAACAAGAACATCTTAGTATTTGTATGCACTATGGGGCAAGGCAACAAAATGTTTAGAAGACTCCACTGGAATTAAGGAAGACTTTCAGCATCCTGTAGGCTGAGCATTTGGGGCGTTAGAAACTAATTCAAAGTTTTCTGTTACTTATTTATTATTATTTGTATTGCGGTAGTGCTTAGGATCCCCAGGTATGGACCAGAACGCTGTTTTACTAGGGGCTGTCTAAAAATCTAGATGGATCCACACTTATGCTGCTGGTTCTCTTCTAACTGAAAGTAATGGAGTTCAGTCAGTTCTCTGATGGCCTGTTTGTGTCATTGAAAATACTGTCATTGTTCACATAAGGCTTGATTCTCTTTCATAGCATGTTTCTTTTCAGCAGTTTCTGGTGTGTAAAGGGCCCATAAAGCCTATTTAACTGGGTGACCTACAGCTGGCACAGAAGATCTGTGCCACCCCTTTGCAGTATGCAACGTGTCAGGCAAAAGGGAATGTGGCCAGAATGCTACTATGCTCAAACTATTCCCAGTTGTTGGAACAGTCCCTGGAGGTTGTGAGCAGCTGGATGCCAGAGAGAGCAGTCCTGAGGCTCCCTGTAATTTACATTGTGAGGTAAAACCTCCAACTAACTGATTTCCCCTTTCAACTTTAAATATCTCAGCTAATTTCTTTTTGGCCAAGACAACAACAGTATTTATATAGTGTCTGAGCTAATTGCTGACCAGATTTCATATTTTGAACTGCAACAGCTTTAGGGTTATGTAAGCTAAAGAAACAACCTAGTGTATTTTTACACTAGCATAACTTAAAAAAAAGCCAAACCAATTTAAAGGAAAAAATGACAAAGGTTTTCTTCTAGGCAGACAATTTCCCCAGCCATTCTATAATACACATAAAGTAGATGCTTATTTTATAGTAGAAAATATTTACATCATTTAGAGCTATAGTATTATGTGAACTTAATTGTTTTTGTAGTTCATTAAAACCCTAAGCAACATACATTTTATTTTGGTTTTTAATCGAGCATTAATTTTTGAGAGTTGACGGAATAGGACACAATATTTTCTTCATTTCCCCCCCAGTCCATTATGTACATTTAAAACATAATTACAAACTCTTCTTTTTACATGCATTTTATTTACTTGATAGTCCATCATGGTTTCTTTAGAGCTCACTTTGCAGATCATCTAAAACTGCATATCAAAGCCAAAGTAGGTGTCAGTGACTCAGAAGAATGTAATGGCCTTGTAAGGCTGTAACACCAAGTACACTGTGTCAAAGCTGAATTCAACCCCATCCTAAATCACATGGGCAGACCTATGATCCCATGCAGAGCCTCATTAATTTCAGTGAGTCTATGCCATCCATGTTGTTCTTTTTGTAGAACTGGGGCCAGAGATGCTGTTCATTAGTTCCTTACACATGGGTGCCCTGCATGTGTAGTAAATCCACTTGCTAACAAAGAACCTGAAATTTCTAATTTGGGAAGAAAAACCTCCATTAAACTAGCTTTAAAACAGAAACTTGTCTTCATTTCAAAATTATTTTTAAATATTCCAAAGGCAGTTAATTTACCTTCTGGACTAATCCCCACCGCACAGTCAAGCTATCGGAATACCAAAAAGAACTTAATCAGTTGAGTTCTGCTCTTTTTATGCCAAGTCTTAGCCCAAAATGAATTTTTATGGCTGAGAAAAAAGGTTTATAAACGCAAAACTGGTAAACCCTAATTCTAGAAATATGAACGTTGTTGCTATAATCTCGGAAATTCTGACAGACTCCTACTGGTAACTAGATCAACATGGATAGTGATGTAATGTATTTTATGTAGAGTACTGGAAACAAATATGGAATCACTTGCTGCATACGGGAAACATTATTTAATTTTGCCTATTTGTTTTTAATACAATGCAACTAAAGTATAGGGTTTTTTTTAAAAAAAAAACACTCTCACTTGGTAAGAAAACAGAAAGGAAATTGTACATATGTATAGGAATGCAGAGTGCTCCGAAAATACGGGGGTGAGGAAATAAATTTGGGAGCACTGCACATGGGTCTTGAAAAAAGGGTGGGAAATAGCGTGAACTTTCTCTTATATTATTTAATAGCATCAGCTTAAACGGCAGGTCATGCTGTTACATTCAGAAGCTCCAAAATCTGACTCCCACAGACAGGGCTGGTGCAACCTATTAGGTGACATAGGCGGTCGCCTAGGGCACTGGCATTTGGGGGGTGGCATTTTCTTTGGCAGTGACCACGGTGGCAGGATCTTCAGCCGCCCCGGTCGTCATCAGCATTTAGACAGAGGGATCTGGAGCAGGGGGGCGCAGGGAGGGCCACCTGCGGCAAGTAAAGGGGGTGGTGGCAGGCAGGAGAACTGCTCCTCGCCCCAGCTCACCTCTGCTCCGCCTCCTCCCCTGAGCACGCCGCCCTGCTCTGCTTCTCTCCCTCCCAGGCTTGCAGCACCAATCAGCTGTTTGGCACCGCAAGCCTGGGAGATGGGAGAAGTGGAGCAGCTACTACGTGCTCGGGGAGGAGGCGGAGCAGAGGGGAGCTGGGGTGAGGAGCTGCATCACTGCTCCCCGGGCAGGATGGGGAGCTGCTGGGGGGAGGGTGCCTCAGGGCAGAGAGGGGGGAGCTGCCGCAGGGCTTGGGGAGGGGGCGGAGCAGAGGTGAACTGGGGTGAGGAGCTGCCGCACAGCTCCCCGGCCTGGGGGAAACTGCCGTGGGGGGGAACACCTCAGGGTGGAAGAGGGGTGGGGAGCTGTCACAGGCTGGGGGAGGGAGAGAAGCAGAGGTGAGCTGGGGTGGGGAGCTGCTGCATGGTTCCCTGGCCAGGGTGGGGAGTTGCTGCAGGGGGGCACACCTCAGGGCGGAGGGGGGGATAGGGAGCTGCCATGCGGGGGGGCCTCAGGGCGTAGGGGGGGGAGGTGGGGAGCTGCCGCAAGGCTCAGGGAGGGGGAGGGTGCAAGGTGGAAGTTTTGCCTAGGGCACGAAACATCCTTATACCGGCCCTGCCCACAGATCCTATCATCCTAGACAGAATTCTTGTAAAAGTCAGTTGATAGAAATGCCATTTATTTAATACTTAAACAACAGGAGTTGGAGAGGGTTGCACTTCAGAGCGCATCACTAGCTAGATTCACTTGGTTCTTGTTGCTTCAGTTTTGGCTGTACATGTGTGGTGGGAAATGTTAGTGACCAACAACCTGAAGGACTTATTTTTTTAGACTATCAGGGTTGGAAGGGACCTCAGGAGGTCATCTAGTCCAACCCTCTGCTCAGAGCAGGACCAATTGCCAGACAGATTGAAAGTTTCTGTGATGTGTGTAGCCTGAAAAAGGTCTCCAAGACAAGTGGACATGTCTGTCATGGTAGATTCGGTTAGTGTGGAAGATCTATATCAGAACCCTTTGGATCACTGGTTTCCAGAGGCAGCAATAAGTATGGAAGGTTTCTGTCTAGGTACTTTGGAAAAGCAGTGCTGGAAGTTTCCCCCAGAAGTGCTTTTTAATGTAATAGTCATTGTTTGAACAGTTTTTTGATGAGTATCAGTGTCCCTAATGAGCAATAGGAACAGTGTCTGGCCATCTTCCAGTTATAGCATTTTTAAAAAACCTTTGCCTAAGACCTGAAGCCTGCCTCATTGCTCTATTGTAACTGCGGTCTTTCTTCTCTCTCTCTATCTGACTGCATTGTGTTTAATTGGTGTATTTGCATATTTGAAGGTTAGTGTGTTATAAATATTCCTGCTAATCCATTGCCTAGGAAAGATTCCATGTGCATTACAGCTGAAGTCCAAGATGGAGGGAGGAGAAGTTGGCAATACCAGGAGCCAGCTTGCCCCTTCCAATGGGAGCATATCATCATAAGGAAGGTGTAGGCAGGGCCGGTGCAAGGAAGTTTCGCGCCCTAGACGAAACTTCCACCTTGCACCCCCCACCCAGCTAACCCCACCCCCCCACGGCAGCTAACTCAGCCTCTGACCTGGGAAGCCCCCCACAGCAGCTACTCCCTCCCACTGTGACAGCTAACCCCTCTGCCTGCCCAACCCCCATGGCAACTAACCCCGCCCAGGCAGACTTCCCCCCCACCACGGCAGCTAACCCTGCCCGGGCTCACCTCGGCTCCACCTCTTCCACTGAGCACGCTGGTGCTGCTCTAATTCTCCTCCCCACCCAGGTTTGCGGCGCTGATTGGAAGAGACTTAGAGCTGGGCTGTGTGCTCAGCGGAGGAGGCAGAGTGGAAGTAAGCTGGGGCGAGGAGTTGTTCCCCTGTGCGCCCCCCCCGTTACTGTGGGAAGCCCTCCCCGCGTGCCCCCCCACCCAGCTCATCTCCACTCCACCTCCTTGCCTGAGGGGACTTTTAGGCACCCCAAACCACTAGGCACCCTAGGGGGCCGCCTAGTTTGCCTAAATGGTTGCATCGGACCTGAGTTACTGAGTGAATTGGTCTTGTCAGATGCACCCGTCTTTCAGGTTTCAGGCCTCAAGCTGTCACCTGATTCCTGGTGGAATCACACAGTCCTCTTTTTCGGCCCAGGCCCTGAATTGCAGTCGTAGGTACTGGAGGTGCTGATTTTCTAATATTCTGGGGGGTGCTCGACCCCTGCTGTGGCCCTGCCCCTCCCCTTCCCCCAACACCCTGCCCTATTCTGCCCCTCTCCCAAGTGCACCCCGACCCTTGCTCCTCCCCATTGCCCCCCAGCACTTCCTGCATACCACTGAACAGCTGATTGGTGGCGCTGGGGGGAGGAGGATGTGCTGATCTGTGGTGCTGTGGGTGAGAGGCATGGGTGGGGGAGGAGCTGATCAGGGGGCTGCATTTTTTTCTGTGGGTGTTCCACTCCTGGAGCATCCACAGAGTCAGCACCTATGCCTGGTACTAACCATGATCAAGCCTCAGCAGGTCTGACTCAAACTCAGACCCTGCAGTTCTTTCTGAAAGCCATGACAGTGATAACCAACAACAAAAGCCTTGTCACAAACCTGTCTTTGGCAGTGTGCCCCCTTCTTGTGAAGCATATGAGCATGGATCCAATTGATGCACCCAATGGGGGTGGGGGCAGCCCAGCAGGGCCATTGTTCAGCCCTCTGGCCCAGGCCTTCTGACTTCCCCCCCCCACCCCCTGAACCCTTCTAGTTTTCTTTTGTGGGCTGCCTCTTTGGCTGCTTGTTCTCTTTTGTAGGCTGCCAGTTTGATGTTTTCTTCCTTTTCTTTCAGCTCCACCTCTTTTTGTCTTTTTTCCAGTTGTCGCCTGTGTTCTGCTTCTTTGATTTGTTCTTTGGCCTCCATTTTTGTATTGGAAGGCATGGTTCCTGTTTTCTTGTGTTAGGGTGCCCTCTGGTGTTTATTGTCTGAACTGCTGGCTCTGTTGCCTCCTGGGGTCTGCCTAGCAACAGTGCCTTTTTCCCTTTCTTCCTCTAGCTAATCTTTTAAATGTAAAGTAAACCAGAAAAACCACTTTATTTGCATGTGTATTGCTGGATACTTGACTCTCAATGGGAGTGCTATTGTCTCACAAAAGACCCTTAATAGTTCCTTAATGGTTCCTTGCTTAATATGCAAGCCAAAACTGCAAGAGAGAGCAGAAAAAAAATTCTCTCTGGTTCCTTTCAAAACCAAACTGTTTCTCTCTGCTTAAAAGCCCTAGCAGAGAAAAATATATATATATATATATATTCCTACTGGCTTCTGGATTCTATCTATCTATCCACACCGCTATGCCACTATGTCATAACATTTTTCCCAGATCTGGACCTTAGCGTCCAAAATATGGGTGTTAGCATGAAAACCTCCAAGCTTAGTTACCAGCTTGGACCTGATAAAGCTGCCACCAGCCAGGAATCTATACAGTGCCTAGCGCACTGTGGTCTCCCCAAAACCATTCCTGGGGGACCCCCAGACTCAGATTCCTTGAGCTCACAACAAAGGGGAATAAACCATTTCCCTTCCCCCTCCTGCCCTCCAGGTGTTCCCTCCCTGGGTTCCTGGACAGATATACAGAAGCAAGCTCCGTGAATCTAAACAGAGAGACTCCACCCTCCCTGTTTCCAGTCCTGGAAAACACAAGTACCGAGATAGCTAATCTCACTTCCCCCTTACCCAGAGGGTATGCAAAGTCAGGCTTAGTAAATCTAACACAAAGAGATTTTCCCCCTGACTTCTTCCTCCCACCAATTCCCTGGTGAGCTGCAGACTCAATTCCCTGGAGTCCCCACTAAAGAAAAACTCCAACAGGTCTTAAAAAGAAAGCTTTATAAAAGAAAGAAAAATACATAAAAATGGTCTCTCTGTATTAAGGTGACAAATACAGGGTCATTTGCTTAAAAGAAAAAAATGAATAAACAGCCTCATCCATAAAAGAATACAATTTAAACATTCCAGCAACTACACACATGTAAATACAAAAGAAAACAATATAAACCTATTATTGTCTTACTATTCTTGTACTTACAACTTGGAAACAGAGATTAGAAAGCCAGGAGACAGAAAGATCACTCTCAGAGCCAAGAGGGTCAGACACAAGACAAAGAACTCACACACAAACTTCCCTCCACCCAGATTTGAAAAAGTCTTGTTTCCTGATTGGTCCTCTGGTCAGGTGTTTCAGGTTACTGGTGTTACCCCTTTACAGGTAAAAGAACATTAACCCTTAGCTATCTGTTTATGACACAGGGTCCCAGGTGAAACTAACAAAACAGTCTGGAGTCAACAAATGAGGTTAAATAAAAGCATAAAGGAAAAGAACCTGAAGGGGGCTTCAGCCAGGATATTTGCCTTTCTTACTTCAGAGGGCTTTGGTGGTCCAGAGTCCACTAGTCTCCAGTATAAGTCTCTTAGCCCAGGCAAACCATATTCTCTTTTCTGCAAGGACAGAGCTTCAGCTGACTCCGGCCTCTCTCTGAGAGCCTGTTTCCTTCCTAGGGTTGCCCCCATCTGACTTAACTCCTCCTCCAGTCCTGGCATGATTTGCTGGTGAGGTGAGTCAGTTCCACTGTAGCCCAAAGCAGCTCCGTAACGCCTTCCATGCCAGTGTGGGGTTTGTATACCCTGTCACAAGCCTCCTTAAGGCAAAGTGTTTAGAAGGAAAGTATTTCAGAGAAAATTTATTTTAAAGAATAGGACACACTGCATGTGTTTCTGGTTTACCACGTGTTTAACCATCTTCCACATAGGGACCTTAGGACTAAGTCTATATAGACTTTTCTGCAAAACTCTACTTTTACCTCCCTGGCAGACCTCAGTGACAGTCTCTAGGTAACCTGTGGTGACTTGTCCCCCTCCCCTTCAGGGATCAAGAAACTTTTAAACTGTTTATAGTTCTGTTGATCTATGTCCTCCCAGCCTGGAACAACAGCTGTGTCACTTTGGCCTAGAGCTTTCAACCCTAGAGTTTTCAAACTTTTTTCTGGCTACCCAGTTGAAGAAAATTGTAGATGCCTGTGTCCCAATGGAACTGTGGATGAGGGGGTTGGGTGTGGGAGGGCCTCAGGGCTAGGGCAGAGGATTGAGGTGCAGGGGTGATGGCTGCGGGGTGGGGCAGGGAATGAAGGATTCGGGGTGTAGGAGGGGGCTCTGGACTGGGACAGGGGGTTAGGGTGTGGGAGGGGACCAGGGCTCTGGGCTGGGAGTGTAGGCTTTGGGGTGAGACTGGGGATGAGGGGTTTGGGGTGCAGGAAGATGCTCCAGGTTTGGGGGGAGGGCTCAGCGCTGGGGTTGGGGGTTGGGGTTTGGGGCACAGGCTTCCCAGAGGCAGCCAGCAGCAGGTCCGTCTCCTAAGCAGAGGCACCCAAGCTCCCAGCCAATGGTAGTGTGGGAGCAGTGCGTGGAGCTCCATAGCCCTCCTGGCTAGGAGCTGGACCTGCTGCTGGCTGCTTCCGGGGCGCAGTGCGGGGTTAGAACAGTAGAGACTAGCCTGCCTTAGCCAGGCAGCACTGCTGATGGGACTGTTAATGTCTTGGTCAGCGGTGCTGACCAGAGCCACCACAACTAAGTGCCTTATGCTCTGTGACCCAGTACTGCGTCATGACCCCCAGTTTGAAAATCACTGGCCTAGATCCTGGAAGTATTCCATTGTCTTTCAAGTGTGTGCTTGGGTGTTCTTATCTGGGAGGCCATTGTGTCACCTTCCTAACTAACCCCACTGAATTTAAGCATTATAGGCATATAATAAACCAGGGGTCGGCAACCTTTCAGAAGTGCTGTGCCGAGTCTTCATTTGTTCACTCTGACTGAAGGTTTCACATGCCAGTAATACATTTTAACGTTTTTAGAAGGTCTCTTTCCATAAGTCTATAATATATAATTAAACTATTGTTGTATGTGAAGTAAACATCTTAAAAACCTTATTTAAGAAGCTTAATTTAAAATTAAATTAAAATGCAGAGCCTCCTGAACTGGTGGCCAGGACCCAGGCAGTGTGAGTGCCACTGAAAATCAGCTTGCATGCCGCCTTTGGCATGCATGTCATAAGTTGCCTACCCCTGTAATAAACATTCCACAAATCCCAATAAGTTAGTGGAATAGACATACAGGCAATTCTAATAACCCAGAGTTGTAGGTGAATTAGTGTTCATAAAATGGCTACATCTCAGTATTCATAACATCACTACATATCAGTTCTACGTCAGTCACAGAAATAAGGGCATCAATTAGCCCGAAGAACCTTTATTACTGGTGATAGTGTATGGCAAGGAAATGACCTAAGCTGGCTCTCAAAACAGGATGAATTTGCAAGTAAAGACGTTTCTGTTACTTGTAAACACATCACTTTTGATATGGAAATCATTAGGATGCACTAAACACAGAACCCCATGATGCCATTTTGCACTGTTACTTTGCAAAGTAGAACCAAGAATTAAACTTTTTTTGTTCTGTATTTTAGATTCCCCCACCCCTGTGCTAGTGCAGTCTTTGATGCTTTAGAGATTGATTGTTATAATAAATGAACCCTGAACATAGTGATCAGTCTTAAAACTTTGAGTACACCACTTTCATAGACTGGGTATCTTTCTCTTGGTTCTGGTGAATAGCGCTTTTCCCATAACCTGTATATAATGATTGTAATGTGGTACAGCAGGAGCGGCGCCAGGGTTTCTGACACCCTAGGTGGACGGCTATTTCGCCACCCCCGCGGGTCCGGTGGACCTACCGTAGTCATGCCGGCGGACGGTCTGCTGCTGGAAAGGCTCCGGTGGCGCTGACGCAGTGATGCCAGTGGGCGGTCCGCTGGTCTAAAGGCTCCGGTGGACCTGCCGCAGGCATGATTGCGGTAGGTCCGCCGGAGCCTTTAGACCAGCGGATCACCTGCCAGCATCACTGCGGCAGCTCCAGCGGACCCGTGTGCCGCCCCCCCGGCAAAATAGCGCCCCCCTAAAATTCTGGCACCCTAGGCCATTGCCTAGGTCGCCTAAATGGTAGCGCCGGTCCTGGGTGTAGGATGGCATCAGAGTTGGCATGGGCTGAGGTCTCCAAGCCCAAGGATCAGGGAATTCACCAGAAAGGAACTCCTAGATCTATAGAGGCAGAAGATAGCCTGTCTGTGTCTACCACACTGGGGCCCTCTGTTCCTGGAAGCATTGCTCCTTTGGGAGCCATGTGGCAGACTTCCCATGTATCTGTTTCATAGCAGACATAGAGCAGACTCTGCAGAAGCATAATCCTTCAGTGGTATTTTCAAACAGAGCTCTTCTGGCTGAGCATGGAATGGTGCTACACAGATTCTAGTCCTCTGCTCCATTCTGACTGAGCAGTGTTTGATACAGGCCTTTTCATTTTTGTTGCCCTCTGCTGAACTCTCTCCAATTTGTCCACATCCCTTCTGTAGTGGGGGGACCAAAACTTGGTGCAATACTCTGGGCGTTGCCTCACCAGTGCCAAATAAAGGGGAATAATCACTTCCCTCAATCTGCTGGCAATGCTCATAATAATACAGCCTAATATGCTGTTGGCCTTCTTGGCAACGAGGGCACACTGCTGACTCATATCCAGCTTCTCATCCACTGTAATCCCCAGGTCCTTTTCTGCAGAGCAGTCGGTCCCCAGCCTGTAGCAGTGCATGGGATTCTTCCTTCCTAAGTGCAGGACTCTGCACTTGTCCTTGTTGAATCTCATGAGATTTCTTTTGGCCCAATCCTCCAATTTGTCTAGCTCACTCTGGACCCTATCCCTACCCTCCAGCCTATCTTCTTCTCCCCCTAGCTTAGTGTCATCCGTGAACTTGCTGAGGGTGCAATTAACCCCATCATCCAGATCATTGATAAAGATGTTGGACAAAACTGGCCCCAGGACTGACCCCTGGGCACTCCGCTTGATACCAGCTGCCAACTAGACATCGAGCTGTTGATCACTACCCATTGAGCCCGACAATCGATCCAGCTTTCTAGCCATCTTATAGTCCATTCATCCAATCCATACTTTTTTTAACTTGCTTGCAAGAATACTCATTCTCAGATCTAGCACTAGCCACTGTTCTCCCTCAATCACATCCACAGATGATTCATAGACCTCTGCAGGTATCTAACATGAGGTGGCATCACCCAACATAACACTCATCCAGCACGGAGGATAAAATACAGAAGCTTTACCATTGGTGTAGCAGATGGAAAGTAACAGCTCTATGCTTACTAATGTTGGTCAGTAGGACTTAAATTAAACAGCATAAATAACATTAAAAGAGAAAACAGTTCTCAAAACTACCAGCTAATAACAGTTGTCTTTCTGGTTTAGTATCTAGAGTGGTTCAGACTCCTATATGACCATCTTCCCTTTCAGAAGACGTCAATGATTTAATAATAGGTTACACCAAAACATCTTGCTCAAGTGGATAGGATGCTAGATTCTGAAAACCTGAGTTGTAGTTGAGGGAGGACAGTGGTTAGTGCTAGATCTGGGAGTGAGGGGAATAAATGGGTGATAAGGAGAGGGCAGGATCTGCAGCTGGGACAGTGGAGTCGGGCACTGACTGGGAGGAGGAGATGCTGACTTGGGGAAAAGACACAAGCTTTTTAACAGAGAGCAAAAGAGGTTCTGAATGTGTGGAAATGGAAGGAACAGTAGTGCTCCTGAAGACAAGACAGGTTGCCCAAAGTGGAGGGTTGCCTGGCATATTAGTGGAGATAGGGGTGGGCTGTGAGGATTAGGTACATCCCATGCAATATACCTGGAGTGCCCCTGAGTTTCAGGATAAAATAGTACTTGGGTGTGTGGGAAAAACTATTAAAATCTGCTTTAAACAAAATACTAAAGGCATCCTCCAGTGTTGCTGCAGGGGAATTACCTTCCATTATGAAAGAGCGATCTTATTGTAGGGACATGTTCAGAATGTCCTCTGACAGAAAGCACACAAAAGGGCATTAAATAAATACTATTTCTTGAGCACTAGGATTGCGTGTGGTGGTGTCCAGATAGAGGAAGACATAATCTTTACCCAAAACTTCTACCAATCTAGATCAGAAAAGAATGGACACAAACCGAGAGAAGACAGTGATTCCAAATTAAGTGCCAGATCCTGAGCATGACTCTGGATCTGGCCCCAAAGCTCTCTCTCTATCTGTCCTTAATTGATCCTGTTGGGTTTACAGTGGTACGGAAAATTGTGTCCTTGTACAAAGTGGAGCGAGGAGTGGCTCCCTTGCATTATGTACATGAAATGGAAGGAGTAGGGGATGACTGGCTTATTTACATCCGATGTTACCACATATTGGACAGGAGTAGGGGAGAGACCCAGTGTATAAAGCGAGAACCATACAGTAGGTGGGGGAGGGGATGGAGGTGGGGAAAGAGAAAATGGAGAGTCAGAAGGAGTAGAGCAGCCACAAGGGGGAGTGTGGGGAGACAGGACTTCTAGTAGTTACTCTAATTATATAGGAAGTACAGAAGAGAAAAGATCAAGAGGGAAAGATGGAAGAAAAGAAAACAGAATGGGGGAGAGGAGGAGGAGAGAGTGGAAGGGGTATTATAAGGCAATGTAGCACAGGTCATGCCAGTCTCACTGCTAGACTAATATGTTATAAAAATACTACAAGGACAGGAGGAGGATCTATTACAAGTTTATGTAACATAATTCTTCTAACCTGATCATTTCCTATCTGTTCTTGTTCCTTTATGCATGTGATCCGAATTTATTATCTGAATATTCTAACATCTATAATGTTCTTGGATTACGGGTTCATTAAATATATCTAGATGACTATCTTAGTATTATAAACATATTTCAACATGTCTTGTTATCAGTTATGCTCATTCCACTCATAGGGATGTGTGTTCTATAATAAAAACAGAAGAGTACTAGTAATTCAGAGATCTAAAATAGTTTACACTTCTCACAGCTGCAAAGAATTTTACACTTGAGCCAAGTGTAACATAAAGCTACATCCTGTGACAGGGGAAGAGACTGCAGTGAGAGTGACTTACCAGATCTATAAACAACTGGAAGCATCTTGAATGACATTTGTTTATACCAAAACTCTGTCCTTTTTTTTTAGCATAGCCTCTTAATAAAGATTAATGACTCTTCAATTGTCTAGCACTTCCGGTGTGCATTCCAATGTAAACTTACTAAAACTAGACAACTTTTCATTTTTAAAATATATTCTTTTTTTCAAATGTCAGCTTAAAATTCATGTACTTGATAACTTGATAACCCTGCATTAAAGCCCTCGAAATAGAAATACTTCTCTCAGGGAGAAAATCCAGTTTAATAAAGTAACTATTATCCTTCTGCAAAACAGCATCTAGGAAGCTCCAAATACAGTCACATTTTTTTCCATGCAGAACATACTATTTTTATGTATCATGTGACTCTCTCAGCATTTGTAGCCCCCCCCCACACATATTGCTGTGCACACACAGCATGTTACTCAAATACCAGTAGAATCAGATTGCTAGTGTGACATTCTGACACATCTGGGTAACGTTAGAACAATGAAACTGTCAGCCAGTTGGGGAGGTTCATGAGTGCGGGATACTGAACTTTCGCAGGAGCTGCCTCTAGATTAATGAAACTCACTCCTGCAAGGGATAAGAATGATCATAGAATGAACTGCTTCCAAAACAAAATGCCAAACTCACAACATAAGTCTCAGTCTGTGGAAGTGAGGAGGAAATTTCTCTCTCCCCATTCTTCAGGTACCCTGGCACCTAGATTATTTATTTGAGTTTAGCAGAGGGAGAGTGTTTATCCCCGCATGCTGCTGGCACCAGCCTCTGTGTAGAAGGATGCCAAACATCAGAAAACCTGTGAGGGGTGTTGCCTGTGTTTCACGGATGTTACTATCCTACTGCTCCTCTGCTGGTGCATACAGGACTCTCTGCTGCCCCTCCATATGACTAAGGGCATGGAGCATATAGGAAGCATGGCTACCCTATGTGGAGAGGGGATGAGTCTGGTGATACCTGCCTCAGGTGAGGTTGCTCATCACCCTGTGGTGAATCCCCAGTAGAAATGGCCCTTATGCTTTACTCAGGCCATTTTAGCATGGTTTCTGAGCTTCTCTTCTCCCTTAAAGTAAGTTACTTTACTGGTTCAGCACAGCTGGCATAGAGACAGTGCCACACTCGTGTGTCTGGCTGTTTGCAGAGTAGTGCTGCTGCCTAGTGTCCACTTGCATCCGCTCCCAGCTCAGCATCTTCCTCCCCTCAACCATCTTGAATACTAGTCTTACTTCACACTCCCACTGCACCAACATGGAAGATTTCAGTCCAACCTCTCATTTCATCTGAACAACCACATCCCTCATGATAGTTCTCAGCCCTCTCTCCCCCCGGCTGCTCTCTCTCCTCTTCTATGCTCTTGACATCAGTGGTAGTAAGTAGAGGAGCCTTTCCTGGCTCCTCCCTTCTTCTCTCTTGACTTCACTTCCCCACCCCATAAAAGTTGCATATCATGTTATTAAGCACTGGCCATATTCTTGTACAAAACACGAACAAGGACATAGACCTTGCCTTGTAAAGCTCACAGTCTGTGAAAACAAGGTATGGGGCTTTTGAGAGCCTCTTGAATTCTGAGAGATTGTGTAACTGAACCTTAGTGGATCGCCAGCCATAGACACCTCCCATTGTCCTCCCTCCTCTTATCCCCACACCAGCAGATGAGAACAGAATCCCTTTTACTGGGCTCTCATCTTCAGCTTTTGATAGTGGAAAGGGGAGAAGTTGTAGAAAACTTTGCATTGTGTCTCATGCATTTGGTTCTACTCCTTTGTCCTGGTTCTGCTTGAAGATCTGGGGCCTGAGGATCATTTAGCCCTAAAGATCCAGTGTTTGAGAACTAGACAATTAAGTACCTCAATCCCACTTTTATATTCTTGAAAATCTCCATTTGGTTTGGTGTCAAAGATGATAGCATGGTTTTGTGAAAAATAACAACAGTGTCTCATGATCCTACCTTGTCTTATCGGTGTTGTTTTTCGTTCTGTTTTCTGTTAGATTCAAGACTCCATTCTTAAGTACTTTGGGAGTCATACAAGAAGAGCAATTTTGTATGTTCCTCCTTCCTGTGGTAAAAAAGAACTTCAGCTATATCAGCGCATCCTAGCACAATATGGATATACAGTGACAGTCCTTGAAGACAGGAAACTGATTGTAGGCCTTGGACATGAGCACCACTACCAAGGTAAGAATGATGAGAAACAAATTATTGCTGAAGTTTTGTCAGTAATCCCATTCATTCAGAATATCCATCATTGAATTTAATTTATAAACCAGTTTGACTAGGGACTTAAAGTCACAATCTGGCCTTGTCCAGTCACACAGATACTTACTTTTCCACATAGGGATGCTCCTTCTATCAATTGCTTGCTTTTTAACTCCACCCCAGCTCTGTTATTCATCCTATCCCAGGAGGTCAGTTCTGCTGTAGTATCTGAGTGCCTTTTGTTACAACAATCTGTCAGATGTGGTTCTTTCTCTTACCCTCTTCCGAGGAGAACTGTGCGTGCAGTATACCTTTGCTGTTTGGATAGGATTTTTGTATGTTTTTAAATATGCACACTGTTTTGTGTTTGTTAGAGATGGTAAGGTCGAAGAAATGTGCCTTGCACATGGAGTGGATGGTGGTGGGCTTTGTAATGGTCCTTAGTTCCTGTGAGAATTTGTTTCACAGTTTGAGACTAGCTCCTGCACAAATGAGCTGTACCTTTATGGTAGAAAGTTTCATTGTGGGATTTCATTGAGGGATGGACAGCCACAGTCTTCAGCCTGGACCTTTGGATGGTCTTTTAGGTGTGTGGGGCCCAGGCCATTGAGGGCCTTGAAGATATGGATCAAGATTGGAAGCCAGTGTAGAAACTGGAGAAAATTCACAGAAAGAGATCACCCAGCACTCTGTCAATGGAAGAAAATGACAGTTCTGGTATTTTTATTATGTGGTTTGTTGTTCCTTATTGTAAAGAATAATTATATTCTTGTCATTCATACTTGCAGAAACTTCCTGCAGTTATCAGATACCTCACTGTTGTTTTATTATTTAACTAATCTCAGTTGGATAATGTGAAAATTATTCTGTGGGGCTGCTTAGAACACACTGTATTGAACACAGCAAATTTCCACTATTATTTTATGATATGTTTTATAGGTTAAGTTTTAAAGATTGTTTTTAAGGTAAGGTGTATACATTTTCCCTGATGAGCTGCCTCCTTATTAGAATACGAAGCGTTAGCTGTGTCTCTCTTAAAAAAAAAATCTGGTTTCTCAGCACTGTCATTTTCCACTCACTACCTGCCATCAATACACATCAGTTCAGTGACAAGACACAGCACATCTGCAGCCCACGCTGATGCCAGATGGATTTAGCTACAAAGTGGTATGCGGTCCAGCCAACATCCCATTCTCTGGGGATCACGTAAAGCACATCTGTGACATCCTTTTTTGGCTTAACTGGGTGATGGTGCATGGTTCACTTAAAACTGCTGTAGAGGTTTGTAACCAGTAAACAAACCGTCTGCAGATTTTCTGTAGATATTTATATTTTTACATCCTGTGCCAATAATCCCTGCACAATTTTTTTGCAGTAATGGGAACAAAAATAGCAGAAGTGCTTTATACACTTTCCATCACTGTCCTGACGTACCTGCAACTTTCAGCATATGTTAGCTGTATAGAATAAATGGAACAAACAGCGGTTTAATGTAAAGAGTAAGAGCCTTCTAATTCCATTATATAGCAGCATAGACTATTTTAACTGCTTCCAGGGCTGTATATATTCCTAGCTTTAAGGTTATGTTGTTATTTTTTTTTAAAGTAAAAAGCAGAAGAACATGGCTGCATTCCAAACTGATGATCTTAGCCTAGAGCTGAAGAAGTTATAACTGGAATTATTTTCCTCTTGCTGGTAAATTATGTTTTCTAGTGTTTTGCGTGGTGTAGTACTGTACACTGTATTCTGGAGAAGGCTATTTTGAATTATGTTATGTCATAACATTTTCCTAACAAGATTGCAATAATTTATAAAAATGTGTTCCTTGGAGGCGCTATTAAAAAGATATAGATAATAGAGAAATATAGATCACAAATATTGTGGAAAAATCTATAAAAAGAATCCCTCCTCTTTGCCTGTTCTAATTTAGTGCCTTGGTCTGGTGCTTTTATTTTTGTGCAGTTTCAAGTTTTGAAAGTCTGTGGTGTTCATGTAACTTTCATAGTTCAGACTGATTTCTTTAGGGTTTCTGTTTATGCTGGCTGTGAGCCAAAGGGCCTAGCTGTAGTCATATATGGGAAAAAAATCACTACAAAACATTCCTAACTTTTTTGTGCTGATTAATAATTAATTTGAGGCCAATTATACTCCCATGTGAAGTCCAAGTACAGCTGATAAACTGGAACTCCATAAGGGTCAGAGTCCTTTTCAACACCTGGGTGGCAGTCGCTACTCCTGACTGCTCTGTAGAGAAGGTAGAAAAAATTGTTTCTTTTTGTGGAAAAGTCTGGCTTTTTGTCAAAAACCAAAATGTCTTTGGCAACTGTAAAATATCTGGGTTTTGGATAATTTTGAGGGGGGGCGGGGGAGGGGTTAAGGTTTCTGATGAAAAATCCATCATATACTGCTTTCTGCAAAAAACGTTTATTTAGTCAAAAACCCAATTTTCCACTGGGAAAAGTTTTCAACTGGAAAGAAATTTTCAACTAGCCACACTGCTCTGGCTTCACTCTTCTTGCCTCTAACTCCCCATGAAGGGAATGGCCAGTGGATCCATGGAATCAGGGATCCACTATTCTGCTCCTGCCCATGATGCTTTAAATCTTCTCTCTGCACCAGCCCAGCATGAGCCCCTAAAGGATACACACAACCTGAGTGAGCTCCTGCCTTGCCTCGCAGCTGCTCTCACCCCATATGGCAGGGCCCCCAGGGCTGCTGAGGAAGGACAGAATTTGCTTCCAATTTGTTTCCAGTGGGATTTTTGAGTTTTGTTCAGTACGTCTGCCACAATGGTCTCGCCTCCCTTGCCTGTCAATCAGGCATATGGTAGTTGTTGTAGTAACTAAACAAGGTACTAACAAAATTCAACAGAACTTTATTTTTAAAGTAAAAACCTATTTACCAAGCTGCTGCTGCACCCTTGGTAGCTCTCACTCAGCCTCCTTCCTGTTTCCTGTCCTTTCAGACTCCGAACAGCCAGTGCTCCCAGTTCTAATAATTACAAGCAACATCTAAACACTGCATTCCCTCCTCTCTTAAGAAACTCTCCCAATTAAAATAAACATTGTTGTTCTAACCACAGGAACAAATAGGAAACAAAACACTCTACTGTTGGTATAAATATTACACTGAAAACACTGTAGGTACTACATAACATAGTCTCTAGTCCAGACAGGTGGTCGTCTGGGTCTGACAGGCCGTCTCTCAAGCCCTGGTTCCAGTGCAACGTCTTGTTGTGTTGATACTGCGGTGAGGTAGTCCAACGTAGACTGGGTGTTGGCATAATCTCCTCCTGGTGCATAGGCAGATGCAAGATAAGAAGCATTCCATACTTGCACATCAGAAAGTCGATAGGTGTAAGGTCCCTTCTTCTCTATGATTTTAAGAGGAGCTGTGAATTTATGGTCCCCTTTGTGTAAAGTTCCAGGTTCTGTTATTTTAAGGAAGGAACGACACTCAAACTTTGGTTCCTCAGAACCCCACTGCTTGTCTGTGAAAGCCTTATACTTTGCTTGGTTCTGTTCAACTGTTGGGGCCTCAGGTCGTGCCTATAACAATGCAGCAACGTTCAGTTTAGTATTCATCTGCTTCCCATGCAGTCACTCAGCAGGTGATCTTTGCGTTGTGGCATGTCGTGTAGCCCGGTATCCTTGCAATAAATCAGTAGTGAAGGGTATCCACAATCGCCCTTCCAGTTGAGCCATTTCCAAACTCTCTTTCAAACTTCTGTTAAACCATTTGATTTCCCCATTGGCTTGAGAGTACTATAGGGATGGACCTTCTGTGTAAAATGTTCTGCTCTGCTAGAAAAGTTTCAAGCTCCAGGGAAGTAAACTAACTACCATTATCTGAAACCAGTTCTTTGGGGTTACCTTCCCTGCTAAAAACTGAGGAGAGGAACTTAATTACTATAGCAGAAGAGATTTGCAATGTAAATGCTACTTCAGGCCATTTACTGAAATAGTCTATTAAAGTGATGGCATAACGACAGTCAATTGGAGCAGTATTAACGTGTCAATTGCCATTTTTTCCCATGCAGATACAGGAAGAGGAACAGGCTGTAATGGAGGGATACATGTCACTGCTGTCTTATCATGCATTTGGCAATTGACACAAGATTTTATGAGTGCTTCAGTTTGAGAGTCCATCCCTGGCCACCAATATAGATCCCGTAGTCATCGTTTGGTTCTGGCAATTCCTTGATGAGTATCGTGTGCCAGGTGTATAAGTTTTGACTGTAATTCTCCTGGCATAAGTAGCTGGTGTGTACCTCATAGCACAGAGCCATCGAGCAAAGAAAGTTCATCCTGAACTCTAAAATAAGGCAACAAAATTGGGTCACGGTTTTTAGGGTTACTGTGCCATCTCTTTGTCAGAAATTCCATAGTTTTTGTTGAATTGGACACGCTGAACAAGCAGCTTGAAATTGTTCTTTTGTAACTGCAGTAAGAGTGTTTGTAATAAGCACAACCACTACATCCTCATCCTCTGGTGGGGCATCTGGTGAAGGCAAAGGCAGGTGAGAAAGGCAATCAGCTACCACATTTTGGTTTCCAGGCTTATATTCCAGTTCATAATTGAAAGAGAGCAGTTTTGCAGACTATCTAGCAATACGATATCCTGCTCTTCCCAGTCCTTTTGTGGTGAGCAACATCATCAAAGGGCTGTGGTCTGTGCACAACTTGAACGTGTGGCCCCACAGGGAAGTTCTCCATTTTTCAGTAGCCCAGAACAAGCCAGTGCTTCTCTTTCGACTGTAGAATATTTTATATCAGCATTACTCAGTGTCCTTGAAGAAAATGCAACAGTCCTCTCTGTGTTGTCCTCATGAAGTTGTGTGAGGACAGCCCCAAGTCCATAATCAGAAGCATCAGTAGTTACAATTGTGGACAATGCAGGACTGAATAGTGCAAGTACTGGACTATGTACAATCAAGTCTTTCACCGTTTTGAAACTAGCACGTGCATCCATTGTCCACACTAAGGTTGAACTTCTCCGCAGTAATTCTCGTAACGGTTCAATGACAGAAGCATAATTGGGAATGAATTTTGCATACCAGGAGGTAGGTAAGACCCAAGAAGAAACATAAGGTTTGCAAATCCGTTGGAGGAGGAGCATTTGAAATTGCCAGGATATGATCTGGATCAGGTTTTAGTCCAGCCTGTGAAATTGTATGCCGCAGAAAGGAGAGTTCAGTTTGTCTAAATTTGCATTTGGACCAATTGAGCTTGAGGCCTGCTTTGCTGATGTGGTTTAGTATAGACTGCAGGTTATTGTCATGCTCCTCAGAAGTATTTCCAAACACGATAATATCATCCAAATAGCACTGAATTCCATGTTGATTCTTCAGAATCAATTACATCATTTTTTGGAAGGCACATGGAGCTGATGCAAGACCGTATGGAACACATTTAAAATGAAGTAGTCCCTCATGTGTAGTAAATGCTGTGAAGTCTCTGCTATCTTCATGCAACATAACCTGGTGGTATGCGCTCTGCAAAACATTGTAGAAAACATCTTTGCTCCATGGAGTTCTGCAAATACTTCTTCTATGTGAGGAAGAGGATGGCTGTTAATCACAATAGCTTTATTTGGCTCCCTTAAGTCCACACAAAGGCAAATGCCTCCACCCTTCTTCTGTGTCACTACTATAGGTGAAATCCATTCCGAGGAGTTAATCTCTTCAATAACGTCCTTTTGAACAAGTTTTCGAAATTCCTCTGAAACAGCTTCCCTGGCTGAAAATGGTAAGCCCATCATTTCTGTCATACAGGCATCACATTATTCTGCATTTTAACTTTATGCAGAAACCCATAAGCACAGCCGAGTTTCTCCTCAACTTGCTGTTGGGTCCCAGCTGAAACTGATGTGTGTACCGCAAGAGTGCTTTGCTGAAGAAGATCAATTCGTCCGTTATCTACCCTGAGATTTAAAGCAGCCAATAAATCTCTGCCAAGGAAAGGAGTGTCTTTGTGGACAATGTAGAACTCTGCAGTTACACAACAATCACCAAAAGTAACTATTGCTGGCAGGCAACCATGTACTGAAATATGTTTTTTTGAATAGCACACCAACTGAAGTTTGGGTTCAGTAAGAGGCACATCTTTAAAGTAATGCAAATAGAGGGAATCAGGTAATATAGATACTGCTGAGTCAGTGTCCAACATTAGCTGAATAGAGTGTGATTTGCATGAGGTTATGGCGGAAACATTCATGGTGAACTTTATTAGTTCTGGAATATGTGCAGTAGTGCTTTTTGTCAAGTTAAGCTGTGAGCCAGAGGCAGGCCCTGCTCACAGAAGCTGGCAAGGAAAGGGCTGATGCTGCAAAAAGAGACATACCTAAAAGGTACTGGACACCAGGTATCAAAATATTGATATCAATCGGCTGCGTGCGTGTGTTCCCTCTGTGTGCTGCTCCAGCACTGCACAGATAGCTGACACAGCAGACCCCGAGAGAACCCCCAAAGACCACAGACTCTAGTAAGGTACGAAGGCACATTGGCCAGGTTTATTGTCGAAGAGAAATACAGTCTCCAGCTCTCTGGCAAATGAAGTCAAAGGTGCTGCTAAGATACAGCTAGCCAGTACATATGTGCTCCCTGGCAATGGACTCACCTCAGTCAGTGGTGGGACTTTCCACTGCCCCCTAGGCTGGACAAAGACACTGCCCCAGGAATGCATTCTTATAGACAGGTACAAACAAGTTACACCTCACTCCTGATGTACTGAGGTTCAAACCCTCTACGTAGTAAGGTGCCGCCTCTCACTTTGTACATGTTGGTTCGAACAAAACAACTCTATCCATCATATTACCCTTTTGGCCCAGTCATTGGGAAGGGTCAGCCTGTTCCTTGTTATCTGTGTGGAGTGTACAAGTATGTGAATGTTCTGATATCTGGTGTCCAGTACCTTTTAGGTATGTCTCTTTTTGCAGCATCAGCCCTTTCCTTGCCAGCTTCTGTGACTAGGGCCTGTCTCTGGCTCACAGCTTAACTTTGCTTTATGTTAGCAAAGTCTTGACCATTACTTTAGTTCAGGCCTTAGGCCTCATACCAGGCCTCTGATACCAAAGTTTATATCTCAGGGCCTCCTATTACTACATTCTCCCACTTTTTTTTTTTTTTATGGGGAGGATGTTTGCCCATCGTCCTGGAAAAGCATAATGCATGGACTAAAGATAACCCAGTGGGCTAAACAGTTATGTGGTTATCTTACTTTATCATCCATTCACTCATGCCCCATCTGTCTCTAGTCTGCACATTCCCACGTATGACTGATAGACAAATTTTATTATTCAATTATTTTTTAATCCCTTATGGTGGGCCTGGGAATGTTAGGCCTGGGACCATGACTGAGGAATGTAGTATTATGATTGAGTCTTAGAGGCACTCCCAAATAATTAATATATATGAATTATATGGATATGGCATATATATTTGTAGTGTGTATGGGCATAGTATGTATATGTACCTATGACATCACCTTATATCCAAGCGTAACCATGGCTGAAGTGCCATTTTTGCCACAGCCTCAACCTGTGTTTGGAACCAGGATCTTGGAGCTGCACGGAAAAGAGTAAAAGGATTAGAATAAGCAGGAGAGAGTGCTCCATCCATGCCTCTCCTCTCCAGCTTTCCACATTGAGCCCTTTCTGCACTGTGTGTCAGGGGCCTTCTTCTCATAAGTACAGAGCTGCTGAACTGCTGCTAATAGTGATGAACTGTGGACTGAACTACACTTCAGGGCCCTGGCAGAGTCTCAGACTTTTCTTCCAGCATTCTCTGCTGTTCCTTCCCTCTCTTCTTTGTGGGGAAACCTCTTATCCTTGGAGCTATAATGAGAATTAACAGGGCCTGTGTAGCCTCAGTGCTTAGTGATGTGCTGCCAAAATTTTAACCAGGACCTCCTTCAAAAATGCTCTGCCTCATCTGCCTCACTCAGCAATTCATGAGACTAAAATGCATTTCCATCCTCCATAAATTCATTTGTTCCCTATTTTCTCCTGCTACCTGAAAAAAATCAATTCCACACTCCCCCCTCCCCTAAAATTAATAAATTACATGAGTCCCTCCTCCCAAATCCATCAGCTTTTCCATACTTTGATCAGTACTTTTGCAGTTTCCCCACATTAACAATGCATGTAGGTAGTGCAGTTACAAATCGAGTGTAGCTGGCCAGAATGGGAGAAGCCAGAAAGCAAATGCTCTATGCAACCTGCTTCCCTGAGACAAGGACAATTTCAGCATGAAAACATGCCTAAAATCGTACCAAGAGTATAAGAAACATGGGCATAAACTAGTCAGATTAAAAGGATTAGAGCTACCTCGTGAGCTCAGACTCCATCAAGGACTGTAGGCAGGATTAACTGAAATCTTCAATGCTTATTTTTAAATTGTCCATAGTATTGTTAGGAACAATGTCTTACTTCTGGACATTCCAGTCGCCAGCCAGTTTCTGTGAAATCAGGTTAATTTTGGCAAACAATTATAAAGACACAAAAGGCCCAGAGGAAAACTGCTGTTCTATAAACATCTGGTTGCCATTTTCAATTACCAGGACCAACCCACTTAAGGAAGTATAGTTTTTTTGGAACAGGAATGAGACACTGGGTTTTTTGTTCTTTGCACATAATGGAGGGTAAAGGAAATGTCAGGACTAAAGAGGTCACTAGAAGCTCAGCTTTTATAAATAAGAAAGTCTCTGAGAAAATTAATGTAAATTGAACCCAAGTTCTAGCACTGTAAACAACCCTGCTGAGTTAAGGTTAAATAAACATGACTAAAGACCCAAGCATGCCAATAAAAGCACAAACTCTCTCCTGTCATAAATAAATGACTCATTTTCATATTGTGCAAAATAATGACAATGAAGTTGGCCACAAAGTGACTATGTGCATGTCGCAGTCTAAATAAAAAAAATCTTCTAAGGTTGCTGGATAAAGAACATTTCCTCAAAAGCATTGTAGGTTTGGTTAACTAAGGGCTTAAAAGCACATCGGACGCTGTACAAAATCTGTATGGTGTGTGTTTCTGGCAAAGCTTTGTCAAGTGAAAATATACATTTCAAATGTATACTGTTCTCCCGTCTTTCAGCAGAAGAACTTTGTAGACTCAATGCACAAGAAAGGCTCATAGGCATTTGTTAGGTTTGTTCCACTTCATTATAATGAAAACTCAATTTTATTTGAGAAAAAAATATGTTACAAACACAAGAAAATAACATTTTGGTCACTCTTATGTTGCTTTTAATATTGCTGTTTGTCTGTTTGCTAACTACTACTTAGTGTGGGTCTGATCCCATACCACTGATGTCTATGTAAGTATTGCCACTTATTTCAGTAGGAGCCATATTAGTCCCTAAAATACCCATATAAATTTTATTCTTTAATGGGATTATGCATTATAATGCTAGTGTATACTAGCATACTGTGTACTTTTCAAAAACATATTCATTCTCCTTGCTTATTTTGAACAGATCATGTTGTCATTTCTTTAACCTAAGTGCACTGAAAACATTTCTGTAGATCATTGTTGAAACAGGGTGAAAAAACCTTCTGTAAAGTAGTAAGTTTTTAAAAAATAAGATGAGCTGTTTGCCCCCAAAAGGGAAGGTGTTTACTGATTATTTCAAAATAATTTTGAATACTGCATTTTACCAATTTAAAAACAAAATAACAAAAAATTGATAGTTACAATAACAATGTAAACTTCTTGGAATATATATTCCAAACTTAATCACATGCATGAGTACATCCCAGAGCCAGTACTATGATAACTTTTATGTTGAGTTATAGCTTAAAAGAATTACAATATTTTAGCAGTCTGAATAGAGTAGCTAAAATTAATACTTTTCTTGAATGAATTATGCCATGTTAACAGAATATGAAAAGCAACATTATCCAGGCTGTAAAGCGGGGCTATGGTGTGACACTCCACTGAAATTAATTGAAATATACCAGGGATGAATTATCCTAGGTGGTATAAATACATGTGATTTACCATGCGGTGTTCATGTGAAAGCCTTTAAATTGGGGTAAGGATTAATTTAATAAATGTAGCAATATGTTAAGAAAGTTGCAACAATAAATAGTATACTAAAATAGCATGAAGCTCCAATCATGTGTACTGGGACATGTGCTCTTCAACATAATCAAATGATCTGGAAAAAGGGGTGCACAGTGAGGTAGCAAAATGTGCAGATGATACAAAATACTCAAGATAGTTCAATCCAAAACTGACTGCAAAAAGTTAGAAAGGGAATGCAGTAAATTGGGTGACTGGATGACAAAATGGCAGATGAAATTCAATGTTGATAAGTGCAAAGTAATGCGCACTGGAAAAAATAATCTCAACTATATATACAAAATGATTGAGTCTAAATTAGCTGGTACCACTCAAAAAAGAGATTTGGTAGTCATTGTGGATAGTTCTCTGAAAACATTTGCTCAATGTGCAGCAGCAGTCAAAAGAAAGGGATGGATAATAAAACAGAAAATATCATAATGCCACTATATAAATCCATGGTTCGCCCCCACCATGAATACTGCATACAATGCTGGTCACCTCTTCTCATAAAAGATGTATTAGAATTAGAAAAGGGACAGAGAAGGGCAACAAATATGATTAGGGATATGCAACAGCTTCCCTACGAAGAGAGCTCAAAAAGACCGGGGACTGTTAATCTTAGAAATGAGACAACTAAGGTGGGACTATGATAGATGTCTATAAAATCCCGAATGGTGTGGAGAAAGTGAATAGCATGATAACTACGGGTCTTGCATGGATGAGATAATGGTGTAGGGAGGAGGGATTTAGATTTATTAGGAACTGGGAAACTTTTGGGAAAGGGGGAGCCTATACAGAAAGGATGGACTCCCCCTAAACCAAAATGGAACCAGATTGCTGGCACTTAAAATTAAAAAGGTTGTAAAGCAGTTTTTAAGCTAAAGGCTGTCGGAAAGCTGACAGGTGCGGAGGAGCACGTGGTTCAGACAGAGACATCCCTTAGGGGAGAGTTACTAATGGAGGAGGAGAGTATGGAATACAGGTAGGATCTGGTGAGAAACAGTCAAATGAAAAAAAAGGCCCATACAATTACATCCTCTAATGGCAGACAGCTAAAGTGACAAATCTTTAAAATGCTTATATATATATATATATACACACCAGTGCTAGAAGTTTTAATAATAAGATGGGTGAACTAGAATGTCTTGTATTAAATGAGAATATTGATATAATGGGCACCACAGAAACTTGGTGGAATGAGCATAATCAATGTGACACAGTAATACCAGGGTACAAAATATATTGGAAGGACAGAACAGGTCATGCTGATGTGAGGGTGGAGGTAGCACTATGTGTGAAAGAAAGCACAGAATCAAATGAAGTAAAAAATCATAAATGAACCAAACTGTATCATAGTATCTCTATGAATAGTAATTCCATGTTCGAATAATAAGAATATAGCAGTAGGGATATATTACCAACCACCTGACTAGGATGGTGATAGTGACTATGAAATGCTCAGGGAGATTATAGAGGTTATTAAAATAAAAAACTCAATAATAATAGGGGATTTCAACTATCTCCATATTGACTGGGTACATATCACCTCAGGATGGGATGCAGAAATAAGTTTCTTGATATCTTAAATGCTTCTTGGAGCAGCTAGTCCTGGAACCCAAAAAAGGAGAGGCAGATCTTGATTTCATTGTAAGCGGAGCACAGGATCAGGTCCAAGAGGTGAATATAGCTGGATCACTTGGTAATAGTGACCATAATATAATTAATTTAACATCTCTGTGATGGGGAAAACACCACAGCGGCCCAACATGGAAGCATTTAATTTAAGAAAGGGGACTACACAAAAATGAGGAAGTTAGTTAAAGAGAAATTAAAAGGTATAGAGCCAAAAATAAAATACCTCCAAGCAGCATGGAAACTTTTTAAAGAGACCATAATAGAGGTTCAACTTAAATGTATACCCCACATCAAAAAAAAACATAGTAAGAGAACCAAAAAAGAGCCACTGTGGCTAAACAAAGTAAAAGAAGCAGTGAGAGATAAAAAGGCATCCTTTAAAAAGTGGAAGTTAAATCCTAGTGAGAAAAATAGAAAGGAGCATAAACTCTGGCAAATGAAGTGTAAAAATATAATTAGAAAGGCCAAAAAAGAATTTGAAGAACAGCTACCCAAAGACTCAAAGTAATAAATTTTTTTTGCTAAGAACATCAGAAGCAGAAAGCCTGCTAAACAACTAGTGGGGTCACTGGATGATCGAGATGCTAAAGGAGCACTCAAGGATGATAAGGCCATTGAGGAGACACTAAATGAATTCTTTGCATCAGTCTTCATGGCTAAGGATGTGAGGGAGATTCCCAGACCTGAGACATTCTCTTTAGGTGACAAATCTGAGGAACTGCCCCAGATTGAGGTGTCATTGGAGGAGGTTTTGGAACAAATTGATAAACTAAACAGTAATAAGTCACCAGGACCAGCTGGTATTCACCCAAGAGTTCTGAAGGAACTCAAATATGAAATTGCAGAACTACTTACTGTAGTCTGTAACCTCATTTAAATCAAGTTATGTACCAAATGACTGGAGGATAGTTAATGTGATACCAATTTTTAAAAAGGGCTCCAAAGGTGACTCTGGCAATTACAGGCAAGTAATCCTGACTTCAGTATCTGGCAAACTGGTTAAAACTATAGTAAAGAAAAAAATTATCAGGCACATAGGTTAACATAATTTGTTGTTGAATAGTCAACATGGTTTTTGTAAAGGGAAATCATGCCTCACCAATCTACTAGAATTCTTTGAGGGGGTCAACAAGCATGTGGACAAGGGGGATCCAGAGGATATAGTATATTTAGATTTTCAGAAAGCCTTTGACAAGGTCCCTCACAAAGGTTCTTAAGCAAAGTAAGCTGTCATGGGATAAGAGGGAAGATCCTATCACAGATTGGTAACTGGTTAAAAGATAGGAAACAAAGGGTAGGAATAAATGGTCATTTTTCAGAATGGAGGAGGTAAATAGTGGTGTCCCCCAAGGATCTGTACTGGGATCAGCCCTATTGAACATATTCATAAATGATTTGGAAAAAGGGGTAAACAGTGACGTGGCAAAATTTGAAGATGATACAAAACTACTCAAGATAGTTAATTCCTAGGCAGACTGAAAAGAGCTACAAAAGGATCTCTCAAAACTGGGTGATTGGGCAACAAAATGGCAGATGAAATTCAATGTTGAAAAATGCAAAGTAATGCTTATTGGAAAACATAATCCCAACTATATATATAAAATGATAGAGTCTAAATTAGCTGTTACCACTCAAGAAAGAGATCTTGGAGTCATTGTGGATAGTTCTCTGAAAACATCCACTCAATGTGCAGCAGCAGTCAAAAAAGCGAACAGAATGTTGGGAATCATTAGGAAAGAGATAGATGATAATACAGAAAATATCATAATGCCACTATATAAATCCATGGTATGCCCACATCTTGAATACTGCTTGGGAATGTAGTTGTCCCATCTCAGAAAAAATATATTGGAATTGGAAAAATTCAGAAACAGGCAAAAAAAATGATTTGGGTATGGAATGGCTGCCATATGTGGAGAGATTAATAAGACTGGGACTTTTCACCTTGGAAAAAGAGACAACTAAGGGGGGATATGATAGAGGTCTATAAAATCATGACTGGTGTGGGGATAGTAAATAAATAAGCAAGTGTTATTTACGCCTTCTCATAACACAAGAACTAGGGGCCACCAGAAATGAATAGGTAGTAGGTTTAAAACAAACAAAAGGAAGTATTTTTTCATATAATGCACAATCAACCTGTGGAACGCCTTGCCAGAGAATGTTGTGAAGGCCAAGACTATAACAGGGTTCAAAAAAGAACTAGATAATTTCATGGAGGATATGGCCATCAATGGCTATTAGCCAAGATGGGCAGGGATGGTGTCCCTAGCCTATTTGCCAGAAGCTGGGAATGTGTGACAGGATGGATCACTTGATGATTACCTGTTCTGTTCTTTCCCTCTGGGATACCTGGCACTGGCCACTGTCGGAAGACATGATACTGGGCTAGACGGACCTTTGGTCTGACCCAGTATGGCTATTCTTATGCTCTTAGGGGTCGATAATATTAATAAGAAGCAGGTTTAAAACAATAAAAGGAAGTATTTTTTCACATAATGCACAGTCAGTCTGAGGAACTCATTGACAGGGAAATTGTGAAGGTCAAAAGTATAACTGGATTTAAAAAGAACTAGATAAGTTCATGGAGGATAGTTCCATCAGTGGCTATTAGCTAAGATGATCAGGGCCACAAACCCAAGCTCTGGCTATCTCTAAACCTCCAACTGCCAAAAGCATCTGGCATTGGCCACTGTCAGACAGGATACTGAGCTAGATGGACCATGGGTCTGACCCAGTGTTGCTGTTTTTAGGTTCTTTTGTAGTATATTTTTCAACATTAACCTTATTCAATATATGGACCAAAGCCAGGGCTCTAGCGTGGACTTTGCAAAGAGCCTGACAATGTTCTGTTAAATGTATACATTCTTAAAGAGCCATATACTACATTTACTGATAAGGATGTTTATTTTTCATAAAATATTAAGTCCTCCATCGAACCATGTTTATTATACTCTCACAAGCTGTAATTTTAAAATAGAATACTGAATATTTTAATATTATATTGAAAATCATGTAAAAAACCCTGGATGTGTATATGGATGTAAAGTTGGCTTTCATAAACAGATGTTAAAAAAAGAAAAAAATGTGTCTAACTTATTTAGAAACCAGTACCTTTGAGTTATGCATGATGTTTCTCAGCTTTCTGGAAAAGTTTATTTATACAGAAAGCCAAATTTAATGAAAGTAATGGCAACCAGTAACAAAAAATAATTAATTATATCAATCAGTCTTTGCAGATAACTCTCCTGTCACCGTGCCTTGTGAGTCACAACTGAGAATATCAAATTCAGGACAAACTGATGAGAAATAGGGCAAACACCCTCCAAAACTGGTGGTTATTTTCCGATAAGATATACCAAACCAACATCAAAAGTAAACTTCTGTTTCACCACACTAGCTAACAAAAAGTCAGAAAAGCAGTTTCGTCAGGTATTCCAGTCCTTGTATCACCACCAAAAACACTAGACTTAAAGATGAGTGGTTCTTTAAAAACAATTTCATCAAATAAAAGGTTCTTCTGGTCCCAAAGGACCAGCCACACACCCAGGTCAATATACAAATTGGATCTTACCCAATAGTTATGCTATTGCCAGCCCTTTAGTATCTAAAATCTAAAGGCTTATTTATAAAAAGAAAGAAAGAAAGGTGAGAGTTAAAATTGGTTAAAGGAATCAAATAACTACAATAATTGCAAAGTTCTTGGTTCAGGCTAGTAGAAGTGATGGAATAAACTGCTAGCTTGTTAAGTATCTGGCTGCTTCCCAATCATTGGAAGGTCCTTAGTTCCTTGGTTAGAATGTGCCCATTAGTGTAAGTTCCTAGTCCAGAGGTCTGAGAAGGAAAGAGGCAAAACGGAGATGTTTCCAGGGCCTTGTATAGCTTCTGCTAATTGAAGAGAAATCCGTAGTTCTCCTTGTGGAAAATTACAGGTAGCAAGATGATGTTTGGGATCACATGGGCAAGTCACATGTCCTTGCATGATTTTCCCTAGTCACAGCAGAAGCCATTACCTATACTCCAGATGGAATAGTCACAGGAAAGTCCATTCATTAAGTGTAGATAGACATCTCCCATGGTCCATTCTGAGCTAAGTGTTCCTTGATGAGCCACTTAATTTGAATAAAAGCAGCAAAGAATCCTATGGCACCTTATAGACTAACAGACGTTTTGGACCATGAGCTTTCGTGGGTGAATACCCACTTCGTCAGATGCATGTAGTGGAAATTTCCAGGGGCAGGTATATATATGCAGATAAGCTAGAGATAATGAGGTTAGTTCAATCAGGGAGGATGAGGCCCTGTTCTAGCAGTTGAGGTGTGAAATCCAAGGGAGGAGAAACTGGTTCTGTAGTTGGCAAGCCATTCACAGTCTTTGTTTAATCCTGAGCTGATGGTGTCAAATTTGCAGATGAACTGAAGCTCAGCAGTTTCTCTTTGAAGTCTGGTCCTGAAGTTTTTTTCCTGCAGGATGGCCACCTTAAGGTCTGCTATTGTGTTGCCAGGGAGGTTGAAGTGTTCTCCTACAGGTTTATTGTATATTGCCATTCCTAATATCTGATTTGTGTCCGTTTATCCTTTTCCGTAGCGACTGTCCAGTTTGGCTGATGTACATAGCAGAGGGGCATTGTTGGCATATGATGGCATATATTACATTGGTGGACGTGCAGGTGAATGAACCGGTGATGGTATGGCTGATCTGGTTAGGTCCTGTGATGGTGTCGCTGGTGTAGATATGTGGGCAGAGTTGGCATCGAGGTTTGTTGCATGGATTGGTTCCTGAGCTAGAGTTACCATGGTGCAGTGTGCAGTTACTGGTGAGAATATGTTTCAGGTTGTCAAGATGTGCAGGCCAAATACCTTGTGGGCGTTACCCTAGGAGCAAACATATTTGAAATACAAATATAGATCTAATGCTCATAACTTCAAATACAAAAATGATACAGGCATACAAATAGCATAATCATATTCAGCAAATCATAACCTTTCCATAGACACCTTACTTGACATAATTTGTACAATATTTGTTGCAATTATATAACAGTGATAGCAACAATGATCTACATGGTTAATTTTAATCAGTTAATGTCACAAACTCTCCAAACATGGAAATATCCACACATAAAATGGTGGGGAAAAGATTTGGATCTTTATTCAATATGCAGACAAAGTATATTTACTTGCACAAAAAAAGAAAAGAAAAAGCACAGGTGTCCATTTAAAAAAATATATTAAAGTTAGACAGACAAATCTGGTTTGATAAATGTGAGTAAAGTCAGTGGTTTTACTCAATTAATAAAATCACTAGAAACAACACATCCTGGATGGAGTAGGAGGCTCACTCCGTACGTGGTAAACACCCTGTTAAACAGAGAGATGTCATGACTATCTTCCTACCTATTATTTCCCTAAACAAAAAGAAAAGTTCACTATTGTAATGATTATCATTTTGTTTCTGGTGTTTATATGGCAATGATTACTAAGCCTGTTAAAACTTTCTAAATAAATAGTTATATAAAAAGAGATTTAATGTGTAATTAACTACAACTTTTACAAACATTTGTTTAAATGGAATGTGCTGTTTTTGTCTGTGTTACATGAAGTTGTAAGATGAATCTGGCAGACATGCAGTCATTTTTGGTCTGACAGTTAAACTACAGTCCTGTTGATCCTGTTTGGAAAACAGGATGTTTGTGTATACTGGGATGTGAAGATAGTATCTTATTTTCTTTTCATAACAGCAAATCATGGTGTCTGTTGTAAGTCATATTTCTTTTCTTTTCTTTTTTTTTAACCCTAGGACAGGGGTGGCCAACCTGTGGCTCTGGAGCTGCATGTGGCTCTTCAGAAGTTAATATGCGGCTCCTTGTATAGGCACCGACTCGGGGACTGGAGCTACAGGTGCCAAATTTCCAATGTGCCAGAGGGTGCTCACTGCTCAAACCCTGGCTCTGCCACAGGCCCTGCCCTCACTCCACACCTTCCTGCCCCCTCCCCTGAGCCTGCCGTGCCCTCGCTCCTCCATTGGTAAATTCTGGCTCCTTCGCAGGCTCAGGTTGGCCACCCCTGCCTTAGGAGATTGATATTTGACATGCTTCTAATTGTTAGTACTCCAACATAAAATAATCAAGCAGAAATGAGACAGATTCCTAGATATTTCGCATCTTATTTTTGAAAGGATCTCAATCCAGGCTTCAATTTTACAAGCACAATTAGGTGATCATTGGGACCTTTTCCTTTTCCTTTAATATAAACTAAATGTCCAGTCTGCCTCTAGTTATCAAGCAGTTATCCTCCAAGAAATGGCTGAAAGTTGAGAATGAAAACACACATCTTTCACCTGGCACTTTTCAACCAGAACTCCATCCTGATGGAGGTGGAAAAGAGAGCCAGCTTTAGGAAGTTCTGCAGTTGTCCAAATATGAAGAAAATCCACATTACTTTCAAGAAAATCCCAGGCAAATAGTGTAATATAGATTTGGGTGATGTTCCAAATAGCAAAAGCCAGCCGTCTACCTTGTTGCCTGCATGCTTCTAGAGAGTTTGAAGATCACTTGATTTACAACATAAACATTATAGCCCAGATGGGATATTATGGGGGAAATTTTGACAAAGTCACTCGTTCATCACACTATTCAGATCAGTGGAATTTTTGCTATTTACCTCCATTGGTGAAAGATCAGTACCTAAGTTTCATTAAAAATTCTTCAGGGATGATTTTACTAAAAAACCACGGAGTTCATATTCTATGGAAAATATGTATGTGGATATAGCATGTAAATTGCATAACTTTTGCATAAACAACCCCCCAGAAAGTTAGTTCAGAATGACAAGGAGGAGAGAATAAACTTAATTTAAAAATGCAACTGGGGAATGTAAGAAAAAAAGTAATATGAAACTGGGGAGTTGTCTTTGTATTAGCCAATACCAACTCCAACACTTGTGCGTAGCCTTGGTATAATCACTTAGCTTATCTGGGCCTGAGTTTTCTTATCTGTAAAATGGTGATAATGATATTTGCCTACTTCACAAGGATATTATGTGGCTTAATTATTTAATGTTTGTATATTGGTTTTATGATGCATTATGCCAATATTTTTATAAAACATTATTTGCACAACCATTATCTAGGGTTGCCACTAAACCATTTTATACTATCTTGGCTTCTTGTAAAAGTGATAAAGTAGCCAGCTTTTTGTTTTGAATTAAAAAAAATTAAGATAATGTATATGAATAAAAAAAACCCACAGACCGTGGATGTTATTTATCACTGGAGATCCTCTGTACTCTCTGGGAGGTGCAGTTTTCTCATCTTTGGGACATATTCCTTCTACCATTGAAGTCAGTTGCAAACTTTCATTGCCATCACTGGCACGTTCTTAGTTTCTTTCTGGAGAATAGTATCTTATTGATAAATGCTGTGCAGAAAGTAGTTTGGGAGTGCCAATATGCAAAGAGCATACCATAGTAATCTGAAGGTGCTGAGTATCAGGACAGAGGTGGAATATCAGAACTGAGTGTTTGCCTTGCCCTGATGTCTTAGCCTGTGATTCAGTGTAGAATGTTTGCCTTTTATTTGCGATGAAATTCCTCTACAGCTCACAAAATATTTTTCATATCCGTCTTAATGTAATGATGAGTTCACAGATTAGTCAATGGTAGAGGCGACAGCTCATTACAGTCATCTCCTGAATATGAAAATTCATTGGTCATGTGATATAGGGACAGAGAAGAATTGGGTTCCAGGCCTGACTGCCTTAGCTAGACTCAGTTGTGGCTTTGCCAGAAGCCCTGATCAAGAGTCAGTATAGAGATTTGCTGGAGCAGATCAGGAACTGAATTGTGAATCCTCTTGCTCTGAGGGAGTAAGTAATCTGTGCCAGTCCTACACCAAGCACAGTACAGTAACTCTTCACTTAACGTTGTAGTTATGTTCCTGAAAAATGATACTTTAAGCAAAAAGATGTTAAGCGAATCCAATTTCCCCATAAGAATTAATGTAAATGGGGGAATAAAGGTTCCAGAGACATTTTTTTGCCAGACAAAAGACTATATTTTATCTATTTATGTGTATATAAACTTATACTCTGTGTGTGTGTATATATATATATATATATATATACAATGATGATTGTGAAGCTTGGTTGAGGTGGTGAAGTTAGAGGGTGGAAGAGGGTGGGATATTTCCCAGGGAATGCCTTACTGCTAAACGATGAACTGGCACTTGGCTGAGCCCTCAAGGGTTAACACAACACACCGTGTGTATATGTGTGTGTGAGTGAGAGAGAGAGAGATGCACATTGATCCTTTAAGTACACTGACCCCACTCTAAGTACATTGCCTTTTAAAGTAGATCAGCAAGTTGAGACAGCAGCTGCTGCTCCATCCTGAGCCCTGTCATGTTGCCCCGCTCCTCTGTGAAGATGGGTACAGGAGTAGGGGGAGGACACCCTGACATTAGCACTCCTCTTCCCACTCTACCTGCACAGCAAGCCGGAGGCTCCCCGGAGAAGTTCCAAGGCAGAGGGCAGGAGCAGCACACAGCAGTAGGGAGAGGGACAGCTGAACTACCCGGCAATTGATAGCCTGCTGGGGGCTGCTGCGCAGGGAACTTAGGGGAGCTGATAGTGGGGCTGCCGGTCCACTCTAGTTCCAAGCCCCCACTAGCAAGCTCCAATGGGCTGCTCTTTCTGCAAGCAGTGGGCAAATCAGGAGGCTACCAAACAACGTTATAAGGGAGCATTGCACAACTTTAAACGAGCATGTTCTCTAATTGATCAGCAATGTAACAATGAAACAACGTTAACCGGGATGACATTAAGTGAGGTGTTACTGTATGTCGTCAGACATGCCAGATCAGCTGGGCTGGGGGACGGGGAGGTGTTGGACAGAGACGAGGCACCACTCCTGCTAATCCGCAAGTGTGAAAAGGAGTAGTGAGGAGCCTGGCATAGGCTGCATTCCCCGGGAAGTAAGAAGGCTCTTTATGCCCTCTTTCTCCCTTCCAGGACATGCAAAGCAGCTTGCAATTTAGCCTGCAGTGTCCACCTTAGCCTCTTCAGAAGGGTGTTTTCTTTCTCAGTCAGAACACTTCACTATAATTTATACACCGAGATTTCAGCCTGAGTTAATGGGTAAATAGATGGTGTTTAGAACTGAGTTATCTATTTCAGATGTACTAGAACGTTGCCTTATGGAAGATCACAGTGGAGTCTCAACAAATCAGATGGAGCATGTAGTGTGAAATCATGAAAAAGAATTGTGCATAGTTAAAGTCTCAGCTGGCACCTGGAATGCTAACAAATAATAATTATAAACCTCATAATGTTCCTTCAGGCAAATTTCCTAGTTCTCACCACTGAAATAACAACAATCATTTCTTCGTAGTCACTGTAGTGAAATTTGAATTGATGATACTTGCAGACCTCTAATTTCAGTTGTCAAGTTAAAAGAAATCCTCTTGGAAAGAAGAAGAATTCCCCTAAGTAAGAATTAATTTGAGGGGACAGTCCCCCAGGTGTGAAAAGTTCTTCAGAGGAAATTCTTCAGAAGGAAAATAAAATACAATAAAATAAAATAAAATAAATAAAGAGGCCAGGCCAGCAACAGTGGGAAAATCTGCAATCCAACAAATAGCATTAAAATCTTTATAAAAGGGATGCAGAAAGGCCCAAACCAGCAATGGATAATTTTCACTAGACTGAATTCAATAAAAACTACACAGGGTGTGTCTTCAAACGTGGACATCCTGTATCCCAGATAAATTCTTCACTTGAATCCAAAATAATTGGACTTTATGTTGCTGTCTTGTCCACCCCATAACGTGAAGGCAGGATTCAAAACAGTCAGGCAGTCCCTCAGTAAGCCTATCTAGTAACTGCAGCAGTTTAGGGGCTTGAGTAACTGCCCATCCATTCCTTTGTGTGTTGACTTTGCTGCAGACTGAAGGCCTATCCCATAAGAGATATTTTTTTAAATGAAAGATTTTAGATGCTTAGATTTTGGCAACCTACAGAAGAATGTATCCATGCACTACGCTGCTGTGAGCCAGCTCAGTTCAACCTCTGTCATCCACAGGAACAGAGGGTTTTTATTCCAATCATCTGTAGTTTTTAGGGAGCCACTACACATTATTCTAAAAAAAAAAAAAAAAAGTTATTTTCAAAGAGAATGTAAAAAATGTATGTGAACATCCAATAGGAGTTTAATGTCAGAGCTCAACACATATAGCATAGAAAGAATATTTTTTTCTGAAAACCACTTCTCAAGTCTCATGACATTCAAATTTGCCTGGAAAATTACCTTAAATGGAGCTGGAGCAGCAGATTTTCTAAAAAACTGAAATAAACTGTTACTGTCTCCTTAGGCTTGTATGGAATCTAAAAGCCTCCAATTTATTTATTTTCTATAACTAGTCTGAGGGGCTATGGCCAGGTAGTGTAGGCCTCAAATGTAACTTTAAAAGAGGGGGAGGGGAGGTTTTAGAAAACCATAATATTAGCAGAAATGTATTCGTGTAATTTTTAAACATATATTTCAGTGGAAACAGACTTAAATGCTACTCCTGGGGGAATTCTGCACCACTGTGCAACGCAGAATTTGTGCAGAATTAATGTTCTGGGCAGAATTTCCTTTTCTCCCTGCAGAACTGGTGCTGCAAAGCTGCTGGCTACCAGTAGGGGGCCACTGAACCAGGCAGAGCCCAGCTCCACAGCTCACAAATAGAAGACACTGCTGGGGGAGGGGTCAGAGCTGGAGGATTCCCAGCAGCCGCAGTTACCTGCATGCCCTGAAGGAAGAAGGTGGCATACAGGAAACTCCATACAAGTCTGGGCCCCAGCATCAGGCTGTTTCTTCCTCTGGATTCCTGGGCTCCTGGGGGAAGAGGTGCAAAGTCTCTGGGCTGTGGGGCCCTGTGGCTGGGCTCTGGGGGGTTGCAGTGAGGCAGAGTGGTTCTCTGCTGCCCCGGAGAGAGACAAGCCCCTCCAGACACCAGAGTGGGTGGAGCTAGGGAGCTCTGAGCCCAGAGGGTCAGGCGTTGCCCTAGAAGTATAAAGGCCTGACCTCAGGGTTTGCTGGGGAAGCAGCCGCCGGGAATGCCAGATGCATCCGGCCTAGCTTGCGATTTGGAAAGCCCAGCGGCCTGCGGAAAACCCAAGGACTTGCCTGACCTGCCCCGTGCCAGCTTCCCAGAGGAGTTGCTAAGTCTACCCCTCGCCAGCTATGGGGTGTGTATGCGGGTGCTTGGCCCTCTAGCTGGGCTGGGAGGGAGAGAGCAAAGAAACAGGAACTGGTTTGTTGTAGGGGTTTCTTTAACTTTCTGCTCCTGGAGAATTTTTGTGTGTGTCTGTATAGTTACAGATGTAGTTGATAACAAGTATTTTGAAATAAATTACCAAAATAATTTAAACTGGCATGGTTATATAGTGTTATTTTGACAAATAAAATATGCAGAACTTTGCAGAATTTTTAAATATTGTGTGCAGAATTTTTAATTTTTTGGAGCAGAATTCCCCCAGGAGTAAAATGCAAACATCTTAATGTAAGGCTTCAACTCAAACCCAGCATTATTGTGACAATGCAAGAGAATTCAGAAGTGGAAAGTAACTGAAAATTATAAATAAAAATGTAGCTGGACTAGTCTTTTCATTTTCAAAGCTGAATGAAGTGCAAGGGTAATTAGCATAAAGGATGAACAGTATATTAGATTTTAAACATTATTTCATTTTTAATAATCCAAGATGTTGGCAGTAATACAGGGAAGGCAATTTCAAAGTATATGATTTAGATGACACTTTCTCTTTAATTTAAAGCTGATGCTAGCTCGTGTGTGTGCATTTTGTATTAAAAATAGGCAGAGGCTGAGCTACGTACCTAACTTATTAATATGTTATATAGACCAATTTGTACCAATCTGGGCCTGTTTCTGCAGCCATTCCATGCTGAAAATCCTATTGTTTTGCATGGGATCCCATCTGCAGAGTATAAGGCCTTCAATGTGATTAGCCAAATGTGTTCCAACTCACAAGGCTATAATGTGATAATTGCAAGGCTGGGAGCCAATCAGATTGCTCCATTTTATAAATCAACTTTCAACTTCTAGAGTTCTGACATGAACCTCTCCAGTAGGGGAGTCCATGGAATCTGTTTCCTTTAACCTTAAAAAAAAATGTAGTAAGATTGTTTTTTCACAGTACAGAGTCTGATATTCTTGTTTACTTTGACCTATGATACCAGAAGTCAAAGCTCTGTAGAAGTCTTTTAAAGCAAACGTTAATGCTTTCATTAGTCTCTGCATTGCTGTTTCCACTAGCTGCTTAATATTTCTTCCACTGTAGAAGCCCTTCTGATCAAAGCATGTTTATTTTTCAACTTGAATTAGTTCTTTATACATCTCTGCTTAATCACCATTTTAGCAGTTCTAAGTGATCAGTTCTGCATACAACACTCAAGAGAACAATCTTATCTTACTACCACCTACTCTCTGGATAAAAATGTGGATCTGTATACTATATCAACAAGATGGAAAGCAGGCTATTGTGTTAAGCTTTGTATGGCAGGCACCCTGCCTCAGCAAGAATGAGACTAATTAAAGGGGGCCCTGAATGGAAGTTGTAAATACTTTCTAACACTGAACCTGATCCCAACATGTGCTAAGCGTCTTTAACTACCACTAATTCCAGTGGGAATTGAGGGTTAGCACCTTATTGGATCTGGGACTGAATTAATAACATAAGACCTTCTGAGCCAGTTCTATGCACAAACTTGTGCTGGTTGAACTAAAGATGTGATGTTGCACTGATGTAGTTAAACTGGTGCAACTTTGTGTGTGGACACTTTTACATCTATTTAAAACGGGCTTAGAACAGCAAACTACACTGCCATAAACCAGATATAAATCTATGGAGTATGTCCATATGGACTAATGCACACAGTTGCATTAGTTTAACTAAATGGGTGCAGCATCACACTTTTAGCTAAAATGGTGCAACTTGTGTAATTAGACAAGGCCTTAAAAAGCCTGATGTAAGTGCAATGTGAGCTTTGTTGCTCCCCAGTCAATGCAGCCACTCTTATACAACCCTTGTCAAAGTGAGAGAGACCAATGCATTCCATTACCAGCTAACAGGCCAAATGCTGCTCATCCTATGCAAATAGCACCACTGAAATCAGTTTAAAGAGGCAAACAGGACTTGGCCAAAGCTTTTTGAAGAAGAAAAGATCTGTACAAATATTAGTAGCTTTGTTACTGTTCAGTCTTACTCATATAGGTTTTAAATGATTAAAAAGTTAAATATCTTTTGCACCCTCTCCTTCAAATCCCTCCTCAGAACCACAGTGTGATGCCGACAGGAAATTGCCACTGGATAATGGTTAGAGAGAGGGCTAGTGCGGGGGTTGTTAATATTCATTTGTTTAAATGATTTGGAAACAAAGGTTATGCACATATGGCCTGTGTTAACATTGGATCATATTACTGTTACCCTTGTCCTCCCTCCCTTCCTTCTTTTCTTGGGTTGTTTGTTAACTCTTGTATTGTCTTGCTTTAAATTAGATTGTAATCTCTGAGGCAGGGTCTGTGTCTTCTTGTGTATTTGTACCATGCCTTCCACACCAGCGCCCCGTCCCAAATGGGACATTTGAGTGTTGCTGTAATAAAAATTGTAATAATAACTTCTTCAGTGCCCTGTTGCTTTGCACTATCACATGTATAACATGGGGTGGATCAACGGTCTCGTGTATGTACGCTGCACACCTTTATTTCCCACTGACATGTTTACACACATGATGGGTGACATGGGACAATTTGCAGCCTATAAGTTTTCGTATTGGATTCTGCTCCAGGTGAAGCATCTTGTAATAACATGTATTTTAATTTTTACTGTAAAACCAAACAAAAACAGTTGGCAAACTGTAGCTGACTAAAGCTTTATTGGAAGGGCAAATGTCATCATCACCTTTTGGTCTGAAGCCAAGATACAGTCCTAAGTAGACACCCCTTTTGGGGAGTACAGTGTACTCCTTTAGGTAGATCCTGTTTCAGTTCTGATTGTGCTGCTTTGAAGTAATGCATGCTTAGATGTCTAATTATCCTAACTGCAAACATAAATAATGGCAGGCATACAAAGCAGAAGTCCACCTGAGCTTGAAGTTTTGTCCCTAAATGTCAAGAACTCTGTTCCTAGGCAGTGGGGTTAGAAATGAGTATGACTAGAGATATCCTCATATGAGTCTTTTTTTTGGTTTTGTTTGTAAATACATCTGGATCAGTCCGATGTGTCCTAAAAGCAAACATTTTGCACTATAGTATCTTTTTGAGGCAGGGATCAAACTCAACCCTGGCCGGGAGATGTAGCACTATCCAGAGAAGGGAAGATGAATTACATCAGAGATCTGGTAATTCCTACTCCATCCCTCAGTTCAAACACATCTAGGCAGTGTTTTATATTCAGTTATAATGATCCATTAAAATGTGTTTACTAGTCAGAGACAACACTGTGTTTATCTGGTAAGCATGACTGGTGAAGATCACAGTATTAGTTATTAATGCTATAAATCTTTTCTCTAAAATGAAGTATTTCTTAGTAAGATTTTTTTGTTCTTTGAGTGTGAGTTTGTTTGTTAGTTACATACGTCCCTGGTGTATCTACTTTTTTTTTGTTTGTTTCATAAAGGGGCACCTACTCAAGTCTCACACCCAAATTTTACTTACCTCTACTGCATTATTTTTATATAGCATTATTTGTTTTCCCGATGTAGAAATAGTATTATTCTCCAATAATGGATGCAACGTAAATAAAACCGGAGCTCTTAAGCTTTGTAGCCTATTCACTAAAAATAAAAGGAGCTAGTTTGCTTTACAATCATGGATGCACATTCTACACACTCATTTGATATTAAATTTGCTCCATCTCACTAACCCTCCCACAAATCCTTCAACCAGCCTTGTGTTTGGTGGTGGGATCATAGTGGGAAATAATTAATTAAATTTTGGGGAGGAAAGGCTGCAAAAAAATTGTTATGCTGGTTGTCACAGGGACCAAGCCTTTGGGTTGACTTATACAAGTAAAGGGTCTTACAGACAGCATGAAATAAAATATATTTAATGTTTCCAACTGTGAAGGTAGGAACAAAAACGAACCTGCACCACAATAATTGCCAAGAGTTTAGCCCCAAGTGGCATTAGATTAAGCCAACTCTGGCTTTAGTTTCCACCTTCTGATTTCCCTTGTGACTGCCCCTTCCGAGATTCTTGTTTCTGTCTGGCTTCCTGTGCCTCAGGTGCATACCCCTTTACTGATTCTCTGCTCCTGTGCATTCAGCAGGGCTTGGCTAATCTGGTTGTTTTAAAGAGACTGCTCAGAATATCTGTGAGAGAAAACATGCCAGAATTTGAGTTGCATATCCAACTCAAAGGGCCAGATGCAGAGATGATGCATAAAGTGGCATAAATTAGACAACTTTAGCTTAGGGCAGGTCTACACTAGAAGTGCTACGTCAGTGCAGCTGCACCAGTGGTTTATGCCAATGAAAGAGCACTCTCCCATCAGCATAATCACTCTACCTCTGTGAGAGGAGGAAGCTATGTAGATAGGAGAACGTAGTGCCAGTGTGGATAGTGCTTAAGTCACTGTAACTTGTGTCGCTCAGTGGGTTGTCTTTTTCACACCCCTGAGCAATATAAGTTAGATCAATTTAAGTGATAGTGTAGAACTGCCCTTAGACAGCTTTAAACTTACTTGTACCCACTCTTCCATTGTGTAAGGCAGTGTAAATTGGTGTAACTTACTGTTCTATCTTCTTCCAAAATCAGTGTCCCATGACTGACACAAGTGTTGCTACCCTGCTGAGTGGTGGCAAAAATCTGGGGTCTTCTGGGTCAGTTTCCCAGTGGGGAAGAAAATCAGTAACTCAGAGTCTAGATATATTCCAAGTATAACTTGCTTGATTTTATGCAGCAGTCCTGAAACAGAGATGGTGACAAACGGTATGCTGGTAATCTAATGCCCAGTTTCCAGGATGCAGCTGTGTTCCAAGAACTGAGTCTAGCAGAGCAAATCTCCTTGCTTCTTCTAACAGCTTCGTCTTCACAGAACTTTACAGCCAAATCAACAACAATAGAAGCATTATTTGCAACACTTAAAACTAGCTAACGCTCAAAGAAAAAGAACTTTGAAGATTATGTGTAACAATGACATTTGGCATAAAATTATACATGCTGGGAAGCTGGATGTGGAAAAAGAGCAAATTAAAGCAGGAAGGGGACTACTCAATTTTAATTTAACACCTTCCACATCCTTAATATATAAATGACACCATCTTAGATCCACACACCAGGGAGGGCTGTGAGAAGTTTTATGTATACCTCCTAATACATCAGCTCTGAATTTGTCCCAAATCCTGGAACTAACGAAACAAAACAAAATTGTGGTGCTGGATTGAAAAGCAAAGCACTCCACCCCTACTTCCTTACTTCATAGTATATTTAATACTCTGACAAGTCTGCTAGTCCTCGTGATTTGGCTCTGTGTATTTTTCTATTGAGGCTGGAATTGCATAATATTTTTTCTCAATATGTTTCTATTCCTTTTCATAGGCAAATTAAGCTCTTGGGATCTTCTGATTTGCTTATCTTCCAGTAAAACTGACGATACAGACTGCTTTCCAATAGATGACTTCCATCAGTTAGAATTATTCCAGAAGGTAAAGTATTGATATGCCATCTTTTGTTTGGAATACCCCACATTTTCAGCACCCACTAACAAAAATAGTGTTCAATTATCTATTTATGGTCTAAAAATGTGGTTCATTAAACTGTAAAGCAGAGCTGTGTTTCCAAGTTCACTGCCCACTCAGGGATGTTTGTTGTGTATCATATTTGCATTCTTGTAGATATCCTATCCAGAGATCAAGAGCAATGTTTTAATGCTTTCAATTTGTGTGTAGTTTAATATGTTGATGTTCATAGAAATTTAAAATTGTTACAGCTGGATGTCACATTTTGCTCTTTCCAATCTGAGCTTCTGGACTTTATGCCACACTCAAAATGCAATTGTCATGCATCACAAGAAATACAGAAGTAAAAGCAAATTGTAACAAATGTTTCTTTGAGAGAAGAAACTGTAGGATTGCGGAAATACAGGTAGAAAATACATTCAGAGTTTCACAGTGACTGGGGACCAGTTCAGCCAAATGTAAGCAGGAGTTGTGCCACTTAAGCAAGGGCTGGATTGGCTCTAGGAATTATACGGTGTTTATATATAATTGTCACTATACAAAAATAGTTCAAGCATCTCTCCAAACAGTGACCCTGGACCTACAACTGGCAGCATGCTGATGGACTTCTGCGCCCATGTGGAGTCTGAACTGGAGTCCTTTTGGACCTGCATGGGCACAGCAGTCTTGTACACATACAGTCAATTGCAGAATCAGTGCAAGTGTTAGCTAGTCTTCTAAGGATGTCTATAATTGGCCCTCAGTTTTTCCACCTGAATTTTGAATACTTCAGGCACAAGTTAGGTTACTTAGTCATCGAGGTGCTTGATTAAATATCTGACTTGCAGGTGCAAACATCTAAGTGACTTAAATTGCGCAGTTATTTGCACCTGCAAAATTGTGGGAACAAAAATGCAGGCCTAATTTGACTCACAATTTCAAAAATTTTACACAATCAATAATTGCAGGCACAAAATTGTACTCTGAAAAATAAGAGTGCACAGGAAGAGTCTTCTGGAGGGGTGGATTTCTTCCACAAAGCTTATTAGTGATGACAAAATCAAGACTAGATGTTTTTTCTAAAATGTGTGCTTTATGAATTATTTTGAGATGCTTCTAGGGCCTGTGTTATACCAGAGGACTGACTAGATGATCATATTGGTCCCTTCTGGCCTTGGAATCTATAAATACCCTCACTGATTCAAGAACAGTTCTTCATCTGGCATGTTATACTAGTTCATATGTACCGGTAATTTGTATTTACTGTCTGATTGAGATCTTGATCCTGCAAAGGCTTATGCACATGTGTAAGATTACACTTATGAGTGGGGCGACTCTTAGGATCAAGGGCCAGATTTTTAAAAGTTTTTATATGCCTAGAGATGCAGATAAGCACCTAATGCAATTTTCAAAAACACTGAGGTGCCTAACTCCCAGCAAATTTTGCTTTGTAGGATTTTGCCATGAGAGTTAAGCACCTAGGTGCTTTTAAAAATTCCTTAGGTGCCCATCTGCTTCCTTAGGTGCTTAAATACCTGTAAAAATCTGGGCTGAAGCCCTTCGATTGTAAATTCCTTTAAGTGGGGACAGTAGCTTCCTTTATACACCACAGAGAACCAGTTTGGCACTCAAGATTTGTTTATTTAGATTTATAATAAATATGTACAGAAAGCACTTAAATTTGCCAAATATTGAAAATATGATCAAATCAAAAATAAAGGGAAAAAAATAATGACCATGGGAGGTCCATTGCTCGTGCTGCCCCATCCTACAACAGTGGGGCAGGAAAAGGTGCTCAGAATGAACCTCACGTGGGGGTTGAGAGATGTACCAGCTATCTCTGCATGGTGGGTTTCGTCCTGCTCTGGCCTAATGGAGTTTCAGCAAGCCTACTAGGTGACTCCCTGGCAGTTGAAGATGAGGGAAACAGCCACCTGATTTATTCTGAAGATCTTGTGGGAAAAGAGCCCTCTCCCATGGCCCAGGACAGCAGAGCTAACTCAAGACTGGCTTGTATACATATATTCCTATTAATGGGAATTATGCACATGGTTATATAAACAGTTTGGCCAAGATTTTCAAAACTGAGTGCCACAGTTAGGTTGGTAAGTTGCTATTTAGGGAATTAGTGTACCGGCCTGGTTTTCAAAAGCACTGAGCTGCTAGGACATGCTCTTGGAGTATAGTGATTTTCAGCACCTAGAGAAGAAGCCAAGTGCCAGCAACAGTCAGCTGTCTTTAGCCCAGGGCAGCATTTCTCTATAAAAATTGTATTGACACTTAATTGAACCGGAGTGGTACCCACTATCATTCATTTGAGCTATAATTGGTTTTACTGAAAGCCAATATCTTGCTGGTAGTAACAATACTGAATATTAGATATGTCAGGGCACATTATGGACAAACCTACGACAAGGTAATTTAGAATGGGAAAAAAAAATTAGCAGTGTTACTGATAAATCACACTGGAATCCAGTACCATCAATATGGTTATGTTCCTCTGCGAGTCGGGCTTAGCATAAGGATGCCATCTGCCAACTGTTGTTTAGCAATGGAAGGATTACCCCACGGAGTATGCTTTTGTATGATATTTTACTACTAATTCTAAGGACCATAAGCCTACATAACAGAACAATTAGCAATCAAAGCATTGGAATTATCTCTTGGGTGTCAGGTCACTGAAGACAAACCAACCTAATGCCTTTGAAATTGCGATACATTTGCTTTCAAAGGTATTTAGGGACATAGGAGTGGAAGGGACCTTTTGGGTAATCGAGTACAGTCCCCTGATATCTCAGGCAACCTTGTTGTATAATTCTGTTCATAAATTTACCAAGCTCCATCTTAAAACTAGCTAGGTTGCTTGCTCCCACCACTCCTGTTGGAAGAATCTCACTCCTCTGGATGGTTAGAAACCTTCTTCTAATTTCCAGCCTTATTTCTTCATTAGGTGCCTTAGTAAATACATGACTGCTGACACAGCCTATGAATCCATCTGACCATTGTAGGTATTTATAAGTATCCCATTACCTTAGTATTGGAGTACCTCAATATCTTTAATGTATTCATCCTCACTACATGCCTGTGAGCTAGGGAGGTGCGATCATCCCTAATTCCCAGATGGGAAACTGAGGCATAGAAAAACTAAGTGATTGCCCTGGGTCACAAGGAAAGTCTGTGGCAGAGCAGGAACTTAGCATAGGTCTTCCACATCCCAGGCTAACATCCTAAACATTGGATCATCATTCCTCTCTATGTGCTCTTTCTGTGCTTTGAATGAGGGTGATTGATAGACATGTAGAGGAGCAAGAAATTTAGGAGGTCAAAACTGCGGGGGTAACAGAATCACAGCATCCAGGAGGAGGAAAAACAGTCTGAAACTGCCTTGTGGTGATTGTGGAGGAGGAGCTCCCACCTCAGAGTTCTATTCTCCAGCTCACAGGGAGCAGCAAAGGGTATAAATCAATGCTGACATCAATAGGAGTTTCACATGTGAAATGTCCCTGACAAATTATACAAGAAAACATGCAGGGCTTGTGGAAGACAGTGCATCTACCGTTGAACTCACTAGAACATCTCTGTGTTATTTTCAGGTAAATACACTCCCAGAGATTCAGCACTTGCTTTGCAGAAAAGAAGGATTATGCCAGATAATTAGAGCGTTCCCAGGTAATCCTCAGTTTTGTTTCAGTTTGCATAAATGTTGAAGATCCATTGACCTGCTTAGTAGTGAGGCTGATACTGTGTGTGTGTTGGAGGTTTCATACTTGTATATTCTTTTTTCAACAACTTTTAAAAACAAGACAGAATATGAGCGATAATCCATTTCAGACATCTCTTGAAAGTAAATTGTAGTAATAAAGGATCCTTTTAACTAAAGCTACTGTATCATTTAGCAGCCTGGAAAAGGTCACTTTTTTTAGAATACAAAGTCCTATTTGTCAGGATATATTGTGTTATTCCGTGCATTGGTGTTTACCCTTCACAGTTCTTGATTCAATGAAATATGTTTATCCAGTTTTATAAAAATGTTGTGGCATGAAGGAGGAATAGGAGCTGGAGCTTGGTTTCCAGCCCGACAGAATTTACTGATAAAAAAAGTCTTTGTACATTAAGTTCATCAACCAGAAAAATTAAAAGGTTACGGGCCAGCTGCCAGAGAATCCTAATTTACTATGGGTGAAATTCAGCCCAGAGCAGGGGCCCTGCACAAAGCCGGATGCTCTATGTTAATCCCTAGTTAAAGCCTATGGAGGCAAATTCTGATATCGTTTACACCAGTGAATATCCAGAGTCTCTGGCACTATTCTGGATTTACACCATGTAACTGTGATCACACTGGCCCCATGCTGAGTGCATAACTATTTCGTAAGTGACTCACTGTCCCTAGAGTGGGCCCTTTGCTCTGGGATGTGCATTAGAGGGTAGTATGATGTAATACAGATTTTAGACAAATCAGAGTAGATTTGTCGAAGTTCCAAGGATTTCAGAAATTGAATTCATTTTGTAACAGTCTGGCTTTGAAACATTTTGGTCAGCTCTGCTATGCTGTTTGGACAATGGCCAATTAAAACAGTTTTATTATTTTGCTGCCACAAAACCACGAACATAAGAGGCACACACCACACAGAGAGATTTCCCCTCCAAGTCATACTCTTTTTAACTGGTGTCCATAAATTGTTGTAATAGTCAACTCATCGCACACACCTGCTGTATGAGACTGGCCAATGCTCTGTTTCTCTTGTAGGTAAGGGCTATTTTTAAACATCTGATTAATTCCTTTCCATCTTTGTATCATCATTACTTCACTAGATAATGGGCCTGTTCTTGAGAGATGCCGAAGTCCCACTGAAGACACTGGGAGGTGTGGGTGCTCAGATTTCTCAGGACTTTGGCCCTTACTCACATAGACTGTGTCTACAATGCAGGTGTGACTGCAGTTCAGGTAGACGTACCCACACTAGTTTTAGCCTCACCAGCATGGCTGAAAATAGCAGTGAAGACATGGTGGCATGAGCTTCACCGTGGGCTGGCAATGTGGGTACATACTCAGGGTCCCAGGAGGGTTTGTACAGCCTGTGCTGAAGCTTGTGCCATCACATCTTGCCTGCTATTTTTGACCAGGCTAGCTACATTCAAGCTAATGCAGCTCTGCTTACCCAAGCTGCAGTCACACTTGCAGTTGCATTATAGACAGTGTCTGATGATGATTTTGGCAGTTTATAAAGACACGGTCAAGTAGTATAGGCCTCTAATTTCAGTTTTGTAAACAAAGGTATTTTCCAAAATGAATACAAAAATAGATGTCTTTAAGATCTGTTTTAAATGGCTTACTGTTTTTAATCTAAATGTTCCCCTGAGGATTGAGAAATCAAACAGAATAGCATTGTCCTGCTGAATGAGAACCAGAAAGTGAGACCAACTTGTGTGGATTCTCTGTCCAAGAGGAGCGACAGGCATAAAATAAACCAGCACCATAAATGATGAAAAGAGAGGTGGTTGATCCACCACGATTTCGCCTGCTATTCCAGCCAGCTAACTCTTTCCTCCTTCCTTCCCTTGTTAACATTTCCTGACAGACTTCCTCCTGACCTAGACAGCAGAATTGCCAATAGTCTGGATTTGGCTGAGTAGGCGCCTGGATTTTGAAATTATCATAGGGAGAGAGAGTTTTGGTCAATAGCCAAGCTCTCCCCATGCAGTAGCACATGGGACTTTGTTTTTTTTTAAATCAGAATTGGCCTGCTGCTCCTGTCATCTCTGCCTGTGGGGGAACTCACCCGTTCCTGTTGGAGATGGCCACTCAGCTTGTATTTACCATGTGTTCAGCATTTAAAGGATGTTTGCTATGTAAGAGAACAAGTAAAATGCATGTTGCTACCCAGAAGAGCTTACAGTCTACTAAAAGACAAGATGAGACAAGGCAAGGGGTGACAGTCAATGAGGCTGAGAGGATGGTTTCACAGCTGTAAGATTGTGTTTCTGTTGAGAGGTTATGCCAACTTCATAATGCTTATTTCCTTTTTAAAATGATGTATTTTAGTTATAGCTGTTACTGGACCAGGGGTGTAGCTGTGTAAAAGGAGGGTTGTTTGCTGTTGCTTTGAGAGTGCCCGCAAGGACACGCTCTCTGTGAGTTAGTTCAAATGTCTTGTTAACAGGACAAGACTCTGTAGTTCTTGTTTCTTTGTTTTTCCCCTTCACTGTAAAATAGTGTAACCAGACTGAAAACACATTTGTTCTTTGTGTGTGGATGACCATCAGGGGAGGGCTACTGGGGAGTTCTGCATGAGGTGGGAGAAGGAAGGCTATGGAGGGAGAGGCAGGGGTAACAGGGAAGAGGTAGGGTGATGAGGAGGAGGAGGTCACAGGAGTGGAGGAGGATGTCATCATAGAGGGGTGGGTAGGGTACAGCTAGAATGAAAAGGTAGGGTTGGGATGGAGCAAGGTGAGAGAGGAGGAGAGTTGCTGGATCCTGGGCAGGTAGAGCAGTCGGGGTGGGGATTATGCATAATATTGGCAGTGGATTTTAAAGTCCAGTGTGGAAGATGTTGGTTAATATCAGGAGGCTTGGGCTGGGAAGGATGGACCCTTCCGCCCCTTTAGATGGTGGCGGCTGATTGTAGGAGTCTCTAGGGAGGGAGCTTTTCAACCTGTTGCTCCTGCCTGCCTCCAACTCCATGTAGATGTGATGGGCTGGAGCCACACAGTTGTCCAGAAATAGCTGCTGTTTGGTCTCGTGGAGGTTCAGGAGGAGGCCCTAACACTCACCCCTCAACTCCATGGTTCTGCTGTTGCTGGATCTGGTAGGCAGCCACAGGGCTTTCTGAGATAGGTGCCTTTAAGGGCCACCTGAGAAGCTACTCCTGGCTGCTTCTGGCTTCAAATTTGAGGATGACTGGGGAGGGTATTTAGGATTCTTGGGCCCAGTGCCCCATAGAAGCTGCTGTATGGTCAGAACTGGGTTGGATGCCATGGAACTCCCTCTCTCTACAAAAAGCTAGACAGACAGAGAAGGAGAAGACTCAGAGAGACAGCCTGACAGTGAGACCTGGGTAGACCAGTAATGCACATGCAACCTTCTGTCTTAGAGAGTTTTCCCTGGGAAAATATTGGGATTGTGTTGGCAGCAATGAGACAAACATCCTGACATTCCTCTTGCCTAAGCAGTCCAGCCCAAGTATCTGCAAACACACTTTACCTTCTTTTCCCAGAGTCCAGCCTGTGCTGTTCCCATCTCTTTTCTCAGCCAAGCCAGCAATTGTGTTTTAAGCAGTACCTTTGCCGCATGCAGACTTGCTTACCTCCCTGATTATGGTGCTGTGTGCTGGGCTCCTGTTGGAGTGGCTGCAAGATACTGTACACTTGCTTCCCCTCCCTCAGGGCAGCTGGCAGCATGCTCAGGGTACTCATTCACTCATGTGGCATGTTCTCTAAACACCACCTAGCTGCCACAGCCTGTGGGCCTTGCCCTGACCCTTTGGTGAGTGAGTGGCCAAAATGTGACATAGTGACGTGACCAAGGGGTGGAGGTGGCACACTGAAATCATGAAGCCTTCCACTATCCTATAATGCTAGCTTCTCCTTCAATCCCATTGCTGTAGCAGGCAAGTGGCTAGCAAAAATTAATTGTGGCGTGCTAGCTGTTGCTTTCCCCTCCTTTCCCTTTGACTTGAGGCATGTTGCCACCTGACGTGAGTGGCTGAGGTTGAGGGGCAAGGTGGCATTCCTCATCTTTTCCTGTTATCCCTAGGGCCACAGTTGTGGTTTTGTAGCAGCAGGTGGTTGGCTAGCAATTGTCTGAGAGGCATGCTGCTTATTGCTGCTCTGCTCTGACTCACTACCAGCTGCTCTGACTGTGTGTGTTAGGTCCCCTCTAATTACTGGGCCTGGATCCAAAGTTCTGTCTCAAATCCACCCTTGGGAGCTTTAAATTATAGATTAAACATTCTTTCCATTTTAATAATCTAAAATGTTAGTGAGGGGGGTGTACATTTTCAAAAATAGATTTGCTTTTGTTTGCCAAAGTGCCTTTAAAAATGTCTCCATACAAGTAGGCATCGCAATGTTGTGGCTGTGGGCTGTGTGTTATGACGCTCTTTTGAAACTCAGGAATGCTAAACCTGATCTATTTATGTATCTATTTTAATCTTATTTAGATTATAAACTCTCTGGATGGGTATTATCTCTTATTGTGTATCTGTACAGTGCCTAGCACTGATCTCAGTTGGGGCATTGAGGCAAATCTGTAGTAATAATAAATAAATGTGATGTGTTTTGAAAGAAAAAAAAGTTTAAAAGAGAAATGAGTTTAACTGCTTGGTCTTTGCTCATGTACCATACTGTCACCTACTGGGTTATTAGTATATCCTTATGCATATGGCTTTTAACGTTGTGCCAACTTTTTCATTATAAGTCATTTTTTCCAGAGTTTAATAACTGGTCTGTAAACATTGGTTTTGGTATGCAGCATAGCTCACATAACCCTAACCGAAGAGGAAGTTGTTTTGGAAAATATCAAGCCAATCAATCTCTCTTACTCATTGTAGTTATAAGTTTGTTACAGGAAAAAGGAGTAGTTTGAATGTAAAGACTCATTTTTCTGCCTGTGTCACTCAACACAGAATTTAAAAACAATAAATGTGGCAGGTTATTAGTCTCTAAGGTGAAATAATTTTCTGATAATTTTTAGTAGTAGTTATGAAATAATGAGGTAGTAGATAGTGATGGCTGTCTTTCTCACGCTGAAAGTTCACAAATATTATTTAGAATGCAGTTCAGTAGGTTTTAGCCCATGAGTTAAATTCTTTTCTGTCTAGATCTGGTTGGCTGCAAACTGGGTTTTTCTTCAGTCACATTTTAGATAATGATTACCTACAAAAGTCATTTGAAGTGGCTCAGTTTTTGGGAGCTCAACTTGAGATACCTTAAGGGGGGAAGATTTGCAGAGAGTGGGAGCTCTGCACTTTTTGAAGATCACATTGGAGTCCAAATTACTAGTCAGTTTTGAAAATGTAGGCTGAAGTATTTAAAATAAGCATCTTTTTTTCTCTTGGCCTAAGCTACAGAAATGTGCATAGCACATAAAAGCTAAAAGCATGTTAAAGTAGAGACAAAAAACGGTAAACATCAGGGGTTAAATACTGACCCCACTGAAGACAACTGAAGTTTTTCCATTGACTTCACTGGGGCCAAGATATACCACATGATTTTTTACGTTGTTTTGCATACTCATGTCTCCTTCTCGTTGGATATTTCAAGACATATGATATATTTCATCCTTAATGGTAGATTTTATGATTTTCTTTCACCATCTTAGGGTGCATGGTTGGATCATATAAAATCATGGATCTTTGTTTCAGAATAGTTGACCTCTTCATCAGATAGGTGAACTGCATTGAGGAAGCCATTTGAGTGGAATGGGCCATTTTTGCTTGATGAGCACAACCTGCCCTCAATCCATTTTATTTCTAGTAATTCAATGCCTCATGTCTTTGTAATCACCACTACTTTTTAATCTTTTTCACCTAAATATAGCTGTGCTGCCCTAGTAGCAAACCAGGTTGCTAATCTAGGTTGCTTTCCCAAACCCACCACATCATCATTTTAGTATTCCCCAGACTAAATTTCAGACAACTGGCACTCACCTCACTAAAATGCTGACTAAAATAGTTGATTGCACTCTCTAGTAGGGTGACCAGGGGTCCGGTTTTGTACCGGAACACCCGGTCGAAAAGAAATCCTGATGGCTTCGGTCAGCACTGCTGACCGGGCCATTGAATGTCCAGTTCGCAGTGCTGCAGTGGGGCTGGCAGGCTCCCTACTAGCACTGTGCAGCGGCCCACACAGCTACTGGGTCCAGAAGAGGCCGGCATGTTCAGCTCCTGGCCTTAGGGCTGCCAGCGGATTCTGCTTGGTGCCCCACCTCCTGCCCGTAGGCACAGCTCCCATTGGCTGGGTCAGTGTACGGGAGGAATGAGCGCCACTCACGAGCACTCAGCAGGCAGCCACTGAGGGGTCTTGTGGCACATGCATCTGCTGTCCAGCCCTCCTTGCGCTCCTTGTGTGGCTGGGCTGGAGCTGCGGCGCATGCCTTGTGACGAATCATGGTCTGTCGCCCCATCGCCAGCACTCAGGAGTTGGAGGTAAGTGTATCCCCATCTCTGAGTGCTGGGAATGGGGCTGCACTCCCATCCCCCTCCCTCTCCCATCCTATCCCTGTACCCCTTACAGTGCTCTCCCACCCATCTTCTCCACATCCCAGAGCCGCCACTCCCATCTCCCTCACCCCCCATGCTCCTGCATCCCATTTGCCTCAGACACTGCTGCACTCCCATTATGTCCCTGTACACCCCTGTGCATCCCACATCCTCATGCACCTGTAGCCTTCTGCCTCCCCCTGCATCCCCATCCACCCCACATTACCCCATTTCCCACAGCCTCTCTCACCCCTATCCTGCTCTCATCCTTGGCCTGTTTCCCTCCCCATCATCTCTCCTCCAGCCCCACAGCCCCATCTTTCCCCCCCAGCTCACCCTCCTCCCTTCCAGGCTGGGTGATTTAGGCAGCCCCTGGAAAAGTATATGAGAAAGTGTCTCTGTGTAGGCAAGTGTGTGCCTGCATGCATTGTATGTGTATAAGAGACTGTATGTTTTTGTGCAGGAAGGTGCATGTATTGCTGCTTGTGTGTATACCTGTGTGAATAAAATTTGCAGCCTAACTCTGACTTTTATTCCTTTTTCTGGCTTGCGCATAAAAGAATTGATGACATAAAATGTGTGTGTATTGATTTCATAACAAGTCTTTAAAAGAGGAAGGAATTCTAAAAGAAATGTATTATTTCTTAAAGTGAATGTTGTTGACTAGTAATTGCAGAAGAGCCAATGGATCATACATTTCTTCCCATCTTTGTCTAGCTACATTATAAAATCTTTGTTGTAGACTCTCTCTTTTTCTGTGTATGTTCAGCATCTACCAGTCTGTAGCCCTGATCTTAGTTGGGGTCTCTAGGCACTAAACAACAATTGTAATATTAAATAATGTGGAAGTATATGTGTTAGTGCATGTTAGATATGTACACATGAATACATGTGTGTATCTACATGTAGGTGTGGGAGTCAGTTTCTACAGATTTGTTTGTATAGGTATCTGGACAGGTGAATTTCTGTGATTGTGCTCTATGGATTTGTATTCGGGCTTCAAGAGTGGGCCTTTAATGGACCCGTTGCAGCTGTGATAATGTGTGGTCCTAATTTCACATATAAAATTACAATAACTTCAATGAAAAAAAAACACAGAGCTGGTTATGAAAAATGGGAAGAGGAGAGGGAAAGAATCATGAAGACTTTTGTGAAATTTCATTTTTAAAAAAATTGACTATTTTGACTCTTTTGCTGCCAACTCTAGCATCCTGTAACAAATAAAACCTGAACTTTGCATCATATATCTGTCAAAACAATAAGCATGCCTGTCTGGGCCTTGGATGGGGGTGAGCAAGTGATGGAGGGAGGGAAGATGGAGTGAGCCTGGATGGGGCCTTGGGCAGTGACGGGGCCTAGAGGAAGGGGCGGGGCAGCGGGCAGGGCAAGGGTGTTCAGTTTTCTGGAATTAGAAAGTTGGCAATCCTACTCTCTAGGCTGAATGGAATACAGGTATAAAGCTGAGTATCCTCATACTGAAAGCATTCCAGTCGATGTATCCTCACCTGCTGTCCTAACAACCTCACATATTCCCAGATTAAGAGGGATGACAGCAGATAATCTTGTAATATCCCACATTTCCTTCAGGCAGGAAAGCAATTGTCTGACACTAACCTCTGGGACTTTGCGTGACAGGAATGAAACCATGGAAGAGGAATCACATCCACTTCTGATGGGCATTGTAATTGCATCAACACCTTGTTATGCATGGTATCAAAGATAGCTGAAGGATCTAATCATTATGGGCACCTGATCTTTATCCATCACCACAAGGTCATCAGCCAGTGCTACTTGTGGTTGGAACCTGGATCAGGGAAGTTGGTGGCATAAAAATACTCTTGAGAGTTGTCTCACACAACCTTTTCCATAGGCTTAACTAGAACTAGAAGCTTAGGTACTGCTTGGTAGTGTCAAGAGATGGCTGTTTGAATAAAGGCCAAACATGCTTCCTTTAAAGCTGTTGGCTCCCTGCCCTCCTTAAAGGAGGCACTGGCAGTCTCCACCAGCAAAGAACTGGACCTCACCAATCAAGGGATCCAAAGCACAAGTTATGGCATGAAGTTCTCCCAATACATCCAGAACCACTGAGAGAGAAACTGGCTGAAAGTCAGGAAGAGAAGATCTATCATTAGTCTTCTCCAGGTATTACTGTATAGATGCAGACAGCTCATTCAGGATTATTAGCTTGTTCTCTTTCTCTGTGCTGTGCATATAGATCCTGCTAGACTCAGGCTACCATGAAGGTTGGTGGAGAGAGGCCAGGAAGCAATGCACAAGGTCTCTTTGCAGATGGCCTTGGTCTCCAATGAGTCGCCCAACAACCAGAATCTTCTGAGGCTGAAGCCCCTTCATGTTCCATGGGGCCTCCCTCCTGCCCCAAGAAAACAATCAGACAGAAACTGTGCCAGGTTCGATGTACTGAGTTTACAGTCTCCTGAGTGGGGAAAAAAACAATTTACACAATGTTGTGGCCAGAAGAAAGTGTGGCATTTTCAGTTCAGTTTCATGCTCCCTCCCTCGCTTTGTGTTTTGCTCCTGTGGTGACTCAATGGGTCTTGAAATGTATCTAGCAAACCTGACAGTTGATGGACAGCTTAGAAACAAGACAGACTTTATCTTACAGTAATAGAAGCCTTAATCATTCTTTGCCCTGTGTTTCAAATCTGTTACTTGTAGGTTATTATGCCTTGAACACAGTAAAAACAAATAACAAAACAAAACAAAAGCTTTGTCTCAAAAACTGAGGATAAAAAGAGATGGCTAAGGAAAAGAACCGAATTACGTAGTCTGCACAGTGTCCCATGTATCTCTTGCAGTTTGTATTTTTTAATTTGTTGTCTTGCTAGTTATCAGTTCAATATGTGGGTCTCTCACAGCCAGTTAATTACACTTACATATTACCTGAGGGCGATCATTGCAAACTTAATTCGCTGTTACTTATAATACGCAGAATTACTACACATGCATCTGCAGATCTGTGATCCACTTTTCACACCATGTACTGGCCATGCCAAGAGCCATGTAAACAGTGCCCCAGGTGTGCTTGGGGAGTCTTAATGAATCTAAAAGCAGTGTTACTTATTGGAGCAGATTGTTATCAGCTCTGCTGTTGTTCGTACTTGTTGACTCAGGAGTTCTTTAAATTGTTTATGATTGAGTCTCCCCTTGGACCTATGAACTCTGAACTATTAGGACAAGCGAAAGAGAGGAGAAAGCCTAGTCAGGTAAATATATTTGAAAGATCACCAGCAGGAAGTCTCATAGATTCATAGACTTTAGGGTCAGAAGGTACCATAGTGATCATCTAGTCTGACCTCTCGCACATTGCAGGCCACAGAACCTCACCCACTCCTGAAATAGACCCCTAACTGCAGGCCAAGTTACTGAAGTCCTCAAATTATGGTTTAAAGACTTCAAATTACAGAGATGTCACCATTTACACTAGTTTAAAGCTGCAAGTGACCTGTGCCCAATGCTGCAGAGGAAAGTGACCCCCCCCCCCGCTCCCCCTCAGAGTCTCTGCCAAACTGACTTGGAAGAAAATTCCTTCCTGACCCCAAATATGGTGACCAGTTAGACCCTGAGCCTGTGTGCAAGACCTTCCCAGCCAGACATCTGGGAAAGCATTATCTGTGGTAACTCAGAGTCCTCCCCATCTAGTGTTCGGTCTCTAGCAGTTGGGGAATTTTTGCTGCTGGCAGTCGCCAGTGGGCTACATGCCATTATACGCACTCTCCTTGTACCATCCCCTCCATACACTTATCAAGCTCAGTCTTGAAGCCAGTTAGGTTTTTTGCCCCCACTGCTTCTCTTGGAAGGCTGTTCCAGAACATCACTCCTCTGATGGATAGAAACCTTCGCCTAATTTCAAACTTGTTGATGGCTTGTTTATAGCCATTTGTCAATGGTACGGGTATTAATTGACACATTTGAATCTGTGGATATGTTAGTGGATTCCACATTTGATGGGCCAAATCCCAATGCCAGTTTATGTGGAAATTGGAGGAGCTAATCTGACTGATCCAGAGGTGTGGATCTGCTTGAGTAGGCATGACACTTTCTCAGGTCATCCAGAACTGCAGGTCACCACCTTACCCCACTGCTTCAGTAAGAGAAAGACTTGCTGGTGATAAACAGGCTGACAGCTCCCTGTCCCCCAGTCTATTAGCCACACCAGACAAACTTCTCAGGACTCTGCCAGCCCTTATTTTGCTTTGTAGGTTAACACTTGATGTATTCCAGTTCCCAAACTTCCCAGAAGCTTCCCCTTGCTGTGTCCAGACCCTGTCACTGAACACTCACAGTAATTACCAAGTCCTCTGCCTCCAGAGAGACAATGTACTCACCAGCTTACTTGATTCAGCTGAGAGAGCACCCTCTACTTTAGATCACAGCACGGAGATGACTTCATAATAAAAGGAGAATAAGTTTATTACCAAAGAACAGAGATTCACAGATTCAAGGGAGTACTGAGTAAGAATAATGGAAACAGTGAGTGTTACCAATAAAACAAATGCATAGCACACTTCTAGGAGACTAATCATAACTTTTAACAGGCTAAAACATTTGTTTAAGATAAGTTTCTCACATAAAGCAATCACTCAGCATTACCAGGGCCACAATCCAACTTTCATGTATTCAGAGTGTTGTCCTTTTTGCTCCCTGAGAGATGGATAACAAAAGGGATCTTTCCCTTCTTCTGACAGTCCAGCAAACCTTTGAAATGTATCCTTTTGAAGTCTGTCTCCAGATAAGATCCTTCTTCCCCGCTGCTTTGTGCTCAGATGTGCTTACTGCTTTCTCATCCTCCTGTTATCTTGTTCTTCCTGTTTACCTCAGATGCAAATGAACTCCTATTTATTTGGCTTGTCCTGCTTAATTTACATCAGAGATACAAGCAGATAGGTAAATAAACATTCCTTTAGGGAAAACTTTTTTTTAATCAATTCTGCCTGGTTACATAGTTGAAATATATTTTTAGTATCGACTTGCAACATCTGGCATGATACCTGTACGTATGTCTCACAGAGCTTGTGGTGACCAGTATGGTATAAGCTTTCATTGGATACCTCACACGACATTCTTTATAGATAAACACTATGACAGCAATGTGCTAGGAGTAGTGAGTTTGTCAGGCCTGATAGGAATTGCTGTTACATATCCTTTGCCAGTTGGCACTGAGAGGCTCTTAGAGCCATCGTAGGTCCTATCTCCTCAAGCAGTTCTGTGTGTGTCCTGGGTCTGTCTCTGCTGTGAGTGTAGGACAATTGTGTGACTTCAGAGAGAGAGAGGAAGACTTGGAATGTGTCCCTTACCCGATATAATACCTCCCAAAATATTTACTATGCAGGGGGTGTGCAGTTTTTGAGGGGAAGTGGCAGCAAAGAGCTGTCTGCTCCTCCCTTTTGCCCATCTATTGGATTGTCAACCACACAGTTGCAGAGCTGTCATCCAGAGAAATCTGCCCCCGTTGGGAGTTCAGAGAGAGATTGCACACATTCACTGTCTACCTTTATGTCATTTCCCAGCATGGTCACATTGGTCTATGATATCTCCCTTGGGATGAGGGAGAGATTGATCAGCCACAGAAGCACTATACAGCCATTGTACAGGGGAACTTGCATTATTTTAGTTTATGCACTTGTGTCTAGGTCTGCAGGATTCAGAGTTCTATGCCAAAAATGACTGACACCAAGATCTGGCCCCACAAGAGAAAGAAAAATGATCTAATGATCTAAACATGAGACTAGGAGCCAGGAACTCCTGGGCTCCTACTATAGCTCTGACACTGACTCACTTTGCTAATTTTAATTGATAACAATATTGATTAACAAATATACAGCTCTAACAAACATGATTTTTGTCTTCCAGTGGAAGAAAAGGTGGACAGTTACCATTAGAATTGATTATATCAAAGGTGCTTCTGGAATCAGCTAATAGAGACTGCTTCCTCCTATTAACTATTAGTTATTATTCATTGTATTATGGTAACATCTAGAGACTGAATTGTGCTAGGCACTGTAAAAAATTAATGAGACAGTCCCTGCCTTGAATAACTTAATCTATAAACCATACCAAGTTGGTTTTTGTTTGTTTTTGCACCCAGGGACTGATAAATGAGGGCACGGTGTTTATTAAATTTCCTCTGCTCTGAGCGACACCAAAATCCTGATTCTCATTTACACTAGGATCACTTTACGCCAAAGAGGCCTTATAGTGAATGTATATGCCCAGCATTCCTAAGGATTTCTGGGCAGTTCTGATTTTTCAAACTGTCCTGAAGTATTTTTGTTAGACGAGATTGCTCCAATAAATGATTCATAAGGTAGTAATAATAAAATATAAGAGGTTACATTGACTTTCATCTCAAAACAACTAGCCATCTGATATTTAAGGGGAGAAGTTTGGGCACAAAGGCCATCATCTTGTTCTTTTAAAACACAGCACTGTGAGATAATACTGAGCCTTGGTTAGATTAGGTGTTGCCCTAGCAACACAATTAAAACCACATTTTAGAAGAGAAAAAGCATTACGTGGTTTCACTTGGGGAACATTAATAAGGGGAACATCCCTTCCCCCTGGTCCTTTCCTTGTTCCCATTGAAATGTTGACTTTTTTATTATTATAATGATTTTCAAGTTCCCCTCTTCAGTGTGAGTACTGAATATATCTGTTGCAAACCCAACTTAACACTCCAACAGTCATCACATGTTACTGAATAATTGCATTAGAAATAGTTAATGCTTTTAATGGTTTATTTAAAATAGACCTTTGACATGAAAATAATATTTTCCAGATCTGCAGACTTAGGCCCATAGAAGTCAACTGGAATTTTGCCATTGACTTTGTGGAAACAGGATCTAGCCTTAAGTTGTAATTCGTCCTCCCTTCTTCCTCTTTGTCAACCACAGCTCATTTCCATTCTCTTCAAATGTTGTCATCACCTGAGGAACCACTTCCTCAGGCAGGTGGACTGTTGAAGTTCTGTTTCGAGGGTGCAACTACCCAGCCTTTGCACTTGAATTTAGAAGACTCACTGGTACTCTTCTTTTAGTGGCATTATCAGTACATTGGCTGGCTGGGGCCCATTAAATAGGCTTATCCCAGATATAAGCTCTGCAAGCACTTGATATCCATTGATATTTCGTGGTACCGAGCAGCGTTCGTCAAGGATCTTTCCTCTTCAAGGCGGAATAACAGTCTTCTGTTTTCTGCCCACTTTAACATTTCCAATCTGCCTCATGGGGCCTAGGAAATGAGCATTCTTCTTAGAGAGCCCATGACGGTTCATCTTCCTGGTTCCTTCCCCTGGCAGCAGTAGCTCCTTCAGTTCACTAATGATGTTCATTCCTAGAATCCCACGGGACTCCTTCTCCCATATGGCTCCCTTCAGAGGCTTTGTCTTTCAGGATGAAGATGCATTTTCCTGCAGTGTCTGGCCCATGTACTCTATGTCTGCTTCAAGGCATCCCACCACTGGGATTGCCAGTCCATGAACTGCTGTTAGATGTAAAAGCATGTGCTGTGCATGGTCAGCTTGTCCTTCAAATATTTTTGAAAATGCGACTCAGTAATGGTGGTGACTTCTGAGCCAGTATCTATCAAACATCTGGTCTTCACCCCTGCTGTACATACTTCAGCAGTTAGACAGTCTCCAAATACTCACTTGCAGAAGTCACTAGATATGCTGACACTGCCCACATTCCTATTAACATTGTATGCAGAGCAATTTTCCACCAAGGACAGGCCTATTCTTCTGCCACTGCTTGGCCTTCTACTCTAGATGGACCACTCACTCTTGGTGCCACATTGGTTTTGATTGCCTGGGACTCTGCTCTCTTTCTCAGTGGACATTCTTGGCTAGTATGCCCTGGCCTTTCACAAGTGTAACAAATGTACCTTCCCAGTTCGTCCTTCAGTAGGGATCTTTGGGATCCTGGTGCCCTTGGATACTTTGGCATATTAATGGGGATTTTTTTCTTTCATCAACTTGGTCATCACTTTCAACATCTCCCCCTGTTGGACTGCCAGTTTTTGGACAGCCTTACTTAAACTTTCCAGTGCTGACTGTGTTGGGGTAGTGTCTTTTCCCCAGCAGTTGCATTCACTAGGCCCCCATTTCGTGTATGGGGGGTCTTTGTCACAGGAACTTCCTCTTCTTTTGACCACATAATGGCAGCCTGCCATGGAACTTCTTACTGGGCTCTTCCTTAAACCTCCTTTTCATTCAGAGGGAATCATCCAGGAGTCCCAGCACCAACCGTTCTTTCAGAACCATATCTGGGTCTGGAACTCATTGAGAGTCTTGCTGCTCCACTTTGCTCATTCTCTCCTGGAGGTCTAACGCATATGCCAGGACAGTTTCACTGCGCTCCTGCTTTCTCTCAAATAACTCCTTTAGTCGGGTTCCAGTAGGTACCTTCTCTACATACACTTTTAGGAGGAGTTCAAAAACCTTTTCCATATCTTTCTTGTCTGCCATTGCCATATGTTAGTGCCTATGTTAGTGCTGCAGCCCTAAGCAGTTCTTCCCTGGCCTCCATGTTCAGGAAACGAGCATGCACGTACTCTCAAACAAGAAGCATTTCCCCGAAAGTAATCGTTGGGGCTAGGCAAATTTTGTGGTCAGCCAGTTCCATGAAATCCCCCCCCCCCCCCGAGGGTGGTAACGAGGCATCTGCAAATCTCCTAATTAGGAGAAACCTGGCCAAAAAACTGAACACGTCCTTACCCTTATAAATTGCCCACCGTGCAGGCGGTGGGCAGGGAGAAAACGCAGAAACCTGTACCCGTAACCGAGCCTGATCAACTCGAAGTCTCCCTCGGCTCCGTGTTCTCAGAAGTCTGCCGGTGGTAATGAAATGTTTGTGGTTTGTGTGTGTAAGTATGCCTAGCTGCTAATTCTGCTAACTAACTGAGCCTGTAATCGTGTTGTAAGCCGGAGACGAAAGCCGATCCCAGCCGCCCCAAGGCTCCTGCTAGGGGAAACCCGCTAGCCAGGAAACCTTGAACACAAGGGGGATTGGCCGGAGTCTCACGGCAATCTTTAACTGTCTTATTGCTTTTTTTTTTTACTTAGACGAGTAATTGCATTTATGCTTAATAATAGCACCAATAGCACCTTTACTAACCCTTGGAAGGACCTGAATAACTACTGGGACTTAGAGCGGTAGCAGGGTCAGCTTCTGTTTGTAATTGCAGTATTTTTATTATTTGTTCTAGTATTATATTGTAGGCCCAAGTTGTAACTAGTATTAAGTTGTTCCTTATCCTCACTTGTGACCCATTCAATAAACCCTCAATTTGAACCCCATGACTCATTGTTTGCGTTATCCCCATTGCTACCTTCAGGGCACTTGTCACCCCTCCCGAGGACATCCAGTGATCGAGCCTCCGCCCTATCCCAAAGCTCCTTACCCGGTAGATAACGGGCACCTTGTGACCATATCGGTGGAGCGAGGGGCGAGAGTAATCAGTGATCAACATGGCGTCACGAACAGGATGCCTTCGGGAGGGCCAGTGCCTGTGGCGTAGTGGGGACCGTGAACAGTCCGAGCTCGAGCAATTTCAACACCTACAATTTCACCAAGTGGCCAGAAGACAATCTGAGAGGCCCACCCTAGATTGGGTTTGCGTTATAGAGTCAGGGTCAGGGTCAAAAAGCTATCCGACCTCGTTAACCCTGACCGCCGTAGGGTGTCTCCTCCATTGCCATCCCACGTTTAAATGTCAGCCGGCCGATAGTTCCCTGCAGCCCCAGTGCACGGGGGTCACGGATACTAGTCAGACTGAGACTCCGTCCGGCATTTGGAAGGAGAGTAGCCGTATCGTTAAAAAATCCAGGGCCACCGTTTCTAAACTCGTACCCCCGCCCCTGGTACAGCCGGGTGACCCAGCACATGGGTTGCTAACCCAATTAATGGAGGAATTAGAACAGACCAAGCGGTCAAAGAAACTTAGACCAGACGAGTATAAGTCAGAAGACGTGTCCACGGTCTTGTTCAGCGCACTAAACAAAGCGCTGGACCTCTGTGCGGTCCTTCATGGAAGCACTATGTTTGCCGCTAAACAGGTCGCCGCGAATGGCACCGATAGCGCAGAAAGCGAGATGAGTGACAAGGAGGAGGAGGTCGGGAGTCAGGCTGGCGGAAACCCATCCCCCTATGAAGCCCCCCCTCCCTCTTTGATCTATCCCGCTCTCCCCTCAGCCCCACCTGCGCCTGAGAAGGAGATGCGGATGGAGGCAATGCCTGTTGCTATTACAAAAAGCAAGGTGGACTCTAATACAGACCAAATTACTACTACCACCGAATATCGTACCCGCACTAAGGCAGAATTGAAGGAGTTTATGGTAGACACTAGGCGTGGGGAGAGCGAGCCCGCCCTCGTTTGGCTGGGCCGTCTGGCCCTGGATCACGGGGCAGAGATAGTGGACATGGAGGAGGCTAGTCTCTTGGCCAAAACGTCCACCTGGTCAGGAGGATTTTCAGGCCATAACCTCTTAAGAAACGTGGTCTGGCCACTTACTACACCAGCCGCAGCCTCTTTAGCCACGAAGGGCAGTTTTAAGGGCATGTATATAACTCCCGGCAGCATAAATACACCCCATGAAATCATATGGGCTATTGCCGGGGCATCCATCGTAATGTGGGACCCACAGACGGTGCCCTTAAACTTGAATCCGCAGCAAGTCCAATCCAACGTGCCGCTCATTTATGTCGGGGACCCCACTCAAATCCCGGTCAACAGGGATGCAGTGGACTTAGCCATAGACGGCGCCCCACCGATTGACACAGGGGGAACCCTGTTGCTGCATGGTTGGATTGGACAACCTCTTATTACTTTATATGAGGCCATGTCCCGTCTTTGGATGCCACAAGCCCCCAAGAGCCCCATCTCAGCCCTTCCAGCTGAGAACCCTGTTAATAAGGGTCAACCTAAGCACCCTGAACGTACCAAGGCCGAAAGGGCGCTTTTTGGGTTCCTGTTACATAAGGGGGTGCCCAAGGAAGCACTGCGGAAGATATCTAACTCTCAACAACAAGACCTGGGGTTGGTGGGAGAAGGCAAAGGGTGCGCTGTCCTCTGTAGTGTCTTCAGTGGTCTCGTTTAATTAACCCCGTTGGATATATGTTATTACATGAGCAAGTATTATTCCAATCACTGGCTATTGAAACGCTGGCAAATACCACCGCAAAAGCTTTTAATTTAGTCAATCAGCAGCTAACGGAATTATCAGATTATTCTTTTCAGAACCGATTAATGATACAATTTCTGCTGCAATCACGGGATTTTTGTGAGACCCTCATATCCATGTACCCACAGTTTAAGAATAAGTGTTGTGTCTCTGTTTCTTCTGTATCTGGAAATTTAACGGAAGTAATTAATAACCTCAGGGCTTTAGGAACCGCCATGCGTGAGTCCAGGGAGACCTTCCGATTTTGGTCCTGGCTCGATTGGTTGGGTCTCGGAGCCTACAAGGCTTATTTTCAATCTCTCCTTATCTCCCTCCTGGTCGGGTGTGTCCTGCTCTGCCTTGGCTGTGCCTGCTTAAAAGCCTGTGTCCATTGTGTTATCGGGTCGGCCTACATTGCCTCTTCCCCCGACACACGCCCTCTTGTAGAAGGGGGTGGCGAGTCGGACGATGAATCTGAGGTATAGGCATAACATTCACATGGAGCCCAGGGCACGGGGGCATGTTAGTGCCTATGTTAGTGCTGCAGCCCTAAGCAGTTCTGCCCTGGCCTCCATGTTCAGGAAACGAGCATGCACGTACTCTCAAACAAGAAGCATTTCCCCGAAAGTAACCGTTGGGGCTAGGCAAATTTTGTGGTCAGCCAGTTCCAGGAACCCCCGCCCCCGAGGGTGGTAATGAGGCATCTGCAAATCTCCTAATTAGGAGAAACCTGGCCAAAAAACTGAACACGTCCTTACCCTTATAAATTGCCCACCGTGCAGGCGGTGGGCAGGGAGAAAACGCAGAAACCTGTACCCGTAACCGAGCCTGATCAACTCGAAGTCTCCCTCGGCTCCGTGTTCTCAGAAGCCTACCCGTCTGCCGGTGGTAATGAAACGTTTGTGGTTTGTGTGTGTAAGTATGCCTAGCTGCTAATTCTGCTAATTCTGCTAACTAACTGAGCCTGTAATCGTGTTGTAAGCCGGAGATGAAAGCCGATCCCAGCCGCCCCAAGGCTCCTGCTAGGGGAAACCCACTAACCAGGAAACCTTGAATGCAAGGGGGATTGGCCGGAGTCTCACAGCAATCTTTAACTGTCTTATTGCTTTTTTTTTTACTTAGACGAGTAATTGCATTTATGCTTAATAATAGCACCAATAGCACCTTTACTAACCCTTGGAAGGACCTGAATAACTACTGGGACTTAGAGCGGTAGCAGGGTCAGCTTCTGTTTGTAATTGCAGTATTTTTATTATTTGTTCTAGTATTATATTGTAGGCCCAAGTTGTAACTAGTATTAAGTTGTTCCTTATCCTCACTTGTGACTCATTCAATAAACCCTCAGTTTGAACCCCATGACTCATTGTTTGCGTTATCCCCATTGCTACCTTCAGGGCACTTGTCACCCCTCCCGAGGACATCCAGTGATCGAGCCTCCGCCCTATCCCAAAGCTCCTTACCCGGTAGATAACGGGCACCTTGTGACCATATCGGTGGAGCGAGGGGCGAGAGTAATCAGTGATCAACACCATGAACTTTACTGTGGCCTTGGCCTAGCTCTTGAGGTGTTCCTCTGTGAAGTCCACATGATCTTCTTCAGGTACAGTTAGCACATGCATAGCTGTCTTCACAGACTTGACCCACTCCTCTACCGTAATGTCTTCTGGTCTAGTCGGGAAACTGCTAAACTCTGTGACCTTCTGCTCTCTTAGAACATAAATATTAGGAGGTTTCTTAGCTTTTGCTGCCTGTTGGTCTATTACTGCCTTATCCAGTGATAAGGGTTCTCTCTGTTCGGTTCTAGCTTCTTGTAATGCCTCAGCTTGGTCTGATAATCTGTGCTGAAGTTCAGCAAACTGGGCCTGTAGTTCTTCAATTCCATGATAGAGTTCTCGAACAGGCCCGGACAGTGCTACCAGAACTCAATCAGTAAACCAGTGGGGTGGACCCTGTGGATAGAATCCTGTTTGTGATGCCAAAAATGTAAGTGAGGGAATGGTCACGCTATTGTTGAGATCTTCCTGGGTTATACACTACTGTGTATAAACCTGAGTCCTCGCTCCCACTTCCTTTACCCAGAGACCTGCCTGACTTCGAGGCTCCCCTTCCACTCTCCTGTGTGGCAAAGTCCTCATAACCCCAACAAGGCTGGGCCCAGGATTCCTGGCAGGCTCAACCGCCAACCTTGTCATGGTCACTAAGGGCAGGGCAGGACTGGTGCTAGGGGTTTGAGCGCCCTAGGCGCATGGCAATTTCGCTACCCTACGCGCTGGTCCCGCGGCTCCGGTGGAGCTGCCGCAGTGGTGCCTGCGGAGGGTCTGGTGCTCTCCAGCTCCAGTGGAGCTGCCGCAGTCATGCCTGCGGGCAGTCCACCAGAGCCACGCGAGCAGCCAACCGTCTGCAGGCACGACTGTGGCAGCTCCACCGGAGCCGCCTGCCACCCCCTCCAGCAAAACGGCGCCCACCAATTATTCTGGCACCCTAGGCAATTGCCTAGGCTGCCTAAATGGTAGCGCCAGCCCTGGGGCAGGGGCTAGGGCGTCCCCACTCCAGGGTGCTCTCTCTGCACTGGACATTTCCCTGACCCACTGATCATTACATACAGTTCAAAGAAAATATTAAACAGCAACCAATTTTTAAAAAATAAGGAAAAATGGGAAAGGTTAAAGGAAAACACATAGCCGTGCTCTCTGGCAAGGGGACACCACAACCACAGTCTCTGGAATATAAGGGCAGTTCACAGTCTGTTCCTCACACGTCCCAGGCCTCTTTCTCAGGCCCTGGCTGTGCTGTAGGGATACCGCAGATTGGCCACTTGCTCTGGTGGTGGCCAAACACCTTCAGGCTCTAGGTGTCAGGGCCCTTCTTCCCAGCGTCAGCCTGCCCGTCGGGATTACGATCCCCCTCCAAGTCTGGCCTGCAGGGCTTTTGGGGGCATCTCCCTGCGCTGGGCCTGCTGCCCAGGGTCTCCCCTGGCTCTTCCTAGCTGCTTATCAAACCTGGCTCCAGACTCCTCCAGCTCCAGCTCCACTCTATCTCAGCACTGATGCTGCTCTGCCTCCAGCCCCCTGGGCTGCTTTTTCTGTCCCCTCAGGCTCTAGTTGCTACAGCTCTCCTCTCAGCACAGATCTGCTTTCAGTGGTGTTTGTACGGCTCTGCTCCCAGCACTGACATGTTTCCTGGGCTGCTTCTCTGGTTCTCTGGCTGGCATGGCTTTGTTCCCCAGCTCAGCTTGGGCCCCTTCTCTCTCCTTAGCTCAGCCCCCTTCTGTTCCAGGCAATTCCAGCTCACCCAGAGGACAGGACCCTGTGACCTCCTGACTCCCTTATTAGCCTGTTCACCCTGTCAATCAGGCTGACCTGGAGCATTGGCCTCTCCCCATTGCTCCTGGAGACTGTCAGTCTCAGGGTCCTGATTTCCCATCGACCCCTCCCCTTTCTTTTGGTACTGGGAGCTAGCCAACCAAGCCCCCACTGAGTTTTAGTAAGAGTCCAACAGTCCTCTTACCTTTAACCATGTACCTATTGAAATGTAAATTGAGTATTGTCTTATTCTCAATTACCAGTCTGAGTTAGTTGCAGATGAAGGGTTGTGAGATTTAACAGGAAAAGAACAGCAGGGGGAAAATAGCCTCAGCTGGGGGTGCACTTCAAAGGTTTACTGGACTATAACTGGGGAACAAGGAAAACACCTTGTTGCACATAGGAAGGAAACGGACAGCAAGCACGTTTACATTCATAAAAATAGGATCACAGCCAGCCTTGCTTGGATATGCTGCAAAAGGCTTTGGGTGAGATACGACTGCTCTAGTCAGGTTTAGTTTAGTCTCTAGAAAGCATGTTATGATTTTATTTTATATGTAGCCCTTTTTTCTGTTAGCCTTGTTCAATATCTCTTGAATCTTTGGTAATAAATTATTGTTGTTTACACTATAAATATATCTCAGTGCTGTGATATTAAGCAAGATGCTGATCCCCAGCTGAATCACACCAGCTGGAGTGTGCACTGTTCCCTTATGGACAGCAGATCTGGTATTTCTGTGAGTTTTCATTGGATAAAGTTTGTACACTACAGGTGAACACTTCAGTGGAGCTTAGGAATTGGGGTGCATCTACTGTTAACCTGTCAGGCAGGTTTGGGTGTCTGGTGGTGTCAGGGAGCTGACACCCTGTTAAGCAGAAGCAAGTCTCCTTCTCTCTGGAGGTCATGGGAGTAACAAAAGTGACTCACAGCCCTGGGCACTCTGAGAACCCTCACAGGAAGCATTCATTCACAAGTGGTATTTGGCAAAATTATGTGCACTGTACATCTGTTGTAGTCTCATGTTCCATGCCCTGTTCAATGATTCATTGATAATCATAGATGTTCAGAAGCAGGGATATTCCATTTTAGAAGATAACTCTGCTCACTTGTCACCAGTTTCCTTTTCCTTTATGGCATAGCAGTAGGTGAGCACTATTGTGAGCCTTTTATAGTGGGATATTCATGCAAGAAGCAAAATAAAATGAAAAACAAATGATAAGAAGGAATTTAAAAAAAAATTTAGTCTACATTGGCAGTCCATTGCAGTGAAGTAACTGGAGAGAGGGTTTGGAGAGGAATGAAAAAACTAGCATGATTTTATTACCTAAAGCAATGGGTGACCAATATCATAAGCAGAACAAAAGGGGCAGAGAAGAAAGGAAAAAAGTCCTATCTCTATAATTCCACTTTTTTGATACTTCTATGTGATCAAACCCAAAAGCAACGTAATTTATTTATGTGCATTTGCTGCTCTGTATACAGCATAACTTTGATTATCCAAGCTTCAATTGTCCCAAACTCCCTGTCTTGCTAAGCGATATCATGTCCCTTGATGTGAATTATTATATAGAAATTTTAAATTCCCTCAAGTATTTGAAACTTGAATTTCAAAATCTGTTCACTGAGCCCCATGACATTTAGATTAGGATGCACTGCACATAAAATGTCTGATTCTTAATAAGGATGAATCCTTTATAGAAAACAATACCATATTTGTTTATAAGGTAGGCCTGAACCAAAAGCCTTGCTATGAACCTCTAGGCAGTTTGGATGCAAAGCAGAATCCAGCTCAGGATCTGAGCACTGCAGGTCAAGCCCATCTCTAATTTGTATCTAACTGACACCAAATCCATAGGAGAGAGCCTCTAAACAGTTGAATGAATCACAAAATGTGTATGCAACAATTTCAAAATATAATTGGACAGGGCCTGATTCCTCTTTTTCACCAGTTTTACGCTGTTGTAATTCCAGTGAGTTACTCCTGATTTTCACAAGTGTAAAGGTAAATTGGAAAAAGACTCTGAAATCACCTATGCTTTTTGGATACTTTGCACCAGTAGTGCATCCTCCACTGGAGCAACCAGAGCCAGCCCTTCTCTCTACCCTTTCCACCCTAACCAAGCCAACTGACTCCCTTTTAAGCCCCGCCTCCACATGAAGGATGCTCAACATGGTTGGAGAGGCAGGGCCAGCTGAGCCCAGAGCTGCTCTTTCACCCTTTGCTGTCCAGTGAGGGGTTTGTACACCCAGTCACACAGGCCAAAACTTATCCTAAGTGTGACCCTTGGAAAATTACTCTGTTAAAATGCTCCCTTACTTTGAAGAGTGAATATGGAAAAATGGCCCCTTCTTACTGATCAGATTTACTCTCTGTGTCTATTCAAAGTCAAGTGAGTTTGACTGAATTAAGTGACTGCAATAAGAATTTACTGGATTTTACTCTTGTTGGTGCTGCAGCGCTCACACAAATGGGGGACTGTTCCTCCCTATGCAACAGCAACATAGTGGTAATTGCTTATGAAGTTCAAATCAGTTACCCCATGCAACGGGGTTGCAAAGTTAACATGAAAGGTATAACCTGAAGATGAATGGTACACACAGGGGTAACTGAGGGCAAAACCTTTATTACTGGTGAATGATGCATGTGAAGCGAAGAACCCAAATTGACTTTTGGAGCCTACTTTGAACTTGCAAGACTATAAACTAAGCGTGTTAATAAGGAATGATTGAGAGACATTCAGCATGGACCCTCTCAATGCTGTTTTAACAGAGGCACTTTTCAGAGATGAGCTGGGTGCTCAATGAAGGGCTGCTCATGTCTCCCCACTAGAAATTTGATTTTGTTTTTAATTGATATATTGAAATGGAATGAATCTGCATTAACAGGGAAGTTATACAAATACCTTAATAAACTTAGCACAGTGTGGTTTTACACTAAAATGAGGTCTGGAAATAATACAAACAGCTTGACTTTTCCCTGAGTATTACTTAAGAGTCTGAAATGTCTAAAAGTGACGTATGTTGGAGTTAATGAAAGCCACACAGGACAAAATAAAGGCACAGTGCAAGGGTTTTTTGTGAGCAAAGTAAAAAAGAAAATATACCACCTACTGGCAGATATCACATCATGACATTTTGATTATTAATAATATTTTCTTCAGGACATCTGAGATCTCTGTTGCTACAATATAAGGCTTGGTCCTGCTCCCATTGAAGTCAATGGCAAAACTCCCATAGATTTCAGCAGATACAAAATCAAACCTTATGTATGCTCAAAGAAAGAGTATCTTGTGCTCTGTGTGTAATTAGTGTGGGCAAAGTCCTGCAGTCCTTGTTGAGACAAAGTTCCAATCAACATCAACTGTAGTTTTGAGTGTAAAGCCCACAGTATTGGGACCTATTACATCTGAATTATTCTGGGCTGAGAAATGAGGGATTTCTTTTAATGGAGTGGAGGGAGTTGTGTAACACAGAGTCCTACATTAGCATTATCATTGGGAATGAACAGAATAACCAAAACACATGTACAGTGAGAACAGTGGCTATGGTTAAAGCTCTGCTCATGCAGTTGGATGGGGACTCCTTGTGGGCATAAGAGTCTCTGCTAGCAGATCCCAACACAGGAAAGGAGCCTAAGAATTTATCATTTTACTGAGTCATGTGGTAATTGTAGCTCCTCTCTGCGTGTTTTTATTTTATATTTCATTGAAAAGGAAGTGACTGCTCCTTTTAACACTATGTTGACTTTTATTTATTTATTTATTTGGATTGTTTTCAGGACTGCACCTTCCAATTTCTTTCCCTGGATGCTTGGATCAGCATGTGCTGTCAAAGACAATCATCGCAAGCGGCCCTTCTCAGCCTGTGAAGTCACGTGAGAGTGATCAAAGGACAAATTTTGCCCATCTGTGGTACTTGTGGAACCAGACTAATAGTGCACAGCTGTAAGATAATGATTTTGTATCATCATGTTCTGGATGTCTGTATGTATCTCATAGCATGTTTGAGCGAGAGGCAGTCCAGCAGCACATAGAAAGGAAGGATCAGAAGCCCAGCAGCATTTTATCTATGCAGGTACTTACATGGCTATCATCACTACAGTATCTTAGGGGCTTGTCTACACATACAGCTCTGCAGCAGCAAAGCAGTCCACACTGGTGCTTAGAGTGGTGTAATTTATTTTGCTCTTATGGCTGGTTTATTCACACCCCTGAGCAACATAAGTTATACCGACATAAGCTGTAGTGTAGACATAGCTTTAATGCATACACACATCTTCATATACTGAGATGATGAGGATCATTTAATCACCTAGGTAGATACAGACACATCTCTGAATAATATATAAGTCTGTACAGTGGCAGCTCTATCAACCCATGCCCTGTTTGTGCCCTGACCTACCCTCCCCTCACCCAATCCACAAGCTCTTCTATGCAGAGAGCCCCCATAAAGCTTGGCTCTGTTTCCCAATCAGCCCAGTTTTTCCTCCTGTCCCCTGCCTTCTGCAGGGCTGTTTTAAGCCCATCCAGGCAGGAATGAGTGACCATCCTGCTACACGCCTAAATTGTTTTATTATTTTCCTCAGCATGACATACAGAAGGGACAATCAAAATCAGCCTGGCAGAACTTGCATAAGAACTGTCTCTAGGCAGATAAGAATTGATCAAAATCACATTCTCTGCTCTCTGGGGGCCAAATCCTGTTCCCATTGAAATCAAAAGGAGCTTTGCTATTGAGTTCAATGGGAACAGACTTTGACATTTGAAGACAAAAGAACAAAACCACTCAAGCAAGGGCTATGTTGCTTATACCACAGGTATCAAAGGTTGCTGACTCCTGTGAGAAAGTCAGCAGACATCTGATCTTTGTCCACTGCAAGGGAAAAATCAGCAATCAATGAGGCTAGAACATTCTCTGTACCATATCCAACTCATAAGTCCATCTGCAAAGGATCAGGGAAATATGAAGGCTCCAGACTACCTTAAAGTCTTCAGTCCCTTGGTTAGAATGCTCCCATTAGTATATGTTCATAGTCCAGAGGCTGGAGCATGAAAGAGACCAGAGAAGGAAAGAGGCAAAATGGAAATGTTTCCTTGCCAGGGCCTTTTAGCTTCTGCCAAGTACCAACTAAAGGGAAATCTGTTCTCGCTGTGAAAGATGGTGTTTGGAGTCACATGGGCAAGTTACATGGCCATTACTCACACCCATATTCTAGTTAGAATGTTCACAAAAAGTTCATTAAGTGTAGACAGGTGTTTTCCAGGGTCCATTGTGAGCTAAGGGTTCCTTAATGGGCCATTTAACTTGACTTGTCCCTTCATGTGCTGGATAAATACCTTGTGAGTGTTACCACAGGAGCAAACATGTAGTAAACATAGCTAATATTCATAACTTCAGATATCAAGATGAATATACATGCATAGAAATAGCATAATCATAAGTACCAGCTATTTCATGTACATGACGATTCCCAAAAGATGTTCTGAAAAATCACACTCTGCACTTGACCTTGTTGAACCTCATCAGATTTCTTTTGGCTCAATCCTCTAATTTGTCTAGGTCCCTCTGTATCCTCTCCCTACCCTCCAGCATATCTACCACTCCTCCAAGTTTAGTGTCAGTTAGGTTCCAAGTTTGTAAATGGTTCTGGATGAAACTGACAATGCCTGAGCAGTCAGATCAGAAGGAGCTGCATTTGAATAAAGGTGGGCAGATGTGTGATAAGTTTTAGCTCCATTGCTAAGAATAAGGAACTTACTGTCAGCAAAGTTCTTGGCAGGTTCCTGAGGAGGCTGGTTTAAGGCCGTCAAGAGTCTGGCATTACAGTCTTCTCTCACCCACAAAGCTTGAAAATGAGGCATTTGTTTTCTTTGTTTTGCTGCTCCAGTTTCAGTTGACAAAATGTATATTAGACTAGTTTGACTGCAAAGAAGAATTCTGTGTTTACTTACAATGGGGATAACACCTGATTCCTGTCAGGCTGCAGAACTGGGCTGACATCAGTATCCAAACATCCTCTGGTCAGTGCAATCAGAGGCATTTCTCTAATGATTTGTACTTGATGTGATGCAGTATGAATGTCGTGGATAATTCAGACCAATGGGGAGAAACAGAATCAAAAATACTGTTTAAACACCTCTGTCCACCACACTCCTCCTCTCTTGAAGACTCTTGACCAACTTAACAGCACAACACATATGCTAAAAAACTTAAACAAAGCCCTGGGTGGCTGCTCCCCTGCGAGCCTGGGAAGTGGGAGAGGGACCCACCACAGCTCCGCTCCCAGGCCTGGAGAGGGTGAAGAACCCTGAGGAGCAGAGGTGAGGCTGGAAGGTCTAAACTATGGCCTGGAGGGTGCAGGAGGTTCTGAAGTGAGGAGGGTGGGGGGCTGTGTTGATGTTGGGTTCTGAGCAGATGGGTAGTGAGAGCTGGAAGGGTGAACTTACGGCGGTGGGGGTCAATGGAGTAGGGGGGCTGAACTGGTGAGGTGATAATGAGGCGGTCTGGAGGACTGAACTGAGGAGGAGCTGAATTAACAGGTGTGTTGTAAACAAGACACGAGAAGTCATTCTTCCGCTTTACTCTGCACTGGTCAGGCCTCAGCTGGAGTATTGTGTCCAGTTCTGGGCACCGCATTTTAAGAAAGATGTGGAGAAATTGGAGGGGGTCCAGAGAAGAGCAACAAGAATGATTAAAGGTCTTGAGAACATGACCTATGAAGGAAGGCTGAAGGAATTGGGTTTGTTTAGTTTGGAAAAGAGAAGACTGAGAGGGGACATGATAGCAGTTTTCAGGTATCTAAAAGGGTGTCATCAAGAGGAGGGAGAAAACTTGTTCACCTTAGCCTCCAATGATAGAACAAGAAGCAATGGGCTTAAACTGCAGCAAGGGAGATTTAGGCTGGACATTAGGAAAACATTCCTAACTGTTAGGGTAGTTAAACACTGGAATAGATTGCCTAGGGATGTTGTGGAATCTCCATCTCTGGAGATATTTAAGAGTAGGTTAGATAAATGTCTCTCTGGGATGGTCTAGACAGTATTTGGTCCTGCCATGAGGGCAGGGGACTGGACTCGATGACCTCTCGAGGTCCCTTCCAGTCCTATGAGTCTATGAGGAGGATTGAGTGGAGACGGAACTGATAGGAGGCTGGGGGACAGGATTAATTACTGGGCAGGAGAGGGGCAGATGTGAGGGTGAGAGCTCCTGCAGCAGGCACCAAAATCACCTTATCTGGTACATATGAGAGAGTGTACAACACCAATTGTCACATGCACACATCTTGAGGATGGGCAAGGAGAGTGCAAAAATCAAGAGACTGGTCTAAAAAACTATAAAATCTTTTTTTAAAAGTCTCATGATTTTTGGGCCAATCTCATGATTTTGGGGGGTCTGACTCATGATCTTTGATCTCTTGATCAATAAAGTTTGGCAATACAATTCCACAGCTAATTCTTCCTGCAGACTATTGTAGCAATAGACTAATAGCTGGACCTCTATGGTGTGGCCACTGACACATTCCCGGAAACCTGGACATTCTGGTACTTCCAGGAACTGAATGGCCCCACCTCCCGCCCGCGTGACCTTGGACACACAGTATGTGCAAGGTCATGCTGCATGGGAGAGTGCCATTTTTAAGAACGTGCTGCTCTGCCTCCACCGATGGGACCTTGTATGTGAGGTCACAGTGTTGGGAGCAGAGCAGCACAGTGTTCAAAAGGGCGTCCCCCATCCGATACTGGACAAACCAGGCCTGCTTTTGTCTGAGTACTTGACGGGGGACAAACCCTGGAAAAACAGGACTGTGCAGTTAAATACTTGTCTAGTGGCCTGCCTACATCCCTATCACTTCCAAATCAAAGCCTGCCAGATTATTATTCACTAATTTGTAAAGGGTTATTTCCTTGTGTCATAGTCCTTTACACTATTTTGTGGAGGTGCTGGTCTTGACTCTCTATTGTTGCTAGCCCTCCAGAATTGTCCTGGAGTCTCTGGGAATTAAAGATTAATTTTAAATTAAAGCTTCTGTCATGTGATGAAACCTCCAGGAATATGTCCAAACAAAACTCTATTCAGTGATGTCATGCAATAAGCACATGAGTGTGACAATGGCATTTTAGTGTGTGTGACCCCACTTAAATGTAATGGATCAGTGTTCACGTTGCACTCCCCATCAGTATGGGACCTGGGAAGCTAATAATCCAATCAGTGGACCAATCCTGGTCATGTGCCACCTGAGGCACATTGTGCATATGTTAAGATTTAAATGTAAGTAGTTTTTATTAAAGATAGTGTAGGTTTTCCTGGTGTTAGCACAGGGCAGAGTTAAAGTTGTTTGGGTGCCTTAACTTTGTATTTCCATTCCTTAACATGTCTGGATTTCTTTAGAATTGGATTTCTGGGATGGTCATGCCTGTTTTTGCAATAATAACAACATTACTGTAATGTTTTTTACCTATAAGTTCCTGATTTGTGCTTTCAGCTGTGACGCCATCTTGCCATAGGTTTTATCTGGGAATTACGATGAAATAAATCCTCCAAGCAGTAAAAACAGACTTGGTGCAAAGCATTTCCAAGCTACTTGGTTTAATCTCTTGTGTCACTTCACTGGGGAAGAGCGGCTCCTATTTTCAGTATTCTTATACCTCATTTTCCTTTTCATATAGAGGAAGCAAGCACTTTCCTAACACTGTGGATTGTTCTTATTTTGCAGGAGTTCTATACCAGTTCCAGCCAGCCACAAGGAGCTCTTTAAAGCTCAAGACCTTTCCATCATCATCAAAGCATATGTGCTAGTGACATCCTTAACACCTTTGCGGGCATTTATTCATTCAACTGCCATTGTCTGGCTTCCTCCCAAGAAGAAGCACTTTTCCGTAAAGGTAAAACTCTTCTTTTCTAGCTGGTTCATTCACTCAAAGTGCAGTGGTAGAAAGGCAAACAATTGCTTCATTATTAGCCATTGCTACTGAACACAAAATATACTTTTCATGGATAGCTTTCATTGATCAGACAAAAGAGCAGTGTTTGGTTTGCAAAGAAGGAGGGAATATTGTCATGCACATTGGGGTTCTCAGGGCACTTTCAAGTTTTGGCTCGGTTGTGTGAGCGCAGATACAGAGCTGTTGTTACCCTCTCAAACACAACTGTGCATACACTGCAGTGCTGAAGTTTTTTCTAGGTTCCACTATGGAAGAAAGTAAAATCAGTATCTAAAATAAGGTCCGGTTTTGGATCTTTAATTTTTTGAACTAGATATGTCGTAGAGTTGCACTTCATGGGAGAAGTGGTCACAAACTAAGGAAAATGCTCTGTAAGGTGGAATGGGCCTCCAGTGTGCCACCCTTAGGATCCTAGGGTCTATGAAGATGGATGCTTTGTAAACAGGCTTGAAAGGATTAGATTTTATCAGTAAATGCCAGTAAATGCTGCTTTCACTGTACACACACAAATTGTTGGGAAAATATTTACATTAGTAATAATAGAAATTTACAGCTAGGCAAAGTAAGAAAAATGCACCTTGAAAACTTATTAGAGTTGGCTTAAAAGGATATTCATGTTATGTATTTTGACATGTGGTGTTGACAATTTGTATTTTAATGGTTATAAAGCTTTAAATTTCAGTGTCTGTTGTCATTAAATAATTGTCTTCCCCTTCCCCACACACAATTTCGTGCAATTCTGGAAACTTAAATTGATACAAACTTTAAAAATGCATAAAGAAATAAAAATTGAATCCTGCCAAGCCTATTTATAAGGGCCTAAAAAAGATTAGATCTTGACATCTCAAAGTCACTGGGGAGGGACCATCTACTTTCCCCTGTCTATCTTGTCCAGTGGCGCATGCCTCCTCATGGATATCCTGCTTCTTCATTGTTCAATTTAGTGAGAAACCGTGCTTGTGACATAGCAGCTCTTCCTGCAGTGCCAGAGGATCTGCTGCCTTGTGGATCATTCCATCCTTCCTTCTGCAGAAGGGAGGCACTAGGGCTTCTGAGTCTTCTATGGGTTTCATCTGGAGTGTTGGAGTAGCTCAACTCCTGCACCATTGCTTGAGAGTGGAGGAAGTTGCTTCCCCACTTGCCAACAAGAAGACCCCAACTGAGTCACTTAGGTAGGGGGCATGATTTGGGTCTTAATCAGCATGAGTGCTGGCAGACCTCTGCTTCCTCTGAGTTTAATTTAATTTTAAGTTAACTGAAAATATTACAAGTGTCCAGTAGCATCATTATAATCCCGTAACTAGGAACTATCTTGGAGGATAATAATCATTAGTAATTGTGGCAATGCACTCTGGAAAATAATCAGCGCTGAGACAAGTCTTCAAAAAGGGGCATCAGCCACCATTTACAGAACATTCTGGCAGCTGAAAAAGCAATAAAAGTGATTAATTATAAAAGAAGTGCAGCACATAGACAGTAGTTCCAGTCTGCTTACTGCTTCTGTGGTCCTATATCTTCCACAGCTTTAGACAGAGTTGTCAGAACAGCAAGAGTTATACAAACAATAGTCACCAGAGAAAGCACTTCTATAGTGATGTACATTTAAATGCAAATTAATACAATGATGGAGAACAGGATATATTAGGCTGCCTCTAACTACAGACAGTATCTTCTATATAGAGCTTGAGAGAAGTCAGAGAGGCTCCAGGAAATGACCAGTAAAAGCAAGGCACTATATAATCTAACAATAGAAATTCTCTAGTTGTGACCAGCTAGCATACGTGGAAAATACATAAAGGATTTCTGGGCTTGATACAATGCAGCATGAGATGCATTGTGCAGGAGAAGCAGAAAATAGCACCTCATTCTGGAAATGATAGTGAAAAATTAAATGTTTAAAATAAGTATTTTTCTCCCTGTCTGTAAGTCAGCTTTAAACCATTTTGGCATGATCATAGAACATGTTTTCAATAAGCTTCACAGAATATTCAGCCAGACCTACAATGCCCGTTACCACCTACAGCAGACACAATGAGCCAGGACCTCTGAATGAAGTTAGTGGCGCTATGCCAATTGATGACAGCTGAGGAATTTGGTCCATAATAACTAGAAATGTTCAACCTCAGCCACACGTTTCTGAAATGTGGGATTTCTTTGTGAAGTATCTCTCATGTAAATGAAGGAAAAAATGCGCATTACTTGTTGTGTAGCTCCAAAATGTCAATAGTTTACAACAGCAGTAAGGGTCTTCTGTGGCCTGTTGTTTCACCGATTGACATAACAGCCATTATATAATTGGGAATTGAGCATGCATGCAAAAGAGACATAGACCTGGAGAAAATTTGCTAATAGTGTTGTTTATAGTGTATCTCTCCTGCATCCTCTTCCCAAATAGCTGAGTCTCTTCAATTTAAAAAAAAACGACTTGGCACAGACAAGACTGATGTTAGTTCCATGGACTGTCAGCAGGTTTCTTTCTTTCTTTATCCTCCCACCCTCTCAGGTGCATGGGGCATTCACAATTTTCCACCATTTATTTTAGTCTTGTGCTGGTCTGTTCAGGCTTCTAGCATGCTGATGGATTGTCAGCCTGTATGAATTGCCTGAAATAATGCTGTACACCATTACTCACATACCTGTCTGATATGAAACTAACTAACATGTTCAGAAGCATATATAAACATTTCTTTGCTGGTCTATTCTGCTAATCATTATTAGTAAGAAATTGACCTGGCACTGGAGTTCACCTTGCTAAAAACTTACTATTGCAGACAAAATATGTTTACTGTAGCATCTGGCCAAATAGGCACAAAAATATACTAGATGTAGTAAGAATGTGGCTGATACGTTGTTGTTGAGAATTTAAAAAGAACTGAGACTTATTACACATAAAACGCTTGGATCAGAGAAGACATATAAGAAGTTTAAGTTTAGTAAATTAAACAACATTGTATGGTTGTGTGGAAAATCCCACCATTTTTTTTTAAATTAAATTATTGTAAATAATTCTTACAAATCACTTTTACTCGTCCTGGTTATAGTGACTGCGGTTTACAGTGACTTTATCCACCGTCTGTGCCTTAAAAAAATATAAACCTTGTAAAATAATTGCATAAGGTACATACCAAGTTCACCACTGCTGTTCCACTTCATCATTTCCAAAAGCCAGGACCATAATTAGGAGGCCATAGTTATTCCAGTTATTCCAGTCCCCACTTAGTTATTCCATAGTTATTCCAGTCCTCACTTCAATGGAAGTCTTTTTATTGACTTCACTGGGCTTTGGACTTGGCCTTAACAGTAGAGATCACTAGAGGAAAGGTTGTTAGAAGCCTTTTTTCACTTCCTCCCCACCAGCAGAAATTTAGAAAACATTCTCAGAGATTACCAGTAACCACTGAAATAAGTGGGTAGTTTAAAATAAAATGATACTCAGAGAACATTTTTCACTTAAACGAATTAAAACGAACTTTAGGTGGGATAAATTTGTGGCTTAATCTAGTAACAGTCTTCCTTTAAAACTAGTTTAGGTAAGAAAAAATATGCACAAATAGGAAATTTACTATACAAAATAGTTGAATAATGTCTTGGTTTCCACCTTCATCAAGTGCTGTGTCAAAGGTACAGGGAAATGGCATCACATAATAATAAATCTGGGCTAGAATAAATAGACATATCCAACAGCTAGCACTATAAACTAATAATAAATTACTGCACTTTTTTCTCTGTGATGTATTCTGGAACCATTGTTTTTGATTATAGGTACATTTTTCTTCCATTACGTGTTACAACTTTTTCTACTAACAATGATTCATCAATCACTGTAGGTAGAAGATCATGTGTAGATAGATCTATGTGTGGCAGTGTGCAGTACTGGGGATAGAATTATTGTGAATACGTTTCTTTGGTCTTTTTGCACAGATCCAATCTGTAGTTTGGGAGATGCATTCGTTATCCTGGTTTCTCCAAATGTATATTCAAAGAGGCTTGTGTGTGTGTGTGTGTGTGTGTGTGTGTGTGTGTGTGTGTGTGTGTGTGTGTACACATAAATACACAAATTGTGTGGACTTGGCAAAGAAATATCAGTAAGCATAGCTATTTTCCATGTATTGCAAAATAAAAGGAATGAATTCAAGAACGCTAACTAGAGATAGAAAGGCTTATGTTGAAAAAAAAACGTATCCTCTTAAGAAGAACTTATTCTTCACTAAAATAAAACACTCAGACATTTTCAAAGAAAAAACTGTCACATAACAAAGCCTCTGAAGCTATGCATATCCCCTTAGCAGTGAAACTACACTGGGATCACTGCACAGAGGAACACCGTGACCTTGGCACTCTGGTTTGCCAAGCTGTCTCCATATTTCAGCCCATTATTGCTTAAAATGTAGCCAACAATATGAAAAGGAGACATATACATCCTCCCTTCAGGAAGCAATTCTTATCTCACAACATGTTCTCCTTACGTAAAAGGTGTTATTCTACAAACTTCCTCATACATTTATTGCAGGGTTGCTTAAAAGTTAGAAAGCACATTATATGTCACCTAAGATCCAACCCACCAGTTCGTACTGGTTCTTAACCTGTTCTGTACCTTTTCTTATTTCTGTTTTGATACCATATTCCAAACCTATGAAGGTGCCTATGAAGGTGCCTGTACTAGGACGTTGAACAAATGTATCTTGCCTTTGACAGGTTTTATATTTGCTAATGCTATGTACGATAGGGTAGAGAACCCCACCTGCCCCTCACCGAACCCCAAGCTCTTGGTTTTTTCCACAACCTCTGAAGAGTCAGGAACTTAACCAGAAGTAAATGCTTCACCCATGTTCAATGTCAATGACTTTATCTGCCACCTAGCCAGGAAGGACACAGCCACAATTAGTAAAAGGGACTAGCAAAGAGTTGCTATGAAAAGTCATATGTATAACCCCAACCTTAATATGAGTCCTTGACACTTTAATAACAAAATAGACCTAACTTAACAACTAGTCCAAATGGCCCTCCAGGCTCCATTTTTAACAGCAGAGCACCTCCTGCCTCTAGCAGTGTAGTGTTAGCTCGCAGTGGGGAGTCTCAGGCTTGGCTGCCTCTCAAGGAATCTGTCCCCATGGTCACCATGCTGGTCAGGGCTGCTTCTGCTGGGTCTGGACTGCTCTCCCAGCTTGGCTATGTCTGTGCACCTGATTTTCTGTCTGGGTCAATCTCCCAGTGCTGGGGTCTGGCTGTGATTAGGCTTTTTCCCTCCAGCAGCAGCAATGCATGCTATCTGTCCATGCTCTGTAGCCTTCTCCCAGAGCCAATCAGGTGGCCTGCAAACCCCTTCCCTGTTCTTGCTTGATCAGGGCTGAACTCTTGCTCTGTAGCAGTTCTGCTCCTTCACTGGGAGGTGGGCTGGCCGCAAGTGGCATTTCCTTCCAGTAATCTAGCAAAGCAGGGCTCTGGGGGCAGAGAGTCTAGCTCCCTTGTCAGCCTGCTGCCTAATCAATCAGGTCTATGGGGCTGGCACCTTCACACTGCTGATGTGTCAAATGGAGGCTCCCAAAGAGCCTCCTGTACTGAGATTCCAGCAGAGCTGCTACTGTTTGTACCTGGCTGCAATGAACCCCAGTTATGCCAGCCAGTGATCTCCAGAGTACAGCACTCTCTGGCCACATCATCTCCTCAACACACTCCTGATGTGGCCGCTAAAATGGGGTTGGGATAGAAGAGTGCAATGTAGAGATGTCTAGAACAATTCTACCCCAGGTCATGCAAACCCTCAGCTACAGCAACTTTATGGGCCTTTGGGTTGCTTTGGTGGCACAAAGGGACTATAGCCAGCCCCAGAATCTGTCCCCACAAATTCATTTGTAAAGAATATCCAGGAGCAGAAGCTAGCTCAAGGGAATAATTAAATGTAAACAAGCTAAAGCCCTAGTTGTGCCACACTTCTGATCTATCCATAAGCATGCATGTGTGAAGATTGCAAATGGGAAGTATTTGATTAAATCATATGTAGTCTGCCTTTCAGGCCTTTAACTGAATATTCAAAACTCTATGTGTGTTTTTGAGAATTACAGTAGAATGAAATAATTTGTGTCACTAAGCCCACAGAATGCTTATTTAACATGACTGGAAGTTGGTTGGTTTAATCTAACACCAAAGAGGAATAAGAAAAAGCATGTTATTGTTGGTTTAGCCAATTCATTCATTTTTTCATGACTTACCCTGAAGCAAAAGTAATTATAATATAACTGCACTGTAACGATGGGCCAAATGCAGCTCCTTCCACTGTAAGCCCAAATACCCCTAAAATCAGCAAGAATTGTATTGGTCCCACTATGTGTGGGAACTGTGCTCCTCCTGTGTTCTATTCCATTAGCCCTCTCCCTGCTGTGGTGGGAAGGGTGGATTTGGGTGAGTGGTGGGAGTAAGTTGAGGGGGCAGTGGTTTATAGGCCAGTGGATATGCCAGTTATGGGGATCAATGGGACTAAACTCTTCATGCAAGGCATATGCAGGAGCCCCATATATGGATTGTTGTATTAGTAATGATGTGGCTGGCTACATGAGGGGGTGTCAGTGGGGGAAAGATTGATTTCATCCTGACCACTCTTCCATCCTCTGCATAAAACTTGTTTACTCAGGCTCAGGGCTTATAGCCAAAGGGGAAGAACATCAGCATTTGGCCCAATATGTAACCAAGAAGAAAGGATTTGGATTTGAATATGTTGCTGCTGTCAAGTTTTTCTACTGCAGCAGAACTAAGCATGAGAATTTTCCACTTCATGTAATGTGTTAATAGCAAAATGTTTTATGAAAATGAATTTAGGCTGTGTGACTTCTGTGTCTAAATGCAGTGCCTTCTGGTACCAATTAATGCACAGTTTATTTCAGGTTTTCTTCTTTATAAATGCAAATAACTTATCTGCTAGAATATGAAGAGAACATTTAATTTCATTCTTCATTTAATGTGGTACCTGGTAGAAAATAAAGCTGGCATTCTTATGCAATTTTGACTTCTGCAAGACATTTAATGTATGTTTCTTAAAAGTATAGTAGGATAAGTATTTAAGAATTTGTGTAACATCTTTCACAGCTACAAAGATTTTTTGAAACATTCTTCAAATCCAGTTCCCCTCAGCAAGTCTTTGATAATATGAAAGAAACGATAAGTAAACTCTTACTGGTAGCTGAGGCATTCAGTGAATCACCCAACGTTGGACCAAAGACCTTCAGTAGGTAAGAAGCTACCAATAAATAAATGCTAAGTTATTATCAAGTTTTTCAGAATATTATGGAAAGTAGTTGAGTAAATAGATTCTGCTGTAACAAAGAAACTGATATTTCATACTTGATATTAGAGTGAAATAATGTGTTTGGCAAATAGAGATCTTCAACAGCAGAGGCATCCAGCTTTCTCAACTTGAGGGCCAAACATATTATTTCAAAAAAAGTCAAGGAGTTACAATCAATACCTTGGGTCAGATTCTGTGTCCTGTTCCGCTTCTTTTGTATTGCTCAGGCAGCACAAAGTGAGCAGAAACCTCCCACAAATGGGGGAGTCCCCAAAGAATGTGAAGCTGGCATAGCTATCTCCTGTGCTTCTCTACTTTGAGCCCCTGGCATAGAGGGTGTGGAGGGATGAAAGAGTGAATTGCTGAAGCTTATTGTGCTCCAGCTGTCTCTATTTGGCATATGGTCTTTTGGGGACTGTAGCTGACTGGTGCAAATTAGAGCAGTCCCTGGCAGCTATAACCAGGGCTGGAGCAGGGAATTGCAACTGATCTGAATATTAGCGCAATTTTAGAATATTGTCCTAAGTATTACACCTCTTGATGTATGCCTTAATAATACTGTATCACTTTTTTTTATTGGATGATTAGGTCATTGCAGTCATTCCTACTGGATTTTTTAGTTTTATATGGACCAGATACTTGACTTTTTTATAGTAAATATAATGATTTATACAGCTACTTGAGGGCCTAGTTGTTGAGCAGCAATAAAGCTCATTATTTGTCCTAAAGCAGTAGGAATAGAATATATTGTGTGTGAGAGAGAGAGATACTGTGACTATAAATATAGAGTTATTTTCAAAGTTGTGCAAAACCAGCTAGCTTGGGTTCACATAGTTTCACCAAACCAAACTGATGGGTTGGCTGTTTTATGGGACATCCAAATTTTCATGTAGTTCCAGGCTTGTATGAATGCAAAATCCCACCACACAATTGCAGCAAAGACCATTGGGGTCACAATGAAACTCATGAGTTTTGCTGCCTACTCATCCTTATGTAACATCTGTTTTCCCAAAAATGTCATCCATCCAGTTGCAGAACCCCACATTCTCCAGCAGGCACTTCCTTCCTCTATATTTTTCCCCTCTCTCAGCACACCCCGAAACCCTCACGTACCACAGAATGCACTAACATTAACAGAGGAATACCTAGATTAAAAAGACCCCATAACATTAGAAATCCCCATTCCATCCCATCTGTGCTTGGTGCATCTGGTGGTGTATTAGGTCTCAGAGTAAAATAATGGGCTTCTGAAGCAGCAACAATGGATTAGAGCAGCATTTCTCAGTGCAGCTACTGCTAAATTGGACAGGGAATGAGTGGTGGGCAAAACTATGTTTATATCTTTAAAGTAAAGTTAAGAACTGGCCAGTGTGTGTATGTATAACTTCTCTCCACTGAATGGGATCAGTATTATTAATCTATGTATCAGAAGAACTACATTGCTTACAGTCATGGAGGCTCTCCGTTACTCCATTGCTAGCGGAATAGGGTTCTGTCCTCTCTGTCACTGTCCAGTCCTAGGTGGCAATGGATTTTAACACAAAACCTATTTTACTTGGTCTGTTAAAAGAAACAACAGTGAAAAACAACATAATGGCTTGAAGTCAATAGGCCGGCGGCTCAGCTGGTCTAAATAGTATCACTCCATTTAAGTCAATGAAACTGTGCTGATTTTCACCAGCTGTGGATCTAAACCTATCTGCATGTAACTTTACTGACTTTTTCTCTTTTACTTACAGTTATCTCACATGCTGTATTCTTGTCATGTTTAATTTCAGATGCAGTCTATGTTTTCAAATGTTAACCTTTGACATTGGGTTCAACACCTCCACTTATCCAGTAGTTCTTGAGGTAAGCAAGTGCCAATCACATTTTTTAAAACGTGTAACATTTTTTAAAGCAAGTAAGTGATCAGATGGATGACGGGGATTTATTTTCAGTATTTTTTTTAATTGTTTCCCCTGGTGTTCAGAGCTTTCCAAACCCAAAGGGAGGAATTGGCCCTTCCCAAAAGAGCATAGACTAAAAAAAAAGTACAGTAGAGAATTGTCATTGATGATTGCCCCCAAACCTCTAAGCAACTATGCACAAATGTACAAATAAATGTATGAATACATTAGTAAGTGGAGTCTTGGGAGTCAGGGCTGGCTCCAGGCACCAGCTTAGCAAGCAGGTGCTTGGAGCAGTCACTCCGGAGAGGGGTGGCACGTCCAGGTATTCGGGGCACTTTGATGAAGGGTCCCTCACTCCCACTAGGAGTGAAGGACCTCCCGCTGAATTGCAGCAAATTGCGATCATGATCATGGCTTTTTTTTTGTTTTTCTTTTGGCTGCTTGGGGCGGCAAAACCCCTGGAGCCGGCCCTGTTGGGAGTGGAAGAGTTCTTATGGGACTATGGAATAATATTGACGTCTACTAAGCACTAGGCACTAAAATCTCAACATCTGTAAACAGCTTGGCTAGAAGTCATTGTGGTCTAGCTGAGCAGGCACTGGCTGTGGAACAGGGCTCAGTCTTAGAGCACAGCTTGGCATAGGTGACTGGAGGAGGCCAAGGTCTTAGGAATGGCTGAAATGTCTCCCAATGCAAGTCTAAATGCTGCCCTAAATTGTGCTGGCTTGTTCTGCTCCCCTAGAGGCCATTATACTTACAAAGATCTATGGAGCATAACATGCTCTGACCTCCATCATGCTGCCTTCCGCTTCCCAGACCACCCTGACATACCCTCTACACACAGGAATGTGGTGAAGAGCCCATTATGCCAGCTTTGTGCCACCTACTATTCCCCCTCCATCAGAGGAATTCTCGGCTGTCCCTTTAGGGCAGCTTTCCAGCTGTTTTGCACTGCTTCAGGGAATTTGAAAAAGCTGTGTCTTCTTTTGTTTGCACAAAAGAAAAAAAAGAAAAAATATATTTTAAAAATACCCAGGGACATTCCAGAAACTAAATAATAATAAATCTTGATTTAAAAAAAATCAGTTTAGGTTGCTAAGTGAAATCTGTGCAGTTTCCTATTACGTCATCTACAAAATGCAAAGAAATGAGTAGACATAGTAAACCTTGCACTGTCCGCAAAATAAATATAAAGACGTTCTTATCAAGTATAAAGAAATGCATATTTCATCATAACTTAATAACCTCAAGTTGGACTCTAAATAAATATAGTACTTTCATCAGTAATCCTCAAATCAAAACCCTTTTGAAAACAGAAGTTCTTTCTACATGCTATAGACACCTCTTGATCACCCTCAAATGGAAGTCAAAATAAATACATATTTTAGATCATGTTCTAGTAAATCACTAGTGATAAATGCTTTCCTATGAAAATATGTGTAATAACATTATTCTAAAAAAAAGCAATTATAAATACTTCTAAAAGAGATCTACTGTCAGCTACTAAATATTAACAGATATTAATACAGTTTTTCTTAAATACATTTGGATGCAGAAGTAAAGAAAACAAGAATGTTACATATAAACCCTGATGGATGCGAGTTGCAGTTGTGTTAGGATTGTGAAATGAATTTCTCTATGATTGATAGAAATTATGTGATTGTTTGTTATGTCTAATGTAAAATGTATGTCTTTAACTATTCAAGTTACGCTCATTACTAAGCTTTAAGAACTTGAGTTTTGTGTATAGTATGTAGTCACTTAGCAATCTTCACTCTTAAATATTTTTATATAAAAAGGCTGGACATTTTTTAAACATATGCTTCAAAAACACATTAATTGATATGACAGTGCTATGCTCTTCTCAGTGCACTAGAGGTCAGCAAACACTATGATGTTTAATCATTACAGAAAATGAAATACAGTATTTGCTGTGTTACAATTCTACTTATTGTATCAGAAGTAATATATGTAGTAAAATACTAGTACTTTATTTGTTTACCATCTATGTGCATTTGATTCCTTTTTTTATTCATGCCCTTTATGATTCCTTTGAATAAATAAATAAATCCAGCTTAGATATATCAGGGAACACTGGATTTGATATAAAAACTGTACATTAGTTCTTTTTTTTTCAAGGTGCATGAACACTTTGACTTTCAAGTTGATGACTTGAATTTTGAGGACCAAACTGTAAAAGAATTCCTTCTTGAGGATACGTTCAAGTTTATCTTGTCTAATAAGTCTTCAGCTTCCAGTGTCTTTGAGACTTTACAGAACATTTACAAATTAGCTATGATTAAGGTAAGAATTGATTTTGTAAACATTTTTTTTTACAAATTAATTGAAAATATTTAATTCTAAATGATAACCTTTTCTTTGTGAGGGTTTTTTTTTCCTAAACTACAAAATAAAATATTTGTTCAATCAGAACTTTTGGGGGCTAGTCAGAGTTGTATGAAACTGTGAAAAACATATTATGATGACACCTTGCATGGAATTCTTTCTTTCTTTCTTTCTTTCTTTCTTTCTTTCTTTCTTTCTTTCTTTCTTTCTTTCTTTCTTTCCATTTTCCAGCTCTCAAGAGTTCACATTTTCAAAGCTGCAATAGTGTGAAATTCTGTGTGTTTTCAAGTAAAAGCAGTTTTGCTTAATGATGGGACCAAATTCCCTTTTTAGTATGCAGCTTTTGTGAAATGTTTGTAAATACAGAACTAATTTCAAATTATCTATAAAATGCAAAAGAGTCACATTTCAGCACATCATATTTCTCTACAAATACTACACACCCCTTTGTGCTAGTTACCTCTCACTAGATTCTCTCTTACACCAAACTAACATTGAACACAGCAGACTTGGAAGAAGGAAGAGCTATCAGGGAGCTTGTTTGGTCTCACCAATTCTTTGCCCCAGCCCTGGCTCAGGTTAGTGCAGCTAGGGGGCTGCTCTAACTTTCACCAGCTGGGTATGGTGCCCAAGGGACTATGTACCAGCTAAATATAGCCAAAGCAAATTGGTCTCCACCTAGGGTATGCTCAGCAGCAGATTCATGTAGCCATGATATAGCTGTGGTGATGGTGTGTAGCATGGACTATCACGTTGAATGACTCCTTGCAAGTCTGCTTCTTTCAGCAAGAGTCGTTATGGGAAGATTTAGACTCTTAATTTCCTCAAAATTGCATCTTTCAGCCTGATTCATGGTTGGCTGCATGCACAGCTTCCTTTGAATGTAGCTTTTTAAACCTACAAAAGCATGCCATCTTCTCTACACTGGTCGTTACCCAATCACTGCAGTCATCTTGCTCTCAACTGGTGCAAGACTGCAACTTGCTGGGATTGTCTAAGTATCTCATTATTTGTGACAAAATCAAACCTAACCAACAGATGTTAAGAACACGCCACAAGTTTTGATGGTGAAAACTCTTCTTTCCTCTCCTCCATTGTTTTTAATGGCCGTGTTTCTGCTCTATATAAAAAAGTTGTCGTCACTTTTACATTGGACATTCTTGTCTTGGTTGTCACATAGACATCCAATCAACTAAAGATAGGCCTTTAGAAATGCTGAAATGCCGTTGATGCAAGATTGATCTGACATGTGACTTTGGATATAGAACTTTCTGCTGTCAATCAACTACCCAGATAAATTAAACTATTCAGCCATTCAGTGTCAGTGCCATCTACATGCAGTGTCAGCAGGTCATTTGTTTTCATCTTATAAGAGGCATACATAGCTTTGGTTTTATCACCATTGATCTTAAGTCCCATAGATCCTTCAGCTTTTCAGAGCTCTTCCAGCATCAGTTGTAGTTGGTCAGTAGTCTCTCCTAGTAAGGCAATATCATCTGCATAATCGAGAGCCTCTAAAGACCAATCTTCAAATTTCACACCTTCTACTTTGGCCTCAATCAATTTGTCATCAGATCATCTATTAGAACATTAAATAACATAGGTGAGAGAATTCATCCCTGGCCTGCTCCTGACTTAACTGGAAACCAGTCTGTAATACAGCCATTGACCCTCACACAGATAAATGTGCGGTGGTACAGTTCTTCCACTTGCCACACTATGTCCTCAGGCACACCCTGCTGGTGTAGCAGTATCCACAGTGCTGACAGATGCACTGAGTCAAAAGTCTATATACATGTTGTTAACTTCTTTTTGTTGTTCTAGTTATTTTTCAGTAATATGCAGGGCATGTGTAGAATGGATTGTAGATTGATCTGTACAGAAACCACAGTAACTGTCCCTCATTTTTGGGTTGAAACAGTATTTCAATCAATTCAGTAGTATGGTCGTAAACACTTTCCCTGGGATTGACAGCAGTGTTATTCTCCTATGATTTGAGCAAGCTGATAGCTCTCTCATCCCCAGGGTGTGTTTACACTGCAATTCGACATGTGATTGCAGCTTATATAGGCATACCCATGCTAGCTTTAATCTAGCTAGAACATCTAAAATTAGCAGCAAAGATGTGGTGGCAATGATCCTGGCGGGGACTTGTACATCCTACATTGAAGCTTGTGTCACTGCATCTTTACTGTTATTTTTAGCTGCACTAGCTAGATCAAAGCTAGCTTGGGTATGCCTATACGAGCTGCAATTGCACATCCAATTGCAATGTAGACGTATACCTAGTATGCACCAGCTACTTCTGTCCTTTCTTTTGCAGGATGAAAACTACCAGAAGGAATATGAACAATGTCTGTCTTTAGAAGAAATAAATTCAATGATTCATTTTATAAAAGAACTGAAGAGTATGGGACAATTTGAACTGGTAAAGTAAACATTATTATTATGTATTTTTTTGGTATTGTGCTATTTCCTTTGGTGTGATATCATTGGGGGGATATAGCAGTTCAACTGTAAGTTATTTAAGAAGGAAGTGTTTCTACTTTTTAAATCTTTGAAAACATTATGGATTTTTTTCTTATTTCTTATTGAAATAAATGTTAAAGTGGTCAGAATCCAGGTACTTTTCTTTAAGACATCATAAAATAGTGATTGATTTAATAACGATACGACAGAACAGAATTATAGTACATCACAGGTTTTTAATTTTTCAGAAGGATGCTATCAGGTGCCTAAAGTTTAGGACATGTGTAACTGCAATATCGTGGCCTATGTTTTAGATATGATGTGATGGTGTGATGCAGAGGTGGGCAGCAAACAGTGAGAGAGGATGGAATGGGAAAGGATGACGTTTACAGCAATAACATCATGTGGATACTCAGTTTGGTCTTGCACATGTCTTGTGGATTCTGCCAGTTCTCCCTATAATAAAAACAAGGAGATAACAGGATAAGAGAGAATATCAGACTCATTTCTTGTGAAGCTCACAGAAAAGGCAAGTGTTCTGAGGTATACAAATGAGAGAGGGAAAGGGCTCGATGAATCAAGTAGGTAGGAAATGTGTAGGGCATGATAGAAGGCTTGAAGACACTTACGAGAAAAATGAACAAATGTGGCCCCGAGGCTGGCATTAGTAGTGAAATAGGCAAGAGGTGATGTGTTAAAAGATGAGGTCAGATAGCTATGGGCGGTAGAGTTATGTAGGACCTCAAAGGTGAGGACAGGAAGTTTTAATTTAATGCAATGGAGAAGAGGGGAGGGGGTCAGTGGAGAGATTTAAAGAGGGGATGACATAGTCAGAATGACATAGTAAGAAAATCATTTTGGAGGCCATATTCCATATGGAGAGGTGGGGACAATGTGGGTGTTGGGAAGGCTGGAGAGGAGGTGGTTGAAGGATGAAATGAGGAAAACCTGGGAAGAAATGTCAAAGAGGCAGAATGAGGCATAAAATGAGGGATTGGAAGGAGGGAGATAGATTAGGAGTCATTAGCGTAGCCATCATAGCTGCAACTGTATGAGCAGATAATGCACTTAATGTGTAATGGCAAAAAAGGAGGGTACCGTAGAGAGATCCTTAGGGAATCCCCCCAAACAGGGTGTGGGGGAGGAGGAAAGATTCTGAAGGACCAATCAGATAGGTAGGAAGAGTTCCAAGAGCAAATAGTACCAAGAAAGCCGACGAGGGATAGGGAGTCAAGGAATAGAGAGTGATCAACAGTTTTAAAGACAGTGGGGAGAGCCAGAAGAATGAGCATGGAGTACAGCTGCTGAGATTTGGTAGGAAGAGATGAATGGAAATGTTTGTTGTGTATGTATTTGGTGGGGTGGAGAGGGGGGTCTAGAATAGAGTTAGAGAAGGGGAATTTGAGGAAATGGTTGTAAATGGGTCATTCAATGATTTTAGAGGTAATGAGAGAGGGAGCTGGAGTGGTAGTTCACAAAAGTAATAGTGCCAAAGGTCAGTTTTTTGAGAATTGAGGAACCAAACCATTCTGGTACTTGGAGTGGAAAGAGCCAGTTAACAGTGAGAGGTTAAGGGTGAGATGGAGGAAGGAATGACACTGGTGCAGAGGTGGGGCAGGTGGAGGGATTGGAGAAAGTTCAAGACCCATTAGTGGCAGAAGAAAAAGGGTGCTGGGGATGAAAAGGAGGAAAGGGAGAGTAGGGAAGGCGTAGGGAGGTCATGACAGATGTTGTCGGTTTTCTTCTTGAAGTTAGTGAGATCCTGCGCAGAGAGAGTGGAGGATGTAGGAGAGGGGAAGGCTTTAAGAAGGAGTCAGTGGCCATTAATAAATGTTTGGGTTTATAGGCATGGGACTCAATAAGGGAGAGGCAGAGCTGCTGGGCAAGGAAGGTGGCAGAACAGAAGGCTCAGAGGACAAATCTGTGTGTAAGAAGTCTGCATGGTGTCTGGATCTCCTCCAGAGAGGCAGGATGAGCAACAAGGCTGGGGATTAGTGGGCAAATTATATGGGGGGAAAGAGGGACAAAGGAGTCAAGGATAGAGAGAGTGGTGTGAATGGACTTAACAACTGATCAATGGAGGCAAAGGAAACGCAGCAAGTATTGGGAGACAGAGCATGAGAAGTCACAGGCATTAAGGGATTGAAGGTCCTAGAAGGTCATGGGACAGACAGAGGTGAGCAATGGTACAGGAAATGAGTTGGTAGCCACAAAGAGGAAATTCAGTAATGAAATATGAGAAAGGGAGCTGTGCTTCGTGATGGCAAAGTCTGTGGCATGGCCTTTTGGTGCAGGGAAGAGTTCATCTCCGTTTGAGAGTCAAATAAGCAGGTGAGAGCAAGGACACAGAAGACTGAGGGATAAGGCTTCTGTTTCGGAACCAGTAAGCATGGTTTTGCAAAGCATGATAATCAGTATAACTTTGGGAATGTATCTTAATATGAGTGCTAGGATGGTCTATTAAACACATGTAATCTGTTCCTAATTTTTCTTAGCTTCCTTGTTATGTTTTACATATATAGTATGCATCTCACCTATTGTAATGATTTGCAAGACCAGACCTCAATATGTGATTTAGTCAAAGAGATATAAAGGGAAAATCTACAAGAAAGTGTTTTTGCCTTTATTAATCTGATCCATATCAACTTTCTCTCTTTGCAGCTTTTCCCATCTTCTGTACCCAAGATTCAAACTTTGCTGCATGATGTTTATCACATGGTAGACCCAATGGGAAAGCTTGGGTCAGTCCTGACAGTACATTGGTTTCTTTCCAATTTACTTGAGCAGTTCCAGTTCATGAATAAAGAGGCACGTCCAAATCTCTCAGGATGGTAAGATGGCTATTACATAATATTTCTAGGAATAGATCCTCAGCTGGTGGAAACCAATGTAGCTCCACTGACTTTAGGGGAGCTTTTAACTTAAAACAGGCTATGCCAATTAACACCAGCCCACGCACTTGCTCAGCGTGTCTTATTGTGGTGTGTTGGGAGGTATTCCATTGTTAATGTTGAACTGAATTTCCAGGTAAATCCAGTTTTGGCCCCCTTTCTTCCCCTTCTAACACACAGGATTATTGGTGGCAAAATTAAATGGTGTATGTGAGGGGTAGAATTCTTCTAGCAGATTTGAATTGAATAATCTGAATTACTATACTCTGAAAATAGGGATGTTTACTAGAATACAAAAGGTCTCTTTCTCCTTGCCTCCCATTTTGAAGCCAAAACAAGAAGGCAAGAGATAAAAACTTGGGCCAAGATTTTCAGAGGTGACCAGTGCTTTTGGGTAGTCAAAGATTTTGGATGCCCCATTTGAGACACCTTCCTCTGAAAATCTAATTCTAAATGCAACTCTAACTTTTAAAGTTATTAAGATTTTAAATAATAATATCAGGATGGCATGTCGACTGCAGTGGGCTTACATTATGATCATGACTGCTGTAGTATTAAGCTTTCACTTGAAAGAAAGAAAGAAAGAAAGAAAGAAAGAAAGAAAGAAAGAAAGAAAGAAAGATCGATAAATCTTCAGCCTTTCCTTTGTGGAAACAGACTTTAAAATGTAAGTCAATTGTTTCTCAGTGGAAAAAGGGACATTTTATCAACCAAAACTGAAAAAATTACTTCTACACAAGGTTTTGTGAATTATGATTTATTGAAAAAAAGCAGAGGTGTTCATCACAGTTAGAAAATTCATCAAAGGTTTGGGTTTTTTTTAGGGCTGTGAAGTGATTAAAAAAATTAATCACGATTAATCGTGAGATAAAAAAATTAATTGTAATTAATCACAGTTTTAATCTCACTGTGAAACAATATTAAAATACCATTTATTTAAATGTTTTGGGGATTTTCTATATTTTCAAATATAGGGTCAGGGCTGGGGGCACTGAACTTCAGTCCTGCTCGGGGCTTCAGCTGGGCATGGGGCATCAGTCCCTCTCAGGGCATGGAATGCAGGACTCCAGCCCCTCTCGGGGCTCCAGCCACTCTCAGGGTTTGGGGCGTGGGGCTCTTGCTCTCCCTTCCACCTCAGGGAAGCTGTGGGCTGGGGCTTCTTCAGCCCCCCCACCTCCACCATTGCCTCCTGCCCGCCCACAGGTATGCAATTAACGCATAAAAATTAACATGTTAATTTTGCTTTCAGTTAATTGCAGGCATTAACTTGACAGACCTAGTGGGTTTGGGTCTTTTTTACTAGATCATTGCTAGCTACAATATTCTTGTATGGATTCCCACCACCTTCCTTAGTTGATGGTGTAGTTTCCATTTTAACATCATCTTAAAGTTTTTTGGCAGGAAAGAACAAAAATAATGGTATTGTAATTTTGGTACTCTATATATTTCTTCTAAAGTTGAAGAAATTCATGTTTATTTTCCATACTCATTTTCTTCTTGCTAATGACATTGAATGCAAGTGTACAACTCACCTACTGGTAATGGAGGTGACGTGCATGTATCGTATCCATTGTGAAATAGTGAGAGGTCCAGTTTCTGTTTATTTCATCCAACAAATTCTTAGTGTAATTGTGCAAACAAAAAGAGTAAAATATTTCTTCCTACTTGGGGAATTTTATCTGCAGAGGCATCATAGGATAGTCACTGAACAAGGAGGTTACTGTAGGGATTCCTAAATTCTAGTTCTGACTCTGCCACTGATTCATTCAAGTCATCCATTATTTGCTTTCTGTAAGTCAATTTTCTTCTGGGTCTCAAATTGCCCGTCTGTAAAGTGGGGATTAATACTTCCCTACCACATGGGGTAATTAATGTTTTCATGGTGCTTTGACAAAGTACAGTGCTATATAAGTGCTAAGGATTATTATTATTATTGCTAGCTAATTCATGAACTGCAATTCAAAGATGCAGCTGTTTACATTCAGAAATAATCTCTTGCCAGTTAGCCAAAATATTTAGCCTTGCATACCAAGGCATACCAACCTTTAACACTTTCAGTTCTAATCTGGGCTTTACTATGCATTTGCACTGAGCGAGGCCCCTAACTTCTTTTTTTCTTGAAGTTGGACATTTATGTAGGTGTGGATATATGTGCATGTACCATTACCTGCTATTATGTGGCACAGGTCAGCCTTCCTGTTCATATATTTGTACCCTCTAATGGCTGATCTAACTGAGCTGTTCCTGTAGCTCACGGAATAGAGGTTTGTGTTTTGGAAGTGGTATGTAGGGCTGGCTGGAAAAGATTTCTATTTCACAACAAAAATTGAAGTTTTTACATTTGGTTCCATTCTGAGGTGGAACAAATCCAACTTCTTTAATTTTTTTCATCACAAATGGCGGGGGAGGCAGCTATCCCCAGAATAGCCAATAGCCCACTTGTAGGTCACTCAGTTGGGATGCGGGACACCCAGGCTCAAGTCCCTGCTTTCCCTGATTTGGAGCACGGACTTGAATCTGGTTCTTTCACATCCTAGCTGAGCATCCTGTCTACTCAATGAATTATAAAGTAATTTGCTGACTCTCTCAATCTCACCTACAAGAAGTGTTTCTCTTCCTATAAATAAATATTGATTGGGCAAGCAAGGGAGAAGGAGAGTGACTGTAGTCCAGGGCTTCAAGCATTCACCCTGGGATCGGGGAGACCTAGGTTTGAGTCCTTGTGCCAGAATCAGGCATGGGCGGCAGGTTTGTAGAAATTTTGGTGGTGCCCAGAACCCACTCCCACCCAAACTCCGCCCCCCCAAACTCTGCCCCCTACCTGCCGAAGGCTCTGGGAGGAGGTGTGGGGTGCAGGATGCAGGCGCTGGGAGGGAGTTTGGGGATGGGAGGGGGTGTGGAGGGAGGGGGTTCAGGCTCTGGGAGGGAGTTTGGGGGAGAAAGGGGGTGCAGGGGTGGGGCTGGGTTTGGAGAGGGGCTGAGGAGGTTTGGGGTATGGGAGGGGGCTCAGGGCTATGGCAGAGGGGTGGTGTGAGGGCTGTGGAATGGGGCTGGAGATGAGGGGTTCATGATGCAGGAGGGGGCTCAGGGTTGGGGCAGACAGGGTGCAGGGGGATGAGAGCTCTGGCTGGGGCTGGAGCTGAGGGGTTTGGGGTGTGGGAGGGGCTCAGGGCAAGAGTAGGAATGTGGGGGTGAGGGCTCTGTCTGGAACAGGGATGAGGGGTTTGGGGTGTTGGAGAGGCTCAGGGCTGGGGCAGAGGGTTAGGATGTGGGGAGATGAGGGTTCTGTCTGGGGCTGGAGATGAAGGGGTTTGGGATGCTGGAGAGGCTCAGGGCTGAGGCAGAGGGTTCGGATGCGGGGAGATGAGGGCTTTGGTTGGGACTGGGGATAAGGCGTTTGGGGAGTTGGAGGGGCTCAGGGCTAGGGCCAGGGCCAGTTCTAACATTTTTGCCACCCCAAGCAAAAACAAAGAGCACCGCCCCGCCTCCCGAGCGTCGCCCAAGTCCCCGCCCCCGAGCATCGCGTTGCCCTGTCCCTGAGCGTTGTGTCGCCCAAGTCCCTGCCCCCCTGAGCATTGTGCAGACCAAGTCCCCCGCCCCCTCTGAGTGTTGCATCACGCAACCCAAGTCCCCGCTCCCCCGAGCATCAAGTTGCACTGCCCAAGTCCCCCGCTCCCCCCGAGCGTCGCACAGCGCCGCCCAAGTCCCTGCCCCCCCAACATGGCTCCACGCCTCCCAAGCCCCACCTCCCCCAGTGCTGCCCGGACGAACCAAAAAAAACAAAAACAAACCCTGATTGCCGCCCCATCCCGAGGTGCTGCCCCAAGCACATGCTTGGTAGGCTGGTGTCTGGAGCCAGCCCTGGCTAGAGCAGAGGGTTAGGGTGTGGGGTGTGTGTGAAAGCTCTGGCTAGGGGCTCTGGGGTGGGGCAGGGCTGGGGATGCGTTTGGGGTGCAGGCAGCCTGCTCTAGGAAGGGGCTAGAGAGGAGGACTCACCCCAGCCCTTTCCTTGCCAGCAGCAGCAGCAAGCTCTGGGGGAGTAGTCCCCCTTTCCCGCCCCCCCTTCCCACCCCCTCAGCAGCACACTCACCCCCACCAGTGTCCCTGCATGTGCTCCTAGGGCCCCTCTCAGGTCCAGGAATCTCCCTCACCTTCCCCATGGGTGCCGAGGGGTGCTGCATGCGCCTCTTCCACTGCTGTTGCCTCTGACTGTAGCCTCACTGGGGGTGGGGGATGGGCCTGCCTCCTTACCCAGCATGGGGCAGGAGTGGTGACTGGGGGTGGGGGGCTGTGCTGGTGGAGGGTCCCGCCGGAAAAGGGAAGGGTCTGAGGAGGAAGGGCAGGCTTAGAGTCAGTCTGCTCTGGCAGTCTATATGGGGGGTGCTAGGACCCGGCAGCAGCAATTGCTTCAGAAAGGCGGCATGGAGCTGCATGGAAGAGGCAGGGACGCTCTGCTCCCTTCAGGGCCCGGGGATGTGCATGGGGCCAGCAAGGGGGGGCTGAGGGACACATGGGAGAGGCTCAAGGGGGCCAAGGGGGAGACCCGGTCCCAAACATTGGTGGAGCTGGGCTCCTGGGCTCTGAATATTGCTGGTGCCCAGGCACCATGTGGATATATAACTTGCCGCCCATGGAATCAGGTGCAGGACCCATCTCTTGGTTTTGACAGACTTTTGTGGGAGAGATTTCTCAGATCCAGCATGGAATTTCTGGTCAAAACAGAGAGAGGCACCCACTGATAGCCAGGTGGTTAGAGCAATCACCTGGGATATGGGAGATCCAAGTTCACATCCTTGCTCCAAATCAAGCAGCGACTTGAACATGGATCTCTCAGGGAGTACCCTCATGAGTGTCTTTTTCTCTTACCAGAAATTCCATCCTCAACCTGAGAAACCTTCCGAATGAACGTTTAATTGAAGCCGATATGTTTCCGTGAAATTTTTCAGTTGTGACAAACTGGCATTTTCTCATGAAAAAATGTGGCCATGAGCAACCATGGACTCTGTCCCTTGTTGTTGCACTTACTTAATTGTCCTACACCTGTGTGGTCTGTGGGTATGTCTGCAGCAAAAAAAAAAAAAAAAGTGTGTTCTTAACTAGTATTAAAATAGCAGTGAAGACATGGCAACTTGACCTTTAACTTGGGTTAGCAGCTAGTTCAACCCCAGGCTCCCCTACATGTTCACTAACCCAAGTAAGGAACACACTTCTTTTCTGGCAGTGTAGAGATACCTACTATGTAAATGGCTATGAATGCTTGCAAACGGAAAAGATGTGAGTTAAGTTTCATCACAAGGCAGCCTGATTCAGCATTTTGTTTAAACTTTAAGCTTTCCTGAGGTTCATAGCCTTGATGAGTTTTCTTTATAGGGACTATTATCCTGGCTTTCAAAGATTTGGGCCAATTTTTTGATGGGCTCCTTAATTGTTCCCATTTATTGGCATATGCAAGATCTGTGGTTTCATGTACAAACTGGCAACTGCAAGATCAGCTACCCCTTATGGATGTGTAAATGGACAGTTAAGGAGGCTCACTGAAAAATTTCCTCGATTTAGATTTTGTATCTTACTGCTCATGAAACCAGAGAATGAAGACCCTACTGAAAGGCTTTTACTGGTTAGCATTACTCATCCAAATACCATCTTTTGCAATTTTAACATCCCTAGTGAAGTTAGTGAATTCTCTGCACTTCTTCTACAGGAAAATCAAGAAGAGTTCCAGAAACTCATCTAGGACCATCATGAAATGGTCAAAGCCCAGGTGAGAATGAACAAATAGTGAACTTGTAATGCCTATCATTACATCTGTGAACACCATCTCTGAAGGAGCCTGTGAATGCGAACAGCTGTAGGGCAGTTTCTGGGGAGAACAAGCCCAACACACATACACAGATCTGCTAAGTGCCGGCAGTAGGGAAATTAGTTGCCACATTTCCTATCTCAGTGGGATAATCCTGAATTCTTTGTGTTCTGATGTAAGACTGACAATGATTCATTTTAATGGTCCTTTCTGCAAGTCTCATTAAAACATTTGTGGGGGTTGGACACAAAGTAAGATTTCACCGTCTCCCCCCCCACACACACAGAAAGTGGATTTATGTCTTTTAAAATCATAAACTGATGAACAGTAGGCTTCTCTGGCAATGCAATTCTTCAAGAGGACTTCAAAGGGAATGTTTTTTGGGGAAACATACTACTCCTGCAAGGAGCCCCTTTGGATCTCTCCATCAGTCATTTCTCAGTGTCAGTCTAACACAGTGTTTGCATAGGGAAGAGTCTATTGTAAATCTACCTTGCCAGCCTCCAGTCATGTCCAAAAATGGATTTGACTCATTGTAAGAGGAAATCTGCTGAATTGACAAATTAAGAGTCGCTGACATATTCCTGAGTAGTTGCAGATAATTAGTCTTCATTTGGTAAAATAAGAATGTGTATGAATTCTAGCTTTAGGCATATAATTTCGTTTTGGATTTGCAAGTACATAGTCTAATATTACATTTGTCTACTTCATTCCAATGTATAAATCCATACTAACCTAAATTCAGTCATGTGCCAATTACTCAAGTCTTCACTTGTCTTAAAGAAATTGTTTTTGTACAAATTGTAACCTGAACTGCATATTAAAAATGGGTAAAAATGTAATGTACAAGCAATCTGAAAGCTTTTGTTCTTGGATACTCATCCCCTCTCAGTTCGCCCTCCCAATTAAGCTGCTTTCTTGAGATTCATTTCTGCTTTTCTTCCTCTGGGCTACTGTTTACTATGAGTGTGAGTTTTTCATCATAATAATTTCAGGTAAGATTGCTGGTATTGGGAATGTGAGTGCAAAAGGTGCATCTTTCTGTTCAGAAAACTACAGTACCATGCCTCATGCCAAGGGAGAGAGGAATTTTTAAAAAGTGTTTTCCATGGGTGCTGTTCCTCTCATTGATCTAGAAACATCTTTACTATTGCATTGATAGGAATTCTTTCCCAGAAAAAGAAGATGTTAAACAAAGAACTCCTTTCAACGTAATGAAAAATCATAAAGGTAGGACATCAGACTGGTTTACTTATAACATACCACATGCTTTTCCTGTTTGTTCCAAAAATCTGGGAACGTCTGTGGTTCAGATGAACTGATGTGTTTCTTACATTCGTGCTTTCCAGTTAGAAGGTTGTGGCTCATTTACTAAACATAAAAGGCCAAATTCTATCTGCCTAACTAGTGAAAGTTGTTCCATGGACTCCAGTGGGAGTAGAGCAGACAGCATATGGCCCAAACTGAAATGAATACAAATGTCCCCTTTTATTTTTATAATTCAGTTATGTGTGGGGGAAGAGGGTTGTTGTCTTTGTGTTCTGCAAATAGGGATTGCATGCAGTGTGTACAGGAGAACATAGTTAATTGTTTCTATTTGTCCTTTAGAATTGCATTTTTCCAATGAGACTAGAGAAAAGCATTGCAATCACGGTAAGTCAAGATCTATATCTTTGTACTGACAGAACATGTGAACTTTATGCAAAAGGTGGCACTGCTTTAACAAATTTTATATAGTGTGTATGCAACTTTCTTTAAGGAATGGAGTACCATTAGGCCTTTAATAATGAAACATGGTTTATTAAGTAGCCAGCATTTTTATGAATCCATCATTAATGAGTCAGCTATGCAAAGTAAACCTCAAGCACAAAGTTAGACATTGTTATGTTTATATTGTAATGTTAATATTCAAACATTCATTGATCTTAAAGCCCTTATGGTTTTTCTTCTGGTTATACCACTGACTGTCATGTAGTTTCTCCTTTTGCATACAGTTGTTCTTATGAAATGACCTTTTAAACTTTAAATTTTGGGGTGCTCAGCTATCATACAGGATATTAGTTCAGTGCTTAACCCTTCCTGATCAATAATATCTGTTCAAAAATACAATATTTTTGGTTCCTTTTGTAATGTAGAGTGAAATACTTAAATATAAAATTAAACACACACTCAATCGTTTTTTTCTTTCAACCTGCATTTACACGTGCTTCATATCTCTCCCTCACCACCATTAGCCATCCAGAATTCCATTCAACTACAAATATATCATTGTACAGGCAGACCTCTTTATTGCTATATCCAGGTGAAATAATGTGAGACCCAGAACAGTGCACACATGGCTGCAAGGACATTTGGCTTATTCAGGGGTACAGTCAGCTGAGTATCAGGCAAAAACACAAGAAAGCCTTAGGGTGTTGCAGAGCTGCTCAGGGGATGAAGAGATCATCTAAATGAGCTCCAGGCATCCCACACCTTAGAACATTATTACTACCTTTACAGGGTCCAGTGCTCTTTTCCCCTCTGCCTAACTGAGGCTGTATTGTCTCTGAGAGTTATTTTGGGAGAGGAAGACAAATTGCTGCTTAGGGGTGAAGAATTTTCAGCCCAATGGGCCTCATCTCCTCTCTGCTCCTCTCTAAGCTTGGAGTTCAGCCAGGAAGATGTCAGTTTTAGGCCAAGAACATTCCTAACCTGGCTGACTGACACCATGATTTCACCCCTCTCATAAGATTTTTCTTGAAAGGTACCCCTCCCTCCAGCTGCTGTAATTCTTAAGGCTATTAGTGATTTCTCGGGGAATAAGCATACATTCTGAAAGGATCTGTGCTTTCAGGGCCGCTCCAGGCACCAGCCCAGCAAGCAGCTGCTTGGGGCGGCCAACAGTGAGGGGTGGCACGTCTGGGTCTTGGGCGGCAATTCTGCAGCGGGTCCCTCACTCCCTCTCAGAGTGAAGGACCTGCTGCCGAATTGCCACTGAAGACTGAAGCAGCGGCAGTAGAGCTGCAGAACCCAATGGCTGCTTTTTTTTCTTTTTCTTTTTGCTGCTTGGGGCGGCAAAAATCCTGGAGCCAGCCCTGTGTGCTTTACACAGGCCACATAGCATCTTGGGGAACTCAGGAGTGCTTCTTATATCCTTTGAACACTTACTTTTCCTAAACCCTCTATGCTGTAGGTTATGAATATGACCTGTTCTCTGGGGAATCTAGCCCAAATTCTGCTCTCAGTGTAACTTTGGAGTAACAGCATTAACTCTATTTACAACAATGTTATCTGAGGACTGAATTTGTCCCTTTTGTGTTACTCTCCAGTTAAATTCACCCTCGTGGACAGGCCCACACAGGGCTCTATGAACTATTTAAGCCCCCTTAAACTGTGTATTAAGCTTCCAGATCTGCTCAGCTATTTGAGGGAAAGAGTTTACTGGCTGGAATGTTTGCAGAAGCAGCCAGTTATAATTGAATATTGGAGAACATTCAGAAAAAGCAGATTTTGAATTTGCAAACATGCCAGAAATCTGATTCTAACAGATCAGATTAAAATAGTTGCAAGAAACTTGTCACAGATGATCTACAGGCAAATAATAATTCACAGAAATCATTTGTCAGATAATGCAGAATAATGAGTGTGTTTGAGAAAATCATGATCTTTATGGATTGTCCACAAACAGAAAAGAGGTGCAATTTGTTGAATGAGGATTCTTTATAAATTATTGACCCTGTGTACAAATGACCCCATGAATCCGAATGTGACCCACGTGATCAGTTCTTATGAGCAGTAAGGGTGTTTCCAACAGATTGATTTTTTCCTGGCAACTACACGTATACATAAGCCCTGCACACAGGCTGGTACATACCTAAATTGGTTGTGAATTTCTGTCATTAAACTCATGTAAATTTCAATTAATCCATAGGAGACAGGATTTGCTGATCTTAAGCCTTAAACTTTCAATGCCTTATTCAGGCTTCTAGTTTTGTGACTCCTACTAAAGTCATTGGGCAGAAAATGGTAAAACCCCTGCACAGGTCAGAAAATTTACCCCAAGTTCCAATACAAAATCCATTAATGCCTTGCAGCAACAGACTCAACATAGCTATGAGTTAATAAATCTCACCTTTGATCATTTAACAGCCTGCCAGCAGTTACTTGTTATTTTAAAATGTCCGTATGTTTCACTGTTTTTTCTTTGATGCCTTCTTGGAACAGATAAAGATACCCTATCTCATATCAGGCAGATCTTCACTAGCCCGCCTTTGGACCTGAATCCTAAATTTAATCCAAAGAACAAAGAATACTACACTGAAGTCCCATTTGATGTGGTGACAGTGAAGATTGGAGCGGAACCCTCTAACTGTCAGTGCCAGGTGCACCTTGATGAGAGGAAAGGACCAAGGTATGGGGAAAAAATGATCCTGTAAGCACAGAGCTGATTCTTAATATTGGAGAAATGGCAAGGATGGCAGCCACCTCTCCATTTCCAAGAGAACAGAGTACCTAGGAATTAAGATTACAAAAGGAGATTTTAACGCCCAGACATTTGCTCCTTTAGATTTGTATTTGTTTATCAATATATTAAAGATGTATGCATTACAATCACAGTCACTGTTAAACTCCAATTAACAAACCCCCAAACTGTTAGAATCTCCTGCCAGCTTCTACGTAAAACTCTTCACACCACCAATGGTCTGAGGTAGATGAGGAGCATGGTTGTTGGTAAAATATTCAGGGCCCAAATTATACAGAGCTGTGTATAAGCTAAATAGCACTGGGTCTCATCAGTAATTGAACAGAAGATTTTCAAGGTGAACCCAGGAGCTGCTGGAAGCAGCAGTGGTGATTCACTTGGTACAGCCTTTCTGTCTTAGTCATTATAGGGCCAGCATCCCACCATGGTATAAGGAACCTATTGGAGGTGCTGTCTTTGGTGGTGTATAAAACGGAGGACCTGACCAGTTGTGGTCATTGAGGGTCTCCTGGTCCTTTCTGCAAAACTATGGGGGTTTGTCCTGGTATCCTGGCCAATATCTTCTATTATTAATCTAATACTCTTCCTGTGGTTTCTATTAGAGAAGTTATTCTTGATGTCTCATTACAAAAACAAAGCTAACACAAAACCCTGTCACAAAACAAAGCTAACACAAAATTTTGGATGTAGGCTGGCTGCCACAATACACCTCAGAGTTGCGTGCATGGAATGATTGATACACAAATAGACATGTATGCTATATAATGAGAGTTTTCAAAATACTTTGAGAGCCTTCTGAACGAAATAAGTTATATAAATATTTATTAAGAAGTAAAAGCATTTAAAGTTCAATTCTCTTAGTTTCAACCATTCTTAGATCACTGCAGAGCAAAAGCCTCTCCAGCACTGCTCTTGTCTATCATGTTGAATGGTTTATTTGGGACTCCATCATTCTTGTACAGTGCACAATTTTAAGGGCTAGCTAAAACTTTCAATCTCATTTGTCTCCCTCCTCACTTCATCACTAATTTGAAGTTGCCAGAAACTATTGTCCCTAGTTGCATCATTCACAATTTTCTTGTCATTGTTGCCTGACTGACTTGCCAACTCTGAAGCGCTCTCTCCTGTATAAGTTGCAAGCTAGAGTAATATCACATTTTTAGATTGTTTCTAGCACATTTTTGCTTTATTGCAAGATTTTTTTTAAATGCTTTTGCAAGCCATACTGTTATACATCTGAAACCATGGAAATAAACATTACTAATAGAAACCTTAAAAGCTGAGGTCCATGTAAATTGCAGAGAAAAGTACTGTTCAAATCTTGGCTGATTTAACATTGGGCCTATCACTTTCTATTGTTGTTTTCCCTTGCAGTGTTGCTAACTACCCCCTTGGCCTGGGAATTAATAAAATCACTATTCTAGTAACAGATAACTCGCATTCCAACTCCGAGGTTGTGAGCAGCTATAAAATCATTGTCTATCGAGAAGACCGCCCAAGTCTGCCTTTGTTTGAGGATTATATGGTGTGTGGTTTTGTGCAGGTACTGTTTGTTTTTTATTCAAATATACACTTTATATATTATATGGCCTGATTATGTTCTCTCTTACACTGGTGTAAATCAGAAGTAACTGAACTGAAGCCAGCATGGAACCTGTTTATATTAGAATGAGGTCCCCAAACTCTTTGGGAATTTTCAATCCATATTGTATAAAATAGGGGGATTATGAAGTTTTTTGGATACAAATATAAATTATACATCAGTACCTTTCATACTCTGTATGCATTGGAAAACTCCAAGCTAAGTTGCCATGACTTTGGTCAACTGAAATCCTACGTGCCACAATATTGTATCTTTCTTTGTAAGAAGCATCAGAGTTATCAGGACAGTAAAACAGACGTAGTAGAGTTTCTGTAGCTATGATCATCTGTGGAGTTGATGGCAATGTTTTCATCGTTATGATTGTGATTATGTATTCATTTAGTCTTTGCTTAGTGCTGACAGTGGGATCAGTTCTGGTCAAGATACAGATGTCAAAACGATTTATGAATGAAAAATGTATAGTCAAGAAGACAAACATATAAAGTGAAAACACATGGGGGAGGCCAAAGGAAGGAATGACCTTAGCTTAGGTTTTTTAAAGTGTGTGTGTGTGTGTATGCAAATGCATTATATCTGTATGCAAAGACATATTGTATGCAAATATATATATAATGTATATATGGATCCTTATAGAAGCATTGAGCCTTTGGAAGGGATCTGAATGAAGAAAATCTTAGGGTCTGGCACACTGCAGCTGGAAGGACATTTCATACATAGGGCTCAGCATAAAAGATGGGAGTAGGAAAATTAAAATAAAGGGGCACTGAGGTTTCATTATTAGTGGAGCAAAGGTGGTAAAGGAGAACGTGATAGGGTATGAGATCTGAAATGTAGGCCAGGACAGCTTTGTGCAGGTCTTTGAAGGCTGAGCACTACAAGTTAAAACTTGATATGATGGGGACGGGAAAATCAGTGGAGAGATTCCAAGAGGGAAGTGACAATTGGCAAGGAAGATAACTTTATTTGTGAAGTTTTGAATAGAATGAAGAGTGGGGAGGTCTTATGGGGAACCCAGGGAGAGTATTTCAATAGTGCTAAATTATATTATCACAAGCAGGCAGGATTGTAAGCCAGAGGGCTTTATTAAACTCAGCATTGTGGGCTCACACACTGCCATTTCTATTTGTGTCATAAAACTTCTTGACTTACACCAAATATCCCCCTTATAAAACCTGATTCTTTTTCTCCAGTTTTTCTCAACATACTACAGAAGAAGTTCAAGTAATCAAAGTGAGAGCTGACACAAGTTTTAGATTTTTGGGACAGAAAACGGTGTAATTAAAAAAAAAGGTAGTGTGAAGAAAAAAGCAACAAAGCTTGCAACAGCAGCAAGGAGAGGTTTTTATAGATTCATAGATTAGGGCTGGAAGGGACCTCGAAAGGTCATTGAGTCCAGTCCCCTGCCCTCATAGCAGGATCAAATACTGTCTAGACCATCCCTGATAGACATTTATCTAACCTACTCTTAAATATCTCCAGAGATGGAGATTACACAACCTCCCTAGGCAATTTATTCTGGTGTTTAACTACCCTGACAGTTAGGAAATTTTTCCTAATGTCCAACCTAAATCTCCTTGCTGCAGTTTAAGCCCATTGCTTCTTGTTCTATCATTGGAGGCTAAGGTGAACAAGTTTTCTCCTTCCTCCTGATGACACCCTTTTAGATACTTGAAAACTATCAAGTCCCCTCTCAGTCTTCTCTTTTCCAAACTAAATAAACCCAATTCTTTCAGCCTTCCTTCATAGGTCATGTTCTCAAGACCTTTAATCATTCTTGTTGCTCTTCTCTGGACCCTCTCCAATTTCTCCACATCTTTCTTGAAATGTGGTGCCCAGAACCGGACACAATACTCCAGTTGAGGCCTAACCAGCGCAGAGTAGAGCGGAAGAATGACTTCTCGTGTCTTGTTCACAACACACCTGTTAATGCATCCCAGAATCACGTTTGCTTTTTTTGCAACAGTATCACACTGTTGACTCATATTTAGCTTGTGGTCTACTATGACCCCTACATCCCTGTCTGCCATACTCCTTCCTAAACAGTCTCTTCCCATTCTGTATGTGTGAAACTGATTGTTCCTTCCTAAGTGGAGCACTTTGCATTTGCCTTTATTAAACTGCATCAGGTTTACCTCAGACCATTTCTCCAATTTGTCCAGATCATTTTGAATTATGACCCTGTCCTCCAAAGCAGTTGCAATCCCTCCCAGTTTGGTATCGTCTGCAAACTTAATACACGTACTTTCTATGCCAACATCTAAGTTGTTGATGACAGTCGTAGGTTGTCAGTGTTGTTGGGAAATTGTGTAGTTGGCAGTAATAAAGTCAGTCCACAGGGTCCTTAAAAAACAATATCATCAATGCAAATGTATGGCAAAATTCTCTTCTCTGATTCTTATATGTAACCAGTGCAAAATATCCTATAAACCCATGCTACAGGTTGAAGGGGACAATTTTGTTCTCAGATTGAAATCATATCTAGTCCCAGAGGAGAGTCTCTGATATGGAACCAGAGTTCAGCCTGGCATGTTCAGAGATATAATAACCAAATCTTCACTGAGCTTAACATCTATGTGTCTAATCTAATCTGTTGCTTTATATCATGTACCCGCATCATGAAACCCAGGCACTGTTTCCATGAAGGTGAATTATGGCGGCTAGTGTTCCACACATTTTGAATTCATTTGCTGTTGGAGCTTTTGTATAGTTTTCAGGAAATCCAGTGATGCTATAGGAATGAGCAACTGACTGCAGAATATAGTTACTCTTTCAGTAACTAAAAACTGGTATGTAGTCTTGAAATAAGTTTAAATGCACAAGTGATATAAAAGGTGTGGAAGTGGGTCTATCAGTTTTCTTGATGTATAGTAGTGCCAATTTTCATAAATCCTACTTGCCTGAATTAAAGCAGTGATGTACTTTTATAAGTGATAAGGTTAGGGAGCAAATTATAGTCAGGAGAGGATTAAGAGTTGCTTCATGAGATCTAAGCCCACACAGCATTTGAAGGTGGCCCAGTGACTTGCCTGATGTCAATAGTGAATTGGAGTAAAACAGGAGAGCAGCAGTGGGAGGGGTATGTCATATGCTCCTTGGAAACCAGAATTGGCTATGAAGATGAGAAAAGTCACTCCTATCACCCAATCTTGAGCATATATCTGGTTCCAGGAATAGGAATTTGTGCTAATGTATGTTCTCCCACATTACAATTTACACTGTTGTTAATGTTTAATTTTAGTATGTATGTGCCCTCATGCCATATCTTTGAAGCACTGTTGAGAGATCTGGAATGCTTAAAATGAAAAGTGCTGTATAAGTTCCTTTTGCTTGAACTGCATTTGTATACTCATATGTGAAAAGCTTTTTCCTAATTGAATGTATCATGTAATTGTTCAAAGCTATGGAGGTCTTTAATAACTAAAAGTAAATATGAGATGAAAAGCATTTTTGAGGTATCTAATGGGGATTCTGAAGATGCAGCATGTGATTTTAAAGTAACATTTCTTTTTAGGTATGTTGAAGGGAAATATTTCAGAAACTATCTTATTAAATCTAAAAAACCCAAAGTTATTAGGTATGTTGAAGGGAAATATTTCAGAAACTGTCTTATTAAATCTAAAAAACCCAAAGTTATTAAGGTTTCAAAGTGAAGGTAAAAATGTCACTGTAAAAATGCCAAGATATTGCATTTCCTTTTTGCTTCATCCGTATTTGCTAGACAAACACTCTTTTGTTTATGATGATTTATTGATAGGAAACATATTTTAAGTGCTCCAAATATTATAATTACATTACACACACAGGCAGCATTTGTTGTAGTCACTGTTCAATGGCTTCCATGCTTGTTCTCTTAGTAACCAGACACCTGTTCCAGAAGCAAAAGGATAAATACACCGTGAACTGATGGATTCTTCTTTGGATACTTGACTATGCAGAACTGGGATCATGCCTAGGAAGAAAAAGGTCAATGACAGTGGTATGGTCTTTCTCACAGTAGGCTTCAGTTAGAATTCTTATCCAGAAACTTTTTTTAAAACTTTCTTTTATGTTTAATCCCGTTAGGATATTCAGGTTTCACTGCAAGCTGATACCATGATGAAGGTTACAATACAAAGACAGAGCTAGAGATGTTGTTTCCAGTCTTCTAACAATTCTCATGCATCTGAGTAATCCTGGATTAAGTTCAAGGCTATTCAGTTAAGAAGTGTGTGGTTCCGAGCCTCACATTCCCTCGCAGTACCAAATTATTGTCCTTTCTCCTTATTGACAGCAGCCATAATATCCTCATTAAAACCAAATTAGTAGGGGATAAACTGTGGAGTCACTGCAGCACATTAAGAGGCTTTGCATCTCTTTTATTTGCATTCTGCTCTCCTGCAATGCTACATTGCCTGTAAATGAAAAGCTTGTTGGTTTGTTTTTGTTTGTAATTTCATTTTATTGTTGACAACATTCAAAGTATTTGAATTTGGTTGCAGTGGCATCATTGCTATATTCCTAATGGCTTTGTAATCTCTATGTAGGCAATGTACAAAAAGAGCAAGTGAAATCAATAGGTTGTTTCCATGAGACAGGGATACCACTATAACCCCCATACAACAGAGCCTAACGTTAGTTATGAGCTGTCATAATGGTCAGAACTAATGTATGGAAATAACCAGTGTATCCCTCCATTTATTATGTTGTGCATTATCTTTAAAACACATAGCGATTTATTTATGTATTAGAGTAAAATATTTTTAATGTTAATTACCTCTTTCATTTTTAATACTGATGTAACTAGAGTCCTGGACAGTTACTGGTGACATGCAAAGGTTAGAAGCCTCTCTGTGATGCCCTGAAAATTTATATCTACAGTATCATGTGTGACAAAGTTCCTCCCCTACCTTGATGGGTCCTGCGTTTATTTGGCAGATTTGCTCACCTCAGTGATCTTCCCCACAGTCTGGGTCAGCTTCTCCTGTGTCTGATCAGGAGTTGGGAGGTTTGGGGGGAACCCAGGCCCGCCCTCTACTCTGGGTTCCAGCCCAGGGCCCTGTGGATTGCAGCTGTCTATAGTGCCTCTTGTAACAGCTGCATGACAGCTACAACTCCCTGGGCTACTTCCCCATGGCCTCCTCCAAACACCTTCTTTATCCTCACCACAGGACCTTCCTCCTCGTGTCTGATAACGCACACTCTCTCACTCTCAGCTCCTTGCACCTCTTGCTCCTAGCTCCTCACATGCACTTCCTCTCCTCTGTCTCCCCCCTCCCTGACTGGAGTGAGCTCCTTTTTAAACCCAGGTGCCCTGATTAGCCTGCCTTGATTGGCTGCAGGTGTTCTAATCAGCCTGTCTGCCTTAATTGGTTCTAGCAGGTTCCTGATTACCCTACTGCAGCCCCTGCTCTGGTCACTCAGGGAACAGAAAACTAATCACCCAGTGACCAGTATATTTGCCCTCTACCAGACTCCTGTACCCCACTGGCCTGGGTCTGTCACATATGTTAATATTTTCTGTGCATGTTCATTTCCCTAATAACATTAGCTATTCTTTTTTGGTTTTGTGCTGAAAATAATGAGCAGCCAATACACTATTTGCTAGTTACAGTGTATCATTATCCCTGTCCCTACATTTCTGTGAAACATAATCATACAATAAAGAATTAGTACCGTACAGTGGTTCCATTAAGTAAGTTTCTACTAATTGGAAAGTTTTTACTGGAATGAGAGAGATTTCCTATATTTATAATGGGAAATAGCAGCAGGATCAGTAAAATCTTTCCAAATGGTAGAATCTTCTTAAGTGCACCCATTGTATATAGATGCTGTTATATCATATCAGTTTAGCAATATATAACCCTATTTACTTGTATCTGTTTACTGTAACTCATATAGCATGATAAGTCTAGTAGGTAGGGTTCATGCAATATGATACAGTGATTACAGCTATAGTGGTTATACAACACTAGACGCTTTCAGAAACACACTATGGGGGCAGACCTCCCCTTTGAAATCATCTGCAAAACTCCCATTGGCTTGAATGGGCCCTAAGAATAATAGTACCTAGCTCTTACACAGCACTGCCTGTACAAAGCAAGTGAGTACATTTGTAAATTCATCAAAATCATTTTGGTTGTTATGTTAGGTAATTAAAATATGTATATTTCATTGTCTGTCCAACCAGAGAATTACCTGGCAGGGCAGTGTGTTTTGCTACATTTTAAATGAAGCGTGCTTGTACAGATAGACAACATAACCAAGTCAGATATATAAATCAACAATAATACTTCTCACTGAACACCTTTCAGTTGAAGTTCTCAAAGTGCTTTGCTAATATTAATTCCCACAACAACCTTGTGAGATAGACAGGAGTATTATCCCCATTTTGCAGAGAACTTATCTGAGGTATAGTCAGACTCAGGCCTGGTCTACACTACACAGTTAGGCCAACCTAAAGCAGCTTATGTCATAGAATCATAGTTAGTTTCCACCCCCTAAATCTGTGATGGTGCCCTGGTGAGCCAGGAGTGGCCAGAGGGCTGCAGGAGGGCGTGGGCTCTGGCAAGATTTAGTCCTCGTGTGACAGGGTGAAGCCTGCCTTGAGCACATGCCCAGCAGCAGCACAGAAGTAAGAGTGGCAATATACCATGCCACCCTTCCTTCTGCGCTGCTGGTGGCAGTGGCATTACCTTCAGAGCTGGGCCAGCACCCACCTTTATCAGGCCACTGTGCCAGTGCTTAACATGTGCCAGGGCTGAGCTCTGGCCCAGAGGTGATTGCAGGGCGAGGGGGAAGCCCAGGGAGCCCAGGGAGCCCATGGGGGCCAGGGTTGATGGGGGCAAAATACAATTTTGCCCAGAGCACCATATTCATTAAGGTCGACCCTGACCATTGTTTTCCTCATCACCTTCACCAGTGGCCATTATTCTGGTACCTCCCAAGGGCTCCCTCCTACTGCCCACAGGCTGGGATGCAACTTTTATAATATGTTACGCCGGGAGTAGGCAACCTATGGCACGGGTGCCTAAGGCGGTGCTCAAGCTAATTTTCAGTGGCACTCACACTGCCCTGCCACCAGTCCAGGGGGGTCTGCATTTTAATTTAATTTTAAATGAAGCTTCTTAAACATTCTGAAACCTTATTTACTTTACATACAACAATAGTTCAGTTATATATCATAGACTTATAGAAAGAGACCTTCTAAAAACATTAAAATTGCCATGCAAAACCTGAAATCAGAGTGAATAAATGAAGACTTGGCACACCACTTCCGAAAGGTTGCCGACCTCTGTTTTACACTAACACCCCTATATCTAATGCATGTTCAGTAGGGTTTTTTTCCCCCTTTTTCTTATGTATATTTCCTCATCCTACTAATGCTGAGGTGTCCTCCTTTTATAAGTTAGTATATTGATACATGTAACTGCCATTTCAGCTCATGATCCTATCGATCATCCTTTGATATAGTGGATTTGTGGTTATTACTGCAATATTCCTTGCAGTAGCACTAGTTGTTTTAGATCGTATTATCCTTGTTTTGTTAGGTGGTTTCACCTGTATCTTTGAGTTTTCTGTGTAACATTTTCCGCTTCTCAGGAAGTAACATGCAGAGGGTGTGATCCTGTGTGGAATATAGCATCATCACTGTTACAGTTAAGAGCCTGCATGTGCCCTGGAACTAGTGTGTAAATAGACTGCTGGAAAGGATGGGCAAGGAATAACCTGCCACATCTTTACGGTTTTGGATGATCTGGGACCAAGAGTAACAATATGCTGAATATTCAGTGACTTTTCTATTGCTCACTGATGACTGAGGTGTCATCAGCTAACTCATTTCACTTAGGATCAGCAGCCAGAGAAAGGATTAACTCGCTTAGCTCATTTGTTACTTTAAAAAGAGATCCTTTCGTATAAGGTTTTAGTCTCCTTTTTTGGGAGGCATCCTTTCCCCAACCTCCCCACACTCAGCTGTGGCAGGAAGCGGAGCGACGTGGCCCCAACCCGAGCTCCACTTTCCTTGTCCCCACCCCTGTGTCGCTGGGGGTGGAGGTGGAGAAAGGTCCCACACTCACCAATAATCTGTGCTACTAATTTGGACTCAGACAGAATCACATCTCATTGTTCATGAATCTGTTGAATGTCATTGATATGACTTTCAGCGTTATCCCTCTCAACATCAGGAGTAGCATTGCATGCTTCAATTACCAGATTAGTTTGGTGGATCATTGTAAGTAGCTTCATCCACAAAGATGACATCAGAATGCATTTCAAATTTGGACATACACTGAAGTTCAGTTTGAGACTGTGCAGTGAGATTGAGAGATTCAAGCTCGTTTAAAGCCTTTCTCACTGAATTCAAATGCTGCACAACTGGTTGAACACCATCAGTCCATGCGGACCATCTAGTTTTGGACATCCCATGCAGTGAAACAGGAAGATATTGCTTCAGAATTTCCCACCTTTGGACTGCTACTGAAAAGACTGTACATTTGCTGAACAGTTCCAAAGTAAGTAATTGCCTCCTTGCATGATTCAGCACAGTAAACACCTACAAGGTTTAGTGTGTGGCTTCCACAGCTGGAGAAAATACAGTTTGAATTATGCTCAAGCAGAACAGCTTGTACACCTTTGTACTTCCCAGTCATATTAGATCCATTGTCATAGGCTTGACCAATGCAGACTTGAAAATCTAACTTAACCTTCTAGAATTGCTAGTATTCTGGCAGCATTTTCTTTTCTTGTGAAATTATCAATCAAAATAAACCTTCCTTCAATTGAAAATGTTGAGCTGTCTACAATCTTACCATATTGAATAACCATAGTAGTCTGTTCCTTGTGAGAACAATCTGGAGTGGCATCAACAAAGATTGAAAATAACTTGGCATTTCAAATCTCATCAAGAATTGTTGTTTATACGAATGACCCACATAGCTCAATAAACTCGTTTTGTATGTGTGTGGGGAGATAATGGACTTGCATGCAATTTTGACTCTTGTGATTCTCAAAGACATTTAACATGCTCTGATAAAAGTGGATCATATTTGCTGAGGAGCTCAACTATGCCTAGAAAGTTTCCATTTGCACGATCACCAGTATGTTGACTGGAACCAAAGAAAGCCAATCCCAACTCAGAAAAAAGGGTAACATTCAGTATGCGCTCAAGCAGTTTTTTCCAGTTGTTAGTTTCTGTAGAAAGAGTCAAGAGTAAATTCTCAACTAACTTTCAGCTAATGCTGATTTCCATGCAACATAGTTTTCTTGGCATGAAGTTGAATTCTCATGTGTTGGTATTTGGTCTTTCATCTTCTTCCAACCTCTGTTGATGCTCCATCCTGACTGATCAGAGAGAATTGATTCATTTGCGGAATTTGTGTTCAAAACGAAGCAGGGTGCACAGTACGGAGATCGTTTTTCCATGCTCCAGCATAACCAGTCTCTTGTGCAGGTCTCACCATTTGGAAGAGTTTTTGTCAGAGGACGAGTAGGGAAAGCATGATTATCAGAATCTTGTGGAATGTTACTTGGAATTTCAAGACAACTAATTTCAAGAAAAGATTGCATTTGGGCAGCATTGCTCTTGTCAATAATTCCAATGTCAGTCACAGTCAAACCTGTAGTACAAACCTGTAGTACTCATGAATTGCTCTTGCTGTGTAAGAGCTACATTTTTCTGTTGCTGTTGAGTTTCTTGATCATACACAGGATCTTCTGCTGCATCTGTTACTGTTGGCACATCTTCTTGACTTCTGTCCTCATGTTCAGGTATTGGCAATGAAATATATAGTTGTGGAGTTTTCATTAGCTATAGCATTGTTTGTTGGGTAAGGTATGTTTTCCTGTGGTTTGAGAAATGAAGTTATTGTCTTTGTGCTCTTAAATGCTGCTTCACTCAGTTGTTTTCGCCGTCTCTTGCTTGCACCACTTTCAAATCTCCTCTTCATAGTGATCTATCTGGTCAATATGTAGCCTATCCACACTTGAAATATTCTGCTGTAAATAAGTAGCTTATCTGCACTTGAAATCTTCTACTGTAAACGTGTACACAAATACTGAATGGTACACAAATGCTGAAAAGACTTAAAACAAAGGAATATTAATTAAGAACACAAAATGAAACAGTCAGACAGGTTATTATCCTTATCACTGAATCAAAACTCAAGCACACAAGGTATAATATAACAGGCTGAGTTGAAGACAAAGGGATGACGTATATATAGTAGACATAGACACAGATACAGGCAGAGGGATAACGTCCAAAAATTTCAAAAGTGTCCTCTCAAAATTCACTGTACAACATTGTTCTCACAAATTTTCACCTTGAATCTGGGCCTATAGACTATGAAAGCCTGTGATGGTGGCCAGTCACCTCTTTTAGCTACCATATGAAGATGATGAGGAGGAATTCTCACACATAAAGAATTCCTTAGTCAACTAGATGTAAAACTATAAAGACACTAAAATGTAGCAATTCTCTAGCAATTCTCTAGCTTTCAAAACATGATCCAGCACCAACCACTAGTAGTGGCTTGTTTATATAATCAGTTGATCTGAGAGGACACATTCATCACGGTCTAATCTTGTGCCATCAGAACCAATATATTTTTATTAATATTTATGAAAAAAATAACTCTTTAATATGATAATCTATATCAGTTAACAAAAAAATTGTTTTTACCAAATCATATCTCTTATTTACTTAAATTTGGAGCTCTAAGCTGAGAGAGTATCACATTTTGGTCCGATAGGGATGCTCATAAAAACAAGTTGCAAAAGATATCAAATGCCAAAAAATGAATGTGTCTAAATTTGAGGCCCCCATTTAAGCTTGAGGCCCAGATCAAATGGCCCTCCTACCCCCTCCTACTCCAATTGACCCTGGTCAGAGCACAACAGTGCCCCTCCATGCTCCCTTTCTCCCAGGGCCGGTGCAAGGATGTTTCGCACCCTAGGTGAAACTTTCACCTTGCGCCTCTCCCCACCCCCGCGGCAGCTCCCCCACTCCGCCCTGAGGCACCCCTCCCGCCCCAGCTCACCCCTGCTCCATGCTTGAGCACGAGCGCCCCGAGCACACTGTGGCTGCTTCACTTCTCCCACTTCCCAGGCTTGCGGCGCCAATCAGCTTAGGCGCTGCAAGCCTGGAAGGTGGGAGAAGTGAAGCAGCCATGGCATGCTCAGGGAGGAGGTGGGGCAGGGGTGAGCTGGAGCGAGGAGTTCCCCTGTGTGCTGCCCCCCCCTTTCTTGCTGCAGGCGGCCCTCCCCGCGCTCCTCTGCCCCAGCTCGCTCTGCCTAAATGCCAGCGGTGACCAGGGTGGCCGAAGATCTGGCTGCCACGGTCGCTGCTGAAGAAAATGGCGCCTCCCAAATCCTAGTGCCCTAGGCAGCCGCCTAGGTTGCCTAAATGGTTGCACCAGCCCTGCTTTCTCCTAACCACAACCCCTGCACAGGGCCGGCTGTAGGAAGTGCGGGGCCCAATTCGAATATTTTCGGCGGGGCCCTGGCAGGGATGACTTAAAAAAAAAAGTGGAAAAAAAAGCCTTTCATTTCTTTCATGTATTATTTACTTTCCATAACTATATAAATAATAAAATTATATATTATGTATATTGCATCATATATGCTGTTGATTGGTTATTAATGACTGCCGTTTCACATGTGTGGGTCCCAGCTGCTCCCTGCCCCCCTCATTGAAGCAGTGTGCAGGGTTACTGCCCTGGGAACTGCAGGGCACAAGTGGACATGGGGCTGGCTGCAGGCAGGGCAAGGGGTACAGGACTGGTTGGAGATAGGGGGCGTGTGGGGTGGGCTGGCTTCAGGCAGGGCCGTGGGGGGATGCAGCAGGGGTTGGCAGGGCTGGAGACAGAGGAGTGTGATACTGGCTGGCTTCAGGCAGGGGGGTGCAGCAGGGGTTTGCCGGAGACAGGGCAAGGTGTGCAGGGCTGGTGCAGGCAGCAGTGTGTGTGGGGCTGGCTGGCTTTGGGCAGGGCCATAGGGGTGTGTGGCAGGGGTTGACTGGAGACACCGCAGGGGGTTTGACAGGGACTGTCTGTGGGCACGGGGTGCAGAGCTGGCTGCAGGCGGGGAGAGCGGGGCTGGTGTGAGCAGGGCAGGGGGTGCAGCAGAGGAAGCTGGAGCCCCAGCCCTTTAAATAGCCCCCAAGCTCCCTGCTATCCCAGGGCTTTGGGGGCTATTTAAAGGGCCTGGGGGTCCCCTGCTTCTACCCTGCCCTGGACCTTTTAAATAGCCGCGGGAGCCCTGGGGAATGCATCGGGGTGGCTGGGCTCTGGTGGCTATTTAAAGGACCGGGGTGGCAGAGGCAGGCAACTGGATCCCTGACCCTTTAAATAGCCCCCGGAGCCCCTCACTACCCCAGGGCTCTGGAGGCTATTTAAAGGCCCGGAGCTCCAGCCAGGAGAGCAGAGTCGCGGGGCTTGCCATGCTCCTGCCGGGGCTCCAGTCGGGAGAGCGGGGCTTGCCGCACTCTGGCCGGGGCTCCAGCCAGAAGAGTAGGGCCTCGGGGCTTGCAGTGCTCTGGCCGGGGCTCCAGCCAGGAGAGCGGGGCTTGCCGCGCTCCGGCCGGGGCTCCAGCCAGGAGAGCGGGGCCGCGGGGCTTGCCGCGCTCCGGCCAGGGCTCCAGCCAGGAGAGTGGGGCCATGGGGCTTGCCGCGCTCCGGCTGGGGCTCCAGCCGGGGCTCCAGCCAGGAGAGCAGGGCCTCGGGACTTGCAGCACTCCGGCCGGGGCTCCAGCCAGGAGAGTGGGGCCTCGGGGCTTTCAGCGCTCCGGCTGGAGCTCCAGCCAGGGCCGCGGGGCTTGCTGCGCTCTGGCTGGAGCTCCAGCCGGGAGAGCGGGGGTTGCCGCACTCCGGCTGGGGCTCCAGCCAGGAGAGCGGGGCCGTGGGGCTTGCGCGCTCCCGCCTGCACTTCGCTCAAGAGAGCGGGACCACGGAAGACCCCTGAGCAGATCGCAGCCAGGGACCCGGGGTAAGTTTAAAAAAAAAAAAGTGTCTAAGGCGCGGGGCCCAATTCCTGGGAATCGGGCGAATCGGCCTAAAGCCGGCCCTGCCCCTGCACCAGGGACAGTGGTCACATAGAAATTGATTGTCACCTTTACACCAGGGGATTTCCCAGATCCTACAGTCTCTCAGGTCTTTGTCAGAGGGGTTGGTCTCAAAATCTTTATGAAAGTAAAACACAATTTCACCAGACAAATGAAGAAAGTATTTCACTTTTCCGTAATTGTACTGATGGGTCTGTTTTGAAAATCTGCTTCATTCCAGCTCTGTCCTCAAATTGTGGTAGGGGCAAGAGGCTTTACAAAGCTTACTTGTTTCCCAGCATTCTTTGCTCCAAGCTATTCTCATGGTTCTGAAAGCAAGTCTGAGAGAGGCTGGTTTGAGTCGCCTACCTTGCTCATGAATTCTGGCTTTGGGCAGCTTCCTCATCTGTAAAATGAGGATAATCAGGGTGTTGTGAGAATTAATTAATTAATATTTCCAAAGTGTTTCAAGATCTTTGGATGAAGCACACTGTGAAAGTACTGCTAAGGGTGAGTCTGGCGTTTCCCCTCACAATCCCGTCTAGATCCGGGAAGTGTAGGGGTATGTTTAAATGAAAAATATTAGAGGGTATGGGGAGAGGGGAAAGGTCATCCAAAGATGTAATATGTGTTTGGGGTAAAGGATTGTGTCAGTTTTTGTTTTTTCTCTTTTCCCAACCTATTTGATTCCGAGAGGGAAAGGTCATTAATGAGAGATGATTTTAAATCTATGTCAATAATAAATGTGTTGTAGTTGGGATCAAGCTGTCAGCTCGTAGGTATCCCAGCCAAATCAATATGCATGTTTCAAGCCTACAGTTTTTACCAAGTACATACAGTAATATTACTGTGTGTTGCATAATGCACTGGAATTTTGTAACTACTCATGATGGTACATATTTAAGCAAAGCTGATTTTTTTTAGAGTACCTACCTTAAGTTGATTTGTAGGAAATGCCATGTTTCTGTTGGATTTCAATTGTTTTTGTGAGTGAATGTTAGTACTCATGAAATTGAGGTACCACGTATTGCTGTCCACAGCTAGGTATAGGTCAGGACTAATGTTACACATTGTTCCAGCACAACTTGGCAAGTGTTCCTCACCTTCATCTCAAGTATTCTAGTCTAGGGCCTCTCTTGAGCATAGACTGTCATTTGTGTTAATTGAGTGGTGGTTTTGGCATGAGGAAAAGTGTAGGGTGAGGTTATGTCCCTGATCCAAAGCCCATTGAAATCATGGAAAGACTCCCATTCGCTTCAATAGACTTTGGTAAGGATTCATGACCCCACCACATTTATTTATTGAACACATTTATTTAACCGATGGCCTATATTAAAATTTAAATTTGGGTCTGCCGAGGTGAAAGGATAGTTCACTAACCACTGCACCTCCAAAAATATCTATCTTCTAATACTCTCAGAGCTTCCTCATTCCAGTCAAAATTCTCCATCACATTTTGCTGTAGAAGATTATGGCCTGTTATTTTGATGATATAAAAGGAAGTATGGATAATGAGAGAGCAAGCTCTCTATGCTCATTAATTTTGTCTTTTAATAATAACTTTATAATTATTTAATTTGTTCTGTGGAAGAAAGGGAAAAAGAAGTTGTTATCTGGATAATTGTATGAATCTGCCAGGCTGTGCAACAAAACAATGTAAGTCTGATTGATTTGTTTCTGGTACACTGTGTAGGCATTAGCTGCTATTCAGGTTTATGTTCAAGACTTGAATTCCAAAGTCAGTTGTCTTTGCTCAGTTGTATTGTTCAATAGCACTATATGGTTGCCTCTGAAATATCAGCCTTTTACAGAGGTTTATAGAACGTAATCATAACGGTACTTAGCCTGATTCTATTCTCACTTACATTGGTGTAAATCAGAGTAACTCCACCGAAGTCAGCGGAGTTACACTTGTGTAAAACCGGTGTGAGGTCAGAATCAGGCCTGCTGAATGTTTATATATTTTAATTAGGATTTTTAGAAGCTAATCAGGTATATATGGAAATCAGCATTTTGCTTTAATTTACTTAGTTGTCTGTGTTCGGCATCATTGTGGTAATTCAGACCAAGAACAGCAAGTTGTTTCTTTCATTTACATATTATGCAGATTCTCTGCTGTTTAGCATAATACAGGTTCATTGACAGTTTCGCTGCTGTGTTTGCCTATGTTTTGTATACTTAAGGCATTTGGGCTTATTTCTAAGCTAATAATTTAGTTGGTCTGGCTTTGTGTTCCTTTAATAAGTTGCAAAAGACAATAAAATGAAGACCTTGAAAGCTATTTGTCTTCAGGCATTATGCTTCTGTTTCTTTGACAAAGAAACTTCACTAACTAAAGAACCTGATTCTCTGCTCCCTTGTGTTTTGTATAGTCAAAGTGGGTGTAAAACACAATCTCCAGTGTAAGTTGAATGGAAAATTTAGATCAGATGCACTTACTTTGCACAGATGGAACAAATTATTAACCAATCAGTTTTTAAGCATCTGGAGGATAATGGGGTTATAAGGAATAGACAGCATGAATTTCTCAAGAACAAATCATGCCAAACCAACCTAATTACCGTCTTTACCAGGGTTATTGGCATTGTGGATAGATGGGAAGCGGTAGATGTACCTTGATTTTTAGTGGGGCTTTTGACACAGTCCCATATGAAATTCTCCTAAGCAAACTAGGGAAATGTGATCTAGATGAAATTACTATAAGGTGGGTGCACTATTAGTTGTACGCAAAGAGTAGTTATCAATGGTTCACTGGGAAAGCATCTAGTGGGGTCCCACAGAGGTCAGTATTGGGTCAGGTACTATTCAATATTTTCATTAATGACTTGGATAATAGAGTTGAAGAGTGCTTATAAAATTTGCAAGTGACACCAAGCTGGGAGGGGTTGCTAGCACTTTGGAGTACAAGATTAGAATTCAAAATGATCTTGACAAATTGGAAAATGGTCAGAATTCAATAAGATGAAATTCAGTGAAGACAAATGCAAAGTACGTCACTTGGGAAGGCAAAATCAAATGCAGAACTACAAAATGGGGAATAACTGGCTGGGGGAAGTACTGCTGAAATGGATCTTGGGGTTATAGTGGATCATAAATTGAATATGAGTCGATGTGATGCAGCTGCAAAAAAGGCTAATAATCTGGGATGTATTAACAGGAGTGTCATATGTAAGACATGGGTGGTAATGGTCCCACTCCACTCGACACTAGTGAGGCCTCAGTTGGAGTACTGTACAGTAACTCTTCACTTAAAGTTGTCCTGGTTAACATTGTTTCATTGTTACGTTGCTGATCAATTAGGGAACGTGCTCATTTAAAGTTGTGCAATGCTCCCTTCTAAGGTCGTTTGGCAGCTGCTTGCTTTGTGTACTGCTTGCAGGAAGAGCAGCCCCTTGCAGCTAGCTGGTGGGGGCTTGGAACCAGGGTGGACCGGCATCCCCCTATCCCCGCTCCCCTAAGTTCCCTGTGCAGCAGCTGCCTGCAGTTCAGCTGTGCCCCCACTACCATGTGCTGCTCCTGCCCTCTGCCTTGGAGCTGCTCCCCGAGACTCCTGCTTGCTGTGCTGGGGGGGGACAGAAAGGAAGAGGAGGGCTAATGTCAGGATGTCCTCCTCTCCCCTGCTCCTGCACCCCACTTACCCCATGTTTCATAGAGCAGGACTCAGGATTGAGGGAACTTGCACCAACTGCAGTCTCAGCAAGCTGATCTAATTAACAAAGCAGTGTACTTAAGGGAAATGTGCATATCTCCTCCATTCCCGCTGCCTTGCAGAATGAGAGAGTTAACCTTTGAGGGCTCAGCCAATTGCTAGTTCATCATTTAGCAGTAAGGGAAATATCCCACCCTCTGACTCCTCCATCTCAATCAAGCTTCACAATCATCACCACTGTGTACCAGTATTAAATTGTTAAAACTTATACTATGTGTGTGTGTGTGTGTATATATATATATATATAGTCTTTTGTCTGGTGAAAAAAATTTCCCTGGAACCTAGCCCCCTCATTTACATTAATTTTTATGGGGAAATTGGATTCACTTAACATCGTTTTGCTTAAAGTCGCATTTTTCAGGAACATAACTACATTAAGTGAGGAGTTACAGTATCCAGTTCTGCCCCACCCCCATTTTAGGAAAGATGTGGACAAATTGGAGAGAGTCCAGAGCAGAGTAACAAAAATGATCAATGGTTTAGAAGACATGACCTCTAAAGAAAGGTTAAAAAATTAGCATATTTAATCTTGAGAAAAGAAGACTGAGGGGTGACCTGATAATAGTCTTCAAATATGTTGAAGGCTCTTATAAAGAGAACAGTGATCAATTGTTCTATGTCCACTGAAGGTAGAAGAAGTAGTAATGGGCTTAATCTGCATCAAGGGAGATTTAGGTTAGATGTTAGAAAGTTTTTCCTAACTATAAGGTTGTTAAACTCTGGAATAGGCTTCCAAAGGAGGTTGTGAAACCCTCATCACTGGTGTTTTTTTAAAAACAGGTTGGACAAACACATGGCAGGGATGGTGTAGGTTTATTTGGTCCTGCTGCATCACCGTCAGGTGGATTTGATGACTTCCATCCAGCCCTGCATTTCTATGATTGTGTATCAGTGGTTCTAAACCAAGGGTATGTGACCCCTGGGGTACTCAAAGGATTTCCAGGGGATATGTCAACTCATTTAGTTATTTGTCTAGTTTTACAATAGGCCTCATAAAAAGCGCTAGCAAAGTCAGTACAAGCTAAAATTGCATACAATGACTTGTTTATACTGCTCTGTATACTATACACTGAAATGTAAGTACAATACTTACATTATATGGTAAAAATGAGAAAGTAAGCAATTTTACAGTAATAGTGTGCTGTGAAACTTTTGGGCTTTTTTAGGACTGATTTTGTAAGTAAGTCTTTTTTAGGTCTGATTTTGTAAGTAAGTAGTTTTTAAGTGAGGTGAAACTTGGGGATATGTGAGACAAATCAGAATCTTGAAAGGGGTACAGCAGTCTGGAAAGGTTGAGAGCCACTATTCCATATGACTACCCAACTTGCAAGATAGAGGAGAATCAGGTACATAGTGTGTAAAGTCATTATTTTTGTCTGGATCATTAAGAGAAGCAGGATCTCCAATTCTCTTTACCCACCCACCTGAAGAGATTGGAAGTTTTGTCTCCAAAGATGAAATCCAGTGCATTAACTATTGACTGTGCAATTCCTGTAGCTCTTACGGTCCACCTAAAGTTATTGCTCTTGAACTCATTGGAGAATGTAGAATAGCCTGTTGCATTCTTCCCTTGATGATACACACAATAAATGTGAAAGAAGATCCTTTAGTATGAGACTTCGTAAGTGTTAACAGATCATGAAAATTGGCAACAACTGTTGTGCTGAGTATCATAATCTGCAAGCAGAGGGTGGATAATTCCACAATGATGAGAAGAGAGTGTCTGGTGTTTGAGCTGTGGTCACATTTGCCTTTCATGTAATTTGGGCCTCCACAACACTCTTTATGGGAGAAGAAAGCTAATGCAGCTGCCTTTACTAATCAGTCAGTATGACCTAGCCCCCCCAGGGAGGCAAGCAAAGGCAGATATATACTGAGACATACAATCCTTGCTGATTAACAGTGAAAGCTGGTAAAGTTACTCTCTAAGCCTGTCTGGTCCATCAGTCCCAGAAATGTAATTTAGATGATTATCTGTGTGCCCATTAAACCTTGTGACCCATTGCTAGTCTGTTTGAAGTTTGCCTGCTTAAACTTCCTAATAGGAAGAATAGAAGGATTAACTCAGAGGTCATGAAATAAGACAGCAGCAAAAAAGATGACGAAAAAGCAGAGGAAACTTCCTACTGCATGTGTTTGGCATAGGAAAAAAGCTACAAGAACACCATGTCAGTAGTTACAGTTACTTTATGAAGAAAACGAGCCATTCACAATTCAACCAACACTCCAGTTTATATAGTTGTTTCAGCCTGTTTTGTCAGGCTATATAAACATATTCTACCTCTATGGCAGTGGTTCCCAAACTTTAGCAACCCACAGACCCCTTTCACGAAAATATCAAATCTCGCATACCCCTTCCTAAAAATAATATTTCCAGGGATTTTCTCCATTACGTGAGCATAAATTATAGAAGCAGTAATCTTGGAAATATTTATTTTTGTGACACGCTTATTACCCACTAGTTATTATTACATTATTATTTATCATTACATTATTTATTTTATTACATTATGAAAATGGCGACGCTCTTCCAAGATTTAACTTTTGTTGCTCGTATCACTTTGATTAAGCCTCCTAGATGTTTCATCAAGGAGTATCAGATGTTAAACAGCAAGAAGGTATTTAAGAAGCCAACTCAAATAAAGAGTTCTTCCCACAAGCATTTGGGTCTTGAGCAGTCCAGGCAAGCAACACACTACTACAGCAAAGTTTAAACTTGTTCTAGACCCCCTTACCCCGTGGGGTTTGGGCTGCTGGCCCTGCATGGCATGGGGCTCAGGATTCTTAGGGATGGCTCTGTCTGCCATTATAGAATTTTTTTGTGAGAACCCCCTGATATATTTTGCAACCCCCAAGAGTTCACAAACCCCAGTTTGGGAACCACTTCTCTATGGTGAGTCATGGCTTGATTTTGCTCTGAGTTGCAGTACACCAGTATAAATCAGGAGTCACTTCATTTAAATAAGTGGAATTACAGGGTGAAAGTAAGAACAGAATTAAGCCCCATGTTGTGCTGTTTGCCAATTCCACTTTAGGATAAGCATGCACAATTGTTATATTGACTCACAAACGTAAAGAAAAGAAATGAAAAACTACACGAGATATTTTTTAATTAACTAAATTGAAATAAATATAAAAAAGTATAAGCATCTGCAGAAATTACTTGCACACTGTTGCAATAAAATTGGTTACCAGTTTAAACTAGATTTATAGAGAAAAGATGGGATTCATTATAAAGAATGGATTGGAATGCATGAGTACATAGGTAAGCGCAAGTAGGGGGTATGACTAGCTATTGGGAGAAAGCTATATTGACCTCTTAATGGAGCTAGAAATCCATTTACATACCTTTGCATAACTTTCAAATATACACTAACATCCTTGAAATGAACTCTTACCCTTTTGTGTCTGCGTCTTGCAAGGACGGGTGAACTTGGTTGCTGAATATCAGGGTTTGAGTATATATTTCACTAGACTTCAAAGAATAAAACATTTTAGTAGGGCTGTCTTTAGGTTTTATAGCTTGATGTCTCCCCAGTTCAGAGCTACTATATTGTACTTCTAAATATTTTGGCAGATCCTTCTTTTTCACTTTCTTAATGTTATTTATTGTTACATTTATGATCAATTTAGGTCTGTTTCTCATTGTATTTTATTGGATGCAATATGTTTTCCATTTTTGAATATGTTTCCCTCTTAGTTGTAAGTTTTCTTCCCCTCTGCACAGACCTCTCCACATGAGAGAGGTAACGATGATAATGAGAGAATCTGCAACAGTATCTAGAGGTTGGGCAATTAAAACATTTTATATTTGTAATTTATTTGTCCAGTTCTATCTGAAGTTATTAGTGGGAGAGAGCTTGAGAACCAGACAAGTTCCCAATCTGGAGCTGAAGTCATTACAGTGAATTAATGAATTTTGGAACTCAGCTGCTATCATCTCACTTTGCTGGAGACCCATTGCATCATAGTCAGAGTGTGAGTATTTCCCACTGGTCTAGAGCATCAAGCTGCTTGCAGCATTATGGTCTCCAGGCAGGAAACATATTTCTACATGCCAGCAAACAGGCAGTAGTTCTCAGCCTGGGTAATTTCAGTTAAGTCATGAGCAAGCTTGTATTCCCTATCTGCAGTCTTCCTCTGAGCTGAATTTGTTCAGCCACTTGCAACGTCTTCAGGCAGCAGAACACTGCATAAACATGATTCCTGCAGCGCTTTCTGCAAAACACAACATCTTTTGTGAAAGCCTTGTGGAAACGAGATCAACAGCTCGGAGAGTATATAAGACCAGTTGTGAGTGGTTGAATGTTTGGGTATGATGTGAAAAGTTAAACAACTCTCATATAGAGCCAAATGCATGCAGAACTGCCCTTGGCTTTGGTAGGAATATGAATAGTGTGTAGTAAGAGTGAATAAAGTTTTGCCCAGCAATTCATTGGTTTCTTTACCTGTGAATGAACATTGCCGCCTTTACTCATCTAGCCCTTTGTCATCAATGGAAGATTTCTTGTCAGTGAGATTGTGGCAATGGACCTTCCTAATTTACAAAGTGAAATGCTAGCTGAAAAGGCTTCATAGTCTTGGGCTCATGTAGTTTAAAGGGAAAACTGTTTCCATTAATCTATGCAATCTGTTAACTATTTGGGAATGACATCACCATCGTCACAGTTAGCGGTTATTGGCACTCTAGTTGATAGTCTTGATAGAGAGGCCAAGAATAACAAGAATACCCTCTTGGCACTAGGACCAGCTGCTGGCCTGGTTCCTCACTAACTTCACTACTAGGAAACCAGTGAGCGCAGCTGCTCTGCCGTAGAACTGACAGCACCTGATTGGCTGCTGGTTTAGCAGCCCTACTTATAAGTCTGGCACCTGCAGCTCAACTTGTACTGCACCCACAGTTGTGCTCGTCCTACTCCTGCCTCCAGCCCTTGCTCCATTTTGCTTCCAGTCCCTGCTCCTGTCCTGCTCAAGCCTTGTTTCGGAACCTGCTCCTGCTATGCCTGTGTGTTGTCTTATGGATTCATAAGAAGGAGGCACAATCTGGGCTCTTAGAAGTAAGGCTTCATTAGAACTAAAATGGAGTTATGTAGGACAAAGGAGAACCATGTGCTCCTAACTGTGTATCTCATGAAGCTGCCACTAGACTGCTTCCAGTTGGTTCTTCCTAGCAGGTGCCCTGCTCTTAAAGGCCCAGTACATACTCTTACTAATCTCCCCTTTCCAACATAAGCAATCCCAAACAAATTAACATACAAACCAATGGTCTCTCTACAAATACCATAACTTTGTTAGTATTGCTCAATGAGTCCTCCAGGTGCTCTTCTCAGTCTATTAGATCTATGAGGCACCACTTCCGTCCTGCACTTGCTGAATCAGCAGACTGTTCTGCTTGCCAATCTGAAGGGTCTTCAGTGATTTTCTCAGTGCGTTGTCGGGTAGCTGTCAGTGAAGTATTTGCCTCCTTATCCCTCTCTTCTTAAGGAAGATGCTGCAGATGTCTCCTGTTCCTCAGAAATGTATGTCTGTAGTTCAAGAGATCATGGGGCAACCGCATGAGTCATTGCAGCCCCTTGTTCCCAGCAAGTACCATCATGAATCCACACAGCATCTCTGGGCTTCAAAGGCTCTAACACACTGGACTCTCTGTCATAATACATGTTTTGTTTACACTTATGTTGCTTATAAACACCTCAGTAGTAGTCCCTAATTACAATACTGACTTAGATAGGAAGTCTTGATCTCAACTTCCTGCCATATCTCTGCATGTGATCATCCATGATGCATTGATGCTGCCCTATAGCGCAGTATAGCCACATATGGCTCTGTATCTGAGTCAATGGCTTTTTTCAAAAGTTTTTTTTAACTGTCACACTGTTCTCCACAAGACTGTTGGATTGAGGGTACCTGGGACTCAAAGTTACATGTTTAAACTCATATTCTCTATTAATTTTTTTAAATTCATGTCCATCAAATTGCGGACCATTATCAGATATGATCCTTTCAAGGATTCCATGCCTGAAAAATATGGATTTCATATGCATAATAACACATTTTGCTGTTTTCTTTTTTAATAAAACCACCTCTGCATAATGAGAATAATAATCCAGAATCAAAACACCTGACTATGTAAACAAATCCACAACAACATTAGACGATGGCCTTAACTGTTGGTTGTTTATCCACACAGGCTCTTTTTCCTATTTAGATAGGTGTTTTTGACATGTTTCACACATTTTAACAGGTTTTTTTCTATCTCCTTGTTCATTTGTGGCCAACACAGTATTTCTCTTTGCCCAAATTTCCTTCATGTGTTCTTGTGAGCATGTCAGCTTGTAACATTTTAGACATAATTATTCTATTTCCTCTATACAATATGCCATCAATAACAGACAGTTCTGCTTTGAATTGGAAATATGTGTATGGTATGTAGTATCCTGGCCACACTGTGTTAAATACTTTAATAACTGCCTATGGCATCTCATCATTTCATTCCACTTCCTTTTTGAAACAGGACAATTCTTTTGTATCAGGTTGACATGCACTAAGTCTGACTCCACCTCTGTTTCTACTACAGTTTTATCAAATGCTCTGGAAATGTGTCTACCACTAACAACTCTTTCCCTGATTTATATGCTATTGTTTAAATCATACAGTTGGAGCTGAAAAAACAGTCTCATTCTGGGCTGAGTGTCAGTAACAATTGGTCTTCTGTAAATGAACACATGGAATTTTTTTACAACCATGCACCAGGGCTAAAGCATCCTTTTCAATTTGGGCATAGTGGCATTCTGTTTTTGTAAGAGCCCTGGATGCATATACCACTGGTCTCCAATGGTCATCACACTTTTGTAGCAGTGTTGCCCTTATGCCGCCTTTGGAGTCACCAGTAAACAATCTGGTCTGTCTCCTGCTGTTAAAATACCTTAGGACAGGGGCTTTCTGAATCAACTGTTTTAAGTTACCAAACTCTGTGTCCAGGTTAGCATCCCATGTCCATTGACTATTTTTTTGCTTGAGTGCATGGAGGTAGTTGGTTTGTGCAGCCAAATCAAGTATAAATTTACCAACAAACAAACATAACCATTTCTGTGAACCTCTATATTCCCTCCTTATTTTCTGGCATTATTTTTATAGCTTGTGTTCTGCTAAGATCAATATATTCCCATCATTAGTTAACCTTTCTGCTAAATAGGTAACTTCTCTGAGCCTGAATTTACATCTTTGTTTATTTAGCTTCAGGCCTAATGCTCTAGCCCTGTCCATTGCTCTCTCTAACCTGTAATTATGTTCCTCTGTTGTGCTGCCCCAGATGAGAATGTCCTCTAGCTGTGCTTTTGTGCTTTCAAGTCCCTCAGCTATTTGCTGCACAGTTCTATGAAAGACTTCTGGAGCAGATTTTAGACCAAACAGTAATCTGAGAAAGCAATATCTTCCACGGGGTGTAAAAAAAGTATGTATTGTGGAACACCTCTCCTCTAAGGGAATCTGCCAGAATCCACATGATGCAGCTAAAGTAGTACAATACTTTGCACCAGCCATATCTCCAAACAATGTTTTCTCTGGTAGGTAACTGAAAGTGTTCCCTCTTGATATATTTAAGCTCTTTAGAGTCCAGACATAATCCCAATGTTCCATCCTTTTATTTTTCTACTATTAAAAATGAGTTGCACCCCCACACTTAGAGGAATACGTCTAGGTAGAACAATTTGGCTCTTTTAGTTCAATTCTATATTCAATTGCTAGTTTTCCTATGCCCTCAAAAACATCCTGATGCTGTTCCTCTATGCCTGTGTCCCTTATCTCCTCTGCCATAGGCACTCTTTGGATCTGCCCAAGGGCTTGGCATGTTTTTAAACCCAATATGGGTATTTTGTTCCCTTTATCACAATGTTTATCAATTCTATTTGATCTTTTACCTTCATTTCTAGTACACATGTACCTCTTGCTAGTAGGAATGAGTTCCCCATTATAAGCTTTGTTTAACCTGTTTGGTCACCATGTTCCATGTTTTTTCTTCAACCTTTTAACACTAATATCTGAAACAACATTTACCTGCACACGAGTGTCCAATTTGTAGCTTATAAAAGTCCCATTAGTTTCTAAGGAAATTGTCCATTCATCTGATCTTTCTTCTTCATATATAGCTCCTGGATAAACTCCTTTTCTGTGCTGATGCCTGTGCTCTCTTCTTGGATTACTGCATCAGCATGCATGCTTTGCTTTCTCTTCTGCAGTTGTTGATTCCAATTGCAGACTTTGGCAAAATGATGGTATCTCTTACAAATATTGCGACACTCACCAAAAGCAGGACATTAATGAGGCCTCTGTTTGTGTGCACATCTTGTGCAGTCCTTGAAGCTGTCCCTTGCAAACTCTTGTGCTTTGCTTTTTTTTCATGCTTTTCTGTGTTTTTTATTCTGTACTGATTTACTGCTCCTTCCCTTTTTTTCTCTTGTCACTCTATCCAGAGGCAGGGCAGGGGTGGGGACGTGGGAGAAGGCGTGGAGTGGGGACAGGGCCAGGGGCAGATAAGGGTCGAGCATCCACCAGTGGGAGCAGAAGTCAGCGCCTATGGCCCCGCCTGCAGCCAATGCCAGGCCTGGAGGGGAGAGAAAAGAAGGGAGCCTGGCTCAGTTAGAGGCTGACTGGTGAGGATGCACGAGCTCTCTATTTCCCTGCCTGAAGGCATGGACCAGCAACTTGCCATTCAACACAGCCACTGGAGGCAAATAAGCCTTCCCCTGCCAAGGGGAGCCTGCAAATATGCCCCAACTGTAGAATAACTGGCCCAGCCAGGCCACACTCCGGTCTAAAAGGACTTTCATAGGAAGTAGCCCAGGAAAGCAGCCCAGATCCTGAATTTCTGCCCCTGGCTTGGAGAAAGATCCATCTCTCCTGTTTAGGGGGTTGCTCAACACAGGATCTTAGGCCAGAATCTGGTGCAGAGGGAGGAGTCAGGTCCCCTTAAAGCCCTCCAGCACCTTACTAATGATCCAGTCATTAGACTGCTCAGCAGCTGAAGGCTCTATCACAGCAAGCTTATCAGTTCAAGGTGTTTCCGCCTACTTCGTTTATTATAAACATACCCACAATAGTTAGTTTAGTTTCTGCCTCCCTTATTTACTAGTTAGTTATTTCATCAATTACTTGTTTGGGCTTTTTCAGCAGCTATTTGTTCAGGCATGTCTTGTCTTGTCTTGGGCTGGTTCATGTGAGCTAAGCCAGCCCTACAAGTGTTTATTCAGCTGTCTGCCATTCCAACCAGGCCACAATCTTTGTTAAAAAGGATGGATCCCTGAGGCACTGCATTAACTACTGGATCCTCAGTAAGGTGACAGTTCAGAACTGTTACCCATTCCTCTCATTCATGAATTCCTACAATGATTATACTCAGCTCAAACTTTTATAAAATTAGACCTCTGTAGGGCCTAAACCTAGTGTGGGTGCAAGAAGGAGATGAGTGGAAAACCATCTTCTGCTCTGGTATGGACACTTGAAATAGTCGGTCATGCCATTCAAACTGTTTAATGCTCCCTCAGCCTTCCATCATTTTATCAATGACCTATTTAGGGACGTGCAGGATTGCTTCATTATTATCTATCTTGATGAAATCCTAATTTTTTCAAGTGACCAAGCACATCATGACCAGCACGTATGGAATGTTTTAGAAAGGTTTCACCATTGCTGCCTGTATGCCAAGCCAGAGAAATGCCAGTTTGACTGGGACACAGAGTTTCTGGTTACATCATCTCCCCTGAAGGACTGGCAATGGACCCACACAAAGTGACAACCATCACCACAGACATCTGTGGAGTGCTATCTATCTAAATGGTGGGGGAACTATCCAGTCTTGTTTTTCTTTGCTTTTCATGAACATTGGTGGATTGATATGACTAAAGTTTTGTATGTGTAAAAGTTTGTGGCAAACGTAATTTGGGATGAAATTAATTTAATCATGAAACAAAAATGTGCTTCTGTTGGATATTGTAGTATCACGTTCATTGTAGAAATATAATTGGTTTTATGAGTGATGGGTAGGCAAGATGGAGATATAGGAGAGGAAAAAGTGATGTAGGAGGTAAGGGAGACTGAAGAGGAGTATAAATATGAGGAAGACACAGGGTTGGGAAGATCCACTCCTTATCACGTGTTTGTGATGTAGATCAACTGGAGGAATGGTGATATGATAACAGAAAATGGGGAAGTATGATTTCAATCAATGCACTTGGTAAATTATGTGGTGGGTATGAGTGTGTCCTCAGGTCCCACCTTGCAGAGATATGGCACTGGGGTAACTAATTAACTTGAAAGAGACAAAATTATGTGTCCATCATCTTTGCTGACAGGACTAAGCACTTACACACAAGCGCCCGATTTAGGTGACCATTGTCATAACTCAAACTTTGACTAATATTGAAATGAATAGTTGCAGCAAACATGATGAATGCAAATCATAAACTGAAATTTGTTTGCACAAACATTCCTCAAACTGTTTTGAATAGCAAACAAATTTATAACAATCATGCAAACAATTCATGAACAGAATGAAATAATCATGGATTTTTCATCCAGCTTGCAGTTATAACACATGTTGTACAACATAGCCTTTTAAACTTCTTCCTAAAAATATTTCTGCTTGTTGGATTGGATCAAATGCTTTCACTTACATTACAATAATTCTGCTGAACACATCAAGGTAAGGACTATGTTGTTTAGTGAGGTCTTTATCTGGTCAGTCACTGATTGAAGTATTTCCTTTTTGAGTGGTAAAATGCCCTAATGTATTTCACAATATACAGTGCGTATTTTGGCAGTTTTATTCTTTTCCTCAGTTCCATGGTGTATTCACTCACCCTGTTTACTGCAATTATTCATTTGAATATTAGCCACTCTTATCACTGTTCCTTTTTATTTGCAATTAAATTCTTGAAGTTTTCCTCCGCCAAACCCTTGTATTGTTTACAGTTCATGAGTTAACTAGCCTCGTTTAGGTGTAAACAAAGCACCTGGAATTATGTAGCTGATTGTGTGATGAGGAATGAGGTCTATATTAAGCCCTGAGTTCATTCATTCTTGAAAAAAGAGACAATAGTAGTGTCGTGGAGGTCCTGTGGTATGTTTTCATCCTTCCAGATGCTGATGATCACTCTGTGGAATGCTGCTAGTGCTGCTGGACCTGCTGCTTTGTATATCTCTGCTGGTATCCCATCTTTTCCAGGAGCTTTTCCTGAACTCATCTGGCTAACAGCTTTCTTAATCTCATCTATAGTGGGCGGAAAGTCAAGATCTGTCAGAGCAGCTTGTTGGGGAATTTCATTTAGGACATTATTATTCATGGTTGATGGTCTATTGAGAAGGTTGCTAAAGTGTTCTCGCCATCTTTCGTTGATGCCTTCTTTATCTTTAATCAGCGTTGTGTTGTCTGATGAGAGCAATGGAGTAGTCCTTGGTTTAGAAGGTCCATAGACAGTCTTAATAGCACTGAAGAACATCTTTGAGTTGTGAGTCTCAGCATAGTGCTCAATTTCTTTGGCTTTGCTCTCTCACCAGTTGTCTTGTATCTGACGGAGGTCTTTCTGTGTTTTGCTCTGTAGGTACTTGAAATGGTCCTGTTTAGAGACTGAGGAGGGGTCATTCTGCCATTCGATAAAGGCTTTTCTCTTTACTTCCAGTGCTGAGCATATTTCTTCTTGGTTCTCATCAAACCAATCCTGATGTGTTTTTCTTTATTCCAAGAGATGTTACTGCTGTTGTCAGTCACTATCTGCTTGAACTGGTCCCACTTTTCGGTTACAGTACCGATCAATTGTCCGTGGGATGTCAGTTTGTCATCAAGACTCCTCTGGAAATTGTTGAAACACTGAGCATCCTTCAGTTTGGCTATGCTGAAAGCAGGTTACAAGTGCTTAGGGCGTTTGTGCTGAGAGGGAGCGATGTGAAGTTGAAGAGACATCCTGACTAATCTGTGATCTGTCCAGCACTCTGTGCCTCACATTACTCTGGTGATCATTACGTCTCGGATGTCTCGCCTTCTGACAATGTCATAATCCATCAGATGCCACTGTTTGGACCTAGGGTGCATCCACGTCGTTTTGTATTTGTCCGCTTGTCGGAACAGAGTGTTGGTAATGGTCAGGACATTTTCAGAACAAAGGCTCAAAAGGAGTAGTCCATTGCTGTTCATTTTGCTTACCCCATGTGGCCCGGTTACTCCTTTCCAGTTCTCGCTGTCAGCCCCGACTCAGGCATTGAAATCTCCAAGTAGGAGTAGTTTGTCTGTTACAGATGTAGCCTTGATCAGTCTGTTGAGATCTTCATAGTATTGTTCCTTTGAGTTGTCAGAGCATGTTAGAGTGGGTGCATATGCACTGATGATGGTGGCATGATGTTTGGCATTTAGTGGGAAGCGTAGTTTCAGCAATCTTTCATTGATACGCACTGGAAGGTCTGGGAGTTGATGCATCAATAAAGTTTTTATTGCCAGACCAACTCCATGTATTCTGTCCTCTGTCTCAGTCTTACCCTTCCAGAAGAAGGTGTAACTACTTCCTGGTTCACTCAAGGAACCTTCCTCAGGCAATCTTGTTTCACATAATGCCGCTATATTGATGTTGTAGCGGGCTAGTTCTCGAGCAATGAGAGCTGTCCTTCTCTCAGGTCTTGCAACAGCTTCTCAATCCTTGAGGGTACCAGCAGAGATATACAAAGCAGCGTTCCTGAGCGTGATCATCAGCATCTGGGAGGATGAAAACATACCACAAGACCTCCACGATACTACTATTGTCTCTCTTTTCAAGAACAAAGGCAGCAAAGCAGAATGTGGAAACTATAGAGGCATATCCCTCCTCTCCGTTGGTGGGAAGATCATAGCCCACATCCATCTTGAACCGTCTAATAGCCAGTATTTCCAAGGCAAATCTACCTGAAAGTCAATGTGGTTTCTGACCTGGCCAGAGCACAGTCGAAATGGTGTTTGCTGTCAGACAAATACAAGAGAAGTGCATTGAACAGAATATGCACCTGTATGCTGTCTTCATAGATCTGACAAAGGCATTTGATACCGTCAACAGGGAAGCCCTTTGGACCATTTTAACATGACTTGGCTGCCCAAGAAAATTTGTCCAGATTATACGCCTTTTTCATGACAGCATGACAGGCGAAGTATTGTCTGATGGAGCCACATCAGCCCTCTTCAACATCACCAATGGTGTGAAACAAGGATGTGTTCTCGCTCCTGTCCTATTTAACTTGTTCTTTGCATGCGTCCTTAACCATGCAATGAAAGATCTGGACCGAGGTATATACTTGAAATACTGGCACGATGGTTCACTTTTTGACCTCCGTCGCCTGAATGCAAAGACTAAGACAGTGCAGAAACTCCTTCTTGAGGCACTCTTTGCTGACGACTGTGCCCTCATGGCTCACACTGAAAATGATCTTCAGCACATTGTCAACAAGTTTGCTGAGGCCTCACAACTCTTTGGACTATCTATCAGCCTCGGAAAGACAGAAATTCTTCATCAACCTGCACCTGGATCAAATGCTTCTGTCCCGAGTATCTCCATTGATGACACTCATCTTAAAGTAGTGGAGAACTTTAAATACCTGGGTAGTGTCATATCCAGTGATGGATCACTGGATAATGAGATCAACGCACGAATATCCAAAGTAGGCCAGGCATTTGGCTGTCTGCGTGTCAAAGTTTTAAACCACCACAACATCCGTATGTCAACAAAACTGCTTGTGTACAGAGCTGTTGTTCTCTCATCTCTTTTGTACGGGTGCGAAACATGGACACTATATAGGTGTCACATCAAGCAGCTTGAAGCATTCCACATGCGCTGCCTCTGCAAAATCATGAAGATCCACTGGCAAGACAAAGTGCCCAATCTCGAGGTTCTCAAGAGAGCCCAGATGATAAGCATCGAAATGATGATCATGAAGTCACAGCTACGTTGGACCGGTCATGTCAGCCACATGGATACCAACAGAATCCCCTGCCAGCTTCTGTATGGTGAGCTCTCCCAGGGCATCCGGCATATAGGTCATCCATGGAAACGTTACAAGGACACCATCAAAGCCAATCTGCAGTACAGCAGTATCAAGCCTAGGGACCTTGAGGACGCTGCCAGCGACAAAACACAGTGGCGTGCAACAGTTAGAAATACCTGCATCGCCTTTGAGGAAGATCGCTGCCGGCGTCAACAAGAGGCACGCGAACGACATCACAGAGCATCAGCAGCGCACAATCCACTGACCGCAAACTTCCCATGCACCATCTGCAGCAAAATGTGCACCTCTAGAATTGGCCTGTACAGTCATCAGAGGGCACACTATGAGACCAACAATAGATGATCTGCACAGATTTGTCATCATCAGATCGATGGACTACCAAGACATTCACTCTACTGTGCTAGCATATGTAAGGATACTTCTGCAGCAAAGAGTAGCTACTATCACCAGGTATTGCTGCTGAATTTAGAAAAAAATCACAGAATTCCTGTACACAATGCAGAAACTGGCTTTAAATCCTCACATTAAAATTCAAATCTAAAAGTTGGAGGGTACTGAGATGCAGAGTTTTGGCTGAAGCCCCAAACTTTGGAGAATTCAAAATTCAGATCCTTCTCTCATGGCTCAGGCTTGAAGGCCAAGTTCTTCTTTAGGGACAAGAATGCTCTATTGAGCCAGCCATAAGCACTGGATCTGGATCCTGGTTTGTAATCTGAACTCCCATCTTCCAAAGTTTGCAGCAAGTTTGGATAAGTGCTTTGCTTAGGTTCCACTCCACTGTTAGGTGCAGTATAATTTCACAGTGATCCAGCTTTTAAACATGCTTTTTTGATGCCTGTCTTTACAAAGTGTGCTTTCTCTATACCCACCCTGAGCATCCTTTTAAAAGGTCCAGAGTGTGCCTAAACTGTTGTAAAGAACTAAAATCTTCATGTTGAAGGTGTTCTAATGCAATGAGGATTTCCTTTCTTGCTTTAGGTATCTCCAATAAAGCAATACTCATAATACTAAAAAGAATATTTTACTTGGAAGCTTTTGGGCACCGTAAGGTAAAGAAATATATAATAACCAAGAATATTAAGAGGTTGGACTGTTAGAGTTCATTGTAATCACTGAAAAATGCAAATTTTTATGTAGTGGGCTTGTTTTTTTAAACCTGAGAATTTTGTGTTTTTCATCATGGAAAACTAGGATCCCTGATGATAATACCATTGAAGTATTTTAACAAAAGCTGAGTGCAGCATGGCTAGAATAATGATTCACACTTCTGTTCTTAAAAACAACAACAACCCTGGTGCCCCAAGGTAGAAAGTTTTTAAAGTGTCTCTTCAGTTTTATATAATTAAACCTAAATTCGTTCATTTAACCTTAAAATTGTTACTATGAGGCAGCACCAAAATATCCCCTCTGCTAACCTCTAGTGGATAAATGTAATGTCTTACATGGTTGGTTTTGCTTATAGGCATGTAATGCTGGATTTGTCTCTCAGGATGATAGGAAAGGCACAGTGCTAGCAAGAAAGGAGCTGCTAGCAAGACACTGCTGTGAAAGTCTGGCTTGTGCTACAGACTTCAGATTTTCTTATTTTGTAACCAGAATAACATTAACCAGAATAAAACATAAGTCAATAATTCTGCTAGAGCTGTAAATATGCAGCATGGTGTCTCCTCAGTGCGCATACTTTATGCCATAAACAAATGACAGAAACACATGAATGAAGAATTTATATTTCAGTAACCTTGAGATTAAAACACTTGCGGCGGGGTAGAGCACTGAAGGAAAATACAGTTGGCTGCGTATATACACACAGAGAGACAGCAGATTCCAGCTGTGGGCAGGGGTACTATTGCTGGCATTTCAGTCTTTTGTTTCTGGTGTTCTAAGCTTTCTCCCTCTACTACAATGAGGACCTCCATTACGGCTGCTCGCCTCCCATTAATCTGAGTATGCTGTATCCCTCAATGGACAATGCCATTTTGGTTGCTAGAAACTCCAGTCTTAGAACTACAAGACAGGGTCTGAAAAAGCCCAAGTTCACACTTGGGCAAACAAAGAACTATTTCTCTCTCTCGCCTGCCTCCAGTCAGCTGGGACTGGAGTTTCTTTTCTTTTCTTTGCTTGTTTGCTTTATTCTGAGGTGGCTTTAGAAGCTTTTTGGTAAAGCAATAGATTTTGCTTCTCTGAGAGTAAGTTTGAGATTCATGAGCCAGTCACTGAGAAAGCTCCGTCTTCTTCACACAATTCCATACTCAGGTGGAAACTAGCTGTCATGGGAGGTTATATGCACACTGGGGAAGGTGGTCCCTCAGTTAACTCAGGATAATCCCATGATCAGCTTGAAGATACGCATTAGAACCTAGAGTAGGACCCAGTGTCTAATGGTGAGCCAGCAAAGAGTGGTGCACTGGGGTGATGTTCTTTTGCTAGATTGTGTTGCTGAACCAGTAGGCTTCTGCCTTTTGAACTGGCACATCAGAGAGCCCTACTCCATGCAGGCTGAATCTGTACACAGCATGCCAGAGATCTGGGAACAGAGTTTGTGAATCCATGGCTGTGCAGATTCTCCATGCACAATGGAGACACACAAGTGGTGTAGAAGCTACATCAGTCATAAGGAGTTACTCCCGCTCCTTGCACCTGAGCCTCTGGCAAACTCCTCAATGGACAGACTTTCTGCTCAGGCTGCGCACGTGGGCCCCACTGTAAAGGGGAAAGAGAACATGGTGAAAGCATGTAGAAATAGACAATTCCCAGCATTGTTCTACATCTTCATTTGATGCTATCCCTCCCCATCCACTTATAATACACCTCTACCCCGATATAACGCGACCTGATATAACACAAATTCAGATATAACACGGTAAAGCAGCACTCCGGGGGGGCGGGCTACGCACTATGGTGGATCAAAGCAAGTCTGATATACCATGGTTTCACCTATAACGTGGTAAGATTTTTTGGCTCCCGAGAACAGCGTTATATCGAGGTAGAGGTGTATCAACCTCTTGAGGAGATCTAGGGCCAAGTTTGCAAGACATCCATTAACCATATTGAAGAGCAGCTCCGAAATGGCTGGCAAGACGTAGGCTGTGGTGGGAGAGGCTTGTTCTATTGATCTGTTTCTGACAGCTGTTAGCCTGGAAGGAAAATACAGTTGTTTGCTGCTGGGTATGGGCCTCTATTTTCAACTCACCAGACCCCGCTTCTCTGTTCCTACTCGCCAATAGCTTCCTGCAGCTCACAATGAACATAGGATAATTGGATCTTGCTCTTGTACTGTGATGTTCCTTTCCAAAACAAAGAAGTGGGGTCATTTATGAAACTCAACCATTAGAATAAAGTCCCTGGCCATGGGAGGGCAGAGCTCAAGAATTTCAGGAAAAATGTAACTCTTTCATGCTGTAAATAAAAACACAACAAAATAAGTGACAAGCATAGTTTTTTATTTTCCACAGTGTAAGTGCCCATGTTCACAAACACATTACTGTGAGATGTAGCACAGCAGGGCTAATGAAAACAAGTTCTCTTTCTGAACAGTGATAGTAAAACATCAGGGCGCCTGTCTTGCAGAACTCAAATCAGTCTTCAACCCCTTTTACAGGCTTTGATTTCACCTCGGTGCTCAATCTTGGGCCACACAACTCCTGGGCACTTGTCATGTTGGATTTTCAAAGCCCAGTAGAGCATTAGAAAATCTGCATGTCTTCCAAAGTGCGCAAATACAAATTCAGGCTCTCAGACCTGAAGCTTTGAAAATTCCAGCCATGGTACAGACAGCACATTGCATGCAGCATTTGGGCTTGGAGATCAGGGAAACATTGGTCACAGGATGGCAGCTTAGAAGGAGCTTGGCATAGCTGTTTATCTTTTATTTTATTTTTTTAACTATTATTTTGTGTGGCGTGTGTTCTGTTTGGTTTGTATGTTTTATGTTAATGCCTCTGAACCAGTTCTTTTTTCTCAAGCTGTTCTATACTTTCTGTTGAGAGGACCAAACTTGTATTTATAACATGGGTGCCAATCTGGAGTAATGCCACTGAAGTAATTGAAGCACAGTCTGTTGTAAATGAGCACACATTGTGGTCTTGTGTGTTTTGCAAGGCCTCTTGAAATTTTATTAGATAGGTTCCAAAGAACTATAATTCATTATTGTTATTCTGTGATGATTTTACAATGTGCAGCCCAAAGCCTAATTATTTCATCAAGAAATTATTCTTTCACTGGAAAGCTGTTGTAATTAATTTCACTGTGTCTGTAACATTAGCCTGTCCCCAATCTGGTCAGAAGTATTATTTTTAAGATTTAGGTAAAAATGTATTTCTTAGAATTTGAGTCTAATGCTCATGTACTTAAGTATAACTGACTTTTAACATATTACATAGCAGTTCAGGCATGCAGGGCAGCTTCCAAGAAAAGGTTCGAGGGCACTGGAACACACCTGACCTTGAATGATAAAAGGCAGTCAGAAAAATCCACTAAGGGCTGAGCCTGTACTGAATCAATCATTCATTTTCTGAAAGACAGAACGCTACTCCCTTAATGAATAGAATTTGTCCAGTAACTTTGGAATCCCTTTTTGAAACTAACTCAACTGCAAAATGAATGAAGCAAGATTAATCACTTTTTTTGCTGTTGTTTCACTGGTTTTCTTTAGGAATACTAATAAATTTAATAGATCTTCACTGTTTTTATTAATGTTTTTGGTACTGTCCCTAGTTTGGCTATTTAATGAGGTATAATTATTTTTAATGTATACATTTAAAATATATGGATTTTCAGAAAGCTGTTTGCAAAATGTCACTTGATGGATTATTGTATAAATTCTCTGAAGAGGGGCTCGGTAATACATTGGTTTCTATAGAATTTGAATCCTATTCGTCAGACCTTACTAGGAAGTCACCCGGTATATTCTTCCCTTGAATCTGTACTACAGGATCCAGCGATCGATGTCCATGGAACCTCAGTACCTCTTCAAATTAGGCCACTTGTGTAAGTGCCCAGTGATGGTGCCAAACTTTAGGCTTCTTGGTTTGAAAATTTTGTCCTAAATGCTTTTGGTTTACAGAGGCCCAAGGAGTCTTTTACTGGGGGGTTGGTTTGGATCCTTTGTGTACTGTTACACTGCAAAAATAAAACCCATGGCAGTGAGTCTGAGCCCCGGTTAACTGACATGGGCTGGTGGGACTTGTACTGCGGAGCTAAAAATAGCAGTGAGACTGGGCTCTGAGACCCACCCGCACCTACCAGATTTCAGAGCCTGGAGTTCCAGCCTGAGGTGGGGACATCTAAATGCTATTTTTAGCCCTGGAGTATGTGCCTCGCAAACCTGAGTCAATTGGCCCGGGCTCAGAGACAGGCTGCCGTGAGCTTTTTTTTTGCAGTGTGGACGTACCCTTTCTGTTTTGCGTTGTGTTTTTGGTTTGAATTAATCCGAAAACTTAAATTGCCAAATAAAAACTTCCCTGCAGTGAAGGGAGCAGTAACTCCACAGCCCCTCTGCTCCCTTCTTCCAGAGCAGTGGCATCTCAGCACCTCTCTTCTCTGATTGCCCCCCCCCGCCCCCAAAGGTATTTCTCAACCCCTCTACTCCCCAGCTTTCCTCTCGCTGTGCTTCAGGAAGCTCATTCGCTCTTCATCTTCCCCTTTCCTCTCATGAGGAAAGCAGCAGTGACTCTTGCTTTGTGCCAAGTGCTTCGCTGGCAGAATGAGTGGGAAGAAGAGGCATAGATTTACTCTGCAGTCCAACAAGTGGCCTGACCACCAGGTAAATGGTAGTGGCTTATCCAAGTCTGGTTCACCTGAATATGATACCACACTTTGTGAGTAGTGGGTCTTTTCAACAGGAATTCTCGTACTTCCCCCTACAGACCTGTGATGTTCCTGTTAGTTGATAATCTTCAGATGATCATGGATGCATGTCACATACAACAACATTATTTGTCAATTAAATACTAATTCAGTTACTAGTTCATGGTTGCCAAGTCCTCTAAATAGAGAGTGAGTCACAAATCCATATGATTATCCAAAACACTGGATTTTGCCTTTGGATCTCTGATTTAGCTGGATGAGGGTGCAGTTATATGGAGACAGATCCCTATTGCCTGTGCTTTTTAAATTCCTAACTTCCTAATGAAGCAAAATTTAGACTCAAAGACTTTAAGGTCAGAAGGGACCATCGTGATTATCTAGTCTGACCTCCTGCACATTGCAGGCCAGAGAACCTCACCCACCCACTCCTGTAATAGACCCATAACCTCTGGCTGAGTTACTGAAGTCCTCAAATCATGATTTAAAGACTGCAAGTTTCTATTCATTGGTAATTTTATCTAAGCAAAGACTTCAAAACTGGGCTCCCAAGAAGCTTCTTATGCATTGTTTATTCCAGCAAAAGTTTGGCATAGCTGACACTGGAAAAAGATATTTCTGAAATTCTAGTTTTAAAATGGAATACAAGAATAACCTCTTCTCGTTCTGGTCTAAGCACACCTCATTTGGGGATCTTTGACTTGTAACACATTAACCACACATTTATTCACTTTGTAAAGGCCAGAAATATTCTGGTGAAACTACAGTTTAGTGCAGAGGCTGCTGAGGTGACCTCTGATGCATGGATTATTCCATTTGGGGAAGTGTGCACATCTTAGGCCAGAATCAGTCCCTTTATTTTACTTTTCCATCTCAAAATGCTTCATTGCTATATAGGCACATGACACTAAAACTTATCCTTGAATTCACTATTAGCTGACCACAATGGATGAGGTCAAACACATCACTGCTTTACCTCCCTGTTATCCCTGTGAATGCGGTTTTACAAGTCCCCTAGCTTCTTTTGTATCTTTGTACCACATATGTATGTGATTAAGCAAATATCACTGCTGACTTCCACTACATCTGGCAAAACTTTGCCTCTCTTCAGAGATTTCCAGCTGATCGTAACATTATCACTTTGCTAAATGTTACAATAATGAATGTTGTGTCTGCTGGTGACCAGATGTACCTAATTAGTGGAGACCTTGTCTGGTGGCTGGACTTGCTGTATGCATGTCCTTCGCCTTACAGCAGCTGAGTTTTGAACTAGGACCCTTGTGATCTGTAAGGCAGCAGTGTAACCAGCTGAGCCATAATGGAACTTCTGTTTGACCAGCAAATGGGCTGTGCTAAACTTGTCTTAGTAGAAGTTGCTCTTCGTATGTCTTACAGTGCACAGATCTGCCTGGCATTTTAATGCAATATATGTTGATCTGAGAACCAAGAATGTCTTCACTAAGAAGTTGATTACGTTTCTATCATAATATGTAATAGAGAGACAAGATGGCTGCAGTTATATTTTTTATTGAACCAACTTCTGTTGGGAATAGATACAACCTTTCAAGCCACACAGAACTCTTGCAGTTTTCTACAGTGCCTGATTTTTTTCCTGTAAACTTAATCTACCCTCTCATTCAAAATTATACTGTGTTTGATCCCAAATGAACCTTCAGAAGCAAAACAAGGCTTAGGTTCCAATTTTGTCCTGTTAAGAATCACTCTGAAACTTTTGTAGGAGTGCCATTGAGCATGAAGATTCATGTAACTTACGCGGTACTGTATATGTCTTTCAGAAGATCTATGCTAGAGAATCTCACTGAATGGAATTCTGCTGCCTAGTAGCTTCCTGTTGAGATTAAGTATGATAATAATTTAATCCATACTTTTAAAAAATATTATTTCTGCTGCAGCAAACTAAGACTATTTGTAAAACAGAACAGGAGGTAAAATGAAACAAAACATTTACTACCCTTGTAGCTAGTCAAGGGTTTAATTTTTTTAAGCCTTGTTATTGCTAAGTGTATAAACTTCTTCATTGTTTGCACCACTACAATTTCTGAAATCCATTCAAATAGTGTGAGTACTTAGTTAGATTTCCATTGCTGAGCACTATATAATATTGCACAAGGAAAAAAAATGCAAAAATGTTTGGTTTTGAAAAGAAATAGAAAGAGAGAGCCCTTAAAGAACCATCCTTAGACCTGTAAAAGCAGCAAAGAATCCTGTGGCACCTTATAGACTAACAGACGTTTTTGGAGCATGAGCTTTCGTGGGTGAATACCCACTTCCTCAGATGCATGGGTATTCACCCACGAAAGCTCATGCTCCAAAAACGTCTGTTAGTCTATAAGGTGCCACAGGATTCTTTGCTGCTTTTACAGATCCAGACTAACACGGCTACCCTCTGATACTTGACATCCTTAGACCTGAATCTAGAGGAAAATTTTCATTAGATTCCAATAATTCATCCACAGTTTTTGCATATTTTCCTAGTAGTTTTATAATTTTACACAATTGATCAATACTTGTGCCTAAATTTCTTTGTATTTACTTATATATTTTGATCTTGAAATGTTGTTCAGCCACAACCTCTTGTTATGGCTTTCAATCATAGAATAATTTTCTTCACTGTTTCTTTGCCTGCAATATATAGCATTGTTGACCTTAGTAATGGTGACCGCCATTCTCACTTTTAATGGTCAGATTCTTGTAATTACTGTTCTCCTGAAACTCCAAGGTGTACCAACAACTAATCTGAAGTCATGTTACTACGTGGAGAATCCTGGATGATAGGATGTCACTTCTAAAAGATGTGGCAAAGATCAGGTAAATCTTCTAGGTTTGTCTGCTGAATAATGTGTTTTAGGATGAACTCTTAGGCCCCATTTTTGTCAAATGAATGTTTGATAAATAATCTATTTGTACAGAAGTCTAAGGTAGAAACATAATTATGCTATTGCAGGTAATTATGTATATTTCCAATAATCTTATGGAATCCCACATATATCTTATTGACATCTCTACTGTATTGCTGTTAAACAAATCTTATAATGACATATATGGGGGTGAATCCAAGGTTTTAGCTTTGTGTTTTATTGCCTTTTCTTTGAAAGGTTAATTAGATCAGTTGGTGAAGCAATGGAAGATCTGTGAGAAGAAAGAGAATAGATTAGAAGTAGACATTTTACAAAGAACATCCATATTAATTGCTTTTCATATGTCATTGTTCTTTACACTTTCATGAATAATAGAATACATGTCTTCCCTTAGCTCACTTACTTTTGCAAACAATTGAGCCCCATCCTCAGCTGGTGTAAATTGGAATTGAACTCAATGGAGCTTTGCTGATTTAGACGAGCTGTGGCCTAGTTATCTCTGACCTTTCAGTGGATGCACAAAAACTTGTCTGAGTCTAGGAACTTACATCCTTCCTGATTAGTTTTACAACAGTGAACCTGAGTGACAGATTTCAGTGTGAGACTCATACAAAAAAAAATCTCTGCAAACTTGCTGCTTTGTAGGTAAAGGTTAAGAGGGTTTTAAATCACAATTGCCCTCAACAGCTCTTTGTTGGTGAAGCATCTCAGGAGGAAAAGTATGCAACATAAATTGGATCTGAGTCTGGTTTGGGAAGATGCTAGTGACAAAGAATGTTGGCATATTAGCAGTTTCCACTTTTCTTGTTCAATAGTCATAAATGTGGACAAAGTCATGAAAAGACTTTTAGATGAAAAGATTTTGAAAGATGGCAGATTTTGAGGGACACATGAAAAAGCTATCATCATACCATCAGTCACTGAATTTACCACAAATACTTGGTACAGATCTGATGGCAGAATCTCAAGCTCCAAGCTTGAGTATAAGGGCTTCATCCGAGACAGCTAAAAACTAGGAAGTTGGTGAGAAGACAATAAATGAACAATGTTGTGATTTACATAAAAGGAATTAGAAAGTCGAGACCAATTATCTTAATCCTTCCAAAAGAGCCTGTTATCTCTAGCCTTTTAAATTAAAGGGCCCTGCTGTATCAGAAATCGAAGGAAGAGAAATTGTCAGATGGGGTTTTGTACTTGCTAATAAAGTTGACTCAAAGTAAATTTTGCTGCCCTGATGCTTGCCCAGGAAAACAGTTACAGAAAATTAAATATCTATATTTAATCAATTTGTGGTACAAATGTGAGAAATTTCAGTCTGCCAGAAAATATTTGTATAAATCATATCTTGGATGTAATATTGAATTAACAAGATTGCCATGTGGTTTTGTTAAAATACTCCTTTTTAATAAGTTTTAAAAGTGCTTTATACAAGCACATCAAGTCTTCATTATTTTTACAGAGTATTAGTCTGTTCTTTGCCAATGAAGTATCATTTTTATGATATGAGTTCCCGTTGTTAATAGGAAGAATTGAACACACATCTGCTTCATCTCTGGTCAAATCTTTGTAAAATTCAAGAACTTAATCAACAGTTTTTTCTCAATAATCAGTAAAATAAAATCTCTTTTCTGTCTCAGCAATATTGGGTGGTGGTTCTGGCTAAAAGGAAGACACACTTGTTGCACAAAACATGTTTTAGACACACAGCTGTTATTACATTCAAATCTGAATTTCTATGGAAATTGCCAGTGTCCAGGGACACAAAAAAAAACATCTGTTCCAGAATAAATGTGGAAATCTACTTTAGGGCACATGTATATCTATCAACATCAGCTAAGTCACATGTTAACTCTAAATGAAGCTCTAGTATGCTGCGGAAATCCAGAGTGTGTAAAAGTTTCTGTTCTTCTGAGGCAATCAGGTAGAACTGAAGTCATAAAAATCTGCTATTAAAAATTAAAGGGGGGGAAAAAACAGAACCTAGTGATCCCATGTGAATATATAAATGAAGGGTATTTTTAGTTTTAATGGTGCTACGGTTTCCTTACTTGAAAAACATGTATTAACATGTATGTGTCAGAACCATTGAATAGATCATATCAAGGTATTTGCTAATTTTATTGACAGCAGAGCAAGTTTGAGTTTGAAAATGAAATTGGTCTCCAGTTACACTTAAAGCAAATGTATAAGGGTAGTATTCCAAGCTGCCTTTATTTCTATTTGAGTGCTTTTTTGATGATTGTTCCCGAGTATAGTTGTACATATTCTGTTCTTCCTCAGCTGGTGTTAAATCAATCCAGCAATCAAAGTGTCCTAAGAAAAAACTCTGAAAAGTGAGAGCATTAGTTTTTAATGAATAAAATATCCCTGTTTGGCTAATCTCCAGCTACATGTAGAATGTTAAACAAAAGCAATATAGATTTTAAAAATAAATGAATAATTGTTCTCTTTATTTTATGTTATACTATGTGGTGAAATACTTCCAAGTCTCTAGATATGGGTGTTTTTGTCACAATAATTTAGGCAATTTTCTCTTAGTGCACTACTTGGTGCTCAGGGGGCATGGCAGTATTTATAAATCCACCTCAAAAGGATTGGCATTTGAGCCTGGATACGCATTCTGAAATGTCCATAAATATCCAAAGCTGTCCATCTGTCCTGATGAGCTGAAGTGTTCTGGGAAGGATGATTGTGTAAGGCATGAGACCCAAAGATTGTCTGGGACAAATCTGTGCTGATTTACAGAGAGCCCTCTGTGACGGAAACTGTGGCAATGCATCATAACTGCAATCTCCACTGTGCATAGCACTGTAACTCTAAGTCCAGGAAGGTAGTTTGGTCATGGATGCAGCATGCCAACATAGCATCCTCTGTCAGTGGGGCACTTATGGAGCCCTGGCCATAAACTAAATCTCCCCCCTCCTGTGTCATAACATGAATGGAAAGGCAGCGGTGACAACATCACCTGCCGTCCTTTGGGAAGATTGTCAGTCTGTTTGGCTGTTTACATCGAGGCTTAACTTTAGGAAGAAACTCTCATCTCTGTGATTTAGGTTGGCAGGGTCTGGTGCAAGACAGTCAATTACGAAATGAGGGATTATGGAATATGTCCTGTGCTGGTATCAATTAATGATGGCTGAGATCACTGCTGCGGCAAAACATGGTTTAGGGGAAAAGGAATGAAAAATTATAATTGTTTTCATTCCCCTTGAAGAATTCTGTTCTTTGTAGCTGCTTTCACTAAAGAACAGAAAGAGAATTAAATCACAAATTAAAAATGTTAGACTACATAGGGATTTAATTATTAATTTTATTTTTAAAGGAATAATCATAAGTCTTCGAAGAAAATAAAAATCTACATGAAAAAATATGGAAAGGCATCATCTGTTAAAAGTGCATTTTGTTACAGTGCTATTCCAGTTCCATAACAAAGCAACAAATCTAAAATGTTACAATTTTCCAGTTTCATCTCAAAGCTCTGTTTTTCATTATCACTGTTTATTTCTTTCATTAACTATTTCTAAGCTTCAAAGTTCATACAGCCTTTGACTGCTTCTGATACAGATTTTTTTCAGAGAAACTGCTATATATTATTTGTTATTCGTTCAGTTATATGTTCAGTTTCCTGTAGAAAAAATATGAAATGGATCTTTTACTGCTTGTATCTTTGACAGTAGTTTGGATTCCTTGTTATGCTTTGCAGCAGACTGAAAAGAAAGAAATGTGATGATGAGGTGCCAGAGAACCGAGATGGCATCTTAAGAACAAGCATGAGTACATTTATCTCTAATCCTGGTGTTTATTGTACGCATATGTTCATCCTCATCATAGTCTATGCTACCTCATTTGAATCTTACTCCTTGCTTTTTACCAAAGGAAAAAGATGGCAAGAGAATGGATTAGAAAAATATTCTCTATACCCTGTGTAGTTTTCCCAATTTGCATGCTATGTAACTTTTGTATCTCAGTAATCCTATTGAAGTCAATGAATCTGCTCATGTGCGTAAAGTTACACATGTGCTTAAGAGCTCGCAGGAGGTCTGTGAGCCAGCACAAACTGTGAGTAGAATTTGGGGTTATCCATTGAAATGCAAATATTTGAATTTGCTCATGTGTTATACCTCTTATCAAAACCCCATCCTCGTACCAGTATGTTCTTGGGACTGATGAGCATCTGAAGGACAAAATACCCATGCACAATATAAATCCTGTAAGACATGTAAGATGATTTGTAAGGTATGCAATATATCAGAATGAGAAGGATAAGGTCCTAAGTGGTTCAACACACTTAAAACCTGATCCTTTTTCCAGAGATGTCAATGTCAAAACTCCTGCTGACTTTAATGGTGTAGTTTGAAGTCCTTAGTAGTTTTTTTCCACATGAAAGTTGGGTGGGGACAGAAAGTGGAAGAAGGAGAAAAGACTTAGGACTAAAGAGAACAGTAAAGAAGCTGAAATAAATAAAATGGGTATATAGTTGAATTTTTCAGCTTTTATTTTATTTTATTGGTTTTTTTGAGTCAGCCTTTGGGTTTTGTCCTATTGTCCAGGATTTACCTTTCCAGAATGCTATTTTCAATGTAAATAAACAGTAAAGAAAGAAAATCACTTCAGATAACACTTCCTGGGGCTCTGTGAGATCATGGCCTCTTAAGTGATTGTCCTTCACCTTCTAAAGTTTTAAAACTTCCCTAATATCACAAATTTGTGTCACTTGTTTATACAATGAGATGTGAAACAAACTCTGACTTGGTCCAAAACAATTAAAACATAGGATCTGACCTGTGACTGTTAAGGTGTGTTTTTATTGTACTGTAGCTATAGTACAGTAATGTGAACAACACTGCAAATTAACTTTCACATACAATTCAAGGGCACAAATAAATAAAATCTGTGTCATTTCCCCTCTCTCCCCTGCACACACGCACACCTGTGGTTCTTCCTGAGTTTTAAAGCCCCAGCCTGGCCTGGCTTGGCTGTAACAAATGTGTTATCTTAACCTATAAATAGAAAGTTTTCCTGGAGGTGAGGGGACCCTGAGATATGAAGGGAAAGGGGAATGGACCATGCAACCTTGCTGCTTCATGTTTCTGAATCTTAAGGTATAGGTGTGTGTCAAAAGGAAAAAAATCCTCTTAGTATAGCTTTGTTGTGGGTGTGACTTCAGAACTTGATACTTGCCGCCCCAGTGAAGTCCTTTTGAGAAGCTAGGATATTTGATTTAAAGCGATGAAGGGTGGACATAGCAGTAGATGTCAATTTTTCAACAATAAAGCTGGAGAGGAGGGGGACTAGGCAGAAACCCCATGTCAGCAGTTAGTTACTGCAGTATTCTCTTATCACAATGTAAGAAATCTGTGACCACTTAGACCTTCATGACTATAACTGCTACATATCAAGGCTACTTGCAACGTCACAGTAAACCTGATGCAGAACCTAGATCCTCCTCCAAGAATGCAGACTCCTAGACTTTAAGCCAGGGGTAGGCAACCTATGGCACGCGTGCCGAAGGTGGCAAGTGAACTGATTTTCAGTGGCACTCACACTGCCCGGGTCCTGGCCACCAGTCTGGGAGGCTCTGTATTTTAATTTAATTTTAAATGAAGCTTCTTAAACATTTTTAAAACCTTATTTACTCTAAATACAGCAATGGTTTAGTTATATATTATAGACTCATAGAAAGAGACCTTCTAAAAACATTAAAATGTATTACTGGCACGTTAAACCTTAAATCAGAGTGAATAAATGAAGACTCGGCACACCACTTCTGAAAGGTTGCCAACCCCTGCTTTAAGCTAAAGGAAACTCTCATTAGCTGTTGGCAGCAGTTCTGATTCTATCCAATAGAGGGAAATGATATACATACTAGCTATCTTGTTCAATATAGTATTCTAAACTAGAGTGGGAAATGTACTAGAAAATATATAATAGGACAGCAGTTTACAAACATTTCCATACTGAGATCTCCTTGTCTGTACCAGGGGAATCCTAACATTCTCCGCAAGTACTAACCTAGCTGAATCTAGCCATTTAGCAACATGGGAAGGATAGAGTGGGTGGTCATGACCCCCAGGTTAAGAACACCTGCTGCAGGGAGCAACCCTGAACTGGTAGGGAGGTGAACTAGACAACATTTCTTATCTAATGGCTCCTAAAAGTATATCATCGAGGATATAATTTTATGTTTGTATTCTTTCAGGTTATACATTTTTGTCTTCCGTTTGCTAGGTAAGAATTGTTTATATTGTTGGCTCTGCCTGATGACTTGAATACAATTTTACATTTGACTGAATTTTACATTGCTTGATACTTGTAGATGTTTGATGTTGTTCTAATTATGGGGGGGAGTTTCAAAATGTTTTGAGGTCAGTTCAGGTAAGCACCCCCAGAATTTATACTCATCCAGGATGAATACTGACTTATCTCAGCCTTTTGTGCCTTTAAAATTGGTCAGGAAATCTCATGGACATAATGTCTGCTGTAGAAATTCTGATGCTGCTTGCTTACAGTCAAGCCAGAAATGCTTCAAGATTAGTCTTTTGTGGTGTATTTCAGCTTTCCTGCTTCTGGTCTCAAAGAAAACCCAGAAGCACAGAGAGACATGAAAATGAAAAATAAGTTTAAAACAAAAGTTAATCAACTATTTCAGTTTTCAGGAAAGGTTTGGTTTAGCTTTTTGGTGGTTAGGGACAAGGAATTATTTATCTGAACCAGTTCCTACTCCAAGGCCAGTTCCTGAGGTCCTACAGCGGCAAACTCCCTGAGAAGTCATTGGCAGCCCACATCCTTCCCCTTCCAAAGGGTCGGAGACCATGGCCACCTTTAAAACCAACTGTCTTATATGGCAATTTGATGATTAGTCAGGAGAGGCACTGTGCATGTTTACTGTATTTCCAACTGACTGACTTGCAGCTTCAGAAGCGATTTGTGCACCCTGAGGAGAGAGTTCCTGGCTGACAGCTCTGAAATGGAGCTGACAGCCAGAGAGAGAAGCTAGAGAGAAGACTCTGCTCTTGGGGACAAAGAATCCCCTTTCCTCACACCAGCAGCGGGAAAAGGCTTGATCCTGCAACGTGCTGAGCGCTCTGACCCCAATCCAGCAAAGCACACTTATGCCAATTCTCAGCCATAAGCATGAGAGTAGTCACATGGATTTAAAACAGGATTGATTTAAAGCAGAACACTCACTTGCTTAAAGTCAATGGGGCTAAGTGCTTTTCTGGGCCAGAGTGCTGGGCACCTTGGACGACCAACCCCTGTCTCTCTCAAAAGAATTTAAGAACCTTTGTCCCATCTCAATTCTCCCTCCTGCTGGAGGCACAGGAGTGTTACTGCTGTTATAGAGCTGAAGTAAGTCCCACTAGACATAAATTCACATATGGTTGGTTGGGCCAGGGAGACCACCTCCATAAGTTCCCTATTCCCCCAACAGCTGCACACCTGCCACCTGCAACTCGCCCTACCAGTCCAATAGGTTGGCCCAGTGAGCTGTATTTTAAAGATGAAGAGTGCCATATCATTAGAACGGTCCACTTGTTGGGTGTTACTGTTTTGCTGTTTCTGTTACCACTTCATTTGTGAGCGCCCTTGGTTAGTTCGCCCCATAAATGAGAATTTAGTTACAGTGGATTTTGTTGTTGATTTGTTTGCTTTCCTCTGATGGCTCCCTATATGTAGTGGTGTAATATTGCAGAATGGAATTCAAATAAGTAGTTTGGGATGGGCAGTTTTAAAACATTCTTGAACAACAAAAAGTAAATGATCATAGATTCAAAGTTATAAACCTCCCCACCCCCAACTCTCATGAGACTGGCAGAAACTAATGTAAATCAATGTACATTTTCATTCTATTGATGCTAAAAATATCGTGATTACAAAAATCTGTGACCAATAACCAGACTAAATTGTAAGCTGAAAGTGCTAAATTATAGCTGCTACTTCAGTTGAAGTTGTCAAGTTATTTAACTGGGAGTGTCTTCAATTCTGATTGAAAAATTTAAACACTCCTAGCATCAAATAGCATACTTGACAAACCTGCAATCCTTTAAAAAAGTAAATCCCAAAACCTAAGTTTATTTCAACATCTGTGTTATAGAGTAGGAGTGACATGCCATTTCTCTGCAGTCTTTAGTAATTGGAATATTTTGAAAAATATATGAAACATTTGCTTAAAACTGATTAAAGTTTTTAAATAAGCTGTTTAATTATTTACTCTTGTTTAGGTAGTTTGCCTGTAGGTCAAAGTTATAGTATGTGGGAGAAAAGTGTCTAAGTCAAATTTTCAGCAGATCTCTGCTCATCGAGCTGCAATAACTGTCCAAACATTCCAGATTCAACCCTTTCACAAATGTGGATCTTACTCAATGAATCTATCTGTCAGAGGGATTTGTAGAGCTAATTTTTGGAAGCACTTGGTCATTGTTAGGGCCCTTGCCATCCCAATATATGCAACTGGATTTAAGTTTGTTTTTTTTTAATCCCAAATCCTTCATTTTGGTGTCAGATAACATAATGGACTCTCCAGTAATTTTCTTACCTTCAGGTCATGTACAGCAATCACTTAACAAGAAATAGAATTATCTGTAGCAGATTAGTTGGTACTTTAAAAAAACAAACAAACAGAACTTCATTGTATAGTCTGGACCATGGTTGCCCTACAAGGTAGGAATATAGTTGTGTAAGGGATACCTTAGTATTTTGGACCTACTTCTGTGATAGGCTTGTACCAACTTTGCCACGTGTCTCGCCATTGTACTGTCAATGTTTTCTTAATCTGATAATCAGGATACTTCTAAATTTTATAGCTGAGCAGCATAATACTACCTGACTGACTGACTGGAATATTATACAGTAGGCTCTGTTGCATATGTTGAGCATTTCAGTGAGGTGTAAAGCAAATCAAATGTGCTTTTTGGCTATGGTAAATCATAGTGATGTGAAGGATTAAAGGATATCTGTTAGTATATTCCTATTTATTTAGAAGTGCTTTTTGTTTCTTTTGAAATTCTGTAATGCTGGTCTGAAATAACTAGTATGACTTTCTTTACATAATATGAACAGTATCAGAGCAATAGCATATAAAGCACAGATGAACATACTCCAGTCTCAAGGTAAACCATTCCTTGCTTTATGGGCCCAAAATGCTTGAGGGAATATCAGAAATCCACATACTGTTCCAGAGTGCTGCATTTTGCAACCAGATCTCTGCTTTAGTTGACAGATGTGGAGCAAAAAAAGTATGGTCAGACAACTCCCCAGTGACTACACATATGGATACTGAAGAACAGCAAGTTATTCCAGATAAAAATTAGTATAAAGTTTATGCTCAACATTTTCCTCCCTGATCTGTTTTTTTTTAGTAGTCTAAAATGGCTTAGCATTGTGTTTTTATGACCCCATCTGCTTTGAGTGAGACAACACCTCAATTTGAGTGCTATGCTGAAGAGCTGCCCTTGTTACAAGACTTCATGCCAATAGGGTTTGTGGGATGGATCTTGCAAAGAGCTGAGTGCCTTTTGTGAGGTGCAATCAGTGGGAGTTGAGGGGACTCAGCAACTGGCATTCAATACTTAGCACCTCCCAGGATGAGGCTCTATAAATGCACAAGTACTGCAACATTCCGGAAACCACAGTGCTGTATCATACAGTCCAAAATTTGCATTCAAAGATCTCCTTATCCACATTATCTGTTGCACATCTTCCAGAATTCCATTCGATCAATTAATGACACTCCCCTTAAAAACAGTTCAAGATAAATGTTCGTCTGGCATTTAGCATACAGTTGCAAGTTTAATATTAAAATCACTATAAAAATGAATACTGGCAGGGATTACAAAATTCCTTTTGGAACTTCCTGTATTTGTTTTGCTGAGGTGCATACCAATCTTACTTTGGCTCAATTCTGGACAGTTGTGGGTGCCCTCATGCTTCACCCCGAGGTCACTGAAAGTACAGGACATTCAGTACCTTTTTGGAAGGGATTCCGCACCTTTCAGGATCTGACTATATTACTGTGCCAAGTCAACTGCCAGTACACAACAAATAATGATGACAACTGATGAATAACCTTTTATTTAGCTTTGATTCACCTGTGTCCTGCCAATGAAACAACTTCAGTCCATTGCCCAGAGCATCAGTTGTGGCAGAATAAGGCCACAATTGTTTTTGTTTTGTTTTGCAAGAAGCACTTTGGCCTACTTCTTATTTATACTGAAGGCGCCTTTTACACAGCTCTGATAGTGTAAAGGAGCCTCACAGTGGATGCAGATTTCATTGCAAGAGCAATGAAGAGCCATTTGTGGCCCATAATTGAGATATGTGAATCAGCACCATTGTAAAGTACTCTAGGACAGTGGCTCTCAATCTTTCCAGACTACTGTACCCCTTTCAGGAGTCTGATTTGTCTTGTGTACCTCCAAGTTTCACCTCACTTAAAAACTACTTGCTTATAAAATCAGACATAAAAATACAGAGGTGGCACAGCACATTATTATAAAAGAAATGTATTGGAATATAAATGTTGTACTGCATTTCAGTGTATAGTATATAGAGCAGTATAAACAAGTCATTGTCTGTATGAAATTTTAGTTTGCACTGACTTTGCTAGTGCTTTTTATTTAGCCTGCTATAAAACTAGGCAAATATCTAGATGATGTACCCCCGGAAGACCTTGGCATACCCTCAGGGGTATGTGTACCACTGGTTGGAGAAAAACTGCTCTAGGAAAATGGTGCAACTTCTTAGAGAGGGGGATGCTTAGCCATATGAGGGACTACTCCTGTGAGGTGCTGAGAGTCCCAATTGCTCATGACCTTGCAGAATCAGGCTCACATTTGGTGGTTATTCTAGTACTGTAGAGGTAGGATTTTATTAAGTAAGAGTGTTTTTTAAAGTTTCCTTTTTCCTCAGTACTTAGCTTCCCAAAGGGTTTTTTTCTTCTGATCTCAGTATTGAGTAAAGTGAAGTCGCAATTCAGTCTCATTGGTCAGGTCTTGTGCAGTAGACTAAGTGCTGCCATTGAGCACATTATTCCGTTTTCAAAAATAATTAGTTGTCTTTGTGGTGATGGGCTAGTTCAGCTATCAGCTGCTTGATTACTCTGAGTGAATAAAATGCCTAGGAAGGAGTTAGGTTGCTGTGAGCTGTCTGCTGTGGAGCACAGGGGTGAATTCTAACTTCAGTCTGGTTATTTGGCACTAACTGCATGCAATCTGTTTCTGTCCATGTGTGAAAGCTACCTGCATACAGTCTGCTGTTCAGCAAGCCATCACGCTGTAAGGAAACTATATTTTCAGTCTGCTGTGCACCATAAGGCAAACCTTTAATCAGTATCTTTTGAAAGAGATGATGATTAATAAAAATCTATGAACTCAGCTTCTGTGATTAAAACAGCAAGTGTGCTGAAAATCTAATAGAGCCAATTTAGACACCATTATAGTTTTCAAAAATAAATTTCTAAAAGGTTAGATTCCTAGGTGCTCTAGGAAAACAGATTTGTCTGTTTCATTCCTGTCTCCCAGGCTCAGCTATTTGTGTTAAATGATAGTTGGTCTGGGAATATATTAGATTTAGTTCAGGATGTAGTTATAAGACATCGGGGGAAATATTCTGATTGAAAGGCTGCAGTTCTCTTATACAAAATATATAATGTTTTTCAAAGGCAAAAAAGTCCATCACTTCAATCTTTTCATGCTATCCTACAAAGGCTGCTGTATGCATGTTGATCAGGCACTGTCTGTAAACATCAATGTATTTATTTTCTGTTATGATGCAGACTTTGTTTGCATTCACCAGAGCCTTTAATTTTAGGTTATGATCACTGTCAAATTTCCGTTCAAAGTATCCTATCTTTAATGGTGGTTTCATTGGATAAGCAAAGACAGGGGGGAAAGTGTTCCCTTCTCAAAGCAGTATAGTTTATATATGCACCCACAGCCAGGGTGAAAGTCTTCCTCTTCCCCACTCAAAGGCTGAGGGCTTATACAAGTCCTTCTGTGACATTTATTGTAATACAATCCAGTGGCTGGAAGCTGAAGCTAGACGAATTCAGACTGGAAATAAAGTGTAAAATTTTAACGGTGAGAGTAATTAATCATTGGAACAATTTATCCAGGGTTATGATGGATTCTCCATCACTGATGATTTTTAAATTAAGATTAGATGTTTGTCTAAGAGATGTGCATTAGGAATTATTTTGGGGGAAATTCCATGACCTATGCTATATAGAAATCAGACTAGATGACCATAGTGGTGTCTTCTGGCCTTGGAATTTATGAATTTAAGGATCACGTTATCAACTTAAGTTTAGTTTATTGTTAAAAGTGGTGTGGGAGGCCCTACACAAGACCTGCATACTGAGGTGAATTTTCACTGGAACATATGCTGCATACATACACTGTACATTTGTGTAGAGCTTTGCCCTCATTTCTCATTGTAGTCAGTCATTGCTTGTCTCTTGTTTTATCCTTCAAATTCCCATCCTGTGCAGCAGGGCTCTAACCCTGTGTGTCAGTAATAGGGATTTGAATAGCATTTAACTAAGCATTTTGAAAGATTGATGTAAATACTCCATTGAAAAAACTATATAATTTACAAGGAATTTGGCTCCAATCCTGCCCTCATTGAGGTGAGTAGAAAAATTCCCATTGATATCAGCAACAGGGGATGGATCACTTGACGATTACCTGTTCTGTTCATTGCCTCTGAAGCCCCTAGCATTGGCCGCTGTCAGAAGACAGGATACTGGGCTAGATGGACAGTTTGTCTGATCCAGTATGGCTGTTCTTATGATAGGAACAGGATCCGGCCTTCAGTTGTGTAAGCAGGGTCTTAGGCCTGGTCTATACTACGCCTTTAAACTGAATTTAGTAGCGTTAAACCGATTTAACCTTGCACCCATCCACACAACGAGGCCCTTTATATCGATATAAAGGGCTCTTTAAACCGGTTTCTGTACTCCTCCCCGATGAGAGGAGTAGCGCTGAAATCAGTATTGCCATGTCAGATTAGTGGCCACAAATCGATGGTATTAGCCTCTAGGCAGTATCCCACAGTGCACCACTGTGACCGCTCTGGAAAGCAATCTGAGCTCAGATGCACTGGCCAGGTAGAGAGGAAAAGCCCAGCAAACTTTTGAATTTCATTTCCTGTTTGGCCAGCTTGGAGCGCTCACCAGCACAGGTGACCACGCAGAGCTTATCAGCACAGATAACAATGCAGTCTCTTGAGAATCGAAAAAGAGCTTCAGCATGGACCGCACGGGAGGTACTGGATCTGATCGCTATATGGGGAGAGGATTCCATGCTAATAGAACTCCGTTCCAAAAGACACAATGAAAAAACATTTGAAAAAATTTCCAAGGCCATGATGGAGAAAGGCCACACCAGGGACTCTGTGCAGTGCCATGTGAAAGTTAAGGAGCTCAGACAAGCCTACCAGAAAACCAAAGAAGCAAACAGAAGGTCTGAGGCAGGGCCGAAAACATGCCGCTTCTACGCTGAGCTGCATGCAATTCTAGGAGGTCCACCACCAGTTCCCCACCTCTGTCCATGGATTCCGAGGTGGGGGTGGTAATCTCAGCCATGGCTGAGGATTCTGTGGACGGGGAAGATGAGGAGGAGGAAGAGGAAGACGAGCTTGCAGAGAGCACACAGCACTCCATTCTCCCCAACAGCCAGGAGCTTTTTCTCACCCAGACAGAATTACCCTCCCGGCCCTCCCAAGCCACTAGCCCAGACAATGAAGCCATGGAAGCGACCTCTGGTGAGTGTACCTTTGTAAATATAAAACATGGTTTAAAAGCAAGCGCTTTTTAATGATTAATTTGTCCTAAGGACTTGGGATGCATTCGCGGCCAGTACAGTTATTGGAAAAGTCTGTAACATGTCTGGGGATGGAGCGGAAATCCTCCAGGGACATCTCCATGAAGCTCTCCTGGAGGTACTCCAAAAGCCTTTGCAGAAGGTTTCTGGGCAGGGCAGCCTTATTCCATCCTCCATGGTAGGACACTTGACCACGCCATGCATGTAGCAAGTAATCTGGTATCATTGCATAACAAAGCCTAGCTGCGTATGGTCCCGGTGATTGCTGGCATTCAAGCAACATCCGTTCTTTATCTCGCTGTGTTATCCTCAGCAGGGTGATATTGTTCATGGTCACCTGGTTGAAATTCAGGAATTTAATTAAGGGGACAGAGATGGCCATTGCTACTGGGCTGTTTGCCTGTTGCTTAAAAGAAATCCTTCCTTGCAGGTAGCCAAGCAGGGGGAGGGGATGGGGGGGAATGGCGCTGAGCTTTTTCATGTTTGGCTAGCAGGGATCTTCCCTGCTACCAGCCATGCAGTGCGGGGGGCAGGGGGGTGTTTAGCAGTGATCTTCCATGATACCTGTCACGTGGTGGGGGGAGGAGTAAAGCGATCACCCCAGAGAATTGGATGGGGGGTGGTTTCTGCTGCTGCATGTTAACAGGAAAGAAGCAGCACTGAATGGGATTTGCTTGGTATTTGGGAAAGGAGGGCACTGTGTATATGAAGGCTGCAGAAGCCGAAAGACAATGGCTTACCATGGACGCATGCAAGCTGAATTCTGCTGCCAGGACCTGCATCTGTGAAATCTCTAACACCAGAGCCGCAGGCACTCAATATTAAGATGCAGACTGTGACCTTGTAATGAAATCACATGTGCTATGTAAGATGAATAGTGTTGTTCACCCTGAAAGAGTATAAGCATTGTTCTGTAAAATGTATCTTTTTAAATACTTCTCTCCCTTTTTTCCCTCCCTCATGCAGCTGCAAATTTTTCAAGCCTCCCTACTCCATCCCGAAGGCTATCTCAGATAAGGTGGTGGAAAAAAAAGACGTGAGACGAAATGTTCTCTGAAATCATGGAAGTGACCCGCAATGAAAGAGCTCATCTGAATGAGTGGAAGGACATGATATCAAATTACAGGAAAGATGTCAGTGAATGTGAGGACAGGAGGGACCAACGTGAGGATAGGAGGGACGAACGTGAGGAGAGGAGAGACGCTCGAGATGAGAGGTGGCGGCAGGAAGATCAGAGGTGTAGGCAGGAAGATCAGCAGTGGCGGGATGCAACGCTGGGGCTTCTGCGTGATCAAACTGACATCCTCCAACGTCTGGTGGAGCTTCAGGAACAGCAGCAGGGTCACAGAGTGCCGTTGCAGCCCCTGTGTAATCACCTTCACCCCTCACTATGTTCCATATCTTCCTCACCCAGACGTGTAAGAATGTGTGGGGGAAGGCTTTGTGCATCCGCCCACTCCACCCCCATGGACAGCCCAACCAAAAGGCTGTCATTACTTTGATATTTTTTAGTGGCCTTTTTCTACCCTCCTATCCTCCTCCCAAACCACACCTGGGCTACCTTGTCAGTTCTCTTTCTCTTTTTATAATGACTTAATAAAGAATACATGATTTTTAAACGATAGTGACTTTATTTCCTTAAGCAAGCTGTAATCGAAGGGGGAGGGTGGGTTGCTTACAGGGAATGAGTCAATCAAGGGGGGGGTGGTTCATCAAGGGGAAACAAACACAGCAGTCACACCATACCCTGGCCCGTGATGAAACTCATTTTCAAAGCTTCTCTGATGCGCACTGCTTACTGGTGTGCTCTTCTAATCGCCCTGGTGTCTGGCTGCGCGTAATCAGCAGCCAGGTGATTTGCCTCAGCCTCCCACCCTGCCATAAAGGTACCCCCTTACTCTCAGAGATTGTGGAGCACACAGCAAGCAGCAATAACAATGGGAACATTGGTTTGGCTGAGGTCTGAGCGAGTCGGTAATGTGCACCAGCGCTCCTTTAAACGGCCAAATGCACATTCTACCACCGTTCTGCACTTGCTCAGCCTGTAGTTGAATAACTCCTGACTACTGTTCAGGCTGCCTGTGTATGGCTTCATGAGCCATGGCATCAAGGGGTAGGCTGGGTCACCCAGGATAACTACAGGCATTTCAACATCCCCAGCTGTTATTTTCTGGTCTGGGAAGTAATTCCCTTGCTGGAGCCGTTTAAATAGAGTAGTGTTCCTGAAGACGTGAGCATTATGAACCCTTCCTGGCCATCCCACATGGATGTTGGTGAAATGTCCCTTGTGATCCACCATTGCTTGCAGCACCATTGAAAAGTACCCCTTGCGGTTTACGTACTGGGTGCCCTGGTGCTCCGGTGCCAAGATAGGGATATGGGTTCCATCTATCGCCCCACCACAGTTAGGGAATCCCATTGCAGCAAGCCATCCACTATGACCTGCACGTTTCCCAGAGTCACAACCTTTCGTAGCAGCAGCTTAATGATTGCTTTGGCTACTTGCATCACAGCAGCCCCCACAGTAGATTTGCCCACTCCAAATTGATTCCTGACTGACCGGTAGCTGTCTGGCGTTGCAAGCTTCCAGAGGGCTTTTGCCACTTGCTTCTCAACTGTGAGGGCTGCTCTCATCTTGATATTCTGGTGTTTCAGGGCAGGGGAAAGCAAGTAACAAAGTTCCATGAAAGTGCCCTCTTGCATGCGAAAGTTTTGCAGCCACTACGAATCGTCCCACACCTGCAAAACTATGCGGTCCCACCAGTCTGTGCTTGTTTCCCTGGCCCAAAATCGGCGTTCAATGGCTAGAACCTGCCCCATTGCTAGCAGGATCTCCAAAGCGCAGGGGCCCGTGGTTTGAGAGAATTCTGTGTCCATGTCCTCATCACTCTCGTCGCCTCGCTGCCGTAGCTGCCTCCTCCTCACCTGACTTTGCAGGTCCTGGTTCAGCATAGACTGCACAAGAATGTGCGAGGTGTTTACAACATCCACAATTGCCGTCTTGATCTGAGCAGGGACCATGTTTGCTGTGCTATGGCGTTTGCACAGTTCAGCCAGGAAATAGGCGCAAAACGGTTGTCTGCTGCTTTCATGGAGGGAGAGGTGAGGCTGTACCCAGAACCACCCGTGACAATGTTTTTTGCCTCATCAGGCACTGGGATCTCAACCCAGAATTCCAAGGGGCAGGGGAGACTGCAGGAACTATGGGATAGGTACGGGATAGCTACCCACAGAGCAACACTCTGGAAATTGACGCTAGCCTTGGTACATGGATGCGCACCGCCGAATTAATGTGCTTAGTGTGGCCACGTGCTCTCGACTTTATACAATCTGTTTTACAAAACCGGTTTATGTAAAATTGGAATAATCCCGTAGTGTAGACATACCCTTAATGAGCTCTCCCCTGATATCTAGTGATGTAGTCTTTTCCTTCAATTCAGATACAGCCTGCTCCTGGATAGACATGCCTATTTTGTCTAGGTGTCCAGCAGACACAGCTACTTTACCAAAGTGATCCATTTTGGCTGGGTTTGGGTTATAATTTAGTTTAGCATTGAATGCAGGGGTAATAAAATATTGTTCTTCTTGTATGAGTAGAAGGCAGTGAACTGTACTTAGCATGCCCTGATTGAGAGGAAAAACAACAAGGAGTCCTTGTGGCACCTGAGAGACTAACAAAATTTGAGCATAAGCTTTCATGGGCTAGGACCCACTTCATCGGAGTCACCCTAAACTGAACCTCAGTGCTAAGCAGGGAGTTGCGATTCACAATTCCAGAGAAAATCAGTGGGGATGTGAACAGGTGTTCTATTTGGTGGTGTAGGCTGAAATCACTGATGAGAATGGGGAGCCTTTGATCTGGTGTGCTGACAGTGCTGCAGTGAAAGATAATGAAGAGGCAGCAGCCGAGAGGTTCCCCACTATGCAGTGAAATCACTGCGAGCTGGGCTAAGTGGTGGAACCTCAGAACACGCCATTGCAGAAGTGGCAGTGTGCAGCAAGCAGCAGCAGTGAGAACAGTGGCAGAGCTGAGCAGCAGCAGAGATAACAGTGGCAGCAATGGTGAGTGGTGGCAGAATACAGTTGCAGAGGCAGCAGTGAGCAGCAGCAGCGAGCAAGCTGCCACCATCTCTGCAACAGCAAAGGCATTGCTCAATTTCCCCTTTCCCTGCCCCCTTTCAGGAGTGTGAGGTGAACACACCTCTGAACTCTGGGTCTTTGATGACCAAGGACAGCCAACTGTGATTGGGATGCAGCGGAGGAAAAGGGGAGTGATGCTTTGGAGGGACATTGGTTCATCGGAATTTCACATTGCAAGATGGGAAGTGAGGCAAAGGACACTGCCCAATGTACTGTGTGGTGGTGTTTGCTTATGGTCATGTGCTTTTGTCCACCAGAAAGAAACTCCTTGTATAAAAGTCCTTGGTGTATAACAAACCGGGATCGATTAGAGGAGCTGAGAGGCGGTGGGGTGCTCTGTGCCGCCGCCCAAGCTTTCTGAAGCTGTCATCTGCTTCCTGCTCCGTCTGGAACTGTTCCCTTGAGGCTGGGGTAACCAGTTCTTCCTCAGACTGTGGACTTGGGCTTGGTCCCTCTGGAAGCGATGTAGGTGATGGGGTTGTTTCCGTTGCTGGTGAACCGCTCTTCGCTGGTGTACCTGAGGGTATTTCAGGCTCTGGCTGAGCCGTTTGGGTATGGCTGTCTGTTGCTTCTGCCAGTGTTGGCTCGCTGGCTCCCTCTGGCGTTGAGTTTGAAGATGTGGTTGCAATTGCTGGGGCTGGTTGCTGTTCCAGTTCCGGGCCCGGGACTGGAGGTGTTGTGGCTGTTTCAGCGGTTGGCATGGAATCTGGGTCCCCTACCTCTGTCTGGGTCTCTGGTAACACAGACGGGGCGTCTGTGGACGGCTCAGGAACAGGAATGGGTCTGGAAGCTTGCCTGGTTTGGCTACGTGTAACCATTCCCACTTGCTTGGCCCGCTTCACCAGGTTGGCCAAGTCTTCCCCCAGTAGCATGGGAATAGGATAGTTGTCATAGACTGCAAAAGTCCACATTTCTGACCAGCCTTTGTACTGGACAGGCAGTTCAGCTGTAGGTAAGTCTACAGCTTGTGACATGAAGGGGTAAATTGGCACTTTGGCCTTTGGGTTGATAAATTTGGGGTCTACGAGGGATTGGTGGATAGCTGACACTTGTGCCCTCCGGTGTTTATTGTCTGAACTGCAGGCTCTGTTGTCTCCTGGGGTCTGCCTAGCAACAGTGCCTTTTTCCCTTTTTTCCTAGCTAATTTTTTTAATGTAAAGTAAACCAGAAAAACCACTTTATTTGCATGTATATAGTGCTGGTATTTGCCTCCTAATGGGAGTGCTATTGTGACAAAAGACCCTTAACAGTCTCTTAATGGTTGCTTGCTTAATATGCAAGCCACAGCTGCCAGAGAGAGCAGAAAAATTTTTTTTCTCTGGTTCCTTTTAAAACCAAACCCTCTCTGCTTAAAGCCCCTAGCAGAGAAAAGAAAAATATAATATTCCTACTGGCTTTTGGATTTTATTTTTCCCACCGCTGCCACCATGTCAATAACCTAGTCCCAGATTTGGACCTTAGCGTCCAAAATATGGAGGTTAGCATGAAAACCTCCAAGCTTAGTTACTAGCTTGGACCTGGTACTGCTGCCACCACCCAAAAAATTAAAGTGTTTTGGGGCACTCTGGTCCCCACAAAAACCTTTCCTGGGGACCCCAAGACCCAAATCCCTTGAGTCTCACAACAAAGGGAAATAATCCTTTTTCCCTTCCCCCCTCCAGGTGCTCCTGGAGAGCTACACAGAAACAACCTCCGTGAATCTAAGCAGAGGGACCCCACCCTCTCCGTTCCCAGTCCTGGAAAACAGAATTACTTCCCTCTTCACCCAGAGGGAATGCAAAGTCAGGCTAGTAAATTTAACACACACAGATCTACCTTTGATTTCTTCCTCCCACCAATTCCTTGGTGAGCTGCAGACCCAATTTCCTGAAGTTTTCCACTAAAGAAAAACTTCAACAGGTCTTAAAAGAAAGCTTTATATGAAAAGAAAGAAAAATACATGCAAATGTTTTTTTTTGTATTAAGGTGACAAATACAGGGTTAATTGCTTAAAAGAAATATGAATAAACAGCCTTATTTAAAAAGAATACAATTTAAAGCACTTTAGCCACTATAGACATGTAAATACAAAAGAAAAAACCCACTTTGTACTTACAACTTGGAAACAGAAGATTAGAAAGCAGGAAATAGAAAAAATCCTATTTTAGCTGAGAGAGATTTAGGCAGAAGACAAAGAACTTAGACACAAATTTCCCTCCACCCAGAGTTGAAAAAAAATCCTGTTTCCTAATTGGTTCTCTGGTCAGGTGCTTCAGGTTACTTTTTTTTTTTTTTAGGTGAAAGAGACATTAACCCTTAGCTATCTGTTTATGACAAGGCAGCAGTGAGCAGCAGCAGCGAGCTAGCTGCCACCATCTCTGCAACAGCAAAGGCATTGCTCAATTTCCCCTTTCCCTGCCCCCTTTCAGGAGCGTGAGGTGAACACACCTCTGAACTCTGGGTCTTTGATGACCAAGGACAGCCAACTGTGAGTGGGATGCAGCGGAGGAAAAGGGGAGTGATGCTTTGGAGGGACATTGGTTCATCGGAATTTCACATTGCAAGATGGGAAGTGAGGCAAAGGACACTGCCCAATGTACTGTGTGGTGGTGTTTGCTTATGGTCATGTGCTTTTGAGTTGTGGTGTTTTCCCAGATTAATACTGGGTTCCCTTTCCCTTTTAATGGAAGTTTTCTTTTGTTATGCACAGACTCGATGCTTGCAAATGGGGAAGTATTGCCTCAGAGAGGGGCCAAAGGTGGTGGTTAGTTTTCCCATATTATGGGGGGGTGGAGGACTTGAGCCTTTTCTCTTTTGTATTGTTAAGAGGAACCCCATGATATTGAACCTGGCCCTTGCTGCTGCCGACTCTACTTGGCAGAAGGGTTACAGTTGGAAAAGCCTCACAGATATACTGTGTTGAATGGTTTCTACAGTGCAATGATGCCTTTACCCATGAGACACAGAGAGTCTTTAACTGATTTAACAAAATCAGTAATACAGTGGAAGATCATTGATTGTCTTCCTGCTCACTTGCAAATTTGATAATCTACTCTTTGTACACTGCCTAGCACAATGGGGCCCCGTTCTTGGTTGGTCCTTAGGCAATACTTTAATAAATGTGATTAATAATATCTGCTAAAAAGCTGCCTCTCACTGTAATCGCTTTTCTGTGGAGACCCTCCATAGTTTATTCTCTTCGCAGGAACCTTCAGTGGAAAAACAGCAGCTGGGGAAGCCCCTGGCAGTGAGGCTGCCAGACTATCACGGAGCAGGATAGGGAAGAGAGGGTCAATGGGACAGTTTAGAAGCACACAGTCTCTGGCGTATGGCTGTGGTCTCCAGCTGATGCGTGGATCTTGTGTAACAAATCGTTCACTTGTTCCTTTTTAGTTGGACAGATTAAAATGTAGTCAAATACATCTACAGCTTTCAGAATGCTTGATGGTGAGTGAGCTGCTTGGCTGCTATCAAACTCAATATGGATTGTGTACCTGTGTCCTGGTACACTGCTGGGATATATAAGGGGTGAGGACTTATTGTTGTTTCCCCAGTACATGCACTGTTGCCGCATATCTTTTAAAGGCTTCTCCTCACATGGACATGCACAAGTACCTTACCTGATTTTCCCTTCACTCCACTTACGCCGAGAGTTATTGCCAATTAATATGCATTTTATAGAATCCACAGACCCATGTTGGCTCAGCCCTACCGTCTGCTCCCATATCTGTCTCCCCATTGCAGTATTTGAGGGAAGCGGAATGCCTCATACTGGCCATCCACACCAGGAGTGATATTTTCCATGAAAGAGAATAAAACAACACATATGTAGCTGCTGTCTTTGCATGAAAGGCAGGAACAAATTGCACTTGTGGCATTGGGTGGAAGAACAGCCTCAGAACAGTCTGATCCTGTTGATGTTCCTGGGGCTGTTAGCTGCCTCCTTGATATTCTCCAGACCTTATGTGATTCAAATGAAATCCTCCAGGTATCCTCCAGGTCCTTACATGTCCTGGAGCATAACCCAAGTTTCCACATAAAAGTGTTTGTGCAGAAGTTCACAGAACACCAACAGTTGTTAATATGCACTGCAGACCTGCGAATCTTGGTGTTTTATTTTTAAAAATGTCCTGCATGATGCTCAGCAGCCCCTACTTCTGTTGACTTCAGCTCATATTGCCTTGTGCCAGTCCCAGTATGCCTCATGAGCACTACATATATTGAAAACAAACAAAACAAAACAACAATCAGGAAGTCTGATAGCTTGCCTCCATACCTTCACATTTTTTTTTAAAACCTTCTTAATCCTTCTCAAAATAAAGGGTCAAATTCTGCTGTCTTTTACATCATTGTAAACCCAGAATAACTGTTGAACTAGATTTACACCAGTGCAAGAGTGCAGAACTCCAGCTTCCACTCAGACATTATGTATCCTACCCAATGGCTGATCAAATGCTGTTTTAGAAAGTGAGAGGTTTGTTGCTTTTATTCATTTTAAGATAGCTGAAAAATTTCTCTTTGCAAATCCAGAGAAATAGGAGAGCATCCCATTTTTTGAGCTATGCTTAAGTATTTTAAAATACTTGATTTAGCATTAGCAAGTGTAAAGAGAACACATGCTTTTTCTAGATGATTCAAACGACATCTCATTTGGCTTGATTTAATTTTCATTCTGTGTAATTTTTAAATCCTCTAAGAAATTGAACAAAAATTATTTTTCTTCTATGACTATAAACAAATATTTTGTTACAAATACAATTTTAAATGCATTGGTCACATCTAGTACTCCATTTTGCAAAAACAGACATTTTTAATTTCATGGAGCAAATAGTTTTTGCTTATTTTTAAAATGGCAATTTGCAATGATTATATAGCAGAGGTTGTAACCAATAAATGGCTGGAAGTTAAAATCAGACACATTCAAATTGGAAATAAGGCACAAATTGTTAGCTGTGTGAGTGATTGACTATTGGAACAACCTACCAAGGGAGATGATGGTTTCTCCATCTCTTGAAATCTTCAGATCAAGGCTGGAGACCTTTTTATAAGATATCTGGGCATAAGCGCTGACCCTTCCATCTGCATTTGCTATTGACTAGTTAAGGTGGCTTACTGCATGACTTGCCGGCTTCTGAGAATCCCTTTCCTAGGGAACTAACTCTCCCCATATATTATATTGGGAGCCTAGGTACCTAACTTGGGGCTGAGAACTCCACTCAGCAGCAGGGCATCTAGGGTGCCTAAGTCCCTTTGTGAATCTAGCCCATAGTGACTGTTTTCACATAGGAAAATTAAGATGTTGAATTAGAAATGCATGGTTACTTAGAAAATGTCATAGAAAAGACCATGGAAATGTTCACTTTTTATCTGAAGAAAAAAACCTGTAATTAATTACTTTTTTTTTTAATAAAAAACCTGAACAGCTTGAAATATTTTGCAAAACACATGTTTATAAGTTGATTTTTAACAAAGTGAGGTTGATTGTTCACATGCACCAAAGTCAAATTTCTCTTTTTTAGTTACTAGTGAGATGATATCTGAGCTTTTCAGACTCTCAAAGTTCTACTAAAGAGTGATGCCTCACTAATCCTTACCTGAATTATTTTTATTTATTCTACTCTTCATAAATGTTGTATCATGAATGAACCTAATTCATACAGTATGTACCTATGGAAAAAAAACAGTTACACTCTCAAAATGACATATTACTGAGAATGACAGAGATCTAAGGACTCAGTGACTGAGGGTCAGGGGGCGGACTAGTTAGGATGAGCTGCTGGCCTGCTCCCTGACTAACTTCACAGCTTGACAATCAATGAGCCCAGCTGTACTGCCTTGGAACTGACAGAGTGGCCATAGCCCCTGACTGGCTGCTGATTTAGAAGCCTGGCTTATAAGACTGGCCCCTACAGCAAATCAGAAGCTTCTCAGTGCCTATGGTGTCTGCGGTTGCGCGCTCCTTTTTTCCAGTTCCTGCTTCCAGTCCCTGCTGCTGCACTGCTCCAATCCCTGTTCCCCTCTGGGTGTTAGATTTCGGGCTTTGAGCCCCAGCACTGCCTCTGGCTTACATCTCTGGTGGACTCTCCAGCTCTGGCATTCAGTTTCTGTCCCTCCGGTACTGACCCTTTGCTCATTTCCTAGACTCTGTCCCCATCTGGACCCAGCTCTAACCAGTAGACAAAACTCTCATTTCCACCCTACACCTGACTGCCCATGGCCTGATCGGCTACAGTTTGAGCAGCTCAATAGAAAGATTAGGGGCCCACCTCACTGCAATGGACTCCACTCAGGGCAATTTTTCTCTGGTGGAGCTGGTGGGGATCATACAGAACTTGCAGGCACAGGGGTCCACCCTGCAGGCACAGAATGTGGCTGTACAAGCTGAGGTAGCTTCACCAGAACCCCTGGCTCTTGCCCCCCAGAAACCAAAGGTCCCATAGCCAGGTAAATGTAGTGGTGATCATGATCAGTCTGAGGTTTATTAAACCAATACCAGCTCTTCTTGCTACACCCCCAATCATTCCCTGCAAACCAGGGCAGGGTTCATCATTAGTCTGTTCACGGGGAAAGCCTTGGCCCGCATTCTTGGAACAGTCTAGCCCTATTCTGGGCCAGTTGGAGCAGTTCATTCAGGAAATGTCAGTTATCATTAGTGACCCCCTGTGCACCTAAGCTGCTGAAGCTGTGCTGCAAACGCTACAGCAAGGGCATCGATTAGCTGCCTAATACACTGCCAACTTCCATTGCCTCTCCACAGACACTGAGTGAGGCCATACAATGTCATCAGTTTGGGATTGGGCTGAATGATAATATAAAGTGCTACAAAGTAGCACAGATTGAGCTGCCATCCCATCTCAACAACCAGATCCACCTGTGTATCAGAATTGGCGACTACCTTGCTGAGTGGCATCATGAACGTAGCCCAGGCTCTTGAGCCCTGACAATGCCCCCGCCCACTTCCTCTCAACCGCACACCCCACTCCCAGACACAAAACCCACATATGCTGGCCAGGCCTGACCACAGATGTCTGAGGCTGAGAAAAACCGATGCCAAACTTTGGGCCTGTGCCTGTATCATGGTGGCAGCAGACACTTTCCCTTGAGATGGACTACAAAGTCGGATCAATTTCAGGGTCAGGAAACATCAAGGCTAAGCCATAGTAAGGAGGTCCAGGCTGCACCAATCTCATTCCCCTTCAGAGACTTTGATCTCCATGCACCTGTCGGGATAACAGCAATTGCTTACCCACTGTTGATGTGTCTCCAACTGCCATTGCAGCTTCTACTCCCAATGAGCCCAGTGGTCTACTTGGAGTCCCTAATCAGCTCAGTGACCTCAGGTAATGTTATGTACGAAGATGTAGCTAAAGCCAACAGGATCCCTGACATGTATAAAAATTCCCCAGATCCACTAATGTGTCGCTCCTACCCTTGGGGCTGGTCACCCACCATACCACCTCTTTAGGGGCTATTACCCCCCAGAACAGCGGTTCTCAAACTTTAGTAACCCAAGGACCTCCATTTTGATTTAAAATTTTCCCATGGACCCCCAAACCCTCCTGCCTCCCAGTGCCCCCTGCATGCCTGGGAACAGCTGTTCCCTGGCGTGCAGGAAGCGCTGGGAGGGAGTGGGCAGTGTTGATCAGCAGGGCTGGTGGCAGACATGATTCCGCCCCTCCCCTGACTGTGCTCCGTCCCTGCTTCAAGCTGCTCCCTGGTGTGCAGAAGGTGCATGGAGGAAGGAGGAGGAATTGATCAGCAGGGCCATGGATCCCATGGAGTGGACCCTTGTGGACCCCTTGTCATAAACAGATAGCTAAGGGTTAATGTCTCTTTCACCTGTAAAGGGTTAACAAACAGTGACCTGCAAACATCTGACCAGAGGACCAATCAAGAGACAAAATACTTTCAAATCTTGAGGAGGGAAGCCTTTGTTTGTGGGTTTGGGGTTTGGCTTTGTTCTCTCTGGGTCCTGGACGGGACTAGAGGTGCAACCAGGTTTCTGCCAATCTCCCTGCTACAGTCTCTTATCTATTCAGAATTGTAAGTAAGAAAAGGCGGTCATAGTCTTTTAATTTGTTTTTTTTCCATTTGCATATGTGTACTTGCTGGAAGTAGGTTAAACTGTGTTTCTGCTGGAGAAAGTTTCTTTCTGTTGTTTATAGTTGAAAGACCCTGTAACTTCTTACCATCTAAAGTGCAGAGATAAATCTTTTACTTTTTTCTTTCTTTTTTATTAAAAGTTTTGCTTTTAAGACCTGTGTGATTTTTTTCTCCTAGTTACGGTTCAAGGGACTTGGTGGGGAGAAGGGAAGGATAAATTTTCTCTTTGTGTTAGATTCACGCAGCTTGAATCTGTACGGCCTCTGGGTGAAGGGGAAGGTAACACTCCTCTCGGTGTGGTGATTCAATAAGTTGAATCAGGCGATCTCCTAGTGTTCCCAGGGCGGGAAGGAGCTGGGAGGAAGAAGGGAGGGGGAAGGGAATGGTTTATTTCCCTTTGTTGTGAGACTCAAGGAATTTGGGTCTTGGGACCCCCAGGGAAGGTTTTGGGGGGAGACCAGAGTCTATCAGGCGCTCTACTCTAAGTCTTGATCGGTGGCAGCCTATCAGATCTAAGCTGGTAATTAAGCTTAGGGGAATTCATGCTAGTACCCATATTTTGGACGCTAAGGTCCAGAACTGGGAATTATACTTGACACCCCTGTTTGAAAAACATTGCAATAGAGGCACTAGGAGACTCTTTAGTTCAGATTGATTCAGGTCTCCCACTTTTTGGTCATCCTGGGAATACTCTTGCTCTCTGCCCATGGTTCCTGTATACGTTGGTGATAAGAGACAGTATGCTTTTGCTCCCACTACTGCTAATGATTCTGACTTCCAGAGACCACAGCATATTGGTATTCTCTGCTGTTCATGTTGTTGTTTGGGGAATCTCTACAGGGAGGGAATAGACCCATGGGAGTTGGGCATGCCCCCAACCATCCTGGCTGCCACCATTGAAATACTTCACAAGTACTATGACCTTGCAGATGTATTTGACAACAGAAATTCAGGCACCCTATCCCCACACCACAGATACACCTTATCAACTTTCAGCCAGGTCCTGAAATTCCATTCAACTGCATCTATATCCTTTCCAAACTAGAGCACCAGGCTCTTAATGTCTATCTGCAGGAGAATCTGCAGAAGGGCTTTATCTAGACCTCCACCTTTCCAGCAGGGGCCCTGATCTTCTTTGTTAAAAACAAGGATGGTTCCCAGAGGCCCTGCATTGACTACTGGGCTGTCAAGAGGGTGATGGTATGGAACTTCCCCTCATTCTAACTGAAATAATTCATTAAAATGGTTAATACATGACATGAAAAGTCATTGGAACTTGAAATGTTTCTGCTGATAAGCAGATCAAACTCAGCAAAATAATTTCTTGTTTGTTTCCTGAGCTTATCATTCTCATTATAGAGGAAGCCATTTTACATCTGCTGTGGTCTCAGGATGAGACACATTTGTGGCCACAGTTCAGTCAACAGGTATTTAGGGACGGATTTTCAAAAGTATTTAAGTGCCTTAAGTTGCAGATAGGTATCTAGGGGGATTTTCAAAAGAATTAAAGTAGGGTAGGTGCCTAAATTCCATCAAAAGACACCCCAGTGTAGACATGACATTCTTCCTTCAGTGTTTAGAGCAATGGCAGTGTAACATTATTTTGTAGCTATTCCAAGTGAAAAGAAAATGGCATGAAAAAAAAATTACATTATATTTCTAGACAAAAATTAAAATCCAATCTGAATTGTCAGTCATTGTATGCAGTGTTGTTGTAATACCAGGATATTAGTGAGACAAGGTGGGTGAGGTAATATCTTGTATTGGACCGACTTCTGTTAGACAAGCTTTTGAGCTTACACAGAGCTCTTCCTCGGGTCTGGGAAACGTACTCAGAGTGTCACAGATAAATACAAGGTCAAACAGATAGTTTAGCATAAGTAATTAGTACCTATGATGATAAACTATCTGTTTGACCTTGTATTTAGCCGTGACGGGCTGAGTACCTTTCCCAGATCTGAAGAAGAGCTCTGTGAAGCTTGAGAGAGGGTCCCTCTCACCAAAAGACATTACCTCACCCACCTTATCTCTCTCATTGTCAATCATATCATTTAATTTAAAACAATATGAGACTGCACAGCTCCGCCTTACTCACATTTCAGCTCTTGTTTCTTATGTTCCTTCCTTGGACTGCCAATACTGTCAAACTCCCAGCATTTCATATCCTCTTCCACCTGCCAACTTCAGGCTACATGTTGTAAGGAGCAACCTCCAGATCCTAGCTTACTAGCTTCCCTCCTTTTCTAGTTACTGTACTTTCTTGGCCCCCTATTACTGCAGAAGCTGTTTTCCTCACAATGTATTTAATGTAACCTGTCTTCACAACATTCCTGGCATATTATTCCAATATTACAGATGGGGAACTGAGGCACAGGGAAACTAAGGCCCAGATCCATAGAAATATTTGGGTACCTAACTCCCATTGATTTCAAGTACTTTAAATTTCTCAAGAGGCAGCCACTTGCGTGAGATTTCTGTTTTTGCAAGCCTAATAGGTTTTCATTTAAGCAATTACATTTTTGGGTGTAGAGCTGAATCAAACTGAACATTTGAATCTTTGGTGGTTCATCTATCACTGATTAATTCAGCCAGATATAGAGAGCAAGTTGAATAGAAGTCAGCATGCTGACTATTCCCTCATTTGTTACTGCAATATTAATAAAGTTGATAGAGTGGAACTAATCCATCTGCTCACAATTTATTTCCTCCCAATGAGCTATAATTTCACTTTTTATGAGCTCATTCTTTGACTAATTTTATTAGCATTCCTTTCAGAGTTCCATTTTTAATCACTTTTCATCAAGCTTTAGCTATGTATAAAAAGGTAGAGCTAGACTGGCTAAAAAGGGAGAGATGAAAGGACTTAATGAGAAATATGCCTTAGTTTAAATAGGACCAGATCAAGTAGCCCCAGTGAGACTAAAAAGTCTTAGAGAGCATTCAAAATAGCCTGCTTCACAAGAAGTTTGATTCTGTCATTTCTAAAATTTAAACAGAGTTAAATGAAGTAGGGCAGTAATGTCAACCTTGTAAAGGGAGGGCACGTGTGCCACAGGGCACTTAAAGGAGATCTGATCAGCTGCAGCTTGCCCATGATTGCACGGTTTGTAAGGAGGTAGAGCTAACACTGGGCAAGATAGTGTAGCTGGGAGTTTAGGAAACAAGTGGGAGTTGTGCAAGGTCTCTTCTGCACCATTTTGATAAAGAAGGTTGATCTCTTCCACCGTTCTGGACAAGCTTGGGTTTGTGACAGAAGAAGGAGGTGGGATTACATTTCTGAGTACTTATCCACGGTATTTAATGCAAAAAGTCAGTTGTCCATGAGCTTAGTTATATATTTCTTATTATTTCACGATAAGCTCTGATACCCTGCTCCTTTGTTTGTTCAGTAGGACTGGCAGGGAATACTTCTCAGTGTTCTGCTCTGAGCACTTACAGTGAGAATCAAGAAAGTACATTGGTGCTTAGATCCTAGATTCATTGCAGTCCACAAAACTCCCACCAAATCCTGTAGACATCTAAACTCGCTGAGAACCTACTTTTTTCAGAGTAAAATTTGTGCCTACATTTCTGTCTCTGAGCATGTGTACTGCTGCTTCCCTCTAAGTGTCCCAACACCTACTTCCCTGCTTCAGCCCCAAAGCAATTCACAAACCACAAACAGGTAGGGGTTTGTCCACCTAACATGCGTGTGGGGCCTGATCCAGAGAGTGCACCTACCAGATTAGGCCTCATTCAAAATCCAAGAGGAGGAAGTGCCTACTTTATTGGTTTTAGTCTAGTGGTTAGCACTCTCACCTGGGATGGAGGAGACCCAGCTTCAATTCACCCCTCTCTGCCAGAGTGGGAGAAAGGGAGAGTGCTCTAACTATTCTGGGCTATAAGTTATAATGTAGGCACTGGTAACTACATAGTAACCTGTGGCACCTTAAAGACTAACAAATTTATTTGGGCATAAGCTTTCGTGGGCTAAAACCCACTTTATCAGATCAGGTTGCATCTCTTGAAGTGGGTTTTAGCCCACAAAAGCTTATGCCCAAATAAATTTGTTAGTCTCTAAAGTGCCACAAGTACTTCTCATTTTGGTGATACAGACTAACATGGCTACCACTCTGATACATAGTAACCTGTTATTATCTCATGCTCTAGGTGAAACAAAACATCCAGAATTATTAACTCTACATTAATAACCTGAGGTAGTTGTTTGGTAACATGCTGAAAACCTAGGGCGATTGTTTAAAGGGTGTAATTGATGCTTCTTATGAAGCAGAAATCTCGCTATAGACTGTTTTAGAGAGAGATGATTTCCTCTTCACCCAACAGACCTTTTCCTTCTCTAAATATTGGTTGGGATTAACAGAAAGCTACCTAGATATGCATGAGAAAGCTTTGCTATCTTTTTGTTTGCTAATGCTTCAGAAATTTTCTGTAAAGAAAAAAGTGAAGTTTACTAATAAAGTGCCAAACAAGTCGTAGAATCAATTCTAGCTATATATTGGAATACATATTTCAGCGACGCTTCCTTTTGATTTCAGTCCAGGCGTTCAAGGCTCTTTTTTTGTCTGCCCTTTAAAAATGAGTATGCACAGGAGCAGACACTAAGGGGAAAGTATCATTTAAGTTTGCTTGGGTGCCTCTCATCTTTGCAGTGAGTGATAGCTTGTAAACATACTTAAGATCACAAGATGTTTCATCTTCGGACACGGCGAGAAGGATGTCATAGCACTGCAGTACCTGTGGGGGACTTGACAAATTCACAAGCTGTTAATAAAGCCCTTAATGTACCATACATGGAGCTAGAGTAAATGTTAGTTCCTGACCTCTGACTGCCTCAGCTCCATTTTTATATAGCAATATTAAACATGTCTTTGATCATAAAAGATTAGACCTCTGTAAAAGCAAAAATGAGCCTCCCTCAAGTACTGCAGGTACCGTGACCTCTCACAGCCAGGTGCTCTGAGTTGAGAATTCTGCTATTAAACAATCTATGCTGTATTTCAGACCACGTGCTTTTTAACAAATGAAACTGACCCAATAAATGTAAGCCTGCCAGACAAAATTTGGTCTTGATGGTATCACTCAGTGAATTCAAATAAAATCAAAGAATATTTTTTTTTGTTTAAACGCCTACACTGCACAAGTCTGAACAAGAAAATCCTTGTTAAGTTATCTTATGGCACTGTGTTGAGAGCAAAGATCAGGCTAGTCAGGAATTTAGGCCTTCCTAGTGAAGCCTTGTGCAAATTGTTGTGCTGCAAGGTTGAAGTTTTCTGATGTTACTGTTAGTTTAAGTAATTCTGTCAAATATCTGTACAGTGTGTCCAGACCCTAAGACTCCAAGAGGACATCACAGTTTGACACTAGAAGAACTCAGTGTCATTCATTTGCTTATATCAACCTTCTTTAACTGTTAAACCCCAAACAGGGAGTAAGGTGGTAGTGCAAACAAAAAAACCCACAGAGATACAGTGTCTTCCACTACAGTGAATCCTGTGCATTAAAATGATCCAAAACACTTTGAAGTCAATGACAGTCTTTCCATTTACTTGAAGGGGCATTGAATCAAGCCTTATATGAGAGACCACTTTGCTTTTTGTGTTTTGGGTGTACCCCTAGAGTAATCTTAGCAAAAATTAAGGTACACTAGTATTTAATTATTTCAAGGATAACTTCCTGGCTCTATTCAAGTCAGTGGCAAAAATTCTATTGACTTAAATGGTGTTAGGATTTCATTCCAACAGTCTAAAGACCTAATTGATTGTCATTCATTCATGGTTCTAATTTGAAGGTGGAGGCAAAGTATATTATATTAAAAACATTGTTCTAAATAGTTTGATTGCTGTGCATTTTAGAAGAAATAGTAAATACATGTCAGTAGATGTATTTATTTTAGTATCATTTAAGAAAAACAAAAAAGAATTAAACAAAAACCAGTATAGTTCAATGAATAGGGGAACTATAAATTCACTATCTTCTTCTAAACATTTCTTTTTATTGTCCTTTCAATGTGAAAAATCTTTTTATAAAATGTCCATTCTTTATATGGTTTATTCTGTCTATTTAAACTGCTTGCCACTGTATAGTATGTTTATAATTGTTTAAAAGTAATAATCCTATGAAAAATTAAAAATGAACTGAAATTGTGATAGAATAATGTTTAATTTAACCAGTGTATTTAAATAAATGGCTTAATGTATGTTGCAGTCAGATTTTCATATTTTTTCTTGTCATAAACACAAAATTATTTTGATCTCCATAGCATGCCATATTTTTCATTTTCACAGTTATAATATAAAAAATGTGAATGCATTATGGAGGCACTTGCCACAGTATCATAGTTACAGCTGAGCTAAGCATTTAAAGCAGGGATTCTACCATCTTTTTATACATGAAGGAAATTATAAAATAGTACTCTTATCAGAAGTAGCACAATACAAATTATACTAGTTATACCATAGCACAGATGGTTGTATATTAGATACGCAAGAACGTCAGTACAATACATTATTTAAAATATAAGGGCTCAAGCCTGCTAAGTCTTAATAATGCCAATAATGGCTGTGCACCCGAATAGTCCCATTGGAAGTTAGTGGTGCCTCACAGGATAAGACCCCTAAAGCAGTTTTCAGACAGACTCATTTCCTTGAAGCCAATGAAACTCATTCACCCACAACTTTAAGGCTTTTTATTTTGAAATGATCGGTATGCCAGATTGTTACTGCCAGATTTCTAAAGTGTCAAACATTAATTAAATTCCATTATGCAGGTTTCTAAAGTCCATAACATTTAGTTGAAATGATCGAATTGCAAGAAAACAGGCTGTTCAACAAAATGTGTTTACAGTGTATTCTTCCATCAGTGTAATTTAGTACTTCAGTATTCTCTGTGGATTGAATAATTTATTTTTATTTCTAGATACAAAGATATAATATATGTATTAATTGTAGATCTCAATGCACATATACACATTTACTATAAATATGAAAAAGAAAAAAATACTGTTTATAAGATTTATTTTTTAATTCTAAGCTTTCTTTGCCATAGAGTATTATTCATGTTAATATAGCATATGGATCGTTATTGGGTCTTCCTTTTGTCTATAGTATGCATGAGCCAAACTCTTGAGGTAAATTACGTTTCATTATGTCCATCTCCCACAGTAGGTAATAATTTTTCCAAGTCAGCCCCTTTGGTAGCTCAATCATTTCTTCCTCTTGAGATTCCTCTTTTCTCTTTCTCTGTCTTTCCTTTGCATGTGAGATTCTGGGGATACATGTATTTCTTAAAGCTAAATTGGCACATATCATCAAATAAACATGTTCTGTTTCAGTGCAGGTTTTCTATATAAAATTAATGTGGGCAGCAAGTAAGAATTAAACAGTGATTACAATTTAAAGTATATTTATTTTTATACAAAAATGATGCACAGGGAACTGCTCAATGCAACCTTTTACATGCTGATTGTAGGTTGGCAAAGTTTGTTGCAAATCACTGGTACATAGTGCATTTCAAAGTGTGTTGAATGGAGGACAAATGGATTTCAGAATCAATCAAATATTTTTTTTCTCTCATTAGCTGTCCTTGAAAAAAGTTTTTTACACCATGCATATTGTTAAATGCTTTGGATATGGTACTGTGGTTTTAATTAATTTCATTGTAATTCAGGACTGTGGTTCGCTAATTCAGCTGGAGGAATCCTGTGGATTACAGCCTCTGTCTCCTGAATACCTTTCAGCAATTTCACAGACACAGTTTAAGACTTGTGAAGCTGGGGACACAAAAGGTTGGTTCTTAATATATTCTCTCCCTTTTAAAAGCAAATACCTGCACACCACTAAAATAAAACACACAAAATCACCTTGCCCTTTATGCACACAAAACACACAAGCGAAACTATAATTTTATTGCTGTACAGACTGTTTTGTTACATATTTTACTTATATGAGTCACACAGACAGTTTAGGTTTAAGAAACATTTTTTTCTGAGTTAAACAGTTTCCTCTGAGAAGATAGTTTGCCTGTATAATTATTATTTGCAAGACTCATTGACAATTTTCCATCAAAACCATACATTTTTAAATGGAACTTTTTTTCTTAAATTTTTTCATGTTTTTGAAGAAAAACCTAGAACAGTTTGTTTGGGGTATTTTTTGCAAATAAAAAAACCTATTGGCATTTTTACCAGCTATAGTCTTATATTTCCAATTCCATGTTTTGAATACACAAAAATAGTAACCAAATTTTTTAACAAACTAACCCAAATATCTCCTTTTTATATAAACTTTGTGCACAGAGATTTAAACATCACAATGGACAAGCCAAATAGCATGGTTTAAATGTCTTTTTTATAATAATTAAGATATATGCTGCAGGTCAATATGAATAAGCTCTCTCTTGAGTTAATACAAGGAATGCAGTTTTGAATGTGGAAATATATTGGACCCAATCCCACAAAAATTTAGGCTTGCATATTTTTACAAATGTGAATATTCATTTGCATCAAATTAGGCACATGCTGAAGTCTTTGCAGGATAATTATTTCTATATCTTCCTTTATTAGACAAATGGAAAATGAAATCATACTACTGTATACACTACTAACAGAAAAGTAGGGTATGTCTACACTGCAATTAGGCATCCGTGGTTGGCCTGTGCCAACTGACTCAGGCTTGCGGGGCTCGGATTAAGGGCCGTTTAATTGCTGCGAGATATTCTAGTTTAGGCTGCAGCCTGAGATCTGCCCTCTCTCAGGGTCCTAGAGCCCAGGTTTCTTTGAATGCTGCCTATAGCTACATGAAGAACAATATAAAATACATTATACCCTATCTGTGGTGCAAATGTTTCTAATTGAAACAACATTCAATATATAAAGAGTCAAAGGTCACAGCTAACAGACATGGAAGTATAATTTCTTGTTAACAAAGTGAAGGTAGTTAATACCATTTAAATGACAACATACAGCCCGAGTGCTGAGTGTGCAATACTTAGGGTTTATATATTGCTGTGTAGCTTTCATGCAGTTTACAAATCTTAACTAGTAGAATAATTTGTCAATTAATTCCACGTTTGTAACTACTGACTGAGATCCTGAAGTCCTCCCCTTGCCTCCCCTTTGATTGTTAAATATATTAAGCATTCAAAGAATCATCAAAATCCTGACTCTTCCAAACCCATGAAGAAGTAGGATGGCCTTTATGGTCAGGAGGACTGGGAGTCAGAGTCTGGGGTTACATTCTGTCTCTATTGAAGTTGATGGCAAAACTTGGAAGTTTTCCATTGACTGCAATAGGTCCAGGATTTCACCCCAGGTTTCTATTCTCTTGGTCTGACCTTGGGCAAGTCCTCTAGGATCTGATCCAATGAGGAACTAAGCCTCCTTAACTCCTGTTTGCTGCAGTAGATTTGAGGTGGCTCAGCGCCACCCAGGAGGCACTTGGCATCTTGCAGGACAAGGGCCTGAATTGCCCCGTGTCTGTTTTTCATCAGTAAATGCAGACTATTAATGTCAAACCAGGGTAGTTGCCTGAAGTCTGTCTCAGTTTGGAACCACAGGATTGATAAATGATTGCAGTGACAGTAAGAAAAATCAACATACGTAATTAAGGGTTTGATCCAAAGCCTTCTGAAGCCACTGGTAAAACTTCCCTTGACTTCAATGGGCTTTCAACCAGGCTGTAACATAATACATAATTACATGTTCAGTATTATTATAATATTACTTATTAGTTTTAAGTGGTGTCCACGGGCTTGGCACTTTGCAAAATATTGAAGAGACACAGTGGCTGTCCAAGGAAGCTTAAAAACAAGGAAATCAATGCTGCAAAGCTTCTTCATATGAATCAGGCCACAGTAGTCTATGGAAAGTCCATAGACTTATGTGAACAAATATAGCATGGGGCCCTAAAAGATCATAGCTTAATGTTTAATATTACTGTGGCATGGTAGTGTCACTGTAGTTAAGCTTGCGTCATGACATCTGTTCAAAGACTGACCTTTCAAAGTCCTCTAAAATTTACATGCTTTAGTTAGATGTCTTTGAAATTTCGTTCGCCTCTGGAGGGTACCAGGTAAAGCTTGTGACCCAAATTTGTAGTCATTTGAGCTCAGGGTTGCAAAGATTAAAAACCCTGAAAACATAGCCATTTAAAAAAAAAATTCTAGGACGAGTTTTTCTTGGGCAGAGCTAGAAATCAAACTATTGATGTAGTACAAGTCAAAATGGTCTCAATCTGTCTCATTTTACCCAACATAGTGTGAGTTTCCCACTAAATTTTTGGGGACCCAAAATGAGAACAGAATATAATAAAATGTGCATTTTTACACTGCCCATCTACCAATACAATATACTTTAAACTTGACATTTGTAAGTTCTCTACAGTCCAAATGGATAATCAGATCGCTTTCAAATTTGGTGCACTTCATGGGGATGTAGGGTAGCATTAGTGACTCAAGTTTGGGGTTATATCACCAAGAGATTCCTGAGTTACAGCCACCACAAGGAAACTGGTTTCCTTCTGCTGCCTTGTATTGTTAAACTGAGAGGTAGTAATCACACACCTGGCAGAGATTGATGGCTGTGATCTCACCCTTCAATGAACAGAACTCAGGAGAAGTTAATCACAAGCCCCCTCCTAAAACAAAAGGAGCTTTGGACTGAATGGTTGGAGGTTGCTGTGATTTGTGAGTCATGGGTGGCAGTTTGGGGGGTGGGAGTGGGGAGTGGGAAACAGACATGTGTATACCTCCTGGGAGAGGAAGAGAGGTACAGTGGAGTGGAGGAATGAGGAAATAAGGAGAGAAAGGTTTGGGGCTTCAGCAAGGGGAGGAGGATTATCAGAAGAGGGATAGATGGGGATGGATGGTAAGGGAGGAGAAAGAGGTTGGGGGTTCAGGTATGGAAGGCCCCCAGCACTGCCAGTGCACCCAACTGCACCCCAGCCTCCTGCACAACACAGCTTAGTGTACTCCAACTCCCTGCACCAAACCCTCTTCCACCTCCAGCTCTGCAAGTGCACCCCAATGCCTTGCACTCCTCAGCTCTGCCAGTGCATCTCAACTCTGTGTGAAAAGTATTAATAAGTGTTGGAAGAACATTTATTAGAAAATTGGCAGGTTTCTGGCTAATTAGAAAACATGTACTGTATGGCATAGAACCATTCCGAGCTCCAGTACCTCAGTGTTTCTCAGAGTTGGGTGTGCATGTGTGGTTCGGTGGATAGCTGGCTCAGTATACTAATTGCAATGCCTCAGTATCATTCAAATGTCAAAAAGGCAAAATCTATGGCTATTTTGCATGATGCTCTTTTCATTCGGTACCCATTTCATCCAATATTACTAATTCACAGCTGGTAAAGGGAATAATTATTATATACAAAAATATATGAAGTTGCAGTCCTTTAAAAATACATATGAGTATAGATTCTATATGTATAGATTCTATAGATTTCCTGTTGGCATTGAATAATGCTTCCTATAGACAACATTTGTTATAACATACATCATCATTCACTCAAATCTTTAGCATATGTTTTAGCAGTGGTTCTCAAACTATGGGTCGGGACCCCAAAGGCCTGGCATTACATTTGCTGGGGCCCAGGGCTGAAGCTGAAACCTGAGCCCCACCACGTGGGGCTGAAGCCAAAGCCTGAGCCTCACTACTCAGGGTCAAAGACAAAGCCCGATGGCTTCACCCCTGGGTGGAGGGGCTCAGGTTATAGGCTTCTTGCCTGCGGCTGAGCTCTTGGGCTTTGCCCCCTCCCCCCCGCCCATCGTGGTGGGGCTTGGGCTTTGCTCACCCCCAGCCCAGGGCAGGGGGGCTCGGGCGGGCTCAGGCTTCAGTCCCCCCTCCTGGGGTTGTGTAGTAATTTTCGTTGTCAGAAGGGGGTCACAGTGCAATGACGTTTGAGAACCCCTGTGCTATAGGATCAATCTACTTATTTATTAAATATAGGGAGAGCGCTAGTGATTATAGATCACACAGACTGTTTGAAGAAGCTTTCCATATGGTACTTATCTTTTTCAGTCACCAAAGTTTAACTTTTATTGTTCAGATGTGATATTAAGAAGAAAGTTCTGTAAAGGAAGTGCGATCTCAAAAGTTAGTTACTGCCAGAACTTTTATGTATTTGATTTGCAAGAAGAAATTGAAATGTGAGGAAATTAAATGCCCAGTTTTTATACAATTGCTAAATTTAAACCACTCCTCCCCACAAAGAATTTGCCATTAGGGATGCTCTTTAACAACTTTTTACATTGGGAATATTTTTTTAATTCTCTGTGAACAAAACTCCCAGGCCTTAGATTTGAGTCACAACCCAAATTAGGTCAGGAAATTCAAAGTAAGACAAACATTCTGTTCTTACTCTGTTATTCTAAAAGGGAGCATAGCAGTAATGGTGTGAACTAGATCCTGTAAGGTACTAACATGGCTGCTATTGCCATAGTATTTGAATGCCTGAGAATCTTTAATGTATTTGCCCTCACAGCACCAAGGTGAGGTAGGAATGTTTTAAAGAGGGGAAACTGAAGCACAGAGACTAGCCCAAGGTCACACAGGAAGTCTGTGGCAGAGCAAGGGTTTGAAGCCAAATCTCCCAAATCCTAGTCTAGTGCCCTAACCCACAGAACCTTTCCTCCCTATGCTGCAAGTCACCTGCCTAATGAAATCCCTAAATAGATAGACACCCCCACCAGTTTGAACAGCAAAAGTTAGAACTCTAGGGCCTGATCCATAGCCCACTCAACTCAATGGAAATATGCCTGTTTACTTCAGCAGGCTTTGAATAGGGACCTTTGTGCATCATTCACTAATACAACCTCTAGGCATATGTGTGTATGTGTACAGTACATAGCAGTGTGAGCTAGGTAGTGCATTACCTTGCACAGTGGCAGGATTATAGGACAAATATTGCCCTTTCTGTGCTCTTGCAAGGGCTTTCCAAGGGCTGACAGGAAAGATTTATGCCAGTTTTATGTGGGAGGACTCTATACTTATCTGTCTGATAAACCAAAACACCCTGCCACTTACTAAATATATTTGCTTCCAGATTTTCCCTCTGTATGTTTGGGGTCACCCCTATGCAAATCCTCTTTCTCATCAAGGTGTCAGGAAGAAACTCTCAAGGTATCTAGGACCCAGCAGTCTTGTTTTCCACAGTCTCATGCTCTGCTATATTTTTATAGATTAAAATTAAACATGTCCATAGCAGTGTCCAAAATTTTCCTAATCCTGCAAGGGGGGCTGGCACATAAGGCTAATGGGGCTTAGGCTGCCTGAATAAACTTGTGCTTCCAAAAGCTGGACTAGTGTAAGGAGAGCCAGAAAAGTGACAAGCAGATCTTTAGAAGCCTCGTTTCTGTTGTTCTGCCTTCCCTGCTCCTGTCCACAGCCTCGCACCCCAGCGTAGTGGTGAGAGCAGACAGCTCAAGCAGCTGACCATTCACCACGACTCCTCAGATCTGTTACCGCAAGCTGCAAAGCACACGGTGACAGTGGCAATCTCTGACATGATGGGTTCTCGGAGCCAAACAGAGCTAGCATTTAGCAAATAAATGAGATCAGTGCAGAGACTCAAATGCATTACGCTCTGTTCAAGTCAAGTTGAAAGTGGGTTGACAGCAACAGAGACTGAAATAATGTTTCTCCTCAGAAGTAGTAAAGCATGGGTGTAAGCAGTGGAAGATCCCCCCTAAAACTGTCTTACTTATGTGCCTCAACACCTGTTTGGAGAGACCATCTCCAGGAGGGGTTCTGCAACCATTTCATCCTTGGCCTCTCTGTCGAGACTGGCAAATCTGCCGAAAGTGACAGCAGTTTTTCTGATGTGTCCACTAGAAATCAGACTGAGACAGCAATCTTATCACATAGGCCACTAAACAGCCATTGGATAGCAGTGACATGGAATCACTACTGACCTATGCAGGACTTGCAAAAATAAGATTAAAACGTTTACATCTGGATCGCATTGCCAATCCCCCTAAATCTCGTAGCCCTTCTGATTTAGTGTGACTCAATACCCTATATGCTATGGCTCTCTTCGGGATCTCTGATTTTTCTTGAGCTGTTGGATGCCCACAAATATGTAGCTATTGCTCAGAAGTCCCCTGAAAAGCATATTCCTGAGCCTACAATTTTAAAATAAACCATTCAGTTAAATCAGCACTGACTGAATTCTTGTCCTAGTAATGAACAAGAAAAAAATGTACCAAGCAAGGAATTGAATAATCCACAGGCATTTGCTTATCTGCAAAGATTCCTCCTCCATACTGCACAACCAATACATTGACCTTACCCTTATCAGGATAGACTTGAAGCCAAGACTTCATGCTATTTATCCTTACTGGAGTAGCAGTATTGAACCTGATCCAACCTCTGTTTGTTGAGTCTCTTTACCCACTTGACCACTTTATAGCAAGTTACACACCTTCAATTTGTTTGAACTTACAACTCCTATGTCACTTGCACCTATCAATGTTAAGTTGCCAGTGTGTCTTCCAGATAAGTTGGCCCAGAGGTTTCAGATTGTGAAAGGTAATGCACGTATGTGAGGTGTTTCATCAGCTCTGGCCATATGACTATTGTAACCGGCCCCACTGCAGGGAGTCGCTCTGGGTATGTCTACACAGCAAAGAAAAACCTGCAGCTGGCTCATGCCAACTGACTGGGGTTCGCTGTGGGTTTTTCTTTGCTGTGTTGTAGACATACCCTCTGAGTGCTGTGGAACAGCAGTCCCCTATATGGCTGGTAGTGTTCTGGGCGTACCACAGACTTAGCGGCAAGTGCTAGAGGAGCTCCATGCACTAGGCCCTTCAGTCTCTAGGCCTTGGTGTGTTTCCATAAGCACAGCATCTGAGGAATAGCGAAGGATGCCAGCAATAAATGGTGCAATTAATGATTGCTTTAAGTTACATTAAGTTAAGTTCCTAACAAAGCCTCTGAGGACAGTCCAGTATGGGGTAAGGAGGTGGGACCCCTATGGCCTGGTGCCAAAGGTACTCACTCCAGGCCACTGCTCTCCTGCAGGCTGTCACACACAGGCCTGCAGAGCCCCCAGCCAGAGCCCAGTCCTCTTGTCCAGCACCTATACTCTTAGTCAGGCCTGTCCATATGCTCACTCCCCCCTCCCACCCCGCAGGATACTTCTGGGTTTCTATCTGGTACAAGTGCCACTTGACCCTTTGCCAGCAAGAGGCTGCTTTCCAAACTGGCTCCCAGATCCCAACCTGTCTGGCCTTCTCTTTGCCACCAGCTCCCAGCCCGCTGCCTCCAGCTGGTTGCTTTTTATCTAACACAACCTCCGGGTCCCCTCTAGCCTTTAGCAATACTTCCTTTTCTTGTGCTGGAGGGGTTATGGATCCCTCTGTTGGCTGGATGTTGCAGTGGGGAAGTAACGATGCCCAGTAATGAGCCAACAGGTTCAGACAGATCTTAGAAAGTAGTTGTCAATGAGAAATCATCATCAAATGGGTATGTTCTAGTGGGGTTGTGCAGGGTTCTAGTCCCAATTTTGTTCAACATTTTCATCAGTGATCTGGAGGTAAATTTAAAATCACTGATAACATTTGCAGAGGAGACAAAGAGTGGTGGAGTGGTATATAACTTGAGGGCAGGGTAGTCATACAGAGGGCTCTGGGTTGCTTGGTAAGCTGGGTCCATTCAAACACACTGTATTTTAATATAGTCAAATGCAAGGTCATACCTCTAGGATCAAAGAATGCAACCCGTACCTCCTGAATGGGGGACTGTATTCTGAAAGCAGAGACTCTGAAAAGGATTTAGGCATTATAGTGGACAAGCAACTCAATGTGATTGGCCAGTGCAGTGGTGTGGCAAAGAAGGCTAATGGCATCTATGGATGTATAAACAGGAGCACTGAGTAGGAGTAAGGTGGTGATTTTACCTCCATACACAGTATTAGTGAGGCTGATACTGGAATACTGTGTACAGTTCTGGTGTCCACATTTCATAAATTAGAGAGGGTGCAGAAAAGAGTCAGAAAAATTATTGCGGGCTGAAAAAAAAGCCTCACAGAGAGAGATTAAAGAGCTTGAGAGGTGACTTGATTATGGTTTATAAGGTACCTTCATGGGAATAAAGTATTGGGTTATAAAGGGCTCTTTAACCTAGTGGAGAAAGGTAGAACAAGAACCAATGGCTGGAAATTAAACCCAGACAATTTAAAAGTAGAAATAAGTCACAACCATAACAACAGTGAGGAGGTTCACCATTGGAGCAAACTACTAAGGGAAGAGGTGGATATGCCATCTCTGATGTCTTCAAATCAAGACTAGACGCCTTTCTAGAAGAAGCGATTTAGTTAAACATAAGTTATTGGTCTCAGTATAGGAGTAACTGGATGAAATTCTGTGGTCTATACAGGATGTCAGACTAGATGATCGAATGATCCCTTCTGGCCTAAAACCTAGGAATATATGAAGATGATTTGAGCCTCAATTGCATCCCAACTGAAAATGTAGAAGGGCTGATCTCAGTCCTAAGGGAATCTTCTGGGAAAAACGATTGTAAATAATAGTTTTTCCTGTTACTGAGAAGTTAAAACAAATAAATCAATAACCACTTACAAGGCTCAGTTTAATATTGTAAGCCTGCCACTGCAGAAGCAGCTGCCAGCACCTTCTACAGAGAGGATGCTGCAGTAAAAGAAACCGCTGTTGTAGAAGAAAGGCTGTCAAATACCGACGACCAGGACTATACTGCAAATTTTTGCTGGCTGGCTACGTTAGTAGGGGGTGTGAAGAGGTGTGATGTGTGCCCAACACAGCTGTGCCAGCAAAAGCCCTACTTTTGATATGGTTAAACTGGCAAAGGTGCATTTTTACTAACGGAGTTTGTTTCTCCAGAGTGGGGATGGGTGGGTTGCAGTTCGCACCAGCCACGTCTTCCTAGTGTAGAACTGGCCTCATGAGGGCGGAGCACTTTCAGGTCTCTTCAACTCTCTTCAGAGCCTGAGGGTGTCTCTATGTGGTAAGTTAGTGTGGAGCAAGCCAAGGTGTGATTCTATAGCGCATTGGTTGGCCATACACTGAATCACCTTGTAGATCCTGCTACTAGGCACTAAAAGTTTTGTAGTGCATTTTGACATAGTGCATTTGAAACAGGAGTATGTCAAAGTGCACTAGGGAATGTTTAGTGCATGGTAGCGGGGTCCACACAGAGAGTAAGTGCTTGGCAAGCTGGTGTGCTGTATAGAGTCACACACTGGCTTGCTGTGCATTAACTCGCTATAGAGATACACCCTTAGTTCTATTAATTTTCACTAAGACTCAGGGGTAAAATTTTAAAAAGCACATATGTAACTTAGGGCACATCTACACTTAAAATGCCACATTGATGTGGCTGTGGCACCATAGTGCTTTAATAAAGATGCTCTAAGCTTATGGAAGAGAGCTCTCCCATCAGCTTGGTTAATCCACCTACCCAAGAAGTGGTAGCTATTGCGATAGGAGACATGGTGCTGTCTCCGGGCGGGGGGGATAGGGGGATAGGTCAGTATAATTACGTCACTCAGGGTGTGGATTTTTCACACCCTTGAGCGATGTTGTTATACTGATGAAGGTCTGTAGTGTAAACCACATCTTAGGAACCTAAGTCCTATTTTCAAAAAAACGACATAGGCATTTAAGAATCTAAATCTCATTGACTCTCAGTGAGACCTTAGCACCAAAGTCACTTTTGAATATGGGACTTAGGCTCCTCAGTCACTCAAGCACTTTTAAAAATTCTACTCTGCATAGAATCATAGAAGGGTTAGAAGGGACCTCAGGAGGTCATCTAGTCCAACCCCCTGCTCCAAGCAGGACCATCCCCAGATTTTTACCCCAGTTCCCTTAATGGCCCCCTCAGGGATTGAACTCACAACCCTGGGTTTAGTAGGCCAATGCTCAAACCCCTGAGCTATGCTTCCCCCTCTTCATCTCTGTCTCGTTTTTGTGCATTACCACTTGAATCATGCTTCCTTTCCTAGCAAGGATTGGCTGGTACAAGGAAGGAAAACTAGGAATGAGCCAAATTACAACACTGGATCTGGACATTCCCAAATTTTTCAGGTGAAGCAAAAATACCAGTGTTTGCTAACTGAAAAAGGAGCTAGCACCAGAGCAAGAAATACCATTTTCAAGCTTCCAAAATAACAGAGAGTTAAAAATTATTAAAACCTACAAGAGACAGAACTAGACATTCATTAAATAGTAAGAGTACCTTAGCCTGCTGACAAAAGTATGTAGGAGAGTTAAAAGACATTTTGCTCTTTTCCAGGGCAGTGGATTGTGCCTTGCCTCAGCTGTTCTGACAACAGAACCTGTGACTGGCGAGAAATAACATGGCAGCCACACAACTGTCAGTATTCTGTCCTGACTAAGCCAGAGCTCCAGCAATGTGTAGAAGGCAGAAAGGTATGTAACCAATTTATCTTTTTCACCTGCTGTATCTGTAACAGAAGATAAATCATCCACATCTATTCACACTGAACTTTATTGTCCTGAAGTTCTTTACAAATGTGAAGAAATATGCAGTGTGATTAGTGCATAAGAAAAATAACTTCTTATAACATTGCTAGAGAAATGTTAGAAGAGATTCAAATCACAATGACAAACAATGATTATGTAGAATTGAACCTCTTATAATGTATATTTTTATGCTGCCATTTGACATAGACCTTCAGTTGATATTAATGAAATTTCAGGACATAACAGATAGATGGCTATGAAATACCTGTAGTGCATTTGACAGTAGTAAGCATGTAAGCCTTACAAGTGAAAAATAATTTGCATTGTTGTTAGAGACTGACACATACTTTGCATGCAAGCTTTATTTCTTCTGTTGTATACCTCATGCATGGCATTGCTTGTGCATACTAATCTTACAAAGTCTTCTTGCACATTCTTTTCTTATAGTGAAACTTCTAAGGTGATTGCTTGGAAATACAGTGTCTTCTTAATAGGCATGGTATGACTGTATAACATTTGAGAGAGATCTCTGAGCTGAGATTCAGTTACAATTACTGGGAATACAAGTGTCCAGAAAGTAAGTAATGGTTATAAAGATTTTTGACAATATATTTCCTAGGTAAAAAAAAATGTCTTTTGGATTAAACTAGAGACCTTCTCTATTCAGAAAAAAATAATTACTCTTTTGTATTTTTCTTCCTTCCTTTCTTCTTAACTGGCCACTTCTCAGCCAGCACAAGGTCCTTCATTGAAATCTGGCTTCTTTCTCTCTTTGTTTTTTTCCCTGAAATGAGGACTCTTCTGGATTGGGCAAATCCAGCTGTGGACAGATTCTGCTATCAGTTACACCTGCATAAATTGGAGTGGCTCCACTAAAGCCATTTCATTTCTGGACCAGGTGCTAGGGAGAATACTTGCCCCTAATTTACGGTGCATCTAGCTCCAAATGTCCCCGTTATTAAAAGAGAAGAGGGCCTGGGACATTGTAGACAGTTCCCAACAGGATAATAGTCTGATACTATCTTGAAGCAATCACTGCTGAATGATCTAGGACAGGCTCAGGGCTCTCTCAGCTGGCGCAATGTCATGGTAATAATGGGACAGTTTGCAAGGGAATGGGATTTTTTTAAAGTTAAAATACACTTTTCATGCAAGCTTGAATGCACACTTTGCCACATTGTTGCTGAGTCCTTAGCCACTGGGCCCAATTCCAATCCGAGTTATACTGGTGTAAATCCAGATTAACGTCATTTCCATGGGGAAATGAGGAATTCACTGCTTCAGGCAGTGGAGCAGTACTGAAATAACTCCACAGAACCTTCAAAGCTTTAGCATTCCCTTTCATGGAGGGCATGGACCAGAAACAGTGCATCAAATTCTCCAGCTCACTCCCAGTTTACTGCCTGTTGCTGCACTCGGAGCCACCATTAAATTAGACTCCATATCAGGTTGTGAGTGTGGATGCCTTCCATGGCTTCTTCACATCCTTCTCCCATATGTGTAGCAGAATTGTGCCAAAGAGTGGGAGTTGGATTTTCCCCCATGTACAACACAGTCACCTTTGGAGTGGTTGAGGTCACAGATGAAGAGTTTGATAGCCTCAGCCTAGTCCTTAAGGTATGTGGCTATTTGTTCACATCAATAACCCACCACAAGTTGGCCAGCGAGTCAAAGGCTGTAGATAACAAGGGAGCAGCATGTCCCAGTGAAGGTGCATTCCCAGAACTGAGTTGGGAAGTGTACAGAGTGCCTAGTCACCCAGTGCATGACTGACCAGAACAACACTCCCTCCCTCTCACCAGCACCAAAATCAGTCCCAACATTTGTTAAAGGGTCCATTAAAATAGAAGTACGCATGCCTGAAGTTCGTGAACCTGATTCTAATCTCAGCTCTGGTGGTGTAAATCTTGAGTAACTCCATTGAAGGCAGTGATTTACACCAGTGTCAGATCAGAATCAGGCCCCATGTAAACTGCATTGACACTCTGTTAATGATAAAGACAGTAAACAGGGAAAGTGCAACCGGGTGGCTCACCCCTTAATGGCTGGAGGTTAGTTCCTGCCCTGATTACAGAATGAGCCCCTCTGAAAGGAATCAGCCAATTCCAGTATAAAAGCAGCAGAAAGCTGCGGCGCCGGGGCGGGGGGGAATGCAGAAAATAGTGGCTGTCTCTGTAGAGTATGTAAAGACAATGAAGGCTCCTGCAGGGCCCTGAGTCAGCAGTAGGAAGGCATCAGTGGGGAGGGCTTGTATAGAAGGACAGTCTCCAGGCATCAGAGGAGTAGCCATGTTAGTCTGGATCTGTAAAAGCAGCAAAGAATCCTGTGGCACCTTATAGACTAACAGATGTTTTGGAGCATGAGCTTTAGTGGGTGAATACCCACTTTGTCAGGTGCACGCATTCACCCATGAAAGCTCATGCTCTAAAACATCTGTTAGTCTATAAGGTGCCACAGGATTCTTTGCTGCTTTTACAGTCTCCAGGCAGGAGGCATAAAACCAGACCCTGACAGAGGACAATCTGTGCCCAGCTGAAACTGGGATGAGGGCTTAGAGAGTTTGTATTGTTGCCAACTCTCCAGGATTGTCCTGGAGTCTCCAGGAATTAAAGATTCATCTTGCATTAAAGATTCTGTCATGTGATAAAATCTCCAGGAATTCCTCCAACCAAACTTGGCAACCCTAGGAGTTTGTACTTCTCTTTTGTAAGGCTGTGTTATTTTGGATTATCAAAAGAGAGACACTGAACTGTGGTTGGGGCCTGGAGGGCCAGTAGACTTGAGCACTGAATAAACTGGACCCCAGGGGGAAATGTATAATTTCCTTTGGACTGTGTGGCGTTTAAGTCCTGAAGAAGGAGCAAACAGAGTCAGGGCAGTGCTGAAGTACCCCTGGCTCCAAGGGGGTACTCTGGAGGCACTTGACTCTATTATAATAAGCAATTAGAAAACTCTGTAAAGCTAAAAGATTTGTCAAATAACCTTCCATGGGGCAGAAATCTGTTGACTGGATGCTCTTGTCTCAGCACAGACATTTATTTGAGATAGTTCTTTTAATGAGTCTGTTCTTTGTTAAAATCAAATTTCTGTGGTGTTTTAGCTTTTGCTATATTTCTCCAGTACACCTTAATTTTTCTTTCCCTCTGGTATTATTTTTATTTTGACTTTGCAATGAGATTAACTCTCTGAAGTATTTTGGGATAGTTTGAGCATAAGTGACTAAATCAGATACGGGCAGATCTTGGATCATGTGAGTAGATGCTCTGCAGTAGGAGGGACTTGTTCCCATGTGAGTTGACTGAGTGGGAGTGGCCCTAAAGTTGTTTTGCATTGGACTGTCAGGGACTGATCACATTTAGGTACCTTTGCACCTCTCTGTAAAAGGGCCTTCATGTAAGTGAGAATCAAGTCCTAAATACTGTGTTGTTAATTAGGTATTCTTCTAAAAGGACTCTATTAAATGTTCTGCATATTTTAATGCATTTATACTTTAACAGTTTTGTTCCTTTTGAAAGGTGTTTAAGTGGACAGTATCAGTACTGTGCATATTTTTTGTGAATGAACATGTTTATATCGCATGACATTTTGATAACCATCATATAAATATTTACATCTCCCAAATCCTGATATTAATTTCAAACCGTTATGTACATTAGTGACCTCCACAAGTGCTCAAAGCTAAATTCCACCCAGACTAATGTGGTTATTTCTATAATGCAATATGCAAAATATTTCAAAGCTGAAATGTACAGGGAGATTAGAAGAAGAAGAAAGGAGCAATATACATATACTATATATATACATATACTATACTATGCATATAAAATGATGGGGTCTAAATTAGCTGTCACCACTCAAGAAATAGATCTTGGAGTCATTGTGGATAGTTCCCTGAAAACATCCAGTCAGTTGGGAATCATTAAGAACGGGATAGATAATAAGATAGAAAATATCATATTGCTTCTATATAAATCCCTGGTACGCCCACATCTTGAATACTGCATGCTGATGTGGTCATCCCATCTCAAAGAAGGTATATTGCAATTGGAAAAGGTTCAGAAAATGGCAACAAAAATGGTCAGGGGTATGGAACGGCTTCCATATGAGGAGTGATTCATAAGATTGGGACTTTTCAGCTTGGAGAAGGGGGGGATTAAGGAGGGATATAATAGAGCAGGGGTAGGCAACCTATGACACGCGTGCCCAAGGCAGCACACAAGCTGATTTTCACTGGCACTCATACTGCCTGGGTCCTGGCTACCAGTCCAGGGGGCTCTGCATTTTAATTTAATTTTAAATGAAGCTTCTTAAACGTTTTAAAAACCTTATTTACTTTACATACAACAATAGTTTAGTTATATATTATAGACTTAGAGAAAGAGACCTTCTAAAAACCTTAAAATGTATTACTGGCACGCGAAACCTTAAATTAGAGTGAATAAATGAAGACTCGGCACACCACTTCTGAAAGGTTGCCAATCCCTGTAATAGATGTTTATAAAATAATGACTGATATGGAAAAAGTAAATAAGAAAGTGTTATTTACTTCTTCTCATAACAAAAGAACTAGGGATCACCACATTAAATTAATAGACAGCAGGTTTAAAACAAACAAAAGGAAGTATTTTTTCACACAGTGCACAGTCAGCCTGTGGAACTGCTTGCCAGAGGGTTGTGAAGGCCAAGGCTATATCAGGGTTCAAAAAAGAACTAGATAAGTTTATGGAGGATAGGCCCGTCAATGGCTATTAGCCAGGCTGAGCAGGGATGGTGTCCTCACTTGTTTGCCAGAAGTTGGGAATGAGTGGCAGGGGATGAATCACTTGATTACCTGTTCTGTTCATTCCCTCTGGGGCACCTGGCATTGGCCACTGTTGAAAAACAGGATACTGGGCTAGATGGACCTTTCTGACCCAGTATGGCCATTCTTATGTTCTAGAAATGCCAAAATAAGTTGGGGTCTGAGGGGTGGGAGGGGTTTAGAATGCTGTGCAGTTTCTATTGCCATCTGTTGATGATAAATAAAGACTCTGCATAAATCAGTCATGGCTCCCTCACTCAAAAGTAATATGCTCATCTGATCTATCTACCTATCTATTCTAGAATTTTGTTTGAGCTCCCTCACCACTGTAAATTATAATACCGAGCTGTTCTATAGTAATTTTCATCTCTAGATCTCAAAGTGCTTTACAACGTATCATTATCAACAGACGGGCAAACTGAGTCACAGAGAGGAAGTGACTTGCCCAAAGTCATCCAGCAGGCCAGTGGTAGCAACAGGACCAACCCAGTCATATTGCCACCATAGTATCTGAGCTCTGATCTCAAGTATATCTCATATATAAAACCTTTATATATAAACAACAAAAACTTGATTTTTTTTTATTTCACAACTTCTCTCTATATATATGTCTTATATATCTGTGTGTATGTGACTAACATGATTGCCTTAGCTGGAACAATGGCCTCAACTGAATTATCTTTGGAAGTCTCCCATCAAAGTACTAACTGAGCCTGACCCAACTAACTTGGCCTGACCAGCTTGACTTTTGAACTGTGTTAATCTTGTCATAAGGAACAAAATAAACAGGCTTGGACACAGTTAGCATTTGAATAGGAAAAGCCAATTTAGGCAGGAAGTGATGTTCATGATTTATTAGGTTGAAAGCTTTCCTCTGAGTCAGTACTGAACTAGTGCCTCAGTATGGTGTTGCTGGATACTGTTCTCCTGGAGGTGATTTCTTACAGCTGAGATGTAATACTGAGGACCTCAACATCTATGGTTATGTAAAATCCCTACCGCACTAAAAAATGAATAAATAAATGAATAAATAAAAAGTAGGGATGTTAATTCCAATGTCTCTTGTCAAATTCCAGTGAAAATATTTTAAAAATAAATTCTTTACCTTCTATCCTGAATTGTTGTGTAATGTGTCTGTGCACTGGTAATAGTTGCTTTGCTTAACCTATGAGAGACCGGGATTTCAGAGACAGAGGGTACGTCTACACTACAGGATTATTCTGATTTTACATAAACCGGTTTTATAAAACAGATTGTATAAAGTCTAGTGCACGCGGCCACACTAGCACATTAATTCGGTGGTGTGCGTCCATGGTCCGAGGCTAGTGTCGATTTCCGGAGCGTTGCACTGTGGGTAGCTATTCCGTAGCTATCCTATAGTTCCTGCAGTCTCCCCCGCCCCTTAGAATTCTGGGTTGAGAGCCCACTGGCTGATGGGGCAAAAATCATTGTCGCAGGTGGTTCTGGGTAAATGTCGTCAGTCATTCCTTCCTCCGGGAAAGCAACGGCAGACAAATCATTTCACACCCTTTTTCCCTGAATTGCCCTGGCAGATGCTATAGCACGGCAACCATGGAGCCCGTTCAGCTTTTTTTTTTTTTTTACAGTCACCATATGTACTGGATGCTGCTGACAGAGGCGATACTCCAGCGCTACACAGCAGCATTCATTTGCTTTTGCATGATAGCAGAGACAGTTATCAGTCGTTCTGCACCGTCTGCTGCCGATGTAAATTGGAAATGAGATGACGGTTATCTGTCGTTCTGTACTGTCTGCTGCTATCATGGGTGCCCCTGGCTGAGATCGGCTGGGGGCACAAAGGCAAAACGGGGAATGACTCCAAGTCAATCCCTCCTTTATGGTTTCTAAAAATAGAGTCAGTCCTGCCTAGAATATGGGGCAAGCGTGCTAGAGAACCAGTGTATCAGAGAGCACAGCTGCTCCGTGCCAGATCCCGCAGAAATGATGGGCTGCATGCCATTCATTGGGGGTGCCCCTGCAACAACCCCACCTGTTGCTTCCCTCCTCCCCCAACCTTCCTGGGCTACCGTGGCAGTGTCCCCCCCATTTGTGTCATGAAGTTATAAAGAATGCAGGAATAAGAAACAGTGACTTGTTAATGAGAGAAAATGAGGGGGAGGCAGCCTCCCTCTGCTATGACAGTCCAGGCAGGACATTAAGCGGTGCGGGGGAGAGGAGCCCAGCATGCCACTGCTATGACAGTCCAGGCAGGACAGAATCTTTTTTTACACAGGAAAGAGAGTGGGCTGATGGAGCTCAGCCCCCAGTTGCTATGATAAGGATGGTTACCAGCCTTTCTGTACCATCTACTGGGAATGACCGAGAATAATTCCTATTTTCACCCAGGCGCCCCAGGCCAGCCTCACCTGAAGCCAGCCAGGAGCACTCACGGGTTGATAACCAGGACGGCTACCAGTCCTACTGCAACGTCTGCCACCGAGCAGGGGAGAGAAGTGGATACTGCTCTTCACTGCTGCAGCATCGCGTCTACTAGCAGCATTCAGTAGACATAGGGTGACATTGAAAGAAGTCAAGAAACTATTTCTTTCCCTTTTCTTTCACATGGGGGGGGGGAGTAAATTGACGAGCTATTCCCTGAACCACACCGGACAATGTGTTTGAACCTACAGACATTGGAAGCTCAGCCAAGAATGGAAATACTTTTTGGAGACTGCTGCGGACTGTGGGATAGCTGGAGTCCTCAGTACCCCCTCCCTCCCTCCATGAGCGTCCATTTGATTCTTTGGCTTTCTGTTATGCTTGTCACGCAGCACTGTGTAGCCTGGAGATTTTTTTCAAACGCTTTGGCATTTCGTCTTCTGTAACGGAGCTCTGATAGAACAGATTTGTCTTCCCATACAGCAATCAGATCCAGTATCTCCCGTACGGTCCACGCTGGAGCTCTTTTTGGATTTGGGACTGCATCACCACCCGTGCTGATCAGAGCTCCACGCTAGGCAAACAGGAAATGTAATTCAAAAAGTTTGCGGGGCTTTTCCTGTTTACCTGGCCACTGTATCCGAGTTCAGATCGCTGTCCAGAGCGGTCACAATGATGCACTGTGGGATACCGCCCGGAGGCCAATACCATCGATTTGCGACCACACTAACCCTAATCCGATATGGTAATACCGATTTTAGCACTACTCCTCTCGTTGGGGAGGAGTACAGAAATCGATTTAAAGCGCCCTTTATGTCGATATAAAGGGTCTTGTAGTGTGGATGGATGCACCGTTAAATCGGTTTAACTCTGCTAAAATCGGTATAAACACGTAGTGTAGACCAGGCCAGATTAAATTAAATAGGTTGCATGAAGTTTGAAAATAACTTTGGCCTCTTTTTGGATCAAAGTCAGCAAATCTAAGAACATCAGATATACATTCTAAGATCATTACTGTGACTTCTTCATGTTTCATAGGGAAACAATAGAATGCAGTTTTAACTTTTTTTAATTCACATTTCTAAAATAAAATGATATTGTATTGTGTCCATCCCATAACTTCTCTATAAATAAAATGTAGAGAATACATGGATTTTAGTTTAGTTTTTCTTACTTCAACCTAGTTTTATTTCTTGTATTAAAATCTGTGTGTATTTCAGAGATAATTTATAAAATGTATTTGATTCTTTATAACAGAAATCTGATTCACCCTGGCTATGTTTTCCAGCTGTCTTTGCTTTGTCATTTAACTAGTTTTTAACTTTTGTATGTGTGAATCAGTTCTGTTTCATGGGAACTTTAGACCACCTGTGGTGAAAGAATAAGACACAAATTGGTTGTGACATGAAACAGGATATAAATTCCCCAAACCTGTTTATAAGGGGTCTTATTTTTCTTTATGGTGTGTTAGCAGCACTAATCCATCACATGTTTGCATTTCAAACACAAGAAACAGGAAAATGATCTAAAAGACTGAAACTGAAGGAAATTTCTGCATGGAGGAATTCTCATTCAGCCAGCTTCTAGTATTTGTAGTCTCTTTGCCTTTGAACTCCTGGTTAAGGCAAATTGAACACACACTACATTACACTGTAGATTCTAGTCGCTGGGGGAATTATGTATGCATAACCTAGTTATATCAAAGAAATGTGCAATCAAAATAGAGGATAAATTTGTATTACATCTGTGTGACACAACCCCATATAACTGTATCATTAATGAGTTTTCGCTGTAAGATTTATGAGACTTATTAAAGCATGGCACTAATAATTATACAAGGTAACTTTTTAAAAGATGTCATAGGAAAGAGATTCTAAGAGCTAACTAGCCATTCAGTTAGCAATGCACAGAAATCTGACCTAAATAACCAGGAAAAAAAGGTTGTATTTTGTTTATCATTCTAAAATACTATTCCAAGTTTAGCCCAGTAATAAAATACCTGTGAGCCATGTGTAATTAAGAACAGAAAATATGAAAAGGCAACATTTGTTGAAGTACTTGAAATTCAGCTGTTAAAACAGGGACTCTAGTTTACATTTTCTGAATAATGTCTTAGAGTTAAGTGGTGTTTTGGACTTAAAGGTGTTTAAATTTCATAAATGTAGTTAATTTATAATGATAGGTCTGGCTAAGAAGTGGAATTCCACTATTCTTATACAGTTTATTGATGCCTGTTTGGTCATAATGGGAATTTTTCACACTAAACCTTTGCAACCAAAGACACTGAAACACATCTGTCTCTGCAGAAATGTTGCACTATAAGAAGTAAAAATGTGATCCTGTAGTCCTCATGCAGATAAAATTCCCATTTACTTGAAGACTGCAAGGAACAATTGTAAAGAAATCAAGATGTAAACACTGAATCATTCATTTGTGAATGTCACAGAGCTAATCATCCGATCTTATACAGAGCCCCTCTGCTGAGATATTTCCATTATATGCTGTAAACTGGTGCAACTGAACTGATGCAAATGGTGCTATGGCTACTGCACATTTGATTACATTCAGGGCTTAAATTCAACTGGAGCTGTCCAGAGCCCAGCTCCAATAAATATATTCACAGCTCTGGGGGACCACAAGCTGGTTTCAGGGGGTCCAGAGGGCCCTGCAGCTGAAGCAGGGTGCACCTCCCACAGGAATGAAGAACCAAGCCCCAGCACACCTCCTGTGGGGTGGAAACCCCCAGCCCCAGCACCTCCTGCAATGCTGAAGCCTTGACTTCTAGTGCTCAGGGCCGGTTTTATGATCCGCTGGGCCCAACTGGAGTACTTGGCAGTGGTACGGGGCTTCAGCTGCTCCGGGTCTTTCGTGGCACCGAAGAACCCCCCCGCTGCCAAAATGCCACCGAAGACCCCCAGAGCAGGGCCCCCTTAGGCGCGGGGCCCTCTTTGGCGCAGAGCCCGATTCCAGGGAAATGGGAGAATTGGCATAAATTCGGCCCTGCTGGTGCTCCCCAGCCACCCCTGTGAGACTAAAGCCCTGAGACCCCTGCCCTAAGCTGAAGCCCGGAGCCCCGCCATCTCACAGGGCAGAAGCTTTAATAAAAATAATTACGTGACAATTTATTTTTGTGAATGCTGTGCAATTTATTTTTGTGGTAATTATTGGAAATTAACATATTTACGTACTGAATATGGAGAGCAGACGACAGATACGGGCAGCTGACGCAGAATGTAAGCAAGCACATCTTTCTGATGTAATCAACAAGGGCGAAGGTCCTTAGATAATCACACCTGATTTATGTGTATGGTTAACTTCTGTGTACAGTACTCAATTCCCCAGCATGAGTCCAAAAAATTAAATCACTGTTTTTCACAAGAAAAAGGAAACTCTGATTCAGAGGCCAGTGGGGAAGTTAATGGCACTGTTGTTTGTCAGGATGAAGAGGCAGTACAGAGCATCCCTGATGAGCAAGAAGAACGTGACGATAAACTGGAACGTGGTGGGAGTGACCTACTGCTGTGTTAATCAGACAGCCAAAAAAATGTTTTTTTGGTGAAAAAAAAACTTGTGACTAAATGTTAGAAAAGGTAATCTGGGTTGCAACATCTGTGCAAAAGTACAGTCTCTCAGAATTATGAGCAGAGATTAAAGCTTGGGCTAATTCTGATGTTTCAAGGTATGGGAACAGCAAATGAAAACAAATGACGTCTCTGAGGAAAAAGATCTATGAGCACAAAGTTTCAGAGTCACAAAGCTGCAGAAAATAGAGGGAAGCAGAGAAAGATATATTGATAGTATGTCAAATGCCAGGGCAGTCACAGCATATTGAAGCTATGTGAGGAGTATTCCATGCTGTGTGCAAACTGGCAAAACAAAATTGTCCCTCCTACAATTTTGAAACAGAAATTGATATGCAGAAGTTAAATGGACTAAATATGGGGTGAATTCTTCACTCAAACGTCATCTGCACTAACATACAGCAGCACATTCTGGAGGAAATGAAGAAAAAAATATTTAAAAATATAATATCTCATAAGTGCAAAATCACAGTGACGATTGATGAGTTAACTACTTTGAGCCAGGCTTCCACTCTTATCACCTACATACGATTTGCAACGGAGGAGATGAAGGAGCCTACGAACGTGTTTGTTGACCTAATCGAGCTTCCAGCTGTTGATGCCTCAATCATTGCCAGAATCTTGCTGCACAAGTTGGATGCAATGGGATTCACGGAGGCTTATGGTACTTAAAGGAACACTTGGAGACTCTTGCTTGTGCTGGAGCCACAGTCACACTAGGTCAGAAAAGCGAAGTGGCTGCTACAGCTGCGTTTTCCAAAGGTAATTGCCTGGCACTGCTCCGCCCACTGACTGGAACTCTCTGTTCATGAGCTCATGCAGGATGTTCATGGAGTCAACCACTTTAAAGTATTTATAGACAAACTGTACTATGTGCAATGCCTCCCCTAAAAGCGCAAGAGAACTTCAAGAATGTGCAGCATTTTTGCATGTAAAAATCTTGAAAATTGGGTGCTTTCTGGGAACGCGATGGATTGCATCAAGTAGCTGTGCAATGAAAGCTGTCTGGCAGAACTGGTCCTGCTAGTGAAGGCAGGGGGCTGGACTCAATGACCTTTCGAGGTTCCTTCCAGTTCTAGGAGATTGGTATATCTCCAATTATTACCTTTATTACTTATTACCTTAATTACTGTGCTGTCTTTCTTCACTTCCAGCAGTCAGCAGAAGCACAAGATGAAGAAAAAGACATACTTTCTGATGCTCTTCTAAAGTTAGCGGAACTCTCACTTGAGCCACAGTTTAGGGAAATCAATATCCAAAGTGCACAAGACAAAATTATGAGGCAGATTTGTGTTTTTGATCAGAGAGTGCAAGAACCCGGGGAGCAAGAGAGGCTTGCATGGGAAGCTGAAGCTGCGATGGAATTTCAGGGAATGGCGCTGGACACAAACACAGGAGGCATCATGTCAATCAGCTGATCCCAATTCTACAGAAGTTTGGCAAACCAGCTGCAGCATAGGCTCATAGACAAAATGGATGAGCAACTTGCTGCTGATGTCAAAGTTCTATATCCTAGGAACTGGCCGCAGGATGCCGCCGTACTCCATGGAGAACGTGAAGTCAAGGCTCACTGCCATAAGTTGCAATTGGATGAGAGAGTGGCAGTGTGTGGGTTCAGAGAATACAAGGACGGTCACCAGAAGGCAATGCCAGCTCCTGTAAAATTTCTTTTAAAGTGCTTCAGTACCATACCGACATAGGTGCTGACTCCATGGGTGCTCCAGCCAAGCTCCCACACTCCTCCCAGCATCTCTCGCTCACCTGCAGCCCCGCTGATCAACTCCTCCCTCTCCCAGTGCCTCCTGGCCACTGAAATCAGCTGTTCTGTGGCAAGCAGGAGGTGCTGGGAGGATGGGGGGAGGAGCAGGGATGGGATGCTCTTGGGGAAGGGTGCAGAAGGAGGCAGGGAAGAAGTGGGGCAGGGCAGAGTGGGGGCAGGAAGAGGCGGGGTGGGGCTTAGGGAAAGGCATGGAGTGGGGGCAGGGCCAGGGAAAAGCAGGTACAGGAAGAGGTGGGGATTTGGAAGCAGGGTTGGAGTGGGGTTTGGGCCTGGGGTGGGGATGGGTGTGTCAAGCACCCCTCCCTCCCCTGGTAAAGAGGAAATCAGCACCTATGCATACTAATCACATCAATTGAATGTGAATGGGGTTTCTTGCACATGAACATAATCATGACCCTTTTGCGATCATCTCCGAAAGTGCTGACCATATCAACGCTCCTTTTTTCATTAGCTTGGCAGGACAGACTTGCACAATGTTCAATGCTGAGACGTATGTGAGAACAGGAAAAGAAGACATGCCGTAACTGATCTGAGGAGCAAGGTCAGGGAAGAAAAAAGTATGAAAAAACATGATACAACTGTGGAGCCTCCTCAAGTAGCTTTTTGTTTGTCTAGTAGGTGGAGGTGTGGGGAGCTCTGGGAAATACTTTCTGAGAATTTAAGCCCTGATTAAGTTGATTTACTGAATGCTGGTTAGTTGAAACTTCTGGGTAACTGAGGCTCATGAATATTTCCCAGGGCCATATTCCACTCTTCAGTGGCCTCCTGGTCCCCCAAGCCTTCAGTGAAAAGAATGCCAACTTACCAAAGAGTGGCTGCTTTGAAGGTTGCGCTCTGAGGGTCCCATGCTCAGAACACAGTGAAGACTGACCAGTTTTGCAGAATGGGGATTTAAAAAGATTGTGCTAGATCGAGCCTGGTCTTTAGTACTTGTAGTGCATGTTGGCCTTCGTTTTCATTATGTTCTAAGCTGGAGGAGCCTCCAAACTGCTATCATCATATATAGAAGGCAGCCAGCAGACTTTAAAATCTCTGCCCCAAGGTTACCATGGAAGATTTCACATTCTGCTTAAGCAAATGCTCTGATATTTTGCAAAACCCCTGTTTCCAAAAGATTTCAGTTTCACTGTGAAATGATTAGCTGGAATGAGAGCAGCAAAACAAGGACATTGGACTTCAGAAAGGCAGATTTCAACTGACTCTGAGAAATAGTAAGCAAGGTCCCATGGAACGACCAGTTAGGAAGAAAAGGAATCAAAGGGGGCTGGCAGTTCTTAAAAGGATGTAACACTAGAGGTTCAACATCAAGCAATTCCAACACAGAGAAAGATAAGAAGAGTCACTGGAGGCCAATGTGGCTCCACAAAAAGCTTTTTAGCAATCTGAAAACCAAAAGGAATACATACCGGAAATAGAAGGAGGGGCATGTCACCAAGGAAGTATACATGGGAATAGCGCGAGCATGTAGGGACAAAATCAGGAAAGCCAGGGCAAAGAGTGAGTTACAGCTGGCAAGAAATGCTAGAGACAACAGGGAGGGGTTATTCAAATGCATAAGACAAAAAAGAAAGATCAAGGATAGTGTGGGTCTGCTGCTCAGTGGAGAAGGTGGGCTGGTAATGGAAGATGATAGGAAGGCTCAGAGTCTACTTTGCTTCAGTCTTCTCTAAAAAAAAAACTTGACCGGATGACTAGCGACATTACCATAGACAATAAAGGAGGAGGGATGCAGATTGGGATAAGTAAAGAAGACATCGGAGATTTTCTGAACAATTTGAATGAATTCAAATCAGTGGGGCTGGATGCTATTCAAAGCTACTGACTGAATTAGCTGAAGAAATCTCAGAGCCAATGGCAATAATAATTACAAACTCATGGATGCTAGGAGGGATCCTGGAAGACTGGAGAAAGGTTAATATAGTGCCTAACTTTAAAAGGAGGAGTAGGGAAACTATAGACCAGTCAGCCTGACTTCTATGCCTGAAAAGCTACTAGAGCAATATAAAAAACATTCAGTTTGCTAATACCTGGAGGATGAAGGGGTAATCACTAGCAGCCAGCATGAATTTCCTTCTTTGACAGCGTAACTGATTTGGTGGATTGGGGGAATGTGGTAGACATAATATATCTGGACTTCAGCAAGGCTTTTGACACAGTCCTACATGACATTCTGATATGTACGCTGGAGAAATGCGAGCTCGACAGAACCACCATTAAGTGGATACATAATTCCTTAAACAACCAAACAGAGTAACTATTAATGGAATGATGTCGGGTTGGAGGGAGATCTCTAGTGGGGTTCCACAAGGATCTGTTCTGGCTCAAGTGTTGTTTGGATCTTTATTAATTAAGTGGATGTAGGTATAGAGAGCATACTGATCAAGTCTGCAGATGACACAAAGCTAGGGGTATTGCCAATACTTTGGAGGATAGAGCTAAAATTCAGAAGGTTCTTGGATAAATTGGAGAACTGGGCTATAGACAACAAAATGAAATTCAACAAAGACAAATGTAAGATGCTACACTTAGGGAAGGAAAACCATACACACAAATACAGAATGGGGGGAAACTGACTTGGCAGCAGCACTGCTGAAAAGTATCTGGGAGTTGTGGTGGATCACGACCTCAACATGAGTCAGCAATGTGATGCTGTTGCAAAAACAAATGCAATTTTAAGTTGCATTAACAGAGGCATAACATACAAGTCATGGGAGGTGATAGTACTGCTCTACTTAGCACTGATTAGGCCTCAGCTGGAGTACTGTGTCCAGTTTTGGTCACCAATGTATAGGAAGGATGTAGAGAAACTGAAAAGGATCCAGAGGCAAGTGACAAAGATCATCAAAGGGATGGAATGCAAGCACAGGTTCTGGCATGCTGCAATGAAACTAATTTTCCTTTTCCTTTGTACTCTTTGACATAACACTCCGCTTTGCATTCTTATTTGGGAGGGCACCATACAGCCGCAACAGGTTGGTGACCAGCTATGCTATTGATGTGATGCGCTAGGGATAGACAAGATTAAAATAAACACACACACAAATCCTATAGCCTCCATATATAGAGGAGCTCAAGGGATTTGTAGGTTGTTGCTGCAAAATCAGTACAGGGGATCATTAGTCAAGTAAGAAATCCTGGGTTAACCTTTGCTCTTTTACACCACTGTGAATCCAGAGTAATGCAGAATTCTTGAAGTGGCTTCTCTGTCATTGTGGAGCCTCTGCCCATCTTTGAGCAGTGATGGTTCCTGCTTGTTGTATCACACTCCAGGGTACTCTGAGAGTTTTCAGAAGCTTTTTTGACCTTCATTTTTCCCTCAAAAAAACCCAAACAAGCAAATAGCATCTCTTTAAAGCTAATGCAGCTACTTCATTGCTTTGGTGTAAATTCAACTATGATCAAATTTGAGGATGACAGCAAAACTGATATGGTAGGAAACATGCAGAGTACAAGGGGGAAATACCTGTAAAATGACCTGGAGTTTACAACAAGAAGCTGCAAGCAATAGAGGGATTTATAAATGTAAAGTTCTACACCCAGGGAGAAGAAACAAGCATCCAGAATGAAAAATGTAGGGATATATCCAAGCAAATACAGCTGTCACAGTAAGCAAAACTTACTGTCTCCTTAATACTATTCTACCATTACTTTTTATTTAATCATAATAAATATATTTTGATAGAGAAAATTGTATTAGGAGTAGGTATCTGGAGGGATGGTATTCCACAGTCTGAAAGAGGTTAAAATGTAATGTGATGCATGTAATGTTCTAGCTAGATTAGTGATTCTTAGACTGCCTAATGTACAGCGTATGAAGTGTATCCTCTTTTATTTACATTTAAAGGTTCTTTTCATTGGAGACTCAACTAACAGAGGGATAATGTACTATCTGATTGAAAGAGTGAATGAGACCCTTCAGGAATGGCAAAAGGCTCATGACATTAAATTTTATCATAACATAAATGATGGGAAAACATTTATCAGTTACTCCTACTACCCCCAGTTTTGGATCAATGTAAACCAGCGGCCAACGTTTGAAAAAGCGCTAGAACAGCTGTTACAAAGGTACAGTATAACTTCTATTGATGGGTTGTTTGTATTCTTCTTCCATTCACGAATGTGTTTAACAGACCTGTACCATTAAAATCAGTAAAGAATTAAGCACAAGATGTACTGGCCATATTGTGTGGTTAAAAAATAGTCAAATGACATCACACATCCGATCAGGATGCCAAATACATTTCATTTAAATGTAATGTTATGCTGTAAAAATGTTTACCATCTGTTTTAATGCTACATGTGGTGTGCTTTTTTTCTTGGTTTCAGATCACATCCTCTTGAGAACACAGACCAGACGGTATTAGTTGTGGGTGGTGTTCAGTGGCTTAATTCCAATCACCTGCAAATTATTCAAAAGGTGCTGAAGAGGTAAAGTTTAGTGCTATACGTTTCTATTATCCCATGTAAAACATTGATATGATAAATTACAACCACCAAACTTAACCAGTAGTTTCACATACAAACATTTCATTTTTTTCATCATTGTACATTTAAATCTGATGTTAAAAAAAATAATTTTGTAATGTGTCTTCATAGATCTGTAAATAAAATGCATGTGCTTTATTTCACTTGTTAAACAGGGAAAATCTATCAAATATCCTGGTAGTTATCAAATCCATAGGAATGGGCTTTCATCTACCAGTGGATGGGATACATTCTTTATCGCAGGTGAGTCAGATTTTGACTGCATTCCCATGAAATGCTTACTGTCTAACTCAGGGGTCAGCAACCTTTCAGAGGTGGTGTGCCAAGTCTTCATTTATTCGTGGTAATTTAAGGTTTTGCGTGCCAGTAATACATTTTATATTTATAGGGGCCGGCGGTCAGAACCCCAGACTGGCAGCAGGCTGAGTGACTCAGCCAGCTGCCGGTCTAGAGTTCCGTCCACGGGCCCCTATCAGCTGGGGTCCCGGCCACTGGCCCCACTTAGCCCACTGCCAGCCTGGGGTTCCGTCCATCCAGGCTGGCAGCAGTGTGCCACAGTAAATCAGCTTGTGTACTGCCTTTGGCACCTGTGCCATAGGTTGCTGATCCCTGGTCTAACTGATGATTTTGCTATCTCTTTAAAATACATTACCACCTGTGCTGAGCAAGCTTTAAATGGACCAGCGAGAGAGAAACATTTGTATTTGTAATATGGTTTGCTGATATGGACTTGTGCCAATTACCCTTATTTCATGGATTCCACAGCACTCAGAGCTCCGTTCAATGCTTCATACTACACTGATTGTTCCAGGAACTAGAAGCACCTACATTATTATACATAATGCCAGTTTGCAGAGCTGAGTGGGAGACAGATTGCTCCAGCTACATGGATAGTTGAACCTCCCCAGTCTCCCTTTCTACAGGGAGGTGGTGATTAATGAGACAGGTTCATTGGTACACCATTGGCTACTTTGCACTGCTCTCCATAAATCCAGCTTAACCAGCCAAATCAGTGTAGGCTTTTTTGCATCACCAGAACATTGCAAGGCAACTGGAATGTCCTAGTGAACCTGGGCCTTTAAATGTGTGTTAATAGTGTCAGATGGTTATTCTAAATAAGGTCAAAAGCACCCACAGTGGCAGAGGGATACATTTTTTTACTATGTTGGTTATAAATTACCATAGATAATAGTGTGTGGATGATAACTCTCACTTTGGTAAAAGACATAAGTAATGATAGCTCCTCCCTCAAGGATCTTAGTCTAACAGAAACAGATAAGACAATAAGAGGTGTTAACTTAAAACCATTCTTTTGTCATAATCATGATTATCATGTCTTCCCGGTTCTGTAACATTTGAGGGATGAGGGGAAGAGATGAGGGACTCTGAAGGAGAGAACAAGACCTGGGTTGGGTCAATCACAAAAATTCATTTTGGGTGCAGTTTTGAGGGATGGACCCTCTTCCTTAACCAGTGTAGTCCTGGAGGCAGGGCAGAGGAGTGGAAGCTGGAAGACCTAAGTGCTATTCCCAGTTCTGCCAACGGCTTTCTGCATGACTGTAGGTCTGCCAGATAAACTATCTCTCTCTCTCTCTCTCTCTCTCTCTCTCTCTGTGTTTCCCTATCTGTAAAGTAGAGGTGTTATTGTTCACCCTTCTTTGTAAAGTGCTTTGACAGCAACAGCTGAAAAGCAATAGATTATCCCTAAATATGGCTGTTTATAGTCAGAACACCTTGATTTTTTTTCCAGTTCTGCTACTGACTCAGTGTGACCTAGGCAAGTCAACTGTCTCTGCTCCAATGTACTCATCTGTGAAATGAATGTAATTGTCATGGAGGGGGTTATTCCATTTTAGGGGGAAAATGAGTGGACACAGGAACAAGAGCAACAAAACTGTCCCAGTCTACCTTTATTTGGTTCCTCTCTTTAGTTAGCCGTGTCATGTATTGGAATAGAAATGAGGACTGGGTGGGAAAACCAACATAATTTGGGCCTAAAATAGGTAAGGGGAAGAAGGATGGGCCAGTGGTTGGGGCACTGGCCTGGGAATATGGAAGATCCAGTTTCAATTCCCTGCTCTGACACAGACATTATGTGTGACCTTGGCAAGACACTTAGCCTCTCTGTGGCTCAATTCCATATCTGTACAAGAAGGGTCCAAGAGGAGACAGGCACCACCAGGATAAAACCACTAACTAAAACATCATGAAAAATGATGCCTCTAATTCAGTCACAGAATATATACAAGATAGGTAAGATAAGACCCTGAAAAAAAGCCTTCTCAGGGAAAACTTTGTGGTTTGGTTTTATTTATTAGTCAGCAAATCCTCAGAACTCTGGGAAACAATCTGATTTAACTGCAGTCCATTGTTACTGCTTCTGTCCAAACATTCCTCTTATTTTCAGTATCTGAATCTCAAGCCAATTCCCTAGCATGGTTTGAGTGCATTGGACAAGAGGATTACCCCGCCTCAGCTCAAAAACCTCTCTGTCTGAGGTTGCTATACAATGTAAAATGCAGTCACTTGACAACTTACAGCTAATGTTTTCTATTCATGGCCTCCCTGCCATGTCTTGACAAATGCTAGGCTGCTCTTCAGTGTTGCTAATTTGAGGGGACTGTCACAGAATCCTTGGGCAATGCTCTGGAACTGCTCCCCACCAAGCCAGTCAGGACTTCGGGGAACCTCTTCTCCCTTGGAGCAGACTTGTTCAGGGCAAGAAGCTCACACGTCTTCACCTCCTGGGTCTCTCCTTGGAGCATTCAGCATCCTCTGCCCCTCTGTGCGCTTCCCACAGTGAGCCCGCCCCAGCGGGGTCCTGGGGAAGCCACAGGGTCCTGCACCCCCACTTTGCAGTCAGATGTGACTCTCAGCCAGCCAGTAAAACAGAGGTTTATTTGATGACAGGAACAAGGTCTAAAACCGAGCTTGTAGATACAGCGAACCGGACTCTTCGGCCGGGTCCATTCTAGGGGCAGCTCCAGCCTAACAACCCCTTCCAGCCCCTCCTCTCTGCTCAGCTCCTTTTCCGGGCCAGGAGGTCACCTGATCTCTTTGTCTCCAACACCTTCAGTTGGCACCTTTGCAGGGGAGGGGCCCAGGCCATCAGTTGCTAGGAGACAGAGTGTCAGGCATTTAGGTGCACCGGCCCTTGCTCTGCCAGATACTTAAGAACTGCCATGGGGACACTGAAGCACCAACACAGTATTCAGAGAAAACATTAAGAACATTCCCAGTTCGTCACAGGGACTCATGGAACTGCAGAATGTGACAACTCCTGTTAAAGACAATGGTCTCAAACACCTGTGATTTTTAAGCCAAACGTCTTTTACTGGACAATAAATACTTTATAATAGCTTTATAATGCAATAACTACTTGCATCCGGGGAAGTGGGTATTCACCCACGAAAGCTCATGGTCCAATATGTCTGTTAGTCTATAAGGTGCCACAGGACTCTTTGCTGCTTTTACAGATCCAGATTAACACGACTACCCTTCTGATACTTTATAATCACTGCTTGTCATAAACAGATAGTTAAGGGTTAATGTTCTTTTACCTGTAAAGGGGTAACACCAGTAACCTGAAACACCTGACCAGAGGACCAATCAGGAAACAAGACTTTTTCAAATCTGGGTGGAGGGAAGTTTTGGGTGTGAGTTCTTTGTTCTTTGTCTTGGGTCTGACCCTCTCAGCTCTGAGAGTGATTTTTCTATCTCCTGGCTTTCTAATCTTCTGTTTCCAAGTTGTAAGTACAAGGATAGTAAGACAATAGGTTTATATTGTTTTCTTTTGTATTTACATGTGTGTAGTTGCTGGAATGTGTTAAATTGTATTCTTTTTGGATAAGGCTGTTTATTCATTTTTTTCCTTTAAGCAATTGACCCTTTATATTGTCACCTTAATAAAGAGACTATTTTTAATGTCTTTTTCTTTCTTTTTTATATAAAGCTTTCTTTTTAAGACCTGTTGGAGTTTTTCTTTAGTGGGGACTCCAGGGAATTGAGTCTGCAGCTCACCAGGGAATTGGTGGGAGGAAGAAGTCAGGGGGGAAATCTCTTTGTGTTAGATTTACTAAGCCTGACTTTGCATACCCTCTGAGTGAAGGGGAAGAGAGATTAGATCTCTCGGTACTTGTGTTTCAAGGACTGGAAGCAGGGAATCTCCTAGGGTCATCCAGGGAGGGGAGCCTGGGAGGAAGTAACAAGGAAACAAGGGGAGGGGGTTATTTCCCTTTGTTGTAAGACTCAAGGCATCTGAGTCTGGGGGTCCCACAGGGAAAGTTTTGGGGAGACCACAGTGAGCTAGGCACTGTATAATTCCTAGCTGGTGGCAGCGATACCAGGTCCAAGCTGGTAACTAAGCTTGGAGGTTTTCATGCTAACATCCATATTTTGGACGCTAAGGTCCAGTCTGGGAAGAAATGTTATGACACTGCTCTACAGCCAAAATGCTTCTGAAATAAATGTAGTCCAACTTTACTAATTCTGGGTCACTGAGAACGAAAATGATGCTTACAATTGTTGATTGGCTCTAGTTTTCAAGATATGCTATTGGGTCAGTATATACGACCCTTGACTTGGGAATGGCGGAGGATAAGTGAGTTATAAAGGGAAAGGATCTCAATTTAAACCAGAAATGACTAAAATACATATTTGACTGGATCTGTGAATAAATCTATGACTGGGTTTGGACAGTACTTGCTTTTTAGGCAAAACAATGAATGATGCAATCTGAAGCTGGTATTGCATCATACATGATATGAATTGCATCATGTTATTCCTAGAAGTCATGGATGGTGCAATCATAAGGAAGCTTACATCACTCTGCTGAACAAATTGCCCTATATCAGCTCTAGAAATCATACAGTGTCGTGCTCTCTTATTTGTCAGTGTTTGATTTTGCAAAGGGACACATTTCTGTTTAGCCAAAGTGAGCAGAGATGCCTCGTACTTGTGTGAACAGTGCAGATAACTTCTGCTATGTTCGTGGTGAAGTGACTTTTGCATCACAAAAGCACAGTATAACCACTCTGGTTAAGAAAGCCTATCACCTTTATTTTGGCTGCAAAATTGGAGATCAGGACAAGGGGTGGGCCCCACACATATGCTGCAACACTTGTGCAACAAATCTTGGCCAGTGGTTGAACAGGAAAAGGAAATCTATGCCTTTTGCAGTGCCAATGATTTGGAGAGAGCCAGATCATACCAGCAATTGTTACCTCTGCATGGTGCCTCCTGTTGGGAAAGGTGTGTCAAAGAAGAAAAAGTGGACTGTGCATTATCCAAACATTCCATCAGCTATACGCCCAGTACCCCATGGAGAAGGACTGCCGGTTCCTGATGCACCAGAATCATTCTCACTTGAGTCAGACGAGGAAGAGGATGAAACTTCTGGTCCTGAACCATCAATGTCACAGGACCCATATTTTCTCCCATCCTCCTCCTCTGAACCACACCTCATAACACAAGGTGAACTGAATGACCTTGTCAGAGATTTGGAACTACCCAAGAGTAAGGCAGAGCTGTTGGGCTTCAGACTACAGCAGTAGAATCTCCTGGCAGGCTATCAGGGCAAATGGAGCCCATCAATGCTTGCAGACTATTGCTGGACAGTGACAAGAGATGCTCCATTTAATGAATACAAGAGACAAGCCAAGAAGCACCGAGTAGACACTGAAGAGGACTAAACTATGTACATAATAGTTTTTTGCCTTTTGTTTCATAATAAATTTTATTTATAGAACCCTTTTGCTGATTTTTAAAGTGTTACATAAACAGGACAGGTGAAATATTATCATGTAAAGCCACCATAAACACATGAAAAGACCTAGATTTACAATTTATGATTAAAACTCTACTATCTACACAATATACATAGACATAAAATGTAAAAACTTAAATATCTTAGAAACAGTAGCCAATCAGTTGTTTTAATTGTCAGATTTGAATTCAGCACATCAAAATACATAATAAATAGCACATTTTATCTCTGAAGCAGACGACTTCTCAAAAATTGTAGGCCAGTGTATTAGGACCTTTAATGATTTTCACTTTAGTGTTAACGAAACTTAATTTCTTTCATAGGAGGGCTTTCACATATAATTTGCAAGTGCCAATTACTGTTGTATTAATTAATTGTAAAGCTTAATTCTTTTTAAAATCAGCCTGACTTCTTCATTGTACATGATATACTCTTTTGTATAAAGAAGAACTAATTCAATAATTTCGTTTTAGTCTTTGTATGCACCAATACATGTATTGAGAAATTGCTTCAAAATCTAACAAAGCCTTGGAGCACTAGCTATTTTCAATAATGCAATTGCTATAATTTGTGTAAAAAATAGTATAATTATTTCATTCAATATTGGCCCAATTCTGCAGTTTTGCCATTACTTTAGGATCAGATTCTGCTACCATTGAAATCAGTCAGTGTACTATACTACTGAATAACATTGATATTTTTTTGCTTTGGAATACAGACTGAAGTGCAAAATTTATGGAATGAAAATTTGGTTATTCTGGATACTGCAAAAAGATATGGCTATGAGGTGGTTGATACTTTCATCATCACAATGGGACGTTACAAAGAATTTCTGCAAGGGAAGTGCGGATGTCATTTCCATGAGGTAATCATTTATTGTTTATATTAGTCTCACTTAAGTATTTAAAAGAGGTTCTAACTGTCAGATGCTATAGTGAAAATATATACAGCATAGTGTATAGTAATGGATCAAAGGTAGACCTAAATAGAGCTTGAAAAGGTTTCTAATCCATGTGAAGATATATGCAGCTCTCCATGGAGGGAAACGGAAGCTGGGTAATGGTCAACGTTCAAATCCTCAAAGGTATTTAGGTACCTAACTCCCAATGGGTTAGGCACCTATATACCTTTAAGAATCTAGGTTCAAAGATAAAACAGTAATACCCTAAAAATGGAGTCCTATCCATGTAAACTCAGTGGAATCACAAAAGTGCTGTTCCAATCTAACTAATGGAAAGAGGTTTCTCTGTGCAGGGCTTTGGTTCCAGGCTCTGCACTGTATTATCTTGTTTCTTCTGGATCTGTTCAGTCTGCTTATTTCAATACTGTCACCATGCTCATAGACCTACCAGTTATTTGTCTCAAGTCTTCCTTAGTTGGTTTATTAACTTCACTCGTTCTGAATCTGCCACTGCATGTTCTCATGTGAGGGCGTGGGAGCTATGAGTATTTTGTTTGATTAGAACTTTCTTGTAGCAGGGTGTGTACAGGGAGAGGGGTTCCACTGGCAGAGTGGATGTGAGGAGGTACCAAAACTGCTTCTGTCTGTGTATAGTCTTACTTTTGGCCCTAGTTTTCTCTTCTGTTTGTATACCTGAAGGAATTCTCTTTTCCATTTTACACTTACTGGGCTAAATTCAGCTTTGTGATGGCACAGGTACAAGGTCTTGGCAATGGAAAACCAACCAGATGGGTTGCTGTAGTTGTGCAAAGGGTTTGTAGCTTCCCCTCCAGCAGAGAACTCAAGTGCTTCCAGTCACCCCAAAGAGTGAGTGATGCAGGCTGGGGAGGGAGCATGGCCAGGGTAGCTCATGTTCTTAGCAGCTGCCCCTGGCTGAAAACTGAACTGGCTTCCCTGGAAAACTGTGGGAAGGTCTGTAGCATACCACACCCTGCCCTGCTTAGTGAATCTCCCTGGCTGGCACAGAGAAATGTAATTAACTCATACCTCCTGGTGTCACCTGTACTGAATCTGGATGCAAGTGAATTAGCATCATTTCAGGCTATCACTTCAGCTAACAGTATGTCACCCCCTTTGAACCTTTTTGGTGTAGGGTTTGTGTTAGGACATGTTCAAAGTGTGCTGCATTCCATTGCCTCAAGGGACTGTTAGAAGCTGGTGCAATGTGGAACAGTCAGAGGAGCTCCAAGTTCCACCCAGGGTCAAACCGGCAAGCCGCAGAATTGGGAGGGGTGCAGGAGAATTGCATAAAGCCACCTGCATTCCAGTACACCTGAAGGCTTATTAACCTCAGGATGCTATACTGATCCCTGTTGTTTGAATTAATGCACTAAGGCTCAGTATTAAATAATTATTGAACCTGTGTATCCTGCATGAGCATCTAAGGAGCACCAAATAAACAGCTAAACCCTTGGCCTAACATTAACTATGCTCGTTGTAAAATGAGATGAGCGGCAGTTGAGGACAGTTTCTTCTTCAATTGTTTAGAGTCCTGCTTAGGAACTTCAAGGGAATCTTCTCAAGAAATTTCAGAGACAGCAGCCCATGACTTAAGTGAAAAAAGAACAAGCAAGCACACTATTGAAACTAGGCACAAAATCAACTTGGAGGCTGCCAAATCAGTATCCAGAGAAAGTAGGGGATTTGAAAAACAAGATATTTTAAGTTGTTCTGGTTTCCTTTCCGATATATTTTGAGCATCTGCTGTGTCTTTTCACAGTTAGCCCTGTTAGAGGAGGGATCAGTTTTGTATTTGCATTTTTAGTGCCATAAATATATGAAACAGAGAAGTGCTCCCTTGATTTCAAGCATTGCTCTGAATGAAACCAGAAGACGTTCTTCCCTGGTGATATATAAAGGTGCTCCCTCTGCCTCACAATTGACTGTGACAATTCCAAATATGAGACTTGATTTAAGGAAGTTCCCTTGTGTCATCAAGAGAAGTACCATAGAATTCCATTAAGGTCTCACCAAAGTTTCTGTGAAGCTAATTTGTTGTTATGAGAGGCCTGTGCCAGGATTCCAGAGTTGAATTATTAATCTGCTGGGAGTCTGAACATTCCATAGAGGCATTTAGCTTTAAAGGAGTTTCAGTGAATGTCTATGTGCTACTTCAAAGCATTTCACCGTCCTACTCTTAGGAATTTATGAAACACAATGAGCAGTACAGGGAGCTTTGGGTCATCAACTCATTTCCCTTCAAGTGCTAGACTCTGACTCCAAATCAAAATTATTTCTGCTGTGAAAATCAGGACTACAAACTCAAAGACAAACGGTAACACTTGACCTCAATTCATTGCTTTATTTCACTAAAATCTCACAAGGGGAATAAAACTTTCCATTTTAAAATTGTGAACTTTCATAAATCAAGAGTCAACTTTGTGTGGACTGTTTATTGTGTGCACAATTAAAAAGGAGGTCAAAGATGCAAGCAGTCCACAATAATATAAGTAAACAAAGACTGGGCAGAAGTTGGTATTAAAAAGTCAAATATGTAGGAAAATAGGATGCACCAAAAGATGTGGTTTTTATTTATTTTTGTAAACCAAGAGTTACAAGGCTTCACGGGTAGCTAGGAATACCATTTCAAAATGTTGAGGGTATTCAGGGACTTTAGGTCAGAAAGAAACCAGCAGCTGAAAGAAACCCCTGCAGTTTTATTACTGACTGTAATGGTGTGATAGCCTTGCCTGATGCAACATTTAGACACAGGAATCTACAAGCTATTTCATTTGGAGAAAATCCTAGATAAGTTCTGGAGCTCCACTGGCACCCCACCCCCAGACAAGATTTCTGGAATTTGTCTACTGTCAATACAAGCAGCTCCAATTTGCCTTCTAAATGTTTCAAGAAAAGAATAAATGCAACTTGCCTTCAGTTAAAGGGATACCTGTTTTAATGTGATCCTCACTCTGAGGTCAAACCCTCTCTTCAGATACAGATATGTGCATAGGGCTCCCACTTCAGTGGATGGGAGCTGCACTTATAAAGACTGGACGTGGCCTTGAGTGCTGGATGAAAGTGCTGATTTCTGCTGTGTAGAAACACTGGAAAAGCTCTGATTCCTTCTCCCCCACAAAGTTTCACAAAAAGTGAATCCAAAAATAAGGTTTCCTTCATTGTACACTCACTTCATGTGGCAAAAAAGTTTGTGGCTAATGAAACCTAAGAATAGCTGAAAATCAAACAGAAATCCAGGCCACAATATTTGAAGACAAAGAAAGATTAAAGAGCCTCCATGTGGTCTAGGGTTGCCAGTTTGGGTTGGATGTATTCCTGGAGGACACAGTCTTTAATTAAAGATTAATCTTTAATTCCTGGAGAATCCAGCACAATCCTAGAGAGTTGGCAATTCTAGTGTGGTGCTATCCTGCTATCCCTGTTTTCTAGCTAATGATTCTGACCATTTCCTGGTAGCTAGTGGAGTCTCTTTAATCCTCTCAGCTGCAGCATCATAAAAATACTGTCACCTTTTAAACCACGAGCTCTTGTTTGTCTGCTGAAGCTTCACTGAGGCAGATGCTTTCTCTGAAACACAACAGTCTAGGACTTTTAGCATGCTTCTGAAGAAGACAGATGCTGGGATCAACTTGGCCTTTGATTCTTTTCTGGGGTCATTGGAATTCATGCTAGCAAATTCTGATACCAGGTCTGGGCCTTTTCTTTCATGGAATTCCATGAGTGTTGCAGTCAACTGAGGGTGAGGAGTCCCTATCTTAAGAATTCACTCCCTTCCCTATGGCTCAGTCATGACAGGGGAGATGCACAACCACATTGCCCTAGGAGCAGCCCGGGAATCAGACAGTGACTCTGGGTCACAATCTACCTTCCAGTTCCACCCCTTGCTGTGGGACTGATGTATTTGGCATCGGTCCTATACCCAGTGCAGCACATATCCCCTGGTGAGCCAGTGCAGCAGTGCTCACAAGCATGGTCTTGTGTGGGTTGGAGCCAAGAATATACCCATTCCCCCATCCCGTGCTGCCCATGTGATTGGGGAAAGGATACAGAAATCCCACAGAGACTTTTTCTCCTTCCCACCCATGCCCCACCCCATATATATAATTAAGGCTGCGAGTCTGTCATGAAGGTCACAGATTCAGTGACTTTCCATGACCTCTGTGACTCCTGCAGCGGCTGATGCTGGCTCAGGGACTGCCCGAGCTGGGCAGCCCCGGGCCAGCAGCAGCAGTTTGGTTGTGAGGGAGGGGACTCAGAGCTAGGGGCAGGGGGTTGGAGGGATGCTTACCTCAGGGTGAGGGGCTCCCACTAGCATGGTCCTGCAGCTCCTAGGCAGTGGAGGGGCCAGGAGGGCCTCTGCTCTGTGTGCTGCCTGCGCTTGCAGACCCTACCTCCACACCTCCCATTGACTGCGGTTGCCAGCTAATGGGAGCTGCAGCAGCCAGCGCTTGTGCCCCTCCACCACCTCGGAGCTGCAGGGATGCGGAGCCAGGTAGGGAGCCCCTTCCAGCCCCACCAACCGTCCCCTCCAGCACCAGCGAGGGTCCCAGGCCACCTCCCTCAGCACCCGCAGTTCACCTGGCCCACTCCCTCCCCTCCCCCGAGCACCTGCGGCCCTCCACCCAAGTTTCAGTTATAGGCATTTTTAATAAAAGTCATGGACAGATCAAGGGACGTGAATTTTTGTTTACTAAAAATACCCGTGACTAAAACGTAGCCTTGTATGTAAAATATACACATCACCATGCAGATGTACAGCAGCGCAGGCCACAGTCTGGCCCTTAACAAGCTAGAACTCAGATGTGGTGTTCTTCGAGGCCCACTGCAGTTCCTTTCTGTTTCCCTAGACTTTTGCAGCATGGACCCCGTGTTGTAGTCTTATTAGCCTTTGTAGCATAGACTGGGGAATATCTGGGTGAAATGCTTCCAGTCTGCTTTGTGCAGTATTGGGTAGATGCTGTCAGTGGTGGTTGTTATTGTTGTTTTTTAAGTAGTTCTGGGTGAGCTCCTGTACAAATTAGTATTACAGATTAAATTCAGCCATCCCGAGGGACTCCAATGAACAGTGTAGGTGCAGCAGGTATAAGTCAAGGTGGAATTTGGCTGTGTTTTTATTTTTAAAATCCTATTATTGACGCTGAGAGGCCTTTGTGACTGGAATAGGAGAAGTATACCCAGGAGGAGATTAATATAGGGTCCACTAGCCACCAAGAAAAAGTCTAGGTCACTGAGTAACATCCACAGAGACCCTCTGAATGATTTTATACCTCATTAGTTTTAATGGCCTTGGCCTAAGTTCATTTTTTCATCATGGCAGTGGGTTGGGAAGGGGGAGTATCTTGGAGTTCATAAGCAGTTTGTGCTGTGAAAATGGCATATTGTCTCAGAGGACCGATAGAACAACATTGTGTAGAACTCCAGAACTTTTCAGGCTTTATGAAACCAACTGAGAAATTAAATCCACTGCTTGCTACTTTCATTTTTTCACTTAAAGTGAGTCCTAAATCCCTAGTAGAATGCTGCCCCATACCCGCACCCCGTGACATCTGAACTCAGCTAGAGCTGTGTGGGAGGCTGGGAATGGAAGGCTGACCATTTTGTGAATTTTGAACAAGAGAAATGGATTGTATTCAGCAGAGCTGGCCCCAGGTTTTCTGCCACCCCAAGCGGAAAAAAAAAAGCAGGGTCCTTCACTCCCTCTCTTCCTCTTCAGCAGCACTTCGGCGGCAGCTCAAAGAGGATGAGAGGGACTGAAGGACCCACTGCCAAATTCCTGCCGAAGACCCGAACGTGCCACCCCAATACCAGATGACTGCTGCCCCTTTGTATTGACTTCCCAAGCACCTGCTTCCTTAGCTGGTACCTGGAGCAGGCCCTGGTATTCAGCCACTCTCATTTAACTTTTAGTGCCTGTTTACACTTGCTGGGTAAACCAAGGACCTGATCCTGTGAGGTGTAGCGCACCTGGAATTCCTGTTAATTTCATTGATCCTTCCGAGAGGCCCCAGAGCACAATAATGGTCTGGAAGCTCATAGCACCATGGCTACAAGCCCTGCTGTGACTTGGGAGGGAGCTGGGAACTACTGTAGAAGAAGAATCTCTCCATGTGACTAGTTTGATCTCCAGGTGTGAGGGCTCAGAATCTTGCATCTCCTGTCCCTGCCAGTCTACAACCACTGCTAGTTCCAGGGGCCCAAGGCAACATATGCAAACTGATCTTTAGTTTGTTCTGCTCAACATGCTTATGGTCCGGGGACACAAAATGACCCTACACCTTCATGGCAGCTAGGACTGATGTAGATTTATTCTATAACTTAATGGTGGTGGAATAATGTATACTAAATAGAAACTGGCAGCCTTTGGATTTGGGTATTTTAATCAGTGGCTAGCTGTAAGATTAATACTAAATTGCATTCCTTGGAGATTACTCTCATCAGGAATGTAACTTGGGTGATTGGTTCAAGGTAGCATCATTTCAGAATAGTTACTTGATCTAAGGCACTAATTTAGAAAAATGAACCTCTGCAGGAATAGCATGAAAACAAATTGCTTCTCTTGGTTTAGCTGTATCAAATAGGCCTTAAAATATATTAGTGTCCTAAATGGATACTACTTGCTCTTTTGCAAACTTAGACAACCCCTCTCACTCACCCTTTATAATTTTTTCATGTGCTTTCTCTCTCATTGAATATTAGGGTTGGAAGAGACCTCAGAAGGTCATCTAGTCTGAACCCCTGCTCAAAGCAGGACCAATCCCCTGACAGATTTTTGCCCCACACCCTAAGTGTCCCCCTCAAGGATTGAACTCACAGCCCTGGGTTTAGCAGACTAATGCTCAAACCACTGAGCTATCCCTCCCCCTAAAAAAAAAATAATTGGAGATATACCAATCTCCTAGAACTGGAAGGGAGTCATTGAGTCTAGCCCCTTGCCTTCACTAGCAGGACCAAGGACTGAATTTTGCCCTAGATCCCTAAGTGGCCCCCTTAAGGATTGAGTTCACAACCCTGGGTTTAGCAGCAGGGCTGCTGCTAGACATTTCGCTGCCTCAAGCAGGGTGGCATGCTGCAGGAGGTGCTCTGCTGGTTGTGTGGCAGGCAGCTCTGGTGGACCTCTCACAGACATGCCTGCGGAGGGTCCGCTGGTCCCGCGGCTTTGGTGGACCTCCTGCAGGCACTCCTGCAGGAGGTCCACTGGAGCCATGGGACCATCGGAGCCTCCACAGGCACGCCTGCGGGAGATCCACCAGAACCGCGGGACCAGCAGACCCTCCGCAGGCACACCTGCGGGAGGTCCACCGGAGCTGCCTGCCGCCCTCCCAGCAACCAGCAGAGCGTCCCCCATGGCACACCGTCCCAAGCACACACTTGGCATGCTGGGGCCTGGAGCCACCCCTATTTAGCAGGCCAATGCTGAAACCACTGAACTATCCCTGTCTTCACATTTTATTTTGTGTGAGTTGCTGCTGTACATGTATTATGACCTTGGTTAAATACGAACATTGTTTTTTTAGTGTCTAATACAGAGGTGGACCCGCTGGACCATCCTGCCTGGCCCTAGAGCTTCCGGCTAGGGAGGCTAGCCCCCGGCCCCTCCCCAGTTGTCCCCCCTCCCCTGCAGCCTCAGCTCGCCATGCTGCCAGCACTCTGGGAGTGAGATTGCCGTGCAGCTGCCAGTCCTGGTGCTCTGAGCAGCATGGTAAGGGGGCGGGGATCAGGGGAATTGGATAAGGGGCAAGAGGTACCAGGGGGACGTCAGGGAACAGGGAGCACAGGGGATTGGATAGGCATGGGAGTCCCAGGTGGCCTGTCAGGGGGTGAGGGTGTGGATAGGGGTTGGGGAAGTCAGGGAACAGGGAGCAGGAGAGGTTGGATAGGGGATGTAGTTCCAGGAAGATGGTGAGGGGTCCTGGGAGGGGGCAGTTAGGGGACAAGGAGCGGGGGGTTAGATGGGTCAGGGGCTCTAAGGGGTCAGTCAGGGGGCGGGAAGTGGGTGGAGGTGGATAGGGGGCAGGGGCCAGGCTGTTTGGGGAGGCACAGCCTTCCCTACCCGGCCCTCTATACAGTTTCAAAACCCCAATGTGGCCCTCAGGCCAAAAAGTTTGCCAACCCCAGTGTAAGACATGATTCCAAACATATTTCATTTTACAAAACCCCTATGAAGCACATCTGTAAACACGAATGCTGTCCGTAGCCAAGTGTGTATCTTATTGCATACAAAGAAAAGCTGAGGACCATTAGACCTACATCTCACATGATTTGCTTCTCTTTATTTTTAAAACAGATTAACAATTCAGAGCTCCGTTCTGCCAAATCAAGCAAGCATATATCGGGATCTTTCATTTCTAGAACTAAACTCAGTAGAATGGGCTAATAATTGTGCCAAATGAATTTGCCTGAGAACCTTTTTCTGATGCTTGTTTACTTTTACTTTTATAAGTAGAGTGACCAGATAACAAGTGTGAAAAATCAGGACAGGCGGTGGGAGATAATTGGTACCTATATAAGAAAAAGCCCCAAATATTGGGACTGTCCCTATAAAATCGGGACCTCTGGTCACCCTATTTATAAGTAACATTATGTAGGCCCGGGGATTCTGTAGCATAGCTCTGTTTCACTTTGGGGATGTGGCAAACCTCTGGAATCTAGTCCATTTTCTGCCTTTTTTTTCCTGCAAAGATCCTGCTTTACGATGACCTATCTTGCCAATGAAGAACCAGCTCCTAACTTACCTTTCCAGCCAGCTTGTATGCAGCTCCCAGGCGGTGGTGGTGGTTGTCGTGGTCATGGTTATTTATTTGTATTACCATAGCACCTAGAAACACTAGTTATGGACCAACGTCCCATTATGCTAGATACTGTACAAACCCAGAGAGCTTCCAGTCTAAGTTGTTTAGATCCCCCATCTCCACACAGGCTAAACACACCACTTTCAGAGCAATCCCAGACTATTGTAATCTAAACAGCAGGGGATCTATTTGGGGATCTCCAGTGCTTTGCTGCCACCAAGCTACTGGTCCAGCCTACAAAGAAGGTCTGTGCCTCAAGTACTAGGATTAGAGATGGACCTGAGCTAAGTAGTTCAGATACGGATCTGGACCTGAAATTGCCCACAGTTCAGGGGTGTCCAGGGTTTAATTTTGCCCACTGTAGAAATCCAGGAGAGCTGGAAAGGTTGAATCTGGGGGTTTAGTTCAGGGTATCTCTTGTTAAGAGAGGACACAGTCTAAAATATACCATGTTGAAAGAGCTACAGTATCAAGTAGATGAGTTCAGTTGGTTTAAGCATTTTGGGTTCCTTGATCAGAAAGGGCCAGATTGAATAGTACCCGACGTACTGATTTCAATCTTACACCATGGCTAGGCTCACAATAGGGAATGGGACCAGCTGTGAGTTAGGGTATCGGAGTCTGGTCTTCAAAAAACCGAAGTCTGATTACCCCATGAGTTGTGCACATGCATCTGACAGGATAATAAGACCCATCTCCTTTTAGGTGCATATGGAAAACATTCACAAATGTCACTCTTCCTTTGCAGGTGGTGAAATCCAAAACATCCAATGAACGTCCTCCCATTACAATGAAGCTATCAAGGCCCTATACTCTGGGGAAATATTTCAACAGCCAAAGCAAACTCTCACAGCTGCAAGACTTTGCAATGAATTCTCAGTCACCGTATCATGTCAGAGGTCCAATAAATCAAGTCTATTCTGAAATCCTCCTCAGCAGGATCTGTGCAAGTAAAAGCAAGGCTACTGACTCATAGCCTCCATCAGATGAAGTTTTAAAGCAGGAAACTTTTTACTTCCTCAAATGACAAGCCAAGGACCACATTAAATTTATTTACATGCTGCTCTGATTGGCTGCACACATACCAACGCCACTCAAGATGTGGCGCTTTTCCTAAAGCTTTATGACATCAAGATCTGCCCTTTCGGATCTTAGGTTTCGGAATGGAAAGATGGAGAGATGCAAAAAAAAGGGGCTGGGAAAGTTACTTGAAATATTGCCAAACACTAGAACAGCTGCAGGGCAAGCAACTGTATACTGTGACAGTAAAGAGGGAGAAAGAGATACACATGATGTATTTGAAAAGGGCTGCTTTATTTCTTAAGCAATAGATAGACTTATCTTTTTATAGGTACACACTATAAAATTATTACATAGAGACATTCCATTCCATTTTTAAAAGCATTATTACATACTGATAGGTTCCCTTTCATTAGCAATATAGGAATATTTCTATTTCAATCCTTGCCTCTCATGTATTGCAAAGACAACTTATTACCATTGTATCTATAGTGCCAACTCTTAATTCGAGTGTTTACAACTGACACGCATATTTTCATCCATGTCTGCGGTAGGTCACGTTTTAACAAAAATAAAAAGGAAAGTTTGCATTGTTTTTCTGCATGTTCTAAATCCAAGAAACACAGGTGACTTAGAAGAGAGGCTGAATATAACTATCCCCACCTAACATGGATAGATAATGAATACCTTAGCATATCCTTGTTTATGAAGCTGATTCAGGAAAATATCCCTATTGATGAAAGTTTTTTTAGATTTGTTTAAGCACTTTTCTGATTGGGGGCTCATAAGCCTAGCTGGTACTTTCCCTGTATATGAAGTCCTCTCTTTCTGAATTTACATAAAATGCCTGAATTTACATAAGATGAGCTGTATCCTGAAACCCTTGTTCAGAAAAACCTCCCAAAGGACTGCAGGATTGACTGTAAAAAATGTGATTGTAAACAAATACTTAAAAAATAACTAATGCCTGATGTCTTCTGACATAACTGTATATGATTTAAGAGAATATGATGTGGGTTTATATAGTTAAAAGCACCAGGAAATGTAAGGAAAAGTTAAAATTAGATTCCACTGTCAGAGTTAGTAGTCAGGACTTTCTGCTTCCTCATAATGTGTGTTGCAAAAGGAAGCAAAAGTATAGGAGCAATCTAAGTCATGCTCCCCCGTGTCCCCACTCTTTAGCGCTGCTTGTACTCCTCCACAGGCACATTATAAAATTTGCCCCTTTTGTGTGGGGAGGCTGGCCAAAGCAGCAGAGCTAAGGAACAGTTGATGGTGTGCTCTAATAGCAACTCACTACACAACTGACTTGCTCCTTTATTTCAGCATTAACTCCCCCAATGTGGCTCCCACTCTCCTCTGAACAGGTTGACCCTGCTGCTGGAGTGGAGAATCCTTAAAGCAAACAGAGGAGCTGCCACTATTCACAGGTAGCTCTGGAGATTCATGAGGCTGGATCTAGGATTCCCTATGAATTTTTGAGTTCCACATAGTTGGCAGCCCATATTCCTAGCTATTTACATATTGTGATCAGTCCTTCCCACAAGAAGGAGCTATGTGTTAGATTGTCTGTGAAGAAGTATCTCTGAATTTATACATAAGCTTTTTTCTGCCATGATCCTTCATGTGAAAGAGAATATAGGCCTTCTTTGTATCTCTGGTAGATTTCTCAGTGAATTGACAGAAGCTTTTGTGTTTTGAGCCAGGGACAGTTCCACAAACGTTGAAAGGATCCATACTTGGTTATCTCCAGTATTTTGCAGGATCCTGTTGTGTACACACCATCAGGACCGGCGCTAGAGTTTTTCGCGCCCTGGGCGCATGGCCATTTCGCCGCCCTGTGCGCCACTCCCACGCGCCGCTCCCGCGGCTCCGGTGGACCTGCCGCAGCCATTTCTGCAGAAGGTCCATTGATCCGCGGCTCCGGGGGAGCTGCCACAGCCGTGCCTGCGGGAGGTCCACCGGAGCCGCACGGGACCAGCAGACCGTCCGCAGGCACGACTGCGGCAGGTCCACCGGAGCCGCCTGCCGCCCTCCCCGGCAAAATGCCGCCCCCCGAAAATCCTGGTGCCCTAGGCGATTGCCTAGTTCACCTCAATGGAAGCGCCAGCCCTGCACACCATGCAACTTATGCTTTGCAGGTCCATAACACCAGGGCAGTAGTGAAACACAGCCTTAAAATGCAGTGGCTTAATTTTGCACCACTAAAGTCAAAGGAAGCTTTTGCCATTTGCTTTAATAGATGCAGGATCAAGTAGAATGTCTTATATTAGGCTAATTGTATATTAATGTATTGTAACTTTGTTTCAGATGTTTGTGTATCACTTGAATCCACATGCTGGTGGTTTTTTTGTTTGTTGGTTAGTTTTTCTGGAGGGTTTTTTTCCTTTACACAGCTGTAAACTGTGATCTAGAGGGTGTGTGTGTGTCTGTGTGAATGTGTGTGTGTGTGTCTGCACTTGTGTGTATTTGCTTTAAAACAAAGACCATTGTTAAAGCATCAGCTAGAAAAGGCCAAAGTTAATTCCAGTTGTACTGCAGCTGATACTGGCAAATGTGCAATTCATCACCTCCAGGTTCACCACTAGATTATTTTCATATTCTGTATTTCCTTGTGTCTCAATATTTTTCATATGTAGAAAGTTCAAAATATCTTTTAATATTTTATTTATATATATTTGTAAAACACTGGTGGTATGGTTTGCAAAGTGACCTTTTTTAAATAGTTCCTTCAGCTCATCTGTTTCCATCTGTCTGAGTTCAAGCTGCACAAAGAAAAGCGCAATAAAATACAAAGGTACAGAGTTAAGTTTTCTTTATTTCGCACACCTACAATATGTGAGGGGGAAGAACCAAGATGAGGCCTGGGAAAGCACCACTGTTCATACACCTTAAACATTTGCAAATTGAAACCTTCAAAGCCAATGAAGATACATCTTTGTCATTATTGTATTTCAGAATTACCACTGACTGTGAATGATCTTCTGCCCTAGAATATGCATAGTACACTATCAGTGATTCATAGTTCAGTTATTTTTTTGCCTGTGTCTTTAACTTTGCTAATTATTCTGGAGAGATGACAAACACAGAGCCCACTGCTGAAGTGCTCTTTCAAGGTGAAATTCTGCCTCCCAGTACAACTATGGAAGGCTGTATTGCAATGGAGCTGTTGCAAGTGGTAGGGTGACCAGGCTGCTGTGGAGCATTATTTCCTGTCAGATCTCTTTACGCAGTATGACATGGCTCGGCAGAAGTTTGTGGTGGAACAAGGGAAAGGTTTAGGCCACTAGGTCTGCAACTATCCAGATTACCTACAAACATAAATACATGAGACACAGGGAACAGTGCTCATGGCCCCTATTGTATCGCTGGGAGTTTAGCTGGAGCTGTGGAATAATGAACTGGAGTCCCACAGACTAGAAGAGGAAGATTCTGTCTCCCACATAACCTCACAGAGGTTGTCTGCACAATACCAAGTTATTTAGACTTTGCGCAGAAGCTCAGAATTTGGCCTTTGGACCTTGGGATTTTGTGACTAGGTCCATTCAAATGAGTATCTTAAGAATGATGTAACATAATATAGCATTATTTTACTAAATGTATCAGTTAGTATTGTCTTGAAGAGTCCTCCTCCATCAGAGATGCTGTGTTTCAAATAGCCCGTATACAGAATTGAAATAGTCAACTATTAAAACTATTTCTTTATACCTTCTAGCCATTTAAACATGTTAATTTTCAGAATAATTTCTTTCACTCCACTACATATAAACCTGTTGCATTTCTCCAGTTTTGTATTTTGTGATAAGATAAATAATAAAATTACAGCAAACTATATTTACTTGTGTACTGGGTGTGACATGGTGGGCATGCAATTACCTTTAGGATGAAACAACCACTTCTTATTCTTCTATTGCTATAGTGAGCTAAAGAGAATGCTTTGAAGAAGCAGATATGTATGACATTAAGTTGACTGTGGTCCAGAGATCTGTCAGACAACTTTTTTGAGAGAGGCAATTTTTTAACAGGTGCGGCACACTGTTTGGCAGACAATCAAACTGTTGAACAAAGTCCTGAAAACACACATTAGAAACCTAGCCTTACCTTCTTTTTGTTTGCCCATGAGGCTTGCATCTAGCTCATTTTATCTTGTTGTTATATTTCAATATACCTGCTCCACGCCCAACACAATCTCTGGCCCATCACTCAGATTGTGCCTTGAGATGCTCCTGCTTTGCCTTGAGAATGAGGTTTGGGATAGGAGAGATTTTTGTTGTAAATATTGGGTGAGTTCAGCCTTAAGAATATCAGTCTTGGGGATTGATCCTGCTTCCAGTGATACCAACAGCAAAAGTTCCACCACCAGTCTGGAACACTGAGCTGCTTTGGTGAATTTAAAGTAGTGGTATTGCAGCAAACAGCCAAACTTATTTAAGTTCTTTATAAGCTCGGAGCCAGAGAGCTAATTTTTGCTGCCACTTTTACCAGTGTAATGTGGAGTAACTCTAGTGAATTCAAAGCATAATGTAAGTGTACATATTATCTATCAAAATATACATGCTTAGTCTTGAACCACCACCTGGCCCCTATTCCAGAAAGCATTAAGGCTTAAGTTTAAGCATGTGCTTAAGTCCCAGTGGATTTAAAGTTAAGCGTGTGCTTAAATGCATGCCTGATCTGGGGTCCCAGCAGCAAGTCTCAGAGCCTGCGTCTGTAGATTCAGGCTCACAGGACTCTCACTATAGCACTAAAAATAGCCATGTGGAAGTTCAGGCTTGGGCTCTGAAGCCTGGGGAAGTGGTGGTTTCAGACCCTGAGCCCGAACATCTACGTGGCTATTTTTAGCACTGTAGCATGAGCCCCATGAGCCTGAGTATGTAGTGCCGGGCACCGAGATGTGGGGGAAGGGATTGCCATGTAGACCTACCCTGGGAGCTGCTCAGCATCCACTGAGCTCAGAATTCTATTGACTTACTCCAGATTTACAGATGTAATTAATAAAATTTGGTCCCTGTCATTTCAAATTATGTCATCCTGGCATGTCCAGTTGTTTTTTTCAAAGCTTTGACAATTTTTTTCCCTGCATGTCTAAGTGCAATATTATAATGTATCCTTCCATGCAGAGATCTTCTATGCAGGTTGTCTGGGGAGAATTTCTCTTATTGCTAACGCTCATGCAGCTCCACTGGTGCTAGTGCTAGTCTAGATGAAGCTCCCGCAACCTCTGGTAGTTTTAACTTGATGTCATTTAGACCTGTCTTAAGCAGGGTTAGAGGACACTGAAAAATACCAGTGTCTGCAGGTCTTGTCTACCCTACTGCTTCTGCAATGGTAGGAAATTATGCTCCCAATGAATCCCAGTGTAATACAACTGTACTGTAAGAACTGTACTGTAAGGCTGGGCTAGGAGTTCAAATACTTTTGATGCATCATGGCAAAGTAAGAGCAGTTGTGAAGAGCTCGCTGCAAAGCAAATGGGTGAAATGAAAGTTGTCAGAAGCCCTTTGAAGTCAGTAAATACTGTGGGCTATTGCCAGGATTTGAAGCCCAGTTCTGTGTTTGGCACAGCTTTTCACTTACCATGTTGTGCGAGTGCCTTTTATCTTTTCATTGCTACTTGTCATTATCTACTTCCGTGTTTTCCTTGTGATTCATTGGTTTAAGGAGCTTATAGCAATATTTCTGCTCTGGCTGTTAATGGCTATGCAGCCTCCTCAGATGGTAATCAAATTGTCTTATAGTCACTAGGTCAGAGAGGCTTTAGTATTTCTACAAAGTATTTTTGCTTTAATTCCCTATGCTATGCCAAATCTAAATATTATAGATATTTAGAGTGGGTCACGTATATATGACCTACGATAATTATAATAGTTTTTTTGCATCTAATATACTCAGATTAACCCCCTGGATCATATCAATTTACATGACAACAAACATTTAAAATCTAAGAGTCCTGATCCTGCAAGGGGATGAGTCCCTGCAGCACAGGAACCACGCAGCACCTAACAGGATTGGGCCCAGAATCAATTTCCTCAAAACAAAAACAAAAAGCCCTGCATTAGTGAAAGCAATGCAGCCTCTTCCTCATGGAAGCTGTACTAGACTGATTACAGGTTTGAATGTGATTTGTGATGACTCATTTTTTTACATAATAAGGCTAAATATTTTCCAGCTCTATAGAACTCTGTATCTCCGCGGCAAACTGTTTCCATTTACTTCTATAAAATCCTATTTTGTGTAGTACATCTTGCCAAATTATTGTAAAATACATGCTTATGAGGGAAGATAGATATTTAGTTCTTGTAGCTATGGTTTTCCCTCTGGAGGTTGCTATGGAGCACCATGTTATTCTTTCTATTAAATAAAATTTGAAAAAGGAAAACTGAACTATTACCCCTAAGAAATGTACTTCTTTGCGTGATTGTCCACAGATTAGGAGTGTCTGGGACATATGTGTACAAAGCCTGGTATCTGTGTGGATAACACATCTTGAAGAGCCACAGTTACTGTAAGGTAAGCAACTAGCTACTTTTTTTAAATGATGTAAAAAACTAGTGTAGTTGATGTTATAATAGGTTTATTATGGTGTCTTCTTTTAGTAGTAAATAATGTTTTTATGTAAAGGATACACATTAAAGTTCTTAGATTATCTTGTCTCTTTTTTTATTATTATTTCATGATTGGCCAATGAATGGCATTTGGCAAATGTTGGCCTCAGTCTTGTAGTCCTTACACAGCCAAATTCGCACTGTTTGTATAAAGTTCAGACCCACTTGATATAGCTTTTAAGTAATATGCTGAGCCTGTGCTTTCATTTTGTGCTGCACATTCTTGATTCTAATATAATAAAATAATAATACTTTTCCCATCTACAATGATTTTTTCCAAACATCACAGTGATCTCTACAAGCATTCGTGAGTTAACATACACAGCATCCCATTTTGCAAAGGGGGAAACTGAAGCAGAATATGAATGATAAGTGACATGCCCAAAGATCACATGACAAGTCAGAAGCAGAGCCAGAACCTGCTGTTTCCCAGTCACATGCTCTTCTTACTAGAACACGTGCTCATATATTGATGACGATAGGGCCATATAAAGAGGCAGGGATATAGAAAAAGCACACTATCTTATTGAAGATATTTATTGCTTCACAGTTTTTCCTTGTCTGCTATTTGCAAGTGCACCTAACACAGAGGTGCTGTGTACATTTTTATCTGAATATGTGGGGGCAATAACACATGAAAAGCCTCATCCATTGCACTGTGACTGTTCCCTGAGGCTTTTTCAGTATAAGGTGTGTACATACAGGTAAATTACTTCTTCATATTAATTTATTTCTAAACAATGTACTGTAGTTACATCTTAATTACAGAATTATGTATGAAAAGTTAACAGTTAAAATGTGTTCGTTTCAAATTGTTGATAAACATACTTTCATCTCTAAAAGTGCTAATCCTAATTGCTTTGTACAACCACATTAGATTCAACTTTCATGCAAGCAGCAGAATAAAATCATATACAATGCTTCTTTAGAGTACTTTACACAGAAATGAAATTCAGCACTCTTACATAAGAATGGCTATTCTGGGTCAGAACAAAGGTCCATCTAGCTCAGTATCCTGTCTTCCAAGAGCAGCCAATGCCAGGTGCTCCAGAGGGAATGAACAGAACAGGTAATCATCAAGTGATCCATCCCCTGTTGCTCACTCCCAGCCTCTGGCAATCAGCGGCTAGTGACACCAGCCCTGTCCATCCTGGCTAATAGCCATTGATGGACCCATCCTCCATGAACTTATCTAGTTCTTTTTTGAACCCTGTTATAGTCTTGGCCTTCATAACATCCTCTGGCACTCATTACTGGGTGCAGCTGAAAACTGGACCATAATGAGGATGTGTACTTTAAAAAAGACAAAATAAGTGGAACCAAAGAAAAAATACTAGAATTATCATGATTAAACCAACATCACTAAGAAGTTATGTCCTTATCTAGATACAAAAAGTAGAAGAGTCCCTGAAAATGTGAGTGTTCATGTTAAGCTAATTTCAAGACAGGACATATCCTATGCTATTTGGAGTCTATGGACCTGATTTTGCAAGATGCTGAGTGCTTTCATCTTGTGTCAATGGCAGTTGAGAACAATCAACACCTTAGAATAGGGTAGAGTACTGTACTATGGCAGGAAATACTCCTAGATGTCAGAGACATCTAGAAGAGTAACCAGTCAGATTTTCAGCTGATGTAAATCAGTGATGCTCCATTGATGGCAAAAGTAGCTTTATCATTTGTAGATGGTTTTCCTCATCTGGGCATGGGAAGAATGAGATCTGAGAAATGTGCACATTGCCCATCACCTCAGGTGATGCAATGGCATCAGTAGAAGATGATACCATGGCAACAACTGTAGGACAATAGAAGAGGCAACGGAACAGAATGAGCAGAGGAGGATACAATATTTTTGCCACCCTTTTCTGTTGCTCTCCCTCCTCGCCAGCTCTGTTCCTTTCTCTGTGCACTGAGGAAGGCAGTGTGTACAGTACAGATTCATGTGTGTATGCAATGGACTGAATTTTGCTCTGTCCATGCAAAATGCACAGCCCCAAAGAATGGCATATCAACAATGGCATGTGGACATGAAGCATTGATACTTGAGGCACTTAAATTATATCTATTCCTCTTACCTGTGTTCTTTCCTTTAAATCTAGCCCCTCCCACTCCTCTGTATCCCCCAACTCATTCTCTTGCTTATGGTCACAGAGACAGCCACTGCTCATCCAGGCTTATTGACCATATTTAATGACAGAAGAACAGCCAAACTCTACAGTTGTATTAAATTCACACTTCCCTTGGATTAAAGCGTGTGACTTCATAGAGATATCCTTAATTTAGGCTGAACAAAGGCCTGACAAAAGCACAGTGACAGCAAATGAGACAAAAACACAGAATTGGGATCTTTTGAAAGAGCAGTAACAACATTTAATGGTGTCGAGGGAAGAAGTGTCTAGGGAATTCTTGGAACTTGAAGTGTATTTATAAAACAATTTCTAAATAAATGCTGCCCCTTCTTCCCTTAAGTTCAGTAGAGATGTGAAGCATTTTAATGACTGATCTATAACTCCAGAGGAGAGAGAAGGCTGTCTCAACAGCACAGTGTAGTTTGTGCAGAGCACTTACTGCATTTTGTATAGGTCGAGTCCACCCTGTAATCAGGCATTAGCAAAAGGTCCTCGATGGGGCATAGAATCAGCCACCCCATACCACAGAGAGCTGTTCCGCAGCCACTGCTGCACTCCCTGGCTGCAGTAGTTTTGAGACTCACTAGATTGGCTCTCAATGTGTGCGTGTGTGGTCATCACTGAATCCATGTGATCATAGCTACAGTCCACCGAGGCCCCACCCCCATTATCTGAATGTAACTGTTACAGCTTGAGGTGCAGTGAAAGTGTATCCCCTCCAACTCTGATACCTTACAGGCCATTTGTACTCTTGTTCATTTCTTTCCCCTCTGTGTTCATATCACACCGCTGATGCTGCACAGCACTAAGGGATGAGTTGCTGCATTCTTTGGGTTTGGCCAGCAGGGAGGCATAAATGAATGGTTCAAAAGCCATGTGACTGTGAGCCCGTATGTTAGCTGGCTGCAGTCCTCTGCAGAACCCCTCCAGAAAGACGAGTTTTACCAAGAGCAGGAGTGGTAAGTGGGTCTATGTGTTCCCCACCCCCGGGCCTGGTTAGACTCTCTACATTCCAAAATGTGTGGGCTATGGCCTCTCAGCCCCAGTATGCCCTTCCACAGTGCCATGTGCAGAGCAGCTGCCCCGTCAGCTTCTGGGGGAGCTGGACTGGTCCTGCCCCCTCCATTCCTCTCTTTTCTGGCACATGCATAAGCAAAAGCACCAGACAGAACCTCTACTACAAAGGTAGAGAGAAAACAAAGCTATGTTGTTTCTGTTTGAGTTCTGTGTATATGAGATTAAGTGACTATGTTTCAAAAGAAACTGAAGGGGAGGAAATACTTTATTGGATTTAAGGTTTTTGACAATAATTCATCCTTGGACAAGTTGCTGGAGTGAAAAGTGTGGCAGATGTCCAAGCAGTAGCTAGCATTTATATAATAAAAATGGCAAGAAAAGGCAAGCCTGGCTTTACAAATACACTAGTGAAAGTTCAATGACACAATACCCATAACCCACTTTTTCTACTTGTTCCTTGAAATCTTCTGCCAAGTAAATGTTACTGTTAGAAAGCAATCATTGTATTATGTGAGCCCTGTCGTCATGCCTTTCGATTCCAACCTTGGCATTTTTTCAGATTTGTGTCCATAAATTAATGCAAATTATGCTGCAGGGATAAAAACATAGCGTCTAATCTTACAGCCTTCACTCACATAAGTAATGCCATTGACTTCCTTGGGAATTGAAGGTACTCAGAGACTTCAAGGCCAGAAGGGACCATCATTGTCATCTAGTCTGACCTCCTGCACATTGAAGGCCACAGAACCTCAGAATTCAGTAACTCAGAAAAGGAGTTCAGAATCAGGGCTGTGGTTGACACACAGTCACTTATCCATGTATAGCATACTTACACTCCTTTGCACACCTCCACTTTTTAACCCAGGTTAGCAGCTTGAGTTCAAATCAACAGGGGAGTCCTGGCTTGAGTTCAAGATGTGAATCCAGGTTAAAAGCCGAGTTGCTGTTTCTTCTCCGGGATTTTAACCTGAGTGAGCCAGCACTGATTAGCTAACCCAAGTTAAAGTCCTACCTTGTTTTGCAGTGTAGGGATGTCCTAAGTATAGTTTAAAATGGGTGAGGGTGGGGGATTATCCATGCAGCAGTAGAACTTGGCTGCAGGAAGTCAGATGGTGTAAGAAGATGTAAGCTGAAGTAGGGGAGGGGTGGACTTCAGCTTACACCTTCTTATGCTCTCTTGCTAGCAGCTTATCTTTCCATACTCCTCTCTTCAGTCCTTCAGCACACAAGATGCACCAATAGACTCCCTTACATACCCTTATTGTTATAAAACTGTCTATTGGTGTAACCTGCAGGCCAAGAGACAAGAAGAGATGAGCATAGTATGAAAAGCTAACAAGTGGGGTATGAGACAGTGAAAATCAAAATACATCCCTTATCCTTCTTTAATTTCCAACTTCTTCTGCCTCCCTGGGTCCAAATTCTGCTCCCTTTCCATGGATGCGCCTTCCCTTTCATTCTATGTTCAGGCTCAGTGAGCCTAATTCAGTGATGATGTGCCAAGGGGAGGTACATTATGCATTGGTAAGTGGTCAGGAGGCTGTCTGCCTTGATTTAAATGCATGGCCATTGTACTCATGTAACACAGAGCAGAATTTGGACCTGAATGCATGAGTTACACCATATTACACACCATGGCTCTCACATATGTAAGTAGGTCTAAGGCGTCTGAGTGCAAAGCAGTCTCACTTATACCACAGCATCTCTGAATTTGGCCCCAAATATCTTAAGATTTCATTCCATAAGCAGTTGTTCCCATAGCGTTCATCCTCTGGCAGTCTGTGGAATTCCTGACCTCTACAACTAGGGAAATTTTAAAATTTGCCCACTTTTTGTACCCATTTTTTAATGTTTGAAAGACATTTAGAGGCAGGTAAACTTAAAAATTAAGCACACATGGACATTTGCATGTACCCTTTTGTCATAAACAGATAGCTAAGGGTTAATGTTCTTTTACCTGTAAAAGGGTAACACCAGTAACCTGAAACACCTGACCAGAGGACCAATCAGGAAACAAGACTTTTTCAAATCTGGGTGGAGGGAAGTTTTGGGTGTGAGTTCTTTGTTCTTGGTCTGTTCTTTTTCTCGTCTCTGAGAGTGATCTTTCTATCTCCTGGCTTTCTAATCTTCTGTTTCCAAGTTGTAAGTACAAGGATAGTAAGACAATAGGTTTATATTGTTTTCTTTTGTATTTACATGTGTGTAGTTGCTGGAATGTGTTAAATTGTATTCTTTTGGAATAAGGCTGTTTATTCACTTTTTTTTCTTAAGCAATTGACCCTGTATATTGTCACCGTTATACAGAGACTATTTTTTAATGTCTTTTTCTTTCTTTTTTATATAAAGCTTTCTTTTTAAGACCTGTTGGAGTTTTTTCTTTAGTGGGGCCTCCAGGGAATTGAGTCTGCAGCTCACCAGGGAATTGGTGGGAGGAAGAAGTCAGGGGGAAAATCTCTTTGTGTTAGACTTACTAAGCCTGACTTTGCATACCCTCTGGGTGAGGGGGAAGAGAGATTAGATCTCTCGGTACTTGTGTTTCAAGGACTGGAAGCAGGGAATCTCCTAGGGTCATCCAGGGAGGGGAGCCTGGGAGGAAGTAACAAGGAAACAAGGGGAGGGGGTTATTTCCCTTTGTTGTAAGACTCAAGGCATCTGAGTCTGGGGGTCCCCCAGGGAAGGTTTTGGGGAGACCACAGTGAGCTAGGCACTGTATAATTCCTAGCTGGTGGCAGCGATACCAGGTCCAAGCTGGTAACTAAGCTTGGAGGTTTTCATGCTAACACCCATATTTTGGACCCTAAGGTCCAGATCTGGGAAGAAATGTTATGACACCTTTGCAGTCATTAAATAATACAGATAATAATGCAATGTATGTCTATTTTGTACAATGCTATCTAGTAACCGACTAATTTAATTGAGAATAAATAAAGTAATTACTGAAGGGCATACTGGGAGTACGTTTTCTCTTTGTTTAAAATAATCTTATAAAACTGACAAGTTTACTTCCCTCCTGGATGCACAGTGGCTTGGTTTGGTAGGTCTGCCATTGAGCATTGTGCTGCTGAAAAGGCTGGTGAGGAAAAATGAAGGATTTGTTTTGAAAAACAAATTTTCCTTGCAGGCACTTTTCTAACAGGAGAGGCAATGATAGGTCACATTTGTTTAGATATTCTTCCTTTAATCCATGAATCTTTAAGTTAATTATTTTTTTAGTCAGTCTGGGTTGAGTTTGGTGAATTATGTTTATCCAAAGAAGAGTTTGAGTCTCCTTGATAGCTTATATTCAGGCAATCAGAAACTTACCCCTAGTTCCTTTTCCTATCATGTGGAAGGACTTTAGTACCTTATGACCAGAATTCTGCTGTCTCTACCCAGCTAAAACTCCCACTGGAGTCAGTGCACATTTTCTTTCATAGAGACTACAGGACTGAGACCTAAGTGCATTGTCCTTACTGGTCGAAGCTACTCTCAGATCTTCAGCTAATATGCAGCAAGTTGGCTGAGGACAGGAATTTAGGTACTGCAGTGGGGCCTTGTGATGGGGTAGTCTGCCCCTTAAGGGCAGTACTGCCTGCTGGTCAGTCCTCCCTGTCCCATGGCATGACTCTTTAAGAGTTTGGGGTGGTCTGATACACAAAGCCTGAAGAGATATGGGGAGAAAGAAAATGGGTCCTGGGAAGAAGTTGAATTTAGAAGGAATCCTGTTACTATATCCTTAAGCGTCTGGGCCAATAAGGAATGAGCTGAGAGAAGGAGCCAGCACAAATGCTGCCTCCTTCTTCATAGCAGGTCAGATTCTTGCAGATGCTACAGGGAGCAAGAATGTTCCTGCAGGGCCCTGAGTCATCAGGGAGAAGACAGCAGCAGGGGAGGTCTGTCTGCTGAACCCTCCCAGCCTCAGGATGGAAGGACTGAGTGGGGAAAAGGGCCTAGCTGGAGGAGGAGCTACCCGAGGCTCTACTTTGGCCTAAAGTACAGTTCCTGCTCCAAGGATGAGAGCTAGGAAGCTCCTGTCTTAAGGAGTGGGACAGAGGGATTGTCTAAAGTGCAACCCTGCTCTGGAAGGAAGGGCTGGGATTTCCTGAACGGGACTCTTTCCTGAACTAGGACTCTTATGTGAACCCAGAGTGGGCATGAACATGAGTGGCTAAATACATGAGTTACCCTCTGTAGAATAGGTGAATAAATCAGACCCTGCAAAGAGGGGTTGAACTAATCTAGTATGGGTAATGGGCTGCAAAGATTGAAGTGGTATTGAGGGGAATGTGCCTGCAGGGCCATGATAGGCCACAAGGGGGCATGTCGGAAAGGAATGCCCTATGACAGGCCCACACTGCTTCTATTTCAAAAAAGCAACAACAAAAAAAGCAGAATATGCCCCAGCTAACAAATGCAGTTGACAGCAGGGTCTGTGCTAGCCAAGGGTGGCTCCAGGCCTCAGCACGCAAAGCGCGTGCTTGGGGCGGCAATAATTCCTCTCTGTTTTAAGATCCTAGGAGTTTGGATCAGTGTAGTCTCTCAGGATAGCCCAGGGAGGGGAAAGTCTGGGAGAGGGAAAGAAGGGGGATGGTTTATTTCTCCTTGTTTTAAGACCCGAGGGTTTGGGTCTTGGGTTCTCCAGGGAAGGTTTTGGGGGAACAGAAAGTGTGCCAAACACTATATTTTGGCTGATGACGGCGCTATCAGATCTAAGCTAGGAATTAAGCTTAGAAGGGTACATGCAGGTCCCCACTTTTTGGACGCTAAAGTTCAAAGTGGGAAAAATACCTTGACATGGACCTCCCACAGGCACGGCTGCAGGAGGTCCACTGAAGCCGCGGGACCAGTGGACCTCCTGCAGGCAAGCCGCCGAACGCAGCCTGCCTGCCATGCTTGGGGCGGCGAAATGCCTAGAGCCGCCCCTGGTGCTAGCCTGCAGGGCACTTAGCCCACCCCCTGCCTGAGAGGCCATGCCCTCAGGCCATGACTTAGTCCTTCTCCGCTCTTGATCCAGGTTTCAGAGAAGTAGCCGTGTTAGTCTGTATCAGCAAAAAGGAGTACTTGTGGCACCTTAGAGACTAACAAATTTATTTGGGCATAAGCTTTCGTGGGCTAAAACCAGTACTCATTCTTTTCTCTCAATCCAGTTGCTATAATAGCATGTGAGATGCAGACAGTCTTGTTAAGTTCATAATTTACTGCCTCATTTGAACTTTACAATGGTCCAGTCTGATAGCAACTGCTAAAGACTCTGGCTTGTGCTACTCTGAAAATATTCTTTTCTTAATCCTATTTTCTGTGCCATTGATATTACTAGACATCTTGGGAATTATGCAGAGATGCCTTTTTCTCTCCCGAAGAAACAAGGTGAGTGAGGCAATATCTTTTATTGGACCAACTTCTGTCAGTGAGAGAGGTTTTCAAGCCACACCAAACTCTTCTTCGGCTCTGAGAAAGGACATGATGCTAGGAGTGCTGGTGTGGCTCTAAAGCTTGTCTCTCTCACCAACAGAAGTTGCTCCAATAAAAAAAGATTACCTCACCCACCTTGTCTCTATTATGCTGGAACTGACACGGCTACAGCTACACTGCAGACATTTTTCTCTCTCAGTCACATAAGGTTTATAGTTTAATGAAGCATAAAAGCAAATGTCTAGAAGATACAGAAATGTCACAAGAGGTTCAAGTCAATAATTATTTATTTGTAATGATTTTATCTATTTATATTGTATGGATAGGTAATGTATTGATTGCCGCTTGCATGTATTATGAAAAATGATTGTCCCATGTGTTCAAAAAAAAAACTCTCTAGGCCAATGTTATTTTCCACTGGGGGTAATTTTGTTAACCTAAATAGGGAAAGCTATTTACTACAACACCAAGGCTAATATTTTCAAACTCAGGTGCCTAAAGTTAGGTTTGTATATAGGTGACCAGATTTTCAGAAGTTCTGAGCACCCACAAATTCAAATGAAACTAACAAGAATTGCATGGGCTCAGCCCTTTTAAAAATTAGACCACATATAATTATGTTGCAAACATATTTATACTTGTTTTCACTTTATGCATTGTGACTAAGTCCATTTACTTCATCAGAACTCATCACATATATGTAGTTTTAACTTTACCCAAGTCTTTGCAGATCACAGCCTTAGAAACCAGATTTAAACTTTCTGATAGACTTTAAAGCCAGACAGGACCATCATGATCATTCAGTCTGGCTCCTGAACATTGCAGGCCACAGAACCTCATCCACCCATTCCTGTAGTAGGCCCATAATCACTGGCTGACTTACTGAAGACCTCAAATACTGGTTTAAAGACTTCAAGTTACAGAGAATCCACTATTTACTCTAGTTCAAACAGCAAGTGACCCATGCCCCCACCCCTCCAGGGCCTCTGCAGATCTGACCTGGGGAAAATTCCTTCTCAACCCCAAATATACCTACCAGTTAGACCCTGAGCATAATTCTTTTGATGAGAAAATTAGATACTTGCTTTCTAATAGACAAGTGTACTAATTTGTACATAAACATTTGTCATAGAATTTCCTTCTGTTTTATTTCTAACAAATACTTGCAGATGAAGAGGAAATGTTGAAATGAAAGGAAAATATAGTTATTAGAGCATTCATCATAGCATAGCAATTTTGGTACCAGCTGCTTTAAGTTATATGTGTATTTCTCAGTCATGTGTATACTATGTTCAAGTCAATATCAACATTGTATTAATAACGCAACTTTGAAATAATTGTTTATTCTAATACCATGCAGTGGGATGGGTGAAATTCATTCCAATGCAAAGGGCTTTCCCAAGACTTTCTGTGCACCTTAAGACCCGTGTTAAGTATTAGAGCTGATCAAAATTTTTTGAATAAAAAACTTTTTCAATGAAACTTGGCCTTTTTGTTTTCACAACCCCTCCACTCCCCCCCAAAAACCTTTATGCAAAAATACTTAAATTTTCTTAACACTTTCCATTTTGCATTTGTACTGCAGAGTGAATCTGAGCTAATCTGAACATGTATTCTACTAAAACACAGGTAATGAGCTATCTGGCTTTGGTAGCCAATTTTGAATGGGAGTATCTATAGCTATATATTTTACACCCAAATTTCACAATCTGGTGCAAGCTCCTAATCACTTTTGTATGTACATATTTGAGAGAGGTTTAACAACAACAGGCTTTCCAATATCCAAGGTACTAAGCACAACAGGGGAAGATTGATAAGAGAAAGAATAATTTCTAATAAAACCTGCGTGGGGTACTTCTCAAGGGAAAATTAAGCAGCTCAACACTTACAAACTGCAAGTGAAAAAATTCTTTGGCTCTCTAACTGCAGTCTTCCACCAGTTAAAGAATAGGAAAGCTCTGAACCACAAAGTAATTGAATTTGCTGAGTGGTAATAGGGAGTGAAAGCATTCGCTGTGCACGTACTGAAACTATAAAGATATTTCTAATTTCCAGATAAAATAAGTCATTAAACTGCTGTTAAGACTGTAAATACATCAGTAATTTAAGGGGCTGGAATTTAATATAGTGTATGCTGCTAAAAACAGATATTTATGACATAGCAGTATTTAATTTCACAGCAGTGTTTGTGGGGTCTCTTACACTTAGATTGGAAAAAAAACTTCACATACCACAGTAAATGTAACTACCAAGAGTTCTTAAACATCCAGGCCCAGAACATAACCTTTGGTAGGACAAATCATGGTAGAAGAGAAAATTATCTGGATTCTTTATTGGGGTCATCCTTCTTGGAAGAAGTTGGGGTTCTTCACCCAAAATCAATATGATTCTAGACCATAATGGGTGACACCAAGGTCCTTCTAGCCCAATATCCTGTCTCTGGTGGGGGCTAGTGCCAAGTGCTTCAGAGGGAATGAACTGAACAGAAGAAGGCAGTCTTGACTGATCCATCCCCTGTTGTCCAATCCTAGCTTCTGATAGTTGGAGTTATGGGCACCCAGGGCATGAGACTGCATCTCAGATCATGTTGGCTGACAGCCACTGATGGACCTGTCCTCCATAAACTTATCTAATTCTTTTTTGAACCCAGTTATGCTTTTGGCCTTCATAACATCCCCTGACAATGAGTTCCACAAGCTGACTGTGTGCTGCGTGACGAAGTACTTCCCTATGTTTGGTTTATACCTACTGCCTATTAATTTCATTGCGTGATCCCTAATTCTTGTGTTACATGAAGGAGTAAATAACCCTTCCCTATTCACTTTCTCCATTCCATTCATCTCCATTTTATAGACTTCTATCATATTCCCCCTACCTGTCTGTTTTCTAAGATGAACAGTCCCAGTCTTTTAAATTTCTCCTCATATTGAAGCTGTTTTATCCCTCCAATAATTTTTGCTGCCCTTCTCTGCACATTTTCCAATTCTAAAATATCTCTTTTGAGCTAGGGTGACCACTACTGCATGTGGTATTCAAGGTGTGGGCATACCATGAATTTATATAGTGGCATTATGATATTTTCTTTCTTATTATTTATCCTTTTCCTAATGGTTCCTAAGAGCCTTCACCTTTATTGACTGCCGCTGCACTTTGAGCAAATGTTTTCTAAGAACTAGCCACAATGACTCCAAGATTAGACTTTAACAACAGCAACAACAGCCCTAGGCCTAGTCTACACTACTGAGTTAGGTTGACACAAGGCAGCTTATGTAAATCTAACTCTGTAAGCATCTGTGACAGGCTCCCCCAAGGGCACAACCTGGAACTGGGGTACCACTGAGCACCCCTGACCCACCAGCCTGGGCTCCCTTTACACTGTACTGCTGTGACCAGCCTGCCAAGCCCTCTCCCAGGCTCCAGCCTGCACTTTTACCAGCACACATACAGGTAGGGACACGCCCAGCTGCAGTTACATACAGACAGATTCTTTAACCAGGCCTTGCATGGGAAGGCACAGCTAGGGCACCTTCCAGTTCCTAAGGCACAGCCCTCATCTGAGTGCAGGCTGTGTGCAGTAATATGGGTGGGGGGGTTTCGGCGGGGCTGGGCGGCGCTGGAGGGGAATGTTTCGGCATGGCTGCGGGGTTTCAGACCTCAGCTGTTTTCTTTGGAGTAATATGGCCCTTGTCGCTTTACAAGTTTGCAGGCCTGCTTAGCTGAATCCTCCCATACAGACCTGATTTCAATCTATGTCTGTAGCTGGATGTGGACTTACCTCTGTGTGTGCTAGAGAAGGCTTGTGGGCCTGGCATAAAAAGGCCAGGGTAATGAAGCCCAGGCTGGTGGAACAGGCAGGCTCAGTGGGACTTCAGCACATCCAATAGCATCCCAGATGGCTGGGGGGATCCAACCCATCACACTCACCATGGCTGGTACTGCCACCATGTTCTATGAATCCCAAGTCGTGCTTGCAGCTTGTGTGGATCAAGGGGAGTGAGTTCAGTATACCACATTTCCATTTATCCTGTGAATACACTCACGATACTACCTCAGTGCATTGCATCTTTTGCTGCTGGAAATGTAGCCTTGAGGGTATCTCCATCCACACCAACAGAGATACAGCCAGATTAAGAGAAGAAGAAAGCGGATGCAGAATGACATGTTCCAAGAGATCCTGCCAGCCTGTGGTGCTTCAGATACTGGGCACAGAGATTGGACACTCACCCTTACAGACAGCACAGACAGGGATAGAGTGGAGAGGAAAAGGTACAGGAAAAGAAGAGAGACATACAGTTGGATATGCTACTACTTCTCAAGCGGCAAGCAGACATGCTGGGGACTCTTGTTGACCTTCAGGTTCAACAGGCCCATTCTTGCCTCCCTCTGCAGCCCATAAAGACCTGCATTCTGGGACCTCCCTACATATAAACCCCCACATATTCCACATGCTTTCCAGGGCCACTGTACTGCCCCTACCACCCCAGCCCAGAGGAGAGTACAATCACAGTCGCACATACACTGACCTGTGAGACACACGGTTGGTGTATGTGTTTATTAAATGAAAATGACTGTTCTTTTCCCCCTCAAATGTTCTTTGCATGGATGTGGAATGAAAAAATCTATTTATGGAAACTTAATTCATCCTTATTAGTTCACAACATATGCTGTCTAGGTCTGACATCATTCAGAGATAATAGCAATAGGTGTATGTTGTCACGAAGTCCCCAGGCAATGCTCTGGACTGCTCCCTGCAAAGCCAGTCAGGACTCTGGTGAAGTCTCCTCTCTGTGAGCAGACTGTCTTCAGGGCAAGAAGCTTACACGGCTTCACCTTCCTAGGTCTGAGCTTGGAGCATTAAGCCTCCTCTGCCCTTTCATGCGCTTCCCACAGTGAGTCCACCTGGGCAGGGTCCTGGGGAAGCCAGAAGGTCCTGCACGCACCCTCACTTCGCAATCAGGCGTGACTCTTAGCCAGCCAGTAAAACAGAGGCTTATTAGATGACAGGAACATGGTCTAAAACAGAGTTTGTAGGTACAGAGAACAGGATCCCTCAGCCAGGTCCATTTTGGTGGGTAGGGAGCCTGACACCCACATCTGCACTTCACTCCTCGTCCCCAGCTAGCTCCGAACTGACTCACCCTCCAGCCCCTCCTCCTCTGGGCTTTGTCCCTTTCCTGGGCCAAGAGGTTACTTGATTTCTTTGTTCTCCAACATCTTTAGCTATCACCTTGCAGGGGGGGAAGGGCCCAGACTATTAGTTGCCAGGCGACAGAGTATCGGCCCTTTCCTCTGCAACAATTACACCCCCTTATCCCACCACTTAGGGACTTAAGAAATGCATAGGGCAAACTGAGGCACCCCTACAGTAGTCAGAGGAAACATTAAGAACAGTCCCACTTGGTCACCCACGTGCAATGTTATATTACTACACACACAGGTTCAATACAATACAAGGTTCATGCCAGGGTGAAAAAAAAATGCCAGGCACAGCATACTACAGCAACACACATTACTATGGCTCACTATTAAAATAGTCTTTCAAAGCCTCCCTGAGCTGTATAGCTCCTCACTGAGATCTTTTTATACCCTTAGTACCTGGCTGCTCAAAATCAGCAGACAGCCATTCCACTGCTGCCCTCCACCCCAGTGGAAACTTTTCCCCCTTTGCTTCACAGATATTATGAAGCACACAGCAGGCAGCTATAATCATTGGGATATTTTTTTCACAGAGGTCTAATCTCATGAGTAGACAGCACAGCAGCCTTTCAAATGGCCAAAGGCACATTCAACTGTCATACTGCACCGGCTCAGCCTGTAGCTGAAGCCCTCCGTGTTGCTGGTGAAGTGGCTGGTGTGTAACATTACGAGCCATGTGAGTAAGGGGTACACTGGATCTCCCAGGATCCTTACTGGCATTTCAACACCCCCAGTGGTAATCCTCTGGTCTGGAAAGAAAGTCCCTGTTTGTAGCTTTCTGAACAGAGCTGTGTTCTTAAATATGTGTGCATCATGCACCTTCCCTGGCCAGCTCACGCTGATCTTGGTAAAATATCCCTGGTGATCCACTAGCACTTGCAATACCATATCAAAATAGCCCTTTCTATTGATGTCAAGGTGGTCTGGTGCCAAAATAGGGATATGCATGCCATCTATCATCCCACTGCAGTTTGAGAATTCCACTGCTGCAAAACTATCCACTATGTCCGGCACATTGCCCAAAGTCACAGGCCTTCATATCAGTATGCAATTAATGGCCCTGCACACTTGCATCACAGCAACCCCACAACAGATTTCCCAACTCCAAATTGATTCCCAATTGATCACTAACAGTTGGGAGTGGCCAGCTTCCACACAGCTATCACCACTCACTTCTCCACTGTCAGTGCAGCTCTCATTTTGGTGTCCTTGCGCCAGAGGGCTGGCGTGAGCTCCGCATATACTTCCAGGAATGTGGTCTTGTGCATCTGAAAGTTCTGCAGGCACTGCTCATCATTCCATACCTGCATAACCATACGAATCCACTAGTCAGTGCTTGTTTCTCAGGCTCAGAACCAGTGCTCCACCATCTGCAGATGCTCTGGGAATACCTATAACAACCATGAATTGTTTCGTTTTTTGGCCAACAGCAAGCTAGCCTCCAAGGAACCATCATGTTCCCCACAGCTCCTCTGACAGCTCTGCAAATACTGCAGAATCAGGTGCATTGTGCTTGCAACGCCCATCACAATAGAGCAGAGCTCTGCAGGGGCCATGCTTCTTACAGAGATGATGGATGCGAGGGTTAGTGGGGCTTTTGAAAAGGGGGCATGAAACATTATGGGATGCAGATAAAATTATGGGATGGAGAAAATTACATCACGGGGCATTAAAGACATGTTCTCAGTCACCTCTGCATGACTAGTTTGCTCCATGAGGCATTGCAAACCCTTCCCAAAACACCCTGCGCTAGATGGTGGCAAGTCATGCAGTGTGATAGCTACCAATGGTGCACTGCTCTCTGCATCGATGCAAGCGCTGCTAGTGAGGATGCTTATGGCCAACACAAGGAAAGCAGTGTGGACATACAAAAGCAATTTAATTACTGTGGCAGCTGTACATCAGTGTAATTTAGGTCAATTTAAATTTGTAATGTAGACTTGCCCCTAGCTTGTCTCAACTAACTTCTTCTCTTTTCCCCGAAAGAAAAGTTATCATCTTTGATACTCTGTAGGCTATGTCTACACTGCCACTGCAGCCACGCCTTTGTAACGTGCATGGTCTAGCCACTCTTCGTTGCCGAGAAATAAAATCACCCCGAACGAGGGGCGGTAGGTTTGTCGATGGGAGAATAGTTCCTGCAAACAAAGCGCTGTCCATACCGGTGCTTTTTGTCATTAAAACTTTTGTAGTTCGGGGTTTTTTTTTTCACCCCGAGCAACATAAGTTTTAAAGACTAAATGCAGTATGGACAAAGCCTAAGAGACTGTCAGAGAAGGAGATTTTCCTTCTAAAAATGCTCTCCAGCTAAAGGGAAGAGGGGATAGTGTTAAAATGAAAGTCTTATTTCATATTTTACATTTCAAATGTGTCATCTGTTTTTCCCTTTCATTATCTTTAATTAAGGGCTAAAAGGGTGTTTAATGATGTGTTTGCCATGGTATTAAGCAGGCTGAGGTCTCTTTATACCAACCCCCCGGCCTTGTTTCCAACTGTTTAATGTTGGATAGTAAGTGGGTTATGTAACACCTTTAGCTCATTTATTCCATCTAAATTAATACAACAGTGTGCAGTGTTGCCAGCTCCAATGATTTTATCATGAGTCTTGTAATATTTGATGTTTAACTTACAGATTTATTTCCTGGAGTCATGTCCTTAGAGGAGAATCTCAGCTCTTATTCTGAAAAAATGAAAAAGGACATTTCTGTCCCTCCTAACCACAGAGAAAAGCTTGAAAATCTGAGCGCACCCTAAAGTCTCTGAAACCAGAAGGCAAACAGTCAGAGCCAAATATTTATTTATTTTGAGTCCGTCTCGTGATTTGGCAGGAGGTGCTGACTCATGATTTTTGAATGTTCAGGCCTGGCAATAACTTAGGCTATGTCTACACTCTAAATTACTTTGGTAAATCTTATGCTGCTCAAGAGTGTGAATAATCCACACCTCTGAGTGATGTAAGTTATACTGACCTAAGTGCCGACATGGACAGCACTATGTCAGCGGAAGATGCTCTCCCACTGACATAGTTACCGGCTCTCACAGAGGCAGGAGTTATTAAGCCAATGGGAATGTCAGCTTAGAATGTCTTCACTAGAAGCACAACAGCTACGCCACAGTTGCTGCTGTAGTGTAGAGATAGTTTTAATATGGCAAGTCTTGTGTTTCAAAGATTTGCCCTGGGTAGTCCTAGAGTTGCCATCTTTCAGTGAGGTAAAACATGAAGGAAAATCACTCTAACCCCACTCCTCCTCCGAATACTCCCTTTTCACCTTTATCAAATCTGACTCAAGGGTGGTGGGAGGAAGCAGCCTGGAGGATATGAACAAGTGATATGGGATAAGGTACAGGAGGAGGGTTTTATTTTTTTCTCATGAGGAAGGACTAGGGGATATTGTCCATTTACCTTCATTATTGCTGAGCTTAGCTTCCACCAGCGTAAGACTAGTGAAAGTTCTGCAGGGGAACAAGTGAGCCTATCTGTGAGGAATGTAGCATCAACTATTCTTTTTTTCTGGTTGCCACACTCATTTGATTTTATACCATGAGGCTTGCAGATTTGCTACTCTGCACAAACAGCAGCATGCCAGTGAATAATATGACCTGTTGTACTCTAGTGCCTGCTCTATCTGTTGCTGGCCTCTGCCACTTGGTGGTATCTCCAGCCTTCTGACTGCAACAGGTTTCCACTCACTGGTAGTATAGTTTAGGGCCTTTGTTCCATCAGTGCCTGTGACAGACTGTTTTGGCACCTCTGTAATGGGATATTCCTGTATGCCAAAACTGCTAACAGTGGGCCTGAACCAGAAGAAACAGCCTTGCATAACAGTCTGTTAGCTGTGTCCAGCACTGATTCCACCTTATCATTGTTCTGCAGGTATGCTGGTGTGGAGGTGTGGTGGTCAAACTACCATTTGTATGCAAATACTTGGATGCTTTCTGAAGCAATTTGAGGGTTCATTGTCAGTGAATATAGTGTCTGGAAAGCCATAGCTTGCAACGTGGGCCTTCAGTTTGCCAGTCATTGACTTTCTTCTTTTATGAGGCAGGACATCCACCTCCCAAAAGGTTGACTAGTAGTCCACAGTCATCAGGTACTGCTTTTTCCCTGAGGGTAAATAAGGCCACTCCCACTTTTCCTATGGTTGTGTGGGTGGCTCATGTGGGTAAGTCTTTCGGATGGCAGTTATCACATAACCAGCAGTGTCACACCCTTCTATTAGGGTTGTCTCTAGAGTTTGGGATCTGACTGCAACATTTCTGGTGGCCATAAATTTACTAATGGAATCTCTCCACTCCAAATTCGACAACCAGAAGCTCTTTTTCTATGTGAGTGTACCCTTGTTCAGGCTCTGACAGGGCTCTGCTCACCTAAGTGACCAGCTGCTCAAGCAAAAGAGCTACACCCAATCCTTTCTCTAATGCATCACATTGGAGTGTCAGTGACTCTCCTGGGTGGTAGAACTTCAGGACAGGGGCATCCATTACCTGTTTCAGCATGTCCAACGCCTCCTGTTGGAGACCTGCCCCGTCCCACTCAACATACCCCCCAGAAGACTCCCCAGGCTGCAGGCAGTTCTGCATCCCCCCACCACCACCACTTCCTATCCCGACGCTCCTCAACTGCTGGGAGGGGTCGCTGTACAGGGAGATGCACCCATATCCACCCAACCCCCATGCATCCAAACACGCCAGTCCCAGACCCCCCTTCCACTGAGCCTCACCCCCCACACCTAGAACCCCTCTACTGAGCCCCACTGCACCCGTATCCCCCCACTGACCCTCACCCCCTGCGTCCATATCCACATCCCTGCACCTTGACTACCCCCGTTGCGCCTCCCCGACGCAACCCCCCCCAATAAACTCCATCCCCCCCTGCACCTGGATCACTCTGACAAGCTCCCTGCATCCAGACTCCCATTCCACTGAGCCCCAACCAGCTGCACCCAAATCCTCCCTCCACTAAACCCCTCTCCCCAACACACTGACCCCCCTGAGTCCCACATACCCAGAACCACTCCCCATTGAGCCCCATCCCCCACATCCAAACCCCACCTGCTGTGCCCCAGCCACTTTCATCTGGACTTCCCTGCTGAGTCCCATTGCCCCTGAACCCTCCAATGACTCCTATGTATCCAGATCCCCTTCAAACTCGGACCCCACCCCCAAGCTGCTGGCACCCAGATTGCCCTACCCAGAGCCTTCTAATCACACATCTGGATCCCCACACACACTAAGCCCCTCCACTCTTGGATCCTGCCAGACTGAGCCTGCCTGCCCATTCCTAGTGTGCATAGGGATGTTTCTTGGGCAAGCCCAACCCTTGCGCTGTGTCAGGGTCAAGTGAAACCTCACTGCCGAGTCCATATCCTTAGCCGGGTGGGAGGCTGCTGGGTGATCCCTCAACTCCGTGCAGCCGGTGACCCATGCTCCCCACTGCCATGCTGGAGCCATCACATCTATTTATTGACAAATAAAATTTGCACAATTTTAAAATATTTTAAAATTTTTGGTGCAGAATTCCCTCAGGAGTAATCAACATATGCAGTCACCTGTCACAAACAAATGGTTTTGCAAAGGTTGTCAGCATGTTGGCCTTCTTATCCATGTTTACGTGAAAATACCTGTTCTTCACATCACAGACCATAAAGATTCTGGCTTTGGAAAGTTCTGGTAAGATGTCATCAACTGTGGGCAGTGGATAATGGCATCTTTTCATTGTCTGGTTCATTGGCTTTGGGTCTATGCAGATGTGCAATTTGCCTGATAGCGTCTTTACCACCACCACGCTGTTTACCCAGGCTGTACTGGCCTCTGTAAATACTATGATACCCCAGCTCTGCAGACTTTTGAGCTCCTTTAACACTAGATTAGATAGTGCCACTGGAATTTTCTTCATTGTAAGCACACAGGTTCCACTATGGAATCTACTTCCAGGCACAGCTTACTTCAAGGCACCCATCACCTTTGAAAAGACTGCCATATGCTTAATTGTATCCATGGGACTCCCCCTTTTGCTTCTTGCACTGCAGCTATAAAATTCTGACACTGCATCCTGGTAAGAGCCAGGCTTGTATGGCTGTGTTGGGTCTGATTCCCCACTCTGGCAGAAGGGGGGACCTGCAAGGATTCTAAAAATTAATACTGAACACTGCAGGCTTGCATTAAACTCCAAAGGTTACAGGTTCTCTCTGACCTTAGATGAGTAGATGCTGCCACCACCCAAGTGCAAAACTCCTTTTTGGAACCCAGGAAGGTGCACTTGGAAATTCCTGCCTGTGGGGTACCCTCAAGCCCTTTTACCCCCGCTCCGGGGAAGAGCTGAGAAAGAAAAACAAAGTAAATCAGCTGGTGCCAACAGCAAATTAAACAACGTATGCACATAGCTGTTAGGACACAAAAATCCAATCCTGTTCTTAAAAAAAGGTAAATTTGAATAAAAACAAAAAAGAAAGAAAATACATTTGGAACTTGGGGTTTCTGCTAGATTTAAAAAAAGCAAAAACAATTAAGCATCAAGATAGCTCTCTTGATGTCCAGCTTAAAGGTTACAAGCAAAACAAAAGCACCTGGGATTAGCACAGAGGAGTCCACAAGCCATAAAGATATAAAAGTGATAAACCTAATTGCATCTTTCTAGACATTTTCTGATCTACTTACATATCTGGGTCTCAAATGAGTAGTTTCTAGGTATGATCTGGTGATTTTCATACCTGGCCCACAGATTTTTACAGCATAACTCCAGCCCTGTCTCTGCTCTGTCCCCTCTCTCCAGAGAACAACAACAGACAGACAAAGGGAAAGTTTTTTCCCTATTTTAAAAAGTTCTAGCCCTCCCATTGGCTCTTTTGATCGGGTGCCCACTCCCTTTCTTTTACCTATTGACTTTTTTAACCCTTTGCAGGTAAAGCAAGTAGAAAACAGCTAGTAACAGGGATTTTATAGTTAACTGGCTAGCTGGGTGTTCATAAGAGGGAGCTACCTCCCACTTCATTTATCACAGACACTGCATCCTGATCAGAGCCAGGGCTTGTATGACTGTATTCCCCAAAAGGGGACTGTGGTGCTTGCCATCTGCTACTACAAACTTCAGTGGATGCCAGCTGTTATTTTTCATGTTAGTGACTAGGACGTCACTTTTTTTCTAAGGGGTGAATTATGGTCTCAGGTACATTATTAGATTGAGCCTGCTTTTTGTAATGGTTGTGGCTCAGTCCAGTTCACCCCAAGGAATCTTGTTGCAGGAGGCCCTGCTATCCAGCTGAAATTGCACAGGGCATTTCCATATAACATTTTTTTTTGCATGAATGGAGGTTGATCTTGACTGTTGTTGCTTTCCTGTCCCAAGAACCTGAGCCTGATATATTCTTGGACTCAAGGACAGAGTGACAGAGTCATGATGTCATCACTGCTGTCTGATGAGCCATCCCATTCTTGTACAAGTCTGATGAATTTTTCTGAGACCTTCCTCTGCTCTTGCACACACAGCTGAAATGGTTCAACTTGCCATATTCCTTGCAATGTTGTCCTAGTGCAGGGCACTTCTCCTTTACCTGCTCATGCTGTATCCCACAGTAAATGTATCTCACTATGTGTATGGAACCCTGACTTCTCCTCTTCTCTGCTGTTGTCTCACTGCATGTGCTGCTGGAGGGCATTGCACCTCTTTGGGCTTTCACTCTTTTTTTGGAGTATTCCACTGCATGCCCCATGCCCAAACTTCTGTCTATTGCGAGATTACCTTACTGGAAGTAGCTGCTCTCATAGGTGGTTATCTGAAATGCCATGGACTAGCATGTCTTGAACACGGGCAGCAGATATAATAGGCTAGGGGAGGCTATGCCAAGTCCTGGCTCTGCCCATTCTCCGCCTTCTCTCTTAAGCCAGTGCCCAAGCCAGTGGGACTGGAAGTTCAGTTCCACTGCCAGCTGGAGGCCAGTGCAGCCTGGTGCTGGGGGCCGGTGCTGGAGACATCACAATAGTGCAGAGCTCTGCAGGGGCCATGCTTCTTACAGAGATGATGGATGCGTGGGTTAGTGGGGCTTTTGAAAAGGGGCATGAAACATTATGGGATGCAGATAAAATTATGGGATGGAGAAAATTACATCATGGGGCATTAAAAACATGGGATCCAGTGCTGAGGCCGGGGACCCGATCCTGGGGGCCCGCACTGAAGCCAGCCAGCGACTCGGCATTGGGGGTCAGTGTTGACATTGGCCTGACACTTGGGGCCAGCATTGAGGCCAGCTGGCAGCCTGGCACTGGGAGCGGGCTGGTGCAGTTCGGCTCCTCTGGCCGTGGGGTGTGGGAGCAGAGTGGCATATAGGGCATCAGTGGACGGGGGGCACTCCGGCTCCAGCAGACGGGATAGGGGTAGGGGCAGGGCCTTGGGTGGAAAGGGTGGGGCCGCATGACCAGCCTCCCTGAAGGGGGGCTCACACGCCACCCATGGTCCTGAATTAGGAAGTTTGTCAAGTCCCCAAAATGTCATGCAGCAGACAATGTGTGTAAGGCAGTAACAGGTCTATATCCTCCCTTCAGACTGTTTTCCAGTGAAAAGCCTGTACCACTGCACACTTTCATTCTTGTGACGCTCTGTACCTCAGGGGAACACCCAGCACCCCCATGTTCATCCTTGTAAAATGATTGCATTGGATACCACACAAAGTTTGTCATGTTGGGTGTCTTCAGAAGGCTCGTGATGCACTGAGCATTGTTGTTATTATAGTGATGTTATAGTAATTGTTGTTACAGCAATGTTATTGTAATGTTATAGGTTGTAATTTCATGTATATAGTTATGAGGCTGATAATGTGTCTTCATGGCTTAAAATAAGCCCAGACAAAAACTCTCCAAGAGCAGAGAGGCAGTTCACACCTCATCACAGTATGTATGGGACAAACGCAGCTCAGTCTCACAAGAACAAAGGATGCTGGCCTAGGTAGCAATAAAAGGATCTGTTGGACTCTCGAGTGAGTCACCCCCCTTCCCTTGGCCAGTTTGGAACTGCGATGAGGTAATGCTCACATGACTCTTAAGTGGCGCGGGGGTGGGCGGCAAAGCCAAGAGGGAAGAAAGGACATGATAAAAGGGAGAGACATTTACCATGCTTTGTCTCTTTTCCACCTCCATCTACAGACACCACCACCAAGCGACTGAAGCACTGATCAAAAGGAAGAGCCTGGCTGAAGAGCAACCAGCCAGCCTGTGGTGAGAAGCATCTACGTTTGTAAGGACACTGAAAGTGTTAAGATCAGCTTAGAATGCGTTTTGCTCTTCTTTCATTTGACTAAATCTGACTTGTTATTTTTTGACTTATAATCACTTAAAAACTATCTTTCATAGTTAATAAATCTGTTTGTTTATTCTGCCTCAAGCAGTGCATTTGGTTTGAAGCATTTCAAGGACTCCCCTTCAGATAACAAGCCTGGTACCTATCAATTTCTTTGTTAAATTGACGAACTCCTATAAGCTTGCAGCATCCAGTGGGCATAACTGGACACTGCAAGACAAAGGTTCCTAGGGTTGTGTCTGGGACCGGAGATATTGGCTAGTGTCATTCAGTTGCACAATCCAAGGAGCAGCTTATATGCCAGAGGCTATGCATGAACAGCCCGGGAGTGGGGGTTCTCACAGCAGAGCAGGCTGTGGCTCCCAGAGTTGAGGATTGGAGTGACCTAGCAGATCACCAGTCCAGATAACACCAGGGGAATGTCAGAATCCTCCCTTTGGAGAAAAGCTTGTACCTGCTGCACACTTTCAGTCTGTCCATAGGACTGCAGGGAGGCTTGTGGCAGTGGTTAGTTCAAAATGGTGCAGGCTTCTCTGCCTTGTTCTCCAATTAAGTCAAATAAAAGTCAAATAATTTACTTTACTACTGTTGTTGTACTCCTGCATGGCCAGGTCTGTGTACAGTGCAAACTCCTCCTTCCACAGTGTCCATCCCTGGGCTAGGCTTGCATCTGCAAAGTCCAGGCCTCCCAGGGGGCTTCAGCTCAAGTTTCATAAATCATGCTGCCAGTGGCTGCACTTCAGAGAACTCACAGCTTAGACCCTGCCACTATGGTTCATTAGCAAAGAGTGAAGCTGAGGTAAACAAGTGGAACTTTATTAAACCCTGTAGACAGCTCTGTCCATGTGACTGAGTTGCTCTCAGGCCAGCTCCCTGCGTTCCCTAGTTTTTCTGATGCCCCCTCAATAACGGTCACTCCAAGAAACACTGACTCTCTGACTCAAATTCCACGGATCATGATACAATTCCCATTTTAAAGATTTCAAACCAAATCTGTAAGGTCATCTCACCCCCCGCCCACCGCCCGAGTCTAAAAGCTCAGTAGCTATGTCTCTCATTTTCTTCTGTTTCAGAAGGAAACCTTTCTGACAATTATTCTCCCCTCTGCCTCAATTTAAACACTTGGGCTGAATTCCTGGTCCCAATGAAATTAAGGGCTGTGGTACAGGAAGGGCTGGTTATATAGGTTCTCCCCTGTGCATTGTAGTATCTTGTTCCTCCAAGCTCCAGGAGCTACTCATACACTTATAAAGCACCTTACATTTCATAACACATGCTCACTATGAGGCTGAAATGTAACTATATTATTATTTGTTTTTATCACAGTAGCACACAAAGGCTCCAGTCTGTGCAAATATAAACTTAAAAATAGTCCCTGCCTCAAACAGCTTACAATCTAAGTGCAGGTAAGACATGACAGGGGTCTATAGAACTCAACAGAAGGAAGAGAGTAGATAATATTGTTCCCATTTTAGAAAGTGAGAAATAGAGAAGTTAAGTATTTCATAAGGCCATATAATAAGTCCATGTCAGAAGCAGGACTGGAACAAAATTCTTTGGCTCTCATCTTTTGCCTAACCCACTAATATCACAATGCCTCTCCACAACCATCTATACATCAATTCACGTCTCTGTATGGCCAATTTCCCTTGGCAGCTCTCCAACACACTCTATCATTGCCCAGGACCGGCGCTAGGGATTTGAGCGCCCTAGGTGGACGGCAATTTCACCGCCCTGCGCGCTAGTCCTGCGGCTCCGCTGGAGCTGCCGCAGTGGTGCCTGCGGAGGGTCCGGTGCTCCGTGGCTCCGCTGGAGCTGCCGCAGTGGTGCCTGCGGGAGGTCCACCGGACCACGCAAGCAGCCGACAGTCCGCAGGCACCACTGCGGCAGCTCCAGCGGAGCCGCAGAGCACCAGACCCTCCACAGGCACCACTGCGGCAGATCCACCGGAGCTGCCTGCCGCCCCCTGCAGCAAAACGGCGCCCACCAATTATTCTGGCGCCCTTGGCAATTGCCTAGGCTACCTAAATGGTAGCGCCAGCCCTGTCACTGCCCCTGATCTAACCAACCTCCAGTTTTCAATAACAGACTCCAGCTTTCAGCTGTGCTTTCCAGCTCCAAGATGTGTTTGTTGAATTTCCAGATTTTGCCATCTCTTCTCAGGTTGGGAGAACCCAGTTTCTGAATCTCATTCTTTCCCCTGTTGTGCCATCTAATCAGACTGCCTCTCTGCTCTCCATCCCTCTCCTCCAATAAGAGACCCTGCTGGTGCAGAAGCGGGAGCCCAGAGAAGGGTATACTAAGTAGGAAGCAGTAGGAGGTGGGGGAGTAAAAAGAGAGAATTGCTGCAGCACTAGGTGAGAAGGAGCCTGCATGTTTAGTACTGAATTTGGGGAAGAGTGTAGAGCGGGGGTTCTCAAACTGGGGGTTGGGCTCCCTTAGGGGGTCGTGACGTTATTACATGAGGGGTTGCAAGCTGTCAACCTCCACCCCAAACCCCGCTTTGCATCCAGCATATATAATAGTGTTAAATATATTAAAAAGTGTTTTTAATTTATAAGCAGGGGTCGCACTCAAAGGCTTGCTATGTGAAAGGGGTCACCAGTACAAAAGTTTGAGACCCACTGGTGTAGAGGGACTGGATGGGGTGGAGGGTTGAGGGACTGTGAAGGGGAGGACAAGGATTAAAGAGAGGATGAGCAGGGGAGGATGAGGATTGAGGAAGCATAACAGTGGAGAACTGATGGAGGATTAATAGGCTTTAGCAAAAGAAGGATCTGGAAGTGGACAGACTATTTGACTAGGGCAGTGGGAACAGGGAAACTTGGAGCATGGGAATGATGAATTAGGTGGTGTGGGCACTGGGGACTAATGGAGTGCAGGAGGGACAGAATTGATGAGGGAGCGCAAATTAATGGACTGAGAGGAGAGGAAATTAATGCATTGGGAGGAGAGGGAAGGGTGCTGGAATAAAGAAGAAGAAATTTGTGTGGGGATAATTGATGGAGGGTGAGGTGAGGTATCCATTTTTGGCATTGTAAAATGTGCACATGTAAACTTCATGTATTTTTCTCAGTGCTAATTTAGGCTGCTCTGCATTGGTCCCATTGTCTGAGGTGTGAAACCAGAGGGACGAGAGGCACTGGTTAGCCATTCATCTATCTCTCCTCCTCCCCCAACAGCTTACATATAGTATGTGATTTTTGGAAAATGCACATACACTGTGTGGCATCCTGCTGGATGCTGCTGCAGTACGACCCCCAACCATGTCTTCTTGTCCAAGATTCCTTCTCCCACACCTGGCCAGGGGCGTAAGTTTACACATAGTGTCAGTGGTCTGACAATCACATGGCATGTTTGGTGTGTGGTGAATAGTCTTCCCACACACCTTCACACTGCTACACACCAATAGACTGAGTGCCAACTTTTCATTGAGGGCCAGAGGGTGTGTGGTCTTGTGAGGTTATTATCCCTATTTATGCCTAAGAGACTAGTGCCACAGGCAGTAGTTCATAGAATCATAGACTCATAGGACAGGAAGGGACCTCGAGGGGTCATCTAGTCCAGTACCCTGCACTCATGGCAGGACTGTGTATGATCTAGACCATCCCTAATAGATGTTTGTCTAACCTGCTCTTAAAAATCTCCAGTGGTGGAGATTCCACAACTTCCCTAGGCAATTTAATCCAGTTATTAACTACCCTGACAGTTAGGAAGTTTTTCCTAATGTCCAACCTAAACTGCCCTTGCTGCAATTTCAGCCCATTGCTTCTTGTCCTGTCCTCAGAGGTTAAGGAGAAACAATTTTTCTCCCTCCTCCCTTGTAACAATCTTTTATGTCTCACCTCAGTCTTTTCTTCTCCAGACTAAACAAACCCATTTTTTTCAATCTCACAGGTCATTTTCTAGACCTTTAATCATCTTTGTAGCTCTTCTCTGGATTTTCTCTCTTTCCTGAAACCATGTGCCCAGAACTGGATACAATACTCCAGTTGAGGTCTAATCAGCGCAGAGTAGAGCAGAAGAATTACTTCTCTTATCTTGCTTTTAACACTCCTGCTAATACATCCCAGAATTATGTCTACTTTTTTTACAACAGTGTTACATGGTTAACTCATATTTAGCTTGTGATCCACTATGAGCCCCCAGATCCCTTTCCTAAGCAGTCATTTTCCATTTGTGCAACTTGGTTGTCCCTTCCTAAGTGGAGTACTTTGCATTTGTCCTTATTGAATTTCATCCTATTTACTTCAGACCATTTCTCCAGTTTGTCCAGATCATATTGAATTTTAATCCTGTCCTCTAAAGCTTTTGCAGCCCCTCTCAGCTTGGTATCATCTGCAAACTTTACAAGTGTACTCTCTATGCCATTATCTAAATCATTAAGTTAAGAGACTGGAGATCTATTTGTCATTTTGACAATGACTTGCCATGTGATTCTGGGTAAATTATTCAACCTCTCCAAGCCTCACTGCTCCCATCAGAGCTTGGGGACAGTTATATGTACATGTCAAATAAAAGTATTAGGAGCACAACTAAATAATGTTTATAAAATAGCTATCTATGCACAAAGTATTATTAAATCAAGCTAGTGACAGCAATAGGCACAGAACTCAGTAGTTGCAGTTATTCTCCATCTGCTCATTTCTTCAGGCCAAAATGACCTTTAAGGATCTTTCTACACTTACAGTGCTGCAGCTTAGGCTTGGTCTATCCTACAGGGTCAGGTCCATGTAAGCTGCCTTGTATCAACCAAGCTGTGAAAGTGTCTTCACTTAAATTTGGCTCTTCTTTATGCTGATTTAGTAACACCACCTCCCCAAGTGGCATAGAGTGTCGGTCAATGTAACTAGATCGATGCAGTGCCAGTGTAGATCCTATGTTGCTTATGTCTGTTGTTACTGGCCTTCAGGAACCATCCCACAATACCCCACACTGACCATACAATTGATACAAGCACTCCTGGTGAGGATGTGCAACCTTGACACAAGGAACCAAGTGTGCACATACACAAACAATTTAGTAACTCTGCTGGCTACATGCTGACATAAGTTAGGTCAACCTAATTTTGTGGTGTAGACATGATCTTCGTGAAGACGTTACCTACGCTGACGGGTGAGCTTCTTCCATTGGTATTGGTACAAACATGCAAACCAAGCTTAGTACTCTAAAGAAACTGGCTACAAGTAGTAATTTCTCACCCTAAATGTTGTTTTAAGCAGGTTGCAGAGATTCTTGAAGACAAACCTCTTTTGCTTGCAGCTTAGAATTTCAGATGTTCCTTTCACAGGCCAGACACCTTCTAGCCTGGGTCCGGTTCTTCCCTTCCCTAGATCAGTTTTAGGTGCTTCCAGCAGTCATCTTGGGCAGGGATTCAGTGAAGAACCAACGACCTTGATTACCTGCCTTAAATAGGATTTCCATGTGGCGGGAATCCTATGTCTCTTAGTGTGATTCCCCTCTCCGCTGGCCCCAGTGGAAAAACACTAGTCCAAGATGGTGTCCAGTACCAGGTGACATGATCACATGACCCTGCAGTGTCAAAGTAGCATCCCAGGAAGCTTCTCAGGAAGGGGGGGAATTAGCATCTTCAAAAACCTATTGTTCTTCCTAATCATTTATTGACTTGACAAACCCATCAGACTGATTGCATTTTTTCTGTTGGGCATTCCCCAGGTGCAAACACTTTTGAAATGGATACGTAGTTAATATTCCTAACTTCAGATACAGAAATGATAAATGCATACAAATAAGATACTCACATTCAGTAAATCATAATCTTTCCAATGATATCTCACATGACCCATCTTGCATAAAATGTATCTTAATTATTATACCATATTAATATCATAACAATATCTCTATGAAGAATATGGGGATTTGTGTCACAGCTAACTATGCTGCGGGAGAGATTCTCCTGTTGCCACGGGTACTCCACTTTCCTGAGAGATGGCAGCTATGTCGATGGGAGAAGCCCAGTGGCTAGATTGGTATAACTATGTAACTTAGGGGTGTGGATTTTCCACATCCCTGAGCGACATAGTTATACCAACACACGTGTTTAGTATAGACCAAGCCTAAGACAGCATGTTCACCTCCTTCTCTTAGCTGTTGTGTGGTTGAGAAAACAGGCAGCGTCTGCTTGTGATTTTCTGAAAGTAGTATGTGTGTATATATATATACCATGTCTGCCCCAGGAATGATGCATGATGCAGGTTCTAAAGGTTGCATCAGAGCAGCTGCACAATGCAGAGTCTCAGGGTAGAAAACTGATGTGCAGTTCAGGAAGCTGACATCTGGCTTGAGTCGGCTGCCCAAGCTCCATAAAGGTCAATGTGCAGGGTTCCTGTAAATGCATAAATTACTTCTTTTTTTTTTTAATACAGGCCATAATTACTCCTTTAAGTGCCTTCCCAAACTAGCCAAAACCACCAGTCCTCATAAAAAAGCAAGAGATTAAAACAAATTTGCAGTGTTTAAACCAAGATATTTTGGTGTTATGATGAGCCAAAAAAGTGTTAGGAATATTTTCAAGAAATTAAATTACCTCATTTTCTGGAATCCTCATATCTCCCAAAGACTTTCTTTCCAGAAGACTTCTACCATGGCATGAACAGTGCACCTGTTTCATTTCAGGCAAATTGATTTAATTTTTATGAAATTAGTGGGTTGGGAATAAAAATCACGAACGTGATAGCTATTTTTATACCCGTTTTAGGGAGGAGAAGTCTTACAGAAGGACTGTTCTAGGAAGGCTGATTTTTATATTTTGTTCAATGTCATACCCCTATATAGCAACACCCTGTAGTGCACATGAAAGGCCACACAGTTGCCCTTTTAGAATTTTCCTATCAGGGATCAGAGTTTGCTCCCACCTGGAAAGAAGCAATGGCCCACATCATGGGTACCCTAAGATATGTGTAGAACTCAAGCAGGGCCCCCCAGACTGGGGGGCAAGTGGGGCAATTTGCCCCAGGCCCCGGGCTCCACATGGGCCCCCAAAAGAACGGCTGAGGCTCCTGCCCCAGCCCGACCAGACCCCGTCTCCGCCCCTCTCCCGGAGCCTCAGCGCATCCAGCGCTGTCCCCGAACACCTGCAGCCTGACTCCTGCGGTGGCTAAGCTCCGCCCCGCTCAGAACCGTGTGATAAGGGGGCGGGGCTGCGAGCTCCGGGCTGAGTGGAGGAAGCTCACAGCCCCGCCCTCTTTATCCCGGGGCTCTGAGCGGGGAGAAGCTCTCAGCATCGCTGTTCGGGGACTGCACTGGATGGGACGGGCTGAGGCTCCGGGTGAGGGGGGAGCCGGGGGTAAGAAGCTGGGGCCAGGAGTGAATTTGCTATGGGGCAGGGAGTCTCGGGGACTGTCAGGGCACAGGGAGGGGGCAGAGGTTGGGGGGGCGGTCAGGGGACAGGGGGGTTGGATTGTGGGTGTTCTGGGGGTCTGTCAGGACTCAGCGGGGGGGTAGATAGGGGTTGGGGCAGTCAGGGGACAGGGAGCAGAGGTGGTGTCCTGGGGTGGTGGTGGTGTCTCTGGGGGTTGGTGAAGGGACAAGGAGCAGGATGGGTTGGGGAATCTGAGGGGAGAAGTGGGGCAGGAAGTGGGTGGGGGTCAAATAGGGGGCAGGGCCAGGCTGTTTGGGAGGCACAGCTTTTCCAACCCTAAAGCTCATTCAGCAGTTTGAGGCTTGCAGAAGAACCAAGATGTTAGTTTTTCCATTAGGGCTACCATCCGTTTCACTTCTTATATGCCAAATTATAGTCTGTATTTAATTTCAGTGCCATAGGGAGATTCATGGCAGGGGAGGGTAGCTTCATTTAAAATGAGCCACTGAGGGAGGGATCACATGAGAAGAGCAATATCCTACACCACCTACCTCCTTCCCAACCCTACGAAGGGAGACCCCCCCCCTACATTCCCTGAGGCTCCAGAGGGGTTGATTCAGTTCGTGACCCCCAGTAATAACTTCATGACCCCCTGAGGGGTCCTGACCCCCAGTTTGAGAACCCTTGGGTTAATTTAATTTTAGCACTCTGTGTCCATTCACATGCATGTGCTATTTTGAGCATTTCAGTTTTCACAACATAGGCTCATCCCAGATTCTGGACCAAGCTCAAATGCTCAGTTTGTGGAGTATGTACATAAGCTATACTAAAGACAAACCCACAGTAACCATCTCCAGTTTGTGGAGGACCCCATGCAGCCAGTCTCTGGGAAACAGATAAATGCATGGAGGTTAAATTCATTAATGGCTATTAGCCAGGATGGGTAAGGAATGGTGTCCCTAGCCTTGTTTGTCAGAGAGTGGAGATGGATGGCAGGAGAGAGATCACTTGATCATTACCTGTTAGGTTCACTCCCTCTGGGGTGCTTGGCATTGGCCATTGTTAGTAGACAGGATACTGGGCTGGATGGACCTTTGGTTTGACCCAGTATGGCTGTTCTTATGTTCTAACCTAAATGAACCCAAAGTTATGGAGACAGATATGAGTCAAGGAAGCCAGCAGAGTATCAGAAACCTGGAAAATCTCTGACTGGATGGGCTCAGGCTTTGGTCAGAAGCTGAGGTGGTTCAAAAGTTTTGGATTTTTTTCAAGCAGAATTTTTTTATTGTTTCTTTAAACAATCAAACACAGCAAGCAGCAAATATTTGGCCACACACTTCTGAAACCCCAAACCATATATTCAGGTTTTGGCAGACTAATTTCAGCTTTTCAATTAAAAAAAACCACAACAAATTTTGAAGGAAAGCAGACATTGGCCGTGATTTTTTTCTGCTTTTTAAAAACTCCTAGTTTTTGAACCAAAAAAAGTTTTGATGGAAAATATTTGTCCAACCCTTTTAATGAGCTTTAGTGCCTTTTAGCACTAGCTGATGCTGAGAACCAGTGATACCTTGTAAAGAAGTTTTCTCAAAACTAGGTTTGTGCTGAGATGCGGAAGATTTATTTTTCCCAGGGTTGCCCATGAGGAGGAGCAAGTGGGGCAATTTGCCCTGGGCCCCGCAGGGGCTCCCACGAGAATATAGTATTGCAATTTGTTTTAAGGAAGGCGCCCCTGAAATTGCTTTGCCCCAGGCCCCCTGAATCCTCTGGGTGGCCCAGAGCTCAAGTATTTGTTAAGGGGTACAGGGTCATCCATACATAGGCCTTGTGCTTCCACAGCAGCTCAGGCCTTCCATAGGTCTGCCCTGGCTGCCTGCTAGTGCAGTGCCAATGGAAACAGATTGCCAGGAGTCCTTGACCACAACTGCCACAGTGACAGCTCCCTCCCTCCAACAGGGTATCTTCAACTTGGATCTCTGTGTGTGTGCTGGTAGATGGAAAAAGCAGTGGGATGCGATGTGTGTATCCTTGGCCAGCATGCTCATTGCTTGCCTGCTCAAACCCTCTCCCCTTTCCCTATTTGCACATTCCTGGCTCCATGGACAACATTATGTATAAAGACAAAATGAAATGTGCAGCATCAATGGTAATTATGTACACTCAAAAAATCTGGGCAGAGAATAAAAAGACTGCCAAGAAATGCTTGATAGACTGTATATAGGAGAACAGAATGGATATGGAGTGAGCACTGGACCAGCAAGCATGGAAAGACAGATCCAGCTATCCAGCGACAAAGTCTCCATCACTCATGTAAGTAAATATTGTATGTAATTTGATTACCATCCAGATAATCAAGTCTCTGAAAATGTAAGCGAACACAAGTCACCAGCATGCTAAATGAACCATATGTGATAACTGCAACCTTTACTCTTACCACATGGTTTCAGGGTCCTGCTTGGCATATGGCCTAGCACCTCACTGCTGTGGTATTTTTAAATCTTTGGAATGCTATTTCAGAGAGAGGTCATGTGAAACCAATACCTACAAACTTAGATGACAATGCCTGATGGTGAATTTGATCCAGTTGACTCAGTGTGCAGACTCAGCACTCTCAAGTTTGCCATGTTTGTACTGATGTCATCATTCCATTAATTATTGACATAGGCTTGAATTACACCTATCCTGCACTTTGTGCTTTGTCACTGAACATTGTAAACTTCATGGCCGTTCAAGTTAAAGGAGTCATGAAGACTGGTTGAACTGACTTATCTAGCAATGTTCTTAGGATATGTCTGCACTATAGCTAGAAGGTATAAATTCCACATGGCCCCACTAGCTGTGATTGAGCTAGCGCTCTACAAAGAGAGGTGGTAGATGTGGTGGTAGGAGGAGCAAGCTGCTCGGAGTTTGATCTTATCTGAGACCATAGGTCCATACTCAGAGCAGCTAGCTTCTGCCAGTGCTGGCACCGCCTCTTCAGTGCACTAGCTCAATCACAGCTAGTGGGGATAGGGGGTGTCTCCTCAAGCTGGAATGTAGTCCTTCCAGCTCCAGGGTAGACATATCCTTAGAATGGCTAGAACTACAGCTTATTTTAGAGTAAGAGTGCGTTAATTCCTTTTGAGCATCAGTAGGAATGGCATGGATAGATAGAAAGCCAGGATGTTGCAGCCAATCCTCTGGACTGTATTGAATTTGCACACACATCTCTCCTGAGTTGCAGTAGCTCCAGAAAAAGGATCTTACTAAACATGTTACATGAACTAGGCCCTTAAATTTGATAATGTCTTGTAGGGCATTTACTTTCAGCTAGTAGATAAGGTAGTATCTCTAACTACAGAGGGCAAGTTAACCATCAACTACTTTTCAGAAGATGATGGCATCTCTTCTGGTAAATCTTTCAAGGAAGTTATCTATTTAGCAACACTACGGTCCACATGCATGCTGGACTGTGATATTTCATCATCACCTAACAGTCCAGAAAATGCCACTCCATTGGTGCCATTGATTTCATAGGAGCTATGATATAGCAGTTTAATGAAACAATAATTTAGCAATTGTCCAATCAGGAAATGCCACTCAGCTTTGCTGTCTCTTCCTGAGGAAAACAAATTGTCTGCTTTTAAACTTGGAAAACATGAACATTTTGATCCCACTAATCTGCCTGCTCAGTAAAGTGATGTATAGTAACTTTGGATGCTTGACTTCACTCAGGCTATACACATGACTTCAGCTCTGATTCTGGCTCATTTTCACTACTTCACAATGATTTGGTTACCTGTAATTCCTAAGATTAATATTATCTCATTTGCCTTGTGGAGATCAGAATTACAGAGGGCCAGATTTTGATCCCCTTACTCAGACCGAATAGTAGTAGTAAATTGATTTCAGTGGGCCTATTTGTGGAGTAAGGTCCTATTCAGTATGACTAAATGATTAAATGGGTGCTCTGGCATTTTTTACACCTATGAAAAATGGCACGCTTCTGTAAATTGCAAATACAATCGCTTGTATTGGCCAGTATGCTCAAACAGAATCCCTAGCTACAAGAGATGTGATTGTAACCTAGCAATAGATGTAGGCTATGGCCTGGAAAAAGTCAGGTTTCAATTACTTCAGATCTAAAAGTATGATTGGAGCCATCACAGGTTAATAATTTTCCAGCTCAAAGACAATACTATATGTGGTGTGAGTTGTTATTATAACTATAGGATTCTGGAATCTCCAGAGAACATATGCATGCAATTCAGTGATATATGTAGACTGGGCAGAATTCTTTTTTTATAAATGTGATGGATAATATCAATGTTTATTTTTAAGTTTTTTTATGGATTGTCTGTTTAAATGAAAAACTTCCTAACTCTAAGGGTAGTTAAGCGCTGGAATAAATTGCTTAGGAAAGTTGTGGAATCACCACCATTGGAAATTTTTAAGAGCAAGTTAGACAACACCTATTAGGGATGGTCTAGATCACACATAGTGCTGCCATGAGTACAGGGTACTGGACTAGATGAGCCCTCGAGGTCCCTTCCAGTTCTACTATTCTATGAATGTTAACAGTTGTGGGAAATTATAGGAGGGTCAGGCAATGGGGGGTGTCAGACAATAATTGCCAGTAGACATTGAGATTCAAAAAATTAATGCTATATAACTGTTAAAACACAGTTTGCCAAATATCACCTCAAAATATACAGAATAAATAACCTTAAATCAACCTAAGTTCTCAGGCAGTATCTTTCTTTCTTTGCCTATCTGTAAATTTTGATTGTCTGTTGTATGGTGAAATTGATGTTTACTGATATTTACATGTAAAAATCTATTTCATTCTAATGCCAGAGTGCAGAGAGAATACCAATAGCCTGCTTGAGTTCAGAACAGATGCCATATTTATATTCCAGATCAAGAGCAAGGAAGTGAGAACTACATTGATCTTAGATCAGGATCTTGAATCAATTTCAGTAGGTTGAGCCAGGCAGCAGCAACAAGCATAAAATAAACCATACATTCTGAAATAATTAAATAATGCTCTGACACGGGCAATACACTTTTAGCTGGTTTAGGCCTGTTTTTTGGCGTGCCCTCTGTGTGCCAGTGTGATATTGTGACCACTTCCCTCCCTCTTTACTAAGTTCTTTTGCATCCATAAGCAGGTTTTCTGTCAAGACTAAAATTTTTAAGCAGAGGAACAAACTTTACTGAGAGTCTTAAATCACTTGTGGGATTATATAAGAGTTTAATAGAGATAGTCATTGAGACAGGCCAACGTGCAGGAAGTGGAAGACAGCCTATACTGTACATTTAGCATACCACCAGTACCAATACACTATTGAGATACCTCAGCACATCTCTGCATGAGAAAAGAGTCAGAGGGAGCACCCAAATTTATGTGATTCCCTCTTTGTATGTCACATCCTTAGAGATTTACTTATGTTATAGGAAGTTAATTCAGTTGCTTATTACTTAGCAAAGTCATTTTCAGGTAGTTAACAAGACCTATTTTTGCTAAGTAGGTGAAGAGCCACTACCCTACTTGGACAATCTTTTTAACATATGTGTGGGGGGCCTTTATAAGGAGGCAGTGGCAGCAAAAGAGAAGAACCTGAAAGTCAGAACCGGCAACTTCTGTTCCTAGTTCTGGCACTGACATGGTGTGACGATTTGGTCAAGTCTCCAACTCTCTTTGTGCCTTAGTTTACTTACCTCTGAATAGTTATAATGATGGCCCCTTGCCAAAAGTAAGGCCCTGTTAGTGGAATGGGATCCACTAGTTTGGATCCCTAGGCCTGTGTGAAGTCCTATTGAAATAAAGAGCTGCATGTATACAAGGGGCTGCATTAGTGGACCCTCATGCAGGACTGGAGGGATCAATTAGTTTATGTTAGTAAAGTGTTTGTGGATCCTTGAATAAAATGCGAAGTAGCAGCAAATTATTATTAATACGTGTATGGTGCACTTCGTCTTCCCTTCCTTTCCTCTCATTGCTGGTTTAAAATAAAGAGTGTTAGTAAGTGTCCTTTATAAGCCAGCTAACTCCACCCGTAATGTCACACGCGCTGGTGGCATTAGAATCCCCCATCAAAGGGAAACAACCTCGCCAGCCCGTCCCGCAGAGGAAGGGAAGCGCATTCAGTGCAGCCCGTGCTACGGAGCTGGGCGCTCTGGGGACACCTGTCGCACAGCCGAGCCCCTTTGCTTTCTCCCAGAGCAGAGGCCGGGACCCGCACACAGACGCCGCGTCCCTCTCCCCGAGCGAAGCCTGCCTCTCCCGGGAGCCTGTTTCACAGCCGGTGTCCCGCGCGGGAGCGCCCCCTGGCAGGCGAGCCCTTGCCAACCCCCGGCCCCGCGAGCTCTGCGGACCAATGGGCGCTCTCCCTAATATTCATGAGCTGCCGCGGGCCAATGAGCGGCCAGGCGCGGCTGGAGGGGCCGAGAAGGCTGGGCATGGAGGAGTCCAAGAGGAACCTGCTCACGGTTGAAGCGAAGGCACCTCTGCCCGGCCCTGCGCTCCCGCGGCTGCCCCCAGGCCGCTCTCCCCGGGCTCGGAGCACAGGAAGAGGCAGAATAAGGGGAAGCTGCCGCCGGGGCTTGTCACCTGCTGGCCCGGGGACGGCGGGCTGCCTCCATGGGGCGGGCTGGCTGGGGCTTGCCTCGCCTGTGCGTGCGGTGGGCAGCGCTGCTGCTAGCGCTCTGGCCCTGCTGCGCCCACGGGAACTGGATGTGAGTCGGGGGCGGGCGGGCAGCGATGGGGCTGGCGGGGCGGCCGGGGGAGGGGGCATTGCTGTGGCCGAGAGACTCCGGCTGCCTGGCTCTCACTCCCGGGCTGGTTCCGCAGGTGGCTGGGCATCGCCTCCTTCGGGGTCCCGGAGAAGCTGGGCTGCGCCGGGCTGCCGCTGAGCGGCCGCCAGAAGGAGCTGTGCAAGAGGAAGCCCCACCTGCTGCCCAGCATCCGCGAGGGCGCGCGGCTGGGCATCCAGGAGTGCCGGAGCCAGTTCAGGCACGAGCGCTGGGACTGCCTCCTCCTGCCCCCCGGCTCCGCCGCCGCCGCCGCCGCCTTCTCCGTCTTCGGCGCCGAGCTGAGCAGCGGTGAGTCCGCGGGGGTCCCGAGCCCGCTGCGCGCCCCCAGGTGCCCGCCAGCCGGGAGGGGCAAAGGCGCTGGCACCTGCCAAGCCCTGACGCCTTGGCAGGGGTTCGGCGGCCGCCGAGCAGCGTTAGTCCAACTTGGGGCGCAGCGGGGCGCCGGGCTGCGGAGGCCGCTACTCCATCCCCGTCCCCGGGCGGCGCGATCCGCCCATGTGCCGGGGCTAGACTGGGGCGCAGGGCGGGGACGAGCCAGAGGCTGGGAAGTGCGAACGTTGCACGGACGAGCAACCCCCGTCCCCCAGCTGTCCCCGCTTATGGAGGGCAGAGGGGCCGGGGCGGGGGGGAATCCTGGGGCCTACCGGTGCCCAGCGCCCCCCCTTGTGTCCCCTCCACCAGCTGCTCTCCAGACACTTTGCTGATAACCAGTCTACGGACACGCTAAAGGACCCCGCGGCCGCCGCCTCCTCCTCCTTTTCCCTGGCAAGGCGGGCAGCGGCACTGGCAGCAGCAGAACACAGTTGCTTTGATCCTGATCTTCAGACGGGCTTGGCACGTGTCCCCCTCCAGCAGGGGAATGGCTGGCTGGTGTAACTCACCATGCACCTGGGCTGTTGTGTTCTGGTGGGGAAAAAACACAGGATGCAACTTTACAAGGGGCCTGGATCTGATCTGACCTTGCCAACGCCTCCATTGATATTCTTGCAATTCCTTTGATTTACATGGAATTACACCTGGCTGACATCAGTATAAGTGAGGGTAGAATCAGGTGCATTATTATTTACATTCTTTTATATGCTGCTGGCCTTCCCCCAGTTTACACAAGAAATTTGCCCTGATTTCAGCCAGCTCTAGACAGCTGCCAAAGGCTTGATCCTGCTGCTGCTCAGGTCAATGGAGAAACTCCTGTTGATTGCAGGATCAACCCCCAAGCGAAATCCTACATAGACAGGCAAAGACACCATAAGCCTTGATGTGCACCAGTGTTGTTTAGTCTGATTTCAAGCAAGGGTCAACAGCATCAGTGCAAATCACAGTCTGTCCTAGCGTACTATGTCTACACTAGCTGTAGCAGTGTAGGGGAGGGATGGCTGAAATCTGCAGTGTAGACAAGACCTAAGTCTAAATTTCCAAAACCGTCATAGCTTATTGTAATTGTTTAATTTTGATCTGCTACATCCCTGCATGGCAAAGTGTTGTTTTAAATATTAATATTCTGAGATGAATATTTGTGCAGTTTTAATCCTGTTGTTTCACAGTGATGAGATTAACTGAGCAATCATAAACATCATTTCAAGCAAATCATTTGATTGTTTTATTTAGAAGTGCACACAATGGGTACAGTATCAGTGTAGAAATGTACCATGTACAGTGTAAATAAGGGGGAAAAAAGAATCCAAATGTTATGTTGTCTTAATTCTTTAAACATTTCTCATTGCTCTTTTTTGTTAGTTTTATTTGTTGTGTTATAATCACAGTATTTTAAACATATTTCATTAATACAATAATTAGAATGCAAGACCTCAGTTCAGCAAGGTATTTAAGCACATGCCGGCTTTAAGTATGTGAGTGGTCAATGGGAATTGGCTGAATCAAGGCTTAAACTAGGGGTAATTTGTCTATATTAGATGAAAGCATCAGCTCCTGCAAGAAGCTCTCTCCTTGCTCCCCTGGAGCCTCGCTGACTTGACATCTATCTTAGTTGATCAGGTTGTAGGATCTGGGCCAAATTTACTAATTAAACACAATTATTTTCAAATGTGTTTCACTAAAACATGTTCTCCTTTAATATAATTATTTTATGCCAAATGTTTATTGCTTTAGATACTGTTAATAAGTGATGACCAAGGCACCGATCCTCCCTACCCCCACAGCAGTAGTGTGATTGCTCCCAAACACTTTTGCACATGGTTCATTTTACTCACATGAGTATTCCCATTGAAGTCCTGTGCATAAGGTTACTCATCCATGTCAGTGTTCGCAGGATTTGGGTTCAGTCCCACACTACTTGTCTGAATGAAGAGTGCGCAATCAGGTCCTTCAGTAGTTTAAGATGGTATTTTGTCCCTGTGTAATGGTTGCTAAATGCTATTATACAGCACTTGAGAAATAAACCACAAAAATAAATAACTAAAAATAAGCAATACAAAGTAATGTAAATTCGGAAAGGGCCATCCTTGCAGTTACCTGTGTGAATAACTTTATTCATGTGACTACTTCTATGGATATCATTTGGGCCCAAACTTAGGGACTGACCCTGCAGATACTTAAACATGAGTGTCTTTACTGGTGTGAATAGTCTCATTCGTGTTTTTTAAGGGAAAAGTTGTTTTGGTGCCATCAAAACACTTTAATAGAAATGAAGTTCCTTTTCAGTGAGCAGTGTGGATAACTAAAACGCTCTCTTATAACAGTGGAGAAAATAGTGGTGCTTCAGCTGATGGCAGGATGTTTTAGATGGCCTTAATAGTGTGCTAACCTTACCGGAGCCTTTAAAGATACCAGGCCAGATTCTCTGGGGCTGTCACTTTATGCCACACCTCCAGCAGAATTTGTCTCTAAAGTTGGCTTAAACAGCATGGGAACAGTCACCCCAGGGCAGTGGTTCCCAAACTGGGGTTAGCGCACCGCTGGGGGTTCGCAAAATGTTACAGAGGTTCTTGGGAGAAAATTCCCTAATGTTGGACAGAGCTGTCCCTAGAGACCCTGGGCAGCATGGGGCCAGCAGCCTGGAGCCCCTGGACTTCCAGGAGCTAAGCAGATCAAAGCAAGCATGTCTGTCACACTGAGGAGATTTAAACGTCAAGATTCCTTATAAGAAATAGAAAGGGAGGTGGATATTTTTTGCTGTTTTTAAAATTAAATAGGCAGCTAGTATTGGTTTTTAAATTAAGAACAAGTTTAAACTTTGTTGTAACGTGCGTTGTTTGTCTAGACTGCTCAAGACCTGAATGCTTGTGTAGGAGGAACTCTCTGAATTGGCTTCTTAAATACCTGCATGCTGTTTCACATCTGATACTCCTTGATGAAGCATAGGAGCCTTGTCTTATAACAGGCTTATTCAAAGTGATACAACCTACGAAAGTGAGATCTTGGAAGAGTGTTGCCATTTTTGTAATGTAATAAAAATACTGTAATGATAAATCCTAATAATAAATAATGTGTAATAAGCATGTCAGAAGAATAAATTTTATATTTCCAGAATCACTGCTTTTATAATTTATACTCGGGTAAAGGAGAAAATTCCTGGAAATATTCATTTTTAGGAGGGGGTTTGTGAGACTTGACATTTTAGTGAAAGGGGTTCACAGGTTATTAAAGTTTGGGAACCACTGCCCCAGAGCAAGGATCATCCATTGGTGGCATAAAGATAGCACTTTGGCTTTATGCCACTTCCCCTTCTTAATGCCAGCCTACCAGAGAAAAGGGAGTATGGCCAAAAACCTTTATGCCACTCTGATCCCTGGCTGTGCTTTCAGCTTCTTCTGATTGTTGCACCCTTTGTAAATTAGAACAGCCCTGAGGTTCTTAAAGGTGGCATACAGTGGGATCTGGCCCTGTACAAAGGCAGCGCTATGATCCTGGGTGTGTACAGGTGAACTTTGGGTCACCCCATGATCTGAACCATTTTCTCCTTATTCAAATCAGTATTAATGGTGGAGAGCAGCAGGGCTGATCAGAAGTTTTCAACTGAAATTTATTTTTGAAATTTTTCTGGGGCAAACCCCCCACAAATCCACTTCTGAAAGTGGTGAACAAAAGCAAATGTTCCATTAATTATGCTCAGAATGAAGTAGCATAATTAAGGGAACAGTCCTGAAAAATGAAATGTATGTGAGCAGTCCTTCTGCATCTGCGAAGTCTTTTTAGGCTGGGGTCTCGTTTCCATGCCACCGATGTAACTCCATGAATCAGGCTCACTGACATCAGTGGGATATGGTGTAAATAATGACCGTAGAGCTCTCTTATTATATCCCTTGAATAATAGCTACTGGGGATTGACTTCCAAGATTCATTTGTGACAATTAACAGTGGCCAGATATGGTTAATCTCTAAAATAACATTTCCATGCATTCTTTTTAGGCACCAAGGAAACAGCCTTTATATATGCAGTGACGGCGGCAGGCCTTGTACATTCAGTGACTCGAGCGTGCAGTGCAGGAAATATGACTGAGTGCTCCTGTGATACAAACCTGCAAAACGGTGGCTCAGCCACTGAAGGCTGGCACTGGGGTGGCTGCTCTGATGACATCCATTATGGAATGTGGTTTAGCAGAAAGTTCTTAGATGCACCTATTAAGAACATAACTGGAAAAGACGGGAATGGATTGATCTCAATGAACCTGCATAATAACGAGGCTGGAAGGCAGGTATGCATTAGAAGTTAGAATCGAACAAAATGCTTGGTAGATTTAACTGCCCAAAGTGGCATTAATGCAAAGAGGCCTGATCCTGACTGCAAGCAAGGATTGGGCCCATGGCAAGAGCCAAACTAAAATCTCCAGAGCAAAGAATTTCAAAACTGAGGCTATCATCTATCTAACTCACTTCATAGTTAAAAACCAAAAACCACAAAAATTTTGTCAGAGTTGGAGTGCAGTAGAGACTTTTATCATGCATGCCCCTCCTTTAGTCAAATTTAACCACACCCTTCTCAGAATAATGCTTGTGGCTTTGTTTCCTTTCTATTATATACAATGGGCTGCCTTTTTTTTTAATCTTTCTGTGGGTTGACAGAGTGGACATCAGGTTTCTTAGCTGCTATAGTCTATTTTTTTTAAAATTGCTCTTTACTTTGTTGCCCACAGTGCATTACATACTGTTATATAGACCCATGAATAAGCATTTTTAGACAGAGTTTATATACAGTCTTTCCTGAAAGAAGCTGAGTACCCACAACTCTTAGGAAAGTCAGCATGAGCTTTGAAATCAGTTGCAAAACTCTCATTAACTTCAGTAGGATCAGGATTAGGGCCCACAGTCTGCAATGATCAGGCGCTTGCCTATCACTCTCTAAGCTCTACCTACACTTAAAAATTAAATAAAAATTTTTAGCGTTGAGCACCATAGTTAGATTGAGGTAGCCCCTTGTCTTGACCGCTTCCATCAATGTAGGAAGCATCTATGCTATAGCAGCATAGCTGTAGCTGTGTAGATGTAGTGTAGATAAGCCCAGGGTAGTTTTATTGAAATCAATGTTGGCAGAGTAAGGTACCACTTTGTGTGAATAAGGATAGCAGAATTTGCCCCAATGAGAATCTAGGAATTTAGGACCTTACAGGATTGCAGGCCTTTTGTAATACAGAGCTCTGCAGTACAGCACAGAAAAGAGCACTGTAGAAATCATTTGGTGCACACACCTTAGTCCATGCTGCATTTTTCTACAGCGCAGCACTGGTTTTTGTATTTAAAAAAAAAAATTCATCCATGGCAAGCTTGTAGCAGTTAATGATCTTTAGCCACACTGTTTTTCCAGCAGAGCTGGAATTGTTGTTAATACCCTTGGAGAAAGTATGCAGACTATTTTGTGTGATTTCCATACAGTAAATATTTTGCAATTTAGCTGTGAGCTGTAGGGTAAAGCAAATACTGAGGCTTTTATGCAACGTGAAAGAGAAAGCAGCCCTCATTATTTACAGTTAGGATTTTACTCTAACCCTGGTATCAGTGAGTAAAATATCAGCATAAATTCTCTTGATTGTCCTAAATTCAAAATCCTTAAATAGACGTTGAAAAGAATTTAAACTGGTGTTCTGGGGCCTACAAGAAGGAGGTTTTGCAAGATATTGTGCTATTGTATGACCTTTCATAATAAATACCATCGTGTTTCAGATGCCATGTCCTTGCAAGAACAGTCTTCCAGGGAGTGATGTGACACTGTTCATTTGGAATAACTGGTACTGGTTTTGGTATGTGTAGAATACTCCAGTTCCTGTCCCATCTTTACTCAGAATCGTGTGTTTAAGCTTTGATATCCTAGTTTGCTCTAAGACATGTAACTTGAAAGTAGGAAGGACTGGAAGATGGGAAAAGAAGAGTGGGCCAGTGTTAACTAGTCTGAGACTGAGAACATCAAGGTTCAATTCCCTGCTCTGTCAGAGAGTTCCTGTGGCAAGTCATTTAGGCCCAGATTCTCGAAGATATTAAGGTACCTAACTCCCAAATGCCAGTGGGAGTTGGGCATCTAAATACTTTTGAGGCTGAGTGCCTTAGCTTCCTGTGTCTCAGCTGCCCTTCTGTAAATGGGTGGGGGGGAATAATTCTATCTTACCTCACAGGTGTTGTAATAGGTGAATAGACTTGTGATTATGAGGTGCTCAGATACTATGATATTTCAGATATCTAGACAGACTGGGGGCCAAACGCTCCCTTCTGGTTCCACAAGTAGAAAGAAGGAAAAAAGGAATGGATCTGGGTGGGGTGGGCTCTGTTGTATGCAACCCCTGTTCTTCCAAGCACTGTAGAAACTTTTCCCTGGATGCTTCTTGAAAATAAGTGAGTACAAGTGAGCTGTTGACAAGAGGGGTTAGTCTCAGGAGTCTGCTCCCCAATCCCATGAAAGTTCCAAGTGTATGTTAATTTTGACCCTTTGATAATGAACATACACTGCTCCCCTCTTGTTAAGTGGAAGTTGGAGAGAGCAGCAGTCAGGACCATTCTGAGAACACTGCCCCTACAGGAGCTCTGTTGCTGGGGAGGGGAGATGTGGCAGCATGCAGCGTCCATATGGATTTCCCTTGGCTCTGGTGGGTCTCAGAGGAAGGAACCTCAAACCTTTCTCTTGGGGGTGGGTGCAAACCTCTCCTCCCTCGGAATGATCAGGCTAAAACTGAGAGTCTGAACTCAAAGGGTTCCATGTCGCATAAAGGAATATACTAATTGACCCATCAGAATATTGTATTGACAGATAGTCAGAGGAACTCACAGGTGTGTAGCACTTCTTAGCTCTGAACCTATTAGATAATGATTTGGGGACAGGATGGCTCAGAGGATGTCTAATGGAGCAGTTTGGAATTGATTATTGGTCTGCTAGTGAGTGAAATGTCATCTGCTTAGTGGCCTGTGTGAAATTAGGTGATGGCCTTATCAAGGTCCAGATAACTGTCATCAGAACCACAATCCCTGTTGGCACTCTTGGTGACAGCATCGGCAAAGTGGATTGAGTGGGTGTGGACTGAAGTACTTACTCTGTCCTGTCATTGCTCCAAATGGGGCTGTTGCTTATAGGCCACAGTGTATGGTCTAAACAGAGGATTCAGCCACCAGGATAGCACCTTTCACAAACAGTAAATTCACCTCGCTTCCCTGTATATACACATACATACATAACCCATAAAAGCACTGCAGTGCATGTGACAGTGCCCATATGGCATAAGTTTCTAGCTGTAGTGGATCAGAACATATTGTACCTTGAAATGCCCTCAGATTATGCAGAAACATGAGACCATAATTTCCAGCATCCTGACACAATCTGGTCTGCTTTCATTTAGATGCTTACCATTAGGCACCAAAGTTTGGCCTCGTGCATAGAAGCTTGTTTCATGACAATCTGTTGTTGCAGTCAGAATATGAATACACTGCCTCACAATGCTATCCTTGCATTCACCTTTTAGAGCAGAACCACACTTTAATAAGGAAGGTGTATCCCACATCATGAAGCACCATGGGGACAGGTAATCAGAAACACTTAGATACGGGACTAGGGGTGAGAATGAGGCTCACATCATTTGCCCCACTAACTTCAATGGGGCTAGTCATGTGTGGAAAGTGAAGTTTGTGAAATTATTTGCAAGATCAGGGTGTATGTTCATGCAAAACCTAGAACCAATGTGGTTTCAGTCTACTTGGGGATGCTACATTCTACCATGATACATATAAATAATAATGGTAACTAGGATAATACTTTGAAATAGAATCTCTTTGTAAAACAGGTTTACTGTTTACATTCTCTATATGGTTTCTGTTTTTCTTTGTCATTTTTGCTAGCTTCTCAAGTTATTTACATTGTAACAAAGGCCCTCTTCTCTAAGAGGCCAGCTTCTCCTCTGCCTTAATTATAGTGAAGACTTAATGCCAAAGCCATGACTATCCAATCATTTCCTTATCAACTGATTCTGAAGATACAAACACAGGATTATAATTGTATAAATAAGTAGTGAGGAAGAGAACACAAGTATCTGCCGTGATTGCGATGGTGAATCAGAGTGTTACTGGAAGACTATTGTAAATTGGGGATGCCCAGGGGTAGTCTGGGCATAGGCCCTACACCCCATTCTTGCAGAGGAGCAGTTTGAGTGTTCTTACTGCCTGGACATAGCAGCCTCCAGCTCCAGATATGGCCCATGGGGTCTTGAAATGTTGCCTGCAACTCCTTCCCAGTTCACTAGGTTAGTCTGCATTGACTGATGGTTCTAACAGGTCAGGGCTCACACCTGCTATTCCTCTTTAATGACTCTGTGAATACCTCACTTGTTTGACTTACCAGCGACCTCGAGCAACAAGCAATTTCTATTCATGCACCAAGGAAGGTACAAGTCCAACCAAATATGGTCATGTGTATTTTTAATAATGTTTGTAGAGTTATACATAATTAGGTGTGACCTTGAAGATCCAGGCACATTGCCAGTGCAGCCCTCAGTATCACTCTGGAGTCAATCTGGCAATGTGCTGAGAGCCCTGAACTCCCACTGAAGTCAATGGGACCTAGTCAGGGCAGGGTCCGAAGCTTCAGCCACCCTGATAGAAATGTGTTCATTTTTTATTCCAGATTTACTGTAATGTTAAAACTTAAGGCAGGGACAAATCACTTCCTCTGCACCAAATTATAACAACTGCTCATTTGTTAAACTTGGGGCGAGGTGGGGGGGTTGCCAGTCAAGACACAAATAAAGACAGTCCTTGGCCCTTGGAGTTTGCAGCCTAAGACCCTGACTCTTAAATCTGTCCTTTGAGGATAGAGCAGTGCCCCTGATGTCACTGGGGCTCTGCATGGGGGCACGGCTCCAGTGGTTCTGATCAGTCTGCAGGATAAAGTAAGAGTCGCTGTCAAATCCAGAGGAAGGTGTTAAATTTGTATTTTTCCTCCCTCAGCCCCTTCGTTCCTCTCCTTTTATAAATGCTAGAGTGGGGAAGGCATGTGATGGACATGGGCGAGTATTTGTGGGCATCATGGAGGAAGTGGGTCTGTGGGAAGGATTTGAGTAAACAGAGAACAAGTTTTTTTTCCAGTGGATGCTGAAGAACTTGCTCTGTAGTTTGTGTGGAAGTGTGTGTTCCTGTACAGAGTTCTCCTAAGATCTTTGTGGTGTTGGTAAAGATATAAAACTGGAAAACACACCAGACTCTATTGCCTTATTAGTCTGCTGTAGGCTTAACCCAAGATCCCTTTTACACTCAGTTGTTATAAATCAGGGTAAATGGCCTTTAACCTTTCTGCACTAATAGCTTAAAAATGAATCTACTTTCCTGTATAAAGAGTTTAAATAGAAGCTTTTAGCTCCACTATTAAGTCTTAAAAATCAGCCTTTCTTAGTACTCTCCAGCTACTGGTGCTTCAAAAAATTTCATCAATAAATTGTTTAGTGATTAAAATGTATACATTTGTTGTGGGAGTGCAGGACAGGGGCAAGTTAGATACACTACAGACAAGTATAATATGGACTTTTCCGCACCAATTACCAATGAAGCCATATAGCGTGTTACTAATGGAGAGGTTCAAAAAAATGTAGGCTTCATCATTTTGCTAAGTCTGTGTATATCAGGGGTGGGCAAACTACAGCCCATGTGCCGGATCCAGTCCCTCAGTGCTTTTGACCTGGCCCGTGGGTAAGCAGCTCCGGGCCGGAGCCCGCACCCTTAACCCCTACTGCACCCCAACCCTCTGCTCTGAACTCCCTGCTGCACCTTGCACCCCTCCTGCACCCCACCCCCCTGCCCTGAGCCTTCTCCCGCACTGTGCACCCCCTCCTGCACCCCAAACCCCTTCCTTGAGCCCCCCCATACATCCTACACTCTCCCTGCGCCAACCCCTTGCCCTTAGCCCCTTCCTACACAACGCACCCCCTCCCAAACCCCACAGTACCTCCCACACCCCAACCCCTGTCCCAGCCCTACATTCATGGCCCTGCATGCAATTTCTCTGGCCAGATGTGGCCCTCGGGCCAAAAACTTTGCCGACCCCTGATGTACATGATAGTTTTTTTAACTTCTCCAGAACTGTGTCACGTGTACCAATAGACACACCTCATTGTTTACTTCTACATATGACCGTCCATGAGAGATTGAAGGGGAAACCATTACACTCACTCTCTGCTAAAGATTTGAGCTGCAGTCCCAGCTGTAGGAAGTTAGTGCTTTGTTTACAGTCTACAGTTTTTCGAGGCTGGCTCCAATATAAGCTCTGCCTAGATTCTTGTGTGCACTGCAGAAGCCTAATTAAGGCTGCAGACACCGTTTGCCCTGAAGACACTTTTTATTAAGTCGTCTTATATCTGAAAAGGATTTCAAACTTATTCCACCCAACAGAAACACTTCAAAAAGGAAAGTATTAACTCTACTGATATTTCTAAAATACTGCAAAATTATAAACAATATGGATAAGTTACACTATCAAAATACGTTAGCTAGTGTTTGTGTGCAGTGAAAAAATGCATTGAAAACAAAAGACATTAATGGCAAACCTAACTTAATACCTATGCCAACAGTAGAGCCTGATCCTGCCTGTGTGACAGCCACCTGGGACTTAACCTAAGACCTTGGATCTAAATGTCCTCAGCTAAATCCGCTCTCATTCCCAAACTGTGCACTGTTAAACATCATTGCTGTGTTCCACTCAAGAGGTAGCTGCATTTCAGCAATGGGTGGAATGATTAAGTATATGTAGGTTAGGGGAAACTTTGAATCCTTCAGAATGAAAAAAAGGCATACACGTTAATTTTGAAGTAGTAATAATGGAAACGTACAATTTATTTTGTCTTGCTAAGATGAGCTGTAGGTGCTCAGCACCTCTAAAAAGTCAGGCCCTGTGCATGTCTTAAGCTAGGTACCCAGAGAGAGTAACCACTAAAAATTTGTCCCTTCTGTGCCCTTGTTTCCCCATCAGTAAAATGCTCAGAGACCTATGGATTACTAGTGAATGAGCAATATTTTTAATGAATGAGGAAATACGGTGGAATTAAAGTCAGAATATTGGTCTCAATTTGTTTTCAGGCTGTAGCAAAGCTGTTGTCAGTGGATTGCCGTTGTCATGGAGTTTCTGGGTCCTGTGCCGTGAAAACTTGTTGGAAAACTATGTCTTCATTTGAAAAGATTGGCCAGTATTTAAAGGATAAATATGAAAATAGTATACAGGTATCGGACAGACTGAAGAAAAAGCTACGCAGGAAAGAAAAAGCCCAACGGAAAATACCAATCCGCAAGGAAGATCTTCTCTACATAAACAAGTCACCCAACTACTGTGTAGAGGATCGCAAACTCGGGATTCCTGGAACACAGGGAAGGGAATGCAACCGCACTTCGGAGGGACCAGATGGCTGCAACCTCCTCTGCTGTGGCCGTGGTTACAACACTCACGTGGTCAGACACGTGGAGAGGTGCGAATGCAAGTTTGTCTGGTGCTGTTATGTTCGCTGCAGAAGATGTGAGAGCATGACTGATGTTCATACCTGCAAATGAGATACGCTGCCTCCGAAAACAAAGTAACTCCTTCCTGCTGAACAGGACTCATTCCTCCTGTGTTGGAATAACAAGAGGATCAGTCTCAGTAACAGACCTCACGGAATGTATTGTATTCCAAACAGTTTGGTTTCTAACTGAAAGAGCAACTCAAGACAAATAGTAGCGTGCACAAAATGATAAAGTAACAGCAAAAATGGCCATGCCTTCTGAGAAGTCCAGGTGGATAGTGACATATTTGAATATGTAATGCCAGAGCTAGTTAGAGGTATTAAACTTTTCATCAGCAACAGCCATAACATGATGATCAAGAATTGCCTTAATGTTGTCAATAAATATAGTGGAAAAAAGTCAAGAAGAGGTATTGGCTTTTGATGGCCACAGGCTGAAAGGATACTGGACAAGTGAGAGGTGTCATGGAGTCCTCACTCCCTTCTGTTTAATAATGGGAACCATTCAGGAACTAGAATTGCCCATGTATGGCTTGTACCTGCATGCTGCTGAAAGAAATGAGGATGCAAAGCTCTACTGTTGAACATGCAGTGCTTGATTAGCCACTGTGCAGAGGGGCAGTCATGTAGTGTAAATGTCTTGGTGCTCAGTAATGTGAGCTGAGTAGTTGGGAGAGTGGAGATAATGGGTATATTTTGGGTGGAAATGAGGCATGGCCAGGCCATCAGTCCTGGAGTTCGTTCTAGTGAATGTGCACAGTAGCTGCCATTTTTAGTATTTTCACAAGGCTATTACTCAAATGTGCTTAGAACAACTGAAAGGAGGGCAGCTGTGTAGGAGAGAATGGTAGCTGAAGGAAACAAACTGCTGCAGCCAGCTCCTCCAGGTCTCATATGTGTGTGGGGCACAGTGTTCTTGCCAGCCCCCTATCTTTAGCCCCAGTGCTCTCAGCTTACTGTACTGTTGGGTCAAAAGTAACAAGTCACCATCTTACAGCTGTTTTAGTGGTGGCTTAGCTCTGGTTCTCTTAATCCTCAGCCACATCACATGCAGGATCAAACCAGGAGAAATTTATCATAAAGGGAAATAAATGTCAAAAACAGAACTTTTTTTACCCTCCTGCCTTTAAGAACATAAGTATGGGCATACTGGATCAGATCAATGATCCATCTAGCCCAGCATCCTGTCTTCTGACAGTGGCTGGTACCATATGTTTCAAAGGGAATGAATGGAACAGGGCAATTTATCGAATGTTCCGTCCCATCATTCAGTCCCAGCTTCTGGCAGTCATACTTTAGGGAGTCCCAGAGCATAGAGTTGCATCCCAGGCCCTCCTGACTAATAGCCATTGATGGACCTATCCACCATGAATATCTTTGCAGATATAGTAGCTAGAATATTTCAACAGATCACTCCCCAGCCAGTGTTGCTTATAAAACAAGATCAAATGCATAATGTATTTGATAGATTATTTTAATGGTGTGAGCCACTTACTGTACTGGTATTATTTTCCCCCCATTTTTGGCCCATTGTTATTTACATCTGTGAAAGGATGGGAACCATTCAGGGATTAGGCATTACCCATGCAGAGCTTGTTCCTCCACACTGCTGAAAGAAATGTGGATGCAAAGCTCAACTGTTGAACATACAGTATTTGCTCAGCAGCTGTGCAGAGAGGTCCATGTAGTATATGAAATGCATCTGGTGCTGATTGTTTATTTGTAATTATGTGTTAAATACTGCTTTAAAAGCATTGTGCGAAAGGGTTTTGGTTGCTGAAATATACAAAGATGTATTTTTGATAAGATAAAGTTTATATTTTGTAAATATTTAAATTATGCAAGTTATAGAAAAGGCTTTAAAGGCATGTGTATTAAGTTCCCTGAACTAACACAAGATTACAATGTTTGACATTTGCTGGTTAGATCTCTTACTGTTGCAGTAGCTTTTATCTGACTTTTATTCACACGTGTAAGGCGAAAAGCATGTATTTGAGCTATTACATAAATGACATTTCTTAACAGCATTGCACTTTTAGATATTACAGCTAAAATACACCTATTATGACACACTGAGAATTTTATTTTTGAAATGAGCAATTGAATTATATTTGCTACATTTTCCTTTTCCTCTTAAATTTGCTTGAGGAAGACCTAGAGAACACAACAAACACTTCTGTTTGTTTTGTACATATGTTATTTTTCTTGGACGTGATGATACTGGATTTGTTCTCATGTTTCCTGTTAGATTTACATGTGAGGTTTTCTAAAGAAGCAGACTACATTTACTGACATCAGAACCACCCAAGAAAGATTCCAGTTTGGTGAAATTCACCACAGTTGCCAAGTCAGCACGAGGCCTAACTCTGTTTTGAAGGCTAGAGTGTGACATACACGGTTCATATGCTTTGTGCTGGCCCTCTGTTCACAGGTGGATTTCACCTACTCATTTTAATCACAGTAGCGGAGGGCTCTAAGGCACCTCAAGAAATCAATTCCCTTGAGCTGAATCAGATTTAAATATACCTAGACCATCCCTGATAGATGGTTATCTTACAAACCACCAGTGACAGGGATTCCATCATGGGAGTTTTTCCTGCATAATGACTGCAAACTATGATAATTTATAAAATATGGGATTACAGTACTTCTGTTACCATAGAGTGGCAGAATATATAACTCCTCCTTAAAGAATAGATTTCCCCCAAATCTAAACTGGATTAAAGAAGGGATAGTAGAAAGAGATACTCCATCTCGTACATTACATGGGAGAGGCTGCTTATCTCAGTCACGTTCCTTCACTCTGACGTCTTTGTAAGCATGGAGCAGCAATTTGTGACAAGTGGCAAAGCTATGAAGAATGCCACAGATCCATTTTTTCCAAACAAAGAATAATTATGACCTCTTCTTTAAACTCAAACTATGTTAATTATTTATGCCAGTTTGGATTCAGAGAAACCAGGGGCTGGTATTTTAGGGAGAGAAGTTTAAGCATGATTGGGCTAAATTAATCCTGGGAACAATTCTGTCAAAGTCAGCGAAGTTACACTAAGGATGAATTTGGCCCATTTTGTTTGCATGCTAATTTTGTAACTTACCAGTCTCCGTGGACAGTGATAGCTATAGAAAACTACCTCTTGGGTGGAGATCTCTCACTAAAGGAAACTATATTGCTATTGAAATTCTCTCTCTTACTGGACAAATTGTTCTGTACTGGGCAGCACTTTCTAGTGCATTGCCTATATTGCAGGATGCATAATGAATACTAAAGATATATGTAGGAATAACAAAATGTAGGTAATGAGCAAAAGTCAGTGTGGGCCAGTCAGAGGACATAGTCAAAAGGATACATATTAGGGCTGAGATATTCAGAGGACCAGATGAGTGTCAAGTGCCCAGCTGCCATTGATTTTCATTAGGAGTTGGTTACATGACTTCTTTGGAAATCTCAGCCTAGGATGTTTGTGTCACACTTTTAAAAGTTATAAATGACTCATTAGCAGCGAGCACATTAGCAACAATATTTGCTAAGAGGGATGGCTCTGTTAATAATATTAAATACCTAGCTCAAATATAGCACTTTTCATCTGTAGATCTCAACGTGCTTTACGAAGGAGATTGGTACCATTAATCTTATTTTACACATAGAGAAGCATGGAAAAGCAAAGTGACTTGCCCAAGGTCATCCAGCAGGGCAGTAGCGGTCCTGGGACTAGACACCAGGTCTCCTGAGCCTCTGTCCAATGCTCGATCCTGCAGTTGTTTCCTATTCCAGCTATTGGGAAAAGGAAGGCTACTTACTTTATAGTAACGAGTTCTTTGAGATGTGTGGTCCCTGTAGGTATTTAGAATGGATGCATGTGAGCTCGGGATCGGAAATTCTTCAACAGCAGCATCTATTGGTCTGCACCTCCTTGTGCTGCGAACTGAGGGCAGAAGTAGAGAAGTGGACCCACTGCCTCTTCATTTCCTACTCTGCCACAAATCACGTGAGCAGGGCTGGCTTTAGGCTAATTCGCCTGATTCCCCGGAATTGGGCCCTGCGCTTAAGAAGGCCCTGTGCCGTAAATGTTTTTTACTCACCCCAGTGGCAGTCCACTCCACTGGTGTCTTCGGCAGCCCCGCTCCCCTGGCCAGAGCGCCGGCTGGAGCGTGGCAGCCCCACGGCCCCGCGACCGTGGTCAGAGCGCTGGCTGGAGTGCGGCAGCCCCACGGCCCTGCGACCCCGGCTGGAGCTCCAGCCAGAGCACAGCAGCCCTGTGACCCCGGCCGGAGCGCGGCAGCCCCACGGCCCTGCGACCCCGGCTGGAGCTCCGGCCAGAGCGCAGCAGCCCTGTGACCCCGGCCGGAGCGCGGCAGCCCCACGGCCCTGCGACCCCGGCTGGAGCTCCGGCCAGAGCGCAGCAGTCCTGTGACCCCGGCCGGAGCGCGGCAGCCCCACGGCCCTGCGACCCCGGCTGGAGCTCTGGCCAGAGCGCAGCAGCCCTGTGACCCCGGCCGGAGCGTGGCAGCCCCACGGCCCTGCGACCCCGGCTGGAGCTCCGGCCAGAGCGCAGCAGCCCTGTGACCCCGGCCGGAGCGCGGCAGCCCCACGGCCCTGCGACCCCGGCTGGAGCTCCGGCCAGAGGGCAGCAGCCCTGTGACCCCGGCCAGAGCGCGGCAGCCCCACGGCCCTGCGACCCCGGCTGGAGCTCCAGCCAGAGCGCAGCAGCCCTGTGACCCCGGCCGGAGCGCGGCAGCCCCACGGCCCTGCGACCCCGGCTGGAGCTCCGGCCAGAGCACAGCAGCCCTGTGACTCCGGCCGGAGCGCGGCAGCCCCACGGCCCTGCGACCCCGGCTGGAGCTCCGGCCAGAGCACAGCAGCCCTGTGACCCCGGCCGGAGTGCAGCAGCCCCACGGCCCTGCGACCCCGGCTGGAGCTCCGGCCAGAGCGCAGCAGCCCTGTGACCCCGGCCAGAGCGCGGCAGCCCCACGGCCCTGCGACCCCGGCTGGAGCTCCGGCCAGAGCGCAGCAGCCATGTGACCCCGGCCGGAGCGCAGCAGCCCCACGGCCCTGCGACCGCGGCTGGAGCTCTGGCCAGAGCACAGCAGCCCTGTGACCCCGGCCGGAGCGCGGCAGCCCCACGGCTCTGCGACCCCGGCTGGAGCTCCAGCCAGAGCACAGCAGCCCCATGGCTCCCCTCCCCCAGCCGGCAATTGGAAGTGCTGCTGAAGACTGGGAGCGCCACCCGGTGAGTAGAAGCCCTGCCCCCAGGAATCAGGCCCACACTTGCTAAAGCCAGCTCTGCATGTGAGGATCCAAAGCAGAGGGGAAAGAAGGTGGATTGTGAATACCCACAGGGATCACAAATCTGGAAAAATTCCAGTTACTATAAGGTAAGTAACTTTCCTTTCTTTGAATGCTGGTCCCTATGAGTACTCACTGTGGGTGGTGCCTAGGCAGTGCTTATTTAGGAGGGGTGTGCGTGGAGGTACATGGAACCACAGTCTGCAGGATTGCTGAACCAAAGGTTGCACCATCTGCTGAGCTCCAAGTGACTGCTCTGCAGATTTCAGAAAGAGGAACCTCTTGCAGTGATGCTACTGCAGCAGCCTGTGCTCTAGTTGAGTGAGTTCTCCCACCAGGTGTCTGACCCAGTGCAGCCATTCTTCTCTTCTTATTAGGAGGAGTTGCTGTGAACTACTAGCAGAGGAAGATGTACTCAGAGATCCACCTGGAGAGTCTCTGAGAAGATCGGGCCTCACCCTTCATTCTTTTGGCAAATGAAGTGAGCAGTCAAGGAGATTATCAAAAAGCCAGGGTCCTTAGAACATCTAGACAGCGTAATCTCCTGCTGTCTCTAGTGTGGTGGGACTTTGGGTAAAATATAGGTAGATGAACCATGTAATTCAAATGAAGTCTGCTGGGACCTTAGGAACAGAAGTCCGATACAATCAGAATGATACTGTATGAAAGATAATGTAAGGTGGCTCTGCCATGAGAGCACCAAGTTCACCTACTCTCCAAGCTAAAGTAATGGCTGTCAAAAAGCTAGTTTCATTGATAAATACAGGAAGGAGCATGAAGCCAAGGGCTCAAAGGGTGGCTGCATAAGTGCTGCTAGTTCAGATTCCAGGGTAGTGTAGGTTGAGAGGAAAAGTTCTAGCAATGCTTTTGTGGGATGAGTGAAAATAGTAGCTCTCTATGGGAAGGTGCAAATGTGCTGATAGTTGTGAGATGCACTCTCAATAAGCTGACTGGAAGTTTTTAGAGAGAGGAGGTAATCAAGGCATTAGGGAAGTTCTGGCTCTTCTGGAGAAAGGTTGCTAAGTGGGAGCATTTTCCCCTGTCACCTAAGACATGATGAAGGGTTTCTACTATTAAGCAAGATGAATTGTGTTGCTTTTGAACACGTTCATTTAAGTCTGTTCCCCAACCAAAATCCATCTGCCAACTGAAAGGAAATCAGGTTGGGATGGTTGGTTCTGTCCCCCATTCTGAGACAATAATGTGGGAAATGACTGCAGGTGGTCAGTTGCAGGGCTATGGTGAACCAAACGGATACAGCCACTATGGTGCTATTAGAATTACTGGGTATTTTCCAGAGAACACAAGGTATGAGGGGAATGGGAAGAAAGAAATATATTAACACTTCTGAAAATAGGAGTAGGAAGGCATTCCCTCTGGAGTCTGGACCCTGGTCATTACTAGAGCAATAAACTCAGCATTTCATATTTTTTTGGGTGGCAAAGAGGTCCCAGGATGGATCCCCTCATTGGAAGATTTCGTTGGACCAACAAAGAGTAGAGCCTTGGGTTATGTGATCATCCAGGTGTGCTCCCCAACTCAGGAGACACACAGTGAAAAGGAATGTCTTGGTGAGAAGAGAGGAAGTGAAAGTAATAGCTACACACATCATTCCTCTCTTCCCACCATGTGAGTAACACTCAAATTGGACACAGGAGGGAGACCTTTATGGAGTCCTTGCATGGAATATAAACTGATTTTAACCAGGTCTGAATGCTGTGCAGGTGCAAGCTGGTGAATGAGGTCACACAGGTGCACACCACCAGGGCCGGCTTTAGGCCTGTTCCATCAATTCCCCCGAATTGGGCCCCGCGCCTAAGAGGGCCCCGTGCTCAGTGAGAATCCCTTCCCTAGCTAGAGGCACCTTTTAAATTTTTACTCACCTGGCAGCGCTCCGGGTCTTCAGCAGCACTTCGGCGGCGGGTCCTTCAGTGCTGCTGAAGACCTGGAGCGAGTGAAGGACCCGCTGCCGAAGTGCTGCCGAAGACTCAGAGCACCAGCCGATGAGTACAAGCCCCACGTGTTTTTTTACATTTTTTTTGTCATCCCTGCCAGGCCCCGCCGAAACTGTTTGAATTGGGCCCCACACTTCCTAAAGCCAGCCCTGCACACCACCATGTACCCCAACTGCATCAGGCAAAACAAACTGTTGTCTGAGTGATGAGGTGGATTTGAGCACTGAGGTCCTCCCGAGGCTAGAAACCTGTCCAGTAATAAGTATGCTCTGGCTGTGGTTGAGTCCAGGACTGCTCCAGTAAACACTATAGTCCCTGGAGATGTTAAAGTGGACTTCCCTGGATTTACCTGAAACCCCAAGAATTGGCATGGGTTCAGTTGGATGGTCACTGCCATCTGTACATTGTGGTGGGACCAACCCTTGAGGAGCTAGTCGTTGAGGTAGGGAAATATGCGATAATGAGTCTGTGGAAGTGGGCTGCTACCACTGCCATGAATTTTGTGAATATCCTGGGCATGGTTGATAGTCCAAAGGGGAGTACTTGGCATTGTAAGTGATCTATGCCCACCATGTAGTGCATAAATCTCCTCGGGGCTGGGTTTATATCCGTGTGGGAAATGTGTGGATTTTTTCAGATGATGAGCAACACACTTGTGTTTATGCAGCGATGGGATTATGGCAGTAAATGTAACCATCCTGAGTCTTGCCCACATGCTCAGGGTTTAGCTGATCACCATATTTGGGGTCAGGAAGGAATTTTCCTCCAGGGCAGATTGGCAGAAGTCCTGGGGGGGTTTCACCTTCCTCTGCAGCATGGAGCACGGGTCACTTGCTGAAAGATTCTCTGCACCTTGTAGTCTTTAAACCATGATTTGAAGACTTCAGTGGCTCAGACACAGGTTTGATACAGGAGTGGGTGAGTGAGATTCTGTGGCCTTCATTGTGCAGGAGGTCAGACTAGATGATCATAATGGTCCCTTCTGACCTTAAAGTCTATGAGTCTATCAGATGAAGACATTCAACTGTCCAAGGATTACCCTCCAACTCCTTGTCTTCTTTGGAACTAGGAAGTACCTGGAGTAAAAACTTTCACCTCTGTATTCAAGAGGTTCTGCGGCTCCTAGCTGGATCAAGGAGTCCACTTCCTATTTGAGAATCCTCTTGTGAGAGTGTCCGCAAAGAAGGATCCAGAAGGGTGACTGGGAGGTGTGGTGGACTGAAACTTGATAGTATGGCCTGTGGACCCCTCTGTATGAGGTTAAGGTCTGCCATCCTGGAAAAAAATGGGGTACGTGACTGCTCAATGGCAGGTGAAGGTGGTGACAGAACACATGATTAGCAGTTCTTGAGCGATTTGTCAAAACACCTTTTTAGGATGTCATCTCTGCTGGGGTTAGGAATCAAGATGTGGTGGATGGACAATGTTTTGATGTCCTATACTAACAGCAGTTCCATCAGAACTGGGGACTCCAGATCACAACAGGTAGCCAAATCCATCTAGAAGGGTGTATCCCTGTTTTGCTGGAGAGCTGGTTGGAGTCTTCTGTTTTGGGGCTGATGGTTGAGGCTGTGATCTGTGGTGTGATACGATCCGTGTTCAGGGCATGTGCTCCTTACCATCTTTGCATCACTCAGAGGATAGTTTTGGAGCATCAGATGCTCCTAGTGCCACTGGTGCCTGCCCAATCTCACCATGAGCTCCAGGTGAACCCTGTCTAAGGCCTGGAGTCTTGCGGAAGCCTGTAGGGCTTTGAGGAATAATGAGCAGACTTCTCTGTCCTCTTGTGTGTCTCCTTACCCTCATTGTGCTTCTTCTTGTCGGGCATTCTGTCTGTGCTGGCAGAACACTACTCAGTGGTTCTGGGTGATGAGTTGGAGAACAAGAGGGCCCTGAATCTGATCTCAGGCCTCAAGGCTAGCTCCATGAAGTGTTGGCAGAGCTGGAACTCCCAGACTTGCCTAGTGTGAGAAGGAAAGGAGTGACAAATCCCACACTTAGCTGGGATGTGTGCCTACCCTAAGCGGCAGAGGCACGTGTTGTGAGTGTCACTCACCTGGAAGACCCAGGGGCAGGTGAGGCAAGATTTGAAGTCCAGAACACTGGGCATAATGCCCCAGAGGTGGGAAAAGACAAGGTGAGGAATGACTGACACACACACACATACACACGCACACTCCCACTTCTAACTAAACTAGACTTATGCAAACTATCTAAAAGGAAATAACTATTTACATGTAAGCATCAAGTGGAAGAAGGGAATACAGGCACAGGAGAATTCCGTCATGGACCACAAGCAGTAAAAGAGGAACTCAAGGGCGTGGTCAGTCCATGTCACCACTTATGCCTTTGGTTTGAAGTACAAGGAAGCATAATGCACAGTTCAGACCAGCAGACATTGCTATTGAAGGATTTCTGCTCCCAGACTCACAGAACACCAGTCCAGCCACAGTGGTTACCCATAGGGCACCAATACTCAAAGAAGAAATTGTGGTTTATCAATTACAATTGTATGGTAACTGCTGGCATTTTAATATGGACCATAGCATCAGCAACAAGAAAGTGATCCCCACTCTAGCCTCCAGTAATTTTTTTAAAAAAGCAATAGTAATGTAACCAACTCTGAAAATGCATTTCTTAAACATGGAGTCTCATGATTCATATTTCTGGAAGGCAGTTGTGTTTCTTCTACAGACAGGTGGCTAATTCATTGCTGGTGTAACTCCATTGAAGTGAGTGGTGTCTATAAAGTCTAATTACAACATTAATTTCAGATAACTAATGCTGAAATATATCTGACCCTGGTCTGAGTTCCGCTGTCACACTAGTTTAATTTCTGTGTAGTTCCACTAACTTCTGTGGACTAACTCATGTTTCCACTAGCACAGAGGACAGAATCAGTCCCTTTACCAATGTGCCAGTTTAGTAGGATTGAAAATATGGTAGAAGATCTGGAATGTGAAACTGCAATTAATTTTGCAGCTATCTCAGTGTTTTGTGATAATCGTAGATGGGAATGGAATCAGGATTAAAAAACTTAATCTAAATGCACCATTCCTGATGTACAGTAGCTATCTTTTAGCTAGATTGCTAAACAATGGGATTTAATAAACAATGGCAAAAGAGTTACTAATCTTTTAAAAAAACCACAACTAATTTAGGGCTTGTCACATGGTACATTAGTGAGCATCAGCTTGGGTGCAAATTCTAGTGTGCACCAGAATGGTACACACTAACTGTTCATGTGTGTACATTAAAAATTCCCTAGTGTGCACTGACATAATCCTGTTTCAAATCAAACAGTACTAAGTCACCATGCACTAGGGAATTTCTAGTGCACACCAGCAGGAGGTGTGAGGACAGCTGGTGAGAGAGATACCTCAGCTGGTGAGCACTAATGCACCACATATACAAGCCCTTAGTACACTAACTGAACAACTGGATGTAGGTCCAGATATTTATTATAGCTACAGGACATATAGTGCCACGTATCTTGGGAAATCTGCTATTGATCTTGAGCGCACTAGCAAGGTAGAAAATTCCATCGCACACACACAAGATCAGAATCTGTCTTGTAGTTTGGCCATTTTTCTAACTCATGTGTTTACAACCAGGCAACGTAACTGTTAAACAGCTGTGCACTTGCCCATGTTATTGCTTAAATCAAACACAGTTTGGTACAATCAAACTTGTAATATGTATGGTTCAAATTGTTTTTAATTTTTAATAAGTTGAAACTTACTATTGGGAAGTATTTTTATAACCTCTTTCCCGGAGCTCTGAAAATTTCTCTCTCATTGGCAGGCAGAATGAAATGTCTTATGATCAATTCTGTTTTCTACAACCGAGACTAGAAACTAAACTACAGGCTAAAAAAATGATAATCCCCAAAGTTACATTGTTAATTTCCTTTTGTGCTGAAGGGTACATTGTACCCCCTGTCAACAGCAAAAAAACAGATCCATGACTGAAATAATATCCCTTTCTCCCCTGAAAGAAAGCCTGCACACTATCAGCTGAGAAACTGGAGAGCCACTGAAATGTAACAGTGGATAAATTTTGTCCCAGACAACATCTTAAAGGGCAAATGCATTGTTAGAGAATTTATTTATCTATCATCATGAAAAGGTTCTGCATAGAAGAGCATAACTTTAAGACATTGTCTAATTGCAATTTGGAATGTATTGATGTAGGATTGTGTATGTTTTGATTTTTTTGACTTGTGAGTCAGCCATGATTACACCAATTACTGCAAATTAAGGAGTTACCTCTAATTTAGGCCTTGTCTTCACTGCTAAAAAGGGTTCATTTTTTTACCTTGGAATAGCTCATGTCCGTTAGTTACCTGAGGTAAGAAACACACCTTTTTAAACAGCGAAGACAAGTCTTTAAAGAACAAAGTAACTTAGTTTAGTGCGAACTGGTTTTGGAGCTTCACAGTCTTTGTGCACTTCTTGAGATTCGATTCTATCAAGGGTAAGAAGATTGGTAATCCTATAGCATGTGACATGCCGTCAGTGACTCCTGACCCAGTATTTTGAATCATTGTCTGCAAGAACAGAAAACTTGATTCAAGTGTTGTAGACAAAAATAATCTAAAGTCCATTTATTGAATGGATGTATTGACTATCATAAATTAGCAATGAGCTAACAAATGTTTTTTGGTATGATTTTAAATAACAGTGGGCTGCCATCTCCCACAGTGGTCTCATTGGCTCTCAGAAGTTAAAGCTGTGAGTGCGAGGCTAGATTTCCCACAAAAACCCAGGTACCATGGAAAGTGTTGACAGTTCAGTGGTTAGCACTGTTTCATTTTACTCAACACCCCACTAGTGCTTTATTTTAGTATTAAGAGGCAATATGCTATTGGAGATGTAAAACAGAGGTCCTAATTACTTACAGTCATTTAAGATCCCAGGGTACTTTGGCCAAATAGTGACATTGCCCCTACATTCCTGCATAGTTTGGATAATAAAATTTTGCCTGTCTAAATGACCTTGAAATTTCAGTTGGATACAGCATTCTTCACTTCTTGACCTAAGCAATTGATTAGTGTTGCAGTTTAGGGTTACCAGATGTCCCAATTTTATAGAGACAGTTCTGATTTTGGGTTTTTTTTTCTTATATAGGCTCCTATTACCTCCCACCCCAGTCCTGATTTTTCACACTTGCTGTCTGGTCACCCTAGTTGCTGTTATGGTCCAATTCTGCTCCTACCAAATCTAAATATAAGATCTGCTATTGACTTCAATAGGAACAGGATTGGGCCCTTAAGTAGCCAAGCTGGTGTCATCCCACAGGGATGAGGGTGAAATGATATTGCTGCAGATATTACTGTCATGGATCAGTAATTGTTTAAAAGACAGGGAACAAAGGGTAGGAATACATGATCAGTTTTCACAATGGAGAAAGGTTAATACTGGGGTTTCCCAGGGATCTGTACTGGGGCCAATGCTGGGCAACATATTCATAAATGATCTGAAAAAAGGGGTAAACAGAGAAGTGGCAAAGTTTGCAGATAATACAAAACTACTTAATTCCAAAGCAGACTGTGAAGAGTTACAAAGGGATCTCAAAAAACTGGGTGTATGGGAACAAAAGGGCAGATGACATTCAATATTGTTAAATACAAAGTAATGCACATTGGAAGGCATATTCCTAACCACACATACAAAATGATGGGGTCTAAATTAGCTGTTACCACTCAGGAAAGATCTTGGAGTCATTGTGGATAGTTCTCTAACACAATCTGCTCAATGTGTAGTGGCAGTCCAAGAAGCTAACAGACTCATAGACTCATAGGTCAGAAGGGACCAATATGATCATCTAGTCTGACCTCCTGCACAAGGCAGGCCACAGAACCCTACCCATCCACTTTTATAACAACCCCTAACCCCGGACTGAGTTATTGAAATCCTCAAAATTGGTTTGAAGACCTCAAGCTGCAGAGAATCCACGAGCAAGCGACCCATGCCCCACGCTGCAGGGGAAGGCGAAAAAGCTCCAGGGCCCCTGCCAATCCGCTCTGGAGGAAAATTCCTTCCCGACCCCAAATATGGCGATCAGCTAAACCCTGAGCATGTGGGCAAGACTCACCAGCCAGCACCCAAGAAGGAATTCTCTGCAGTAACTCAGTTCCCATCCCATCCAACATCTCCCCGCAGACCATTGAGCAGACTTATCTGGTGATAATCCAAGATCAATTGCCCAAATTAAACTATCCTATCATAACATCCCCTCCATATACTTATCAAGCTTAGTCTTAAAGCCAGATAAGTCTTTTGCCCCACTACTTCCCTCGGAAGGCTATTCCAGAACTTCACTCCCCTAATGGTTAGAAACCTTCGTCTAATTTCAAGTCTAAACTTCCTAATATCCAGTTTGTACCCATTCGTCCTCGTGCCTACATTAGTACTAAACTTAAATAATTCCTCTCCCTCCCTAACGTTAACCCCCCTGATATATTTATATAGAACAAGCATATCCCCCCGCAGCCTTCTTTTGGCCAGGCTAAACAAGCCAAGCTCTTTGAGTCTCCTTTCATAAGGCAGGTTTTCCATTCCTCGGATCATCCTAGTAGCCCGTCTCTGGACCTGTTCCAGTTTGAATTCATCCTTCTTGAACATGGGACACCAGAACTGCACACAATATTCCAGATGGGGTCTCACCAGCGCCTTATATAACGGTACTAACACCTTCTTATCCTTGCTGGAAATACCTCGCCTGATGCATCCTAAAATCGCATTTGCTTTTTTAACAGCCGTATCACATTGGCGGCTCATAGTCATCCTGCTATCAACCAATACCCCAAGGTCCTTCTCCTCCTCTGTCGCTTCCAACTGATGCGTCCCCAACGTATATCTAAAATTATTATTAATCCCTAAGTGCATGACCTTGCACTTTTCACTATTGTATTTCATCCTATTACTATTACTCCAGTTTACAAGGTGGTCCAGATCTTCCTGAATAGTATCCCTGTCCTTCTCCGTGTTAGCAATACCCCCCAGCTTTGTGTCATCCGCAAACTTTATTAGCACATTCCCACTCTTTGTGCCAAGGTCAGTAATAAAAAGGTTAAATAAGATCGGTCCCAAAACCGATCCTTGAGGGACTCCACTAGTAACCTCCTTCCAGCCTGACAGTTCACCCTTCAATACGACCCGCTGGAGTCTCCCCTTTAACCAGTTCCTTATCCACCTTACAACTTTCATATTCATCCCCATCTTTTCCAATTTAACTAACAGTTCCCCATGTGGAACCGTGTCAAATGCCTTACTGAAATCGAGGTAAATTAGATCAACCGCATTTCCTTTATCTAAGTAATCTGTCAACTTCTCAAAGAAGGAGATCAGATTGGTTTGGCACGATCTACTTTTAGTAAATCCATGTTGCAATTCGTCCCAATTATCATTGACCTCTATGTCCTTAACTACTTTCTCCCTTAAAATTTTTTCCAAGACCTTACATACTACAGACGTCAAGCTAACAGGCCTATAATTACCCGGATCACTTTTATTCCCTTTCTTAAAAATAGGAACTACGTTAGCAATTCTCCAGTCGTACGGCACAACCCCCGAGTTTATCGATTGCTTAAAAATTCTCGCTAACGGGCTCGCAATTTCACGCGCCAGTTCCTTTAATATCCTTGGATGGAGATTGTCCGGGCCCTCCGATTTTGTCCCATTAAGCTGTTCAAGTTTGGCCTCTACCTCAGTTGCGGTAATATCCGCCTCCATATCCACATTCCCGTTTATCATCCCTACATCATCGCTAAACTCCTCACTAGTCTTATTAAAAACTGAGGCAAAGTACTTATTTAGATATTGGGTCATGCCTTGGTTATCCTTAACCTCCATTCCATCCTCAGTGTATAGCGGCTCCACTTCTTCTTTCTTTGTTTTCTTCTTATTTATGTGGCTGTAGAACCTTTTACTATTGGTTTTGATTCCCTTTGCAAGGTCCAGTTCAATGCGGCTTTTAGCCTTCCTCACTTTATCCCTACATGTTCTGACCTCACCAAGGTAGCTTCCCTTGCTAATCCCGCCTTTCTTCCACTCCCTGTAAGCTTTCTGCTTTTTCCTAATCCCCTCTCTGAGTTTCTTGCTCATCCAGCTTGGCCTACAACTCCTGCCCATGTTTTTTTCCCCCTTTCTTGGGATGCAGGCTTCCGACAATTTCCGCAGCTGCGACTTAAAGTAATTCCAGGCCTCCTCCGCATTTAAATCCACAAGTTCCTCCATCCAATCCACTTCCCTAACTAATTTCCTTAACTCTTTAAAGTTAGCCCTCGAGAAGTCGAAAACCCTAATCCCAGATCTACATTTGTTTATCCTTCCATCTAGTTTGAACTGAATCAGCTCATGATCACTCGAACCAAGGTTGTCCCCTACCATCATTTCTTCTACGAGGTCCTCACTGCTCACCAAAACCAAATCTAAAATGGCATCCCCTCTCGTAGGTACTTCAACTACTTGATGAAGAAATCCATCTGCTATCACTTCCAGAAAAATCTGCCCCCTATTATTCTTGCAAGCACTCGTCCTCCAGTCTATATCCGGGAAGTTGAAGTCTCCCATAATCACACATTTCCCCTTTGTGTTTACTTCATTAAAGACATTAAAGCGGTCTCTATCCATCTCCAAATCAGATCCCGGTGGTCTATAGCACACCCCAAGCACTATCTCAGGGGAAGCTCTAGTTGCTTTTTTACCCAGTGTGATTTTTGCCCAGACAGACTCTGTCTTATGCATTCCATCACTTCTTATTTCATTACAGTTAATCTCATCATTGATGTACAAGGCTACTCCACCACCTTTGCCTTTCTTCCTGTCTTTTCTAAACAGCACATAGCCTTCAATACCTGTACTCCAGTCATGAGTACTATTCCACCAGGTTTCTGTTATCCCTATAATATCCGGTTTCACTTCCTGCACCAGTAACTCCAGTTCCTCCATCTTGTTACCTAGGCTCCTCGCATTAGTATACAGACATTTTAATTTTTGGCGTTTGGCGTCAGTGACATTCTTTCCCCCGTCGTGCACAGACCTTCTACCACCAGCATCACCCGTTAATCTGGTTCCTACTCCACTATTCCTCCTTGGATCAATTATTTGATTCGCAAGGGTATCCCCTCTCACTTTGTTTACTTCCCTCTCCAGGTTATATTCCGGCGTGGAGATCTCCTGAACATCTCCCAACCATCTCCCCCAACTTCCTAGTTTAAAGCTTTCTTGATGAGATCAGCGAGCCTCCATCCTAGAATTCTATTTCCCTCCTTACTTAGATGAAGTCCATCCTGAGCGAACAGTTGTCTATCCATAAACGCTTCCCAATGACCGTACATCCCAAAGCCCTCCTTATAACACCAATGCCTGAGCCATCTGTTGATCGCCATAATCTTGTCACTCCTTCGTCGCCCTGCTCTAGGAACCGCAGAATCCCACTGAAGATCATCTGAGCCTCGATTTCTTTGAGCGTCTTCCCCAGTCTGGCATAGTCCTCCTTGATACAGTCCAGCGAGTAACTAGCCGTATCATTCGTTCCCACATGAAGGACAATCAACGGATTCTTTCCCGCTCCCGCTAGGATCCTATTCAGACTCAGGTCCACATCCTGTATCTTAGCCCCTGGCAGACAGCACACCCTTCTGTTCTCCCGATCAGGTCTAGTTACAGGCCTGTCTATTCTTCTCAGTAAAGAGTCTCCAATCACGTGGACTTGCCTTTTCCTGGCGACAGTGTGATTCTTCGGTCTATCCCCCACACCAGCTGGCCGCAAGTCCTCTCGATTTGTATTCGCCCTTACAATCCTCCTAGGGCTCATACTTGGTGTCGCCTCCATTGACTCCTCCCCTCCTTCTGCAGGACTAGCTGCTCGTCTCTTTTTCCTTGCCCTCTCTCCTTCAACAGCCTGCTGTGCTCCATCTTCATTTTCCAACTCAGCAAACCTGTTCCTGAGTTCTGTTTCTCCATCGCTGGCCCATCTTTTCCTCTGCCTGGTTCTCCTAGTCACATGCTTCCATCGTCCACTTTCCTCACCCAGCAGCCCCTCCTCAGAGTTCTTTGGTCCTGCTTCTATCCGCTCGTCTGAGCTTATCCCCTGTGCCTCATCATGTCTGTGTTCCATCATCTGCTCAAACCCCCTTCTAAACTCAGCCAGAGTTTCCACCTGCATCTCCAGTCCTCTTATCTTCTCTTCCAGCAGCTCTATCAGGCGGCACTTCATGCAGACGAAACTCCTTTCAGGTGCCCCCTCCAGGACCATGTACATGCCACAGCTACCACATCCGGTCATCCTCAGTGTGTCTCTACCTGCTGCCTCTGCCTCAATCATACCCTTCCAGCTCTGTGCCTGGCAATCCACGCCTCACACCGCACCACAGGCCACCAAGCAGCACTGGGCTGCTGGCAGATCCCTGCCCCTTCCCTTGTCTGACTTCCTGGTTTCTCTGCCTTGGTCTCCCCTGGAAACTCCCACTGAAACTCCCGTTAGCAGCTCTGTTGGCTGGCTCCTGTGCCGCTGCAGCTGTCTGTGCAGCTGCCTGAGTGCCTGGCTCCTTATATAGGACCCCTAATCAGGTAAGCCCCACCCCCAACTCAGGGCTCAGCCTCGCTCCCAGCACACGGCCCCTAGCAGCCTGCACACACACTCACTCACACACAAACTCCACAATACAATCCACAAACTACAAAAACCTGCTCCTCCAACAGAACTCCCACTGAAACTCCCCTGTTAGCAGCTCTGTTAGGAACCATTAGGAAAGAGATAGATAAAGACAGTAAATATCAGAATGCCACTATGTAAAGTCATAGTACACCCACACCTTGAATACAGCATGCAGTTCTGGTCATCCCATCTCAAAAAAGATATATCAGAAATGGAAAAGGTGCAGAGAAGGGCAACAAAAATGATTAGGGGTTTGGAGCAACTTTCATCTGAGAGATTGAAAAGACTAGGGCTGTTCATCTTGGGAAAAGAAACAACTAAGGGAGGATATGATCAAGGTCTATAGAAACATGAATGGTGGGGAGAAAGTGAACAAAGAAGTGTTATTTTCCCCTACACAACACAAGAACTAGGAGTAACCTGATTAATTGGCAGGTTTAAAACAAAAGTAATTATTTCCTCACACAATGCAGTCAACCTGTGGAACTCATTGCCAGCGGATGTTGTGAAGGCCGAAAGTATAATTCTGTTACTTTTTTTTTTTTTTTTGCTAAGTTCATGGATGATAGATCCATCAATGGCTATTAGCCCAGATGGTCAGGGATACAACCCCATGCTCTGAGAGTTCCTAGCCTTTGACTGCCAGATGCTGGGACTGGATCACTCAATAATTGCTCTGTTCTGTTCATTCACTCTGAAGCATCTGCATTGGCCACTGTTGGAAGACAAGATACTGAGCTAAACTGACCATTGGTCTGATCCAGTATGGCCGTTCTTATATTATGTTCAGTGCTCTACATCAATTCTTCACCTCTTCATTTATGTTACACTATTTATTATTAAAATTAAACAGGCATATTTTTGATTCTACATAACATGAAGAAAAGTGGAGACCATGTTTAACTATGTCCTTTACTAATGCTCTACACACAAGTTAAGGCAAAGAATTATTTGCATAGTGCCACCCAGGGGCAGGTCTAGGCATTTTGCCACCCCAAGCACGGCAGGCAGGCAGGTTGCCTTCGGCAGCTTGCCTGCGGAAGGTCCGCTGGTCCCGCGGCTTCGGTGGAGCTCCTGTAGGCATGTCTGCAGGAGGTCCGCCGAAGCCGCGGGACCAGCAGACCCTCTGCAGGCACGCCTGCAGGAGGTCTGCCGAAGCTGCGGGATCAGCAGACCCTCCGCAGGCAAGCCACTGAAAGCAGCCTGCCTGGCGCCCTCGCTACAACTGACAGAGTGCCCCCAGTGGCTTGCCACGCCAAGCACGCGCTTGGTGTCCTGGGGCCGACCCTGGTGCCACCTGTGTATTAAGCACTTCACGGAAGGATACAAATCAATGAGGGTGCCCCTTGCCCACCTCTGCTACAGATCTAAAACAACTCACTGATCCAGGGGGTAACAGGGCTATCCTGGCTTCTAGCGTTACTTGGAACAGCATCAAAGCTGTTCTTATGTTATGCTGCCCGTGGCCCAAAGTGCATATTCCACCAACTGAGGATCATGGATACATTGCAGTGCAGCAGCACATCTCTCTCTTCCCCAGCCAGGCTCCCTATATCAGCAATCAGGGCGGGGGATGACGCAGAGCTAGCTGAGATTTCCCTAACACAAAGGGAATCCTCAGATGTTCATCTCCACAGGTTTTATGGCTATTTTGTGCTGACAAAATGGCACAAAACCAGCACAACAGGGCCACAGTTCTGGTCCAAGATGTCTGTCCCACAGAGTTTATTGGTAGATTAACAATGTAGTTTCATAACGTTAGTCCAATGGGAGAACTAGCATCAACAGATTTTTTGGAAGAAGTGTGTTTTGACAGGGGTCTGCAAGAAGGGAAGGTGTAGGCAGGGAAAACTAGATCAGGGACAGTACCAGCTGCCAAGTTTCTACTCAAGACAAGCCCAGGACTGAACTAGCAGGAATGCTGCAGGTCAGGAATGAAGTACATTGATGGGACTATACAGACAACCATCACAACCTGCACTATGCCCGACTCAAGCCACTGATGCCAGTCCTCACATTCCTAAGTAGTGACATTATTTTGGTTTTTCTTCCCTTTTCCCAAAAAGTCCTGGCTTCATTTTTTACATTTATTTAATTCGTTCTTTTAAACACTTGTTCCTAACACACACAATACTTCTGAGAAATCACAACTGCACTTGTAGCCGTTATGCACATGCTAAGAAACCCAAGGCTGCATTTTCAAGGGTTCTCTACTTGCTGCTTACTTAAGACTTGTAAGGGGGTATTAAGCTGGACAACCACAGTCAGTGGAAGCTTTTCAAAATTCGCTATCAGGAGACAGATAGTCAAGATCACTTGTTCTGTGCAACACAGACAGGTGGGAAAAAGAACTGGAAACAGGCAGATGGCTCTCACAACCACCCCTCTGACCATATCATGCTCTCTTGTCTTCAGGGCCAACCGGTGGGGGGCAAGTGGGGCAATTTGCCCTGGGCTCTGCAGGGGCCTTGTGAGCCCTAGCCTGGCGGCGGTCTGGGTCTTCGGCAGCATTTTGGCAGCAGGGGGCCCTTCAGTGCTGCTGAAGACGCGGAGCGACCGAATGGCCCCCTGCCACCGAAATGCTGCCGAAAACCTGGACCACCACCAGGTGAGTACAAGTGCCGCAGCTCCCCTGCTTTTCCCCAGGCCCCCTGAATCCTCTCGGTGACCATGCTTGTCTGTACAGTATGTGAAAAGCTCAGTAACCACACAAAGTATCAGTAGCAGGGTAAGAAACTAGGAGTGGCAGTAGCACTTCCATTTGTGATGCAGGACTCTTTGGTTGGATCAGATCAAGGGTGAGCATCCCTTTGGGAAATTGAAACCAGTCACATTCCCCTTCAACATGTTGTAGATGTTAACTTGTGTAGGCCTTTAACATTTTCCTGTCTGTCCTCTTCTCCACCCCCCAGTTAGTCCTTCATGCCTCATATTGGGAAATGCTAGTGTAGATCTTCATAAGAGGAGACATCCTTCCTTTCATGCCTGGATTAACAGTAAAATAGTTAATACTGACAAAATATCATCTGAGTTAGCTACGACTGAAATGAGCCTGCTCATACCTCAGAGCTATAGTTTCAGACTCCTTGCAAACTCATGCAGATGTCTCCATATGGGTTACATTTGCTCTATCTTTTGTTTTGGTTTTGGTTTGTTTTGCAACCATAGCAGTTTAATTTTTAATCAAAGCTGAAATCATGAGCCATGGAGGAGAATATTTACACAGCCCTCAGCTAGTCCCCTCACTCACCAACAGGGAAACGCACCCCACTCCCTAGGGAACACTGATGTACACAATGACACTTTGGTATGCTAGTGGTTGAGACACCTACTCACATTGGAGTCCCTGATGCAATTCTGCGACAGGGCCTTGCTCAATGAGGAGTTACTAAAACAATCTGCTGCAGATATTCCAATGACCTGATGCACAGAATTCAAGCAGGGCAGGGTAGTTTCACATGCTGAGCCAAAACTGAAAAATTGCTACACAGAATTATAGAAACGTAGGGCAAGTCCAGTTCCCTGTGTTGAGGCAGGACCAAGTAAACAGATGATCCATGACAAGTGTTTGTCTAACTTGCTTTTAATCAAATGATAGGGATTCCACAAACTCCCTTGAAAGCCTATTCCAGTGCTTAACTACCGTATAGTTAGTTACATATTAGGAAAATTTTTCTAATTTCTCTTGCTGCAGATTAAGCCCATTACTACTTCTCCTACCTTCAGTGGACATGGAGAAAAATTGATCACTGTCCTCTTCATAACAGCTCTTAGCATATTTGAAGACTTATCACTTTTGTTGCTCTCCTCTGGACTCTCACCAATTTGTCCACATCTTTCCAAAGTGTGGCTCCCAGAATTGGACACAGTATCTCCAGCTGAAGCCTCTCCAGTGCCAAGCAGAGCTGGACAATTGCCTCTCATATAACACTCTTAGTACATCCCAGAATTATATTAGGCTTCTTTGCTACTGCATCACATTGTTGACACTCATTCAATTTGTGATCCACTATAACCTCCAGATCCTTTTCAGGAGTACTATCACCGAGCCACTTATTCTCCATTTTGTAGTTGTGCATTTGATTTTTCCTTCCTAATGAAGTACTTTGTGCTTGTCTTTATAGAATTTCCTTGTTTATTTCAGACCAATTCTCTAATTTGTCAAAGTTGTTATGAAGTCTAATTCTGCTAGCAACCTCTCCACTCAGATTGTATAAGCATTTTCTCCAAGTCATTAATGAAAATATTTACTAGTATTGGACACAAGACTGACCCCTGCAGGACCCCACTATATAGATTCATAGACTTTAAGGTCAGAAGGGACCATCATGATCATCCAGTCCAGAGGTCCCCAATCTGTGGGGCATTCCCCCCCTAGGGGGGTGCCAAGGAACATTTGGGGGGCCCAGCTGGGGCCCAGAACAGAGGCAGGGAGGAAATGTCACCGAGCTCTGCTCCTGGCCCCAGCTGCTGGCCAGCCCCATGCCTGGGGCCCCTGGCTGCCAGACCCATGCCTGGGGCTCTGAGCCCACCCCAGCTGTGGCCCAAGCCTCGGCCCACTTACCCATCTGCATGCCCCCCTCCTGGAGCTGCAGCCCCGCTCCTGGCCAGCAGAGGTGGGGGGGAAATGGGGGCACAGTCGCAAGGTAAAATGTTTGGAGACCACTGATCTAGTCTGACCTCCTGCACACTGCAGGGCACAGAACCTTACCTACTCACTCCTATAATAAAACCCCTAACTTCTGCTGGAGTTACTGAATTCCTTAAGTCATTATTTAAAGACTTCAAGTTACAGAGAATCCATCGTTTACACTAGTTTAAATCTGCAAGTGACCCATACCCCATGCTGCAGAGAAAAGGGAAAAACCCTCAGGGTCTCTGCCAATCTGATCGGGGAGAAATTTCTTCCTGACCCCAAATATGGACATCAGTTAGATTCTGAGCATGTGGGCAACTCACCAGCCAGATACCTGGGAAAGAATTCTCTGTTGTAACTCAGAGCCCTCCCCATCTAGTGTCCCATCAGCAGCCACTGGAGTTATTTGCTACTAGCAGTTGCAGATTTCCTACAATGGCATGTAGCCCATCTCATCATACCAACCTCTCCATAAACTTATCAAGCTCAGTCTTAAAGCCATTTAGGTTTTTGGCCCTCCACGGCTGCCCTTGGAATGCCGTTGCAAACCTTCACTCCTCTGATGGGTGGAAACCTTCATCTAATTTCATGCCTGTTCTGTTCATTCCCTCTGGGGCACCTGGCATTGACCACTGTCAGAAGATAGGATACTGGGCTAGAGGGACCTTTGGTCTGACTCAGTATGACCGTTCTTATGCCTAAACTTGTTTAGGATAGACAGTTTATATCCATTTGTTCTTGTGTCCATGTTTGTACTTAACTTAAATAATTCCTCTCCCTCTCTGGTATTTATTCTCTAATGTATTTAGAGAGAGCAATCATCTCTCCCCTCGGCCTTCTTTTGGTTAGGCTAAACCAGCCAAGCTCTTTGAGTCCCCTCTCATAACAAATATACCTCCTCAAAGTTTACTGCGAACCACAGATAACTACTCTGAGTATGGTCATTCAACTAGATGTGCACCCACATTACATTAATTTCATATAGGCCACATTTCTCTAATTTGATTATTAGAATGGCATGTGGGACTGATTAGGTTGGCTTGGCCTGATTTGTTCTTGACAAATCCATGCTGGCAATTCTTTATAAGCTTATTATCCTCTAGGTGCTTACAAATAGAATGTTTAATAATTTCTTCCAGTATCTTTCCAGGTATCAAAATTAGGCTGACTGGTCTATAATTCCCTAGGGTCCTCTTTGTTCACCTATGCTATGTTTGCCATTTGCCAGTTCTCTGGAACCTCACCTGTCCTCCATGAGTTCTCAAATATAGTTGATAATGATTCCAAAATTATCTAGGATGAACTTCTACCAGGCTCTGACTACCTGCATACATCTAAATACTATTTCATCTGTTCTTTCCCTGTTTTGGCTTGAACTCCTTCACCTTTCTTGTTCATATTATGTTGAGGATCTGGTCACCATTAACCTTTTTAGTAAAGACTGAAGCAAAAGAGGCATTAAACATATCTGCCTTCTTGATGTCATCAATTATTAGTTTTCCTCCCCCGCTAAGTAAGTAATTTCCTTCATCTTGCTCCTAATGAATTTAAAAGCCATCTTATTACCTTTTATGTCCCTTGCTAGGCGTCACATTCATTTTGTGACTTACCATTTCTGATTCTGTCCCTAAATGCTTATGCTATTCTTTTATACTCCTCAGCAATTCATCCATATTTCTACTTTTTGTAGGATTCCTTTTTGGTTTTCAGGTAATTAAAAAGCTCCTGATGGAGCCATACTGGCCTCTTCCTATTCTTACCATCTTTCTTTCGCATTGGGATAATTTGCAGTTGTACATTTAATACCATCAAATTGTTTAATACCTACTCTTTAGGAGTCACATGATGGGTTCATCATTCCATCAAAGTCAAGCAACTCCCTACCTTCATCTGTGTGAACTGTCAGAAGCTTGTGAAACACTTATTACCTCAGGACTGAATGATAATAGTATTAAAAAAAATGTATGCAGATTGCATTACTTGGCTCAAACCACAGATTAGAACACAAACCTGTTTCTTGTACACCTTTTGACATTCAGCACATATATCCAATCGTAATATTTGACAACTTAGTATGAAAACTAAGAATTGGTCTGTTACAGAATTAGGTCGATATAAGGCAGCTTATGTCAACCTAATTATGTCAGGGTACACAATACAGCCTTGTCCTGCCGATGTAAGTGCCCTACTACACCAACATCATAACTGCACCTCCATGAGATGCATAGGGCTTATGTCAGTGTAGTTAGGGCAATGCAATGTCCATGTAGACATTGCGTTAAGTTGGCCGTCATTCTTGTCAATTTCATGCTTCATGCTGGAGCCGTGAAATTGACAAGAAAGCCTGGAGGCTCGTGGTGGGCTCTAGGTAGAGCCTGGTTGCCCCACAGATTGGCTTCCCACTCCCAATCAGGTTGCTGCTTGTGTTCATTGCTGAGAGCCCTGCTGCCTCCAGATTCCCCACTGGGCTGGAGATGAGAAGCCTGGGTAGCTGCTCCCTCGCCCATCTGCTCCCATCGAGGAGGCGAGAAGCCTGAGGGGGCAGCTGGGCTCCCGGCAGGGAGCTATGAGCCCTGGCTCTCAGCTTCCCATGTTACCCACCATCAGTCGGGGGCAAGCGCTCCTGGTAAGGATGTGCACCACCAACAAAAGGAAGGTAGTGTGAACATCAGCCAACACAGTAACTACTGTGGTGGCTGTACGTTGACCTAACATAGGTTGATTTAAGTTTGTAGTGTAGACACACCCTGTATAAATGTCATTTTGTTGGCACTCATATCAGAATAGTATTACACAGGCTAGTAAGACAATAGCCTAGAGAGATTATTCATATACAAACTGGATTTTTTTTTAATAAAGCTATATAAACCCCTAAGTATTGTATCTTCAAGATTCTTTCAAATGTATTTTGCCATTACCTAAACACTAAAGCTTATACATTCATTTTCTTGATTAATCTCACATTGTGAAATAAAGTTAGTTTCAGTTTATAGAATTGAGGGGATTTTTACTTTATTTGATGAAAAAATATACATGGTATTGACACGTATGATGTAATCTCTCTCAAATAAGAACTAAAAATTTGCATGATATTTTACAAATAAATGGTTTCACTGTATAAGGTGCATTTATTGCTGTTCTACATTAAAGTTGAGGGAAAAACATTACATAGCAGACTAGTTAAACATAGAAAAAATGCAAATTCCAGTCTTACTCATTCCTGTATTAAAGGTGGATATTATTCTGAACAAAGTTATCATTCCCTATATTGCTTTAAAGATTTTAGTGTATTATGTTTTAAGCTGGTCTCAGAAGATACTGATTATATAGCATTCTGAATAGCACTATTTGTGATTCATACTGCAGTTCCTGACTTTTTTTTAATGGTACTGCTCAAAGATGTTAACCATTTATACTAGAACATACAGTGTAAATAGAACTCCAAGAGATTAAATAGACTTCTGAGCTAGTTCCTGTACAGTAAATGCCTGGATAGTCAGTTTCACCGTACTCACTTTGTATTCAGAAAAAAGTTCTAAGCCTGCCCTACTAAAAAAGATAAGTGATTTAAAAAAATAATTTCTACAGAGAATGTTCAGTTTTCTATTTACTCTTACATGAGTTATGGTATAAGGCCACTTTAACTTGGTCCAGTTTTTTAAAATCTTCATCCTTTTCAGCAATGGATAACAGTGTTAGCTAATTTTTCAATACCAATTGATACATATCTTAAAATGTGGTGCTCTTTGTAACATCCCATCCTAAGTACTGATTAAGTATCTTGATTCACATTAGAACTAGTACAGGTAGTAGTGAAACTGTGAATAATTACATATACTAAATTCCTATGAGGATACAGCCCATTTTCTAACATACTTTCCTCACTGGGAAATCTTGCTCCTAGGACTAGAATTAAAACAGAATGGCGTTCCGTCATACAGCTCTATCATTCAGCTAGTTACTATTGCTTAACAGCCATAGGCAGACCTGCAGGTCAGGCAGCTGGTACAAAAATTGTAATAAAAACAAAACAATTGAATCATAGAACTGTTACTAAGCCAAGTATCTTCTACAAAGTAAACACTATTTCCATGTTAAATACAAATCTTTTCAAGCTTCTTTTTTTAAATATCATGTACAAGTATTTATATAATTTACTTTTTAAAAATAAAAATGTAATTGTGCTTCTCCTGGCTGATCTACACTTTTGTATAAAGTACGCTGATTTTGTTGATTATTAGGTTTTTGGGGGGCTGCAAAACAAAATTCTAAAGCATTTGTACTACAATAACCACACAGATCTTTAATAAAAAGTGATGCTGCCATCAAAAGGCAGAGGCTAAAAAAATTAAAGCTGTTAAATTTCTCACTAAAATCTACATATTCCACAAAGGTTACGGACTCACAGCAACATTTATATTGTTAGAGGACAATATAATATCCTTCAGTATGAGTTCATTCCTTTACTGGGTACTTAATTTCTTAGTCAGTAGATCTAACATCATTATTTACCATAGGCAAACTAAATGGTGCACTTTGAGGAACGCTGTTTAGAAATGGTTCACTGTCTTGTTTATTTTGGGTCTATTTACAAAACAATTTCTAGATGCGTTAGCAATAAATAATTCTGATATTCAAACCACCAGTGCTCATGCGCACACTGACAAGATGGATGCATGCTTTAAAAATATTTACATTACACAGTATCTTCTTCATAGCCCTCTCCCTTATAATAGCAGAAAGTGCATTTTCTCTCACATTCTTTGTTTTGAATCTTTGTTTTAATCTTGCTTCTGAGGGATACAGCCTTCCATCTCAACAACTTCTGGCCAGCCTTCATATTTGTTTGTATCCTTGTTGTTCTTTATGTGCTATAAAGAGAGAACATGAATCCATTGTTAACATAAAACCATTTGTCCTGTTACCATTATAAATACTGCAAGGCTACCACTGATTAATTAAAAAAAAAAAAAATGCCCTCCAGAAATGCATATATATCCTTTAGCAAAGCCTACTCTGTGGGTCTGAGACAGAACTAGAGACAAAATAAATTATTTTGCCTTATATAGATATATATATATATATAGATATAGATATAGATATATAACCTAAATCTTAATCCAAATCATGAACAATACAAAATCAATGACCACAATTGAATATCTGCTATTAGCCACGAATTTGGAAAACTGGATGCTAAGTAGGCTCCTTAAATCGGAGTTTCTCAAATACGACCACCATGGTCTTTTCTTGTGGCCACAGCCTCCCGGGCTGTGATTGTGGGGAAAGGGAGGGAGAGGGGAAGGTGGGCACTAAGCAGTGGCCCCTCTCCAGGGCCTCCAGCAGCAGTTGGGCCTTGCCCCCCTCTGGAGAGACAAACTCTGGAAGTATAGGCAGCTGGTGTTTCTAGTCTGTTTAGGTCCAGTAAAGAACAGAGACAAATGTAAATTATTTTTATTACTGGAGTCCGAAAAAACCCCATAAATAAATTATGATTTGGACACGTATACGTGCATATTTATTTTGTTTTTCCTTAAGTTAATTTAGTATTTTAGGAAAAATTGTCAGCGCAGCCACCAGCAAGAGTTGGTGGCCACACTCTGAGGCTACCAAAAAATTTGTTGTAAGAACCCCTGCCTTAATGTAGGCACTGAAATAAGTGTTCTATTTTCAAAAGCAACTTGAAATAATTATGATCTGTTGGGTGATTGGAATTTTTGAAAATTAGGCTACTTAGTTAGGTGCCTAAATTTTGAATTTCAAACACCCATTTTTGAACTGACCTATATGACCATATTATAGCTACCTGGTTTTTTTTTTTTTTTAAAGTAAGAAAAACTCATGTTACAGAGTTTTAGTTAATCAGTTTTAATGTAGATCTATGTATCATTTTTCTAAGATGCATATCACAGAATCCTTTTGTATATTTAAAATAAGTTAAATATTCAAAGAATTATTTGTGGAACTTAAATACTAACTATTTACTGTGATAGGTTTGAGACAGTGATTGATGTTCATATAATAGGCTGAGCCTCGGTTAGTACAAATTGACTTATCACACTCTGAAAAGTAATATTAGCAACAAACCTGTTCAAATGGACTTTTAGTCTTAATTCCTTTTCCACCACAAAAGACCCAGTTGTCTCTAAAACCAAGGTTCGTAATAGATGTGCTTCCCAGTTCAGCAATCAGTTTCCGTGCCTCCTCATTAAGCCTTGAACAAAATGCAAAGTGTGTTAAATGTGAAGAATAGAATCCATGTAGCTAGATCCTTTATTGCTCAGTTCACAATTCAGCTTCTAATTCACACAATACAATTTCCAGTTAGTTGGTTTTTGGGCTAGTGTTACAATTAGAATTGGGAATGCCTCTCTTTATGAGGCCCATTGATCGAATGAGATTTCTACCATTTGATGCCAAAATCTCACATGTCCAGCAGGCGGATCCAAACCTGCAAAAAACAAGGCCTCCAGTCCTGCAAGGATCTATGCACATGCTTAACGTAAAGAATGTTAGTACTTCCACTGAGTTCAGTGGGACTGCTCATGCTCAAAATTAAGCACATGTGAAAGCTTGCATAGGATTAGGGCCTAAATCTGGGTCAGAATCTGACCACCACCCATATCTATAGAGAACAATTTTTGGAACAGTATCACTCACTCAGGCCATAAGATATCAATCAGCCTTTCCAAGGTAGGCCTGATGGATTGTAGATTACAATCAACCAGCTGAATTATTTATCTTTTGTATGCTTTTCTCTAGGTTTTGATTTTATATTTTTGAATGTTTTGATATCATAAGCAGGCCATTTAGTCTGATCACAACTAAGTGAAAGATGAAACATATGACTGCTCAGGTCCCAATTTAAAATTAATGATGCTGCCCTTTGCCACAATTATGGCTCTAGATCTAAACAAACCCGTTATAGCAGGGAAGATAAAATGATGATGTAACAAGATACATTTTATTCCAATTTTTTTTTTTTTTTTTATGAGGCAACCCTTTTCTCTCCTGCCAGCTACTATGTTTTGGCCAGTAATTTGGCTCATTTTCAATTTCTGAGCACTCCACAAAACTTTTGATTACTACTAACTAATGTGGTACAATCATATGATACGAATTCAAAATACATCACGTTAAGCCAGAACTTTGGGCACACCAAATTGAGTTAATTTTAGGGCTACTGTCCTGTGATTGTAACCATCTAAATATTCTGTACATCCCACTAATGCAGCTCTACAGATAAGGCACAGATTTTGTTGAAATTGTTTGCATTTACTATTACCAGGATGCAATATTGATGAGGTTTTTGTTATTCATATGAAGTTACTAGTGAACATTAGAGACTGCGTATTGACATGGACCGCCCAAACCCACATTCCTATTGACCTGTGGAGCTGCTTTTTTTTTTTTTTTTTTTTTTTGCTGTTGTCACATTTGGATACCAGCTGTCGCAAGTACACAGCTGGGATAGGATTACTGAAACAAAAGAAATCTCTGCATCCATCTTATTAAATATCATGAAGTGAAAAACATGTAACAGGCAGCTAGTCAAAAGGGAAGAGGATGGTGAAAGAGACATCTTCAGGAGTGGGGGAGAAGCAGGAGTAGGTGTGGCAAGGCACCTTCTCAGTCTCCCCAGTCTCTGCTGCTTTTAGCCCTAGTGAGACAGGCTCAGGTAACGCAGTCCTCCTTGGGACACAGGGGAAGTCTGCTCCCCGTATCTCCACCAGTCCTGGTTAGCGAATTCTTACCCCCTTGTGGGAGAAAGTACTGCCTCTCCTCCTGGTGGATCTCGCTGGTTTTGCTACTCCTGGCAGCAGGGCTCCTTCTCTCTCTGTTCTGCTCCCCTTCCTTCTACAGGGAAGGGTTTAAAAAGGTCTCAGGCAGCCCCAAGTTGGAATCAGCTGATCCCAATTAACCTCAGGTAGCTCCCCCCTCAGCTGATTCTAATTTGCTACCTTAGTAACCCTTTCACAGCTGAACCTGATTGACCTGTGGTTGCCTCTCAGTTGATAAGGAGGAGGGCCTTTTAACCCTCTGGTACTGATTCCTACCCCTCCCTTGCAGCTGTCTGTCCTGAGTTTATCACAGAGGTTAGGAGGAGAAAAGTGATCATTTTTAACTGCCTTCTTTCCCTAGCACTAGTAGTTTGGATTAGGCAGCCGCTTTTAATCCACTCTATTGTACAACCTAATTTGGGAACAGTTCAATATTATAAATCTAGGTTTTACCATAGAAAGTGGCTATTGTGCCATGATCTGCTACTGAAAGAACAGCTGGGCTGGAGGGGGATGGGTTAACTGAACTTGAAAAATATTTACAAAAAATGTTTTGAATACTTAATTTATTTCCTAATTAGGAAAAAGTTGCTCACAACTTTGTTTGTTCTCATACTCTTCCACAAGGAATTATTTTTCATAGTTGAAGTATAGGTTGCATAAAACTCCCCAAAATTATTTGTAATGGCTATTTAGCTTTAAAAATTGAAATACTAGATAACCTATAACCTAATAGCAGTAAGACACATAAAAGTTTGCTGTTGGTGAACACTCTGGTGGTTTGACTGTTTGCTTCAGATCATCATCTCCCTGTGTAGACCAATAGTTTACTAAAGCATAACCTATTATAGCTTACTGATATAGTGCAAATGCCACCACCTCAGTCACATACACTGGCAATTACAATACTTAAGCAAAAGGGAATCAACTAATAGTCATGACGACAACCTTAACTCTTGACTTATTTGCTTGTGTTGGTTTAAACAACATTTAGGGCCTGAGCTTGAGAATGATTAGATGAAACCTGGGATAGATGTATATTCATGTATGCAAAACTGAACCAACTGCACCTGCAATGTATGCTCAGACCATGGGCCTAATATGAAATTAAATAACTCATTAACTTTAGAACAAAAAAAATGAACTTGCACAATCTATTGATATGGTAATGATAAACAGACAGACAGTACATATCTGCGTTTGAAGAAGCGAGGTTTTTTTACCCATGAAAGCTTATGCCCAAATAAATCTGTTAGTCTATAAGGTGCCACCGGACTCTTTGTTGTTTTTGTGGATACAGACTAACACAGCTACCTCCTGATACATTACATATGTAGTTATTTAGAATCTCAGGGTTGGAAGAGACCTGAGGAGGTCATCTAGTCCAACCCCCTGCTCAAAGCACGACCAATCCCCTGACAGTTTTTCCCCTAGATCTGTAAATGGGCCCCTAAAGGATTAAATTCACAACCCTGGGTTTACCAGGCCAATGCTCAAACCATTGTCAAAGTTGTGCATGGGACACTTTCACTGCAAAAAGCCCTTTGATACCCAATTCATTGCTCCTTTTAACCTAAAAGGGTTTATAATCATAACTGCTACACGTCGCATACTAAATACAGTAGAACCTCAGAGTTACTAACACTAGAGTTATGAACGAACCAGTCAACCACATACCTCATTTGGAACAAGAGATATGCAATCAGGCAGCAGTAGAGAGAGAGAGACACACACACACTCTACAGCACAGTACTGTGTTAAATGTAAACTACTAAAAAAATAAAGGGAAAGCCGCATTTTTCTTCTGCACAGTCACGGTTCAAAGCTCTATGAAGTCAATGTTCCGTTGTAAACTTTTGAAAGAACCACCGTAAAGTTTTGTTCAGAGTTATGAACATTTCAGAGTTATGAACAACCTCCATTTCCAAGATGTCTAACTCTGAGGTTTTACTGTATGCTTTATTTCTGCACAGCCTGGAGTATTCACTCTTCAGGTTACAAGATCATAAAAATTAAGAAACTTTCCCACAAAGGATAGCATCAATGATATTTTTGCAGAAGCAAAACTTCTTCAAACATGTTTTAGGAACAGTTAAGGTTTTTTTCAGTATACATACATACATACATACATACATACATACATACATACATACATACATGTTAAGTATTTAAAAATGCAGGATATGCAACATTTACTATATTTGGTCAATACATACTTGGTTGCACCATCATCATAGGTTCCCATTAACACTACAGTTCCATCTTGAATGGACTTTAGGAAGTCAATAAATGGTGCCACATCTGAACAGAGACAGAATACACAGAATTACCACATAATACAATTACCATACCAAATCTAGACAAGACACTATTCCTTCTGCTGTGCTAATTCAACATTGAGATATCCTCTTATACACAGTTTACACATGGAAATTAAGTTGGGAAAAGATGACTAGAGCATCAGAGAAACTGTACCTTAATTTTATAGCTGCAGGTATTTTATTACACAGAATAGGTGAAACTGAGGTTTGTTTCCATTTAAATTAAAAATGGTGGCAATAAACTGAAGCTATGGTAGCTCAAATTGGGAAAGTACTCAATACCAAATTAGTGTAGTGGGGAAAAAAGCCAAAATTATATAACACAAGAGCTGTGTGCTAGTCATTTAGGAAACCAATTTATTAGCACTACCATAACTCTTACTAATACAGTTTACATGCCATTTTGGCACACGATGGCTTCTTGAATCTGCTGTCAGAATTGCCATTAGGGGGATGATTAGTCAAGAGGGCAAATGCTTTTATGTGCATGTGTATAGATAACAGAATATATTTGTGCTTCTATTTACCTGTCCTCCCCTCAGAACAATAGTAGTGTATATGAAATGACTACATAACTGCTCAATTCGAATATTTAAAATGTAATCAGAAGCAATTTATTTTTGCCATTCAAAGTTATTTTTATACGAGAAACAATTCACGAACACTTACCTCCTCCCCACATGTCGAAGAACTTGGTGTCCAATGCTTCTCCTGTTTTGCCTAGGAAAAAAAGCTTACATTGTGTCTCTCTATCCAAAGTTCTGTTAAAAATATCTTCAACATTTCATAACAACCAATCACAGGTGACCTTATAGATTTGAGAGCCTGCAAAAAATACCATACTAATTCTCAGCTGGTATGTTCTCTTCCAGAAAACAGCACCTTAACTGCCTGTTACCATACTACTATGCACAGGACAGACAAAGAAGAGCACTGCCGTCTTACTGACTGAGCTACTCATGCAGGAGTAGAAAGATGAGTGTTTTTTTTTTTCAATTTTAAGAACAGTAAAAAAATGGCAATTTGTACTCAGACCTGCTTCCTGTATCAATTTAATAAAAAAACTAGCTTTCACTACTTTTTATCCCTAGTAGCAATGTGTGTGTGGAAAACAGGGCACTTTTTGCAGCTGACTGGAAATTCCACGGCAGCTTCATTTAAATTAAACACACGGAGGATTTCAATGGATTAGATACAAAAATGAACACTACAACCTGTTATTCATTTTGATCTAAGTTTATTTTATGCTGTTCCAGGGTCAGTTTTTGATATGCATTGAAAATACAAAAATCTACATCATAACTGCATTGTAGAAGATAGCAGAGCACTTCAGCTGCTCCCTACCTAACTGCCAGATTATGGTCTCTGGTCAGATGGAGACAGTTTAAGATTGAGGCATAAGCACATTAGCTGGATATTACTGCTAAAATCATCATCAATGAAATAGCTGACAAAGTTGACACTTAAATGGTCATCTTTACTACTGAAACCGTGTGTGTGCCTATCACAACATATAAATTTTTCAAGCTCATCCCCTTCACAATCATATGTACAGAATTTTTCTGGTTTTTTAATGAAAGCTTAAATTCTGGAACATAATCTTGCAATAACATTCGGTGGAAAGATTTGTGTCTGTGGAATCAAGGCATGAAACTTATCTATGAAAGAATGACTGATTCTATTCTGGCATTATCAATGGAACTTTTAACTAAGCTCCACTGAAAACAAGTGCAAGAAGAATTTGGCTCACGGAATCTTTACTACTGGTGGTGTCACATTACCAAATAAAGAGCACCACTTGACTTCGGAAGCATGGCAGTTTTTCCATTTTACAAGTAAACAGAACATATATTAGCTGATAAACAATGAGATAAAATTAACATGGAGCCTGTGAACCCATTTTACAGTAAAATTTTTAGACAAGAATTGAACTAAAATTTGATGCTTTCCACACTGCATTTCTAAACTAAACTACAAGTAAGAGATTTTTGCAACACTACTTTCAATATAAATCTGAGAATTTGCTTCCTATGACTCCCCTCCCTCACTTTTTCTTCTTTCTCTATCTTTGCCTCTTGGCGGTCTCTTTCTCCCATCCTCCCTAAATGCCTTAAGGACTATTTGAAAAATGGTCTTTGAATGAAAATACTTTGCACATTTAAAATATGACTTACCATTTATCAAAGCTATATTTATTCCTCTGCCAACATTATTCTTTACACCACTCATTAAACTGAAACAAAATAAAAAAAATGTTTACATCAGAATTATGACAAACTTCTGATACAAGCATTTCATATTTTTAAAAAGGCAACACTGAAAAGTTGGTGGTAATGAATATAAATCAGAAGTTAGGAACTGTAGAAAACTGATAAGGGAAATCAAGGGACACAAGAAGAAACTTATGATCAGAGTTAAGGATAACAAGGAGTTTTTAAAAATATATCAGAAACAAAAAGAATCCTGACAATGATATTGGTCCATGAGTAGATGGAAATGATAGAATGATCAACGCAAGAGGCAGAAGTGTTCAATAAATATTTGAATTCTGTATTTGGAGGGGGAAAAAAAACAGATGATGTAGTCTCATATCTGAAGAAGTGGGCTGTAGCCCACGAAAGCTTATGCTCAAATAAATTTGTTAGTCTCTAAGGTGACAAGTACTCCTGTTCTTTTTGCAGATACTGACTAACATGGCTGCTACTCTGAAACCTCTCATTATATTGTGATAACACACTTTCCATTCCACTCACGTCTCTGTAGGTCGTTAAACAGACGCTACATTAGTCATACATTTTTAAAATGAGCAGGTCCAGATAACTTGCATAGAAAAACTTTAGAAGAGCTGGTTGAGGAGCTTGCTGGACATTAACGTTTACTTTCAATTAGTCGTGGAACACTGGGAAAGTTCCAGAAGGCTGGAAGAAAGCTAATGTGCCAATTTTTAAAAGGGTTAAATGGGATATCCCAGGTAATTATAGGCCCTTCACCCTGACATTGACCCCAGGCAAGATAATGACTTCGGGCAGATATGGGACTCCATTAATGATGAAGTAAAGGAGAGTAATGTAATTAATGCAAATCAATACAGGTTTATGGAAAACAGGTCCTGTCAAACTAACTTGGTGTGGATATAATAGACTTAGACTTTTCACTTGGTACCACAAAACACTTTGATTAAAAAACTAGAATATAAAATTAAGATGAGACACATTAAATTGATTCAAAAGTGGCTGATAGATCCACATGGTGATGATTCTCCATTTACAGTTACATTTTGAAATCTGTTTCCCATGGGGTCCTGTATGGACTGGTTCTTGGCTCTACACTATTTAACATTTTTATCAATAACCTGGAAGAAAAAATCATCGCTGATAAAGTCTGCAGATGACCAAAAATTAGCGGAGTGGTAAAAAAAATGACGATATTCAGAGTGATCTAGATCAGTTGGTAAATTGGAAGCAAGCAAACAATGTGTCTTAACACGGCTAGATGTAAATGTATACATCTGGGAACAAAGAATCTAGGCCATACTTACAGGATGGGGGGACTCTACCCTGGGAAGCACTGACTCTGAAAAAGGATTTGGAGGTGGTGGTAATTGGGTAATCAGCTGAATACAAACTCCCAAGTGTGACACTGTGGCCAAAAGAGCTAATGAGATCTTCAGATGCATAAACAGGGGAATTTGAACAGGAATGGAGGTGCTATTTCACTTTTGCATTTGGCAATGGTGCGACTGCTGCTGGAATAGTTTGTCCAGTTCTGGTGCCCACAAGTCAAGAAGGATGTTGATAAATAGGAGAGGGTTCAGAGAAGAGTAATAAGAATGATTAAAGGATTAGAAAACATGCATTATAATGATAGACTTAAAGGGCTCAATCTATTTAGCTTAACAAAGAAATGGGAAGGGGTGACTTGATTACAGTCTCTAAGTACCCACATGGGGAAACAAGTATTTAATAATGGACACTTCAGTTTAGTGGAGAAAGGTGTAACGCAATCAAATTGCTGGAAGTTGAAGCTAGACAAATTCAGACTGGAAATAAGGCATACATTTTTAACAGTAATTAATAATTATAACAATTTACCAAGGGATCTCGGCGGATTCTCCATCACTGACCATTTTTAAATCAAGATTGGATATTTTTCAAAAAGATATGCTCTGGGAATTGTTCTGGGGAAGTTCTAGGACGTGTGCTTTACAAGAATTCAGACTAGATGATCGTAATGGTCCTTTCTGGCCTGGAAATCTATGATTATGCTTTTATGGAAGCTCTGAATTGAGGCTAGGGAATGGAGTCATCTTTAATTGTTCCCTGTTTAACTTGGTCAGCTGACTTCTTCTATTATGGCTATTTTTGATAGACTAACCATGTTTATATGGCTGGACTGTTAATGTTTTCTTAAATTATCAAGAAATAAAATTAAGTACATTTTTGGCAAGTTTATTTGTTTTAAGAAGTGGTAAGCATTGACCCTAAGGATACAAAATGTTTATGGAAGTTTTAATAAAACATACAACTTTAACAAGATTTCATCTCAATGCATTTGAAGTAAAAGACAGGCACTTATATACTAGGTCCTAGTAACTAGGACATAGTCTCTGTTCAGATAAAGATTTAAAACACAATTTTGACCAATAAGGATTCTATATTCTTCCAGTAATACTATAGAATTTGGCCCAAATGTTATGCTTTTTTATAAATATACAACCAATGGAAATGTTTCCAATTCCAATTAACTAGGATATGAGAAAGTGAGAGCAACTAGTCCTGTTTTCATTGGTCACATGAAAGATGCAAAAAAGGTTAAAAAAGCACAATAAAAAAATAAATGACATGTGTAAAAAGTTTCAGCACTCATTGTGCAGTTACACTGCAATGGCAGCGTATACAATGGGAGCAATCTATGATAAAAAGTTATTTCACTGCACCCAAAGATATGTTGCGCAGTTCAAAGAACATACAAATAAGGTCCCTGTAATAAACAGCTAACAAGTTAAAAAGAAACACAAATGCAGGTGAAAACAAATTAGATGACTATGAGATAGAGTTTGAGAAGGCTGCACAAATAAGGTGCCATAGCTAATCTTAGGCTCTGATGCCAGAAAGCACTTAAGCATGTGTCTAAATTTGGGCATCTGCTCAAATCCCACTGACTTCACAGTGAGACTTTAGGATGTGCTTACATGCTAGCCTGAATAGAATGCTCTCCTGAATTGGGACCTCAGTTTGTGCTCACTTCTTAAGGAGCATGTTTTTCTGATATGCTTTAAATTTAATCCAGTTTACTTCTCTGGTCAGTTATTTTCAGTCCAATTTCGCAAACCCCATTGGAGAATTTGCTTCTGAAGGGCAGTATCCATGCAGACACAACAGCAGCAACTTGAGCTTCAACACAATGACCCACTACTGTTCCCCCACATTGATGTCAAAATACCGTCTATTAAAGTCCTTCAATGTATGATGCAATCCACCTCTGCTGAGACTGCAAATAAAGGCATTACGTAGTGCCAGTTCTGGTAGACACCAGCTCATTTCAGATTGGGCAGAGAACAGCAATCGGTTGATAGTAACTTTGTCACTGTGACTGTATCTGAACCAGTAATCAGAGATTAAAGGTTCCATATTCCTCTACCAGTTCCCTGAGTTATACAGTCTGCCAAGAATTTCGAGTAAAAATACAACCCACAACAGGATTTAAACTCCAATTTTAAAATATAAGGCAAGCAATTTTCTGCTAGGCTACAAAGTTAGGCTCTGGTTAAATCTCAGGGGATACCAGAGGTATTTTGGTGACTGGCGGGCTTCCATATTTTTCCATTAATGCAATTGAAACATATGGCAAATGAAAATACCTGTACAAATGTGTTTGAAAAAGGCAGTAAAGTTCTAAGTACATTCTTTGGTCATACTAAATTCTCTGTGTAGACAAAGTTATCTGAATGTTTAATTTACCATGTTTTTATTCAACACAAAAAAAAATCAGAAGAATTTCCTGTTAATTTGGCTATAGATTTCTTCACAAATAGGTGCCTATTAAGAGAATGCAATTTTTGAGTGATCAGTTGTCCATAAAACCACAAAGACTGAAGTTATAGCCCTCTGTACTCGAAGGAAAATGAACTTGGGAAATCCAGTGTAATTCTTCAAGTAGATGGAGCCATGTATTCCACATGCATGTGCCCAGCACACCAGAGCCAGAGAATCTTGCCTACCAGTAACCTCAGAAGGATGGTGCTATATCGCATGGCCACAGCCCCTCCCCTGGCTAGATGAGGTTGCATCATGACTCCCCTCAGTTCCTTCTTACTGCCTGTGACCAGAGTCGGAGCTCTTGTGTGGTTTTTAACTTCACAATTCATCTCTCTCTCTCTCTTAATGACTTACTCTAGTTGTATATATTGTAGTTAGTTTTTCCCTGATGATACTCTCACCAGGATTCAAACATTCAAACACTAGGTGTTGCTTTGCTTAGGTGAAACCTGTGTCAAAAGGAGCTGTGTTTATTTGCAAATACACCTCTACCATGATATAATGCTGCCCTCAGAAGCGAAAAAATCTTACCGCATTCTAGGTGAAACTGCGTTATATCAAACTTGCTTTGATCTGCCGGAGTGCGCAGCCACGCCCCCCAGAGCACTGCTTTACCACGTTATAGCCGAATTCATGTTATATCGGGGTAGAGGTGTAGTTCACAAAACAATAAGATGGCATGGGATATTCACTTACAGCAGCAGCTTCTCAAACCGGCCATGTGGCCTGCATTGGCACTGAGGTCTGTGTGGGATTGGAGGTCACCTCAGGTTCAGAGGGCTGATGTTTCGCACTTTGGAGCTGGCACCTCTCTGAAGTCATTCTCTGTCTAATGCACCAAGGAAAACGTTTCATAATACCAATCAAGACCACTGCAGGCCTCATGGAGAGTCTTCTTCCTCCTCCTCCTCCAGAAAGTATAGACTGGCACAGCATTACTGCTGGCATGCAGCATGAAGCAGGCCCTTCCAATCGCTCCCTGCTACCAGGTAGGGAGATGAGAGACCCCATACCATCCCAGCTCTGGCGCTGGGACGTCCGTTGAATCCAGTATTGGCAAAGGTTGTGATGGCACTGGCTGTTTTCACACTAGCAGCATATCAGGCAGCAATGGACCTCCTCTGCCTTTCTGTCCTGAGCTCTCTTTTGGTCCAGAATTTAGGCCAGGCTACAACATTTACAGCCCCGCTGTCTGGATAGGCTGTTGAACTCTTAGGTCTGTGGGCACTACATCTCAACATTCCCCGTGCTGTAGACTGTAGAAGCAATGCCAGCACCGGGCTCGGCACAAGGGACCTCCTCAGCACCAGAAGCTCTTTGGCATGCTGTTGTTGCAACATTCTCTGCCCTCCACCTCCGCTGACTTGAGAATTGACATCATCTTCGGCACTGGAAACAATGGAGGTACACTTGGTGCCGGCAGTACCATTTCCACCAGCAGTACTGGTCCCTCCTTAGTTTTGGGCAACAGATTAATCACACTGCAACCTCAGGGTTGGCTCTATCCTTATTCCCATAATCCTAAAACGCCTCGGTGTCCAGGTCAGGACACTCCTGCTGATCTCCATCACCCAATTGGAGGCTGTTTATGGAGCAACATGTGTACCAGGATCGGCAATCATCTTGCTGTAAAGAGCGGGACCCATGGCCTGATGTCTCCTCGCCACTAGTGCTCTAGCCCTATGCCCAGTGGTCTCCATGGAATCAGCAGAACATTCCTCAGTCACAGAAGTCTCAGCTCACTCCAAGGTGAGATAATTAGGCAGGTTGGTGGCTGGGACCATTGATGCATTGCAAGCTCAACTACTGGAGGCTCTGCCAGGCGAGGGTTAATTGGAGTTGTTCAATACAGGTCCACCACTTCAGGAGCAAGCTCCAGCCCTTGCAGAGTTAACTGCCTCCTCCTCATCCCTGGATGATTCAGCAATGTCCAGTTCTTCCTTCCCTCCAGTACTTGAGGACTTCAAGGCCAACCAGATCTTTTGCAGTATGTGAGTGCTTCCCTGGGCATTCAGGCAGATTTCTTGTAGGAAAATACCCACAAGTTACTGGATATTCTGCAGCCATCTGGCCTAGGAAGGGTGGCTCTCCCCATCAAAGACATACTTCAGGAGCATGCAAAGGTTGTTTGGAGCATGCTGGCTTCAGTGCCACTTACTACAAAGCAATTGGAGAAACACTACTTTTTAGTGGTGCAGAGACTTGAGGGTTTTACTCCCATCCAGCCACTAATTCCCTGGTTTTAACCACAGTTAACAACAAGGGCTCAGCAAGGCAGGTTTAAGTCTACCCCTAAGCACAAGGACTTGAAAAAGATGGATTCACTGGGTAGATAAATCTGTATCTTCTCTTCCCTGCAAATGCAGATTGCCAACTAGGAGGCACTGCTGTCCAAGTATGATTTTGTAAATTAGTCAGCCATGTCTAAATTTGCAGACCAGCTGTCTGAAACCTCCAGGGATGTTTTGGGTGTTTATCATGGGAGGCGACTTTGCGTCCAAGATGGCGCCATAGTCCACGCTAGATGGCGCAGACACTTCAGCCAATGTAACAGCCTTGACGGTAACCATGAGAAGGTCATCCTGGCTGCAGAGTTCTGGAATTGCTCCAGCATGCAGCAGGACATAGAGGTCTTGCCCTCAATGATGGGCTGCCATTTTTTTCTTTTCTTTTTTTTAAAAGACAAAATGGATGAAACTCTGCTCTCCTTCAAGGATTCTAGGGCTACCCTATATTCCTCGTACAGGGGCTGCACCAGCAAATCAGAGGTGCTATTATAGCGGACAACAGCAGCAGCAACTGTACTGCCTGCAACACCCCTTTGGGCAGACTTTCCCTCCCATGAGAAAGCAGGACTACCCCAGAAAGGGGCTCAGGTCCCATATGCGGAAGCATCCAGGTCCAGGATTAGGCCAGTCCACACGCTCTCCCCAACCAGCTACCACGTGCCCATTTTGACTCACTGGTCCGGAACAGTAGTCCAATCATGACTTCTACCAGTCCTCCCCAATCAGGGACAGCCTCACTCATTTTCTCAGTGTTTGGGACTCGATTACTACTAACAGTTGGGTCCTAAGCACTGTCAGACTGGGGAAGTTCCTCTTCACACCTCCTTCACACCCTCTGTGCAGGTCCAGTCTCTTCTGGCTTTGGGAGCAGTGGAAGAGGTTCCTCCGGAATAACAGGATCAAGATTTTTACTACCTGTATTTTCTAGTTCCCAAATCCAAAGGAGGAGTAAAACCTATTCTTAACTCTGCAACCCTAACAAATATAACAGGCACATGAGATTCCGAATGGTCATCTATCTTCCCTATGTTCTCTCAGAACAATTGGTTTGCTGTTCTGGATCTTCAAGACACTTATTTCTGCATGGCAATTTTCCTGAGCCACAGATGATTTCTCTGATTTGTCATGGAGAATTGTCATTTTCAGTACACGGTTCTGCCTTTTGGTCTGTCTTCTGTCCCCAGGTTATTACCAGATGTAGGGTCATAGTGACAGTGTAACTCACAAAGAAGGTAATCCATGTCTTCCCATACCTGGATGACTGGCTACCAAGAGGCAGAGTCAAAGAAGTTATCCTGCCTTATGTATGCATTACATTGCACTCTCTCAACCATCTGGCTCTCACCTTAAACACTGGAAAGTTAACGTTGGTCCACGCTCACAAAATCAAGTTCACTGGTGGCCCTAATAGACTACAAGTTTGAGAGCTTTTTTGCCAGCTGACCGTTTCCAGACAGTTTGTTGCCTTGGTCTCAGTCTGCAGTCTCAATCTTCCATGACAGTTTGGCTGTGTCTGAGGCTCTTGGGCCATATGTCAACATGCATGCAGTCAGCTTAACTTCCAAGGTTGTGCCTTCAGCCTTTTCAAATATTGCCCAGGACAGTTTACCATCCAACTCTCCACACCTTGATAGATTGGTCCGTGCCTCCATTGATCTTGACCCCTTGCACTGGTGGACGGTTCAGGGGAACATATGTCAAGGTTTTCCCTTCATCTTGCCTTTCCTGATCATGATGGTTGTCACTGATGCATCCCTGGTAAGTTGGGGAGAGCATCTGGGGTTGTTACAGGTTCAAGGTCTGTGGTCCGAGCAGGAAGCTTCACTGCATACCAACGTGCTGGAAGTTCAGGCCATATATAATGCCTGTCATGCTTCCCTAGACCTCATCAAGTGTTGAGTGGTTCACATACTTACCAGCACCACCACTGCAATGTATTACATGAAGATGCAAAAGTGAGCACACTTCAGAGTGTCTTGCCAAGAGGCAATCAGGTTATGCCAATTCTGCATCAACGAGTATCTCTCAATAGCTAATCACTTGCCCAGAGTCCGGAATCATCTCGTGGACCATCTCAGCAGGAATTTTTCCCTATGTCATGAGCGGTCCCTGAAGCCCAGTGTTCTGCAAATCATTTTCATAGCTTGGGGCATCCTGTTCGCTATGAGGGACAACAGGAAATCAAGCAGTCCTCAGTCTGGGCTCCCTGACTGCCTTTCACATCAGCTAGCAGCCAACGCTCCTGTATGCTTACCCTCCGATACCGAGCATTTCACAGGTCATCCTGTGACCATCCACAGCTGAAAGTGGATCAGGCCAAGGCCATCCTCACTGCCCCATGGCACTTTTTTTGGTCCTCTTGCTATGTTTTTTAATTTGGTAGTATACATTTAAATTGAACCTCTATTATGGTGTCTTTAAAAACTTTCCATGCACCTTGCAGGAAATTCACTTTTGGTACTGTACCTTTAAATTTCTGTTTAACTAACTTCCTCATTTTTGCATACTTCCCCTTTCTGAAAGTACATGCTCCCTTGGTAGGCTGCTTTGGTATCTCTCCCCCTCCCCCAGGGTGTTAAACTGTATTATGGTATGGTCACTTTTACCAAGAGGTTCAGCTATATTCACCTCTTGGATCAGATCTTGTGCTCCGCTTAGGACTAAATCAAGAATTTCCTTTCTTCTTGTAGGTTCCAGGACCAACTGCTTCAAGCAGCAGTCATTTAAGGTGTCAAGAAACTTCCTCTGCATCCCATCCTGAGGTGACATGTAGCCAGCCAATATGGGGATAGCAGAAATCCCTACTGTTGAGTTTATTTTTATAGCCTCTCTAATCTCCCTCCCTTTCACAGTCACTATCACCATCATGGTCAGGTGGTCAGTAGTATATCCCTACTGCTATATATATTATTCAAGCATGGAATTACTATCCATAGAGAATCTATGGTATAGTTTGGTTCATTTAAGATTTCTACTTCATTGGACTTTACACTTTTTCCCCCCATATAAAGTGCCATTTTTTACCCTGGTAGGATCATATTCCATTGATTATCCTCATTCCACCAAGTTTCTGTGATATCAATATCCTAATTTAATACAAGGCACTCAAGTTCACCCATATTAGTATTCAGTACCTGTTGTTGTGGTTGCCTGAGGTATCCAGCACTTGCCAGAACACAGCTAAAACTGCAGTAACTCAGAAATAGTCTCTGCTTTCCTTCAGTAATTACCTAATCTGTTCTCTGATCTGATTAGATTAAAAACAAGTGACTAATATCAACAAAGGAGGATTAACTATTTAGGGAATTTTACAAACAAACATTCTACTTCAGTATAATATTACTGGAACACAGACAAACAATTGTTTCCTACTAGAACAAAACTGCCTTCAGGGATCAAACATAAAAAGAGATATGACAGTATTCTGCAGTAATCATTCAGACCAATCCAGTACTGATATTATGAGATGCAAGGTTTTGGAACCATATCATCTCATACTTTCATGGATCTTGAACTGCACCAGCTCTACAGGAAAATTGTATTTTCCCTCAAAATCACCAACCACCCAAAAGAAAAATTTCCTAATGAAGTTTAGTCTGAAATGTCAACAGATTTTGGAACTCAGCATAAAGCAAATGCATTCATTTATGTTGAACGTTCACTTACCTCTGTAACAGTGCTATTCAATTTGACTTGCTTTATTAGCTGGCTGTTGGATGTTTGCCGTACAGTAACTCCTCACTTATCCCCGTTAACTTGTTTCCTTCTTAGGTTGCTGATCAGTTAGAGAACATGCTCGTTTAAAGCTGTGAAATGCTCCCTTATAACGTTGTTTGGTGGCCGTCTGCTTTGTCCACTGCTTGCAGGAGGAGCAGCCTGTTGGAGCTAGCTGGTGGGGGCTTGGAACCAGGGTAGACCAGCAGCCCCCACAACTGCTCCCCTAAATTCCCTATGCAGCAGCTGCCCAGTAGGATATCAATTGCCAAGTAGTTCAGCTGTCCCTCTCCCCACTGCCATGTACTGCTCCTGCCTTGGAGCTGCTCCTGGGAGCCTTCTGCTTGTGGTGCACAGGAGAAAGGGGTGCTAATATCAGGGTGTCCCCTCCCCCCCACTCCTGAACCCTATCTCCACAGAGCAAGGGGGGACAGGACAGGGCTCAGGACAGAAGAAGCGTTCTGGCAGCAGCTGCTGTCTCAACTTGCTGATCTACTTAAAAAGGCAGTGTACTTAGAATGGAATCAGCGTACTTAAGGGGTAATGTGCATCTCTCACACACACACTGTCTCTTTCTCTCTCTCCCTCCTACACACACACACACACACACACACACACACACACACACACACACACACACACACACACACACACACACAGTGTCTGTCCCTCTCTGCCATGCTGTGTCTCCCCCCTTCATTCCTACTGCGCCTTGTAGTGTGTGAGGCTACTTTAACACGTTAACCCTTGAGGGCTCAGTAGAGTGCTAGTTCATTATCTAGCAGTAAAGCATTTCCTGGGAAATATCCCACCCTCTGACTTCACCACCTCAACCAAGCTTCACAGTCATCACTGCTGTGTACAGTATTAAATTGTCTAAAACTTATACTGTGTATATGTGTATAAACACACACACAAACTATAGTCTCTTGTCTGGTGAAAAAAATTTCCTGGAACTTAATCTAACCTCCTTCTGCCCCCACATTTACATTAATTCTTATAGGGAAATTGGATTCACTTAACATCGTTTCATTTAAAGTAGCATTTTTCCAGGAACATAACTACAATGTTAAGCGATGAGTTACTGTACAAACAGATCTGAACAATCGCCTGAGCACAGATAATGAAGGGCAATTTAAAGCAACCATAAAACAGCTGCATTATCTAAAATGAATTCTTGCAAAGTGGCTAGATCTTTCTCCTCACCCTCCAAGTGGCAGCAGCAGTGATAAGCATGTACAAATGTAATACTGAATTTCTCAGAAGAGGGCTGGTTTTAGAATACTAATCCAAATATTGAGTCAACATATTATGTGAGCTTTTAAAATATAAGTCAAAGGCACTGCATTCAAAAATAAAGACCTCTATAAATATAGATTCTTAATTGTGTATATAAAACCAAGAGATATTAAAAGGCACCCTCATAGGAAGTTAGCAGAGATAATACACTTTTGGCAAAAAGTACTGTAAATTGATGCAGAAGATCCTATTCAGATCATGCAGGATAATAGTACATCATACAAACAGAACTATTACGCTATTTATTACTAAGAAGTGCCTCTTGCTTTTTATCACTTGTTCCAGAGGAGAATCTGACAATTATTACAGCAGAAGCTTTGCCAAAGAAATCAACACACATACCACTCCTTATTTAACTATTTGAGATTAAAAAAATAAATAAATAAAATCAGACGACTAATATGGTGCACACATATAGCATTTAATCTCTGCCTTTCCAAAAATCTTTGCAAATATTTTGCTTCATAAACACCTTGAGAAGTTGGGAAGTTTTATTACATCCACTGTACAGACTGGTAGACTGAGGGACAGAGGGATTAGACTAATTGCTCAAGGTCACAAATTGAGTCATTGACAAGATTGGAAACACAACCCAGTAACCCTGGGGTTGGCAACCTTTCAGAAGCGGTGTGCCGAGTCTTCATTTATTCACTCTGATTTAAGGTTTTGTGTGCCAGTAATACATTTTAACGTTTTTAGAAGGTATCTTTCTATAAGTCTATAATATATAAACAAACTATTTTTGTATATAAAGTAAATAAGGTTTTTCAAATATTTAGGAAGCTTCATTTAAAATTAAATCAAAATGCAGAGCCCCTAGACCGGTGGCCAGAACCTGAGCAGTGTGAGTGCCACTGAAAATCAGCTCGTGTGCTGCCTTTGGCACGCGTGCTATAGGTTGCCTATCCCTGCAGTAGCCCTTCCCAGTTCAGTGCTATGAGACTACACTCCCTCTTTACAAACATAACATAACCTCGTGTTAAGCTTGAAAATACATAAAGACAACTCAAACAATCTCGAGTCTCATCTTGATGGATCCCAAGCACTTTAGCAACTACTTTTTATATGACTCTATAAAAACAATATTGGGACCACTCACCCCGCAGGGAATTAGGGCACCTCTGAGGCAGAACGCAGTATTCATTCACTCACCGGCATTAGATAACAGGGTTTTAGGAAGGAATTAAAGAATAATTTCCTCAACTGCACAAGGAATTTTAAAGGAGACTTTCAGGTTGACAGAATATAACTATCTAAGTTAAAGTTTGGTCAAGAAACTGAAGTTAACACTTCTGCTCACTGAAAGATTTCAAGAGGGTTGAGGCAAAGTATTATGGCCGCTGTCTAGCTAGAAAAGAGGAGACAACCCCTAAAGAATCCAGCTATACCAACCATAATTAGTTTCATGTTCTGGAACTGACGTATTTCATAAGTACCTGTTTGCTGAGTAAGTTCTAAGGAAAATTACATCACTGAACTATAATGAATGTGGCTGGCCAGCCACTTAACCAAGTTTGATAGTTTGTTTAAAGTCCAGTTTGGCAGGGCAGTGAACAATCTAGCCAAACTGGATCTTAAACAGTCTAACCAACTTGCCGAGTCATTGGTGGGTATAGTACCGGCTGTGCACGGAAGGGCGGACGGAACATCAGTCCACAGTTAAGCATGTTAACTATCTGTCTATTCTTCCGCACGTTAGCTTAGTATATTCCAGCCTCAGTGGATCTGCGTTACTAGAGTTAAGTGATCATGACAGGGTACAGTCTTGAAGACAAAGACAATCCTTTGGCTCAAATGTTTCTAATTTTACAAAGTCTCTTTAAACAGAGTACACTGATGAAAATCCTGTCCTCTACTTAAAATTACCTTGTAGTTAAATTGTCAGCTGCAGCATTATAAATTGTTATGATGTTCACTGAAAAACTGCCAGTTATTTTGGAACAACTCTGCATAGCCTGATATAAGACATATTGGAATTATGCAGCACCAGAAGAGTATGCGCTGGGAGAAACCAACAACTAAACTGTACTATTTTAAAGCCAATCTTCACATGAATGCTGATTGTGACTGGAGTAAACAAAGTTCTTCGGTAGTTGTAGCAATACTAGAAATCCTTTTGCAATGCAACTTATTCAGAAACTGAGCTGGTAAGCTGTAACCTATAAAGTTACATGTATTCTATTGGGTAAAATCAAGGGCAACCATGATGTAAGAGGTGAGACTGTCTGGAACAAAATTAGCATACTAATGAAGTAATCCAATTAGCTTAATATTTAAGGAATACAAATAGCCCAGGCATAAAACAGATTTTGTATTTCTAAAAGGGTTGCATTAAAAAACTATTATGTTTTTATTCAATTTAATAACCTCAAAGAATACAATTTTTCAAACATTCCCCTGCAGTGCATGCAACCCAACCTTTGTAGCAAGGTACTAGTGGATATAAAAAGTGAAAGTTACTAGAAACAAACAAAAGTGAAACTCGTTAGATAGCCTAATATTATTAATCAAAGTGAATTTACTGTAAATATGAAAAGTGAATTAGATTTTTAAAATGTTTAGGTTTAATAACCTAAGATATCAGCAAACTTTAATTACCTTTTTATTATTAAAATATCTTTTTACCCTGGCAGGGCTCTTTTAAAGAAAGGCTAAAAATATATTTTATCTGTCATTGGCCTGATGGAGTTTAAAGAATTATTTTTAAAAAAGTATAACAATTCCACAGTACAATCCCGCATACAGCTAGTGAGTGTCAAAAGTACATGAAAAAGGTACGTTTGTACCAGTTCAGATATTTGTTTGCATATTAAACTAAAAGTAAACCACAAGATGTTCTATTTACTTCAGCAAAACAATCAATACATTATAGTCTGTATTCAAGAGATTCTGACCGAGCAATTATCCAAAATAGATTTTAAAAAGGTACATACAGATAATCTGACAAATAAGCAAATACTTACACATTATCTTCTACACAAATTTTTGGTCCAACTACGTTGGCTGCTCCACTTGCCATTTTGAAGGCAAAGTGCTTTTCAGGACAAGCTTTTGAAATCCCACATTTATATCTGGGTGGTTTTGTAGCTTTAGAAAGGAAATAAATATGATTTAGATATGACAGTAAATAAATATTAGTCAAATCTAAGGAAAAGGTGGAGGCAAGTCACAAATTATCTCAGTCTATATAGAGACACAAGGTGGGTGAGGTAACATTCTTTATTGGACCAACTTCTGTTGGCAAGACAGACAAGTTTATGAGCTCACACAGAGCTTAGAGCTGAAGAAGAGCACTTTGTAAGCTGAAAAGCTTGTCTGTCTCACCAACAGAAGTTGGTTCAGTAAAGGATATTACCTCGCCAACCTTGTTTCTCTAAATCCTGGGACCAACATGGTGACAACAGTGCATAACTCAGTCTGTATGTCAATTCTGGGAGAAAGCATTTCACAAGCATTCGTTTAATCTCTCTTGCGAAGCAGGTGCGTATCTCCTTTTTATAAATGGAGAAACAGGTACAAAAAATTATGGACCTGATCCAAAACCCACTGAAGTCAACAGGAATCTCTCCATTAACTTCTGTGGGCTTTGGATCATTCCCTAAATGACTTGCCTGAAATCACATCTGTTTCTGCCTCTGCTGCAAAATTCTGAACTTACATCTACCAGATTCCAGTCCTGTAACACATGAACAAATATAACTTTTCTCCTTGCTTAAATAATGTAACAAAGACATCTTGAATCAAGTGCTTAAAAGTAGATATAAATCAGTATCTGCAGAACTGCAAGGCTCTCCAGGAAACTGTAGCTGCAAAAGGAGCAGAATGTGGGGCCGCCACTCCCCTGCATCCTGCGACAGCAGCTTCTCTTGTGCGGCAGTACCACCCCGAGCCCTGCCCCTGTCCCTTCCACACAACTGTTTGCATAACTGTCTCCTGTCTGGGGTCTGTACAGCTGTGCCAGAGGACAGAGCTGGGGGTGGTACAGCTGCGCCAGAGGAGCTGCCAACATGGGCCACTGGCTTCTGGGAGGCAGGGGCAGCTCCAGGCCCCAGCACGCCAAGCGCGGGCTTGGGGCGGCATGCCACAGGGGGCACTCTGCTGGTCGTCGGGAGGGCGGCAGGCGGCTCCGTGGACCTCCCGCAGGCATCCCTGCAGAGGGTCCGCTGGTCCCACGGCTCTGGTGGAGCATCCATAGGCACGGGACCGGTGACCAGCAGAGCGTGCCCCATGGTGTGCCGCCATGCTTGTGTCAGCGAAATGGCTAGAGCTGCCCCTGCTGGGAGGAGCAGCCCCACATTCTGCTCCTTTTGCAGCTGTGGTTCCCGGGAGAGTCCTGCAGTTCCATGGATATCAATTTATATCCGTAGATATCTGCATCTGCAGATATAAATTTATATCCGAGCAGGGCTCTACTTAAAAGCCAGGACAGAAGATTTTCAGGGAACGGTTTGATCATCTTTTTAAGGGCTATTGGGAACCCTCTTCAAAATGTATTAACACTCAAGAGCCGCATCATATATCCTTCATAAGAAACTTATTTTTACTTCGATTAATAAAATAATGCCAGTTAGTGTAATCTGTCTCCATCCTGGAATAAAAGTAAAAATGTATTTCCCACATACACTATCTTGTACTTGACCAAAAGAGCACAAAGATAACACTGATCAATACACACATGGAACTGTAGCTTAAATACTGTACATGCAACAGTAAAATTAATTAGGTACCATATCACAAAGCATTAAAATATCTATTCTGACACATGCTGATCTAACAAATGCAACTCTATGGTTAGATGTGAAACAATCTTCTACTTCTGAAGCTATTCTCATTGCATTTTTATGTGCAGGTGGCAATTTCTACATCAAAGTGAGAGTCAGTATTTAAGAGTCACAGCAATATTGTATATACAGACAAAAGTAAATACACACCGCAGTAACTGCAGCAAATGAAATACTTACGGTGTGCAGCTATCTCCAGTGCTGATCTAGCTAAAACACAGAAGAAAGTTTTTTAAAAGCTTTGGTTACAATGATATTTCATTGGTAGTAAAATGTTTATAATCCCATTAGTTTAGTCTTTTGTAGATCTATAAAAATAAGTTTGATTGTTTATGATACTCCATTTAATACCTCCCACCATCATATTCAAATATAAAGCACAAACATTTACAGTAAGACACACAAATTAAAGGGCCAAATTTCAAAATGCAGTCTTTAACATCCTTTGCTTCAAGTTTTGGTTGGCCAATTTTAGATACAGGGGATCGGATAATAGATATGTTGAGCTTCCAGAGATCCCTGGAGTTGTAGGTGCTCAATCCCTCTAAAAAAAATCAGGGTGTAGGTGTCTAAAGCTGGGCTCCCATAATCAGGAGGCACTTTTCAAAATTGGGAGCCTGGTTTTTAAGCTACCCAAAAGTTAGGTTAATGGTGGATTCTCTATTTACCTGAAGTCTTTAAACCATGATTTGAGGAGTTCAGTAACTCAGCCAGAGGTTATGGGTCTATTGCAATAGTGGGTGGGTGAGTTCTGTGGCCTGAGATTTGCAGGTCAGGCTAGATCAGTGTTTCCCACACTTGGGATGCCGGTTGTGTAGGAAAAGCCCCTGGAGAGCCGGGCCAGTTTGTTTACCTGCCCCGTCCGCAGGTCCGGCCGATCGCGGCTCCCACTGGCCGTGATTTGCTGTTCCAGGCTGATGGGAGATGCTGGAAGTGGCAGCAGGTATATCCCTTGGCCCATGACACTTCTAGCAGCTCCCATTGGCCTGGAGCAGCGAACTGTGGCCAGTGGGAGCCTCAATCGGCTGGACCTGTGGACGCGGCAGGTAAACAAACCAGCCCAGCCCGCCACAGGCTTTCCCTACACAAGCGGCATCCCAAGTTTGGGAAACATTGGACTAGATGATCAACATAGTCCCTTCTAGCCTTAAAATCCATGAATCTATACGGAGAGCAGAAAAATAACATGCACACTTGACACAGTTTGATCACTTTATGTGTGTTGGTATACTACATCCAGCATGTGCACTTTATGTTAATACTAAGGACAAGGAATGAAAATAAGTAAATTCTGAAATGTCTATGCAGCACCTCTACAGTTTATCTTGGATGCCCACTCGTTATACCAGAGAGATGAGGTGGGGCAGCACAGGGGCAGTCAATAGGCAGATCACTGGCCAAATTCATACCATCAGATGCTTTTGAACAGACCCTGAAATCTTTTTATTTACGTATCATTATTGTTACTATTTTTTAAATTATTTTTTCTGGAGTCTGGACCTTGACTACACCTTGACCAAGAAATTTGGAACTTGACAAAAAATAGACTACCCCTATTTACCTTATGGCATAGCATAAGTACTTAGCACATATTCAAGGTGAAGTAGTCCTTTGGAATATGTGCTAACTACACAGGACCCTCACTAGAACGCGGGATTTGGGATCCATGCGCGGTACCATGCTAACACGGGGACTGCGTTATAGCGGGGACCACGTTAAAATGAATTATTATATAGACGCGCATTCTAGCTAAACTATCTGTTCAATCTCGTATTTAGCTATGACATAGTGAGGGCATAGCTAGACTGGAAACTTCAAAGCGCTTCCTGTGGCAATGCTTTGAAGTGCGAGTGTGGTCGCGTGTGAGCACTGGGAGAGTGCTTCTGATTATCCACCACCATGAGGGGATTAACTCCCAGTGCTTGGAGCCTGTTTACACTAGTGCTTTAAAGCACTCAGACTTGCTGCGTTCAGGGCTGCCCCCAGCCAGCAAGTTAAGAGCGCTATAAAATGTAAGTGTAGACAAGCCCTGAGTACCTTTCCCAGGCTTGAAAAAGAGCTGCGTAGCGTGAAAACTTCTCTCTCACCAACAGAAGTTGGTCCAATAAAAGATATCACCTAACCCACCTTGTCTCTCAAATATCCTGGGACCAACACGATGACTTCAAACACACTGTGCACTCTTGTTATACTTACAGTCTAAAGAACATTTGATTAAAATCACGAATACAATTAAACATGATCTGTGCATGGATAAAAATTGTGTATATTTTGAATGAACATTTTACGCTAAAATATTCACATTAAATTTGTAAATATTAATATTTTACCTTTTAGTGCAGAACATAAAAGTATATTCTTAAAAACATGCATTCTTCTGGAGCATGACCATGCCAGGCTCACCACGGAAAGATCATGTAGCACTCACTCAAACTATATCCAAGGTCAACCAGATTTGCGTTGGGAGAACAGTTAGAAAACATCACTTACCAAATAGGCTTCCTAAGTTTGTATCCATTTTTATTTCAAATACTTGAGATATGACATAAAATGTCAGTAGAAATATTGAGACAGCTACCACCAACTTTACAGCACCTATTCAGAACCACAGAAAATAAATTTTCAGCATCTATTTCTTTCTATTCTATAATTTATACATATCAGCTTTTACCACAAAAGATAAACTGCATGAGAAATCCACAATGAATTGTGTTAAATAAAGCTATTACAATGCTGCCAGAAACATGTTACAAACAAACTGTGGAATAAAGTAAACAAAAAGAATGTACATGAGAAATAAATCAAAAGTGAAGCTTTGTACTGTCAAGCTGTGAACTTAAATCACTGCAATGATAATAATACTGTGAGGCTCAGCTGTACCTCTGATTGCCGTCTTCCACCCTGGGGTGGGATACCAATTCACATCTCACAGTTTACCAATAGCGTGTTGGAATCACACTGGCATTTACAGAACAATATATATGCTAGATCAGGATAGTCAATAGGCAAACACTGGCCAAATCGGGACTGCCAGACAGTTCTCAGTGGACTGCAAAGATCAAACAAGCTGAAGCCGAGCCAGGGCTGGAGCCGTGCCTGCTCTCCAGCACAGGGCCCCTAGCAGGGGTGGGTAGCTGGGCCTAGCTGGGCTCCAGAGCACAGTGTGTCCCTGAGTGATGCAAGCGCAGCCCCACCAGGTCTGTCATCTGCCACCTGGCAGCAGTGCAGGGGTGGGACAAGTGGCCAGGTGGGCAAATGAGCAAGTGCTGGAATCCAGGCTCAGCGAGTGATGCACCAGGAGCCTCTCTGGGACGGGTGGGTACGGAAGTGGCAGATGATCAGGGGAGGGGAGTCGGAACTGGGCTGCCTGGCCTACCAGGAAAGCAGAGCTGCAAAGTGCCTCTCAGCTGGGCCGCCTGCCCTGCCATGGGGCCTCGGAGCCCAGTCAGGCCCTGGCTCGCCACCCTGGGGAGGGGGAGAAGCCCACAGTGAGGCACTGACTGATGCAGCATCAAGGCCCTGTGCCAGCTGCTCTTGCAGTGACAGGGAGCAACACTGCGCCCCACTTCAAGTGTGAGGATGCAGATACCCCTAATAGTACTCCTTCAAATATCCCTGCCAGCACCCCCCAAATACCCCCCCTCAGTACTCACACATCCCTGCAGCACCTCCCCAACTACCCGTCCAGTACCCCCCAATACTCCTGGCAGTGCCCTCTGTCTGGGAACTTGAAATATAAGTAAACCTAAACTGGATGGGAGACAATTGAGGGGCTATATGCCTACAATAATTTTATTTGACAAAACTGTAGTTAAGGCTACGTTTTACTCACGGGGATTTTTAGCAGAAGTCATGGATAGGTCACAATAAACAAAAATTCATGGCCCATGACCTCTCCATGACTTGAACTATATACCCCTGACTAAATCTTGTATGCTCTGGAGGGGAGACTCCAGGGGCGCCATGGGTGCTCTGGAGGGGGTGTCCTGGGACCGCTGCTGGTGTAGAGTTGCCAATCCTACAGGATTGGCCTGGGGTCTCCAGGAATTAAAGATTATGTCATGTGATTAAGTCTCCCGGAATACATCCAACCAAAATTAGCAACCCTAAGCTGGTGCTCCAGGGCAGAGAGCGGCAGCCCACAGACCACTACAGGTGCTGGGGGATGGTGGTGGCCCAAGACTGCCCCAGCAGTGGCCAGTGTGGCTGGCCCGGGGACATCCGAGCTGCTCGGACTGGAAAGGCACAGAATCTGTGACCTCTGTGACTGACTCGCAGCCTTAACCATAGTTAATACTCTTGATAAACTCAAAGCAAATTTAAAACTTAAAACAGTTGTCTGAAAGTATTTTAATGCTAATATTTGCATCTATTTGACATTTTATCTATATACTTTCTCAAAGTCTCAGGGCTTGGCTACACTGGAGAGTTGCAGTGCTGGTGGTGGCTTTACAGTGCTGCAACGCACTCACTGTCCACACTTGCAAGGCACATATAGCGCTGTATCTCCCCGGCCACAGCGCTGGCTGTACTCCACCTCGGCCTGGGGAATAACGACTGCAGCGCCGGTGATGCAGTGCTGCTCCACCAGTGTGGCCACCAAAAGCGCTGTTATTGGCCTCCAGAGGTATCCCAGAATGCCTGTTCAGCCACTCTGCTCATCAGTTCAAACTCTATTGCTCTGGCCTCAGGTGACCCGCCCTTTAAATGCCCCGGGAATTTTAAAAATCCCCTTCCTGTTTGCTCAGCCAGGTGTGGAGTGCAATCAGTGTATTTTTCCAGGTGACCATGCCTCCATGCGCCAAACAAGCCCCAACATGGAGCAATGGCGAGTTGCTGGACCTAATCAGTGTTTGTGGGGAGGAAGCTGTGCAGTTCCAGCTGCGCTCCAGCCGTAGGAATTACGATACCTGTGGGCAGATATCAAGGGCCATGCTAGAAAGGGGCCATGACCGGGATGCGCTGCAATGCAGGGTTAAAGGGAAGGAGCTGCAGAGTGCCTATCGCAAAGCCCATGAGGGAAACCGCCGCTCTGGCGCTGCCCCAACGACCTGCCGTTTTTACACAGAGATGGATGTGATATTTGGGGGTGACCCCACCGCCAATCCGAGGACCACGATGAACACTTCAGAGCGGGAGGTGGGGAGGAGGAAACCGAGAGTGAGGGTACTGGGGTCGGGGGGAGACACCCCGGAGTCTCTGGAGGCATGAAACCAGGAGCTCTTTTCAAGCCAGGAGGAAGGTAGTCAGTCACAGCAGCCAGTACTTGGTGAAGGATAAACAGAGGAGCGGGTTCCTGGTAAGCAGCTTTTATTTTCAGGATGGAAATTTTTTGGGAGAGGGAGGGAGGGTTAGGGCTGCATGCATGCCTAGATGTGGACCAACACATTGATGTGGTCTATCACGTTGTGGTAATCGGCCTCAGTAATCTCTTCAAAAGTTTCAGCCAGAGCGTGGGCGATGTGCTTCCGCAAGTTTATTGGGAGAGCCACTGTGGTCCTTGTCCCAGTCAGGCTAACGCATCCGCGCCACTGTGCCGCGAGGGGTGGGGGGACCGTTGCAAGACACAGGCAAGCTGCATAAGGGCCAGGGCAGAATCCGCATTGCTGTAGAAGACCCTCCCGCTCTTCCCAGGTGACCCGCAGCAGCGAGATATCTTCCAGGATCAACTTCTGTGGAAAATGTTGGGAGAATGTTCAGTGTAGGTGCCCCCTGCAGCTGTTTGCTTTCCCCAACGCACAGAAACCCCAAGGACAGTACAGCCCTGAAGCAATCAGTCCCCCTTACTCACCATTTCGGGGCTCCTGTGGCTTATGTGCGCTCTCTTTGGTATGGGAAAATTATGCTATTGTGAAGACTGTAAAATCCTTCACTGTGTGGGAATAACTGTCTGATATAAACAATGCTGCCTCTGTTAAGTGTTGCCTTTTTTGCCTTTCCACAAGCAACCTTGAGATCTCGGCTGCCCGTGTTATCAACAGCTCAAAGACTCCAAAACCTCCAGAAGACTCAGACTCTAGGACTGGAAGGGACCTCGAGAGGTCATCGAGTCCAGTCCCCTGCCCTCATGGCAGGACCAAATACTGTCTAGACCATCCCTAATAGACATTTATCTAACCTACTCTTAAATATCTCCAGAGATGGAGATTCCACAACTTCCCTAGGCAATCTATTCCAGTGTTTAACTACCCTGACAGTTAGGAACTTTTTCCTAATGTCCAACCTAAATCTCCCTTGCTGCAGTTTAAGCCCATTGCTTCTTGTTCTATCATTGGAGGCTAAGGTGAACAAGTTTTCTCCCTCCTCCTGATGACACCCTTTTAGATACCTGAAAACTGCTATCATGTCCCCTCTCAGTCTTCTCTTTTCCAAACTAAACAAACCCAATTCCTTCAGCCTTCCTTCATAGGTCATGTTCTCAAGACCTTTAATCATTCTTGTTGCTCTTCTCTGGACCCTCTCCAATTTCTCCACATCTTTCTTGAAATGCGTTGCCCAGAACTGGATACAATACTCCAGTTGAGGCCTAACCAGCGCAGAGTAAAGCGGAAGAATGACTTCTCGTGTCTTGTTTACAACACACCTGTTAATGCATCCCAGAATCATGTTTGCTTTTTTTGCAACAGTATCACACTGTTGACTCATATTAAGCTTGTGGTCTACTATGACCCCTAGATCTCTTTCTGCCATAATCCTTCCTAGACAGTCTCTTCCCATTCTGTATGTGTGAAACTGATTGTTCCTTCCTAGGTGGAGCACTTTGCATTTATCTTTATTGAACTTCATCCTGTTTACCTCAGACCATTTCTCCAATTTGTCCAAATCGTTTTGAATTTTGACCCTGTCCTCCAAAGCAGTTGCAATCCCTCCCAGTTTGGTATCGTCTGCAAACTTAATAAGCGTACTTTCTATGCCAACATCTAAATCGTTGATGAAGATATTGAACAGAACCGGTCCCCTGCGGAACCCCACTTGTTATACCTTTCCAGCAGGATTGGGAGCCATTAACAACTACTCACTGAATACGGTTATCCAGCCAGTTATGCACACACCTTATAGTAGCCCCATCTAAATTGTACTTTCCTAGTTTATCTATGAGAATATCATGCGAGACTGTATCAAATGCCTTACTAAAGTCTAGGTATATCACATCCACCGCTTCTCCTTTATCCACAAGGCTCGTTATCCTATCAAAGAATGCTATCAGATTAGTTTGACACAATTTGTTCTTTACAAATCCAGACTGGCTATTCCCTATCACCTTACCACCTTCCAAGTGTTTGCAGATGATTTCTTTAATTACGTGCTCCATTATCTTCCCTGGCACAGAAGTTAAACTAACTGGTCTGTAGTTTCCTGGGTTGTTTTTATTTCCCTTTTTATAGATGGGCACTATATTTGCCCCCTTCCAGTCTTCTGGAATCTCCCCCGTCTCCCATGATTTCCCAAAGATAATAGCTAGATGCTCAGATACCTCTTCTATTAACTCCTTGAGTATTCTAGGATGCATTTCATCAGGCCCTGGTGACTTGCACGCATCTAACTTTTCTAAGTGATTTTTTACTTGCTCTTTCCTTATTTTCTCTTCTAAACCTACCCTCTTCCCGTAAGTATTCACTACACTAGACATTCCTTCAGACTTCTCAGTGAAGACCGAAACAAAGAAGTCATTAAGCATCTCTGCCATTTCCAAGTCTCCCGTTACTATTTCCCCCTCCTCATTGAGCAGTGGGCCTACCCTGTCCTTGGTCTTCCTCTTGCTTCTAATGTATTGATAAAAAGTCTTCTTGTTTCCCTTTATTCCCATAGCTAGTTTGAGTTCATTCTGTGCCTTTGCTTTTCTAATCTTGCCTCTGCATTCCTGTGTTATTTGCCTATATTCATCCTTTGTAATCTGACGACATGCTGCAAGTAGTTATGGATCACTCTGTCACAGAGAATCAAAAAAAAGTGCAGGACTGGAGGTAAAAGGGAAAGCAAGATCCGCCAGAAAAACACAGCAGCCAGGAAGAAAAGCACAAAGCAGATGATAAGCATCCTGGCGTGCCAAGCGGACTCTATCCAGGCGCTTGTAGCCATGCAGGCAGAGCACTACCGCGCCGGCCCCCCACCCCGTCCCAACGCTCTTTCCCTTGTGCCCCAATGTCAGCTCAAAACCCCCTTCCCCAGCATCTAGGTTCTTACCACCACCACCAGCTGCCTCCAACACCTGTACGTTCACCAACCAGCCCTGAGAACTATGACCCCTACCCTCTGCACTCAGTCCCCATCACCATGCAGTATAGGCATCCTGAAGTGCAGCAGTCATTGCACAGCACTCCAGACAGGACATATTCAAACCTGTGACTGTGCAGTTCTCCACCCCACCCCTCTGCCCTTTTAGGTTCCCAAAATGTTGTGTGTCTGTCAATAAAGTTATTTTCTTTTCAATAAATGAATTCTTGGCTTTGAAAACAGTCTTTATTTTTGCAGAAAGTCAAAGATACCTTAGCACAGGAAAGAAAACAGGCACTGCAAATCAGCTTAGGAAACACAGATTCCTACTAACATTGTAACCACTGCACTTCACTCCCGTGCAAGGCACCAAACATTACTGTTGATTTTCAGCCTCATATTCCTCCCTCAAGGCATCCCTAATCCTTGCAGCCCTGTGCTGGGTCTGTCCAGTAGCCCTGCTCTCTGGCTGTGCAAATTCAGCCTCCAGGCATTGAACCTCAGAGGTCCATGCCTGACTGAATCTTTCACCCTTCCCTTCACAAATATTATGGAGGGTACAGCGTGCGGATATAACCATGGGGATGCTGCTTTCCTCCAAGTCTAGCTTCCCATATAGAGATCATCAGCACCCCTTTAAATGGCCAAAAGCACATTCCACAGTCATTCGGCACCGGCTCAGCCTGTAGTTGAATTGGTCCTTGCTCCTGTCAAGCTTCCCTGTATACGGTTTCATGGGCCAAGGCATTAATGGGTAAGCAGGGTCTCCAAGGATCACAATGGGCATTTCAACGTCCCCTACTATGATCTTCCGATCTGGGAAAAAAGTCCCTGCCTGCAGCTTCCTGAACAGGCCAGTGTTCCGAAAGATGCGTGCATCATGCACCTTTTCCAGGCCAGCCTGTGTTAATGTTAATGAAACGTGCACGGTGATCCACAAGCGCCTGGAGAACCATAGAGAAATACCCCTTCCGATTAACGTACTCAGATGCTAGGTGGGGTGGTGCCAGAATAGGAATATGCGTCCCATCTATCGCCCCTCCACAGTTAGGGAAACCCATTTGTGCAAAGCCATCCACAATGTCCTGCATGTTCGCCAGAGTCACGGTTCTTCTTAGCAGGATGTGATTAATGGTCCTGCAAACTTGCATCAACACGATTCCAACGGTCGACTTTCCCACTCCAAACTGGTTCCTGACTGATCGGTAGCTGTCTGGAGTTGCCAGCTTCCAGACTGCAATAGCCACCCGCTTCTCCACCGGCAGGGCAGCTCTCAATCTCGTGTCCTTGCGTCGCAGGGTGGGGGAGAGCTCCTTACACAGTCCCATGAAAGTGGTTTTTCTCATCCAAAAGTTCTGAAGCCACTGCTCGTTATCCCAGACTTCCATGACGATGTGATCCCACCACTCAGTGCTTGTTTCCCGAGCCCAAAAGCGGCGTTCCACGGTGCTGAGCATTTCCGTGAATGCCAGAAGCAATTTAGTGTCATACGCGTCAGGTGACTCGCTATCATCATCGGACTCCTCATCACTTTGGATCTTAACGAATAGCTCAGTTGCCAAACGTGATGTGCTGGTGAGACTTAGCATACTCAGCAGTTTGGGCTCCATTTCCCACAGAAATCGTGCTGCACAGAACCGTTGAGAGAGTCAAGATGGCGCCAAACGTGGACAAAAAAAAACAGGGATTGCTGGGATGTGAAGCGATGCATCACGGGGCATTGGGACAGGAAGCAGAATGACCCGCACCCTCCACTCCCTTCCCACAACCCACGCGCCAAAATGGGATGAGGTACTCTGTGGGATAGTTGCCCATAATGCACCACTCCCAACACCGCAGCAAATGCTGCAAATGTGGCCACACTGCAGTGCTGGTAGCTGTCAGTGTGGCCACACTCCAGCGCTTTCCCTACACAGCTGTACGAAGACAGCTGTAACTCCCAGTGCTGCACACCTGCAAGTGTAGCCAAATCTCAGATGTAATTTATTACTTCTTTCTTGGAGGTTATTTTTAGGTTTTACCGTGGTTTGATTTTTTTTTCCCCAGAGTCACATCTACAAAAAAAAGTAGATTTTGGAACATGACATATCTTAAATTAGACAGATAGTGCATGTTTTGTTATATATAGAATAGGCAAGAAAAAGTGAGCAGACTGTACCAACACCAAAGAAACACCACAGAATTCTCAGCCCTCTCATGGAATTGTATGGGCTCTTTCTATAAAAAAGAAAAGACATTTCTAAGAGAGCCCTTCCTTTAGTCTTTGAACTAAAAGCACTCAACTAAAGTACTTGCTTACTATACCTAAGAAATGTCAGCTTAAGATTACATATATAAATTTTACCAGGTTCTGCCCTGATTGTGAGATCTTGCAGGGCTGAAGTGAGGAGGTTTATAGGAGGGAGACAACCACCATTGGTGACCTGATTGACCTTCCAGAAAACGGAGCATTTCCCAGTCTTACCAAAATCTGCCCACTCCTACTGCAGCATAAAATAGACTTTCACCAGACCCCCAATGGAGAGTGTCTGAACTAAGTTCAGATATAAGCATACATAATACAGTTAATAAAAATGTATGTTCCATGTGCTATTTCTCTATCACAGCCTTACTGTTAACTTTAATGTCCTGTGTTACTTTGAAGTAACTGTTACTAAGTTAAATGTATGAATCACACTGCTGAAAAGTCTAACCGTTTGTCAGACTATTAACTAGCACACTCACACATTCCTCCTGCAACACAACAGTACAAATTACATCGCAATGGAACGCCTTGAAATTATTTAGTTGTGATACAGACGCAACACACTACTGAATTTTCTTTGATGTTTCCTGCTTCTTTTCTCATAAGTAAACAGGCTTCTCAGAGACCTCTATTACTGCTCTCCAAATGCTACATTTATTCAGCTTTCACTCCCAGTTTCTTTCTGAACTCTACTCAGTCGGTCTCCGATACACTGTTACTCCTGAGGGAATTTAGTACCAAAAAATTAAAAATAGTGCACACAATATTTTAAAATTCTGCAAATTTTATTTGTCAATAAATAAATGTAGCTCCAGCATGGCAGTGGGGAGCACAGGCCACTGGCTACACTGAGGTGGGAGATCATCCTGAAACCCCCAGCTCCCCCGGTACAGGGATTTGGCAGTGAGGCTGCACCTGACACTGACACAGTATAAGGGCTGGGCCTGACCCAGAAACACGCCTCTGTGCCAGGTGCACCAGGTATGGGTGGGAAGGCTCAGCCCCGCAGGATCCAAGTGTGGAGGGGCTAGTATGTATAGGATCCAGGTGTGGGGCAATCTGGGTGCCGGCAGCTCAGTGGAATATCTGGATGCAGAGGACTTGTTGGGGGGTTCCAAGTGCAGGTGAAGGTGGTGGTGGTTGGGGCTCAGCAGGGGGGATCTGGGTGTAGGGAGATGGGAATCGGCAGGAGTTGGGAGGCCTGGGTGTGGAGGGCTCAGTGCGGGGGCCCGGATGCTGGGGGAGGGGGCTTGATGGAGTGGGGTCCAGGTGCAGCTTCTTGGGAATCAGTGTGGTGGGGGTCTGGATGTGGGGGGACTTGTTGTAGGAGTCCAGGAGTAGGGAGGTAATGCTTGTCAGTGTGAGGGTTTGATGGTACTGCTTAACAGGGGAGCCCCAGCTGCTGCCAAGGGATGCCGCATGCTGGACTCCAACTTCCCCCCATGATTCCCCTAACTCCTTCTTCTCCACTCCCCACCCCTCACTCCCCCATCCTCCTGCCCTATTCCACCCCCGGTTCCTTCCCCACTGCCTCTTCCCCTCTACCCCTTCCCCTCTACCCCCAGCACTCACTGTTGCATAGAAAAGAAGGCTCCCAGCACACAGAAGGGGAGCACAACTGGCACTAGGACCCAGGAGATGGCGTTCAGCTGCAGAGTCAGGGAACCAAGATGCAGGCTCCTTCAGCTGGGCAGCTCTGCACTTGCAGAAATGGGGGGGAGGGGCACGTGCACGTAACCCTGTGTGGACCCCATGCCTCACTTCTGTTTGGAAGGGGGCAATCCCCCACCAAAACTGCACCCATGGTCATCTCCCCCACCCTGCTTCCCTGCAGTTTTCTGCAGGCAAGCACAGGAATTCTGGGGAAGGGGCGTTTTCTGCGAGTGCGCAGTCTCACCGAAACCCCCCCCAGAAATAATGCTGTATTCCTTCTATACAGGACATTTCCAGTTATTTCTTTTCTGTTTTGGAACAGTTACCTATTTCTCATTCCTTCATCTTATTGACCTATGCCTTACAAATACCAAGAACACTCATTACATTTACATCAAAGACTTATCTTCAAGTCCTGAAAAATTTCAAATTCCATTTCTTCCTATTGTACTAAACATCACTGTATACATTTGTTAGGTTTCCTGAATTTCTAATGTGTATATCACTTCCTTGATGTTATTTACTACAATGACTGGCGTTTCTTTGGTGTTATTTTGCACTATGATTAGAACTGATTCTTGTTTAAAAGATTGAAAGATATATAAAAAGACCCATAAGACATCTGATGTGAAAGGTGCTAAATACACTTTTTAAATTTAGTGATGTATAGAATATTTTCTGCATTATTCTGAGATGTCTTTCTTATCCAGGGTACTAACAAACAAAGACTGGACTGTAGGAAGAGATATTGTGGCTGAAAGTGGCAGATAAACATTTCGCCATTTTATTAGACAAAATATCAGAGGGGTAGCCATGTTAGCAGTGGGTATTCCCCCACAAAAGCTTATGCTCCAATACTTCTGTTATTCTATAATGTGCCACAGGACTGTCGCTTTTTACTAGACAAAATGTTTTCTTCCAATAAACTTGAACCTCCTCCCCTGCAAAAATTCCAGTTTAGTAACTGAAATGCATATACAATAATTGAATGAACTACATATAAAAAGCTGAAAGCCAGGGTTACACCAAGAAACTCAGAGGAAGACCAAATTCACATTTGCTTCTTCTTTTCGACCTTCAGGGAAGCTAGATGTTCTGGTATGGAGAAAATAACATTCATCATTTTTTTTCTGCCATTCATGATTGCTTAATGCCATGCTTCACAGACAGCTAAAGAGGTAGTGAAATAGCAAAGCAATACTGTTTCCATTAAATTAACGCTGCCATGCTTCTTTCAGAAGTTTGATATTAATAAAAAAATCACAATTATCCTTTACTTATTAATGCAGTATATGGCTTGGTTTAAAAGTCTCATCAATCTGATCCCAGTGACTGTTTTTCTTACCTGCTACCCTCATGTTTAGTCTTGTCAGTCAGTCAACAGCACTACTGCACTAAACAAACCACCTAAAAAGGAGAAAATATAAGGCACAACAATTAGAACTAGAGGCAAATAAGCCATTTTACTACTGTTCTGTTTGTTAATTAATTCATAGAAACATTCAGTGTTTCCAAACTAGTAGTGCTAATGAAGATTTTGCTGATCACTTAATAGTTAACCCGTTATAGTTAGCATCAAGCCTTGATTTCTTAGTGCTCACAGTGAAAGAGTATATTGGATTGATTTCTGATGCATTGCTCTCATTTGTCACTCAAGTATAAAGCAAGCTACCTGAATGTTTTGTTATTCTAATCATTCATTTCTGAGTTTTACTAAATCCTTCATAAACTCACCTCATTTTTAGCCTGTTTTGATATGACACATTATACTCAATCAATTACCAAGGAAATCGGATGACGTTCCTTGTTTTCTTGAAGGTGTTCAATATGTATGGTACAAATGTAAACATGCAACAGAGAGTGCACACACAAAAAAACCCATTAGCACTCTTTCAAATTGCTAGTGACCTTTTGTACCAAGATTATGTTTTATTGCAGAGTGGCAGTCAAACTTTTGAGGATTTTCTCTCTAGATTATAGTAAAAAATAGTTAAAGACCACATTGCAAAATCTGTGCACAAAAAAACTCCACTTTCCTTCAGCAAAGTAATGATGTCTGAAATGTAAGAAGGTATGTAGCTTGATAAATCTATTCACCTACATGCATTTTATTAGTTAAATGTACAGATGGCAAGTGCTGTAGAAAGTTGGTGCTTAAAAGGGCACTCCAAGAACAGTGCTCAGAAGAAGACAGAGCCTCTATCCCAGGGGCAGGCAACCTATTGCACATGTACCAAAGGCGGCACACAAGCTGATTTTCAGTGGCATTCACACTGCCCAGGTCCTGGCCACCGGTCCCAGGGTTCCACTGCTGGCCTAGGGTACCGACTGCCAGCTCCCTGCCAGCCAGGGTTCCACACACCGGCCCCAGGTCTGGCCACTGCTCAGGAGGGCTCTGCTGTTGGCTGGGGGTCCCAGCCGCCGGCCCAGGGCTCTGCAGCCGCCCCCAGCTGTGTCCCACTGGCCCCCAGCTGTGTCCCACTGGCCCCCAGCCTGGACAGTGAGGGGTGCAGAAAGGGGCAAGGGGGGTGCAGCTCAGTACCCTCACTTTAAAAATTGTTCCAGTGCCACTGTACTCGGATATTTTTAAGTCCTGATTTGCTGCTTACATCACTATCACACCAAGTGGAACAGCACACTGCGTTTGATGGTGAGATTAGAATGTACATGCAAGAACTGGAATCAGAATTTTCTGACAGATTTCAAGATTTCCAGCAATTTAGCCCAATGCTTTCTTTTCTAATTAAACCTGTCAAGTTCAATGAAAGCGACTTGGATTTGTTTGTATTTCACTGGATGGGTGTTGAAGATTTCGAAATGCAGCTCATTCAGTTAAAAAGCTCAGAAGTGTGAGCATCGAAGTTTGAAGATCTGTGGAGTTCCCTTGAAGCAATGAGAGAGAGATCATGGGGCCTCTATTCTTACCTGCTGGATGTCCCTGCCAGTGAAATGTAACTGTTTGAAGAAAATTGCGTTTGCAATGCTTTCAGCATTTGGATCCACATACCTGTGTAAACAGGTATTTTCACACATGAAATATGTCCTCTGTCCCTCTCAGTGCCAGTTAACAACTGATCACTAAGAAGCCTGTGTGCAGCTTAAATCATCCAAATACGTGCCAGACACTGGAAAACTCAGCAAGGAAAAGCAAGGGCAAGGATCACACTAAACTGATAAGATCTGAATTTTAATTTAAATGAAGCTTCAATATTTTTAAAACCTTATTTACTTTACATACAACAATAGTTTAGTTATATATTATAGACTTATAGAAAGAGACCTTCTAAAAACATTAAAATGTATTACTGGCATGTGAAACCTTAAATTACTGCAAATAAATGAAGACTCGGCACACCACTTCTGAAAGATTGTGGACCCCTGATCTATCCTGTGCAGCTCAAAAGCTCTACGGGGGGGATATGAGGCAGGAGCAATGAGCCAACCTTCCCACTCAATCCCTGAAAGTAGAATAAATTATCTGACTAATAACTCAATGATTATTTACTGAAGGTTTATTGGTGTATGATACATGGGGATACACAGTAATTTATTCACATTAATGCAAAAAGGTAAGCAAAAGAACTCCTCCCCTGCCACCCCCCACCCCCCGCATCCCCATCTGTAAGCATGCTTAACTGAGGACTACATATGACATGTAAGTTTGAGATAAAGTTATTAAAAAATTGAATGTGAAAAGGTATACATTTTGATATACTCAAACAACGAAGAGAATTTTACTAACTTAACATGCATGCATGCACACAAGGGCTCATAAGAATGAGAAATTTAAATTCCAGAGATAACTTTCCAGAAAAGTTAGAAGTATCTGAAAATAAGGGATTAGACTGAAAGTACTGCCTCAACCAGAACTTCAGCATTTCTACAACAGGCTAATTCTAATCTAAAAAAGATATTTTAGAAAATATCTGCAACATTTATAAAACATTCACATAAAATAGAGTGTTTGTAAATAATTTTTTTTTATTGCACAGATTATCTTTCAGTTACTGGAAAAATAAAATGCACTTCATAGCACCTTCCAACTAAAGATCTCCAAGCATTTCTTGCACTAAGCCTCAAACAGTCCTGGATGGTTAAGTATTATCCCCAATTTTTAAATGGCAAAACCACCACAGAAACTTCTAAAATTTTCAAACTAAGATGCCTAGAGATTCTGAGCACTTGCTCAGAACCCAATGAGAGGTTCAGGACTCTGATCCGCTGAAAAAAATCAGGCCAGACATGTCTAGGTTTAGTCAAAGTGTTTACGTGCTGGCTTTTGTGACACTAGGCAAGTAATTTAGGAAGCATTTGGGTGAACACTGGAACAAAGGAGACAGCATTCTCTAATACTTACTGATAAGGCCTCAGAGGCTCTTAAGAACCACTGTATTATGTACTTCCATACCTTTGGTGTGAAAGCATTTTCACATTTTTCACTGAGCTGAAATTACATTCTGCTTGGAAACTTAGCAGGAAAAGATTAAGCTATTGAGCTATTTACTATTTCACTTGCTCATTTCTTACCATTTAATAATGCATTAAAAACTATACAAGTGTCACGTTCGCGTTGGTTTGGAAAATAATCGACTCCCGAAGGCACAGGTTGGCTCTCCTCCCCTGGCCTATGGTGACTGCGCTGCTTGATCTGCTCCTGCCGAACACCAACACCACACTGTGCTGTGTTTGCTGCGGAGCGCATGCACCAAGAAATCAGAGAGCCTCATCCGGCAGCGCGCACACTCCACAGCAGGAGCAGTGCACGCAACTGCGGCCATACCAACCTCACAGAAAGGAGAAGAGCCAAACCGAGCCCAAGGGGATCAGTTTTCCAACCTGACACAAACCTGACATCTGTAGTCGAAAACTGACTCGACCTTCTCGGGCTTGGGTCAGTTTGGGTCTGGGTTAAAAAAATCAGGCCCAACAATCAGGCCTGAGCAGAGCTCTAGAGGTTACCTTAAAATGCACAAGATACTCAGACCAATAATGTAGCCTGTAACCAATATCTCCTTTAGGTAAAAGGAAATCTGCTCAATTTCGCTTTTGCGAAATGTAAATGCTAGTGAGAAAAAGCAGTATTGTGCAGGATGACAAACCTGTTTCAGTTGGGTGGTGATTCTGGCAGATTCATCCCAAATGGGGAGGGAGCCTGAATATATGGAAAAGATTGTGTAAATGAATGGTTGATGCCTAATACAAGGCTTTGTGAAACAGCTGTATACAACAGTACCACAACATCCCTGAGACTCTGTGCTCTTGAATGCTACGATAGTGACAAAATCCTGTTATTCGTCTCTAGCACCTGTTACTCTTTGCTCTACATCCTTCAGAAAACTCTCTCAACCCTACATAAGCCTGATGTTCAACTCCTGGGAGAGGGAGAACTTTCCATTATTCAAGCTACTTCTTTTGGCTTGTGTTCGAAGTAGTACTGTTGAGTTCAGAGACCCATGTCCAGCCTCTCTCTGCCACAGATAGGGTGACTATGATATACTGCTTAAAGTTTTATGGGAGTAAGCGTTAGTAGTGAGGAGGACAGTAAATGAGGGAAAAATGGAAAGGCCTGAGAAACCCTCCTTCCCTCCACAAAAAGAAAGACCTTAAAATATCAGCAGGCACTTTCAAGAGTAGAGAGGAATTTGGTGCTAAATGTTCACTGCTTACATTAAGAGTGAAACTTTCCTAGCAGATGCATCACAAGCTATAAAAAATGTCCAGAGGATGACAAGCAACTGGCCATGAGCAAGCACAATGATACTGTAGGATCACTATGGGTGTAGGCAACTGAGAATCCTTCTGAAAATCCCCATCACCACCACCACCACACACACACTTTACCTCAGTGTCCATCTAAATGCAGATTCCCTAACCCTCAATACAGTAGAACCTCAGCGTTAAACACACCTCAGGAATGGAGGTTGTTCGTAACTCTGAAATGTTCCTAACTCTGAACAAAACCACATGGTTGTTCTTTCAGAAGTTTAAACTGAACACTGACTTAATACAGCTTTGAAACTTTACTACGCAAAAGAAAAATGCTGCTTTTAACCAGCTTAATTTATATGAAATAAGCAGAGAACAGTTTCTTTGCCTTGTCAACAATTTCTTTTAAAAAAAGGGGGGGGCTAAAGTAGTTTATGTTTAACACAGTACTATACTGAATTTGTTTTGGGTTGTTGTTTTTTTTGTCTGCTGCTGCTGCATGATTGCATACTTCTGGTTCCAAATGAGGTGTGTGGTTGACCAGTTAGTTCTTAACTCTCATGTTCTGCTATATTCTGCCAATCCTACAGTCATACAGTTCAGTTTACAGTTCAGCTCTAAGTTAGACAAACTGTTAAAAATAGGGAGCAATTTTATGTTAGCGCAAGCTGAGTTTTTGGCATTTAAATGTTGGTTTAAAGGGTTATTTTACTGTAACGTTCACATCCTTCTATCTTCCCAGAGGAGGCATCATAGTAGAATGGAACCAAACAAAATTCTGCACCCTGAATAGTTTTCATGCTGGCAGGATGTACAAACAGCTTGCTGTATATATTTCCCCCCACTCCCCATTTGACAAAAAAATTGCCTAACAAATGCAATTTCAAAGCACTAAAAACATGAGCCACACAAACTTACTACTTAGCCTACGTCCACACTACAGCTTTAAATCGATATTAGTAAAATCGATTTTATAAAACAGGTTTTATAAAATCGATTTTACGCGTCCACATAAGGGCACATTACTTCGGTGGTGTGCGTCCATGGTCCCAGGGTACCATCGATTTCCAGAGCGGTGCACTCTGGGTAGCTCAGTAAAAGAATAGGACCAATAACTTCGATATCCGTCCACACTAACCCTAAATCGATTTAGTAATATCGATTTTAGGGTTACTCCTTTCGTTTAGCTGGAGTACAGAAATCGATTTTAAGACCCCTTAAAATCGATTTTAAGTGCCTTATAGTGTGGACGGTTACAGCGTTAAATCGATTTAACGCTGTTTAAATCGATTTAACGCTGTAGTGTGGACCTGGCCTTACACTAACGTTTTACAGCAGCACATCTGCTCACTGATCTGAGCAATGGTTACTGACTGCATAGACCACACATTCTTTGTATTAGCTACTTATATAGTAGCAGACTGATTTTAGTTTGGAAGAATTCTATTTTTTATTAACTCCTGTCTATATCTGAGATATTTTTGAGCCTTTTGTTTTGTTTTATGATTGCACTATTATATATTGCAGATCAACAAATATAGTGGGCCCTATCCAGGGTGTTGAACTTGCTCCCCTTTTGACTTCTGTTAGATCCTCTCTCTTCAGTTCATCTTTGTTCCTAAATGTATTCATCTCATAGATTTTTTTAAGGCCAGAAGGGACTATTAGATCATCAAGTCCCAGATCATACAATTTCACCCAGTTACCCCTGTACCAAGCCCAATTACTTGTGTTTGACTAAAGCATAATTTTTAACTAGCTAAAGCACATCTGCCAGAAAGGTTTCCAGCCTTGATTTGAAGACATCAAGCAATGTCTACCTCCCTGGCTAGTTTGTTCCAATGGTGAGGCAGGCCCCTCACTGTTAGAGATGTGAGCCCTATTTTTAGTTAGAATTTGCCTGGTTTTCATTTCCAGCCATTGATCTGTGTTATGTCTTTCTTCACAAGAGTATAGAGCCCTTTAGTACCTGGTATTTTCTGCTCAAGAACATACTTAAGCGTCACAATCAAGTCATCTCTCAAATGTTCTGTGAACTGATTGAATTTAAGTCTCTCAGTGCAACGCATTTTTTCCAGCCCTCAAAACATTTTTCTTTTCTGCACAGCTCTCCAATTTTTTAACATTCAACAAAAATTTTGACACCAGAATTGTACACAGTATTCTAGTATCAATCTCACCAATGCCATATACAGAGGTAAAATCACCTGCCTACTGCTACAGAATTGTTGCATCTTATGCGGAGGTTACGTTCTAAAGTCAGCGCGTTAGGCGAAAATTGCATATAGTCAAAACCCCAGACCAGCAGCAGGCTGAGCTGGGCCGGCATCTGGAACCCCCGACTGGCTCAGCCCGCTGCCAGTTTGAGGTTCTGTCCGCCAGTTCCTGCCAGCCCGGGACATGGCCCCGCTCAGCCCACTGCCCGCCTGGGGTTCTATCCATCGGGCTGAGCAGGGTTGGTGGCCGGGACTCCGGCTTGCAAGGGGCCAGCAGCCGGAACCCCAGATCGACAGCGGGCTGAGTGGCTCAGACAGCTGATGGGTCTAGAGTTCTGTCCACTGGCTCCTGCCAGCTGGGGGCCGCAGCCCCGCTCAGTCAGCTGCCGTCCCAGGGTTCCGTCCATCCAGCTGAGCGGGGCTGGTGGCCAGGACCCCAGCTTGCAACGAGCCGGCGGACGAAACTCCAGACCATCAGCTGGCTGAGCTGCTTAGCTAGCCCGCCGCCGATCTGGGGTTCCAGCCGCTGGGCCCTTGCAAGCCAGGGTCCCGGCCGCCAACCCCACTCAGCCCGATGGACTGAACCGCAAGCCGGCAGCGGACTGAGCAGAGCTGTGTCCCCCAGCTGGAAGGAACCAGTGGACAGAACCCCAGACTGTGCATAGTTGAATTCGTGCAAGTTAAATGCGCAAATGATGCAACTCCACTGTTTATAGTTACATCCAAGTTTTAGAACAGTCCCTTTTTACTATAGCACCACATTGAAAGCTCTTGTTAAGTTGCTTGTCCACTATGACCCATAAATCCTTTTCAGAGTCACTGCTTTAAAGGATACTGAGCCATATACAGTAGGCATAACATGCATTCTTTATATGACCTTATATTTGGTCATATTACAACATTTTTGTTTCAATGGGCCCAGCTTATCAAGCAATCCAGATTGCTCTATATGACTGTCCTCATCATTTTTTACCACTACTAGAATTCCTAAGCCAGCGCTCAAGAGCTAAAGAGACCCTAGGCTGACTAGAGGATGGGGAGGACAACAGAACTGCAGTAACCAGACTTTTGGTGTCCGGTCAATATTTCTGATTGGAGACTACACAGGTTCTCTTAAAACCAGACTTTCCTGTCAAAATCCAGCTACCTGGCAACCCTAAAAAGAAAGCAGAAGATAGACAGTTAACTGAACACACATATCTCCTGCACCACCCCCCAGCACAAGAAGAACTACTTCACATGGACTGCTCCTGAGGGTCAAAATGACAGTGTGGACCTATACATAGAATGCTTCCACTGACGTGCACAGACAGAAATTCTGGAAAAACAACATCGCTGCCTTATAACCTAAGTTGTGCAGAACACAATGCCATTCGCAGCCTCAGAAACCACCCTGACATTATAATCAAAGAGGCTGTTAAAGGAGGTGCTGTTGTCATCGTGAACAGGTCTGACTACCAAAAGGAGGCTGCAAGACAACTTTCCAATACCAAATTCTACAGGCCATTTTCCTCAGATCCCACTGAGGAATATACTAAGAAACTGCAGCATCTACTCAGGACACTCCTACACTAACACAGGAACAAATCAACATACCCTTAAAGCCCTGACTAGGGTTATTCTATCTACTACCCAAGATCCACAAACCTGGAAATCCTGGATGCCTCATCATCTCTGGAATTAGCACTCTCACTGAAGTACTTTTCGGATATGTAGACTCTCTACTCAATCGCTACACAACCAGCACTCCCAGCTATCTCCGTGACACCACTGATTTCCTGAGAAAACTACAATGGTGATCTTCCAGAAAACACCTTCCTGCAACCTGACCCCCTGCCCTGAGCCCCCTGCTGCACCCCAACCCCCTGCCATGACCCCCGCCATACCCCACCTCCCTGCCCTGAGCCCCCGCCACACCCCACACCCCTCCTGCACCCCCTGGGGGCAGGGAAGGGGTGGAAGGAGGCAGGGCAGGGATGGGGCCTCATGGAAGGGGTGGAGTGGGGGCAGGGCCGATGGCAGTGGGGGGAGGGGTCAGTAAATGTGGCCCTCGGGCCAATGTACTAGTCCTCAGGTGGGCCTCGTGGTGATCTGAGTTTGAGACCCCTGTCTTAGCACAGAAGTGACAAGTATGCACAGCTGGAAGTCCCTCAGTTTAAAGTGCTGGAGATTTAAGAAAACTTCTGCACAGCACAGGTGCTCAGTAAGGATAGACAATTTCTTCCACAACACACATGAAACAATTCTTAGAGGGACTCAAGTTAGTCAGGTACTAAAGACCCTGGAATTCACCCTCAGAAATCTTAGCATTGAACCCGAGTTACCTGCAGTGCCAATGTGGAGGTAGCCACAAGGGTATGAGGCAAGGGCAGCTCTGCAGAGTGCGTGTCTGCAGGCAGACTTGGCTAATCCGGGTACCAGGAAGCTTGAGATGGGCAGGGGGGGGGGATTTATTTTTAATGCTATGAGAAATATATTTAGAAGTTCAAGTGTAGCTGCAATTACCACCTGTTTGATAGCTCACAAAAAAAAGTGCATCACCACCTTGGTGTCTTAATGTATTCTGAAGTATACATAACAAATTATAGCAAGATTTATTCAATCATTCCATAGTAGCTAAGGACAAAATAAAGGCATTAATTAAAATCAGAAAGCAGTTACCCGCCAACACTCTATTCCCACTGGTAAAAAGTGTGACTGGAACATGCATACACTGGATTATAATCATACAAAAAAACAAATACATACATAGTATCGCTGTATTATGCCGTTACTGTATACAAAACAGAAAATAAGTATTCAGAATGATTGCTACACACAAATTTCAGAAAATATTTTACAAATATCTATCACTAAACTCCTAAACTCTTTCTGTAGTATCCTTCTCAACTTAAAATATTGCCATTTATGCATCTAAATCAAGTTCTCTACTATATGTCCTGTCCCACCTGTGCCGGATGTGGAGCTGCTCTGTAATCATCTACGAATACCATATGGTTACCTGGTTATTAGGATCTTTACTGTCTGGGTAACTCAACAGAGTTGTTGGAAAAATAAGCAGGAAGTGAAACAATGGCTTGAGATAAGCCACCCAACCCGCTCCTCTCCACAGACACTTCAAAGTTGTTTAGACTTTAGAGAAACACCCAAGCTATTAGCTGTGAATATTCTATCTTCAGGCTCCTTACAAAACTTGTTTTGCAACATGGGACCAATGCTGGAAGCTAGCAGATAAACTGCACTATCAACAGTTAAAATGATTCAGAGGCCAGTCCTGTTGTTGCTGGGGAGCTCTTCAAGCTGACACCCAGGGCTTGCTGGGGTGTCTAAAGGTACATCTACACTACTCGCTGGATCGGCGGATAGTGATCGATCTATCGGGGATTGATTTATAGCATGTAGTGTAGACACAATAAATCGATCCCCAATCGCTCTCCCGTCAACTGCTGAACTCCAGCTCGGCGAGAGGTGGAAGCAAAGTCGATGGGGAAGTGGCAGCCGTCAATCCCGCACTGCAAGGACGCAAAGTAAGTGATTCTAAGTCGATCTAAGATATGCAACTTCAGCTACGAGAATAGCATAGCTGAAATCGATGTATCTTAGATCGATTTCCACCAGTGTAGACCAGGCCTAAAGAAGCTAGGCCTATCTGGCCCACAATCACAGAATGGCAGAGCTTTAAGTAAGATAGAGAAAAAAATTGTAAAAGTCCAAATGCTTTATTCCTATTGTTAAGATTAAACAATATTTTGGTTTAAGTCAGCTGTCTGGTCACAAACTCCCGAAGAGAAGAACCACGGGTGCTGAATCTAGTCAGACTTGGCTGAGAAAACATGCTTGTAACACAGGGTAGTACCACACCTGGTCTAAATGTGGCAGAAATACGGAATTCTACCCCTATAGAGGTAAAGATACAAGGTCTAACACTTTAAGAGGTACACTCAGACAGAGGACAGAGATGCAGTTAGCCCTCTAAGCATAACACCATTCATTTAGTTAAGCATAGAGACAAATTTGCCATGAAATTAACAGCAAATTCTGCTTCACTGAAGCCTCCACTAGAGCCTTTGACATTTAGGTATCACACATAGGTATACTCTTGACTAGTGAGAAATGCCAGCCCATCTCAGTCTTACTTAATTTCTGTGATATGTTAAAAGCAACCGGTAGGTGTGTATTTATGGTATTTATAATCTGAAAGGAAGAGGCTGGATGGAGACCATATAATTTTTACTGCTAGAAACTTTGACCGTGATCCAACTATCAGCTATTGATTACACTCTGATTCCAGCCAATTAAGACTACCAGTACTGCTTTGGCTACTAAGTACTATTAACATTCAGTTGCATGGGGATTAGGTTAAATGCTTTAGTGTTTAGTAGTAGAATGATTACAAAAATAAAAGTAACTATAAACCTGAAAAAACCCTTCTCCTTCCAATAGTAATCCTATTGATATCAAAAGGACCAATAGAGAGTGAGTAAGCATTCACAGTATAGATGTCTAATCCTTTAGGCCTCAATCCTACAAATACTTATGAACATCCTTTAATTTTACTCATGTGAGTAATCCCATGATTTCAATGAGAATACTCCGGTGAATAAAATTAAGCATATAAGCAAGTGTTCACAAGATCAGGGCCTTAGTGAATTATTTCCATACCACAAATACACAATTGAACTCTAAAACTTAATATAAAATACCATCTGGTTATCCAGTGTTTTCAGTCCTTGACAAGAGAGTAATTTTAGTGTGAGCCATTTAGATGGGTTCATGTATTTTTATTTTATTATTAAATAACTTAACATTTATATAATGCTTTTCATCAGTTATCAAAAGTTTTTACAAAAGTACATAGGTATCATTATACCAATTTTACATGCGGGGAAAATGGGGTAAAGACCAAGATCCCATTAATAGTTAGTGGCTCAGGCAAAAATGGAACCCAGCGTAGACAAGGCTTTATACTATCTAGTAGCTACTATAGTGACAGATGCTCAAAGATATAGATTTATGATCTATATTTACCTTTCTACTTCACAATTAAAGCAGTAGAAAAACTGGAGATCAAAGTGATGAATTAGGTCATTTAGACCCAGATCGCACAGTAAGATCCATGAGGATCTACCAAACTGCAGAATTGGGTCCTTAGCTCACTCCCCTGCCAATGCAGGATTGGTCCCTACAGTAATATCTTTAGCGTTCTGTTGAATGTCAGGTTAACTACTGATAACTTTTGTACTGATGATTTCCACGATCAGTTACAAAAGATTTAGTAAAATGCTGTTTTAAAAAATTACTTCTTCTTTACAGCAATATTTCCTCCTTTTCCAACAACATAAGGGGTTTGGCTATATTAGAAAATTGACAGAGTTAACACAGTACAATACCCTTAGTATAAATACAGTTATATCAATATAATGACACTTTACACTGGTTTTGTTATTCCCATCCAAGAAAATAACTAACTAACTATACTAGTGTGAAATATTTGTATAACTGCTTCCACAGTAGGGCTTTTACCAGAGTAAAGCCATACCAGTTTAAAAAAAAAGTCAGCCCCCTAATTAACATAGTTATACTGATAAAAGTACACTAGGTCTTTAGGGAAACTAAAGCTTTTCACTGTTGGATGACTGATGGAAGCAGAACTGGCATCAGGCTACAAAGTCACATAGGAGGAAAGTTGAGCTGAGAAGCAAAATCAAGCTTACTTATTATGTATCAAGGATAAAACGTTAGGAATGCATTTCTACAAATAACAGCATAAAGATGTGAAGAGATAAGCAAAGTTACACAATTTAAAACCGAAATGGAAGGGCTAATTGTACTTTTTTTTTTTTTTAGTTTTGTACCAATAATAGCTGATTGCAAATAACAGTGACAACCAGAAAACGAGTTTACAGCTATTAATACTTAAGACCTAAAGCACTGCAAGCTTACACCGTTAAAGGTCATCAGACGTGCACATTTTATCTCTTCTCCGTGACGAATGCATCCATAGCACTAGGTTGGGAAGTCTCCAGCTCTCTCTCCACACCTGAAATACCTCTTTCCACACACTTCGTCTCTGATTCAATAACCTAGAGCCAGCACACAAACTCTCGTCTCCATCCTGCCCCTGCCCTTTGGTCCTGTGCAAGGCTAAGTTTACAGTTATTTTTTACCTTTTGTATTTTCCCCCCCACACACACTGGGGGGTGGGGGTGGGGCGATATAGAGACCTGATGTAGAATAGCCCAATTTTTTCCTTTTTAAGGAGCAGGAATTTTTGCGGCAGGAGCCGAGAAAGGAAGAAGAGCAAAGCACAGAGGGCCGAAATGGAGGGGTCCGGGCTGCTGGGTGGTTTATTTTGCGGGCAGAGGAGACAGTCAAGGGGGCACAGGCCGGGGCTGAGAAGGGGGAAAGGAGACGTGCCAGAGGAGAGAGTTGCGGTCTGTAGGCGAAGGAGGGCAGCGGAGCAGGGCACCCAGGCGGACGAGCGAGGGAAGCCGAGCGGGAACGTGGCAATGGGGCAGGCGAGGAGCAGCGCCCGCCGCCGGAGCGCAAAGGACACCGGCTGGGTGGCGAGCGAAGGACGGAACAAGGGGCGCGGGCGGGCGCGCAGGGTGAGACGGGGACACGCCGGGAGAGGGGGCGGGTTGCGCAGCGTCTCTGAGCCTGGTGTGCGCCGGAGGGAGGCAGGGAGCCCAGGCCGGGTGCGGGCGCGGAGAGCCCCTTACCTGCACTGCGCCGCCGCTCCGCCTGCCCGCCCGGCCCTCCTCGCTCGGCGGCTGCGCCTGCGGACTCGACCCGGCTCGGCGAGAGCCCAAAGGGCGGTGGGGAAGCAGGAAAGCGAGCGGCCCTGCCGGTCCCTGCAGCTGCAGACACAGACGGGGAGAGCTCGCTCCCTCGCTCGCCCGCCCCCTAGTGCTGGCGGCCTTGGGCCGGAGTCTGCTCCAGGGCCCGCTCCGCCCACCGACAGCCCCTCCCCCCTGCCCACACACCGACTGCCCCTCCCCCGCAAACCGGCTCCCGGAGGAATCCCATCTCCCAGCGCTGCTGGAAGTCCCCAGGCGGGGCTCCTGGCCGCTCTTGTTGGGGAGCTCAGACCCCGCTCCACAGGCCGCGCAGAAGCGGGGGTGGGGCACCCTCGCTTCTGCACGGCAGCAGCCCCAGAGTTGGGCTCAGGGCTTGAATCTCCCCTGGCTCCAGTCAGGACTCCGGGTTTGGGGCTTCCGCTCCCTCTGGCTCTAGCGAAGCTCTGGGTGCCCGTCTCGGGGCTTCTGCCCTGCAGCTGGGACTTGGGGTATCCAGGCTTTGGGTTTCAACCTCTGTTAGGGTGACCAGCTGTTCTGATTTTATGGGAACCGTCCTGATTTTGGGTCTTTTTCTTATATAGGCTCCTGTTACCTCCCACCCCCTGTCCTGATTTTTCACACTTGCTGCCTGGTTACACTAACCCCTGTAGCTGCAGCCAGAGCTCCGGGCACCCGGGCTCGGGGCTTCTGCCCCTGTAGCTCCTGCTGCGTATCGGGGTGACTGGAATCTGGGCTTCTGCCCCTGGTCTTCTTCCGGGGCTTGGGGTACCCATTTTTCTGGGGGCCCCCACAATAGCAAGGGCTATTAATCCTCCACTGGCTGGTACTAGCAGCCAGGTGCCCCCCAGTGGGGGTGCTCCCAATAGCATAGGACCCACCTTCGCCTCCGGGAACGTCCTCTAGCTGCAGGAAGCTCAGCAGCTGCTCCCTTCTGAGCCCAGCTCTGAAAGCAACACAGAAGTGAGGGTGGCAATCCTGTGAGGCCCCCCCTTAACCCCCCCCATGAAAAAAAGATCCCATTTTGGGTTGGAGCCTCCAGGGTTACACCACTGTGAAATTTCAGATATAAATATCTGAAATCATTAAATTGACCAATTTTAAAAAACTGTGGCTGTGAAATTGACCAAAATGGACCATGAATTTGGTAGGGCCCTTCTCATGATTTCAGGTGAAACAGTAAAATTACTGCAGTGGAGTGTGGGAGAAAAATTGCTGGTGCCCTTCTTTTGCAGGGAGAAAGGGCCACTGAGACATACAAATGTACTTTATCACTGAGGCTACCACAATCCAGCCTCAAACTCCTACCCCAGCTTCACACAAGGGCTCTTCCCCCCACCATCTGTCCTACTGCCCCCCCATACACACAATTAACCCCCACCTTCACACAAGGGCTCCCTTCAATCTCCAAGCTACTGCCCCACCACCCCCTTTCACCCAGCGCTGTCACCTTGCTCCCTTCCACTGCCCCCACCCACAGAGCCAACGCCTGCCTTCAACTCAGACTCTCCCCTCCCTTCGACCACCCCCAATCCCCACCTTCACACCCTACTTCTACCCACTAACATAGAGTTACCACCAGCTCCTCGTTGCACCTGGACTTGCCCCACAACTTCCCCTTCTCTCGCTGGAGTGTGGGGAGGGAAGTTTCTGGGCATTTCCACTGGCAGAGGGTGTGTCAACCAGCACCGCTCCTCTGCAGTCACTGTCCCCTACCCCCCCGTGGGCTACAGACAACCGGCCTTCTCCGCACCAGCCCCCCGGTGGAAACTGAGGACCCACACCCCTCCCCCTGGCGTGAACCTGCATGGTCAAGATGGTGTCCAGGAGCCCGCAGCCAGGCATCAGCGTTGCTGGGGGGTGCACACCAGGAGTCACAGCACCGCTGCTATCCCCCGCTCTCCTCTCCAGGAGAGCGGGGGAGACTCAGGGGCAGGGAGAGGCCTATCCAGGAGCCCCCACGCCAGGCCTCATCGGGTAAGGGGACGTAGTGGGATCAGCACTCCAGCACCAGGAACCCTCTCCCTGAACCAATTCCCTTGTTTTGGATAAATTTTTCTGGTTCACTCCTCTGCCACCCACTTCAACTGGGGTGGCTCGCAGCATGGTGCAGGGCATACTGGGAGTAGTAGTGCAGGTGGTGGTGCAGGGCCAAGGGCCCTGGTGGAATGCAATAAACTACAACTCTCACAACACCCAGTCCCTGTTGTGCCTGTGCACTGCACTCCCTGGGCTGCTGAATGTTTTAGCAAGCTCTGAGTAGCTGCTAACTCTTTGCATTGCTGGGCCATGACCAGGGCCAGATTAACCTTTTGTGTGTCCCCATGTAGTCGTTATGGGCCCCTTCCAAGCGTGGGCCTGGCACCACTGTAAACTCACACTGGCTCCAGAGCCCTGCTCCCTCACACCAACACCGCCACCCCAAGGCCACCCCCTGCACACCAACACCCCTGCCCCACCACCTTTCTTCCTCAAGAGCCCCATGCCATGGCCCCTCCCCTCCCACACCCTCCACAGAGCCCATCCCACAGCCCCACCCCCCAACAGTGACACATTCTCCTGAGAGCCTGCCCTTCCCCCCTACAATGACACCCCCACTCCAGGGCCCTTCCCCATGTCCCCTCGCTCCCATGAGAGCGCCACACATGGCCTGTCCCCCACACATTGACACCCCCTCCTCTGGGCCTGCGCCACATCCCTTCCTTCACATCAACACTCCCACCCTAGGCCCCCTCCCCCACACACTGACACCCCCTCCCCAGGATCTGCCCCAGGGATTCCTGTCTCCAGGTATGTCACACACAAGTGCCACCCTCAGGTGGCTTTCTTCCACCCAGTGTTGCCCCCACTGCTAGACCAGTGACTTACCCGCAGCAGCAGAGATCATGCAACAATAATCAATGCAGCAATTCCACATTCATTTTTGTTTTAGGGTGTGTAATTTAAACCAAATGTGCAAAGATCAGCATTCACTGTTGAGGTCCTGTGCACCTGAGCTTCTCCTGCTTTCTGTATGCCAGCAGAGCCATTGCCCCTCAAATATTCCTAGTGGCTGCTATGTTGCATTCCATGGTCATTTGGTGTCCTGAGTTTCTGCTGTGCCACATACAACAACCACTCAAGACACTGATTGTAGATAGGGATAATAGAACTCTGGTTCTGTGGTTCCAAAAACATAGATCCTGACATGACATGACATGAGCTATAGAAGAATCTCTTTTTGCTGTACTAGTATTAGGTATGTGACATACTCTTGAATGGGTTTGAGATACCATCCACTAGAGAGTACTGCTACATATAAACTATGGCTAGTACATTAGAAAATTATTATTTCATAGGGCAGTGTTTCCCAAATTTGGGATGCAGCTTGTGCAGGGAAAGCCCTCGGCTGGCCGTGCCAGTTTGTTTGCCTGCCGCATCCGCAGGTCTGGCTCATCGCGGCTCCCACTGGCCACGGTTCGCTGCTCCAGGCCAATGGGAGCAGCTGGAAGTGGGGTGGGCCGAGGGACATGCTGGCTGCCATTTCCTGCAACTCCCATTGGCCTAGAGCAGCAAACTGTGGCCAGTGGGAGCCTTGATCGGCCGGACCTGCGGACGCGGCAGGCAAACAAACCGGCCTGGCCCGCCAGGGGCTTTCCCTACACAAGCAGTGTGCCAAGTTTGAGAAATACTGTCATAAGGAATAATACTGTCCCCAGCTTGAGCAGCATTCCAGCCACCTTTGTTGTCATTGTTGTTGCTTGGGGCGGCAAAAAACCTAGAGCCAGCCCTGTGTGAGAGGAAGTATTATAATATTTGTTTTAGAGGTGGAGTAACTGGAACACAGAGATATTAAGGGCATGATTTTCAGAATGGTTGAACATCCAGAGAGGGAGCTAAGGGTGCTTTGTATCTCTGAAAATAACCTTAAGAAATTTTCCTAATGTCACACACAGGAAGTCTGTAGGAAATCCAGGAAGAGAACATAGATGAATGTCTTTTCTATCCTAACTGTACTATTGTAGTTCTAGAGTGCCAATCATCATAGTATCAAAACCCTTATTTGCCTGACTCTACACTACAATTAGACATCTGTGGTTGGCTTGTGCCAGCTGACTTGTGTTGCAGAGCTGTTCAATTGTGGTGTAGACATTTTGGCTCAGGCTGCAGCCCAAGTTCTGGGAACTTCTCCTGTCACAGGGGACTAGAGCTCAGCCTTCAGCCGAAGCCTGGAACATCTGCATTGCAATTAAATAGCCCCTTAGCCTAAGCCCCAGTTAGCTGGCAAGAGCCAACCTCAGGTGTTTAATTGCTGTGTAAACATACCCATAGAGACAATGTGGGTGGGGTAATAACTTTTATTGGACCAACTTCTGTTGGTGAGGGATACAAGCTTTTGAGCTACATAGAGCTCTTCTTGAGGTCTTATGTAAAGCTGGTTTAATTTGGGGGGAGGTAAGGTGAAGGTTTATTAACATTTTGGGGGAGAAATAGTTTTAATTCTATTTGAAAATTTTCACATTTTTTCGTTTCTTTCTTTTTTTGATGAACAGAATTTTACATGAAATTTTTAACACCAAAACTAAAATGTTCGCTTCTTTTTAAAAGAAATCATTTTTGGTTTTGTCTCCCTTTCTTTCCTGGTTTTTATGTACTAAAAAAATGTTTTGGGGGGAGATAAAAAGTGAGAGAAAGTGGGGATAAAACACTGTCTTTTCATTCCTTTCCAAAAGTGGAAAAATGTGTCATCCAAAATACTTCAACCAGGCCTAACCCTGAGCTTCCCCACGATACTCTTTAAAAAGTGATATTTCCAAACTAGTAACAAAAAGAAAAGGATGATAATGGATCCAACAGTGTTCACTATACTTAGTATAAGGGTCACTTATACTTACCTTCACTGACCATCAGCATTTAAAAGAATAATTCCCCTTTATCACCCCAGGCTCCCACTGTAGGAGAGAAGGAAAGAAAGAAATTGCCTGATTTCCCATAACAAAAGCAAATCAGGCCACCAACATAAGGGATGCATGGTTTATAGAGGCCTGCCCAGCTCCATAGCATTGTAATAAGCCAGCCAGAAGAACAATACTGAAATTCTACTTTGCAGTACAGTATGTAACATTTATTGTAACGTATGTAACAAATTGTGATGTGATAGAAGCAGAATTCAGAAATGATTGGAAACAATGGGCCAGTTTTTCAGCTGTGCTCAGTAGGAACAGGGCACAGCTGAGAGCGGGAGCTTTGTGATTCTGGAGCAGGCTCTGTGCCAGCCCTCAAGCACTCAAGCTATCAGCTAGGAATGAGCAGAACACCGTGCACGCTGGCTATGCACCCCTCCCAGTGGAATTTTCAAGGAGAATCATGGCCAACTAGAATAGCTGGAGACTTCTCCACACTGAGGAGATTCAGGTTTTGGTTTTTGTCGCTTTCAGGCTGTAATCATGCCCTCTGGGCAGGATCGGCCTATGAGAGTTTGCTCTGATAGTGAAATCATTGTAATCCTTCTAACTTGGGGTTGGTTGAGAGTACTTTTCTTGAACTCCTGCTTGATTGTTTTAGAGATGAAATTTACTGAATTTCCATCAAATTTTCACTTTGTACAGTATCATTTATTTCAGTTACGTGCTTATTAAACCAAATTTTTATTTTTCCAAATCACTTGTAATTGCTATTGCTCTGAACACAAAAATGATATAGGCCTGAACCCTGCCTACCTAGCCATTTCCACTTATACTTCCTCTAAGATTTCACAAGCCCTGATCCTCATAAACACAGTGAAAATAAATGTATATTAAAGAAGGACAATGTATGTATTATTTTCTGTTTCAAAATTTCTTTTCCATTGTGCTCAGATTCTACCAACAGCTCTGGAAAGGAATTTTAAAGTGCCGGGGGGGGGGTCTCTGATTGGTGCAGAGCTTCTACCAGAGTTGCCACCTCACACGGCTCCCTTCCAATCCATTCCCTCATGGGCAGGCACTGCCGACTCACTGGCACAGCTGCCCTGGAGTCAGCACCCAGGGAGTGGGAGTGCCTGTGTCTGTGGGGAAGAGGAGCAGAGTGGAGCTGGCTGAGCCCTCAGGGCACCACATGCAGCAGTTTTGGTGGGGTCTCTGCCCTGATGCAGTCTAGAAGCAAGAAAGGGGTCAAGAGAAATGGCAGGGGACACACATCATATCTGGCTGGCAGCCCTGCACCTTATAGGGTCAGGCTCAGAGCTGGGCAGAAAGGAGAGACTGGGTGGGGAACAGTGAGAAGAAGAAGTAGCACCTCAGGAAGGACAGAACTCCTTAGCACAGGCCTCAGGGACTTAATGTAGCCACAAAGATCCACCCATTCTCACTGCTTTGTCACTTCAGCTCCTCGACCTCGCTGCCTATCACCATATCCCTAGCCCCAGAGAAAACCCCATTTCCATTGACAGTCATTGCACCCCCAGTCCCTTATTCCCAGAGAGACCCCAGACCCACTGAATCCCACTGCAGCACCAGAGAGACCCCCTCAATTCTGTCCTAACACTATTGTGATGAGATCCCTGGAGTGCAGCCTGGGACTGTGGGACTGCTCTGCCCCCTTACCTCTCCAGCCCGGGCTGTGTCTCACTATGGTTTGCTAGTGACAAGCAGTAAACCCCTCCAGGTGCTGTAATCGTTCAGCACAACTGCATGTGGATCCCCACACCCAGCTAGATTGCATGAATGCTCCTAGAGCTACTCATGAATCACACAGAGAAAGGCACCAGCCAAATCTTCCCAGCTCCCAATACTGTACGCCAGGATTATAGCGTCTTGCACTGCTCAAAATGAGCAATGCAGATTTATTAATTGGTTCACCACTTCATCAATGGAAAATGGATTTACACCAGCCTTTTCAAACCTGAGCAGATTTACCACATACTTCAGGCAAACTCACCAGTAAAGATAAACAGTTAAACAAATTTATTGACTACAAAAGATAGATAGGCAAAAAGTCAGAGTGATTAGAATCATAGAATCATAGAATATTAAGGTTGGAAGGGACCTCAGGAGGTCATCTAGTCCAACCCCCTGCTCAAAGCAGGACCAATCCCCAACTAAATCATCCCAGATCTTGAATTAGCATCTCTCTGGTCTTCCCTCCAGTTGTTGAGGCCTGTTTGCCTTTCCCTGGTGAGGGGTGTTGTGTTCATTAACACTATTTGGATTTAACCCCCATAAAGAACTTGTTCTGTTCCCCCTGGGCTCAAGAGGGGTTTGGTTTAAAGGGCTCACTCCAGGGCAAGATCCTGCATCCTCACTCTGGGCTGCCCTGTCCCTTTGGTCAGCTGGGGATCCAGGAGACCCTGGGAACAGCTTTAGCTGGACCGGTGCCACTACTAAATAAACAGTGGCAGGGTCTGGGGGATTGAACATCAGTCTGATGAATGCACCGGTAGGGGTTAGTTTGTGGGTACGAAAGACGCAAGAAGAAACTTTCCAAAATAAAATAAAATATAAGCACACAGTCTAAACTCTCAACCCTGTTAGACTAGGCCATATCTAGATTGAGCAGTTTTTCTCACCCCACTGGATATTGCAGTCCTTAATATACAAGTTTGTCCCTTAAACCCAGGCCATTCTCCTCTGTTGGAGTCTTCAGTCTTCTTCCGAGTGTCTTGGTTGCTTGCAGCATAGGTGGGGGCAGGAGAAAGGTGAAGCATGGGCCCCCTGTGTTCTGTTTTATATCTTTAGTCCATGTGCTTGGAGAACACAAGTCCAGACGTGTGGTGGGCATTGCTGAGTCCCCAGGCAAGGTTGAGCAATTCCTCTGGTGTGGCCTTATGCAAGTGAGTCATTGAATTGTAGCTCCGTTGCTGGACAATGTCTGTTGATGGTTGTTTGACACCCCACCTGGGCATTGGTTACTTTCCTTCCTGTTGTCTCTGGAAAGCTAATATCTAGCTGATTGCCCAACTTACAGCATGTTTTAGTGACAACCATAAAACACAATCTCATAACTTCATGTGCACTAAAGATATACATATTTAGATAGAACAGTGACTTTCAGCGAATCATAACCTTTCCCCTGATACCTCACATGGCATACTTTATATACAATATCACAATTATATACAGATGAAGAATATGGGGGTTACAAGATGCTCCCCCCAAGGTATAGTATGTCACAACTGTCACTTCATGCTGAGAGGGACCTCTAATCAATGTTCCCTCTAATTTTTCCCATCCATGTGCGGAATTAATTTCGTCGTGCTCACCAATATGGAGGTGATATTTGGTGGGGGTCTGGCCAAGAGGTTTGGAGTGTGGGAGGGGTCTCAGGGCTTCAGCAAAGGATTTGAGTGCAGGGGGTGACGGCTCTGGCTGGGAGTGTGGGTTCTGGGGTGGGGCCAGGGATGAAGGGCACAGGGTGTGGGAGGGAACTCAAGGGCTGAGGCAAAGGGTTGCAGTGTGGGGTAAGGGGGCGAGGTCACCTGGGGTTGCAGGCTCTGGGGTGGGGCCGGGGATGAGGGGTTCAGGATTGAGGCAGAGGGTTGGGGTGTGTGGGAGGGAGTGAGGTCTGCCAGGGGTGCAGCCTTTGGGGTGGGGCCGGGGATGAGGGGTTTCGGGTGCAGGCTGCCCCAGGGCTGCAGCAGGGAGAGAGGACTCCCCCCAGCCCTCTCTCCTCACAGAAACACCTGAGCTTGGGAAGAGCATCTCTCCTCACCGTAGCAGCTCTGGGGCTGGGGCTGGGAGAAAGGCACCTCTCCCCACCATAGCCCCTGAGCTGAGGGAGTCTTCTTTCCATGCCACAGTCCAGGAGCTGGGAGGGATGGGCATGTCTCCTCGCCATGCTGTACCCTAGGGCTGGGGGGGTTAAGTGCATGGCCCTTGGAGGCCTCCTATGTGGCTGTGCAGGTGTGCACCTTAGAGGGAGCTTAGCCCCTAGCCCCCAGAATTTCACCACACACCCCAAACTCCACAGAGACCTCCCAGTTTCACTGAATGTGTAAGGGGACTGTTGGCCCCTTACTAAAATTTAGTGTGGGTTTGGTTGACTAGCTCCCAGTACAAAAAGAAAGAGGAAGGTCTATGGGAAATCAGGACCCTGAGATTGACAGTCTCCAGGAGCAATCGGGAGAGGCCAATGCTCCAGGTCAGCCTGATTAACAAGCTGGGGAGGCTAATGAGGGAGACCCCAGGGGTGTTCTGTCCTCCATGTGAGCTGGAATTGCCTGGAACAGAATGGGGCTGAGCTAAGGAGAGAACAGGAGCCCGAGCTGAGCTGGGGAGCAGGGCTGTGTCTGCCAGAGAGAACCAGAGAAGCAGCCCAGGGAACAGATCCATGTTGGGAGCAGGGCCTGGGCGGCAGGACATCTGGGCCGCGATGTCCCCGGCCCTTCCCCAAGACCTCCACAATCTCCTCCACTACAAACAACCCTTTCCCTGCTGCTTGCCACATCTCTCCTCCTCAGGTGCTGGGGTCAGCAGCTCAGCGGGGTGGCAAGGCCTTCAGGGGCGGAAGGAGTTGGCACTAGGGGGCTCACAGCAGCTCGGCCCGATGCAGCTGGGTTGGGTGAGCTGCGGCTCCTCTGGTCATGGGAGTCCCTCAGAGTCAGGCCTTCTCCTTTTATAGGGTGTGAATGGGGGTTTGAGGGCTCTGGTGTGTGAGGGTCGGAGCCTTGGGCGGAAAGAGCAGGGCTGGTTGGCTTGCCCCTCCAAAGCCGGGGTTCACCCACTGCCCATGGAGCAGGGCCGCAGAGCAGAGCAGCATCAGTGCTGAGGCAGGGTGGAACTGGAGCTGGGGCTGGAGCCACCTGGAGCCAGATGGGGTAAGCAGCTGGGGAAAGCGAGGGGGGACCCTGGGCAGCAGGCCCAGTGCAGGGAGACACCGCCAGCCAAGAGGCCTTGCAGGCCAGACTTGGAGGGGGATTGTAACCTGGGGAGGAAGGGGGGTTGATACTGGGAAGAAGGGTCCTGCTACCTAGAGCCTGAGCAAGTGTATGACCCACAGCATCCCTGCAGCACAGCCAGGGCCTGAGAAGGAAGCCTGGGACTTGTGAGGAAGAGACTGTGAACTTCCCTTACATTCCAGAGATTGCTGGTTGTGGTGTCCCCGTGCCACAGAGTGGGGTTATGTTTTCCTTTAACCTTTCCCTTTTTTTCAAAAAAATTGATTGCTGTTTAATAAATTGTATTTGCTTTGAACTGTATGTAATGATCAGTGGGCCAGGGAAGCATCCAGTGCAGAGAGAATACTCCAGAGTGAAGACACCCTAGCCCCTGTCCTAAGTGACCATGATAAGGTTGGGGGTTGAGCCCCCCAGGATCCTGGGCCAGCCTTGTTGGGGTTATGAGGACTCTGCCACACAGAAGAGTGGAAGGGGAGCCCTTGAGGTCAGGCAGGCATCTGGTATAGGAAGTGGGAACGAGGACTCAGATCCATTCATTAGTCCATTTTACCAGGATAGTGTATAAGCCAGGAAAGTTCCCCATAATACTGGGATAAGAACAATATATTTAAATGTTTATGTTGATCCCATGTAAATGCTTATGATTCCAGAAAATATATACACATGTACTTGCCGCCACCATAATGAACTAAACAAAATCCCTCAATCCAAACACCCCAGAGCTTTGAGTACGTTTGGCTTAGCTCCTGATCTTCATTTTAGGTGTTTGGGATTCAGCTCTAATTTTTACAAACATAAACTAAGTGAGCACTGTCCCTTTATGAAAAAAACATGATATATTCATATAATTATTCATGGGCTAAAAAAATTATACCCAGGCCTATGTAACCTATGTGGATCTAGGACTCTGTGCCACTGGAAGAAAATAATATGTACAACTACATGGTCAAAACTTTCCAGTGCTATGTCTCCAGGCTGCAGATTATCAGCTGAACCCTTTGGCTATGGCCCTTGGCAGTGGATCTTCTCATAAGAAATTGTCAGTCATAATTCACTGATCTGGTGTCAAAGCAGTTCCTCATGACTTTTTAAAAATATGGCTTATCATAAGTAAGTATAGACCTCATGTTCATATATTACAAACTAATTCTCTGCCTTAACTGATCTTACCCTGAAGTTATGAATGAGCCAGCTTGTTTTAGAAACCACTAGGCTGTTAGTTATGAGTGCAGAGCCAGCTTTTTGGAGTTTGGATATTTGGTGGTATAAAAAGTATTGCTTTCCATGCAGTAGTATAATTTCAGGAAACATTTATCTTGCAGACTTAAATGGCTGTTTATAACTATGCTCTCTTTAAATAATAAGATGCAAATCCTGGAAATTTACAAAAAATTAGAGCGAAATAAACGTACCCAGGAATTTGTAGGAAAACTGATCAGGAAATGCTCTAGGTTTTTTGCTGCCCAAGTCAAACTTGAAAATATGATTTCCCCAAGTTTTCATTCACTCAAATTATAAATAATAACTAAAAAGTATAATCACAACACAAAGGCACTGAAATCTGCTCTTCTCACTTCTCTCTCCCCCAGGAGTCCCCCCGCACCCATGCTCTGTCCGCCCTGCAGGTTTTATTCCCCCCCAACTTTGTTGCTCCGTCCGTCCGGCAGGTTTGTTTGTGTCCCCCGCACCCCGTGCTGCTCCGGCCCGCCCGCCCACCGGTTTGTTTGTTTCCTGCTCACCCTCTTCCCCCTCCTCCAGCCAGCGGCAGGTTTGTTTGTTTCCCGCCCCCACTGCTCCGGCCAGCAGCAGGTGTTTTTTCTCTTGGGGTGGCAAAAAAGCCAGAGCCGGTCCTGTCCTAGCCTCTGTTTGCCAGAGGCTGTGAATGGGCAACAGGGGATGGATCACTTGATGATTACCTGTTCTGTTCATTCCCTCTGAAGCACCAGGCATTGGCCACTGTCAGAAGACAGGATTCTGGGCTAGATGGATCTTTGTTCTGATCGAGTATGGCCATTTTTATGTTCTTATGAGTCCAGGGTTCACCAACCCCGAGCTCATGCTGCACCCAAGCAAAAGTGATCTCCAGAAAGGGCAGGAGATACTCTACTTTGGGAAAGGGAGGAGGAGTTTGGTTAGAAGAAAATAATGCTCTCTCGCTCTCTCTAAGAATTGGGGACTCAGTGCATTGTACTACTGCTGGGTGGTATGTGTGATTCCTTATAGGAGTCCCTCAGTGGTCCCTTTAACTAATTGGGAATTTCCCAGATATAAGGATTGGTACTGTTATGCTTGGGGTTTGGTGAAATCTCACTGAAGCTGTTGGGCGTAATATCTACCCTTTATTCAGGATAAAGGTAAAAAGCAATGAAGCTCCTTTATGAGATATATTGCTGAAACAATAGGAGCCACCATCCAAAACACAGGCCACATGCAAAGCCAGTTAGGAATTTTAGCAATGCAAATACAGCAATTTCACTTGGGAATTAATGCGGACACAGGGGGATGAGTATCACTTAAAGGAGGGAGTGTGTGTGTGTGTGTGTGTGAATGAAGCAGCAAAAACACCCCTGAACTACACAACGAAGGAAGCCCTAGAGATAGCCAGAGAAGCACTTGTAGTATGACTCTGAGGAAAAAGAGATAGAGACAGAGAGCACTTTTGGGTAGCTAGCTAAAAAGAGTCTTGGAACTCTGAGCAATGAAATTATCCCCAGTTGTTTGATTCCTACTGTGTTTAGGGAAACAGGATTTTGTATACATTCTTTGTAAATAAACAGGATTGTATCAAAGAAATACCTGGTTCCATCATCAATTTATTTTCCTAACAGAAACAATCAACAAGACCCCGAATACTGGCTAATTGCTTGGGTCAAAAAGGGGTAATAATATTATACCCGAGTACAACATTTATTTCTGGAGCTAATTCCTGACTTCTCAAAAGCTATGGAAGTCCAAGAGACTGCAACCTAGTGGAAGGCAAGTGGGATTCTTCATTCCCAAACAGAAGGTTTGGAATTTGGGGACTGCTCAATGAAGCTGGTGCCCCTACCACATTGTTCCACTAGTCTTCTTCCCACTGGCATTATGACTCCAGTAGAAGCCCAGCTGCTGTGGCCAAGTGTCTCACAGCTTCTCAGTGGCAGCTTAGTGTAGAGTCCTGTAAATGATACTATTAAAAGCAACTAGTCTCTGGTTCCATCTGTTCCTGCTTTGGAAAACCTGCAGAGCCTAATCCCTGTGGTGCATCCATGGCACGCTTCTGCAGTGTCTCAGGGACCTAAAGATGGAGCATCAGCAGCAGGAAGATTCTGCTCAAGTTGGGTCTCGTGGGATAGAAAAGGGTAATTTTAAATTGTTGTACGCCAAGTAATTTTATTTAAAAAATGACTATAATTAATTAGCTTAGACAAACAAGAAATGGTAGACCAGCTCTTAGTAATTGTTTCTCTTACTGCCAACTTGAGGGAATGTGCCTCCTGCCAAAGACCAATATTTCTTTGTATATGTTCCAAAGTACGCATTTCTATGCAATGAAAATTACATGTATTGTACATTTCAGTTCACATGATGCTGGCAGGATGTCTACTCTGCATCAGGATGCTGCATTGTACAAACAGAATAGGAAACATAGAAAATGTGTTATTCACCCCATGAGGCACACTGAACTGCTGCTCCTGAGTAGTTCAAAGAAACTTGCAGTTTCCCAGCCTTTCTTTCAACGTGAGGAACCGCTCTCAGTAACTGTTTCCCAATCTGCTTCTCATTGTGCCCTTTGCTCAGCTCATTTGCAAAGAACTTCTTCTATTTATCTTCCAGGGAAAGTTGCCAACACTATTTAAAAAACTATGGGACAGACCTCAGATGTCCCCAATCTTGACTTGAACCTCTGGGGCAAGTCCCTTTCCCCGCACCCCCATGCTTCCTAGGATTTCTCTCTCTCCAGCTCCAGATGCTGCAGAGAACCCAGGGCCTCAAGCAGGGCCGGCTCTGGCTTTTTTGTGGCCCCAAGCAAAAAGAAAAAAAAAAGGGTGGGGCCACCAGAGCAGCAAAGCCGGGGGCAGGGGGGGAAACAGCATGGTTGGAGCGGCAAAGCAGGCGGGGGAACACGGCACTGCTGGAGCGGCAAAGCGGAGGGGGGCAGGGGGAGAAACAACGGCGTGGCTGGCAAAGAAAGGGAAAAACAAAACAAAACAAAAAACCCTACAGGGTGGCCGGAGCCAGGGGGACTCCCTGTGCTGCAGAGTGCGCGCCCAGTCTAGTTGGGGGGAGGGAGAGGAAGTGGGGGGGAGAGAGAGAAGAGGAGGGTTCTGCGCTGCTCTGGTAGGTGGGGAGGGAAGGACAGGGGCTGCCCTGCCGAGTTTGCTGCAGGGTGCTCCCCTCCTCTGCGCCATCGACACCTACAGGGCGGCTGGAGCAGCGAACAAAACAAACAAACAAACAAAAGTGGCCGTGCCTCTCTAGGTTTGGGCGGAATACGCACTGTAGAATCTGCCACCCCCAAGCACTAGCTTGCTCAACTGGTGCCTGGAGCCGGCCCTGAACTCAAGTGCTAAGACAGCAGCTGCTGCAGCTCCTGTTCACATTCAGGTTGGAGGCTGCAGTTGCTGGCCTTTGCCTGCTGCAGTACTGTGCACTCTGTTGGGGACGTTGGCAGAGCTAATGGATGTATTGACACCTCCCTCCCCCCAACAGAGTCCCTTCCTGACCCTGGCCCTTCAGCACAGCTCCAGGGCACACAGCCCTGTCCACTTGCCCTGCCAGACAGCCTGTGCAGGTCAAGCAGACTGGGCTCTGCTCAAGGGCTGAAGTCAGTAGTGGATCATGTCCAGCAGGGGCCAATACTCATGGATGCATCTTTCCACTCCCACTTTCTATTTCAATGCTGGCTCTTGAGCACAGCCCCGTTTGCTTTCCCTGCTCAGCACTGAAGGGCCAGGTTTGAGAGGGGAGTGAAAAGATGCACCCAGGAGTACTGGCCTCCTGCAGTTGAAATCAGGATAAAAGGCATCCTGTACTGTTTTAGTATGGGACAGGCAATTTTCTATTTAAATAAGGGATGTCCCTTGTAATCAGGGGCAGCTCCAGGCACTAGTGCAACAAGTGTGTGCCTGGGGCAGCAAGCCACAGGGGGGCAGCCTGCTGGTCGCCATGAGGGCGGCAGTCAGGCTGCCTTCGGCGGTGCAGCTGCGGGAGGTCTGGCGGTCCCACGGTTTCGGTGGCAATTCAGCGGCTTGTATGCCAAAGGTGCCAGAGCAGCGGACCTCCCTCAGGCATGCTGCTGAATCTGCGTTACCAGCAGATCTCCTGCAGGTGCACCGCCGAAAGCAGCCTGACTGCCGTGCTTGGGATGGCAAAATATATAGAGCCGCCCCTGCTTGTAATATGGGACTATTGGCAACCCTACTTCCAGGAGTTCCCCAAATTGTTCATAGCATGCACCATATCTTAATACTGAAGTTGCCATGTGGTCACCTCTCCTTCCATTCACTATAATTTCCCTCCCAATTAGGATGAAATAACATCCATGTGATGGTACCAATTGCTTACATGGGCAATGTTTAAAAGAAAAGCATTTAATGAATTCTTTTACTTTCTTTCAAGGCAGCATAGAAGGTGGAAACAAAGCAAAACCAAGTCTGGGGAAACTTGTGCTGATTCCAGATAGGGTGACCAGATGTCCTGTATTTTTAGGGACATTCCGGATATTCCTGGCTTTGTCTTATATAGCACCTATTAACCCCCACCCTCTGTCCCAATTTTTCACACTTGCTATCTGGTCACCCTAATTCCTGCTTTGCATGTATTTCTACATTAGGAGTTTGCAACCGTGTAACTAGTTATACTGAGTAAATTTACCTAATCTAGACAAGCCCTAAGTGTCCCTGCCTATTTAAGTGTATATGGCATTTAGCCCTTCTTAAATAAGGTATTAACAATCCGTTCCAATAATAGTGCCCCCAAACCTAGCATGGTTCTCACAAATTAACTTATTATTGGATTGTTTGTCTGAATTTGTTGTTGTTATATATCCTGGAGAGAAAGGAAACTTTTTCTGAAACTACTACTTTGGGGAAACGGTCTTGCAAGAACCTTTTGGATTTCTCTTGACAATAAATTGTTATTTTTAACTGAATTTGGCATACATTCTAAAATCTTAATACTCTACATGAATCTATCATTTTAGAAACTGAAGCAGATCAGTACAAATTAATGAATAATGAAAGAAAGGAAACAAAAGTACTGGAGGAGTGAGTCCATCATATTGTTGCATGGTTCAATTTCTAGACAGGCCATACCGAATCAAAAGTCACTTTGACGGATTAATATAAGGCAGAAGTATTACTGTCACAGATTTGTGACAAGCAGGATGTTTTGAGTTACTATTCTCATTGAGATACTGCTGCCTCTGTGTTAAAAATGTGCTGAAGATGTTTCACATAATATGCTATGTTAAATTATCTTGCGATCATTGCAGTGTACTAACGTTCAGTGGGTCAAAACTATCAGGGTGTTGACCAGCTGAAGTCAAAGGAGTTACTCTACATATGGATTTGACCCTACATGTCCAACTCACTGATACAATTTTATTCCTCTTTATCTCATAGGGTATGTCTACATCTACAATTTTGCAGCGCTGGTTGTTACAGCTGTATTAGTACAGCTGTATAGGGCCAGCGCTGCAGAGTGGCCACACTTACAGCAACCAGCGCTGCAAGTGGTGTTAGATGTGGCCACACTGCAGCGCTGTTGGGCGGCTTCAAGGGGGGTTCGGGGAACGCGAGAGCAAACTGCAGGGAAGGAGACCTGCTTGCACGGGGGTTCGGGGAACGCGAGAGCAAACCGGGGAACGAGACCTGCTTGATTACCAGAGAGGCTTCCTCAGGTATGCTGCGATACCTGCTTATTCCACGGAGGTCAAGAAAAGCGCTGGTTAGTGTCTACACTTGATTACCAGCGCTGGATCACCAGCGCTGGATCCTCTACACCCGAGACAAAACGGGAGTATGGCCAGCGCTGCAAACAGGGAGTTGCAGCGCTGGTGATGCCCTGCAGATGTGTACACCTCCTAAGTTGCAGCGCTGTAACCCCCTCACCAGCACTGCAACTTTGTGATGTAGACAAGCCCATAGTTGCTATATGTCCTCTGGTGCTTATCTGAGGAGAGATGTTTGTTTCAGGGTGTTTTGAAGAACTATTACTGCTGTAGTAATTTTTCATCAACTTCACTGAACACAGATTCATTAGGCATTAACTGCATAGCTGACTACAAAACAGATTTAGAATCACAGAATGGTTATATTACTTACATATTATTTGTGGATTAAAAAATCCAGCAAACCTTACGCTTTTTTAAGGCTGCTTTTTATGGATTCAATTTGACTGTCAGTTGTAGATCAGTTACAAATCATTTAAATGAACACAAACTGCTTACAGGAACATATTCCAGGATTTCTGTAGGAAATCTTTCCTGCCCATATTTAAGATTAATCTGGTATTAATGTATGTCTTTAATCAGAGGCTAACCTCCAGTTCAATTAGTTATGCAAGTGCTTCTCTGAAGAAAAAGTGTATACATGATTAAGAAATATACTAATCTAGTGGAATTGATTGCTGTCTTGAGTAACAGTGTGCTTAATTTGATACAAGCTTCTTTACTTGTAGTGAGAATTCTGGATTCAGAATTTAGATTCATGCTGTACAGAAGTGGGCCTGAACTAAACCATCAAATCCAAATTGGAGCAGCGCAAAAAATCCAGATTGCAGTCTTTGTCCATTTCAATAATATTAGAATTGGTTAGAACATTCTGGCAAAACATTTTTGTCATCAGAATTTTCCGTTCATTGATATCAAAAGGTTCTGGAAATAGCTTGATTTTTGATACCGTTCTAAAGGAATCCAGGGGACAGAACCCTGCCTGGTTCTTGCCAGTGTGTGCACCTGGCTCCTTGGCAGCTTGCTTGGTGGGTTGATGGAGAATTGAGACCCTGGAAGACTTAGCCTGACCCCAAGGCTTATGATTCCTTTGCAGCCAGGCTCCCAGGATTTCCAGAGTCCTTGGATCTGGGGCAGGCCACCGGGCAGAGTGTTTAGACACTATCAGAACCAGAGACATCAGAGTCTAGGAGTGGTGGGCTTCCCCAGAACTGAGACTCCATTCCCCTTTGGAGAACTGGGAGATTTTTGACTTTTGTTCCAAATCGTAACAAAATCAAATTTCAAAATAACAAACTCCTCCACAAAATAGAATGACCTTTCTCCTCCCAGCTGTCATCAACATTAGGGTGACCAGACGTTCTGGTATTAATGGCTTCATTTTATGCAATTGTACCTTCTCACCCCCGAAAAAAAAAGTGTCCTGATTTTTTCACACTTGCTATTTGGCCACCCTACTTCCCATCTATGCTAGACTTTTGTTGTATGGGCCGGGTCAGAGTATTAAGCTGCCCTCACATGGATTCTAAACTGTTTCTAAAAATTGTTCCAATAAATGTAAAATGATCTAAAGTAATTTACATTGGATGTATCATCTCTTTAGTTCAGTGTGACTTTTTATATTGTATGAATGCTAACATGACATATTTATCTCCTGGAGAGAGAGTCTTTAGTTTTTATGGCTGGTGCTAATAGATGTCAACAATTGCAAAAGGCCCATTGAGATCTGCTTCTCTGAGCTACACCCAATGATTTTCTGAAAGGGCTATTTAGATGTAGAATACTTCATTGAGATTGTTGTAAATACTATGTATAATGTGTTTGTTCATGTTACTCTCCATATAACAAGATATGCTAACTTCCCTAATTCATCAAAGAGATTATGATAGCTTCTCTCTCCTTGCAATGTATGGACTGATTTCCTGGAGTTATTTTTCTCCAGGAGGTCCCATTTCTCACTTGTTCTTTAAGGATGATGCATGGAACAAAAGCAACCTTCTGGATTTCCAGTGGCAGGAAATTTGAGTCTGTCATAAACAGATAGCTGGGGGTTAATGTTCTTTTACCTGTAAAGGGTTAACAAAGGGAACCAAACACCGGACCAGAGGACCAATCAGAAAACAAGATTTTTCAAATCTGGGTGGAGGGAAGTTTTGGGTGTGAGTTCTTTGTTCTTTGTCTTGGTTCGGTGACCCTCTCGGCTCTGAGAGTGATCTTTCTATCTCCAGGCTTTCTAATCTTCAGTTTCCAAGTTGTAAGTACAAGGATAGTAGACAATAGGTTTATATTGTTTTTTTGTATTTACATGTGTGTAGTTGCTGGAATGTGTTAAATTGTATTCTTTTTGGATAAGGCTGTTTATTCATTTTTTCTTTTAATCAATTGACCCTGTATATTGTCACCTTGATACAGAGACCATTTTATGTCTTTTTCTTTCTTTTTATAAAAAGCTTTCTTTTTAAGACCTGTTGGATTTTTTTTTTTAGTGGGGGCTCAAGGGGATTGAGTCTGTAGCTCACCAGGGAATTGGTGGGAGGAAGAAGACGGGGGGAAGAGAGAATCTCTTTGTGTTAATTTACTAAGCCAGACTTTGCATACCCTCTGGGTGAGGGGAGAGAGAGATTGATCTCTCGGTACTTGTATTTCAAAGACTTGAAGCAGGGAATCTCCTAGAGTACCCAGGGCAGGGAAATCTGGGAGGAGGTAAAGAGCGTGGAATCTCTTTGTTTAGATTCATGGAGCTTGAATCTGTATATCTCTCCAGGAACCCAGGGAGGGAACACTGGAGGGGAGGAGGGAGAAGGGAAGTGGGTTATTTCCCTTTGTGGTGAGACTCGCATCTGAGTCTTGGGTGTTCCCCAGGGAAGGTTTTGGGGAGACCAGAGTGAGCCAGACACTGGAATTCTGGCTGGTGGCAGTGATATCAGATCCAAGCTGGTAATTAAGTTTGGAGGTTTCATGCTAGCTTCTCATGTTCTGAACTCTAAGGTTCAGATCTGAGTAGGATAGTTATGACAGAGTCTTGAGATTTGTGGTCCCAGCAAAAACTTGCTAAATCAAATGGTTTTACAGACTCCCTCTCTGCACTGCTCTGCCAGCATGAATTTCAAATATTTGGTAGCTCCGTTGATAGTAGAAGATTCCAAACTGGGGGCAGGGATCTCAGTCTAGCCAGCAGATGGTGTTTGCTGTGTCAATTACAAATTTGTTCAAAAGACATCTAGAGATGGGTCAAAACCAGAACCACAAATCCAAATCTCCCTACCCCTCTCAAGAGCTAAACTTTGCAGTTCAGATCCATCTCTAGTTATTGACAGGTTGGTAATTTTCATTGGAATTTAGGTGTGTTTTGAGAACAAGATGATATTTTTTAACCCAGCCACTGGAGTCTATAAATGTACATTTGTTTTCATTTAATTGCTAGCTGCTGCCTTATGAACTTGCTTAGCTGAAGACTGAGGCTTCTCCCTTAAACAGCTCATATCACAAAGCTATGTTCATTGTGGAGAACCATTAGACCCTTTGTGACATTCTATACCTGGGGGGAGCGTCCTGTAATCCCCATATTCCTCATTTTTATATAATGGTGATCTTTCATCTAAAGCATGTCTTGTAAGGTATCAAGGGAAAGGTTCTGATTTTCTAAAAGACATTGTTCTATCTAAATATGTGTATCACCAATGCATATGAAATTATAAGAATTGTGTTATATCGTTTGCACTAAAATATGCTGGATTTGGGAGGTGCCCAGATACTAGCTATACAGAGACAATGACAAGGGAGGTAGCCAACACCCGAGTGGGTGCTGTTGAACAGGCATCACTAGCCATTGTCTAGCAAGGGAGCTACAATAAAATGACTCACATGCATGAAGCCATACCAGGGGAATTGTTCAACCTTGTCTGGGGACTCAGCAATGCCCACCAGACATGCCTCGACTTGTGTTCTCCAAGCGCATGGACTAAGGATATAAAACAGAACACAGGGGGCCCACGCTTCACCTTTCTCCTGCTCCCACCAATGCTGCAAGCAACCAAGACACTCAGAAGAAGACTGAAGACTCCACCAGAGAAGGCTGGCCCAGGTTTAAGGGACAGTCCCAGGCTGCACCCCGAGGATCCCCTCACACACTCATTCATACTTAAATTCAGTTAGTGCCCTTCTAGGTCACACACTCAGCTCCTGCAACCTATCAGAGCATTGGAGGAAATGATGTAGAAGAGATATAGCCACACACTGACTCAGCTTTATATTCTTCACCTTTGTAACCCTATTCAGCTATTGAAGTAACATGAAAAAGTGCTAACAATATGAAGGGTTTATATCATGTCTTTCACTATGTATGTACATTTTTAAAGGGCACTGACTATGAAAAATGAAATAATTTGGAAGATCATTGCCAAAGATGCCACTAAGCACCAGCTAACCTGTCCTATGTAATTTTTTCTTGCCACACAATACAAAAACACTGGAGCAATACATGCAAAGTTCTTTCCACAGTTTCGAATACAAAGATCTGCCCCTCTGGTTTAGTGTATGAATTAAACAATCCAAGGAACATTAAGAAGTGGGCAGTGACATATTTGCTTGTAGAAAAATGTATAACACTCAGAAAATGGAAAACTAATACATCTCCAGTTTATTCAGAATGGTTTGGAAGGATTGTCAAACAAAACTTTGATGGAGAAAATAACTTTACATCAGTGACAAAATGAAGAATAAGTCACTAAACTGGTGTGCCATATCTGCATTAATGCAGTTGTGAAGTAGTATGGTTCAAACACGATGGCATTATTGACACAGCTTTTTCAGGTGATATTTGTATCTAGTGTATACCGATCTGATGATTGTGCGCTGGCCCCCCTCGTGTCAACATTTGAAAAGAAAATAGCTGCTAAATGCATTAGGTAATATACCTATATGTTTGCATTCCTTTGTCCAGATGCTGGTAACACTGATTGTTGTATTAATTTAGATGTCTCACTCATTATATTTTTAAAAATTAATAAAGGAATTTCTTTTTAACTGGCTACATTTATATATAATTTGACCAGGGACAAGCTACTGCTAGTCCTTCAAAGACTTAGGCACATGCTTAACTTTAAGGACTGAATAGTTCTACTGAATTCAGTTGAGTTAATCATACTGGATAAAAGAAAGCATGTGCCTTTGCAGGATTGGGGCATTAGATGTCTTACTCACTATTCAAATTATTCACAGTACTCAGCCAGCTGATACAATATTCAGATACTGTATTTGAGTGTGCAGTCTCAAAAAGTGAAATCCAGGCTTCACTGAAATCCATGACAGTTGTGGCAGTGACTTCAGAGGAGCCAGAATTTCAGTCAGAGATTCTTATCCTCCCCCTTTGGGAGTTTTGTCACTGGCTTCAATGGAAATAAGATTGAGAACTATTAGTATTTTGGAATGTAAATTAAGCCCAAAGATCACTCTTTAGACTGGGTGTGCCTAATCTAAGGATGACTGTGTGCTGGCAAAGAAAGATGTGGTTTTGGATAGACTCCAGCTCTAACTGTTTACCTAACTCTCTTTGCAGTGGTGGCAATCATATGTCAGTTTAACTTTATATTTATTACAGTACCAAAAATGGAATGACATATTAAGACTATGGGACAAACCTGGCCTCTGTGAAGTCAATGACAAAACTCCCATTGACTTCAATAAGTCAGCATTTCACCCTGTATGCTTTAATCCACATAAAGTGAAATTTGAAGTATCCCCATGCATAAGAGTTGCTGGGAAGGATGAGCCGAACTGGGACTGGATTAGTTGGCATTACTTCTATAGAGCAATTCAGTTTTAGTTTACATGCATTTACATATATGGTCCTATTACAGGAGTAATAATTATTCACACAGAGATGGAAAAATAGAATAACTTATAGTTTAGCAACATTGGGTATCAATGAACCTATCAGAAGACTCGTCTTTTTTGTCCACACCCATGCTAGACACACCCAACTGCATGCCTTAAGGGTGATCATTTTTCTTGATTTGCTTTCCAAAATACTGGTGGCCCAATCCAGCTCCCCCTGAGTCAGCAACAAACTCCCATTGACTTCAAAAGGGCAAGATCAGACCTTCCGAGATTACATTCTCAAATAGGTTTTGGAAGGCTTTGTGTTTAAGAGGCTGGGTTTAAAAGAAACCCCAGACTTTTAGATTTGCAAACTGTCAGTCTGATTTTCATGCCATCTGAAAGTTCTGTATCTTTGGGATCTTAATGCTATTTACTTTAATTGTCCTTGTGTTCAGCTGTATTTTGCTTTAAACTTTTTTCATGAACGTTTGGGAGTGGGATGTCAATACCACTCAGCTGGTAACATTCTTGACTCTTGAAGAGAAGTTTGGCTGTTTGAATCCTACACAAAGCCATAAGCTTGCATCAATTACTGATACTGAAATGCAGTACTGGATGACATAAGGGATGGGAGATACCGCATCTCCATTAGAATCCTTCAAATACAATAGGACACCAAGGGGGTTAATGCTGGTCTTTGGCTGTCTGATTCCTGATGCTAGTTACTGATCCTATTCCTCTTTTCAAAGATTGTGTTGTGTCTACACATGACAATTAAAATAATTCCATTCTAGCTCCATTTTGTATGGTAAACATAGCGCTATGCCATAGTTTTGATACTAATGTTTAATTATGGAGAGTATAGATCTTATCCTAGAAGCAAGTTTAAAACAATGTTAAATTGAGTGTCTTGTTCAAAGAGAGAGTCAAATGGGACGTTTTGATTCAGATCCGACCATTGGGAGAGCTATTTATTGTCGCTTACTCTGGAGGACGAGCAGTCTCACTCTGGGAAGTATGAGCGTAAGCTGAGACAGGAAAAGCTGTTCCGGGAAGGAAACAAGAAGGAATGTGATGCTAGTGACAGCCAAGCTCAGGGAAATTAAGGAGCAGGGATGGCTTGAGGTGTTTTGCTGCTCAGGGTGGAAAATGTTTCCAGTACCCACCGAACGGCCAATCAAAAACCAAAACCAAAAACCAGATTTGGTGCTCTCTTCCCTCTCCTGGATATTGATTTGGTGTCCCCAGTAGCTGGTGCCCAAGGCACCCACCATGATCACCTGCCCCTAAGGCCAGAACTGTTAATGAGACACCTGGATAAGTGAGTGTTTCAGTCTCATTGCTATAAACATGTTTTCAGCATCTTAAACAAATGTTTCTCTGCTTTTACATCCTCCCAGACCTTCCTTCTGTTCAGAATATGTACAACATAAACTTGTCCTATCTGGGCCCAAGCAGGTTCTAGCCCAGCCGGTGAACCTGCTTCAAGTTTACACTGCAAAAGAGAATGTATTTTGTAACCAGGCAATTGTGTTGTAACAGAGTACCATGTCCTGATTCAAGTACAATTGTAGTGTAGCCAGGCGCTATAGTTTGAACTGCACTGGCAACAACCATGTTGGAAAACTGCTCTCAATCACTGTTCTGCCAGGTTTACACTTGACAACTGTTTATAAACATCGCTAGAGCTAGCACAGTGTCCTCATCCAGCGTAGACTGGGATTATTTTTGAGAATGCTGCTAGCCCTGACTGTGCTGTAGGTAGCATGTAGCACATCTATAGACATTTCTGAACGCAGCTATAACAGTTCATTACCAAGTTAGCTATGAGAGCAAACCACATATCAGCTGTGTTGGCTGTTCGAAGCCAGTTACAAGCTATTGAGTGGAAAGGGGCAAGAAGAGGACAACATTCCTCCTCTGAAGGCCCAATTCTGACTTCCGTGCAATTACTTACATAGTAAGATACTACTCACACACACAAGGCTGACATAAGCGGGCTCAGACAACATGGGTTCTAATCCCTAGGGCTGTGTGTGCGCTAGTTAAGAACATAAGGCCACACCATGCATGATGGGGGAAGACAGCAAATAGCCATCTCGCCCCACTCATAGGGATTTTGCAGAAACCTCACCCCTGATGATGTGAGTAGATGGCAGGACTATCCTCCCTTAAACACTGCATGGTGGAGCTGACCAGCTGCACAGGGGATAAGAGCAAATAGGCAACACCCTATAAAGTGCTGTAGCTGGTGGCATGCTGCCTTTTGGCACCAAATTGCTCCAGTAATCTTTTCCTGAGGCAGAGCATGACTCAATGCTTGCTATGGGGCAGTGCAATTCCATTTCTTTAAACTGTTGTGTGTCCTTATTTTAGGGTAAGCATAAGCATGCAGCATTTCTGGCATGATGACAGAGGCATGAACCCAGTACACAGAAAAGCATGTGTTTATTACTGGTGGTGCTGCTGCTGACCAAAACCAGTTTCATTTTCTCCCCATGCAGGAAGCACAGACACTCTCTGAACTTCCTCTCTGAGACACGGGGCCTTCCTCTCTGGGAGAAGCTGCATTCTATTGGAGCTCTGTGTGTGTGTGTGTGTGTGTGTGTGTGTGTGTGTGTGTGTGTGTGTGTGTGTGTGTGTGTGTGTGTGTGTGTGTGTGTGTGTGTGTGATAATAAGACAGTGTCTCTCTCTCACTCTCTCTCACAAACACACATACACACACACTCTTTTACAAGACAGTCACTCACCATCGCTATGTACTTTATTATTTTACCAATTAATTTGTAAAACTGTATAAAGCTCCTAAAAAGTCTACTTGGTAGCACTGGCTTGAGGGGTGAAAGCATACACAGGTGCAAGCTTCTTAACACAGCTCTGCCAATGCATTTCATCATCATGTATCGCATTTCAGCTTTTCTGATCGCAAGCCTCTTTTGAGCTTAAGCTGCCGACTGTAATGACTTTTTTTCCTGTAAGCCTATGCCCACTAACGCCTAGGATGAAATCACTAAATTAGTTTCACTCAAAACCTCTGTAAGATGTCAACATGTATTTCTTTTATTGCTAGTGTGTAAAATGCTCTGAGTTGCTTGTGTTAAGGCCATTATATAAAAGAAAAGTATCTGATTAATATTTCAGAGCTCTTTCCTGCAGAGTGGAACATTAACACAAATGGGAACAAAATTATTGTATTTGACATTAGAAACCTAGTATCTATTATTAATTTCTATTATTTACAAATCACTAACAGGATGGTCTGCATCTTCCAGACAAATATGAAGACAAGGTTTCTGCCCTAAATAGCTCAAGGTAGGTAACATACAAATGAAACTGAGATGGGTGGAACAAGAGATATTTTAAGATTTTCATGTGTCATGTAAGTTCCAGAGGAGCTTTTCAGATATTTTTTCTTCTTTAAATTTCAATTTCTTTCAATAAATAACTCTTCTCTACAAGGCCTTGTAGGCTTTTTGAAAGAAGTGTGTTTTAAGGAAGGACTTGTAATGTATGTACTGATAGTTTCAGGTTTACGCCCCGAAACACTCCTCAGTGTACATGTTCAAAGCTGAATTGCATTTTAAGACACAGTGGGCCAACTTCAGCCCTGGTGTAAGCTTGAGCAACTTCACCAAAGATAGTGGAACTGCATCCATTTGCTCCTGGGTTGAATTTGATCCAGCATTTTCAGTATAACTTTCTTTTACATTGACACTTTTTACAAGACACATCAGGCTTATCAAAATAAATACCAACCTTGCACTGCTCTGGAATCTTACAGAGAAAATATTGCAGAGACTCATCTGACAAAGTAAGGACTCATATGCAGCACTGTCATCTTGGGCCAAACACTCCAATAGATCTTGTACCATCTTAGAGACATAGCTATTAAATTATGTGAAAACAGAATTAAGCAGAATGAAATCTTGGAGGAAATTTATTTTATCATCCATTCTTGAGAGATTTGAAAGTCTACATTGACCTGAGTGAGTATAATAGTTTTACCCCACTGACCCAAACAAAATGAGTGGGAAATTATTTATTCTCTCTTTAGATCTGGTGTCATGGTTCCATAACTCTTTCCTCAGGAGAACAATAAAAAATGCATTGCAGTTCTTAGATTTAATAAATTGCCCTAGCAGCTCACGAGGACCTTTCATATGAAGCATTACCCTGGCTCTGAGGGCCGGAATTGCTACAATATATTACACTATCTGCCTGTCCGTTTAGCACGAGTTCAGAGAAAGCTGGCATACTTGACATTTTTCATTTGGTTTTCCACTAATTGTAAGGGCATGTTTTGATGTTTCCACAACAGCCCTTGGGAATTTTAGGTCCTATCACAAGGGAAAGAATTACAAAAGATCATGGTGGTTATTCCAATCTAAAACTTCTGAAGCAAATTTAGTGCACATTAAAGATGATGATATGCAGGCCCAAGGAGTGCAGTTCTCAGATTATCCACAGAACAGAAACAACATGAGCTGCAGCAGAGCAAACTTGTCCAAATAGCCCTACTAATATGAATTTATCACCCATCATACATCTCCTTATCAATACAATTCTGGTTCTTATCTGGCATCTAAACTGTGACTCTCACTGGCTATCACAGAGGGCTGGATTCTGACTTAAGACACAGCCTTGAGATGCACCACCCTGGGAGTAATCTTCCTGGCCATTGTGCCTCTGAGATACTCTGCAGTCACAATTCCCTCTCTAGTTGCTTCTTGCATGGCAATTGACTGCTGGCCTCAACCAAGTATACTCAATTATTCCGGCCAGTGAGTAGGAAGGATAAAACCAAGGCTCTGCCTGTTCCCTGCTCCTCAACTACTCCCTGTCCACCTGGTCCAGGGAAAGTAAATGTTATGGATCAGAATGTAGGCGGTCTGACATAATAGTCAGAGCAAGAGTCAAGTCTCATAAGCAGAGCAGGCATTCAGATTGGGAAACAAAGCAAAGGGTCAACACCGGAGTCAACTGCCAGTTACCAGAGCCAGGGGTCAAGTCAGAGTCAGAAGCAGGAATTGAAGCTAAAGATAAGAGCCAAGGTCAGATACAAAATGTCAGAACCAAGGGTCAAGCCAGAGACAGGATCAGAAGTCAGAAGCTGGGCTCAGAGCCATGACTGGTAACTGATGATTGGAGGGAAGATGTAAAGGCAGGAACTGGAGGAGTGGCCAGGATCAGGCACAGAGCAGGAGCACAATGGGAACAGGAGCAAAGATAGGAGGCAGGAGCAGAGCAGGAATCAGGAACATGGTTGGGTGCAGGAGGCAGGTACAAGCAGGGCGCAATGCAGCCGCAACAGGAAATCACCTAGTTGCTCACACAAGCATCCTAGGCTTCTGACTTAAATAGTGTGGTTGGACCAATTGGTGGAGCTGGGTGTTTTTCCAAACAGGTCTCCCGTGGGTGGTGCCTTGGCTCAGGCTATAGTCCTACCAGTTTCTTGGCCTACTAGGTTTCAGCAGACATTGGGTGGAGGTCAGGATGCTGCTGCTGTCTGGGGACTCCCAGCCCTGGGTTCAGGACATCAGAATGAGAAAGCAAATAGCCCTGTTTATTCCTATATGCCTGGGCTTGAGGTTCATGTAGCCTGAGGCATGGTGTAGGACAGCTTTACTCTCCTTTGCAGTCAGAGTCACAATGAAGCCGAAGCAATGGGTAAATCCCTGTGAGAAGGGGCAAAGACCAAAAGTATCAGGAAGTTTGTTTATATAGAACTTCCTCCCTTGGCCAGATATATAACTCCCATCTGTGGAGCCTTTGCTTTTTGTCTGTGTAGATTTCAGCATCAGGCAGACAACTCCCCTGGAAATTCCCTCATTCTGCTACAGCCACAACATCCATTCCACTTACTTGGCTGAGAAGAATGCAAACATTTTTCCTGTATTGGGCCCATTTGTAGTAACTAGCCTGCGATGTTACAGTACATACTGTAAGGACTCCATCACTGTGAACAGCTGGAGGCCCATTAAGCTCCTAATTAAGGACGAAACACAAGACTAATAGCTGAAGAAGATTTGACTGAAGAGCTGGAGTCATCCTGAATGAACACTCAAAGCATAAAAATGGAGCAATGGAAATCCCATAAACACATCATGGAAGTATTATATACACCAGATTATAGTACTCAGAAATTTTTGGATCTGTCTATATATTGTAGTTGGATCTGGGGTGGGGGTTGTGTGTAGAATATAAATGTTTCTCTGTGGCAATTTATATTTAAAAGGTTATCCCTTAAATAAAGGTATTTCATTCTGGTGACAATGCTGGAAAGTCAAGCTCTCTTTCATCCAGGGGGAAATACTATCACCCCTGAATGAAGCCTGAGTGAATTGACTTTGAGCTGAGTGATTCCCATTCAGTCCTTTCAGTTGTTCTGCTGAATTTTCTAACACAGATGTCAGTTAGTGGCATTTATAGAGATAATTTTTGTGATGCAGATATTCAGTCATTTGGTATCTGGGCTGAACCCACCAAGCTCAATTCAGGTGGCTCATTTCTTGGTCTGAAACATCTTTCATGGAAACATCTTTTAGTTTAGTGGGCAGAAAGGGACAAGTTGCTTCCAGCCACAGGGGAAATGGGGGATGAGAGGGCAGAGATGAGCTCTGCAAAGACATGGGCCAGGTTATCCTTTCCCCTCCCACACCTCCCCTATGGCTGGAAGCAGCTCCTTTCCCTTCCCTCCAGTACAGTGCCAAAAGGCTGTTCCTGGCCACATTCTGATGTAAACCCTGGCAGAAATCTGGGGAAACGGCATGTAATCCTGTGTGCATCTCCACATGTTGCCTCGGGAAGACACGGTGCCAGGTACCCAGAGAGGTGGGTCTGGCCCAGGGGCCCGGCCCAGGGGCCCAGCCAGGCATGGAGGGCAGAGAGCGCCGAGCAGGGAGGGGAAGGTTGGTTGGTCAGCTCCAGCCCCGTGTTAGCAGGGGCGGCTCTATGTTTTTTGCCACTCCAAGCACGGCAGTCAGGCGGTCTTTGGCAGAATGCCCGCGGGCAGGCCGCTGCTAATGCAGATTCTATGGCGTTTCTGTGGGTGATCTGACGATTCTGCGCCTTCGGTACCCTCTGCTGAATTGTTGCTGAAGCCGCGGGACCGGCGGACCTCCCGCAGAAATGCCGCTGAAGCGTGCCTGACTCCTGCCCTCATGACGACCAGCACGCCGCCTCCCCGTGACTTGCTGCCCCAGGCTCGCCCTTGCTGAGCTGGTGCCTGGAGCCACCCCTGCATGTTAGAGAGGTGTACAAGAGTGTATGTGTGTCACCTCTCCCCGTGTGAACCCTAAAGCCTTAAATACAAGAAGGTAAATAAAAAGAATACAACTACTATATGCAGTATTTCTTCTTGACAGGGGCTCAGTCAACTTGATGTTAATTTGAACATTTGTACAGTAACTCCTCACTTAAAGTCGTCCCAGTTAATGTTGTTTCATTGTTATGTTGCTGATCAATTAGAGAACATGCTTGTTTAAAGTTGCACAATGCTTCCTTATAATGTTGTTTGGCAGCCGCCTGCTTTGTCCATTGCTTGCAGGAAGAGCAGCCTGTTGCAGCTAGCGGGTGGGCTCTTGGAACCAGGGTAGACCAGCAGCCCTGCCATCAGCTCCCTGCTCCCCTAAGTTCCCTGTGCAGCAACTGACCAGCAGGCAATCAAGAACCAAGCAGTTCAGCTGTCCCTCCCCCCAGGGCTGTATGCTGCTCCTGCCCTCTGCCTTGGAGCTTCTCCTGGGAGCTTCCTGCTTGCTGTGCAGGGGGAGGGTGGGAAAAGGAGGGTTAATGTCAGGGTGTCCCCCTCCTCCTTGCTTCTGCCCCCCGCTCCTTTACCCCATCTCCATAGAGCAGGGGGAGGACATGACAGGGATCAGGACTGGGGGAGCTTGCTGACAGCAGCGGCTGTCTCAACTTGCTGATCTACTTTAAAAGGCCATGTACTTAGAGTGGGGTCAGCGTACTTAAAGGAACAATGTGCATCTCTCTCTCTCACGCACAGGAGCACTGACAGCTTTTTTGGTGCTCTAGGCGGCAGAAGGTCCCGCCCTCAAAATGGCACCCCTGACAGAGGCAGCAGAAGGTCCCGCCCCCGAAATACCGACGATGACCGGGGCGGCTGAAGATCTGGCTGCTGCGGTCGCCGCCCCCCAAATGTTAGCACCCTAGGCGACCACTTAGGTCACCTAATGAGTTGCGCCAGCCCTGCTCACACACACGGTGTGTGTCTGTCTCTTTCTGTCTCTCTCCTCCCTCCATTCATGTTGCCTTGTAGAGTGTGAGGTTACACTAACAAAGTGTTAATCCTTGAGGGCTTAGCCAAGTGCTAGTTCAGCATTTAGCAACAAGGCATTTCCTGGGAAATATCCCACCCTCTTCCACCCTCTGACTTCGCCACCTCAACCAAGCTTCACAATCATCATTGCTGTGTTTAGTATTAAATTGTTTGTTTAAAACTTATACTGTGTATGTGTGTGTGGGTATATAAAATATAGTCTTGTCTGGTGAAAAAAATTTCTCTGGAACTTTTGCCCCGCTGTAGCGATGCAAGACTTACCGGCACGGCACCTTCTGCTGGTTGTCTCAGGAATTAGCTCTTCCAGCACTGAGTGCCCTCTGCAGGCTGGTGTCTCACCTGCTGCTGGCCCCCGTATCCCTCCCGGACCCCAGTGCCCCTCTACATCAGGGCCCTCCCCCCAGCAGTAACCCATAATCTGGGTTTCTCCCCCCCAGGGGAACCCCCAACCCTCTATCCCCACCATGCCTCAGTGGCTACTGCCAGTCTCCATCTAGCCCCCACTCACTGGGGCAGACTGCAGTCTGTAAATCAATTCTCATCAGCAAGGGGGGCTAGGACCTGCTGCCTTTGCCTATCTCTGGGCTGCCCCCCTGCAGCCCCAATACCTTTTCATAGTTCCTTTTGCAAGGCCTGCACCCCGGGGTTTTATCAGGCTGGAGCTCCCCAGCTCCCTCTGCCCTTCCTCAGCACTGCTCCACTTCAGGTACCCTTCTCTGCTCGCAGGCAGCCAGGTCCTTCTCTTTCAGAAGTTAGAGAGCGTCTCTTTTTTGAGTTCCTGGCTCACAACCCTTTTATAGGGCCAGCTGTGGCCTGATTGGGCGTGGTCCCAGCTGTGGCTCCTTCCCCAATCAGCCTAGCGTTTCCCTGTTGCAGCCCTCTCCAGGGCTGCTTTTAACCCCTGTTCTTCAGGAGTGGGGCAGCCGCCTCACTACACCCCCTATTTACATTAATTTTTATGGGGAAATTGGATTTGCTTAACATCGTTTTTCTTTAAGTAGCATGTTTCAGGAACATAACTACAACTTTAAGCGAGGAGTTACTGTACTACATAGTTCTGATTGATTGCCATTGAACTTGCTTGAATATGAGTAATTTTACCAGGTGTCCTGAATTCAGCATAGGGAAATATGGTCACCCTAGAAACTTATTTAATGTTTGTAAAGCACTCAGATCCTCAAGCACTAGAGAGGCACAAAATATTATAGTATTATGCATTTATTATATAAAATTGCATTACTCTATTAGAGTGGTAACCATGTTAGTCTGTATCAGCAAAAAGAACGAAGAGTTCTTGTGGCACCTTAGAGACTAACAAATTTATTTGAGCATAAGCTTTTGTGAGCTAAAACCCACTTCACTGGATGCATGCAGTGGAAAATACAGTAGGAAGATATATGTACACAGAGGACATGAAAAAATGGGTGTTGCCATACTAACTATAACAAGGGTAATCAGTTAAGGTGGGCTATTATCAGCAGGAGAAAAAAACCTTTGTAGTTATACTCAGGATGGTCTATTTCCAAGAAGGTCTGAGTAATAGTAGGGGGAAAAAATAGCATGGGGAAATAGGTTTTACTTAGTGTAATGACCCATCCACTCCCAGTCTTCATTCAAGCCTAATTTAATGGTGTCAAGTTTGCAAATTAATTCCAATTCTGCAGTTTCTCATTGGAGTTTGTTTTTGAAGTTTTTTTGTTGGAGTACTGCGAGGTCTGTAATCGAGTGACCAGAGATGTTGAAGTGTTCTCCGACTGGTTTTTGAATGTTATAATTCTTGATGTCTGATTTGTGTCCATTTATTCTTTTGCACAGAGACTGTCCGGGGTTTGGCCAATATACATGGCTGAGGGGCATTGCTGGCACTGACTTCCTAAGGAAACTAAAATCCGCTGGTGATCTTCCAGAAAACACCATCCTGGCCGCTATGGATGTAGAAGCCCTCTACATTCAACATTCCACACAAAGATGGACTACAAGCCGTCAGGAACAGTATCCCCGATAATGTCACGGCAAACCTGGTGACTGAACTTTGTGACTTTGTCCTCACCCACAACTATTTCACATTTGGGAACAAAATATATCTTCAAGTCAGCGGCACTGCTATGGGTACCTGCATGGCCCCACAGATTTATACTCAGCCTTTTTCTATGGTAATTATATTTGCTTATTAAATTGCTTTGGTAAAAGTTTTTGAATGACAGTCAAGGTTGTCCTATTCAGATCAATAATACCAAGCAAATATATGAGTTATATTTGGGCCCAGCTGTATCTTTAAAGGACTCACTTACCTAGGGGTTGATATAACACCTCATCAACCCCACAAGACGCCTGGAAAACATGGGAATGCATGCACTGTTACACCCCTTCAGGGGATGATGTTTACACTCTCTTCCATACCCTTTCAGGATGGCAAGTGCTGCTAGCAGTGCTAGCTAGGAGCAGTCCATTTGCTCAGGGAGGCACAAAGGCTGCAATTGTAGCCATCTCTTTACACCGTTTCCCCCTTCTCCTTCTTGTACACCAATATCAGAGTTGACTGCAGTTTGGCCTTTTATTGCTATCTCTTAATTGATTTGAACAACAACAAACACTCTAGGCAGAGCATCTCTAAAGGATAATTACATGTCTCTGGTTAGTCACTTAGCATTCAGCATCATGCCTCATAACATCCACTAGCTGAGGTGCGTAATAATAATACAGTCTTATGTCTCTTTGCGATAGGGCCAAATTCTACTCTTGTAATAGGCTTCTTATTGAAGCCATGTGCACCAAAGCATATAATTTGGCCCTAAATGTGGCTTCTGTCTGATTGTTTTTGTATCAGCATAAACCAACAGTGCATGTTTCAAACTGAAACTAAAACCACCTACTTCTGTCATAGTCTTTTTACTGGCTGCTGCATCTAACTGATTTTGTTCACTTGATTCACTTTTAAAAATTGTTATTTCTGTGACATGCCAATAAAATGGTAATTTGTTTATTGAGACTTGAGGTTTCTTTGTGCTTTAGTGACTATGACAAAGGTGAATTCTATGGGCTTGCAGATATTAAGTTATTTTTAATGCCTGAATCTCTCATTAATCATAAAAGAAATAAAAGCCTGGTGAATCAGGTTCTATGATTTTTCAGATGATGTGCTAATTTAGATGATTTGCCCCACTGTTAAGAAGGCAGTTAAACTGGAGATGAATTTGACCTGTTATATTTATTGCATCACAAAAATTCAGTTTACATCTATAAAATTCTGTTTTTAGTATTCTCTGTGTAATGAATTCCTATTGATATTAAACAGACATGATGTATTCTCCAATATAAATTTATTCCAACAAAATACATTAGAACAGCATTATAATTGCAAAATGAAATATTCAGAAGTGCAGAACTGTCAAAGGTAAGTCTGTCTGCATATGTCCACACCAGCTGCATGCTATGGGACTCAGCTCTTTCAGAGCTCTTTATGCAACAGCACAGTTGGAAGGACTCAGATTGGCAAGGCAAGAAACCTGCAAGCTATTTCCTCCTGCGGTGGGTTGGGTAGCACAACAAGGGAGGCAAAGCTTCAGCAGTGGCTGCAGGCCAAAGAATGGCTCCATGGCAGCTACAAAACGCAGGAAGAAAAAAATCTTTCCTCTTGCAACCTTCACTGCTCTCCCTAGAGGTTAGCACTAAGTTCGCTAAGGCCTGGTCTACACTACGCGTTTAAACTGATTTTAGCAGCATTAAACCAATTTAACGCCGCATCCGTCCACACTACGAGGCCCTTTATATCGATATAAAGCCCTGCCAGTTTCAAAAGGCCTATATTGCGAAATTGACAGGCGAACGTTATCAAGGGGAGTGGTTTCCTTCATTCCTTCCCTTGGATCCCATAAATGAGACCCATGCATATTATATGGATGTCTCCTCTTGCATTTTATCACCTCACTCATCCCTTGTAAAAATCTCTGAATGCCAGGGGGCGCTACATCACTTTACATCACACTTGTTTGCTGTTACATACTGTGGGAGTATCTTAAACAACACCCATGCCATGGGACATTTGAATGCATCCCATTGGTGGTGCCGAGGCAGGGTATTTGGCAACTCCAGACATCGAGATGTTACAGTAGATTGGCGCCACCGAATAGCAGGAAGCTCTCTCACCCTTTATCTACAGAGCCCCGGTCTGTATTTTATTTGTGGCCATAATGCTTATAAAGCTCTCCCGCCGGGTTGGCATGGCTGGTGTGGTGTGGCCAGAGAATTACCAGATGTTCAAGTAAACACCACACTGGACTCATGCCAAATCCTCAACCTGGGGACTTATTCTCACAAGCTCTTCACACCCTTGAAAGGGGCTCAGGTTAAAAGTGTCGACAACCCCCTAGTAATCAGGCAAACGGGATTTCATTCTTTTATACGTGGACTTATTCCTGGACTAGGGGTAGTGGAGTTGGAAAGGGCAGTGGTAAACATTTCCGCAGAACTTGAAAAAGCAGTTAATGCCTCCTTGGATGCTTTCCAAAAGTTACGATGAGAAATTGATGACATAGCAGAAGTAACACTGCAAAATAGGCATGTTCTAGATGCCATGAATGCTGAAGTAGGGGGGGCCTGTGCTCGCATTGGGGAAAAATGCTGTTTTTATATTAATCGCTCTGGTTTAATTGAGGAGGATTTGCAGGCCATGAAGGATGCAGCTGTCGTTTTCCACACTGTATCTCTTGATCATACCCTTAATTTTGAGGACCTCCTCCCAGACCTTGGGTCATGGTTTACTGGCCTTTTCCGTAAAATTATCAAATGGATTATTTTCTTTCTATGTGCTGTTTGGGTTGTGTTGTTTGGGTAATGTTGCAATGTGCAAAATGTTTGTGTAGTGCTGTTACTAAGGGTTCTACTGTCCGCAGGAGAACACAATATTTCTCCTTCCAGCTTGATCGCAAATTGCGTAACGGGCCTGACAATTTGGATTATCAGGCCCGATGGAGGGACTGTGACAGTCAGCAGCGACCCCCTAACAGCTAGTAGCCTTATAATAGCTGACAACCATTAGGAGAAATTGGACACCTCACAGGCACAGAAGCCTGAACTTTTGAACTGTCTTCCCTTATCAGTTTTGAGGCAGTTGAAGCTGGTCCTAAGCTGGTTTTTGCTGAGTAGATTCCAGAAGTGCAGGGTTTGCTAACCACCAATCAAATGCTAACATGACCGAAGCCTGTGTGTGAGTGTGTATAAAAGATTATTGGTTTTTGTATGGAGTAGAGTTTTTTGTACCAAGGTACAGAACTCTCCTTTCTTCTGCAGAATAAAGCAACCTTTCCTTATCCCTGCCTGGCTGTCATTGGCTCTCAGCTAGGTGGACTCGACATTTTGGTAACAATATTTAGGGGCGGGGGCCTGGGGAAGAGCCATATGGACTCTGGCCACTAGGCCATGCTGCCCCGCAATCAAGGGGTAGCCCTTGGACTGTGGTCACTGGGCCACGTTGCCCCACATCGAGGGGTGGTCCCCTGAATTCTGGCCATTAGGCCATCCTGTCCTGCTTTGAGGGGTAGTTCCATTGACTCTGGCCACTAAGCAATGGTGCCCTGGTGAAGCCAGGGCCTCTACAGTGATATGGGAGATTCAGCCATTCAGGTTACCAAATCCCTACTTTAATTCCTCCACAGCCTGGCACTCCCTGGTGGTGGTATCTACTCCACAACAGACTCTATTTAGAGGTAAGGCTCTGTTCTTTTGTGCTGACTGAGTGGCAGAAAGGAAGTAAAGCAAAGCAGAAAATCTGCCCCTAATATTTTAATACATAACTATGAGAGTAACAGTAGTAAAAATCCCTTTTCAATCTACCATGTAGCTGGAGGCATCAAAAATAAAAATTAATTGAGAAATACTTTTTTGAAAACCAATGCTGTAATTTTCTGGTTTTTTTATAATGAGCAGAGATTTATCTATTACTGCGTGTGAGCATTTCTAATCTAGTATGGTATCTGGGTGGAACGACCTCACGTGGTATCTGGGTGGACTTCATATGGTTTAGATTAAGAACAGTATTGTTTTCCAAGCATGGGATGAAACAGAGAGAGAGAATAACAGGAGCTGTTGGAAAACCCTGGAGCTAAACTGCTTATGGGAGCCTTTGCTTCCAAAAAACTCAAGTAGAGCAGCTTCCACTCATCTCTCCATAAAGACACAGAGAATGCACAGAAGGAGCTGCTGGAGATTGCAGAGGCAAGAACCAGTCTGTCCTTAGAACACTTTGATGTGGATACCTTCTGACTGGCTGTTTCTGGTCTCACATTCAGCCCTAAATCAATGGTTTGGGTAACATAGAAAGATGGTTTCCTGTATTCAATAGGGGATACATGACATTTACACGTATGTCTTGATGACAGAACAGTTACATTGGAGTCAATTTTAATAAGCTCCCTAGCAAAGGGCCTGAAAGCCTGATGTCAGTGGGAGTTTCCCCAGCTAGTAATGGGTCCCAGATTCCCCCCTGCCTTGGGGTAGAGACCTGGCCCATTGCCTTTCTGGAGGCAGGAATTCACCCAGAAATTGTACCAACACCATTATCAGTACAAACACTCCTTTCATCAGTAACTGTAACCTTGATTAGCAACAGATTGAATCAGAATTCGAATCGCCCCAGCTCCAGTCTCTAAACAGTACAAATGTGGCCTGCCAAGACTGCGTCTCTGCTGTGTTTTGTGTCTGCAGCCATTGTTCCAGTACTGGCCTGGCCTTCGCTACTGGGACTTGGCTACCTCTTGCATCTGGTCCTTCTCTCCAGCAGCTGCAGCAGCATACAGTCCCATGCTGCCCACTCATATGAGACACAAAGCACCACAGCATCTGCCCTTCACTACCCCTTCTCCTTCTCAGGAGACTTTACTGCACAAAGTTGGCACAGAATTCCTGCCCTCTCTGACCCCCTGCCAATCAGGGCTTCTGAGGCAGAGCCAGATTTGGTGGAGTGGGAATTCACACTTCACCACTGAGAATCTATGACACCTACTGAAATCAATGGCCCAACAAACATGGGAATATCATTTACATTCAAACAATGACAAACAGAGGATTCCATTTTCCAATGTAACTTCCTCCTGGTGAGCAAAAAAGCAACATCCTCAGCAGATCATTGTCCTTTTATTATTGAATGTTGTGCTGGATACTCTCTAGAGGAACACTGCTTAATCATTCAGCACAAACTGATGGTTCCATTTTTTAATTTTTAAAATATGCTTTCTGTATTGTACAGGCAAAACCCCTGTCAACTTGTAAACAAGCCAGAAATAAAAACATACTTTACCTGATCCATCTGGAATCATTCTTACAGCACTAGATGCTGCCTTGTGCTGTACATCATCCAGGCAGTACTTATTCTCTTTCTGGTGGAGGTCAGAAAAACAAACTAAAAATAAGAATACTCTGGTTATAATCACTGTGGATGAAATGGCAACAGTAATTATTTCAGATAAACCAAACACCAGAGTCAGACACCTAGTACTGATGCAGTCAGCAAATTGCAGTAGAAATAAATAATAGATTGCAGGGTCTAACTGGCTGCATTTGTTTTAAAGGGGAAACCATCACTTTTGTTTTTTCAGTTTTAGTATTATGCCATAATGAAAACCAAGGAATACCATGAATTCCTCAAGACTGTAGACACTTAAACAGTATCACCAAAGAGTTTCTGGCAGCTTCTCTTCTTTTTCTCCACTCTCACCTTCTGCAGTACTACTTCTTGCTACCAAGTCTGCTCCTTCTCCTTACTCAGGTGAAACCACTGTGACATACAGGGTACAATCCAGACTAATGGGCAGCTGTGTCACTCCTGCCCTCTAACCTGGGGTGCCCTTTACAAAGCTTTATTCCTGTAGCCTCCAGCCTGGACTGTTCACAAACAGCCTCCAGCATCAAGTCACTCCCAACTTTACATGTGTGTGTTTGCTGCAGCCAGTCAGCATCTTGGCTCTCATCAACCTGGGTTATTATACAGGGCCACCCCAATGCACTCCCAGTCTTAGATATTCCCTCAGAAATGTACGTCATGTACAGCCCAGCCCCCTCTGGACAATACAAGTTTATATAAAGTCTGTCATTTCTTTAATAGAAATAATATACAAGCAACCTGCCACCCAAATGGAATTTCTCAAACACTTCAATTTAAACACATTGGATTAGATAAAACAATATAACAAGTTTATTAACTACAAAGAGAGAGATTTTTAGTGACTACAAGTAATAGGCATAAAAATCAGAAATTGGTGACAAGAAAATAAAGTTAAAACTTTAGAGCCTACAAGTCGAAGCATGAAGGGGCATACAAATGTTTAGCATATCTGGCACGTAATACTTTACAAAGCCAGCTACAATGACATGCAAACGCCTGTTTTCACTTTCATGTGATGTAAACAAGAAGTGGGCAGCATTATCTCCCATATATGTAAACAAACTTATTTGTCTTAGTGATTGGCTGAACAAGAAATAAGACTGAGTGGACTTGTAGGCTCTAAAGTTTTACATTGTTTTGGTTTTGAGTGCAGTTATGTAAAAAAAAATCTACATTTGTAAATTGCACTTTAATGATAAAGGGATTACATTACAATACTTGTATTAGGTCAGTTGAAAAATACTATTTCTTTTGTTTATCATTTTTACAGTCCAAATATTTGTAATGAAAAAGAAAAAGTGAGCACTGTACACTTTGTATTGACTTGTAATTGAAATCAAAATACTTGAAAATGTAGAAAAACATCCAAAATATTAATAAATTTAAATTGTTATTCTATTATTGTTTAACAGTGAGATTAAAACTGTGATTAATTGCAATTATTTTTTAAAATCTAGTTAATTTATTTTGTGGTGATCACTTGAGTTAACTGCAATTAATTGACATTCCGAGTTAAAAACAATATTGGTGCCTAACTTAAACTATATCATATTCAAGTAAAATTTCTTAGCATATGATTTCAGCAGTCTTACTGACGAAACCCTGTAAGGCAGGACCCCTTCTCCCAGAATGCAATAAAGGCTTCCTCTGTTGCTTCAGGTGCAGAGAATTGATGCGCTGGGAGAGAGAGGAGGGGTGTCTTGAGGTGTTTGTCTCTTCTTATAGTTTCAGTCATTTTTTTGGGAAAACATTTCCAGATGGATACCAGGAGACAAACAGTCTATGTGGAAGGATGTTCCCTACCGCTTTTTCTGATCTGCTGGAGCTTCCTTTGTCTTCCCTTCCTGCTTGATGATGCTATTTGCTGCTTCAATGCAAATTAGGCAGAGTACACATTCTTTGGTTGAGCCAGACCTGTTTGCCAACCTCAGTTTGGAACATGTGTTAGTAATACCATACAGTGGAATCTTAGAACTTCATATACAATATTGCCACACACATTTTATCAGGACAATAATGATCAGCAAATTACGAGTCTTCAAATGATACCTCACAAGGCATACTTTGTAGAAAGATTATTACAATTATGTGTAAGATATGGACACAGGAGTATATTCCGTCACAACCACCATCCTATTTTCTTGTGATTCATGTCCCACTTAAGATTAGTTGTTGCCACCACTACCCCCTGAATCCTCCACCTGAGGTGCATTAGATGCGGGGACTGGTACAATGCACCATGAACAGTGAGAAGCTGCTGTTACATTGTCTGAAGTGGCTCACTCCTGTGAGTGACTCTGTCAGAGCAGACTGTCAGAAAACAAGGGCAGATACCGCAAACTGGTGGTATATTCTATTAGATTTCATCAAGCCAGTAACAAGTGTGAATTACTGGATCACTAAACCAGCCTTACCATGGAGTCACAGACAGTCCCCTTTGACTTTCCAGTCAATCTTGCCACCCAGACAAACTGGACTTTGTGCTAAAATGTATTAAAACCAAAAATCACCCCACATCAGATTTCTCCCAGTCCCAAGAGACCAGTCACTTACCTTAACTCAATTGGTACTCCAGATCTTACACCAAAGACAATGCTGACAGCCAATTCTATAGTAAACTAACTATAGGTTTGTTATCTAAGAAAAAAGAATGAGATTTACTGAGAGGTTAAAGCCTGTAAAATATAATAACAGGCGAGTCAAAGTTTGTAAGTCCAAAATGATAGAGATGTCATAATATGCCAGTTTCCCAAAAGCTTTATCAGGGTTACCCAGAATTGCTCTGGGTATCTCCATCTTGTTCAGTTATTCCACCCTGTTAGAATTCAAAATGGTCCAGAGATAAAGGATCTCTCTTTGAATCAGTACTTATAGCTTCTTTTCAGAGACAACAATCTGACTAATCGCACAATGGACAACTGGTTTGAATTTAGCATTCTTCTTCATTTGCATTTGATAAGTTATTTAGTCACAGGGATATACATAATGCAAATGTCTGCCCTTACTGTCATAAACAGATAGTTAAGTGTTAATGTCTCTTTTACCTCTAAAGGGTTAACAAGCTCAGTGAACCTGGCTGACACCTGACCAAAGGACCAATCGGGGGACAAGATACTTTCAAATCTTGGTGGAGGGAAGTCTTTGTTTGTGCTTTTGGGGTTGTTCTTTGTTCTCTCTTGGGATTAAGAGGAGCCAGACATGCAACCAGGTTTCTACAATCTTTCTGAAACAGTCTCCCATGTTCTAACTAGTAAGTACTAGACAGAAGGTGAATCAGTCTTTATATTTGTTTTCTTGATTTGCAAACGTGTATTTTGCTGGAAGGATATTTTACCTCTGTTTGCTGTAACTTATACTTAGGCTAGGGGGGAGGGAATCCCTCTGGTCTATGTAAAGCCGAGACCCTGTAAACATTTTTCCATCTTGATTTTACAGAGATAATTTTTATTTTTTCTTTCTTTAATTAAAAGCTTTTCTTTTTAAGAACCTGATTGATTTTTTTTATTCTTATGTAAGACCCAAAGGGAGTGGGTCTGAACTCACCAGGGAAAGTCAGGGAGGGGGAACGGGGAGGAAAAAAGACAGTTACTCACCTTTGTAACTGTTGTTCTTCGAGATGTGTTGCTCATATCCATTCCAGTTAGGTGTGCGCGCTGCGCATGCATGCTCGTCGGAAGATTTTTACCCTAGCAACTCCGGTGGGTCGGCAGGTCGCCCCCTGGAGTGGCGCCGCCATGGCGCTGGATATATACCGCTGCCGACCCGTCTGCTCCTCAGTTCCTTCTTTCCGGCTACTCCGACAGTGGGGAAGGAGGGCGGGTGTGGAATGGATATGAGCAACACATCTCGAAGAACAACAGTTACAAAGGTGAGTAACTGTCTTTTCTTCTTCAAGTGATTGCTCATATCCATTCCAGTTAGGTGATTCCCAAGCCTTACCTAGGTGGTGGGGTCGGAGTGAGATGTTGCAGAGTGCAATACAGCGGAGCCGAAGGCTGCGTCATCCCTAGACTGCTGAACCAGGGCATAGTGGGAGGCGAAAGTGTGGATCGAGGACCAGGTCGCTGCACGGCAGATTTCATGAATGGGCACGTGAGCGAGGAAAGCAGCTGATAATGCTTGAGCCCTGGTGGAGTGCGCAGTCACGTGGCCCAATGGGACGTGAGCCAAGTCGTAACAGGCACGGATGCATGACATTACCCAGGAGGAAATCCGCTGTGAGGAGACAGGAAGCCCTTTGATCCGCTCAGCCACCGCAACAAAGAGTTGGGGGTTCTGCGGAATGGCTTAGTTCGTTCTATACAGAAAGCAAGCGCTTTACGAACGTCTAGGGAGTGTAGCTGCTGCTCCCTGTGAGACGAACCCGGTTTTGGGAAGAAGACAGGGAGGAAGATCTCCTGGTTAACGTGGAAGGCCGATACCACTTTGGGGAGAAAGGCTGGATGCAGTTGCAACTGCACCTTGTCTCTGTGGAACACCGTATACGGGGGGTCCACCATGAGGGCCTGAAGTTCCGAAACCCGTCTCGCAGACGTGATGGCCACCAGGAAAGCGGTTTTCCAGGAGAGGTAGAGAAGGGAGCAAGCTGCTAACGGTTCAAACGGAGGGGACATGAGTCTGGCAAGAACCAGGTTAAGGTCCCATGTTGGGGCAGGGCGGCGTACCTGAGGGTAGAGGCGCTCTAGGCCCTTAAGGAACCTAGACACCATTGGATGGGAAAACACCGAGCGTCCATCCTCTCCTGGGTGGAATGTAGAGATGGCCGCCAAGTGGACCCTCAGAGATGATACCGCCAAGCCCTGTTGTTTGAGGGACCAGAGGTAATCCAAGATGTTAGATATGGATAGCTCGGCAGGAAGGAAGTTCCGCTCCATGCACCAGCACGAGAAGCGCTTCCACTTGGCCAAATATGTAACTCTAGTGGAAGGCTTCCTGCTACTCAGGAGTACCTGCTGTACCGGGGTGGAGCAACGCAGCTCAGAGTGAGTCAGCCATGCAGGAGCCATGCCGTGAGGTGGAGCAACTGAAGGTCCGGGTGACGGAGCTTGCTGTGGTCCTGGGTGATCAGGTCCAGGTGAAGAGGCAGGGGAACAGGGTCAGCTATGGATAGGTCTAGCAGCATGGTGTACCAGTGCTGTCGAGGCCACACTGGAACTATCATGATCAAGTGAGCTTTGTCCCTGCCTGCTTTCAGTAGGACCCTGTGGATGAGTGGAAATGGTGGAAAGGCATAGAGCAGGTGCATCATCCATGGCACAAGGAAGGTGTCCGCCACTGAACCCAGTGGGAGGGCTTGAAAGGAGCAGAATGTCTGGCATTTCCTGTTCCCGCGGGATGCAAAGAGGTCTATCGGGGGAAACCCCCACTTCCGGAAGAGTGAAAGAGCAACGTCCGGGCGAAGCGACCATTCGTGGGAAAGGAAGGATCTGCTGAGGCGATCCGCCAGCGTGTTCCAAACTCCTGGGAGAAAGGACGCGATGAGGTGTCTAGAATGGGCTATGCAGAAGTCCCATAGTTGTAACTGGCACGGGGTGAAGATCTCGTGCTGGCCTGTTTGTTTATATAGTGCATGGCTGTTGTGTTGTCAGTGAATACCGATACACAATGGCCCTGCAAGTGTTGTTGGAACGTCTGACAAGCAAGGCAGACTGCTCTCAGCTCCCGGACGTTGATGTGGAGGTCCAGCTCGTGAGGTGACCAACGGCCTTGGGTGCATAGGTGCCCGAGGTAAGCCCCTCAACCGAGGGATGATGCGTCCATTGTCAGGGACGCCGAGGGCTAGGGCGGGTGGAACAGGAGCCCCGCACACACCATGGAGGGATCCAGCCACCACTGGAAGGAGTCTAGCACTGTCGAGGGAATGGTAACGACCATGTCCATAGGATCCCTGGCTGACGGTATTGCGAGTTGAGCCAGGATTGGAGGGGCCGTAGGCGCAATCTTGCGTAGTTCGTTATGAATGTGCAGGCTGCCATGTGGCCCAAGAGAGCGAGGCAAGTGCGTACCGAAGTTAGCGGCGCCGCTTGCAGCCTCCGGATGATGGCCGTCAGAGCCTGGAACCGTGGCAGTGGTAGGCAGGCTTTGGCAAGAGTCGAGTCCAAGGTGGCACCAATAAACTCTATCCTCTGAGTGGAGTGGAGATTAGAGTCGATTTTTCCACATTGATTATTAGACCTAGATGTAGGAAAAGGTTCTTGACAATGCGGACGTGACTGAGGACTCGCGTCTCGGAGGTCCTGCGGATAAGCCAGTCGTCTAGATACGAAAAGACGTGTATCCGACTGCGGCGAAGGTGGGCGGCAACTACGCCATACATTTGGTGAATAGCTTTGGGGCTGTAGAGAGGCCGAACGGGAGGACAGCGAACTGAAAATGCTGCCGGTTGACCACGAACCAGAGGAACTTCCTGTGAGGTGGGAAGATGGCTATGTGGAAGTAGGCATCTTGCATGTCGAGGGCGGCATACCAGTCTCCAGGATCCAGGGATGGGATAATGGTCCCCAGGGATACCATACGGAACTTCAACTTTACCATGTATCTGTTGAGTTCCCACAGATCGAGGATTGGTCTGAGACCTCCCTTCGCCTTGGGGATCAGGAAGTAACGGGAACCCCTTGCCCTGTTCGTGCTCCAGTACCTCCTCTATGGCTCCTTTGGCGAGGAGCACTTGCACCTCCTGTAGGAGGAGTTGCTCGTGAGCGGGGTCCCTGAAGAGGGACGAGGGAGGAGGGTGGAAGGGGGGGGTGAAATAAATTGCAGATGGTATCCAAGTTCCAACGTGCGTAGGACCCAACAATCTGATGTTAGCCGGGACCACGCAGAGAGGAAAAAGGAAAGCTGGTTGGAAAAGGGCGGGGATGGATCCTTTGAAGAAACTGGTACAACGCCCTTGGGCGCACCTTCAAAAAGGAAGGTTTTGGCCCGGAGGGAGGCTTGGAGGAGCTTTGGTTCTGGCCCTCTTGGTTGCCTGATTGTCTCCGGCGGCCGTTTCTGCCTCGCCGTCTGGCAAAGTCTTGTCTCTGCTGGGGTTGAGGGTAAGGGCAGTGCTGTTGGGGTCAGAAGGGCCTGCGCTGAGTTACAGGCATGTGCATCCCTAACAAACGCATAATGACCCTGTTGTCTTTTAGGCTCTGCAGCCTAGGGTCAGTTTTGTCCGACAACAGCCCTTGACCCTCGAATGGAAGGTCCTGAATCATGTGCTGGAGCTCTGGGGTGAGGCCGGAGACCTGCAGCCACGAGATACGGCGCATAGTCACGCCAGAGGCCAGAGTCCTGGCGGCTGAGTCCACGGTGTCCAGGGAAGCCTGGAGGGAAGTTCTCGTGACCTTTTTCCCCTCGTCGAGGATTGCCGAGAACTCCTGCCGTGCGTCCTGCGAAACCAGCTCCTTAAATTTGTCCGCCGCTGCCCAGGTGTTGTAGCTATAGCAGCTAAGGAGGGCTTGCTGGTTGGACACCCGGAGCTGGGGAGCTCCCGCAGAGTAAACTTTATGCCCAAGCAAGTCCATGCACCTCGCGTCCTTCGATTTAGGGGCTGGGGCCTGCTGGCCATGGCGCTCCCTCTCGTTAACCAACTGGACGACGAGGGAGCAAGGAGGAGGATGTACATATAGATATTCATAGCCCTTTGAGGGCACCACGTACTTGCGCTCTACTCCTCGTGCAGCGGGCAGAACAGAGGCCGGAGACTGCCATATTGTAGTGGCATTGGCCTGTATGGTTTTGATAAATGGGAGAGCCACTCTAGTGGGGGCATCGGATGACAATATGTCCACCACTGGATCTTGGACCTCTGGGACTTCCTCGGCTTGTAAGTTCATGTTCTGTGCAACACGCCTGAGGAGGTCCTGGTGGGCCCTGAGGTCAATTGGAGGAGGGCTACCGCCTCATCAGGGGAGGACGAAGATGAGAGACCTGGAACGAGCGGGTCTGAAGAGGGCTCCACCTGAAGCATCATGTCCATCTCCCTGGGGAGCTCGGAGTCCTGTGGCTGAGTCACCCCCTCCTCCATAGCAGGAGGGGGAGGGTGGGTAATCGTGGCCTCCGGTGCCCTGTGTTCCGAGGCTGTCGAACGCGGTGGACCTGGGGGAGGGCCTTGGGCTTGATGGTACACCCAGGGCGTCCAGAATCCCCACTGCTGCAGACCATGATCCTGAGGCTGGGGCTCGCTGAACAAGGCAGCAGGCACGTCAGTGTCTGAGGCATATACACTGTCCGCCTGAGAGGACAGGGACGGCTGTCGGGATGGCCATGGAGGAGCTGAGCGAGGCTAGTATGAGTCCCTCGCTCGTGTCGTTGGAGACCTCCTTGGTGCCGGGGATCAGTACTGGGAATCGTATCGGTGCCAAGACCGAGACAGGGACCTGCAACCAGCGCGGTGCCAGGAGGTCAACCTGGATCTCGATCGTCTACGATGGGACCAGCTGCGAGAGTCTTGGTGCTGGGAGCGGTGCCTGGAGCCGGAGCGGTATCGAGAGTACCGACCGGGACGAGAGGTGGATCTGCGCCGTGAGTACGACCGGTGCCGCCTGGGTGAGCGGTGCCGGGACTGCGAGCAGCGTCGAGATTGGGACCGACCGCGAGACCTGGAGCGATGCCGAGACCTGGATCAGGATCGGTGCCGGCTCGTCGACTCCAGCGAAGGAGGCCTCATAGCAGCAGGCTTGCCTCTGGAATGGAGAACCCCCACCGGCGGTGCCGGGGGTTGAGGCAGGGCCGATTCAGTCATCGCAATAAGGTCCCTGGCCGAGGAGAATGTCTCCGGCGTGGAGGAGACCGTCAGCTTGACCACGGGTCTCACCGGGGAGCTCTCCTGGACCAGACTTGAAGGCCCTTTCAGGACTGGAGTCGACGGTACCACAGTCGTCGGTGCAGCGGCAGGGGTAGGTGCCGGGCGATCCAGGCGAGTCTGCACCGAAGGTGTGGAGGAAGTTGAAGGCCTTCGGTCAGGTCCCTGCACCGGAGAAGGCCGGTGCCGAGGTGTCTTGCCAGGGCCGGCGAGGTCAGGTGCCAGAGAAGCGCTGTCAGCGCTCGGTGCCAAGGACGGAGGGTTAAGGGCTGCCTCCATAAGGAGAGTCTTTGACCGAAAGTCCCTCTCCTTTTTAGTCTGCGGCTTAAAGGCCTTGCAAATGCGGCACTTGTTGGAGATATGCGATTCCCCGAGGCACTTTAAGCAAGAGTCGTGGAGATCGCTTGAGGGCATCGGCTTTTTACAGGCCGAGGACGCTTTAAACCCTGGTGAACCGGGCATGGGCCCGGGCACCAGGTGTGGGGGAGGGCTAGAGCCCAAACCCCGCTAAACTATGTACAACAACTAACTAACAACTACAAACTATAAAACTAAGTCAACTATTCACAACAAGAGATCAGACGAACGGAGAGAAGCTAGGGAAGTGGAGGACAGCTAAGCCGCGCTCCACTGTTCCAACGACCGACACGGGCGGTAAGAAGGAACTGAGGAGCGGACCGGTCGGCAGGAGTATATATCCAGCGCCATGGCAGCGCCACTCCAGGGGGTGACCTGCCGACCCACCGGAGTTGCTAGGGTAAAAATCTTCCAACGAGCGTGCACGTGCAGCACGCACACCTAACTGGAATGGATATGAGCAATCACTCGAAGAAGAAGGTTAATTCCTCTCTGTTTTAGGATCCAAGGAGTTTGGATCAGTGTACCTCTCAGGGAAAGTCTGGGAAGGGGAGAGAAGGGGGGAAAAGGTTAGTTCCTCTCTGTTTTAGGATCCAAGGAGTTTGGATCAGTGTCTCTCTCAGGGAAAGTCTGGGAAGGGGAGAGAAGGGGGAAAAAGGTTAGTTCCTCTCTGTTTTAGGATCCAAGGAGTTTGGATCAGTGTATATCTCAGGGTTCCCCAGGGAAAGTTTTTTGGGGACAGAAAGTGTACCAAACACTATATTTTGGTTGGTGGTAGCATTATCAGATCTAAGCTAGGAATTAAGTTTAGATGGGTACATGCAGGTCCCCACTTTCTGGGCACTAAAGTTCAAAGTGGGAAAGAGACCTTGACAGTTACATTATAACAGGAATAGATAAGTGAAAACAATACAAGTAACATTCCATTAGTTTTCCTGAAGTTCCAACAGTTGAATACACTCTTACATTAACTCACACTTCGATCTAGGGTTATTTAATTACAGGACATGTATAATGTAAATGTACTGTAGGGTGACCAGATGTTCCGATTTTATAGGGACAATCCCGATTTTTGGGTCTTTTTTTACATAGGCTCCTATTACCTCCCACCCCCGTCCTGATTTTTCATATTTGCTTTCTGGTCACTCTAAAGTAATGTAGGATATAGATAGCAAAATCAATGCAATTAACATTTACTTTGATCTCTATTAATACACAAGTGAATTGGCCTGAATATATGCTATAACATTTAACTCAAGAGAATTGCCCTGTGAATCTGGCCTGAGCTGATTGTCAGTGTCACAGTTGCCTCCGCCTGTTCAGCATCTAGGCCCATTCAGCTTCATCCCAGTGACCCTCCTTAGCAACACTAGGAGAGATGCTGGGACCTGTATGAGGTGGGGAAAGGGTTGCTGTTTTTCTCTGCTGTGATTCTAAAAGAGAAATGAACAAAAAATTACTTCTGCATGTGTGAGCCCCAGACCACACTGGTCCTGGAACTGACAAACCAAGGCCCTTGTCACCAGAGAGTAATTAGTTTTTTCCCCAGAACTCATAAACAGTCCCATAAGCTTCATCATAATTTGCTTTGTGGATGGGAGATATACACAAATGCAAGAAAAAGGGAAGCAGATGCTAGTGCAAGACCTCTACCTTCTGGAAAATGGTCAGAGCTCACCAATCTTTTCACCTTTCCACTATTTGCTATCCCTTCTCCAGGGTCTGTTCCCAATTCTAGCTCCTCGTTCTTCCCTCTCACAAATTCCAGCCCTAATACCTTAAGCTTCCCCTCTTCCACCAGGCTCTTCAGGTATAATGAACAAGAAAAGGTTGGCTTGCCATTTCCACCCAGCCAAATCACTTTGCTTTACGAAGATTGACTCAGGCTCCTGAGAATCCAGGCAGCTGATTGGCTGCTTGCTCCTGAACCAAGGGGGGCTATAGAATGGTTGTTCCAGAGAATCGAGGACCAGGTGGCAATGACCTTTGTTCCTGAATCATGTTTTCCAGAGCTGGAGAAATGCAGAGGTGACTGGCAGTGCTCAAGGAGCAGCAGCAAGGGGTCATGGAGGTCCTGTGACCAGAAGGGTCCACCAGCCACACATACAAAAAGAGACAAAAGGTATTAAGAGGCCACAAGGTCTAAGGCCTGACCAAGGGTGTGTTGTGGCTGTGGGGCACATTAAAAGGCTTTGTGCCTTTATGATCTAGGACTAAGTCTTGTTCTGTTGTACAGAGCACCGAAGAAACTGGGAACTCTCTGGGAGGTACTCTGTCTGTTATACAAGCCCATGGGAATCTAATGTCTTTGTTGTAGGAAGGAAGGGCATGTTAAAAGGCATTGCTCCACTAAGTATTCGGACTTGGGGAAAATGGACTGTGTATCCCTGGGAAAATTTGAGTCTATGGGAATAGGTGACCATGGATTAGCCAAAAAAATCTTCCCTAGGATGTAGACAGCAAAGTGGGAGATAGGCAGCTGGGTCCAAACTTCCTTTTGGGTATGACAAATTGGAGGCCAACCTTGAATAATTTTCATAATTTGTTAATAGAATCATGTCAGGTCCAGAAGCCTGAACTGGGACATTTGAAGGAAAACCAAAAGAGATGCTCAGACCTCATGGCAGTTAAACGAGGGGAAGACTTCTGGAATCAATGCTGCAGAAAACTCAGGAGCTAATGCAGGGAGAGGTACACCAGTAGCATGGCAATCTGAGCAAATGTCAAACAGAATGATGGATGAAATCAGAGAAAAAATAAAAAGGACAAACTATTAGATACAAATCCCTACAAGGACCCCCTACACGCCCCCACACTGAACATACACAATGGTTTATAGTGAATAATTCTAAAAAAAAACCCCTGCAAATACCAGGACAAACTGCAATCACAAGATGTCTCTGCAGAAAAAAGCTGCCTTTCTTCATTCAGTCTGACTTCTTCATGGTTGTCAGAAAATCTAATTGCAAGGTTGCATTTAACCTAATATTCTTTGCAGGGCCGGCTTTAGGCCTATTCCACCAATTCCCCCAATCGGGCCCTGCGCCTAAGAGGGCCCCACGCCCAGTGAGAATCCCTTCCCTGGCTAGAGGCACCTTTTTAATTTTTATTCACCTGGCAGTGCTTTGGGTCTTCAGCGGCACTTCAGCGGCGGGTCCTTCACTCTCTCCGGGTCTTTGACGGTACTTCCATGAGTGGCAAGTTATATACCCACGTGGTGCCTGGGCACCAGCAGTATTCAGAGCCCAGGGGCCCAGCTCCACCAATGTTTGGGGCTGGGTCTCCCCCCCTAGCCCCACCTGCTGCCCCCCCCACGCCTCCCCCGAGTGTCCCCAGGCCCCCCTGCTGGCCCCATGCACATCCCCGGGCCCTGAAGGGAGCAGAGCGTCCCTGCCTCTTCCACGCAGCTCCATGCTGCCTCCCTGCAGCAATTGCTGCCGCAGGGTCCTAGTGCCCTCCATATCGACTGCCAGGGCAGACTGACTGAGCCTGCCCTTCCTCGTCAGACCCTTCCCTCTTCCAGCGGGACCCTCCACCAGCACAGCCCCCCACCCCCAGTCACCGATCCTGCCCCATGCTGGGCAAGGAGGCAGTCCCATCCCCCACCCCCAGTGAGGCTACAGTCCGGGGCAACAGCAGTGGAGGAGGTGCACGCAGCACCCCCCGGCACCCATAGAGGAGGCAAAGGAGATTCGTGGACCTGAGATAGGCCCTAGGAGCATACGCAGGGACACTGGTGGGGTTGAGTGTGCTGCTAGGGGGGTGAGTAGGGGAGTCAGGAAAGGGGGGCTCCTCCCCCAGAGCTTGCTACTGCTGGCAGGGAAAGGGCTGGAGTGAGTCCTCCTCTCTAGCCCCTATCCTAGAGCAGCCTGCCTGCACCCCAAACTCATCCCTACCCCTGCCCCACCCCAGAGCCCCCAGCCAGAGCTTTCACTCCCCCCCGCACCCTAGCCCTCTGCTCTAGCCAGGGCTGGCTCCAGACACCAGCCTACCAAGCACATGCTTGGGGCAGCACCTTGGAACGGGATGGCACTCGAGTTTGTTTTGGTTTTTTTTTGGTTGGACTGGGTATCACTGGGGGAGGGCGGGCTTGGGAGGCAGGGCACCATGCTGGGGGAGCGGGGACTTGGGCGGTGCGGCCACTTGGCAGGGGCGGGCTTCAGTGGCATGGTGCTCGGGGGGGCGGGGACTTGGGCGGTGTGACGTGAACGCTCGGGGGGGACTTGGGCAGCGCAGTGCGACACTCGAGGGGGGTGGGGACTTGGGCAGCGCGACGCGACGCTCGGGGAGGCAGGGGACTTGGGCGACACGACGCGATGCTTGGAGGGTGGGGGACTTGGGCGGTGTGATGCTCAGGGGCAGGGACTAGGGTGATGCTCGGGAGGCGGAGTGGGTGCTCTTCGTTTTCGCTTGGGGCGGCAAAAATGTTAGAGCCGGCCCTGGCCCTAGCCCTGAGCCCCTCCAGCTCCTCAAACGACTTATCCCCAGTCTCAGCCAGAGCCCTCATCCCCCTGCATTCCAACCCTCTGCCTTAGCTCTGAGCCCCCTCCAGCACCCCAAACCCCTCATCTCCAGCCCCAGACAGAGCCCTCATCCTCCCGCATCCTAACTCTCTGCCCCAGCCCTGAGTCCTCTCTAAAACCCCAAATCCCTCATCCCCGTCCCAGACAGAGCCCCTCACCCCCCCACACTCCTACTCTCGCCCTGAGCCCCTCCCACACCCAAACCCCTCATCTCCAGCCCCAGCCAGAGCCTTCATCCCTCTGCACCCTGTCTGCCCCAACCCTGAGCCCCCTCCTGCATGATGAACTCCTCATCCTGAGCCCCACCCCACAGCTCTCACCCCACACCCCCAATCCTCTGCATAGCCTTGAGCCCCCGCCCACAGCCCAAACCTCTCATCCTCCCGCACCCTGTCTGCCCCAACTCTGAGCCCCCTCCTGCATCATGAACCCCTCATCCCCAGCTCCACCCACAGCCCTCACCCCACCCCCTCTGCCATAGCCCTGAGCCCCCTCCCACCCCAAACGAGCCCCACTCCTGCAACCCCCTCCCTCCACACCACCTCCCCATCCCCAAACTCCCTCCCAGCACCTGCACCCTGCACCCCAGACCTCCTCCCAGAGCCTTGGCCAGGTGGAGGGCGGAGTTTTTGAGGGGGCAGAGTTTGCGTGGGAGTGGGTTCTGGGCACCACTAAAATTTCTACAAACCTGCCACCTATGGGTACTTCAGTGGCGGGTCCTTCGCTCACTCTGTCTTCGGTGACACTTTGGCAGTGAGTCCTTCAGAGCCGCTGAAGACTGGAGTGAGTGAAGGACCCACGGCCAAAATGCCGTCAAAGACTCAGAGCACCGCCCGGTGAATACAAACCCCAAGTGTTTTTTTACATATGTTTTTTTTTTTTTCAGTCATCCCTGCCAGGGCCCCGTCGAAACTGTTTGAACTGGGCCCTGCACTTCCTAAAGCCCGGCCCTGATTCTTGCCTGCAGCAATGAGGCAGAGATGACATTTTGACCCATAGGCTATGAGCAAGGCACACATGTTTTGCAGACCACTTTTGTCCATCTCCCCTCTCTTTACTATTAGCACAACAATATTGAGGCCTCCCAGTAATGGGGGAAAATTGCAGACTGTGGACAAGTAAATGCACATACAGATTTTACTTAACAGGAAGGTTGTCAGGATCAATTCATGAAAATGCAATTTGTAGTAGTAAGATGTTAACACGAAATATTGGGTTAGGAGTTCAATGGTAAAACTGAATCAAAGGCCTCACATTTTCACTGAGGCCAAACTAATCTCTAACTGAACTTGGAGGGCAGCAGGGAAAATTTGTCTCTGTCTCTACAAAAACTATGCTCACACCAACATGAGACCTTCTGTTATCTACTTTCTGGTCCATTTGAAAAGATTATTTAATGTTGTAAAAGAAAACTATGCCAATCTTCTCTCCCCAGGAGACAGAAGAGAAAAGAGGCCACTCACATATTCATTCTGCTCTTCTCAGATGATGAATTTGGCATTTTAAAGGAATTGATTCCTTTTAGCAAGGAAGGCCAAATAATTATAATTTGATGCAAGTTAGAATGTTTATAAGCCACAGTGAAAAATACCTGTTGCATACATTTTCCAAGCAGGGGTGGCTCTAGGCACCAGCAAAGCAAGCAGCTTCTTGGGGCAGCCCATCTGCAGGGGTGGCAGCTGGCAGGGATCCAGCCTTGGATCTGAGAACTAATAGGGGGCCCTGGGAGCTGTAGTGTCACTGGTGGAGAGGAACGGGGGTGCCCAGAGGTGGTGCAGCACAGGGTGTGTGTAGGGGTGAGCCCACGGCTGGGGTGCCAGGGGGTGTGGGTGAGGGGGGGAAAGCCCAGGGCTGGGCGGCTGGTGGGTGTGGGACGGGGGAGGCCCAGAGCTGGAGCCACAGGGGGTGCAGGTGGGGTGCAGGGAGAGACCAGGGCTGGGGCAGCAAGGGGCTGCAAATTAGGGGGAGCCCAGGCTGGGGTGGGGGCAGCCAAATTTTATTTTGCTTGGGGCAGCAAAAAACCTAGAGCCAGCCCTGTTTCCAAGTAGGGACCATACATGTTAAAAGAAAGTTTGGAACTCCAGAAACCTGGATGTGCCAGTAAAAAGATAAGCTGCATGACCAGCCAAAAGATAAATACCCAGTGCCCAGCTGGTGAGAAGAGACTAGGCAATATTTGTTACTTCGGACAAGCCAGATCTTACATCTAATAAAACCACACAAATGGCAGGTTTTTGCAACCTGAAGTCTAGCAGAACATCTGCCAATAGGCTAGCATAAGGAAACCTCCATGTAAGGTTTCCCCCAAAAGAAAAAGTTAAAGGGACTTCCTCTGTTTGATATCTCTTATCTATACTTACTGAACCAGAACCTCCAGCAAGGGTCATTTGCTATAAATTGTTTACCTCAAAATTTGTCACAATAGCTTCATTTTGATATCTGCATTATACAGCTGTGATGGGATGTAAGCCCCCACACTGGCATTGAAGAGGTTGAGGGGAGCTGGAGAGCTCCATTAGTGCATCCAGTATCAAGGTGGTAGCCGTGTTAGTCTGGATCTGTAAAAGCAGCAAAGAATCCTGTGGCACTTTGTAGACTAACAGATATTTTGGAGCATGAGCTTTCGTGTGTAAATACCACTTTGTCCAACAAAGTGGGTATCAATTTGGGATGAGACCAGCTGGGAGGAGTGGGTGGCCACTATAAGGGTAGGGCTTCAGGACAGAAGAGGAGGTAGAGGCCCAGGGGATCATTCTCTAAGAGAAAGCTATGCAAAAGGGTCAGGAAAGCTGGGATGTAAGAGATGAGAAGATCCCTAGATACAGGGGTCCTGAGAGAAGCCTAGGAGAAATGCTTTGGAAAAAAGCTGGGCTGGAAAGGGAATGGGACATCCCTGTGGGCAGCATGTCCTGAGAGAAGTGACAGAACTGGGTGAAGGGTTTTAAAAAGGGAGTTTAAAGCCCTACCAAAGGGGGCACGACTGAGAAAAGTTTGGCTTTAGAGGAAGGTCCGTACTAAAAGGTGTTAAACCTTAAGAGAAGGGTCAGGATCAAGATGAAGACTGTGGAGAGAAAAAAGTGACTGGAAAAACCAAACACCCAATCCCTGAAAGACAGGCCAGTGATATGTTGGTAAGTACTGTAGATTAAAAACTTTTAAAATGTTATAATCCCTTGAAAGGGGCAGAACTTGGGATGAGACTGAAAAAACATTATTATCCCAAAAGGAGTGAACATACAACATGACCTGGCCAGAGGGCTGAGTCATGAGAGGAAGCAGATAACTGCAGGGCTGGCATGAGGGCTCCAGAGAGAGGATGAGACTTTGTTATCACAGAATATCAGGGTTGGAAGGGACCTCAGGAGGTCATCTAGTCCAACCCCCTGCTCAAAGCAGGGTCAATCCCCAGACAGATTTTTGCCCTAGATCCCTAAATGGCCCTCTTAAGGATTGAGCTCACAACCTTGGGTTTAAGCAGGCCAATGCTCAAACCACTGAGCTATCCTCCTCCCCACTGACCATGGCCCAGCCAGAAGGAGACACTTGTGGGATTCGTGAACTTCCTTCACAAGAACCTCATTTTAAAGTCTTCTCAGTGAATATATGAAACTTAAACAAAATAGCATCAACTCTATAAGCTGTAGTTGAGATATTTCTAGTGGTTTTATGAAAGTTATGTCTAGTGTAGGAATTGTTATTGTTATTTCAGACTTAGAAGTATAAAAATGTGATTAGGAATTAAGTTATCTTATATTTAAGTATTAAAGTATTATTTGATATAAGTTGTGGACGTTTTACTTGTACTTACATAGTAAAAGTATCCAGAACAAAATATAAATTTTTTCATGACTGTTTGGAGTAGAGTGTTGACATTAATAACAAATTTCTGGCAGTCAAAACTTGGGAATAAAATTCCTATATTTGAAACTGAAATAGATAAATACCCTTTGATAGAAATTATGCGAAGAAATGATAAGAATGAATGATCCAACTTCGAATTAAAGAACCCTGTAAGAAAGCTTGCACCAACATGCCACGGAATTTGAAAGGACTAATACAACTATGTAAAACTTTATGAAAAAAATTAACAGAAGAACCCAACTAAAAGACTTTAAACTGACTCTGTTTACAAGCCTGGAATTTAAGAAAGGGCTGGAAGATTTTAATGAGATCACAACACACTCCCCAGGGCACACAAAAATTATTCATTTCTTCCTGACCTGTTAATGAAAAGACAGATTGCTAACACCTAACCAGCAGGTCCCTCTCCAAAAATGTACAACTATCCAATAGGAAAGCGACAACACTTAGACCTGACTATTTTTGGATGGGGACCACTTCCACCCATACATTTTAATGGAAAACAATACCCATAAAAAGATTGGACTTACATCAGCTAGAATGTAGCAGTAACCTGTGTGGCAGAAAAGGTGCCAGTTGCCTACCAAATATCAATGCTCCTGCCACGAAGAAACTATCTTGTGCTCCATCTATATGTGAGCAGAGCTCACATGGACAACGTGAGTCACCTTAGGAGAGCAAGTGTTCAACTGAGAGAGAGAAACACTTTTAAATCAAGTCTTTCACAAACAAAACCCTTTGGAATATTAGGGCCCAGGCCTAAGTTTCTACCAGAAACTAGCCTGAGGATGAAGGTTGCCTCCTGGAAGATGCAGACATCAAGAAAATCCATTGCTCTCAATATTTCCCTCTCAACAAATCCATAGGCAAACACTGGGCTTTGAAGGGACCCCAGAAGTTCCTTTGGGAGAGAACTATATTGCTTTCCCATGTAATTAACCAATTGGATCAAATGCTTGTGTTCCTTGCCTCAAGGCTCTAGAACTTGTGCAATCCCCTTTTGAGAGAGATAGGAATCTGACGTAACGATTTCCATAGCAATATTGACAAACTATTCTCTTCAAATACCTGAAAGGCAGATTTTGAGTAAGGCCAAAGAACAAACAAATTTACTGCTATCAGCATCACAGAAATATAAAATCTATTCCATAATAGCAAACAAGAACTACGTGCCTAAAATTGTGAGAAATTAATTTTGCTGTTACACCTAAATGCTGTTCTAATTGGCATTGTATTTCTGCACAGATACTGTTGTATGATATTTTAAGGCTTAATCAATCACTGTTCAAATCTACTAAGATCTTGGCTACTATTTGGAAGTGCTAACCAAATACTTATAATTCATCTTGTTATGTGCTATATGCTTTAAACTGTGCCTTTCTTGTGTTAGAACATTACTAGACTTCTGCCTTTCATTCATTGTCTTTCAAGCTAACTGCAGGTTTAAACTGATTTAAAGGCCTAGTTTTTTAGCCCTGGTCTACACTACGAGTTTAGGTCAAATTTAGCAGCGTTAGATGGATTTAACCCTGCACTCATCCACATGACGAAGCCATTTTTGTCCACTTAAAGGGCTCTTAAAATCGATTTCTTTACTCCTCCCCAATGAGGGGATTAGCACTGAAATCGACATCGTCGGATTGAATTTGGGGTAGTGTGGACACAATTCAATCATATTGGCCTCCAGGAGCTACCCCAGAGTGCTTCAATGTGACTGCTCTGGACAGCACTTTGAACTCAGATGCACTAGCCAGGTACACGGGAAAAGCCCTGGGAACTTTTGAATTTCATTTCCTGTTTGGCCAGTGTGACAAACTCAGCAGCACAGGTGACCATGCAGTCCCCCCTAAAATGTTTCTATGCTGCCCCTATCATCTCCGGCCCTGAGGTTATCGCAGATTAAAAGGCAAAAAAAATTCAGTCGCAATGACATGTTTTCCGAGCTCATGCAGTCCTCCCGCACTGATAGGGCACAGTGTAATGCATGAAGGCATTCAGTGGCAGAGGCCAGGAAAGAATTGCTGTGTTTGCTTAACGGCAAAAGTATCATGCCTCGCTAGTGATCCTGCCCGAGCCAGGTTGTGTGTCACATGTAATCCATGCTGTGTCAGCCTTGGGCAGCGGCATAACCGCTTTGTGAACAGGAAGTGGTGGTGGTGATCATGTTAACTTAATACCTGCACTGTCCCCAGTTCAAAACTGGGTGGAAACAGGTCACTGTTCCTTTTTCTGACATCCCTCCTGCATTTTTAGTCTTAGAACAGGCTATGCTGTGAAATTTTACTTTGAATTATATTAATTATGAGTTAAATAATATGGAAGTTCTCTTTAAGTTATAGTCCTTACCCTTTCAGCTGCTCTGGAATCTCTCTCATTTGGTGCTTAAAGAGGAGGATAGCCATGTCTGTTGAGGCACCCCGGACTGATGTCACCGATGTCTGCCAGCTGAGTGGGACCCTGGCTGGCAGGAGCTGGTGGCCGGAGCTCCAGACTGGCAGCCCGCTGCCACTCTGGGGCTCTGTCCGCCACATCGCTCAGCCCACTGCCTGCCTGTGATGGCTCCATTTGCCCTGATAGCCTGCCAGGAGATTCCACTGCTGTAGTCTGGAGCCCAACAGCTCTGCCTTACTCTGCCTTACTCTTGGGTAGTTCCAAATCCCTGACAAGGTCATTCAGTTCACCTTGTGTTATGAGGTGTGGTTCAGAGGAGGAGGATGGGAGAAAATGTGGGTCCTGTGACATTGATGGTTCAGGACCAGAAGTTTCATCCTCTTCCTCTTCCTTGTCTGACTCAAGTGAGAATGATTCTGGTGCATCAGGAACCGGCAGTCTTTCTCCGTGGGGTACTAGGGCGTATAGCTGATGGAACGTTTGGATAATGCACAGTCCACTTTTTCTTCTTTGACACACCTTTCCCAACAGGAGGCACCATGCAGAAGTAACAATTGCTGGTATGATTTGTTGGCTCTCTCCAAATCATTGGCACTGCAAAAGGCATAGATTTCCTTTTCCTGTTCAACCACTGACCAAGATTTGTTGCACAAGTGTTGCAGCATATGTGTGGGGCCCACCTCTTGTCCTGATCTCCAATTTTGCAGCCAAAAGAAAGGTGATAGGCTTTCTTAACCATAGTGGTTATACTGCACTTTTGTGATGCAAAAGTCACTTCACCATAAACATAGCAGAAGTTATCTGCACTGTTCACACAAGTACGAGGCATCTCTGCTCACTTTGGCTAAACAGAAATGTGTCCCTTTGCAAAATCAAACACTGACAAATAAGAGAGCATGACACTGTATGATTTCTAGAGCTGATATAGGGCAATTTGTTCAGCAGAGTGATGTAAGCTTCCTTATGATTGCATCATCCATGACTTCTAGGAATAACATGATGCAATTCATATCATGTATGACGCAATACCAGCTTCAGATTGCATCATTCATTGTTTTGCCTAAAAAGCAAGTACTGTCCAAACCCAGTCATAGATTTATTCATAGATCCAGTCAAAGATGTATTGTAGTCGTTTCTGGTTTAAATTGAGATCCCTTCCCTTTATAACTCACTTATCCTCTGCCATTCCCAAGTCAAGGGTTGTATATACTGACCCAAAAGCATATCTTGAAAACTAGAGCCAATCAACAATTTTAAGCATCATTTTCGTTCTCAGTGACCCAGAATTAGTAAAGTTGGACTGCATTTATTTCAGAAGCATTTTGGCTATAGAGCAGTGTTATCAACTCCACAGCAGCGACTTCAGTGGGAGTTGAGAGTATTTGGCATTCTGCAGAGGTGATCAGCTGGTTGCAGGATAGAATCCTTGGTAAGGCTGTTAATCTACACATATAAATATAAATCAGCAATGAATGTAAGCCCTGAAGATAAGTACTGTATTCCTTCATATACAATTCTTCTCTCTCAAAGTAGGTGCAGTTTTAAAACAGTAGCTTTGGCCATATATAATTTGATGTAATCAAACTGGAATGTACAGTGTGCAACTCTCGAACAAGCCTTGTGGCACTCCATCACCAGGCTTTTTGTTAAATTACATATTTGCAGACATAGAATCTGCCTGGCATGAGTGGAAAAATATGACTATATGAACATTTTGTTGATTCTTAAAGTTTCCACTGGGAATGCTTTGTCACACAACACCCTTTCTCTTTGTGGGACACTTTCTCGCATAATTAACAGTTTGTCCTAAAATCCAAAATGTCAGTTTCAATAACAAAGCCCAAATTAAGGACTTTAAAAAATAAAAAGTACAACAAAAACATAAAATTTGTGAGCATTTAGGTTTTCCCAAACCGGATTATTTTCTACCTGCATTTCCACTCATTCTCTTTAAAAGTCATTATGTCTGTTAGAAACTTGCTATGTCATCACATTCTCCACAAATATGAATCTCTCAGTTTAATCATGGAAGACTAATAAGCACATTTCTTGCTTCTTTTACTAAAGGACACTATTTCAGCTAATCTCTAGAATCTGTATATTATATATTGATTATACACGTGTTGTACTTATTCAATTTCATTCTTGTTTTAAATTTAATCCAGTTAATATAACTTTAAGGATTAATAGCTATTAAAACTGCATTTTAAAAAAGGATTTCTTGAAATGGCTACAGTTTAAGTATTATTTTAGTGTGTGTGGTGAAAGAGTAGAGTGTATGTTTATTATACACAGCTAAAACAAAGCTCACAGAAGCCATTGAAAATATTCTTATTTATTCAATGGGCTTTGGATCAGATGTATCATATTTATTTATGTATATTTGTGTGTGTGTTAGCTAGAATGCTATAAACAATTATTTCTAATTCTGTAATACCCAGTGATGCTATTGAAAGCATGAACGGCAGACATGGCTATCTTTCTTCCCTCTCCCTCTCATGTATATGAATAAGGGAGTCTGTAATTTTCCTAGAGAGAATGAGCATTTGTAAGAAATATCACTCACTGTGATTTAGGACATGAGCCAAGCACTAACTTCTGGAGGTCAGGAAGAAACTTCTCCTGTGGGCATTCTATTCCATAACTGTCTATGGGCTCTTGTACCTTCTTTCAAAACCTCAGGTACTAGCTATTTCCCCAGGCCTAGGAAACCATTTTTAACCAGTTTCTTTAAGGTTAGACTTTCATCACAGTGGGTAACCCATTTCTGCTGCCTTGGCTATTCCAAATGTTTATTGGGATGGAGAAGGGGACATGAGACATGGTGGAACTCAACGTATTCAGAATCCAGATGGATGTTCACAAACTGTATTGAGGTTCTTAAATGGCTTCCTTAGCTGCATATATTAAAGATGAATGCAAGCTAATTCCATTAATTCTTATTCTTGGCCATGACAGAATTTGTGTTGGAAGGAGGGGCTGATTCCACTAAAACGTGCAAAATAATATAATATATATTTCAGAATACATTTTTTATTTTTATCTCAAATTTTCCAGGAAAAAAGGAGGTAGTTTGACCTTTTTATTGAAAAAAAATGTTTAACTAGAGGAAATGGTGGGGTATTATCTTTGATTAGATTAATGAATATGTCATTCTTTCACATAGCAAATACTCATGAAGACAAAACTGATATTGTCCTGTACTGAAGGTTTTTACAAAGCTGTTTCTTTGTGAATGTTATTTTGCAGGGGTATGGATGGCTCAAGTGATACGGAGATAGTTAGTGGCATATGGAGCCTCTCGTCTCAATCTTTTTCTTGAAAGAAAGCCCAGGTTAGCAGTGACCAAAAGTTAATCTGAAAGCTAGCTGATTGTTTGTTTATATGAAATGAGTTTGCAGTCTCATTCAGTTCCCAAAGGAAACATGTTGACATCACAAAACTCCTATCACAGATGTCCCCTTGTTTGCAGCTTTGACAGAGAAGACTAAAGGCTAAATTGGAATGGAAAGTGAGTTACCCTTTTGTGACAGATTTTCGTTACCAATCTGCCTCGAGCCACAGTTGATTAGGCTGGGGCCACAGGATCTTTTTTGGGAAGAAGATGACGAGGCACACCAAGTGTCTAAATTTTAAAGCTTTATTGATAAAATAATAAAACAGCAGAGAGTGCTGGGAATGCTCCCACGTCACTCAGGGGAAGAAAGAAAGCGTTAATGCCCCAAGCCCTAACCCACTTTCATACTCACACACGCACAACCCAGAGTGGCCAAGTCTGGGTATAACATCAGAAGAAGAGTGGTGGGGGAGGTGGATGGGAGTGCTGTCCTGGGCCCAGGCTGTCCAAGAATCTGCTGTGCTTTCTGAATTGTTCCAGCTCTTGGAAGGGCTTTAAGTCCTGGCTCCTTGGGCAGGGGAGCACTCCATTCAGGGCCCTCTGGTCCTGGTGCCCTCTGTGCCTGTCCAAACCAGACCTCCATGGTTTCTTCAGCTTTCCCAAAACACCTGTTTTCAGGGCCGTGAGACAGTTCTGTTTGTTCCTGGCTGGCCTTTTCCCGACCCCTGCATTTTGTTCAACAACTCTTAATTTCTTATGGCTGGGTCGGGGTGGGAGGTGGTAGGGCAGGGGGGGACTTTCTCCCTTCTGTCTCAGCAGGTAGAAGCTGGCCTTGGGCTGGAGTTAGCTTCTTATCTTAGGACTGAGCTTGCTAGCTGCAGTGTTGAATTAACCTGTTCTCTGGTTTCTTCTTTCTCTCATCCCCTCGGCCTCTTGTATCTGCAAAGAAAACTTCCACTTCCCACTCACTAGCAACCTAGGCCTCCTAGCGATACTAGCAACAGTGTTAGCAATATACAGTGCTGATCTGCCTTCCCAAGAGTCCTGCACTTAGGACAGAAGAATCCCACATACTGCTACAGGCTGGGGACCGACTGGCTAAGCAACAGTTTTGCAGAAAAGGACCTGGGGATTACAGTGGATGAGAAGCTGGATGAGTCAGCAGCGTGTCCTTGTTGCCAAGAAGACTAACGGCATATTAGGGTGCATTAGTAGAAGCATTGTGAGAAGATTGAGGGAAGTGATTATTCCCCTCTATTCGGCAATGGTGAGGCCTCATCTGGAGTATTGTGTCCAGTTTTGGGTCCCCCACCATAGTAAGGATGTGGACAAATTGGAGGGAGTCCAGCAGAGGGCAACAAAAATGATCAGGGGGCTGGGGCACATGACTTACGAGGAGAGGCTGAGGGAACTGGGCTTGTTTAGTCTGCAGAAGGGAAGAGCGAGGGTGGATTTGATAGCAGCCTTCAACTACCTGAAGGAAGGTTCCAAAGAGGATGGAACTTGGCTGTTCTCAGTGGTGGCAGGTGACAGAACAAGGAGAAATGGTCTCAAGTTGCAGTGGAGGAGGCCTAGGTTGGATATTAGGAAACACTTTCACTAGGAGGGTGGTGAAGCAATGGAATGGGTTACCTAGCGAGGTGGTTGAATCTCAATCCTTAGAGGTTTCTAAGGCCTGGCTTGACAAAGTCCTGACTGGGATGATTTAGTTGGGGATTGGTCCTGCTTTGAGCAGCGGGTTGGACTAGATGATCTCCTGAGGTCTCTTCCAACCCTAATCTTCTATGATAACAGCACAGTGTGGAGAGAGTCTTGCAGCACTGATATCCGTCCTGTAAGTAAATGGCCATTCTAGGGATGTCAATCCAACTCCTTTGACATTGGTTCCAAGGCTTCCCAGGCATGTAAACTGGCAGCTCTTATATGGAGCCGTGAGCATGGATGTGGGGTTGGCACAGTTTGTTAATAACCCCGCCCCCCAAGATTTGGCAAGAGGGAGACCTGGGCACACCCAAATTGCAGCCCCTTTTCTGGCTTCTCCATAACTCATTATATTTGTGACTGTTCTCTCTCTCTCTATATATTTTTTAACATATCCTGTCTGAGCCTCTCCAAAGCCCAGAGCCCTCCCTATCAACCTTCTCCTTGCACTGGCTAACATGGCCATCCATCTATCTGGAGGGAGAAGTTAGGAGGATAGGGGAGCTGTTTTTTTCTGTGACTGTGGGGCCTACTTTCATACCTTCTGGAAGCGGTGCAGATTGTCTGAGGTTCTCTGCTTGGTTGCCTTTTCTGGATGGTTAATTTTATCCTTATAGCTTCACTTCCATTTCTTTTTCTTTTCTTTTTTCCATTTTTTGTCCCCTGTAATAAGGTTTTTAATATAGTTCCCCTCATATTTTGGTAGATGAGGCTCGCTCACTGGGGACTTCACCCACCTTTGGGGTTGTCAAATAGGCCAGCTCTTGTGACAAATACTAAACTCACTACAAGAAAAATTCTATTTTAAACAACCTACTAATTTCAAGTCCCAGCACGTTGCTATGGTCAAGCCACAAATGCCTTTTCTTATGCAAGAAAAACAAAGCCATATTTTAAATGCTCATATTGTAGAAGAAAAGGCACTTTCATCTTGACTGTTTCTCACCCACATGCCATAAAACCACATTCCTTGTATATAACCCTGAATATTGCCCCAAGCCTTTTAAATATCGACAGTAGGGAAGAACACTTGCTAATGAAACCTAGTACAATGCTGCTGCCTATCCACCTCTCTACTATGTCAAACAGAAGAAATTCTGAACAACCAGGTGTTTAAAAGACATGGACTTCAGAAAATCTGTTCTAAAACAATAACTGATATCTAAGAGAGGGATACTAATAACTAACAGGATGAAGGGAGGCCATTTTGTGGGTGATGTGTCTTCCTTACAGTGGTGTTGTGAGACTTCTAGCCAAGGATCACAGTGCACTTTACAGATATTAATGAATTAAGTCTCACAATACCATTTTGAGGAAGACAAGTATTACTAATCCTATTTTATATATAAATAAACAGGCATAGGGAAAGTGAAATAACCGAAGGTCACACAGGAAAGCCTCAATCCTGAACCAATATCTGCTAGCATGAGCACCTGCATGCTAGCTCGAGCACCTGAACGCTCCATATTGACACAATGTGATTAGGGGGCTTTGGAGGCTCTCCAGGGAGTTATACTGAAGGGGTCCAGGAGCATCATCATGAACTGTTTGCATCCAGCCTTGCATTTTCTGAGCATCTTTCCCTCATGTGATTTTCTGACTTGGGAATATTTTGTTCTGTATGGCAGCTCTTTTTTAAATGTACGTTATTGTAATGTTGCCCAAGTCTACATTAAAACCAACAGATTCTGCCAAGGATGAACTCAGGTTTCCAGAGCTGAAAGGTTAGTCTGCTAATCAATGACTTCAGCCCATTTGTCTTCACTGTCTTCCTTATTGAGAAGACACTGCAGTAGAACTCATCGCTAAAATGCAATATCCTCTGGGTAAGAAAGTTTTGGCACTTTTAATGAACTACTGACACAGCCAAGGAACCAATAGCACAAATAAATAAATAAATCACAAAAGTGTGCCCCAAATTAGTAAGAACACATTTAAACAAAACATAACTCTGTGCAAAATGCAGCAGGAAGTTATTGCAATCCATGTACAATATATACCAAAAGAAAAGTACATCAAGGGAACACCTCCTAGTACATGGGAATGAAGAAGGGAGCACAGAGGCAATAAGAGAGCTAGCCATAGGGACAACAGTTATATAGTCCTTAGTCATGAGAAAACTACTATTTCAAAACCTTCATTTTTCCCATGAATTCCCTCACTGCTACTGAATACAGGGGAGAGTAAGGCTCTGCCTTGGCATGTAGAAATAAAAGAATGTTGCATTTCTACTTCAGATTATGACCCGAATTAACAGTGACAGCCTCAGAATACTTCCCCCACTAAGGGAGATAAATGAAGGAAGAATATGAAAGATGGATATAATACAGTATTTGACTACATGAATACAAAGATCAGTCGCCCTTTACTGCATTCTCCCATACATCTTGTGTAGCAAAAGCTATGATTCTCAAACAACTACTTACAGTATAATACAACAGCAGTTTAAATTATTAATTGCAAATCAGTTTTCTGATTATTCTAACCCTTTTCTTTCTCTTTATGACTCATTTGGGAAGTGGCTTTAACCCTGGTTACTGAGAGATGGTGCTAAACAGTTCCTCCTTACCCACATTTGCAGCTACCCTGCGTGCAGCACCCTTGCTGAAACTCCCTGGCAGTGACAAATTATTTGTGTAGCCACTAGGCTTTGCTGGCCTGTGCTTAATTCTCATCAGTAATTTTCAAAGGGACATTCAGTCAGAACAATTCAATGCCAGGAATATGGTGTAATTACTGTATCAGCCAGGCCACGCTGAAGGAGCATGTTTCCAAAACAAACCTGGCTTGTTATTCACCATTAGGGTGTGGATTGGCCCTAAGCCATGCTCCAAGGGGCCAGATTGCTCTTTCTGGAGAATGCCCAAGTCAGAGCTCTTCACTGGAAAGAGATATAGACAAAAGGGGCATCCTTACCCCCCCCCAAAGGGCAGCCTCATTCCCTACTCCCGCACTCATCCCATCTGTATCATGGAGACACCTTGTCTAGAATTGTCTGGGGTTACAAGAGGGTAACTTTACAAGCTTCGCCATTGTTAGTTTGAAGGCAGCTATGATGGGAACGTGATCCTGACAGTGCCACAGAAAAATTCTATTTGATTATTTCCTCCCCCGCAAACCCTCAAAAAACCACAGGACATGAGAGGGATTATTTCTTCTTCAGAAGGTATTTGCGAAACAGTGTTGCATATAAAACTGGCCTATACACCCTGCCCTGGAGGGAGGTACTTATAACCTACAGTAAACTGGCTAAATGGGTTTGTTTAACAATACTAGTGGAAAGAGGCAGGGCTGGCGCTTCTACTTAGGCGACCTAGGCGGTCGCCTAGGGCACCAGGATTTGAGGGGGCAGCATTTTGCCATCCTCGACGGCAATTTGGCAGCAGCGGGTCCTTCTGCGCTCCGGGTCTTTGGCGTCAATTCTGTGACAGGTCCTTCACTCGCTCCGGGACCCGTCGCTGAAGTGCCCCGAAGACCAGGAGCGTGAAAGGACACCCCCCCGCCGCAGAATTGCCGCCAACGACCGGGGGTGCGGAAGGACCCCCGCCTAGGGCGCCAAAAACCCTGGCGCCACTCCTGGAAAGAGGGGGTGGAGGACTAAGTCTTCTCTGACTTCTGTTACATCCCCTTCATAGCAAATATCAAAGGGATCACACTCAAACCTCTGCCTATCACACATCTTCTGCCTTACAGTTTATCTTGATGGAATTCTATGTCCCAGGGCTGCCTGGTGAGGGGGGGGGCAAGTGAGGCAATTTGCCCCAGGCCCCGAGCCCTGCAGGGGCCCCTCCATGAGAATATAGTATTCTATAATATTGCACCTTTTTTTTTTTAAAACAGAAGGGGGCCCTGAAATTGCTTTGCCCCAGGCTCGCTGAATCCTCTGGGTAGCCCTGCTGTGTCCCCTTCAAACTGATGATGGCCTGTTCAGCTTAGTGATTTTTACTAGTAAATCTTTTGCAAATCTCAGTCACTTTGATTCCTAAGGGTCTGATCCTGCACACCAAAGGCAAAAGAGAGTTTTGCTGGAATACTTATGCAGAGTCAGGCAAAAAGTTTTCAGAATGGATTCTTGATTTGTATTTGAGTGCTTTTAGTTCTACAAAAATTAATGCAGCACTTTGCATTTCAGCAACTTGATTATTATTATCTTGTTCAGATAATACTTCAGACTGCATAGAAGAATCAGGTTCAATGGGTCCAGACCTTGAAGGATTTTTTTAAAACAGGAAATAACTTTCATAAAACCGAAGACTGTACAGGTAAAACACTGACTACTCTGTCTGCTTTTTGCAATTAAAACACGCAAGATATGCATTGGCCTTTATTTGTGGTTTATAATCTGTGAACAGAATTTTGTGTCATTCTTAAATCTAAATTAGTTCACAGAACAACATCCTTTTATGGTTTCAGATTTTCAGACATTAATGCGTGATTAAGATGAACTCTAGTTCTTCATGAGAAAAGCTATTTCTCTCATGCAGTAGCTCTACATTGCAGCAACTAAATTCCGCAAGAGTAGCTTGACAACCAGCATCCCCAAATGATAACTCTTTGTAAACATACATAAATGGTTATTCTTTGGATCAACTAGTTTCTTTACAGGAAAGGGGCAAATAGGACTGGGATAATCATGGAACAGTCAAATATGAAAAACTGTCTAAGACAGAGAAATGTAGGGCTCAAATCATTTTCCCAGAGGACCCACAAGGGAAGGGACTTACTATATAGATCCCTCTTGTTCCTCTTTCCTCCTTTCCCCATCTGCAGATGGGCTGGGACAGGACAGGGAGGGAAAGGCCAGGGGGTGATGCACATTTTTCTTCTCCCCAGAAAAACCAATAGACTATGAATTGAGCCTGGATTAATTGTTCTATAGTATCCTAAGTGTTGGGGAAACCCACTTGAGATAGGTTCTGGAAACAGCAGTAGCTGGGAGAGGGAGGTTCGGTTAGATCTATGCTACCAAAGGGTACGCGGGAGTAGAGCCACTACAGAGCCAGCAGGTCCCATAAGTAGGGAAGACACAACTTGGAAGCCAAGTTGGCTCCATGCAAAGAAGCATGACCAATAGTTGCGGGAAGAAGTGTGGAGACCAGGAGACCACAGAACCAATGAAGAAGTGTGTGGGGCAGTCTGGTTTTTGAGGGTTAGTGGATAGTGGAAATGTGACAGTAGGTTCAAAAACATAAGAGAATAAGGACCAGGGACCAAGGCAGGGCTCCTACTGAAGGGAAACAAGGCCCAGAAAACAAGTAGACTTGTCCCTTGTGTTCTAAGGGTTACTATTGTGGGTTTTGTTTGTTTTGCTAACCTTGCACAAGTTAATGCTTTCTGGTAGCTACATAAATGTCAAATGAAAACTGAGGCATTTCTGGAAAGTTAGTGTCAAGTCAAAGTCCAAATGTTTATTTTCCAAGCTGGAGCTATAGATCATTAACAATGTTCTTTCATAATGACTATTTGTATTGTGCCCAGTGACTGATAGAGATTTAATCAGCTTATCTGATGGTTGGTCATGCATTAGTGACATTTGCTCACTGTACCATTACTGATCTGCTGTACTCTCATTTGTTTAGAGAATTGACTTATTGTGCATGTCAGACAATCAAAAAAACAGCACACATACAAATACACTCTGTATTTTTATGAATAAGCCAGTTTCTAACTGGCTACAGTTTTACTTTGTTAATTAATGGCAGGCTATCTAGTATGCTTACTAGCTGCCATGAATTCCATTTGGGAGCCTCATCCCACAGTTCTTGGAGTAAATCCTAACCCCATTTAAGTCAATGGTAAAAGTCCCATTGACTTCAGTGGGCTCAGGATTTCACCCATAATGTAACAAGAGTTCTGTAGCATTAGGAGGGTGGGATCACACTATTGATACTCTCTTTGCTAGTGGTAGATAAAAGGCAATACTAGATTACAGTGACTATAAAGGAGATTCTCTATTGAGCCTTATGCAAACAGACATACCCCGTGTTGATCCCTAACTGAATAATGCCTGTGTTGACAGGTCCACTTTCTTGACACCACGGTGCAAATAAGTGATGGTCACATTAACACCACCTTATATCAAAAACCCACCGACCGCTATGCCTACCTTCATGCCTCCAGCTTCCATCCCGGGCACATCACACGATCCATTGTCTACAGCCAAGCACTGAGGTACAACCGCATCTGCTCTAACCCCTCAGACAGAGACCAACACCTACAAAATCTCCACCAAGCGTTCTCAAAACTACAATACCCGCATGAGGAAATAAGGAAACAGATCAACAGAGCCAGACGTGTACCCAGAAGCCTCCTACTGCAAGACAAACCCAAGAGAGAAACCAACAGGACTCCACTGGCCATCACATACAGCCCCCAGCTAAAACCCCTCCAACGCATCATCAAGGATTTACAACCCATCCTGGACAATGATCCCACACTTTCACAGGCCTTGGGTGGCAGGCCAATCCTTGCCCACAGACAACCAGTAACTGCACACCACACCATAATAACTCTAGCTCAGGAACCAATCCATGCAACAAACCTCGATGCCAACTCTGCCCACATATCTACACCAGCGACACCATCACAGGACCTAACCAGATCAGCCATACCATCAATGCTTGCAGACTATTGCTGGACAGTGACAAGAGATGCTCCATTTAATGAATACAAGAGACAAGCCAAGAAGCGCCGAGTAGACACTGAATAGGACTAAACTATGTACATAATAGTTTTTTGCCTTTTGTTTCATAATAAATTTTATTTATAGAACCCTTTTGCTGATTTTTAAAGTGTTACATAAACAGGACAGGTGAAATATTATCATGTAAAGCCACCATAAACACATGAAAAGACCTAGGTTTACAATTTATGATTAAAACTCTACTATCTACACAATATACATAGACATAAAAACTTAAATATCTTAGAAACAGTAGCCAATCAGTTGTTTTAATTGTCATATTTGAATTCAGCACATCAAAATACATAATAAATAGCACATTTTATCTCTGAAGCAGACGACTTCTCAAAAATTGTAGACCAGTGTAATCGGCGTCAGCCACTGTAGTTTGCTTTAAAAAATCCTTGCTGAGAAGTTCATGCTTTTCAGCGTGTGGTTTATCAGACTTATATTATTGTATCAAAAACTACTTTGAAACATATACAAATTAATTCTGTACTTTTCTTTTTGAACATTTATCATTTTCTTGCAGGTTCTGTATAGGCATACTCATTGACATAATACATGTGAGTTAGCCGTCTATCAGGCAGGAACAACTCCCCTGTCTCCTCACAGGATGCTATAATAAAGATCTGCTGAGGTCCTCACATTAATAATCCCCTTGTGTAATTGTGATGGGGGTGAGATTCCAATCTCAGTTACACCAATTTTACACTGGTGTAACCCTACTGTTTTCAGTAGAGTTACTCCTGATTTAGAGCTGCCTACATGGGAGAAGAATAGAGCCCTGGCCATTTTAGTGAGGGGTCCTATCTGATTAAATTTACCTCCCCTTAGTTCATTTGAATCCAGATCTGCTGATGATCTTGGGGTCACATAGCAAGACTTGTTAGGTGCTTCCAGTTAGAAGAGAGTTTTATGAAATTTGAGAGCGTTGTGTGTATTATATTGGTCCACACTGGTCCTAGACGTTTCTGAAAATTTTACATTATAGGCTTTACAAGGAACGAACACATGCCCGAGGCTTTGGTTTAACTTAGGCAGACTTAAAAAAAAACAAAAACAACCCAGTGACAGTTTGTACTAAAGGCAACCACTCCTTAGATAGAAATTACTTACACAAATCCTTAAAACATTATGCAGAAGCTTGGGAGAAACTGAAAAAGCAAAATAAAACTCCAGAAACCTGTTTTTACTGAAAATGTACAGTTAATGTCCGTTAAAAGCTGTGGTCCAACTGACTTTAGGTTCAGACCAAAAGCCTGTTGTTGGTACGAAGCACAGCATGTTCCAGATTCCCTGGAAGAAATACCTCGCAAGATGTGTAAGCAAACCATCTAAAACCAAAATCCAAAGCTTCTACCCCTATGTGCTGTTCAGACTTGGGCACTATAGGCACATATCTCCACAGCATATTCCTCCCTCGAACCATGCGCTCCTATAGCTCAAACATATTATAGCTCAAATTAGTTCATGAATGAGCCCCCTCTGTCAGTCCCTCCCTCCAGAACTGACAGCTCATTACTCTCTTCTAAATGGGACAGATATTTTCCCTCCCCTTTAGGGGAGCCCAGTAACCCATTCCATCCCTTGCTTGCATTTATACCCTGTCACAGTTTCTACATCAGCGTCCATTCTCATCTTGTCAGAGCTGTCCAAAAAATGAAAGAAATTTTTAGCCTTTTTCTCTGAAGAGATCTAAAATGTTTCTGCTTTGTTTCATATTGCTAGGATTTTGAAAATATTTGAAGTATAAATAAAAAGACCTAGGAACTGGCTTCTGTTCTGAACCAGTGTTCTGATACAGGCTCATTATAGAGAAAGATGAATTGTAAAGTTTGGATCTGGATCCAAACAGGGCGGGTGCAAGGATGTTTCGCGCCTTAGGCAAAACTTCCACCTTGCGCCCCCCTCTCCCTGAGCCCTGTAGCAGTTCTCCACCCCCTCTGCCCTAAGGCAGCTCCCCACCTCTCCGCTGCCTTGAGGTGTCCCCCTCCCCCACAGCAGCTCCCCCTGCCCTGGGGAGCCGTGCAGCAGCTCCCCACCCCAGCTCACCTCTGCTCTGCCTCCTCTCCCAGCACACGGTTGCCGCTCCACTTCTCCCGCCTCCCAGGCTTGCGGCGCTGAACAGCTGATTGGTGCCGCAAGCCTGGGAGGCAGGAGAAGCAGAGCAGGTCGGCATGCTCAGGGGAGGAGGCAGAGCAGAGGTGAACTGGAGCGGGGAGTGGTTCCCCTGCATGCCGCGCCCCCCCCTTACTTGCTGCAGGCGGCCCTCCACGCACTCCCATGCCCCAGCTCCCTCTGCCTAAATGCTGACGACGACCGGGGCAGCCAAAGATTCGGCTGCTGCAGTCACCACCGAAGGACCCGAAATGCCACCCCCCCAAATGCTAGCACCCTAGGTGACTGCCTAGGTCGCCTAATGGGTTGCCCTGGCCCTGGATCCAGATTTCCCCAAGCTTCTTGAAAGTGAAGGAGAGTTTTTGACCTTGAGTTCCAGTTTGAGGTCATCTCTATGCTAAATTCTTCATTAATCATAGTAATGTAGGGCTGGAAGGAACCCCATGAGGTCATGAAGTCCAACTCTGCTGCTCTGAGGCAGGACCAAGTAAATCTAGACCAATCCTGACAGGTGTTTGTCCAACCTGTTCTTAAAAACATCCAGTGCTGGGGATCTCACAATTTTCCTTGTAAGCCTATTCCATTGCTTAACTACCCTTTAGTTAGGTTAGTAGTAGGAAAAAAATTCTAAGGCTATGTCTATATTTGGACGCTGGAGGTATGAATAGCAGTGTACACCCAAGTGCCATGCTGTAATGGTGCCATGTGGCTGCTACCTTCAGTGGCCACAAAGAACAATTGATCCCTCTCCTCTTTATAACAGCCTTTAACATATTCGAAGACAGTTATTATGTCCCCTGCTCAGTTTTCTTTTCTGAAGACTAAACATGCCCAGGTTTTTTTAACTTTTCCTCAAAGGTCAGGTTTTCTAAACCTTTTATCATTTTTGATACTCTCCTCTGGACACTCTCCAATTTAGCCACATCTTTTCCAAAGTGTGGCAACCAGAACTGGACACACTACTCCTGCTGAGGCATCACCTGCGTCGAGCAGAGGGAGATAATTACCTTCATGTCTTGCATATCACATTCCTCTTAATATACCCTAGAATGATACTAGCCTTTTTAGCAACTGCATCACATTGTTGACTCATTCATTTTATGACTCATTGTCCTTTTCAGCAGTACTACCACCATGCCAGTTATTCCCCATTTTGTAGTTGTGGATTTGTTTTTTCCTTCCGAAGTGAAGTCTTTACACTTGTCTTTATTGAATTTCTCTTGTTGATTTTCAGAGCAATTCTCTAATTTGTCTAGATCGTTTTGAATTCTATTCTTTCCTCCAAAGTGCTTGCAACCCCTCCCAGCTTGGAATCTTCTGCAAATTTTGCAAGATTAATCTGCACTTCATTATTCAAGTCATAAATAAAAATACTGACTAATACAGGACCCAGGACTGAAGCTGCAGGACCCCACTAGATACGCCCTCCCACTTTGACAGAGAACCATTGATAACTGCTCCTTAATCACTTATAAGAATACTGTATACCAGCATTTCCACTAAAATAAAGCAGTGAGCTACTCAGGAACAGAACCCAAAGAGAGGCTTTTGGACCACCGCAGGTTTTCAATACATGGAAAGATATTACACTTCCTTGGGATGGCAGCTTGATTTGTTTACATTATTGATATTTAAGTAAATTGGAGCCCAGTATCCATCAGAAATTCATGGAACATAATATGAAAAACGAACATTCAAAACTGCTTTAGTTCTGCAAAGAATCTTATATATCTTAATGAAACATTGACACAGTGAAACCTCGGCCATTTAGTTTAATGACAGTGCCATGAAGTATTGCTGGTGCTCTTGGTGCCATCTAGTGATTTTTGTGGGGAACAGCAGTGATGGATTGTCTGCATAATTTATACAGTCTCTTCTTGAAGCGGTATTCTGTCAAAAAGAGCCCTAATGGGTAAGCTTACCTATCAGTTTGATTAGTTTTCATGGAATATTCCTTTGTAAGGGCCTTGAAGTGCTTTGCTTATGGAGAATATCAGTAATCCTGTACATTATATGGCACCTTTATCTTACTGAACTCTGAAATTCTGGCAAATTTCTGTACTAGCAGCGCTACAGAAATGTTTTCGGAAGCAATGAGAAAAATAGATCAGTTTAAATTACAAGCGGAAGTCAACTAGACAGGTTGATAACTGCCTGACCTGAACTAACAGGAATTGATAAGGACCACAGCCCTCTTTTGCAAAAGTGCTATGGATTTTGTTAACAATCGGACTACCCTTAGTTTAAACATAGGAATCTATAGCATTTATGTAGTGCTTAACTTTGCAAAGAGATGCATAAATATTAATTAATCCAAACACCCCTTAGGAGGTAAGTAACATATTTGGTAGAGGGAGAGGCTGTGACACAAAGTGCGAGGTAACTGCCTAAAGGACCACTTGTGGCAGAGGCAGAACCGAGAACCCAGGTGTTCTGTAATATAGACCTGTAGCCCATGGTACCTCATGCTGAAAGAAGATGCAGCTCATCTGAAAGATGGCATCACTAAACAGCACAGTGGCAACAAGTGGCATGCTGAGCAGTGCAATACTAAGGGAGTAAAACATGGTCTTCTTGTATTGTGCTGTGCACCATCTCTTAGAGCACTGCATTTCCCTCAAAAGTCATCTAGCTCTCTGAAGTACTAGCCGACATTTAGCTCCATGGTGTTTAATGCACAGGTCCATTTCTACTGAAAACCTCACAGCCCATGCTGAGACTGATTGCAGAATGCTCTGTTGAGGTCTATCTTCTTATCATGTATAGGGCCGGCGATTATATTGTTAACTCCCATTTGCAATAGATAGCAATAAAATCTACTGAAAAATAAGATAATTCACCTATCAGTGGGCTTTCGAACAAAAAACATAAGAGTTGAGAGGCCTGCATCTGTTGGTATTGTATTACTTTAATTGTACTGCATAACATACAGCAGTCTTCATTAGATCTGTGCTGGGTATTGAACAAAAACACAGAGCAAGAGACAATTCCAGCTCCAAAGTGCTTACAATCAAAGGTGAAACAAGATGGAGCAGTGAGTGTAACAAACAAATGGAAGGAATGGGAGTGGGAGGACATGCATATAGTGATAGTAAGACATGGCTACATAAAATCTCTCTGGGCAAACCTCAGGTCTGGAATAGAATGATTGGAACATTTTGACTAAAAGACATTTCATCAAAGCTGAAACATTTTGTTGGAAAGGGTTTTTGTGAGCAAAAGCAAATTAGAGAGCCCCCTCAAGCTGGTGATAAGGGCACAGGTTGGGAATGTGTAAGAAGCGGGTTCAAGTCCTTACTCTAACTGAGGTAGAGCGATTTAGTATGAACGTCTCTGCCTTGACTTAGGCTGAGTAGTAACTTCAATGTGTGCATCCCAAGCCCCAGACACAGACACCGTGCCCTATCGCCCTCCTCCCCCAACACACACCCATCCCTAATCAAAAATTTGATCTGAATCCACACATTCTGACACACCATTCGTTTTCACAAAAACATTGAAAAGGTTTCGGTTTTTTGTTCCACATTGGGAACAAAAATGAATTGGTCATTCTCTGTCCTAGTTCTAGTTTGGATCTTTTAAAAAAAACAAATTATAAAATTAAAAAACAAGAAGGAGATTATTAATGATATCAGTAATTCTACTGGCCACCTCATAGTGCAGGCACTGAAGGGACCTACTTCTAAAATGAGCAATATTTGGTTTTAAACATGAGCTATTACTTTTCCACTGCCCTCGTTGAGCGACTATCTTTCAGCTAGCTCTGAGGACCGTGACACCGAGGAGGAGTTTACATCACAAATTTTGCATGAGATTTCTTTGCTGATTACACACGAAAAATGTGCTGGAAGTTTAGAAGACACCACCAATTCCCTCTGAGATCAGTCAGACTGCAGCGATGGGTCAGGGTCACAGCACTAGTGATAGCAAGCTGTGGAATAGCAGGAGATTACCTGATGCTCATGAATCTTCCACTTGCTTCCATCTGCCAGGTCATGTTATGAGGGAAACACAGTTTTGACCTGAATTTATGTTGAACATTAGCAGAAAGTAAACTTGGGAGTTTTTTTGTTTGTTAAAATGTTTGCCAAGCGATGAACACCATGATACCATCAATCACACTATGTTTTTTAGAAAGACATTTTGGCAGAGATAGTTTTTTTTTAAATTTGGAACAACAACTAGTCATATTGCAGATGTGATTTACATCCAGAGCATTTTCTGCATTGTGAGTACTTGAATATTAGATATGCTGGGGCTAGAATATGCTCTAATATTCAGAAACAGATGGAAGTGGCATTTCAGATAGCTTGGCAAACCTCTGCAAGGTTCAGTCAATATAATAGACCTACAGTATTTAATTCTAATTTTCTAGTTAGTAAACAAATGCAAATGCTAAAAGCAAAGGGCTAGGTTTGTGCAGGCTTGGATTCATTGCTGCTGGCCTCCCATAGAATATCAGGATTGGAGGGGACCTCAGGAAGACATCTAGTCCAACTCCCTGCTCAAAGCAGGACCAATCCCCAGACAGATTTTTTGCCCCAAATCCCTAAATGGCCCCCTCAAGGATTGAATTTACAACCCAGGGTTTAGCAGGCCAATGGTCAAACTACTGAGCTACCCCCCCCCACCCCCTTAACACCCATGACTAGAAATGGCTTCTTGTAGCTTTGGCATGCAGCAGACTGCACCTCTTTTCTCTCACAAGTGGTCCTAATCATGCTGAAGTAGGCTTTCATTACCCCCAGGCTGGTTTGCTGAAATACGTTATGGCCTTTGGCTGATCATGAAGGCCATCAGGAAACGGAAATGAGAATTAGTGTCCCACCTCCTGAATGAGATAGCCTTGAGGCAGCACATCATACCAGTACTTTGTCCTCTAGACCGGCTCCATTCCAAATCTCTCTCAGGGTGCTGGTCCTGATCTTTAAAGCCCTCAGAGGGTTACACCAAGCTGTCAGAGAGACTGCGTCCATGCCTCCGTGAAGAAATCGCATGGTAAATGATTTGGGGGGATTCTGATCCTCCTCTCTTCCTCTCAAAGCCAGCAGATAATCAGCAACAAGTGCTACTGCGAGTGAACTTTATCTTCGTGGGTGCAGCAAAGTGTACTCTAGTCTATAGTACATCCCCACCAGGCAGCTGGGAGGAATCTTTGCAGAATTCTTGTAGCATAGGATGCATCATGTAGTGTGTCTGCTGCCTCTCACTGTTACCGTCAGGCTATAATTTGTCTTTGTGAGAAAGTATTTTAACTTTTACATCAGTTGCCTGATGAAATGAAATTTTGGAAAATTTAGCAGTATTAACGTCTGGTAGAATCCAGAAACCTATCAAAAGCAGTTAAACTCTCTATTTGGCTGCAACAGGTTGAAAGTCAATCAAATCAGCAAAAATGAACCAATATCACTTGGTGTTGGAGATTTTCTTGGATGGCTCACAAGAAAACAGCATTAAGAAATCATTCCCTTGGTCAGCAAACTCCTTAAGCTCAGCCGTATGGAGTTTGATCACTTTGAGAAATGATCAGCTTGCAGATTATGCAACACCGTTCTGATTTCTTTCTCTCATAAATTAAATTCTAAACTCATTCTCCAGTAATTTCTGACACACACCATAGACATCGGGAAGGTTTCCAATCTGTGTTTCTGAGCCACAAATATTAGTAAATTAGGATCAAAATACAATCTCTTGTGTCATGGCAAGACTGGGAAGCCTTCTCTTCAAGGACAGCAAAACATTAGGAAGGAAGGAAGTAAATCAGATGAGCTTCTTGGGATCCTTTCTGTATAGCCTATATTCTGGGTCCTTGATTCCTGCAAGCACTCTTGATGTAGACCTCTCATTAATCAAGGGATTCCATATGTGGCGAGGTTCATAGCCATATAGACTTTAACAGAAAGTGCTTACCTTTCTATAGAGACAAGTGGGAGAAGTAATATCTTTTATTGGACCAACTTTTGTTGATGAAAGAGAAGCTCTTGAGCTATACAGACTTCTCTTTCATCAACAGAAAGTTGGTCCAATAAAAGATATTACCTCACCCACCTTGTGTCTCTAATATCCTGGGACCAACATGGCTACAACAACATTGCAAACAACAATGGAAGATACATTTCTATAGGTTATTTGAAGTAGTCTATAGAAATTAATAGAATTACTATTGTAATTTATAGAATTCTACCAATCTCTTCCTGGTGTGGGGTCTGAGGTGGGCTAGACAGAAAAGTGGGAGGCCTGTGCCATTTGGTCAGCAGCTGCCACTCTCCAGCCACCCAGCTCTGAAGCAGTGCCGCCAGCAGCAGTACAGACATAAGGGTGGCAATATTATACCATCCCACCCTTCTATGCTGTCTACTGGCAGTGGTGCTGCTTCAGAGCTTGGTGCCCAGCCAGCAGCAGCTGCTCTCCAGCCACCCGGCTCTGAAGGGCAGTGGCTGTAGCCCCCATTCTCATGAGAACTCCAGTTCTATTCATACCCACCCACACCACAGCACTTCTGAGAAGAAATTTCAGTGCCTCTCACCCCCCATATGCCTCCTTCATCCACCCACTTCCATGATCCGTCCCTCTGTCCCCTAAAAGAACACCGACATCCTAAATACACATCTGCAGCCCACTATATAACTCAGAATCATAGGCCCCCCATAGGCACCCAGACTACAGCCCCTACACACACCTTCCTGTCCATATCCGACCCCTCATGACTCCACACAGCTTCTAAGATTACAACCACATTGCTCACAATCCCTCAGACAGAGCAGACACCTACAAGAATCTCTATCAAGCATTCTTACAACCTACCACTACTCACCTGCTGACGTGAAAAAACAGATTGACAGAGCCAGCAAGGGTACCAGAAGTCACCGGACTATAGCACAGACCCAACAAAGAAAATAACTAGAAAAGCCACTAGCCATCTCCTTCAGCCCTCAACTGAAACCTCTCCAGCGCATCATCAAAGATCTACAACCTATCCTGAAAGATGATCCCTCACTCTCACAGATCTTCGGAGACAGACCAGTCCACGCTTATAGACAGCCCCCCAACCTGAAGCAAATACTCACCAGCAACCGCACACCATACAACATAAACACTAACCCAGGAACCTATCCTTGCAACAAAGCCCAATGCCAATTCTGTCCACATATCTATTCAAGTAACACCATCATAGGACCTAATCAATCAGCCATGCCATCGAGGGCTCGTTCACCTGCACATCTACCAACATGATATATGCCATCATGTGCCAGCAATGCCCCTCTGCCATGTACATTGGCCAAACTGGACAGTCTCTACACAAAAGAATAAATCGACACAAATCTGATATCAGGAATCATAACATTCAAAAAACAATGGGAGAACACTTCAACCTCTCTAACAATTCAGTGACAGACTTGAAGGTGGCAATTTTATAGCAAAAAACCTTCAAAAACAGACCCCAAAGAGAGACTGCTGAACTGAATTAATGTGCAAATTAGATACAATTAACTTAGGTTTGAACAGAGACTGGGAATTGTTGGGCCATTACACTAATTTAATCTATTTCCCCATGTTAAGTACCCTCACACATTCTATGGGTCATCTCGATTATCACTTCAAAAGTTTTTTTTCTTCTGCTGATGACAGCTTATCTCAATTGATTGGCCTCTTACAGTTAGTATGGCTACTGCCACCTTTTCATGTTCTCTGTGTGTATAAATATCTTCTTGCTATATGTTCCGGTCTATGCTTCCAATGAAGTGGGCTGTAGCCCACGAAAGCTTATGCTCAAATAAATTTGTTAGTCTCTAAGGTGCCACAAGTACTCCTGTTCTTTTTACTGATTCTATAGTCTCTGAAGTCCTGGAGCCTGATCCAATGCCCACTGGAGTCAATAGAAAGACTCCCATTGACTTAATGGGTTCTGGGTCAGGCCCTAGTGAGGACCTTGGGATGCAGAGTCTCTTCTGAATGGTTTGATGTGCTGAGACTGTTGCCTATTCAACTGTGGCTGGTTGTGTCTCTGTTCCCCTGAAATTTGTAGTGTGTTACCCTTATCCACAAGGTAGTCTCTAGCAATTATTTTGCGTCACCCAGAAGCCACCATACAAGCTGTGCTCAGCCAGATACAGAAGATACTGTGTAGTTAGATAGATGAGATGAGTGAGACACATAGTTGAGCAGGTTATGCCAGCTCTAGACAATGCAATCAGTTTTTTGAGAAATAAAAGTCACTTGTTATATAGATGTAATCTTGCTCTGCAGCTGGATGCGCTGTGGAGAGAGCACCTGACAGGGACTCACCCAAAGGCCATTAAAATTAGTGACAAGACTCCCCTTGACTATGGGCATTGATATAGACCTGGAGTTCTTTAGCAACTCCTGTTGGCCAACACTCAAGGCAGCAATTTGCTATCCAGGGGCTGTTGCAGGTAGTGGCAAGCAAAAAAAAAAAAAAAAAAAAAAAAAGGGATGCGCCTTACCACCACCAGAAATTAATCTCTTCATAAATACTTGATGGGCAGCAAGCAATGTTTGTGTTTTTATTTTCAAAAGAAAATGTGTCAGGTATTCTACTCCTGGCAAATCTGGTCATTTATCAGAGCAGAGGTGAAGCAGCCCCTGCACTGTACGTCAGCCAAGCCTATGACCTTGGGAATTGATTTAATAACATTTTCATTGGCAAGATTCCTGCTGCAGAGCAATTCATTATATAATTTAATAAAGAGTAATACAAGATACACAATTGAATATCAGAGTATAATTCAATCTAGGGAGTTCCCGCTGATCTATTTAAACAGGGAATTCAGCTTGAGTAGTTTGTGAATGACAGAAAGTGCCTGGTATTAAATTACAGGATAGCGTAAGTATTCAGTCATGCATCCTTTACTGTTACTTACAGCAAGGAAAGGAAATCTGTAGCACAAACAGTATTATAAAATGTGAACCCTGCCACATAGTGTCAAGCCAGTAAATGGCAGTGGAAATACCAGAACAGACAAACCCACTGCAGTTTCATTAAAATGAAAATCAAGGCTAAACAGGATTTCGTTTTAGTCCCTTGATCTGTCCCACTTTGAAGGTTTTTTTGTAATGGATATCTATAACACACACCAAAGAGTTACTGTACATCACAGCTGAAGGAAGGTTTCTTTATCTCAGAGGAGATGGGAGCTGAGACTACGCCTTGGCAGCAGCTGTGTTTTGGTATCTGATGTGGAAGTAGGATTATATTTGATAGAGTAAAGAGAGGATTTACAGTACATCTGACAGAGGAGGAGGTTTACAGGGAAATTATTTGCCAGGGATTACAGAGGACATAATCCTTTAATATATACAGTAAATGTTGATTTTCGAGGAAAGATAAATAAAACATCTATTAACAAATTGCAACGTTTTAGGGTGTGGGTTTGTATATGTAAGTTTCCATAACAGCTTATATGATTTCTATTTAGTCTTTTTTTTTTAAAAGAAACAATGTGCTGTTTCAAAATACTCGTTGCAGGGAGAATGTGGCACAAGTATAAAAATCTCAGTTGCACTTAACAGACATGGAAATAATAGAGACTGTTAAAGCTCTTTATCTAGCATATTAGTGATGTAGACTCCCTGCCAGGAAGTCATAGTTGTAAAATCATTTCCTTCACTTCTGCCAACAAATAAGAGGTTGGTCAGAGAGTTTGAATTCAAAGTTCCACAATAATCGGATGCATGTGCTAGATTTTGTGTGAATTTACTTGACAATATATCATTGATTAGATATTGATATACTTTGTGCCTTCTATTTATTAATTAACAAGTAATACAAATGCTCATAAAAATAGCAAACGACGTTGCCCTCTCCTGCTTCCCAATCATGTTTGGCCTTTAAAGCCTATGTCAGAAGTTAGTGTTGTAAGACTACAAAATGTTATGGACCAAACTGAGTCTTGGAGTAAGAAGTTGCAAATCTCACTGAAATCCTACAGCCTACCTCCAACAAACCATGTTTTTCCCCCATAACCAGCAACTGCCATGGGGCCTTGGTGCATATGATGTAAAAGTCTGCCTACGTAATGGACAGAAGTGCTGGGTGCTCCTTGGATACCACACACATATGGCAAAACTTGCATTCAGCTGTTCCTTTATGCTGATAAATTTGACCCTAACTTACATATATTAAAATCATGGCTGAAACCAAACCAGACATTCAGAGCTGTGGCTGATTTTAACTTACCCTTTTGCAATAAGGCAATTCATAACATGTTGTTCATGGAAGCTTTGCTATTGACTTTAATGGAACCAAGATTTCACCCTATCATTTCTGCTGTAAGAGTAATTATGCACAGTGGAATGCTAAGGAAAAAGTTTGAGATTTAACTCTGGGGTGTATTACAACTCAAAAAATTACCAAACAGAAGAAAGATCTCTACTGGAACTATGAAAGGTGACTCATAAAACTAACACAGGCAAAGATCTTTTAGTCATATGAGGTATATGAGCTATAGCCTGTATTTAGACAATACTGAAATCACATAGTTTACCCAATAAAGCAGTTTTCCCCTTTATTTTTCAGGAGAAAGCACTGCTTATGAAAGGGAGGACTGACACTACTGACTAGATCCTGGCAGGGCATGAGCATGCCCGTGCAAGCTTCCACACAAGCCTGTTCAGTCTGGAACTGCAGTATTCCCCAGGCTACTCCCCTTGTTGGCCAGCATAAGCAGAAATTGTCAATCATGTTACATTTTCTGGAGGGTTCATTTTGTGGGAAAATGTTGCCTGCAGAATTATATGAAGACCTTCTAACGTATTATGGACCTGATCATGTGAGGTGCTGAGTATTTCCTGTGAAGGGCACTGTGCCCTCAATTCCCAGTGAAGTTAATGAAAACTGAGAACATGCAGCCTCCTTCAGGATCTGACCTCTCCAGCTGAACTTTAGCCCTGGTCTACACTACCAGTTTAGGTCAAATTTAGCAGCGTTAGATCAATTTAACCCTGCACCTATCCACATGACGAAGCCATTTTATCGACTTAAAGGGCTCTTAAAATAGATTTCCATACTCCTCCCCGACAAGGAGATTAGTGCTGAACTCGACTCTGCTGGGTCGAATTTGGGGTAGTGTGGACGCAATTTGACAGTATTGGCCTTTGGCAGCTATCCCAGAGTTCTCAATTGTGACCACTCTGGACAGCACTCTCAACTTGGATGCACTGGCTAGGTAGACAGGAAAAGCCCTGCCAATTTTTGAATTGCATTTCCTGTTTGGCCAGCCTAGCGAGGTGATCAGCACAGGTGACAATGGTATCCAGAATCGCAAAAGAGCTCCAGCATGGACCAAACGGGAGGTACTGCACCTGATCACTGTATGGGGAGACAAATCTGTGCTATCCGAACTCCGTTCCAAAAGATTAAATGCTGGAATATTTGAAAAAATCTCCAAGGGCATGAAGAACAGAGATTATAACAGGGACCTGCAGCAGTGTGCGTGAAGCCTACCAAAGAACCAGAAAGGCAAATGGCCGCTCTGGGTCAGAGCCCCAGACATGCCGCTTCTATAATGAGCTGCATGCCATTCTAGGAAGTGTCCCTACAACTACTCCACCCCTATGCTTCCCTCCTCTCCCAGGTTACCTTAGCAGTTATCCCCCTCATTTGTGTGAAGAATTAATAAAGAATGCATGAATTTGAAACAACATGACTTTATTGCCTGTGCAAGTGGAGATCAAAGGGGGGAGAGAAGGGTGATTGGCTTACAGGGAAGTAGAGTGAACCAAGGGGGTGGGTTTTCATCAAGGAGAAACAAACAGAACTTTCACACTGTACCCTGGCCAATCATGAAACTGGTTTTCAAAGTTTCTCTGATGCACAGCACGCACTGCTGTGCTCTTCTAACTGCCCTGGTGTCTGGCTGTGCGTAATCAGCGGCCAGGCAATTTGCCTCAACCTTCCGCCCAGCCACAAACATCTCCCCATTACTCTCACAGATATTGTGGAGCACACAGCAAACAGTAATAACGATGGGAATATTGGTTTCGCTGAGGTCTAACCAGGTCAGTAAACTGCGCCAGCGAACTTTTAAATGTCCAAAGGCACATTCCACCACCATTATGCACTTGCTCAGCCTATAGTTGAACTGCTCTTTACTACTGTCCAGGATTCATGAGCCAAGGGAGCAAGGGGTAGGCTGTGGTAGATGCGACTGCGCAGTGCTGCTGACTGGAAAAGCAGTCTGAGACAGGAGCCTCAAGCTGGCATGGTATTCCAGGCAGGACTGAATCTCCATTAGACGAAACTTAAAGACAAGAATGATCCCATTTTTGTCCAGGTGCCCCCAACCGACCTTACCAAGGCCAGCCAGGAGCACCCATGTCTGCCCAGGCACCCCCGGCCAACTTAACTGAAGTTGGTCAGGAGCACCCATGGGATGACAATGATGGCTAGCAGTCGTATTGTACCGTCTTCCATCCACAAGGCAAAGCAAGGGGATGCTGCTGTGTAGCACTACAGTACCGCGTCTGCCAGCAGCACCCAGGAGACATACGGTGACAGTGAGCTGAGCAGGTTCCATGCTTGTCATGGTATGTCATCTGCACGGATAACCCAGGAAAGTCGAGAAATGATTTTTTGCTGTTGCTTTCACGGAGGGAGGGAGGCAGGGGGGCCTGATGACATGTATCCAGAACCACCCGTGACAATGTTTTTGCCCCATCAGGCATTGGGATCTCAATCCAGAATTCCAGTGGGTGGCAGAGACTGAGGGAACTGTGGGATAGCTACCACAGTGCAATGGTCCGAAAGTCGACACTAGCCTTGGTACTGTGGACGCTTAATGCGCTTAGTGGGAACACAATCGACTGTATCAAATTGATTTCTAAAAAATTGACTTCTATTAAATTGACCTAATTTCATAGTATGGACGTACCCTGAGTCTCTGTGGGTACGTCTACACAGCAACTAAACACTGTGGCTGGCCCAGGTCAGCTGACTCAGCTCACAGGCTCAGGCTGCAGGGCTGTAAAATTGCTATGTAGATGTTCAGGCTCAGGCTGGAGCCTGAGCTCTGGGATCCTGTAAAGGGAGAGAATCCCAGAGCCTGGGCTCCAGCCCAAGCTGAACATCTACATGGCAATTTTTAGCCCTATGGCCTGAGTCAGCTCACCCAGGACAGCCACAGGTCTTTTATTCCAGTATAAACCTACCTTGTCTACATGGCAAAAAAACCCAAATCTTGCATCGGAAGTAGTAAGGTTTTTTACCCATGAAAGCTTATGCCCAAATAAATCTGTTAGTCTTTCAGGTGCCACCAGACTCCTTGTTGTTTTCCTGCAGCAGCGTGTTTCTGACCCTGGGTCTACGGACTCAAGGTCATGTGATGGCACTAAAAATAGATGTGTGGATATTCAAGCTTGGGCTGGAGCTTGGGCTCTGAAACCCACCCTCCTCCCTGCTTGAACATCTCCACAGCAATTTTTAGTGCTGTCGTTCAAGCCGAAATAGGCTCTGGGCTCTGAGACTTGTTGCCACGGGTGATTTTTTTTTATTTTTTTTTTTTGCCATGTAGACATACCCTTATGCTCTCTCTCACTTCCATGGCAGTCAGCAGCAAAACTCCTATCAACTTTAATAAGAGCAGAACAGGATTAATTCATTTTGCCATATTTAGCAGTGTTTAATATTAGTATTGAGTAGTGAACAGTCTTAAGGAAGCTACAGCACATGTGGGATTGGTTGCCAGTGCTACTATTTAAAGTTTTCCATCTGATCAATTTAAATTTTAGCTTTGACATAGATTAATATACTGTGGTAATGTATCACACAAAGTTTTCAGATCAATACATTCACCTTAAAGATGCTTCTATAGATATTTAAAATGTTTAAAGCCACATACTTGAAACTGATCTTAAATTTTTAATGCAAAATTTCATCCGGGAGTGAGTTTTTCCAACCATGGTTAGAAGCAGGGCCGGTGCAACTATTTAGGTGATCTAGGCTGTTGCCTAGGGCACTAGGATTTGGGGGGCAGCATTTTCTTCAGCAGTGACCATGGCAGCTGGATCTTTGGCCGCCCCAGTCACTGCCGGCATTTAGGTGGAGGGAGCTGGGGCAGGGGAGTGCGGGGAGGGCCGCCTGCAGCAAGTGAATGGGGGGCGGCATGCAGGGGAACTCCTCGCCCCAGCTCACCCCTGCCCCGCCTCCTCGCTGAGCATGCCCTGGCTGCTTCACTTCTCTCACCTCCCAGGTTTGCGGCGCCTAAGCTGATTGGCGCCGTAAGCCTGGGAGGCGGGAGAAGTGAAGCAGCAAGGGCGTGCTCGGCAAGGAGGCGGGGCAGGGGTGAGCTGCTTCACTTCTCCCACCCCCCAGGCTTGGCTGTGCCAATAAGCTTAGGCGTCGCAAGCCTGGGAGGCGGGAGAAGTGAAGCAGCCACGGCATGCTCGGGGTGGAGGGCAGGGGTGAACTGGGGTGGGGGGTGCCTCAGGGCGGAGGGTGGGGGGTGGAGAGCTGCTGCAGGTGGGTCACCTCAGGGCTGTGGTGGGGGAGCTGCTGCAAGGGGGGGAGCTCAGGGCAGGAGCAGGGGCACGGGGATGGGGAGGGTGCAAGGTGGAAGTTTCTCCTAGAACGTGAAACATCCTTCCACCAGCCCTGGTTAGAAGTTACAAGAATCTGAGTTTATAGTGGATCCGACTTTAACAATAGAAACATAAGTGACATTGGATGCTACTATGTTTGATACAGCAGTGTGAATATAAATAGAATTGATTTGTAAATAGAAGTTACATATTTGTTTTCCACTAGCAAAAAATATCTCTGTGCTATTGCATTAGATGTAGTAGGGATCTGCACCATGGTGGTAACATGAAAAGTTCATGAAAAGTTTCAGCTTAATATATTACAGTGAAACAATTATTCTTGATGAGCAAGACTCAGAGAACCTTTCTCCATGCTCACTGAGCCACATTTTGCCTTCTGAAGTATGAAGAGTTTCCACTGTAATCAGGGGGAAATATCTTCATGTGTCGAAGGGCAGATTTTTGCCCTTGGCATGTAGCTAGTTGAAAGAATTTTAAAGTAGAAATTCATCTGAATTAATGAACTATTGGAATAGCAAAAAAATCAAGACATCATGACTAACCTTATGATATAATGGGAATCTTGGACTATAATGTTGGTTCCTGATGTAAATGTGTACTATACCCTTTCTCCAGAGAATGAGGCCTGGTCTACACTACAAAGTTAGGTCAGTGTAAGCCCTCTTGTGACAAGCTAGTTGTGCATGTGTCTACTCTTAATTTTGCATCCCATCCATGTAAGTTCTCCACTACACCAACATAGTAGCACTACCTCCCAAGCAGCATTGAGCCATAGTTGATGTGCTGAGGTTAATGCAGCCTGAGTGTAGACACTGTGTTACTTATGTCAACTCCAACAGTCCTCCAGGAGCTGTCCCGCAATGCCCAACGCTCACTGCTATGGTCACAATTGTAATTATGAACTCAACTGCCAAGGAGTCATAGAGACCAGAAGTCCTCCCACCCCTTTAGAGCCCTGCAGATGTTTGAAATGTCTTTTCCTGATTGTCCAGCTTGGCAAGCACAAGCACCACTCTGTCATTGTGCCCAGCTGACCATGCCAGCTACACACTCTAGATGCACTCCGGCCTGTACTAGAAAAGAGATATTGGAACTCTTGGGCCTGAGGGGAGAAGAGGCAGGACAAGCACAGCTATGGACCAGTCATAGTAATGTGGACATCTATGAGCAGATCATTTAGGGGATGCATGAGAAGTGGTACAACAGGGGTCAGCAGCAGTGCCAAGTGAAAGCCAAGGTACTGCTGCAGGCATACCGGAAAGCCAGGGAGACCAACAGTCAATCCGGCGCTGAGCTGTAGACCTGCTGCTTTTACAAAGAGCTGCATGCCATACTTGGAGGAGACCTCACCACCACCCCGCAGACCCTCATGGATATCTCCAAGAAGCCTAAGTCGTAGGTGTGACCCACAATGCTTTATGGGAATATGCTTATGAATGTACATATGACATAACTGGAATATGTTTTATGCTACATATGCCATGTAACATATCCATGTAAAGGTTATGATCTACTGAATATATTCATCTGATTTGTATGCATGTGTCATTGTATTTGAAGTTATGAATATTGGCTGTATACTTGTTTGATTTTAAGTAGGTTTTAGTAAGGCATTTGGTCAGCTTATTTAGAGAGGAATGTGCAAGTTAAGTGCCCAATCAAGAAACACTTAACGGACAATGAATCTTGAAAGGTTCCAATCCACATAAGAAGTCTACCTGAGGACATTCAAGATAGCATGTGAACAATGGCTGCTACTTGTAAATTCTGAGTCATGCATGGACATGTGACTTGCCTATGTGACTCCAAATCTCCATTTTGTAGCTAGATTCTACTCAAGGGGAGGGAGGGGTGTCCACCGACAAGAGAGTCTATTTAAACCCCGGGGAGACCTGTCCATTTTGATCTTCAGCTGACTCAAGAGATAGCCTCTCCACCCCCAAAGGATACCTGAAAGAAAGTGGAACAAAAGACAGTAAACTGTAACAGTAATAGTAATCTGTAAAAGGAAGCTTACTGGAACACCTCTGAGGGTGAGGTTTTATCTATATTCAGTTTTCTTACTATATTAGGCATAGACTTGCATGTTTTATTTTATTTTGCTTGGTAATTCACTTTGTTCTGTCTGTTACTACTTGGAACCACTTAAATCCTACTTTCTGTATTTAATAAAATCACCTTTTACTTATTAATTAACCCAGAATATGTATTAATACCTGGGGAGTGAGGGTCAAACAGCTGTGTATATCTCTCTCTCAGTGTTATAGAGGGTGAACAATTTGAGTTTACCCTGTATAAGCTTTATACAGGGTAAAACAGATTTATTTGGGGTTTGGGCCCCATTGGGAGCTGGGCATCTGAATGTTAAAGACAGGAACACTTCTTAAGCTGCTTTCCATTAAGCTTGCAGTTTGTGGGACGTGGTTCAGACCTGGGTCTGGTTTTTTGGCTGGCAAGCGTGTCTGGCACGGCCAGGCAGGATTCTGGAATCCCAAGCTAGCAGAGAAGGCAGGGGCAGAAGTACTCTTGGCAGAGCTGTTGGCAGCCCCAAGGGGGTTTCTGTGATCCAATCTGTCACAATAGGCCCCTGGTGTGAACAGTGAGGATGAGGAGGAGGTGGACAAGAAAGAGCAGGAGGATGGAAGACATTTGACCAGGGGGTCCAGATATGCTGTGAGCTAGAACGTTTGAGACTCCACCACAGCCTAGTCAGTGCTGGTAGTTAAGCATGGACAGGCCAAGTGCAGGGGAAGCAACCTCAGTTAAGTATGTACATTTATTTCCCCTTACAGGGATGGCACCCCCAAATTAGCAGGACACCACTATTGACTTTTCATTAATTTCTTCTTAATAGAAGAGGTAGCAGTACAACAAAGAGAGGTAGAGTTGTTATCTGCTTTTCATTCCCCTGCAGATTTAGCTGTGGGTGGTGGTGATGTGGAGCAGTTTGTTTATGTGCACAGGGATGTCCCTTGAATCCTCTTGAGAGAATGCAATGAAACTTTCATGGTGGGGCTCTGCAATCCTCTCCCAAAGGTTTTTAGGAATGGCAGCCTTATTTCTTCCTTTGTGGTAGGACTGTTTCCCATGCCAGTCAGTGATACCTTTGGCCAGCACCATTGCAGCAAACAGGCTAGCAGCATACAGGACTGGGAGCTTTAGGACAACAGCAGCAGCTGTGCTCTTTCTGCCTTTGTTACCCTCAGGCATGAGATATCAACTAAAATCACCACTGCCTGTGGGAAATGGTTCCAGTTTTCAGTACCATGGCCCTATACTCATAGTTTCTCATGCAACTGAACAATTCCCTCCTCATTTCCCTTTCCTATTGCAGGCCAAAGTCAGCATGGCTGGTGCTTTGCGTGGTGCCATACAGAAGCACTCCCATGCAGAACTGTTAACAAGCAGGTCTTGTTTGAAACTTAAGGGGAGCCAGGAAGGGAGTCCTGAATCTTAACTTTCACTTTCCGTTGTGACTACACTGACAATGGTATCTCTGGATGTTTTGTCTGTAGCTGTGGCCATTGCAGTCTTGAGGGTTTCCCCCCTCCACAGAGTGCCTGAGCCAGATAAGGAGGAGAAAGAAGAGGGTTTGGGATGACATTTTCAGTGAGATTATGCAAGCCAGATGTCGTGGTGAGGAAATATTGCCGACTGTATGGAGAAAGACAAAGCAGACAGAAGCAAGGCATGGGAAGAGAAGAGGGAGATGCATCAGGACATAATGGGGCTTCTCTGTCAGAAATGTAGATGCTGCAGACTCTTGTGGGTCTACAGGTTCAACAATCACAGGCTCGTCTTCCTTTGCAGTCCGTGGAGAACTCTTTCAAAACCTTCCTCAGCCTTATAGCTTTGCATTGAGCTATTCTAATAGCCTTGTGTCTGGCTGTTCAAACTCAGCAGATAGCACTTCTGCCCTGGTGTCATCTTTTCCGTCTTTCTTCAGAGATCTTACATAGGCCAAAGTAGGCAGCTATAACCATTGGGATGTTTTTTTCACTGAGATCCAATCTGGTGACTAAACAACACCACTGTTCCTTCAATCTCCCAAAAGCACATTCAACTGTCATTTTGCACCTGTTGAGCCAGTAGCTGAATCTTTACTTGGTGCTGTTGAGGTGGTTGGTGTACAGCTTCATGAGTAAGGCTACGATTTAGTCACAGAGGTCACATCAGTCACACATTCCATTATTTTACTGGACCTCCGTGACTTCTTGAGCTTCAACTGTCAGTGTCTGAAGCTGGGGCTGGAGGCAGGACAGTGCACCCCTGCCTCATGGCTTGCAGCAGGGGCTGCAGCCACGGCCATGTGCCCCTGCCCTGTGGCCAGGGCTTCAGTGGGTGCTGTGTGCCCCCCTCACAGCTTTCTAGGGCCAGGAGCCCCCCACCCCACCACTGCAGCTGGGGCTGTGCACCTGTGGCTGGGGTTGTAGCTAGGACTGTGTGCCCCTGTCCCGCAGATGCGGCCAGCTCTGGAGTGGAAGCTGTGCCCCACTTGTGGCTGTGACTGCTGGAGCTGGGGCTGTGTGCCCCCCCAGGGCAGGGAGGCTCAGCCTATGAGTCCCCTTCCATGGGACTCTAGCTATCATTGCTCCCCCTGATCTAGCCCTGCCCCCTGGTTATTTTTAGCAAAGTCACAGACTCACATGAATTTTTTTTTATTGCCCGTGACCTGTCTGTGACTTTTACTAAAAAAAATGTGACAAAATCTTAGCCTTATTCATGAGCCAGAGGAGGGAGCGGTAGGCTGGATCTCCTGGGATCACTTTTGACATTTTAACATCCCCAGTGATAATCCACTAGTCAGGAAAGAAAGTCCCTGCTTGCAGCTTTCTGAACAATTCTGTGTTCTTAAAGATTCTAGCGTTATGCACCTTCCCTGACCAGCCACCAATGACTTCAGTGAAGTGTCCCCAGTGATCTACCAACACTTGCATAACCATAGGGAAGTAGCCTTTCTGTTGATATTCTCTGTAGCAAAGTGGCCTGGTGCCAAAATAGAGATGTGCACGCCATCTATCACTTCACTGCAGTTTGGGAAACCCTTTGCTGCAAATTCATCCACAATATCCTGCCCAGAGGCACAGTCCTGCATGGCAGAAGATGATTCATGGCTCTGCACACTTGCATGACAATGACCCCCACTATGGATTTTCCAACTTCACACTGATTTCCCACTGATCGGTAGCAATCACACTTTCTTTGCCACTGTCAGGGTAGCTCTTATTCTGGTGTCCTGCACTGAAGGGCTGGAGTGAGCTTGTCACATGGGTCCAGGAATGTGGCCTTGCACATCCAAAAGTTCTGCAGCCAGTACTCATTACTCCCAATTAGGGTGACCAGATGAGAGGGAGAAAATATCGGGACACATAGGGGGAGATGCAAAAAAAAAAAAAAAAAAATGCTGAGTGCTGCTGGAAGAGCAGCAATAAATAAACAAATAAATAAAAAGCCGAGTGCTGCTAGCGGAAAGAAATATCAGGACAAATTTCGTCCTGACCAAAGATCAGTTGGGATACGGGACAAAGACCTAAATATCGGGACGATCCAGATTTTATCGGGACGTCTGGTCACCCTACTCCCAACCTGCATTATGCTGTAATCTCACCAGTCAGTGCTCCTTTCTCAGGCCCAGAAATGGCACTCCACTGTTTGCAATTGCTCCGTGAATGCTAACAACCTTGAATTCTTTCTTGCTAGGTCCCACAGCAATCTGTCTTGCATGAAATTGTCAAGTTCCCTGCTGATTTGGTCCTTCTTATGGCTGCAAATACTGGAGGATCATGCATCCTGTGCTTGCAATGCTTATGATAATAGTGCAGAGCTGTGCAGGCTCCAGGCTTCTGTCAGAGATGGCAGACAGTGAGAAGGGCTGCATGGGTTTGTGGGATTTCTAAAAGAAGTGCAAAAATTATGGGATATGGATGACGTTATGGGATGGAGACAGTTGTACACTGGAAAGCAGATCCCTGGCTCCCAGTCACCCCTGCACAACATGTTTCTGCCCCAGCATGCATTGCCAAAAACTTCTCAAAAGGCAGTGTGCTGCATGATGGTGGATTGCACACTGGAACACCTACCCCTGGTGCACTGCACTGTACAGTGACAAAAGCACTCCTCGTGAATGCGTGCAGTGCAGATGCAGGAAGCCAAGCCAAGTATGCATGCACACAAGTGATATACTAACTGTGGCGGCGGTAACTGAGGCTTTGCATTTGCACTGGTATCCTCTGCATGGACACATATCACTATTTTAAAAAAATCTGGGATCAGCTTATGAATATCATTAGTTTCCCCACAAGACAGGGTAATCAGGCCCATAATTCTTATTAACTTGGCTAATACAGGGAGCCTTTTGTTTACGCTGTTAAGTTCCTATGAAACACAAACATCCAGCTTTAAATCTCAGTCATAATGATGTGTAGAGTGTCCATCCACCAGCTAGAGCGGCTCTACTAATTCAGCAAACATATTCACTCAGTTACTGTTTCGTCTCATGTTGGAGGGACTTTGCTAAGTTCAATGTGAAAAAATGTAGCCAGTTCATTTGCTGATGTTTATCTAGTTTGCAATGGATTTGGTATTAAAGGAAAGTGTGTGGGGGATTTCTATAAAGCTCATTTTGATTCTAATTGCTGATTATATGTAATTTTTAGCTCTAATGGCATTTTACCATTAGGAATCATTATACCTAAGCCAGAGTCCCAGGAATCATTTGCACTGATCTGTTTCTGTAGATAAAGGATCAAAAGAAGCTCTGGAGTAAGCAGGGGAACTCCATAGAGTCTGCGAGTTGCAGGTCAAGCCCCCGAGTTTATTAGATAGGTCTGATCTATGTGTACTTGTCACTTCAGTAGAGAGGCTGACTACCAGAATATCGGTCGACGGCTTGGTGTCAGTGATTTTCCCGGTCAGGAGCGTGACCATGGTTCAGCAGCAATAGCCAAATGATTGCTGTCCTTATTAGTGCAAACACAGAAGTGAGCAATTTGATCACCCAGAGGAGAAGAAGCTGGTCTAATTTACCCCCTTCTTGTGTTCTATAAAATGTCTCCACCTCATGTGATGAAGAAACAGCAAGAGCTATCAGCCACCCCCAGTGTTTATGTGAGGGATGGAGTAAGCAAAGTGGTAGAGTGATAGGATGGGTGAAAAAGCTGCCAGATGTTCTGATTGTGATGAGTTGAATGCACTCTGCATTCTAATGCACCAGGCCCTTATTCTGAGATAAATTAAACTGCAGGCTCAGTCTGCCTTTCACAGATTTGTGATTATCTGCAATTTTTACTACCCTACCTGGGCTTCTAAACAGCCAGCTAAAACAAAGAGTTTACAGAGATCAGCACTGGAGGATATGCCTGAAATCAGATGGTCGGGGAAAATGGTTACATTAAAAGCCATAAAGGATGGGAAGAGAAATGAAACCATGCTTTGAAAAACAGAAAAATCACAGAGTAAGTGACATAAAATTGCTGGATTATATTATTATTTAAAGCTCCAGGCAAATCAAGATTAACATTATTGAGGTCAGTAAACCAACTCCCCCTCAAAAAGAAATTACTTAATTTAGCTTTGCGGTGAGACAGAAGCATCTGCAAGCCTACCCATTGCTCGAAAGTGGTGCTATAAATAAATGCCAGGGTTACACTAAAACAGGATTATAGCTCGTGGAAGGTTTCTTTGCAGAGACAGAATATGAATATGAAGGTGTTTGCTTATTCATTCCAGAGGTGTCACTAGTACTTTAATGCTAGCTGAGTGAATGACCACCAGACAAGCCTTTACAATATATCCACATGCCTACTTGAACCTGATATTTTAAAATAGAGAATTCAGAGAACTTCCTAGGAGCAGTGGTGCATTTGGAAAGTAAATTAGTCATTGGACAAGATGCAGCTGAGTTGCCAACAGGCAGATGGGACAGCTAGAGTAACCATTTTTAGAAGCCATCTCCACTTGCTCCTCATTTCTCTTCCATGCAAATGTTAAGTGTGTAGGTGCCTAGTCACTTAATGAACACATTAAGTAAGTTCTGTTTCAGATATGGTTCATTTAATATGTATATATTTTATTTTGCATCCTAATGGTAACTTCATAGGAAGCTCATTAATTTAACATACCTAAAACACACATTCCTGCAGTAGAAGAGTGGATCTTGAATCTTCCTGGATGATTTTCTCATCCTTTAACTGAGGGAACACTACAAATCACAAAGGATATGCAGCAGGGAATGCTGTATTTTATATTCCAATGAGATTAATGAAGACCAAGAGAGAAACACAGAGAAGCGAGAACAAAGGACCAAATGAGTCCAACTGTTGGACGCAGTTTGGTATTTGTTGCTGCCTACGCATCTCATTCACATCAGGTTATGAGACAATTGCTGAAAATCAGAATTTTAATATAGTGTTTAGAGTGATATTAAAGTGAGATTTGCAGCAGTTCTTCCTGGGAGGAAGTTATCACTAACTTCGTTAGCTGCTGTGAGTCAAAGGAATGGAAATAGTGAACCACCTTTCTTTGTCATGGCTTGCCAGGAGCATCTGTCTAGTTGTGCTTTCTACTGCACTCATCTCCATAGCGTCTGAGTGCCGCTGTTAACTATTATAGGCTTATGTGACAAATGTGGATGCTTTCTAGGGATTTACATGATGCCTGGATCTGTCGCTCCCTCCTCTAAATGGGGGGTGGATATTTTGCCATAAGAGTCTAACTGGGTAGGAGAGCCTGTCCATCTAGAGAAAAAAGTGGTGGCTTAGAGAGAACCAGATTAAGATCAGGTCTACACCAAAAACTTTCCTTGGCATAACAGAGTTGGTTAGGGATGTGATTTTTTTTTTGGTAACACTTCTATGTCATCCAAAGTTCTAGTGTAAAAACAGTTATCATGGAGTCATAGAAATGTAGGGCTGGAAGGGACCTTGAGAAATCAAATCCAGCCCCTTCACTGAGACAAGACCAAGAAAACCTAGGCCATCCCTCACCCTCAACTAGGAAGATGGACGAGAAAACAACTTGCACTCCCCACTCCTTCAGTATTTCTCCCAGAGCCCTGTAGCGACTGCTGATCTGCCTGGGGTCATACCTGGCAGTATCATCAGTGCCCCTGTGGATGAGAAACATAGGGCAGTGGTCAGAGATAAGGATGAGCCTTGGCAACCTTTCTGTAATGTCTTGTACCTGGGCTCCAGGCAGGCAGGACACCTTCTAGACCATCAGGTCAACAGATGGATGCCTCCGTCCCCCTCAGAAGGGGGTCCCCAACCATTAGCACCCTACTTCTCCTACTCTTGGGTGTGGTAGCCGTAAGCCTCCTAGCCTTGGGGGTGAGTAGCTCCTCCTTCTCTTCAGCCACTGGGGTCTGCTGCTGCCAGTACAGAATACTGGTTCTTCACCTTGATGGATGGGGGACCTGGGTTGGGTGTGGAGCACTGTCTACTGCCTGACATGGACAGGAGTCAGTCTTGTCCTCACAAAACAGCCACTTCTCCTTCCTTCTCTGGTGTCACTGATGTCATCTGTAGCTGGCTAGCATCCTCCATCCCAGATGTTTCCATGTGCTTCTTGTTAATAAAATCCTTGTGCTGCCAGATGCTGTGCAGACAAGCCTCCACCTCCTGCACCTCTGTTACATGCGTCCCGAGGGATTCCACCAACAGACCCTCTCACACCCGTTGGTTCCCTCTGCCTGGCTTTTGCTGTTGGGGTTATGCAGGCCACATTCCCAGCAAGCCAAGACCAGGGCCTGGGTGGAAACCTCCAGGGTCAGGACAGCTGTCTGTTAGGGGAACTCACAGATGAAGGCAGAGGAAGAGCTGGCAGTGGTATTGATGACATGCCATTTTCCTCCCATGGCGGGATCTTCCATGTAGAGTACCTGCAAGTTAAGGAAAGGAAAAACAAAAAAAATATACACAATCCTACATGGCTCCATTCCTCTACCAACAAACTCAGCTGCCAAACTCCCTAGGCTCCCAATTGTCTTCATCTTACCAGCCACTGGGATCCTGCTTGCTTTTTAAAGCCTGCACCCCACACACAGCTGGAATTGGTGACTCAACCCCTCTCACTCAGCAACCTCTGATCACTCACCTATCCAATCATGTGTTGCTCTATTCTAACTTCGAAGTACCCCCTGCTAGAAAGCAGGGGCTAACACACGTAACTGCAGGACAATCTAACCCAGACAGTCAACAACCAGACCTAGATTCCCACACACAGCAATCAGCCAGACTCAGGCAAGTTCCCAGCACAGAAAGTGTTCCTCTTCTCCCCCTTCCCCAAGTTAATTAATTTCAGTAAGACAGAAGTGCCCCAGAGATCATTACCAGCTACCTAACTCCCTTCGTTTCCCTGCTACCTTTGTCTTACCAGCCACTAGGAGCCTGTGTGTTTTTAATACCTGGGTCTCACACACAACCAGAATGGGTGACTTAACCCCTCATTCAGCCACCTCTACTCACTGGCTTATCCTTTATACTGGCATAAAAGTGCTTTGACTGGCATAACCTATTTTTCTGGGTGAACCAGGATAAACTATACTGGCAAAAGCACTTTCTTGCTGGTATAAACTGTGCCTACACTAAGAAGGTTTTGCTGTTATAACTATAATTTCAAAACTTCTAAGTATAGACGAAGCTAGATCGAACCTTGGACACATGGGAGGATCTGGGGTTGTTAGGAGAATGTAAGTTGGGTCTGTTTTGTTCTTGTAACATAAGAGGAAAGTCCATCTACCATTAGCTTGGTAGAGAAGCATAAGATTAGATGAGACTAAATGTGTCAGTAGGCTGTTGGTGGTTTTTTAAAATGTTTTTCCCCCCTCTAATGCTTTGTTCCAGCTACTAAATAAAAAATAAGAATGATAAAGGTCATTGTATCACTGGCTACAGGTTCCCAAAGGGAAGATGCCCAAAATGCAAGTGCCCAAAACCCAGTCAAGTCTTCAGGGTGGTATCCACAGGATAGTGTAACAGGGTCCCAGTCTAAGAGTGGAACAATCATGAGATTTCATCCTATGACCACTGTACCTCAAAGTAGCACCCTGTAATTCCTGAATTCATCATTTGTTACATATGGCTGTGATATTTCATACAAAGCATGCCTTATAAGGTACCATATGAAAGGTCCTGATATGCCGAAACTTATTGTTCTGTGAAAATATGTGTATCATTGTATGTGGAATTATTACATTCTGCTATATGGTTGTTATTGAAATATGTTGTGTGTCTGGGGGATGCCCACAGCTAGCTCTCCAGTGGCAACAAAGTAGGTGACACACACCCAAATGGGCCATTGACAAGCAGGGCAATTGTAAATAAAAGATTTACAATCCTACAAGAAACAGTTGTGCACGCACCACACAGTGGGATTGTTCAATTCTGTGACTCAGCAAGGCCCACCAGGACATATCTGGGCCAGTATCTTCCCAGAGACATGAATTGAGAGTATAAAATAAGAGATGGGGCATCATGAGACCACCTCTCTCTTCCCCCACCTACTCTGAAGACAACAAGAACCCCATGAAGAAAAAGACTTTGAACTGAGGAGACCGGTCCCAGGCTGAGAAGAGAATTCATTCTGTGCATTAAGAACTGTAACCTGTCTGTGACATTCAGGGAAGTGAGAAAAGCTGTTTGATTCAAATCTTGCTTAGTCTGAAAGTTAGGATTCAGCATGCGTGTTTACTTCTTATTTACTTAGGTAACTATCTCTGACTTTTTGCCTACCACTCATAATCACTTAAAATCTATCTTTCTGTGTTAATAAACTTATTTTAATGTTTTATGTTTACCAGCGAGTTTATCTAAAGTGCTTAGAGAACCAGCTCAGACTACAAAGGCTGGTGCATGTCCACTATCCTTGGACTAAGTGGCAAACTAATTAATGAACTTGCATTGCTCAAGAGAAGGTCTTGAGCAATGTAAGATGGTACATTTCTGGGGTGCCAAGCTGGCTCACCAGAAATTTCCTGTTGTCTTCCTCTGTATACTCCATGAGTGGCTTAGAGAGCATTCATGCAACCTGACTGGATATGTCTTTGTATGTTGGTGGCTGAATGATAACAGCACCTGGAGGGGTTTGCTGCTTGTCACTAGTAAAGCATCATGACAGATGGCCCAGATTGGAAAGTTAAAGGGGTACAGCAGTACTCCAGTTTCAGATTGTACCCTGGGGATTCCGTCACACATCTCGAGACAGGTAAGGGTTTGAGACCTAACACATGATGTGGTGCACTTAGAGAGCCCAGAGGGGGCAATGGAGCAGTTATTTCCACAGCCATGGCCACCTCTTTTCCTGGTCCAGCTGGCAATGAAAATGTCTACCTTGTTTTGTGGGAAGACTATACCAGCCTTTCACCTGGCAAAATAGGTATCTGTTTCCTTCCAGTGCCTTTACTGAAGGACTTAGCATGTGTCTACACTGCAGTTAAACACCTATGGTTGGCCTGACTAGGGTTCGGGCTTCAGGACTGTAAAATTATGGTGTAACCATTGGGTTTAGGCTGGAACCTGGGCTTTGGGGCCTTCTCCACCCCACGCCTCTTACATGCCTATTTCTGGCTATATTCCTTCCCTCCTCCTTCCCTTATTCTGTTCTTCCTTCTGATATTTCACCTCTCCTTTGCCATCTCCTCTCTCTCCCATCCCCCATCACTAAAATGTTTTCATTTATTTTTCAATCCTCTTACTGTAATGATTCCTCCTGCCTATTGCCCTCTGGCTTCTCAACCTAAAGTATCACCCACTGCTACAGGACACTTTGGGAAGCTGCACTTCATGCCAATGATTGACAGAATGTGCTTCTGTCAGCAATAACAATTCAGCACAGTTGGGTTCAAAGGATTTCTTTAAAAAATGTTACTGGAAGGCATTGACATATCATATCAAAGAGGCTGGAGGGGTGTATTAAAAACTGCTTCATTTAAAAAAAAAGAGATTGAAAGTAGAAATGACTGGGAAAAACACAAAAAACTCCTGTGGAAATTATAGAGTTCCTGCTGAGGTGCATCTCTATGGGCACAGTTCTTAACATTCAGTTACTAGAACCAGGGTTCTGCCTAGCTCCTGGTCCTTCAGCAGGACCTGAGTTCTACCAAGAGCAGATCCCTCTGCTGTTAACCCAGCTTTTAACCCCCCAAATCATTACACACCAAAGAGTTTAAACTGTTCCTGCTACTTATGGGTAATGCACATTGATTGCAACTTTGTCAACTTCAATGAAGTTGCACTTGCTTACATCAGGGCTGAATTTGGACCATGGCGATTCTAGATTACTGGTTGCACAGTTATATTAAATTGTTGTTTCTCAATCTGTTCACAATGTATTACCATGGGCCACAGGTTGAGGATCACAGTGCCTCCCCCCAAGACCATGCACAGTCCCCTATGCCCAGCAACCCCGCACAGAGTAGGGCCAGGAGCAGAGCCTGGGGCTCAGGCCGAGTGGCCGGGAGCCGGACCTGCTGCTTGGGGCTGGGCAGCAGCCAGATCCGGACCCCTAGTGCTGCCACGTGGGGACGGGCAGCCAGGACCCGAGTGTCATGACACACGGCTGGGCAGCCGGGACCACCAGCAGCCAGGACCCAAAAAGGGGGTACAAGAGCGAAGCCCCACCTAACATCTGGCGGTGCTGCAGCACCCTGGTAAAACCCTACTTCCCAGCGCCCGCCACCCACTCACTGCCCAGAGATCCTACCCCACAAACCTACCCACAGACTCACTCTTCTGCCCCCTGCCAAGTGCAGCACTCACCGGCTCCCTGCAACACGTTGTCTCCCCCTCAGCCAGCTCCACCCCCTGCTAGACCAGAGCCGCAAATTTTGAATTTTTTTTAGCACACAGCTGAGCTGCAGATGTGTGCTAATTGGGCCACATGTGGCTCACAGGCCCCGGGTTGAGAACTGCTGCACTAAATACTAAAGTAAACATTTAAATCATTTAACTAGCATATGTAGATTTTTAACTTATGCCTCTCCAGAGTTAAAAGCACAGGTACAAATCAATTAAATGAAAAACCAAAAGCATATATTTCTGATCAACCCAATGGCACAACTAACAGTTTGCCTGGCTGTGCACTCTTGCTATCTCATAAGAAAACCTGGGAATACACCCGGGCCTTTGCAGCATGCCTTGAAAGTTAACAAACTAGGATTCTTAAGAGACAGTAGGTGAGATAATCTCTTTTATTGGACCAACTTCTGTTGGTGAGAGAGACAAGCTTTTGAGCTACACAGAGCTCTTCCTTAGGTAGAACTAGGGGTCTGTCAGGCCATTCAGGGAAGTCGTTGACTGTAATCACCTCACTTTTAAAGCTTGAAGATGCAGCTGCCCTCAATTCCAGCAGGATCTCACAGTGAAAGAGGACATTTCTAAGGTAACTAAGACTCACACCATTTAGGGCTTTACTGATCAAAACTAACACACTGAATTGCAAACAGAAGTTAACTGGAACTCTGGCGTAGATAATGCCCAATCTGTGATGTGTAGATGAGTGAAGATTGTTATAAAAACATTGAATTTTTGTAATTCCTGACAACTGAGGGCATGTCTACACTGAAATAAAACACCCACGGCTGGCCCAGCTCAGCTGACTGGGGCTTATGAGGTTCAGGCAGTGGAGCTATAAAACTGCAGCGTAGACATTCAGGCTTGGGCTGGATCCTGGAACCCTCCGTCCTTGCAGGGTCTCAGAACCTGGGATCCAGCCTAAGGCCTTGGCTATACTTGAGAGTTACAGGGCTGTTAGTGGCTTTATAGCACTGTAACTCACTCCCCGTCCACACTGGCAAGGCACATACAGCACTGTATCTCCCTGGCAACAGCGCTGCTTGTACCCCACCTCCATGAGAGGAATAAAGAGTATAGCACTGCTGCTGCAGAGCTGGGGTGCCAGTGTAAACAAGGAATAATCTTAGTACGCTGTAACTGACCTCCGGAAGCTTCCCATAATCCTTTTAAGTGAAGATTACACTCTTTGTTTTGTTGTGATGCCTCTCTTTATTTTGTTGTGAACTCCGGGCTCCCGAAGATGCTTATCAAAAAACCAAACACAGCTAGTGTTTGCTGTGAATGAGCAGAGGCAGGGAGGCTCCCTTTGGAATGCCCACAGCTAGTGTATGCTTGAGGAGAAGGGGAGGGAGGGCGCTTGATGAAAGAAGTGGCAGCGCACGGGGGGGGGGGTCCGTTTCTGGGAGGCTGCTTATCAGCTGCTGTTTGCTTTCAGTGAGTGAGAGGGGGTGGGGGAGGGGGTCGGAACTTGCAAGGCAGCTACTGACAGAGTGTCGGCTCCAGAAAGCCACTCTCTTTCTCCCCCAAGCTCCCTGTGACACTCCACCTCACCTGCTTCTTTTGAAAAGCACGTTACAGCCACTTGAATGCTGGGATAGCTGCCCATAAGGCACTGCTCCCAATGCCACTGCAGATGCTGCAAACTTGGCTGCGACAGTGCGCTGGTAGCTGTCAGTATGGCCAGACTGCAGCGCTTTCCCTACTCAGCTGTACAAAGACAGGTTTAACTCCCAGCACTGTACAGCTGCAAGTGCAGCCATACCCTGAGCCTGAACATCTATACTGCAGTTTTATAGCCTCTCAGCCTAGCCTCATGAGCCCCAGCCAACTGACTACGATCAATACGGGTGTTTTATTGCAGTGTTAACATACCCTGAGTGTTTAAAGCTGTAATCTCAAGATGAGTGTTTGCCATCTAATGGACAATAATAAGCCATGCTATGTGCCTGGAAGGCATTGTAAATGAACCGTACTGTAGCATTAATGAAGTTATCTGTGGACTTTTTGAAACAATTAGCTTGATTTTTGACAGAGGTATTTAGCTGCATCACAGAAGTGCTCTGCGTTCACTGATTTTTGCAAGTTTACATCAATTTATTTAGTCTCTGTCTAAAACCACTTTGGTCATTGTTTACCATTTGCCATAGTACACGCAGAACACTGAAAATATTGTGTGCTTACTCAGTGCTGGATCCCATTCAAATGGTGGTTAAGTTAAAGATGTTTGTTCCAGGAAATCTAGAACTCAAAATATTCTAAATACCTGCCATCCTCTTTCCCCCTAAGAGACTCTGCTGAAAGTTGCAATATCAAAGGTAAAATGCCATTTTTTAAAAAAAAAGATTTAAACTGAAAATAGATACTGTAACATTAAGGAACTGCTATGGCATAGGAAGCTGTGATTGTTTGCTAGCTATGATCCAAAGCTTATAGCCCTGACTTCAAGAGAAATTTGCTCTGAATAATGACCAAAGGCTTTGTTCCTGTTTAATATTCAATTCTGAGAATAGTTGCCTGCTGGCACTTAATGTACATCTCCCCTGAGTTTAAGTGTTTTTTCTATTTTTAAATGAACAGTCAATGCGATTTTGATTAATATAAAATTCTTGTTATCTTCAGATTACATAGGGGTCGACTTTGCTCCCAGACAAATCAATGGCAAAATGCTCATTGACTTAAATGGCCCTTACCTAGCAGGAGATCCTCTACAGGACAAATGGAATTTTAAGGGTCCAGAGCTGAAGTTTTGTATCATTATACTACCAATAAAAATATCATTCTTAAATAAGAGTTAAAATAATCTCGGGTCTGTCATAAACAGATAGCTAAGGGTTAATGTCTCTTACACCTGGAAAGAGGTAACCTGAAGCACCTGACCAGAGGACCAATCAGGAAACCAGACTTTTTCAGGTCTGGGTGGAGGGAAGTTTGTGTCTGAGTTCTTTGTCTTGTGCCTATCTCCCTCTCGGCTATGGGAAGGATTTCTCTATTTCCTGCTTTCTAATCTTCTGTTTCTTAGTTGTAAGTACAAAAGATCAGATAGTGATTTATATGTTTTTTTGTATTTTACATGTGTGTAGTTGCTGGAGTGTTTTGAATTGTATTCTTTTTTAATAAGGCTGTTTATTCATATTTCTTTTAAGCAATTGACCCTGTATTTGTCATCTTAATACAGAGAGACCATTTTTATGTATTTTTCTTTCTTTTTACATAAAGCTTTCTTTTTAAGACCTGTTGGAGGTTTTCTTTAGTGGGGAACTCCAGGGAATTGAGTCTGTGCTCACCAGGGAATTGGTGGGAGGAAGAAGTCAGGGGCAAATCTGTGTGTGTTAGATTTACTAGCCTGACTTTGCATTCCCTCTGGGGGAGGGGAGAAGAGAGATTAGCTCTCGGTACTTCTGTTTTCCAAGGCTGGAAACGGGGAGGGTGGAATCCCTCTGTTTAGATTCACGAAGTTTGCTTCTGTTTATCTCTCCAGGAACCCAGGGAGGGAATACCTGGAAGGGAGAAGGGAAGGGAAATGGTTTATTCCCCTTTGTTGTGAGACTCAAGGAATTTGGGTCTTGGGGTCCCCAGGGAAGGTTTTTGAGGGGACCAGAGTGCCCCAAAACACTCTAATTTTTTGGGTGGTGGCAGCTTTACCAGGTCCAAGCTGGTAACTAAGCTTGGAGGTTTTCATGCTAACCCCCATATTTTGGACGCTAAGGTCCAAATCTGGGACTAGGTTTTGACAGAGTCTCAGTTAGAAAACTGGGATAGTCTGGATAGTATAACTATATTAACCAAAGCTAGAGACCCTGAAGGGTTGAATATTTTTCACGTACAGTTTTGATATACTGAAGCCAACTCAGCTTCTCCTTGTCTGTCATCAGCAAAATAAATATCAGAATTCTCAGGTGACTTATTTCACTTTCCATGCAGCAATTGGCCTCTTGCAGCTTAGTTCCATGTGCCAATAGCACACGTTGATCAGGGGTTTTAAAGGAAAGTTCATGTTAAAAGTCCAGTCCAGGAGGCCATACATATTCCTAGTCTGCTTCATGCTACAAATCAATTTAAAACAAGCCAATCAAAGTGGGCTAGCAAAGCAAACTAACTGAGACGTGCCATTTTTTTCTTATTCAGAGCTGTACTCCGCTGCTGCCTATCAGTACCGAGATTCTTTGCTGACACCAGGTTGTTCTTCATTATAGATAATAATGTCAGCATTAATACCTTCTTAATTTCCTTCTCCCAGTATTGCTTTCTGTTTTCTTCCATGCTGCTCCCTATATACAAAATACTTTCTGTGCTTACTTAGCTACGTCCTTCTCTTCCCTGAGTGCTTGATCCAATACCCAATGACATCAATGGGAGTGATGTGCAGACTCACCCTGTGGCGCCTCCTGCTCGTGACTCCTGGGAATTAGCTCATTCCAGCTCTGGAGCACCCTCTGCAGGCTGGTGATCTGCTTGTCCTCTGGCCCAGTGCCTCTCCCAGGACCCCAGTGCCCCTTTCTCTGGGTGCTGCCCCCAGGCAGGAACCCCTCAACCTTAGGGTTTTCCCTCCCCAGGGAACCCCCATCCACTATTTCCACCTCACCCCAGTATAAGGTTACTGCTAGTCATCATCTAGCCCCATACTGCAGTCTGCCCCAGGGTATCAGCCTACTCACCACTAGCAAGGAGGGTTTGGACCGTCTGCCTTGGCCTAATCTGGGCTGCCCTCTGCAACCCCTAGTACCCCTTGGCCTTCTGCTAGGTTGCAGCCTGGGGCTTTCCAGGCTAGAGCTCCTCAGCCTGTCCCCAGCCCTACTTCGCTCAGGTCCCTGCAGCCAAGCCTATCTCCCTCTACAAACAGAGAGAGAGAGTTCTCTCTGCCCCCAGCTTCTCTGCCTTTATAGGGCCAGCTGAGTCTGTTTGGGGTGTGGCCCCAGCTGCAGCCACATCCCCCAATCAGCCCAGCCTAAAAACTGCTTTCTCCAGCCACAGCCATCTCCCAGGGCTGTTTTTACTCCTTCAGGGCAGGAGTGGGAGGTCCATCCCGCTACAGGGAGACTTTCTATTGTCTTTAGGAGGCACTGGATCAGCACCTTAATTCCAACCCTAAAACTTACTTCTGCAATTTCCTTGATTTGAAATACACACACACACACAATTTACCAGATTCATCAAGGTGTCCGCAAAACTCAACTGAATAACTGCAAGACCTTGTTGCTGCAACCTGCTCTTTTTGTTTGTTACCCACACTTGCATCACATCTAAAACTTAGATTTTTAAGTTCTTCAGGTGAGAAATGTGGTGGGTAGGTCTGCTGTGAAGCGCCTCCTGTGGAGCCACATGAGGCACTGCAAGCACTCCCTGCCTTAGTTCACTGGTTTGGGATTCTTGCTCAGAGCAGGGCAGCTCATACAATAAGCTCTGTGTCACTCTCTAAAGAGATAACTAAGGATAACACTCTCAGAATTTGCATACCTTTAAATAAAAACAACTTTAAATAAAAACAGTGCTTAATTGTATTGTTTGAAGTAAGGTCCTGACAAGGTTCTGGGCTAGCACTGAGAAGCTCATCTAGCACTCCTCTGAGAAGAGGCAGAGAAGCCATTTTAGCTACCCTGATGGCTGCTGATTGGTCAGGGTCTGCTCCTGGCCCTTCTAGGCCTCTGGAAGACTAAGACTTGATGGACACCCACCCAGAGCAGGATGTGTTAGGGCACCAATATCTCCAGCTGTGGGCAGAAAAGCCCTGAGAGACCCCATCACAAGGAGCCTTGTCTTTTTCTGTAAATTACTAAGTACACCTTTGGTGCAGTGGTAAAACTAATAAATTGCAGAGCTAGTGGAAAAATGCCAAATATTTTGTGCTGGAAATCTAAAAAATGTTTTTAATTTTCAGTGAAAACTTCAGTTTCTGTGTTCTTATTTTTTGTTTAAAAATGATTTTTGGGCTGGCGAACCCACAAAATGTTTCCTAAAAACTTTTCATTTTTATTTTTTCATATTAGGGGGCAGAAGGGAAACAAACATCCTTAGAAATTTTCAACTGAAAATGTTTTGGGGTGGGGGAAGGGAAGGAGGTGGATGTTTTGACAAAATAAATGTCAAGGAGCTATAACTAATTATAAACTGGAAAAAGAAAAACATTTTTGCTCTTGGGTGTAAAGACATTGATATTTGAACATAATTCTGGGCAATTACTTGTAAAAACCCTCCTTCATCCTTGATGTTGTATGACTGAATTAAATAGTATGAAGGATAAAGGGGGAGTGGACTTTATCTATCCAGTAAAGTGTATTTAAAGTCTCATTTCGTTTGTATAATTTGTTATATAAAGCATGAGAGAATAATTCCATCATTGTGAAAGACAGTTTGATCTTGTGGGATAAAAATGATAGAGCCTGATCATGAGAGGAAGTGAACATCAATAACTTCTATTGGGTCAAATCCTGTGAAGAGCTGAGCACCCTCTGACCATTCAGAGCTGCCATTCAGCACTCCTCAGGATGAGGCCTAAAACGAAGAAAAGAAATAGGATCAGATCTACATTCTTCTGCCTTTTCTAATTTTTTAATTACAGTGTGTTTAGACATATTAGTGAATAATGTCTAGTGGCATAAAAGGGTTAAGAAAACACAGATAACTTGGTGCACGGGGAAATGAGTGGTTTAGTAGAAAAAGTCTGGATTAACTGCAAAATCCTAAAGTCAGTCTTAAAACAGATGTGGTAAAGAACAGAGTTATAAGTAAAGAACAGAATTATTCGACACCCAATGATGAACAGATGAACCCAATGTGTTGGGGATGAGTCAACACAGCTTTTGTAAAGGAAAATCATGCCTCACCAATCTATTAGAATTCTTAGAGGGTGTCAACAGGCATGTGGAAGAGTGGGATTCAGTGGATATAGTGTACATGGACTTTCAGAAAGCCTTTGACTAGGTTCCTGACCAAAGGCTCTTAATCGAAGTTACCAGTCATGGGACAAGAGGAAAGGTCCTTTCATGGATCAGTAACTGTTTAAAAGATAGAAAACAAAGGGTAGGAATAAATGGTCAGTTTTCACAATGAAGAGAAAGAAATAGCAGTGTCCCTTAGGGGTCTGTACTGGGACCAGTACTGTTTAACATATTCATAAATGATCTGGAAAAGGGGGTGACCAATGAGGTGGCAAAATTTGCTGATGACACAAAATTACTTAAAATAGTTAAGTCCATAGATGACTGCAAAAAGTAACAAAGGGATCTCACAAAACTGAGTGACCGACCAACAAATGGCACATGAAGTTCAATGCTGATAAGTGCAAAGTAATGCAGATTGGAAAAAAATACTCCCAGCTATGCATACAAAATGATGAGGTCTAGATTACTGTTACAGAGATCTTGGAGTCATTGTGGATAGTTCTCTGAAAACAATGTGCAGCAGCAATGAAAAGAGTTCTGCTAGGAACCTTTAAGAAAGGGCTAGATAATAAAACAAAAAATATCATAATGTCACTATATCAATCCATTGTACGCCCCTACCTTGAATACTGCATGCAGTACTGGTCCACTCTTCTCAGAAAAGACATTAGAATTGGAAAAGGTACAGAGAAGGGCAACAACAACGAATAGGGGTATGGAACAACTTCCATATGGGAGAGAGTAAAAACACTGGGACTGTTCATCTTAGAAAAGAGACGACTATATGGCAGAGGTCTATAAAATCATGAATAGTACATAGGAAGCACATAGGAAACTCTAAAAGGTATTGAGAGCATAACAAAAGAATTAGGGACCATCCGATGAAATAATAGGCAGCAGGTTTAAACAAAAGGAAGTATTTCTTTACACAATGCACTGTCAACTTGTGAAACTCATTGTTGTGGAATATTGTGAAGGCCAAAAGTATAACTGGGTTAAAAAAAAAAACCTAGATAAGTTAATGGAGGATTGGTCAATCAATGGCTATTAGCCAAGATGGTCAGGGACCCAACCCCATGCTCCAGGTGCCTGTAAACTTCCAACTGTCAGAAACTGGGGCTGGATGAGAGAGGATGGATCACTCGAAATTGCCCTGTTCTGCTCATTCTCTAAGAAGCAGCTGGCACTAGCCTTTGTCAAAGAAAGAATACTGGGCTAGATGGACCTTTGGTTCAGCATGGCCATTCTTATGTAGTCTTGACATGATAGGAAATCATTTATCCCATAGTGGCTTTTTGTTTGTTTTAAACCAGATTTTGGATTAATTCATGGAACAAATCACAAATAACTTTTGCAATGCAGCCGCATTTCAAGTTGCATCAAAATTCAATACCTATCTAAACAATCCTAGCTGGAAGTTGGCACAATGAGAGCTGAAATAAATTATTTATGTGTGTAAGTACAAAGCTTCACATACAGGATTAATCTGGAGTGACTCATTCAAGCTCTCATCCTGTTTACAGGAGTTTCAATCATCCAATCAGGGAGGATACATTAAGGTAAGAAGGGTAGTTTATGTATCCTGTAACTATCAAAGTCAGGAATCCCTGTCAAATAAATTAATTGTAAAAGCAATCTATGGCTGAAATATGGTTATGCTGGAAGGTTTTGATGTCTGCCATCAGGTGCTTCTGTAATTTATAGATGGTCACAGGTATGATTAAAATCTATGCAAACACCCTAAGCATGCTTCTTTCAAACTCCACGGGAGGAGCACTTAACCCATTTATTCAGTGAGGTATCTGGAAATAAAAAAAGCCACTGCCCAAGGCAATGGGCTGCATGGCAAGGCCTGATCAGTAGATAAGGGCTTGTCTACACTTGACATTCCAGTGGCACAGATGCAACTGTGCTGCTGTAGCACTTCAGTGTAGACACTCCTTATGCCGATGGGAGGGGTTATCCTGTCAGCATAAGTAATTCATCTCCCTGAGAGAGAGGGTAACTAGGTTGATGGAAGAATTCTTCCATCCATGTAGCAATGTATACTGGGGATTAGGTCAGTTTAACTACGCCACTCAGGGGTGTGGATTAAACCATCTTAATTTTCTAGTGTAGACCAGGACTAAACCATCTTAATTTTCTAGTGTAGACCAGGAGTAAGTCACAAGGGCTGAGGGTTTCCCTGATTGCCCATGCAAGGGTTAGAGGGTATCATTTAGCAAACTATGTGTCAGAGGCAGAAAGCCTGGCAACAAGCCAGCAAATAGTGAGAGAAGCAGTTTTAAGTGAAAGGGAACAGAGATAGTTATCCTTGCAGTGCAGGACTGGCTGAGAAGGCAGACTTGTAAATTATGAGGAAATTGCTCACTGTTCGTTCCTACTGTGTTCAGGGAAACAGGACTTTGTGTAGATGCTCTGTAAATACAGAGGATTCCACCAAAGAAATACCTGTCTCATATCATCCATTGCTCCTCTTAATAGCAAGACCCCAAACATTAGCTAACAACTCAGACTAAATGGGCATCAGTGTATTCAGACATAAAATGCATTAGAGGATAAGAGAGAAGGTACCTTGCAGTGCTGAAAGGATTTTTAACACACATTTGTATGAATATGTCTATGAGAAGTGTTAAACAGAGCCTTTCACTGAGAGTGGCTAATATTCATAGGCTTTGTGCAGATAGTGTTTTAAAGAGGAATTTGAATGACCAGGTGTTTGGCTGGCACACAAAGGCATTCCAGGAATGTAGATCAGTATACAAGAAAGCATGAAAAGGAGAGTAGGAGAAGGATGAGCAGGAGCGAAATGTTTGGGTGGAATAAAACCACCAGTAAATATTTCTAATTTCTCATGCATTTAAAGCACGGATCTTAAAGGAAGTTCTCGCTAGCGCTGTCAAATCATTCACTGCTACACTGCAATCCACATATGAGGTGACAAGGAAAATTTCATTTCCTCAGGATTATGATTGATGCTCCTAAACATGTCTGAGGGTGAAAGGCTCAGAGGCCCAACCTATTTTAGGGTTGCCACCTTTCTAATGACTGGTAACCAGATCCCAGAGGCCCTACTCCCTGTTCTGCTTCTCCTCTTCCCCTAAAGCCCTGCCCCTTCTCCACCTCTTCCCTCTAGGCCTTGCCCCCTACTCCACCTCTTTCTCCCCCCCAGATTAAAAAAAATAGTCATCAGGGCTTGTCAAATGGCACCTGGACCCAGAAGCTGAAACCTGGAGTGTCTAAGTGAAAACCGAATGGGTGGCAACCCTAGCCTACCTCTAACAGACTTCACAGGGGAGAATGAAGCAGCTCAGGTTCACCTAAGAGTAGTTACCTTACTGAATAACTGGGAGGTAGTTAATCAGGCAGGAGCACCTGGCATAATGAACAATTAAGGACCTCAATTAGATGGAGACCTCCTGAGAAGAAAGGTGGCTGCCAGTGAGAGGATCCCTCCAGCAGCCTGGTTACTTGTTGCCAGACAAAACAAACTTTCCAAGAGGGAGAAACAGGACAGTAGGCTGGGAAAGACTGCAGAGGTAGAAAGTAGCTCAGGGAATGGCAAGGGACTGAGAAGAACTGGTTTTAACAGTCCCAAACTAGGGCCCTAAGCTGGAACTCAGTGGAGTGGGCAGGGCTGGGTTCCCTTATTTATCCCAATCAGAGACTTTTAGATAGACGCACCTAAACCCAGGAGGCCTAGGGCTGATTAGCCCTAACTAGAGCCAAACTCAGTTGAAAGAGAGTCCTCGGCAGGAACAGTGCCCCACCTGCAGAACATTTAACCATGTTTCCAATTAAAATCAACCAAATGCAAACCATGGATGAGTTCTACTGAAACCTCACCCCAATCCCATTAAAGGCAGCCTGTAAAGTACAAATAGTTGAATTTTTTCTGTTGCATTTTCAGCTTTGATTGTTCTTGTTCATTCCTGCTGGATATAATGTCGATACACCATCAAGTTAGGGTAACATCACCATCTCTGAACCTGTGTCTGTAAACTCTTCCAAATTCACTTTGCAATGGGTAGACAAGTTCATAAAGGCTAGAGTACAAATCAGCCTGTGTCCATGTCTGAATTTCACTGTAAACAAGAATAAATTGAGGATGAAACTAACCAGTGAATGCAGTAAACTGAAGGAGCTGCAACAATATAAGGGCTAGTCCAGGTACCCAGTATCTGAATGACTGGGCTGTGTCCTGGGATTCTTTCCAGGGGCTTGTTGGAAAGGATCCTCCCTGTATGTTTTGGGGTTATCACTGCAGTTTCAGGGCCACAATAGCTTCCAGAGCCAGTATGTTCTTTCTTCATAGGAAAGAATGGACAGTAGATCTGCATAGTCATGGACACACGAGTCTCCTTCCTGTTCCTCCCACACTTCCCATTACCCCAAAGTCCCTGGGAACAGAGCTCCACAGTGTGCAATGATTGTGGATACCTTGATGGGGTGTTAAACCTTGTCCCATCTCTTTCTACTGGGGCAGAGGAGAGGGCAGGGTTTGGCTGATTTTTATTTTTCCCTAAAGAGCTGTTTCAGCATGCTATATCTGCACTTGCACATATTTGTGCTGAAGACAAAAGCTTCAAACAGGTAAAAATTGTCCTTCCAATGAGGCTTGCTGAAACAGGTGTAAATGAAATTCAGACGTTTGTGTAGATTTTCATTCAGGGCTTCAACGTGCTGTAATTGAAGTGATTAGCAAAGCTTCAGAAGTTCAACATCAGATCTGCGATCAACCTTTTGCTGTTGCTTCATCAATAAGTTGTCTTAGTCTTATGTCCATGCAATGCTAGTATAACTCTACTGTATTTATGATACAGTCCTATTTAATAAAAACTTGAGATAGTTATGTGAATTGAATAGATATAATTTACCACAAATGGGCATGTTAGAAATATGATAGATGGATACTGCAGTATTATTAGGCTTGTCAAATTTAAATAGAGCCAAATTCTGTTCTCTGATCACTTAATTTGATCTTTCCACCCCTTGTCTACAGCCTTCCACACATGTGGCAAGCAGACTACTGGAGGCTAGATCTCTGTGTAGATAGGAGAATAGAAGTTTGCCAATCGTTTGCAAGCAGCCCTCTGAAATTAAACTAAAAAATGTGTACAGAATGGCAGAGGATTAGGGCACTTGATTATCTTTTACAAGAGTCACATAAGGTCACCTTTACACAATGGTGGTTTGCTGTCATTTTATCAGAAAATTATTTTCAGCACTTGAAGAGCAGCAGTTTATCTCCCTGGTTTCACTGTTAGACTGCAACAATAACTATTTATTACTCCTGCCATTCACTGGGAGGGGAAAAAAACCTCATAGGCTGCATAAAGAAAGAAAATAAAAATGACCCAGGAAACTACAGACCAGTTAGTTTAACATCTGTGCCAGGGAAGATAATGGAGCAAGTAATTAAGGAAATCATCTGCAAACACTTGGAAGGTGGTAAGGTGATAGGGAATAGCCAGCATGGATTTGTAAAGAACAAATCATGTCAAATCAATCTGATAGCTTTCTTTGATAGCATAACAAGTCTTGTGGATAAGGGAGAAGTGGATGTGGTATACCTAGACTTTAGTAAGGCATTTGATACGGTCTTGCATGATATTCTTATCAATAAACTAGGCAAATACAACTTAGATGGGGCTACTATAAGGTGGGTGCATAATTGGCTGGATAACCATACGCGGAGAGTAGTTATTAATGGTTCCCAATCCTGCTGGAAAGGTATAACGAGTGGGGTTCTGCAGGGGTGTGTTTTGGGACCAGTTCTGTTCAATATCTTCATCAACGACTTAGATATTGACAGAGAAAGTACGCTTATTAAGTTTGCGGATGATACCAAACCAGGAGGGATTGCAACTGCTTTGGAGGATACAGTCGTAATTCAAAGTGATCTGGACAAATTGGAGAAAAGGTCTGAGGTAAACAGGATGAAGTTTAATAAAGACAAATGCAAAGTGCTCCACTTAGGAAGGAACAATCAGTTTCACACGTACAGAATGGGAAGAGACTGTTTAGGAAGGAGTATGGCAGAAAGGGGTCTAGGGGTTATAGTGGACCATAAGCTAAATATGAGTCAACAGTGTGATGCTGTTGCAAAAAAAAGCAAACATGATTCTGGGATGCATTAACAGGTGTGTTGTGAGCAAGACACAAGAAGTCATTCTTCCACTCTACTCTGTGCTGGTTAGGCCTCAACGGGAGTATTGTGTCCAGTTCTGGGCACTGCATTTCAAGAAAGAGGTGGAGAAACTGGATAGGGTCCAGAGACGAACAACAAGAATGATTAAAGATCTAGAGAACATGACCTAAGAAGGAATGCTGAAAGAATTGGGTTTGTTTAGTTTGGAAAAGCAAAGACTGAGAGGGGACATGATAGCAGTTTTCAGGTATCTAAAAGGGTGCCATAAGGAGGAGGGAGAAAACTTGTTCATCTTAGCCTCTAAGGATAGAACAAGAAGCAATGGGCTTAAACTGCAGCAAGAGAAGTTTAGGATGGACATTAGGAAAAAGTTCCTAACTGTCAGGGTGGTTAAACACTGGAATAAATTGCCTAAGGAGGTTGTGAAATCTCCATCTCTGGAGATATTTAAGAGTAGGTTAGATAAATGTCTATCAGGGATGGTCTAGACCATGAGGGCAGGGGACTGGACTTGATGACCTCTAAAGGTCCCTTCCAGTCCTATAATCTATGAATCTATTAAATCAGCATCGTTCTGATGCCAATGGACGCCAGCTGAGAGCCTAGCCCAGGATTTCATGAATAAAGGTATTTCACAGGAATACATTTTTTCTCTTATATTTTCTTGTTTAAAACCACATTGATCAGATAACAAAGAAAAAATAAGTTCCAGTTTATAAGATCAATTTTATAAATTCAAAGGTTTGTACTGATGTGTGAACCTACAGGTAGAGTTCAACATGTATAAGCACAGATAATTCAGATGCTTATGAAAACCTTTCAGCACTGCTGCACCAGACATTTCACAAAAAGCTGCTACTTCTGCTGTTCTTTCAGGTATACTCCCTGTTTCTTTAAGTGTATTATTACAGATGAGTCAAGTGATCCACACCCCAAAACCGTGTCTACTGGGCTGGAAGACAAATCCTAGCTCTCTTGTTTGAGAAACTGAAATAGCGGAAAGAAGAAAAAGACAGCCGTGAAATATTCAGCTAATTACAGTGCCACATGACTGACAGATACTAAGACAGAATCAGGATGAATAGAAGAGGCCTCTAATGTCATCCATGCTAAATAGGCTATTGCATGCATGTTGAGGGAGAGAAACTATAAATAGAAGGCTGCACATTATGCCCCTTACATGTTGATGTTCCGAGCAACTGTCTGTTTGTTTTCTATCTGCCCTGCAAAAACAGCAAACCGTGAAAGAGAGAGAGCATGTTCCAAGGGTCCATTTGTGGGTGAGTATTGTGTTTAATCACTTTGGGATGATGTATGTTCATTGTATATGTAAGGGAGGGTGAAGGAAAGCCTTCACTTGTCAGTGTCTCTGAACACTGTGTTCAGCTTTCCCCTGCCTACACTACAGTAGAAGTGCACCCACACAAGAGATAATAACCTGTGCTCAGTCAACAGTCTCATTATTATTTATGCCTCAGGGATCTAAACAACATGAAGTTGTTTAGGCTTCATGTACAGTGAGAGGGGAGAGGAATTACGTTCCCATTTTACTCTGACCACAGTTACTCTGGTCTGAATCCAGAGCACCTCAGCTGAAGTCCGTGGAGTTAGTGGAATTACAGTGGTGTGCCAGAGCAGAACTTGTCCCACCCTGAAGGCTCTCTCAGTTTATAAACACAATTAGGGCTCAACTCTGCCAGCAGTCCCACTGACATCAGTACTGCACAGTAAAGTACTACTGAATGTGAAGCAAAATGATAGAATCAGCCTCTTAATGTTTTAATGGTGACCTACAAGGGGACAACAAAATTGTGTTAGCAAATAAAATAATCTCTTTATAGCCTAATAGCAATCAAGAATATCAAGTCTTTCATATGTTTTTGTTCATTTACTTGTTTTTGTTTTGTCTTTTTTGTTTTTACTGGAAAGCTCCAAGAAGTAATAGAGAACCAGAACGAGCGGTTTCTCAGCTGCCACTTGAAGGGGAAGGTTTTTTTTTTAATCTTTCACAAAACAGCTTTTCTCTCCTGTGTTCATCAGAAGTTTCAGTGAAATATGTGTCACATTCTGGGCAAACTTTAAAAAATTAAGGGAGTTAGTTAGGGAAGTGGACTGGACTGAAGGACTCAAGGATCTGAATATGGAGGAGGTTTGGAATTACTATAAGTCACCACTGCAGAAACTATCTGAAGCCTACATCCCAAACAAGGTGAAAAAAATTCATAGAAAAGGGTTGCAGACCAAGCTGGATGAGGAAGCATCTCCAACAAGTGATTAAGAGAAAGCAGAAAGTCTACAAAGAAAATAAGACAAGAGGGATCAGCAAGGAAAACTACCTCTTGGAGGTCAGAAAGTGTAGGGAAAATGAAAGAACTGCCAAAGGCCAAGCAGAGTTAGACCTTGCAGAGGGAATTAAAACCAATAGTAAAAGGTTCTATAGCCATATAAATAAAAAGAAAACAAGGAAAAAAGTGGGACTGCTAAATCCTGAGCATAGTATGGAGATTGAAGCGATCTAGGCAAATATGTTGCATCAGTTTTTAATAAGGGTAATAAGAAGCTTAGAAATACTGGCAGAGTGGCCAGTGGAAATGAGGATATGGAAGTAGAAATTACCGCATCTGACGTGGAAGTCAAAGTCAACCATCTTAATGGGACTAAACTAGGGGTCCCAGATAATCTCCATCCAAGAATAGTAAAGGAACTGACACATGAAATTAGAAGCTCAATAGCAAGAATTCTTAATGAATCTGTAAATTCAAGGGTCATATCCTATGAGTGGAGAATTGCTAATATAGTTCCTATTTTGAAGAAAGGGGAAAAAGGTGATCCAGGAAACTGCAGGCCTGTTAGTTTCACCTTAACTGTCTGCAATGTTTTGGAACAAATTTTGAAAAAGAAAGTAGTTAAGGACATAGAGGTAAACAGTAATTGGAATAAAATACAACATGGTTTTACAACACGTAGATCGAGCCAGACCAACCTGATCTCCTTCTTTGAGAAGATAACTGATTTTTAAGATAAAGGAAATGCAGTAGATCTAATCCACTTAGATTTTAGTAAGACATTTGATGTAATTGTACAAGGGAAATTATTAGTTAAATTGGAGAAGATGGGGAGTAATATGAGAATTGAAAGGGGGGAAAGGAACTGGTTAAAGGGGAGACTACAACAAGTCAAACTGAAAGGTGAACTGTCAGACTGGAGGGAGGTTACTAGTGGAGTTCTTCAGGGATCAGTCTTGGGACTTATGTAACATTTTTATTAACCTCCGAGGATAGAACTTTAATTGCAGCAACCATGGTTTAGGTTGGACATTAGAAAAAACTTCCTGTCAGGGTAGTTAAACATTGGAATAAATTATCTAGGGAGGTTGTGGAATCTCTTTCATTAAAGATTTTTAAGAGCAGGTTAGACAAACACCTGTCAGGGATGGTCTCAATAATACTTAGTCCTGCCTTGAGTACAGGTGACTGGACTAGATGACCTCTCCAGGTCCTTTTCAGTCCTACGATTCTATGATCCTATGATTCTATTAATGACCTTGGCACAAAAAGTAGAAATGTTAATAAAATTTGCGGATGACACAAAGTTGGGTGGTATTGCTAGTATGGAGGAGGAATAGAATATCATACAAGAAGATCTTGAAAACTAGAGTAATAGAAATAGGATGACATTTAATAGTGCAGAGTGCAAGGTCATGCACTTAGAGACTAACAAGAAGAATTTTTGCTATAAGCTGGTGACTTGTAAGTTGGAAGTGACAGAGGAGGAGAAAGACCTGGGTGTATTGGTTGATCATAGAATGACTGTGAGCCGCCAGTATGACATAGCCATGAAAAAAGGTTAATGCAGTCCTAGGATGCATCAGGCAAGGTATTTCCAGTAGAGACAGGGAAGTGTTATTGCCATTATACAGGGCACTGGTGAGATGAATTCAAACTGGAATAGGTGCAAAGAAGGGCTACCAGGATAATCAGAGGAATGGAAAACCTACCTTATGAGAGGAGATTCAAAGCCTAACCAAATGAAGGCTGAGGGGAGATATGATTGTTCTCGATAAATACATCAGAGGGATAAATACGAGGGTGGGGGAGGAGTTATTTAAGTTAAGCACCAATGTTGACGCAAGAACAAATGGATATAAACTGGCCATCAATAAGTTTAGGATTGTCAGGTTTGTAAGGAACATGGCACTGTGGGCAAACTTGTATTTTGCCTCCCTATCACCCTGGCCCCCCCGGGCTCCCCACCCCCAATCACCTCTGGGCCACATTGCCTCCCTCCAGTGCTTATTTTGTATTGAAAGAGGTACCAGAGCTCAGCCCTGGCACAAATTAAGCACTAGCATGGTCACCTGATACTGGTGGGTGCTGGCTGGGTGCTCAGCTCTGAAGGCAATGCCACCAGCAGCAGCAGCAGCGCAGAATTAAGGGTGGCATGGTATGTGGTGTATTGCCACTCCTACTTCTGCACTGCTGCTGTGGCTCATGGTGCCTGGCACTCTGCCTGTGGCTCAAGGTGGGCTTTGCACTGTCACACAAGGGCTGCAGCTTGCCAGAGCCCTCGGCCCTCCTGCAGCCCTCTGGCCACTCCTGGCTCATGAGAGTCACCGTTTCAGATTATGGGGGATGGGAGGAAACTTTAACTGTGATTCCAGGGACTACTTAGACCCCTGAAAACTCTAGCATTTTTTGCAGGTTATAACTTAGGAATTAGCTGACAGGAGCACAGTATCTAATTCCTATATAAAGAAAGAAAAATATATAAAAATTCCAATTAAAGACTATTTTAAGTTTATATGTAAATTTAGAACACTCAGGAGCTAATATAGCAAGATATTCCCAATCCCTCTCCTTGAAGTATCAGTTCTGGAGCTTTAACACAGATATCAGAAACACATGTTTAATACTTTGTACACTATCTTTAGAGATAAATAAAAATAAATAAAATCTGCTTAAAATCTGCTTACTTTCTCTAACAGATGCACTCTGTGTTACTGCCATTATATACTCTATTTTAGGCCATGTCTACATCTAAAATTTTGCAGCGCTGGTTGTTACAGCTGTATTAGTACAGCTGTATAGGGCCAGCGCTGCAGAGTGGCCACACTTACAGCAACCAGCGCTGCAAGTGGTGTTAGATGTGGCCACACTGCAGCGCTGTTGGGCGGCTTCAAGGGGGGTTCCGGGAACGCGAGAGCAAACCGGGAAAGGAGACCAGCTTCGCCGCGGTTTGCTCTCGCGTTCCCGGAGTCACCCAGCAAACCGCAGGGAAGGAGACCTGCTTGCTCGGGGTTCCGGGAACGAGAGAGCAAACCGGGAAAGGAGACCAGCTTGATTACCAGAGGCTTCCTCCTTCCACGGAGGTCAAGAAAAGCGCTGGTAGTGTCTACATTGGATTACCAGCGCTGGATCACCAGCGCTGGATCCTCTACACCCGAGACAAAACGGGAGTACGGCCAGCGCTGCAAACAGGGAGTTGCAGCGCTGGTGGTGCCCTGCAGATGTGTACACCTTCAAAGTTGCAGCGCTGTAACTCCCTCACCAGCGCTGCAACTTTCTGATGTAGACAAGCCCTTCGTCAATTGTTTTTCTCTCCACTAAAAATGTAGTTAGTTAATTTTAACATACATAATCAAGATTTTTTCCTTTCTTATTAAGAATGGGAATTTATTTTTCTAATTATTTTGGCATTTATGTTTACCAATCACAATCATGTAAGTGACTCACTAACATTTGACTCCATCATTGCTATTTGTATCATACTTGGAACTGCATTTATTTTTGTACAAATTTTTAAGTAAAAATACAATTTGAAATTAAATGACCTTCATCTGCACGGTGTCTAAAGTTATGTGCTTAGCTAATGTTTTTTAAACTGGCGCTGCTAAGTTGAGTACAAGTTAAATTTACATTCTAGAAGGATACTATTACTTGATTGCACCATTTTAAATAATGAATGACAAAGCATTATATGGTAGTAAAAGTAATAATGATAATTACTCCAGCCAGAACAGGTTAAGCATTTTAGAACTCACTAAAGAATTAAATTAAAGGATGAGTAATAAAATTATGAAATGCATAGACCAGTTAAAAAAATAAAATAACAGCACTGTAAACCTTAACGAACTTTGAAAGAATAAAATCAGAGAATACATGTGCCTTGCACATTTTGATAGAAAGTACCAAGAAGTAATAACAATAACAAGTGTGTGTTGGGGTGAGAGTGTGTACTGGGGGGAGTGAGAGAGAGACAGTGTGTGTGTGTGTGAGTGAGAGAGAGAGAGAGACAATGTGTGTGGGAGAGACAGAGTTTGTGTTTGGGGGCATGTAAGAGAGAGAGTGTGTGTGTGTGTGTGTGTGTGTGTGTGTGTGTGTGTGTGAGAGAGAGAGAGAGAGAGAGAGAGAGAGAGAGAGAGAGACAGTGCGCTGTCATTTTAAGCAGAGCCAAATCCATGAGTCTGAAGGCTTGTTCAGATAGCAGCAGTTGCCAGCAGTTCCCACTCCTGACTCCTGGCCCCCACCCCAGCTCAGCAGAGACCGGGTACAGAGGAGGCAGCAGGGTGAGAGAAGGGGGACACCCAACTTCAGCCTCCCCACTCTGAATTGCAGACAGGAGGCTCCCAGGAGAAGCTTGTCCAGGAGTGGCTTCAAGATTGTGGGCAGAGGGGGATAAAGTATTGAGCCTTCAAATACCTGACCATTGACTTGTATTTGGGAATAGGGTATTTGTACAGTCCTTGAAAAGCACTCGTGAGATTAATGCATCATCCCGGCAAACCCAAATGAATAGCCCCAACAGCTGCAAATCAAGAAAGAACCCAGGCGGTTCTTTTTGCTCTACCAGTTTCTGAATGAGCATGAAGACCACATAAATACCCTGAATAATTCTCATTAATTCCTTGCCACTTGTAACACTTCCATATGCTCACTCGAACTCTTCACAGCCTCTCTCTTCAGTGGTGGCTCCACCTTCATGTAAAGTCATTGACAAGATGTGCATGTGCCTAAATGGGTGGCCACAGGATAGTATTACGATAACTATTGTCTTTCCTCACTCCATCTTCTCCTTATTGTTTGTCACCTCCACTCATAAGCCACATCTAAAGTGCCTTTAGGCTCAACCTAAAGTACGGAACAGGACACAGCTATGCTGTCTCATTCTTTTCAGGGCTCCTCCCTTGCAATGGGACAGACTCAGTGCTGAATTTGTAATGAAAGATGTGCCAGGGCTCAAACAATTAGGTGCTGGGGCTCAATCAATCTTTTTACTTCCATAACTGATGCAGTGAGCCAAGAGGTAGTGGGGCTATGAACTGCCAAGCTTACAGGTGCTGGCAAGTCTTGGCACAAAGCACTGGACAGAGTAATTTATAATCCACCCTTTTTGAGGTGAAGGATACTGTTCCAGTTCACCGGGGTGAAGGAGAAGCCACGAATCTGCCCACTGTCTACCCATTTACTTGCATGGAAAAGTGCTGGGTGCTTGAAGCTATGATCAGAGCAGATCCTCTGTGGCCATGCAGAGGGGTGAGAAAGAATTCATTCTCCTTTACACTCTGCTGTGTGGGCAGAAAGACAACAGACTCCATGTGGTTAGCATGGAATGACTTCTTACCAGAAAGTTCCTTCTGGGATCCCAGCTCTCTCCAGGAACTGGATGAGCTAGAACTGAGGTCACTAACCCCTCTGACCACACAGATACAGTGCAGAGAATGGTCTAAATTATAATGTACATCCCATGGGGCAGAAATTGTCTTTTTATGCCTTGCACCCAATTCAGAGACAAATACATTACTATTTCAGTTGTAAAGCTCTTGGTATTTGTTTCCCTGTCTTGCCATTGCCTAAGTAGGTTCATTTGCTTTTTCCCTCCCTCTGTTGCTGGCAAAACTTAGCTAGTTCATTAGCATGTAGGTGAAAAAGCAGAAAATCTACTATATTAACAAACTGTCTTGGTTTGGCTGCAGGTGCCGCAGGTTTGTAAACCCAATCCTGGAGGCCCTGAGTCCCAGCCAATAATTCTAATACAGATAGGGAACCAAATTAAGAAAGACATAAGGGGCAGAACAGAAGGGATGCATTGAGTGGGGAACACAGCAAAGGGGCCAGAATAGGGAGGTAAACAGAGAAAGGAATTCAGAACAGGATACACACACAGAGTTGCATGACACAATGCAGGGTTTCAATAGCAGGAGAAATGGGAGAACTTAGAGGAAAGAGAGAAAGTGGAAACCCTGAATAGAAACTCTGTGATTTCCTGAGAAAGAGAAGAGAACTGAAGCTCCATGTCCTGTAAGAAAAAGTCCCCTAGAAAAGGGAGAAACCCTACAACACTCTCTAAGAAGAGAGGAGAGGGAACAGGCCTGCCATTCTCCCTTTGGGATGCCATCCTGCTTCCCAATGTGCGTGAATGGGCCTTCTCACAAGAAGACCTACAAGCAAAGAAAGCCGCTGTAGGGGATGGGGTTCCTAGGGATGGAGGGTTACATGGTCTTCTCAAAGTGTAAATAAGCTTTCAAACCTCTGGGTGGTTATCCAGACCACACAGTGACTGAGGCTCTTAATGAGGGTCTTCATATTCAAATTAACCTAAAATGCACCAGAATTTACATGCAAACCTTCTGACAGTAGGGGGCCTAGCACCCCTGCCCCTGCCCTCAGACCCCTGGCTTATTATGTGGAGAGTTGTCCCTGCCAACATTTTTACAGTGTTGGCAACTCTGCATGTCCCCACACAGCAATCACCTTCTTAACACCCTTTTCTTGTCCCTGCTGTTTCTTTGTAGTTTCTCCAGTGCCTCAGAAGAGCCTTCACATTCACAGAGAGAGAGAGAGGGAGGGAGCGCGCTCACTGGAGGTGGTGCCCTTTGGCTTGATGCCACTCTTCACACTGGAGCCAATTTTTGCCTTTCGCTTCAGTGTTGTATAATGTTTGTCCTCTGGTCTCTGGAAAACCTAGAAAGTTTGGACCTGGACACAGAACACTATTGGGAAGGAGACAGCTGACAAAAACATTTTGGCAGCCCCTATGCTGCTATCCCCAGGATTACACTGAAAAAGGAAGTGATAGACAGCTGTATTCACAGTAGGTTCAGGAGGGATGAGGAAATAGGAACAGGCACACGGATGTAACATTTCTCATGCACTGGATGAGGCAGAGTCTCTGGGGAAAAAGAAGGTGTCATAAACAGATAGCTAAGGGTTAATGTCTCTTTCACCTGAAACACCTGACCAGAGAACCAATCAGGAAACCGGATTTTTTCAACTTTGGGTGGAGGGAAGTGTGTCTCTGAGTCTTTTGTCTGTCTGCCTGCTTTTCTCTGAGCTTTGGAGAAGTACTTTCTACTTTCTAGTCTTCTGTTTCTAAGAGTAAGGACAAAGAGATCAGATAGTAAGTTATATGGTTTCTTTTCTTTGGTATTTGCATGAATATAAGTGCTGGAATGCTTTGATTTGTATTCTTTTTGAATAAGGCTGTTTATTCAATATTCTTTTAAGCAATTGACCCTGTGTTGTATCATCTTAATACAGAGAGAACATTTGTAATTTTTCTTTCTTTTTTATATAAAGTTTTCTTTTAAGACCTGTTGGAGTTTTTCTTTACTTCAGGGAAATTAAGTCTGTACTCACCAGGGAATTGGTGGGAGGAAGAAATCAGGGGAAAGCTGTGTGTTGGATTGCTAGCCTGATTTTGCATTTCCTCTGGGTGAAGAGGAAAGTGCTTTTGTTCCAGGATTGGGAACGGAGAGGGGGACTTACTCTGCGTAGTTTCACAGAGCTTGTGTCTGTGTATCTCTCCAGGAGCACCTGGAGGGGGGAAGGGAATCAGGATTATCTCCCTTTGTTGTGAGACTCAAGGGATTTGGGTCTTGTGGTCCCCAGGGAAGGTTTTTCAGGGGGACCAGAGTGCCCCAAAACACTCTAATTTTTTGGGTGGTGGCAGCAGTACCAGGTCCAAGCTGGTAACTAAGCTTGGAGGTTTTCATGCTAACCCCCAAATTTTGGACGCTAAGGTCCAGAATCTGGGAATAAGGTTATGATATGGTGTGCAGCGTGTGGGAATAGATACAATCCAGAAGCCAGTAGGAATATTATATTTTTCTTTTCTCTGCTAAGGGCTTTTTAGCAGAGAGAAACAGTTTGGTTTTAAAAGGGAACCAGAGAGAATTTTTTTTTTCTGCTCTCTAGCAGTTTGTGGTTTGCATATTAAGCGAGAAGACTGTTAAGGGTCTTTTGTCATGCAATAGCCCTCCCATTAGGTGGCAAGTACCAGCACTTATATGCATGCAAATTAAGTGGTTTTTCTGGTTTCCCTTCATTGAACATTAGCTAGAGAGAGAAAGGGAAAAAAGCACTGTTGCTAGGCAGACTCCAAGAGGGAACAGAGCCTGCAGTTCAAAAGAGAAACACCGGAGGGCACCCCAACACAAGAAAACAGGAACCATGTCTACCAGGACAAAAATGGAGGCCGAAGACCAATTCAAAGAAGCTGAACACAGGCGAGAGATGGAAAAAACACAAACAGGAACTAGAAATAAAACAAAAAGAGATGGAGATAAAAGAAAAGGAAGAAAGCCTCAAACTAGCAGCCTTCCAAAGAGAACAGGCAGCCCAAGAGGCAGCACACAAAAGAAAACTAGAAGAAGAAGAGGTGGCCCACCGCCGAGAAATGGAAAAGCACCAAAAAGAAATGGAAAAACACCAAAAAGAAATGGAAAAACAACAAAAGAAATGGAAAAACAACAAAAAGAGAATGAAGAGAAGGAAAAACAGAGAAAACATGAACTGGAGATGGCAAAAGCTGGGCTGCATGTGCCAGCCAACCCTAACAACCCGGCACCAATTATTGCTCCACAGCACAGGAAATTTCCCACCTACAAGGCAGGTGATGATACCGAGGCCTTCTTGGAAAATTTTGAAAGAGCCTGTCTTGGGTACAGCATCCCCGAAGACCAGTACATGGTAGAATTAAGGCCACACCTCAGTGGACCTTTAGCAGAGGTGGCAGCTGAAATGCCCAAGCCGCAAATGAATGACTATAAACTTTTTCAAACCAAGGCCAGATACAGGATGGGGATAACCCCAGATCATGCCCGTCGGCGCTTCAGAACCCAAAAATGGAAACCAGAGGTGTCATTTCCCAAACACGCCTACTACATTGCAAAAAACTATGAGGCCTGGTTAACAGGAAACAACATTCAAACCTTGGAAGAAGTGAACCTCCTCATACAAATGGAGCAGTTCTTGGATGGTGTTCCTGAAGACATCACACGGTACATACAAGATAGAAATCCCAAAACTATCGCTGAGGCGGGGGAAATTGGAGCCAAATGGATGGAACTGGCAGAAAGCAAAAAAGCTACTGTCAAGGGGAACGATTACCCCAGGGGGCACACAGACCATAAACCCTACAACTGAGGACAGCCAAAGACCCTACATACCACCCAAGTAAAGCCACAAATACCCTACTCTTCAACCTCACCAGTCTCCAGTAACTCACCTCGGCCCAGTGACCCATCAGATGGAAGATGCTTTAAGTGTAATGAACTGGGACATATCAAGGCCAACTGTCCCAAGAACACCATGCGAGTGCAATTCATTACACCACCATCACCCCAAAGATCCCCAGGCCCAGATGCCTCTCAAATACCCTTGGAGCGAAGGGAAAATTTGAGAGTGGGCGGAAAGAAGGTTACTGCGTGGAGAGACACGGGGGCACAAGTGTCAGCTATCCACCAATCCTTCGTTGACCCCAAATTCATCAACCCAAAGGCCAAAGTTACAATTTACCCCTTCATGTCACAAGCTGTAGACTTGCCTACAGCTCAACTGCCTGTCCAGTACAAAGGCTGGTCAGGAAGGTGGACTTTTGCAGTCTATGACAATTATCCTATCCCCATGCTACTGGGGGAAGACTTGGCCAACCAGGTGAGGCGGGCCAAGAGAGTGGGAATGGTTACCCGTAGCCAAACCAGGCAAGCTTCCAGACCCATTCCTGTTCCTGAGCCGTCCACAGAAGCCCCGTCTGTGTTACCAGAGACCCAGACAGAGGCAGTGGACCCGGATTCCATGCCTACCACTGAAACAGCCACAGCATCTCCAGTCCCAGGCCCGGAACTGGAACAGCAACCAGCACCAGCAAGTGCAACCACATCTTCAAACTCAACGCCAGAGGGCGCCAGCAAGCCAGAACTGGCAGAAGCAAAAGACAGCCATAGCCAAAAGGCTCAGCCAGAGCCTGAAATACCCTCAGGTGCACCAGCGGAGAGCGGTTCACCAGCAACGAAAACAACCCCATCACCTACATCGCTTCCAGAGGGACCAAGCCCAAGTCCACAGTCTGAGGAAGAACTGGTGACCCCAGCCTCAAGGGAACAGTTCCAGGCTGAGCAGGAAGCAGATGACAGCCTTCAGAAAGCTTGGGCGGCGGCACGGAGCACCCCACCGCCTCTCAGCTCTTCTAATCGATCCCGGTTTGTTATAGACCAAGGACTTTTATACAAGGAAATTCTTTCTGGTGGACACCGGGAAGAATGGCAGCCGCAAAAACAGTTGGTGGTTCCAACTAAGTACCGGGGGAAGCTCTTAAGCTTAGCCCATGATCATCCCAGTGGCCATGCTGGGGTGAACAGAACCAAGGACCGGTTGGGGAAGTCCTTCCACTGGGAGGGGATGGGCAAGGACGTTGCCAAGTATGTCCGGTCTTGTGAGGTATGCCAAAAAGTGGGAAAGCCTCAAGACCAGGTCAAGGCCCCTCTCCAGCCACTCCCCATAATTGAGGTCCCATTTCAGCGAGTAGCTGTGGATATTCTGGGCCCTTTCCCAAAAAAGACGCCCAGAGGAAAGCAGTACGTACTGACTTTAGTGGACTTTGCTACCCGATGGCCAGAAGCAGTAGCTCTAGGCAACACCAGGGCTAACACTGTGTGCCTGGCCCTAACAGACATCTTTGCCAGGGTAGGTTGGCCCTCTGACATCCTTACAGATTCAGGGTCTAATTTCCTGGCAGGGACCATGGAAAAACTGTGGGAAACTCATGGGGTGAATCACTTGGTTGCCACCCCGTACCACCATCAAACCAATGGCCTGGTGGAAAGGTTCAATGGAACTTTGGGGGCCATGATAAGAAAATTCATCAACGAATTCTCCAATAATTGGGACCTAGTGTTGCAGCAGTTGCTGTTTGCCTACAGGGCTGTACCACATCCCAGTTTAGGGTTTTCACCATTTGAACTTGTGTATGGTCACGAGGTTAAGGGGCCATTACAGTTGGTGAAGCAGCAATGGGAGGGGTTTACGCCTTCTCCAGGAACTAACATTCTGGACTTTGTAAGCAACCTACAAAGCACCCTCCGACACTCTTTAGCCCTTGCTAGAGAGAACCTAAAGGATGCTCAAGAAGAGCAAAAGGCCTGGTATGACAGACATGCCAGAGAACGTTCCTTCAAGGTAGGAGACCAGGTTATGGTCTTGAAGGCGCAACAGGCCCATAAGATGGAAGCATCATGGGAAGGGCCATTCACGGTCCAAGAGCGCCTGGGAGCTGTGAACTACCTCATAGCATTTCCCAAATCCTCACTAAAGCCTAAAGAGTACCATGTTAATTCTCTCAAGCCTTTCTATTCCAGAGACTTACAGGTTTGTCAGTTTACAGTCCAGGGAGATGATGCTGAGTGGCCTGACGGTGTCTACTACGACGGGAAAAAAGACGGTGGCGTGGAAGAGGTGAACCTCTCAACCACCCTGGAACGTCTGCAGCGGCAACAAATCAAGGAGCTGTGCACTAGCTTCGCCCCATTGTTCTCAGCCACCCCAGGACGGACTGAACGGGCATACCACTCCATTGATACAGGTAATGCTCACCCAATCAGAACCCCACCCTACCGGGTGTCTCCTCATGCCCAAGCTGCTATAGAACGGGAGATCCAGAACATGCTACAGATGGGTATAATCCGCTCATCTACCAGTGCATGGGCATCTCCAGTGGTTCTGGTACCCAAACCAGATGGGGAAATACGCTTTTGCGTGGACTACCGTAAGCTAAATGCGGTAACTCGTCCGGACAACTATCCAATGCCACGCACTGATGAGCTATTGGAAAAGTTGGGACGTGCCCAGTTCATCTCTACAATAGACTTAACCAAGGGGTACTGGCAAGTACCGCTAGATGAACCCGCCAAGGAGAGGTCAGCATTCGTCACCCATGCGGGGGTGTATGAATTCAATGTCCTTCCTTTCGGCCTTCGAAATGCACCCGCCACCTTCCAGAGGCTGGTAGACGGTCTACTAGCAGGACTGGGAGAATTTGCAGTTGCCTACCTCGATGATGTGGCCATTTTTTCAGACTCCTGGCCCGAACACCTACTACACCTGGAAAAGGTCTTTGAGCGCATCAGGCAGGCAGGACTAACTGTTAAGGCCAAAAAGTGTCAAATAGGCCAAAACAGAGTAACTTACCTGGGGCACCAGGTGGGTCGAGGAACCATAAACCCCCTACAGGCCAAGGTGGATGCTATCCAAAAGTGGCCTGTCCCAAGGTCAAAGAAACAGGTCCAATCCTTCTTAGGCTTGGCCGGATACTACAGGCGATTTGTACCACACTACAGCCAAATCGCTGCCCCATTGACCGACCTGACCAAAAAGACCCAGCCAAATGCCGTTAAGTGGACTAATGAGTGTCAAAAGGCCTTTACCCAACTTAAGGCAACACTCATGTCTGACCCTGTACTCAGGGCCCCGGATTTTGACAAGCCATTCCTAGTAACCACAGATGCATCTGAGCGTGGTATAGGAGCAGTGCTCATGCAGGAAGCAACAGATCACAACTTCCATCCTGTCGTGTTTCTCAGCAAGAAACTGTCTGAGAGGGAAAGTCACTGGTCAGTCAGTGAAAAGGAATGCTATGCCATTGTGTACGCCCTGGAAAAGCTACGCCCATATGTTTGGGGACGGCGGTTCCAACTACAAACTGACCATGCTGCACTAAAGTGGCTTCATACTGCCAAGGGGAACAACAAGAAACTTCTTCGGTGGAGTTTAGCTCTCCAAGATTTTGATTTTAAAATTCAACACATCACAGGAGCTTCTAACAAAGTTGCTGATGCCCTCTCCCGTGAGAGTTTCCCAGAATCCAGTAGTTAAAAAGTGTTCTTAAAATGTAAAAGTCTGTTAGTTATATACTTAGTAGTATATGTAAAGGTGCATGTGTTGTATTAATCTGTTTATTTTCAAGTTCTAGAAGGAAATTGCCGCCAGTGAGCTTCCCCACTGTCTGCAATTTGGGGGGGCGTGTCATAAACAGATAGCTAAGGGTTAATGTCTCTTTCACCTGAAACACCTGACCAGAGAACCAATCAGGAAACCGGATTTTTTCAACTTTGGGTGGAGGGAAGTGTGTCTCTGAGTCTTTTGTCTGTCTGCCTGCTTTTCTCTGAGCTTTGGAGAAGTACTTTCTACTTTCTAGTCTTCTGTTTCTAAGAGTAAGGACAAAGAGATCAGATAGTAAGTTATATGGTTTCTTTTCTTTGGTATTTGCATGAATATAAGTGCTGGAATGCTTTGATTTGTATTCTTTTTGAATAAGGCTGTTTATTCAATATTCTTTTAAGCAATTGACCCTGTGTTGTATCATCTTAATACAGAGAGAACATTTGTATTTTTTCTTTCTTTTTTATATAAAGTTTTCTTTTAAGACCTGTTGGAGTTTTTCTTTACTTCAGGGAAATTAAGTCTGTACTCACCAGGGAATTGGTGGGAGGAAGAAATCAGGGGAAAGCTGTGTGTTGGATTGCTAGCCTGATTTTGCATTTCCTCTGGGTGAAGAGGAAAGTGCTTTTGTTCCAGGATTGGGAACGGAGAGGGGGACTTACTCTGCGTAGTTTCACAGAGCTTGTGTCTGTGTATCTCTCCAGGAGCACCTGGAGGGGGGAAGGGAATCAGGATTATCTCCCTTTGTTGTGAGACTCAAGGGATTTGGGTCTTGTGGTCCCCAGGGAAGGTTTTTCAGGGGGACCAGAGTGCCCCAAAACACTCTAATTTTTTGGGTGGTGGCAGCAGTACCAGGTCCAAGCTGGTAACTAAGCTTGGAGGTTTTCATGCTAACCCCCAAATTTTGGACGCTAAGGTCCAGAATCTGGGAATAAGGTTATGATAGAAGGTTTAACTTGTATTTGTTCTCTGCTTATAATACATGCTATAGGCTTGAGTTTTGAACACTGGCCTCTTTTTTGTGTGGTGCAAGTTACAGGTGCAAAACTGTGACTGCAACTATTTGTGTCTCCAATTGTGTGGAAACAGAGACAAAGCTGAGCTGAAAACTTGGCAACATAAGAGCTAAGAGTTGCCAAACGAGATGAAATGTATATTATATTTAAGTGTACAAGACACAAAGATCCTTTTCACCACATCAGTGTGAGGCATGAGACTCTATTAGCTCAATAGCATTAGCTATTTTTATACCAGTTGGAATTTTCTTGCTTTTATTACTTGCTTGGGATTTTCTTTCTGTTATATCCCCTTGTCAGAATAAAACAGTTGTTATAAAATCGGTTGTCTCAGTTTGCCATTTGAGTCTCTCCTTTTTTCTTTTAGGTTTCTAGTTCCTTGGACACAGCATAGAGGGAGGATGAGGGTACTGAAAAAATCCAGCAGTGCCCACATCTGATCCAACCTCCTTGACAACAGCAGAAATGGTATTGTTAAACCTTGCGGCTCTGGTTTCTCGCCAGCCAAATACAGCTTTAATAAGATCACTTTCTCTGATGGCTGAAAAGGCTTAAAGTGCTTGCCTGCCATATCGTCTCTTTGAACTTCATTTCTATGTGTTATAGAAGTGAAATGTCCTGCCCAGAGCAATACTGGGAGAGATCAGGAACCTATGTTAACGAGCAGGAAGTTGGAAGTACAGTATGGCAAGCACATTCATGGATTTTCAGGAGCCATACGTCAAGATAGCTAAGAACCAGTGAAAGGTGGCAGCTAATAAAGGTGCAGTTGAAGACATGGAAGTTAAGATGAGGAGCACTGTAGAAAACTTAGGCAGAGGAGTGGATCAGTTTCCCATAAGGCAAGCAACAGCATCAGCAATTAATTTATTAGTTAACGTTTGTACAGTATTTTGAAAACAGATGCTAAAGTGCTAAGTATTATTTGTTATTGGAACTATGGCAAACATATGTAATCTATCTAGTGTTGATGCACAGGCTTTTCTTTTAGCGTTTCCAATATGAATACTGGGGAAATTAGTTCTCAGAACTGGGGAAAGGGAATGCCTCAGTGGATGCAGTTATTGGCTTTTTCAGCACGTCCTTTCAATGATAATTATAACAAGGGAGATGAAGAACAAAGTGACTGGTATTAAAATGTGACTAGGGAGTGAGAAATGCAAATGTCAATAGTTTAATTAGTGCTATTCTTCCCCGAGAGATCGCAACTAAAGAGAAGTAAAAGATTACAGTCTAACAACCAAATACTATGATTTTTAAGTTCTGTTGTTCAACCAGGGTAGATCGGGTCTTAGTTTCCTAATAAAACCACTGAATATTCAAATGATTCAGTTAGTACAGTAATTCATAATCTCAACTGGACAGTGATATTTTAATGTTTATTTCATTACTAAAGCTGGTCAAAAATTAAATGCTCACCATTTTTTGAAGTCAATTCTGTTCATTACAAAGACCTTGATCCTGCAAAGGGATTCCTGTGGGCATAAGAATCGGTCCATGTGGATCCCTTTGCAGGTTTGGGGCCAAAAGTTGTGGTGAAAGGTCTGACCAGCAAAAGATCATAATATATATCAGCAGAGGTCCATGATCTATGTTCTTTTAAGTTTTATTTGGTTCTTAAATCAGATAGCAGTAACACTGGCCTCTACCTTAGGATGTACCATTCTGTCAGTGTGTTCCCCATTTCCCTACAGTGCACACAAACAATTAACAATAATGCCACTGAAATCTGTGCAACTCTAGAGTAAGTGGAAGGGGAATTTACTCTATGGAGTTAGCTAGTGACACTGTATGTCAAATCTATTTGCACAGAGCACCGAGTGGTAAGAATTAACATGCACTATGTATCATAAGTAGGTCACCCTAATAACTGAGAAAAAAAATAAAATAAAATTTGTACTTTACCCCAGCAGGTGATTGACTTTAGATAGACTAGGGCTGGGGAATATTGTTAGTTTCACTATCTAGTATTTACATAGTTGAGCATGCTAAGCATACTGTGAATGTTTTTTGTAGAATATTGTTGCATTCTGCAAACTGTGTTTTGAAGAGGCTTTACTTTGAGTAATACTAGTAAAAACAGCTTCAGTAGCACACAATAACTATAAGCATGGCTAACCTTCCTACACATTGCTTACAAATCCTCTCTTGAATTTATTCTTCAATTGACTAATGATCAACACCACTGGCTATTATACTGGCCTGTTCCACCTATGCTTGGACTCCTCATCCTCACTGGACCATGAACTAACTAGATCTGTAATATCTGTGCCTGGACTCCTAGTCATCACTGGACTATGAATTGACAGAGCAGACCCAATCTAAGCTTGATTGCTGCAGCTGCAGCTTTTCTGTAGACTCAGGTTATGTCAACACTACATAGGCACAGGTATGGTGCTGCAGCTGTGCTGCTATAGCACTGTAGTGTAGACACTAGCTACAGCGACAAAAGGAGTTCTTCCTTTGGCCTAGCAGCGTCTACACTGGGGCTTAGGTCTGCTTAACTAGAGTGTTGCATTTTTCAAGCCCCTGAGTGAGGTAGCTAGGTCAACCTAAGGTTTAGGTGTAGATCAGACCTGAATGAGATTTCAGTTTACAAGAAGGGTCTTCTCTTGAATAGGGTTCAACAGGCTTGGAAAAACAAAGGTTGGACAGGAAAAGGTTGATCCTTGTTGAATTTCACTTACATTATTTACTTTTTTTGACACATATCAGAGCAAAGTTGTAAATGATTTTCTGTGTTTTCCAGACTGGGTTACTGCAATTTGCTCTATGGGGGGGCTACATTTGAAGACTATTCATAAATTTCAGCTGTTTCAGAATACAACTACCTGCTTTCTTGACAATTTCATATATGTGGAACATATTACATGGGTAGCCCATAGACTTCACTGGCTTCCAGGATTTATTTTGGTTGTCACTCAATGTGTCAATTTTAATGTGTAAAGCCACATATGTTTTTGTTCTTGGCTATCTTAGGCCTGATCCCACTGAAGTTAATGGCAGAGCCAGGGGCAGCTCTTTTGCCACCCCAAGCATGGCAGGCAGGCTGCCTTCGGCAGATTCAGCGGCATGCTTGCAGGAGGTCCACCGAAGCAGCGGGACCAGTGGACCCTCCACAGGCATGCCGCTGAAGGCAACCTGTCTGCCACCCTCACGGCGACCAGCAGAGCACCCCTCGCAGCTTGCCGCTCCAGGAACATGCTTGGTGTGCTGGTGCCTGGAGCTGCCCCTGGGCAGAGCTCGTTTTGACTTCAGACACTTTGGGTGAATTTTTCAAATGTGCCTGAGTGATGTAGGAGCATGCTCACTGAAACTCAAGGGTCTTGTGCTTTTCTGAAAATCCCCGCCTTTCTCTTCATGTTCCTTCACAGCTGTTGAGATCTGGAATTCTTGAATTAACACATCCTAGATAGTTAAACCTGCAGGCTAGTAGCATGGGATTCTCAGATAAGGGCTCTTGACTGGAACTTGCCTTTCCTGCTTATACAGTACAGTCTGAATCTGTTAGGCTTTTCAGCCTGCTCTGAGAGTTATTTCTTCACCTAGGCTTTAAGCTGATGATGAGGACTAGCAGGAGCAGAGTTGTAGACTAAGTGGAGAAAGTGGTTTTCTTTTTTTAAGTTTGACATTGTGTTACTCTGTGTGTGACTGATTGATATTGTATGTGTTCTGTATTTTCTGGTTTCAGCCCAAGTGCTGTGAGACTTATTTTCATGAACTGGAAAATAAAATTAATAACTGTCAGCATGAATGATCAGAGTGTGGGATACACTATCAACCACAAATGAGCTACATTTTCAAAGAGAGGCATACGGGTTCAGACGCACAACTCCTGTTAAAGTCAAAGCAAGACAAGTGCCTTAGGGTATATCTCCACTCAAGTGTAAGCCTGGACTCAGGCTCAACCCCACCCCCACTTCCATTCACACAAAAATTGTACTAACCCAGGGCTCAGACACAGGGTCCCAGGACCCTGTGGGGCTGCCGAGTCTGAGCCCAGGGCAAGATTTAACCCAGGGTTTGAGCTCTGTTGGTTTGCGGTGTAACTGGAACACTGCTTGACTCAGGGCCTAGGAGTCCTCCAAAATATATCCCACAATCCCATAGGCCAAGTTCCTTTGTCCTCTCTATCCCAAGAATCTACTCTATTGAAAACAGAGGCAACTGCCCAAAGCAGTTCAAAATTTCTGTGCTGGGTGGACAGTCAAGTTTTCCTACAGTGCACTATGGTCAAAGGGCTACAAGAGCCAGGTTTCAGGTAGGCACTAGGGAGTCTGGGATATGGTTGGTTTGACTCAGGTCTTCATGCTGCAGTATGGATGCCAGTGACTCAGGTTTGAGCCTGGGCTAGAAAATTAACCTAGGGTTAACAATCAGTGTAGATTCTCAAGCCCTGGGTTCTCTAAGCCAGAGTCAGCTGATTCAAGTCCCACTAACCCTGGTCTTACATTGCAGTGTAAACATAGGCTAAGGCGCCAACCCTGCAAGCAAATCTGTGCAGTGTCAGGGATCCCCCAATGAGGAATCTCTTGCAGGGTCAGGGATAAAAGCCCACACACCCATTTGAAAATGTAGCAAATAAGGATTTAAAAGAAAAAATAGCATGGCTATCCAGATGTACAATAAATGTCAGAAATCAATTAAAAAACAAACAAACTTGTGATGGTCCAGGAAGGGAAACTGTTTAATATTAAGTAAATTCAGTTTATTTCAAAACACATCACATTAGCACATGAAAGTGATTCTAGTCAGGGTTTTGAGGAATTTGTATGCTATTTACTTCATCCAGAAGGTGAATATTTTTAATGATGTAACACCTGCGTTGTGTATCATAACTATTTAACATGTAAGAGGGATAAGAAGGACTTGTGGGAGAGGGTTGTTTATGGCAAAGTTATATAGGCATCTTGTCTGTTGCTGGGTTCAGCCAGTTAGGTTTCAACAACAAGGTGCTCAAGTTTGATGATAAAATATATGTTGATAAGGAGAATATGTGGCTTCTTGCCTATTCTTTGGGGCTTCTAGGATATTCCTACAATAGGTGGTGCTGCAGAGCTCAGTTTTAAGATTAATATTAATGACTTGCTTTTCACATTCTTGTGCACCTAATTAGATTCAGATCAAATGAAGTCACAGGTGCCTGGGGATAAAGAGAAAAATCTTATAGTGTCGTGTAATTGGCTCAGACAATGCATGCCTGTTAAGGGAGTTTTAAGCAGCTGCAATGATTAATTGGTTATTTTTAAACTTCATGTGCAGAGATTTCCAGCAGGACAGGATTGTCATGCCAACTGGTTGACTCCACAGCAAAAACTATATGGCTGTATAAGACCAGTACAGCAGTGAAATGAAGAGATGACAATTTTACATACATATGGGGAGGATGCTTTGAGTTCAGTATGAAGCTGTAGTCAGTGGGGAGAGGCTAAGTGTACATTCCCAAGGTCCAGTGCATGCTGAATGTTGGCCCAAGGGGAGTTATCATGAACAATGTCACAAAGACTAAAGTTCAACTTAGCATGTTGATGTCAGTGATTTAAAGGAAACTATTAGCAATTTGGCAAGCTGAGTTGTGATGAAAATACTTGGGGAGAGCACACTGGACAATATGTGGACTCAGTTTATAATCAGCAACATGGAGCAGGGCGGAGGCGATCCATACCTGGCGATAGTGGGGAGGCAGAGTGAGGGCAGCAGCTTCAGCAGATGTTACTGAGCATGCTCAGTTCATGCGTTCATGATCAGCACAAGTCAAGCTGTAACTCGAGGGTGGAGGACACATGACCCCATGTTCCCTGCCCCCCACGTGTCGCCTCTGGAGCAGGGGATGAATGTAGAGTCTATCAGCCCCGCTGAGGGCAGTGGGCCCAGTGGCCTTCCCTCTCCAATATTCCCACTCCATGTGAGGACCAGCAGCAAGTTTGGGGAATAGCCCATAAAAGTCCCTGGCCTTGGTGCCCTTCTGCTCTGAGCATGTCTCACTGGAAAGTAGCCTCCTCACCACCAGCAGCCTTCTAATGTCATCAGAACCTTTCAACTTCACAACCTGAACTCTCAACTTCTTTTTCATTTACTAAATTAGCAGTTCTTTAACTTTGTCACAGAGTGAACCACACCTTTGTAGAGACACGGCTCCTCTCCTTCACAATCTGGCAACATCCCTGTTGCAACAGTGGTGGTTTATGTAGAGAAGTAAATATTAGGAAAGAACTTAGTATATCATTAATTATTGTATCCAGCTGAACACTTGGAAGTAAGGAGGAGCCAGCCAGCTCGCCATGAACCACCGACTGTTCTGTGAACAACAGTTTTGAAACTTCTCCGTTTAAATGATAGACCTCACTCTTTGCTTTGTCCTCTTTCCATCTTTCTCCAATATCCACCTCCTCTCTGTGGCCAGACCTCACCCTCCCTGACCATCATGCTGTTCTCATCCCTCCCTTGCTTATCCTCTTCTCTCTCTCTCTCTCTTTCCCCCCTCATTTTGCTATTCCTTTCCCCCCTCTGTGATGGGGTGTACAAACCCCTAACTAGACAGGAAAAAGTTAAGAAGCAACTTCGGGCTCAGGAGGCCATGCCCCTCCACCTATGCCGAGTGTGCTCAGGTTGGAGGTGGGGTTTAAAAAGCAGACAGACAGCTCAGTTAAGGGCTGGCAGGCCGGAGTGAAGGATGTCTTCTGTGAGTTCCAGGACAGGGCATGACTAGAACTCACACCAATCTTGGGAATGGATGAACCGCAGATCTGAGGACCAGCACCAGAGCAGGGAGCCCAGAAGGCAGAACCCCACAGGGATGGTTGGTGGCCAGCTGAGATGCAGAGAGAGGATTGACCCAGGGAAGCTAACCTGAGGCTGATGGAAGGCCTTGCAGGTTAAGTGGAGCCAAATCAGACTCCCAGGACCCTAGGTAGGTACCCTGTAGAATGGATGGGCATGGGTTCCCCTACTCTGCCCCGGAACATATCCCCTCGGTGCGTTCCCATCCTGAACTACACCCATTGCGATAACCACTAGTTGGGAGACCCTCCCACCTGACCACAACCTCCCAGCTCCTTTTCTCCTATAAACTCATCCCTTCCATTCCTATTTCAATGAGCTGAAATATCATTTTAACACAATAAAAATGTACCCAAATCCCTAAACCAAGACACCGACAGAACCAGCAGAACAAACTCATGACAACACTTGGCTTCCATTTACCTTTCCTACTCTCTTTGCTTCTGTTGTGATGCATCTCTTTAAACTGTAGAAATGATCTGGGGCAGGGACCAGGTTCTTTGTCAGTAAAACAACAACTAGTGCATTTTGAGTGCTAAATGGATGATAATGGAGGACTGAAGGTGTTTGTTTTAACAAATCTTTTAGATGATTCATGTGATTAGTACTCAGAGCTCTGATTATCTTGATCATGTTAGGGCACTGCCACTGCAATAAAGAGAACAGCCATAACAACATACAGAGTTAATTAGATTTTTTTTGGCCAAGGGACTGATATAGGCATTCATGGGCTTGCACAGGTAGGAGCTTTTTACCATACACACCTCTGCAATTTCCTTTTCAGATTATCTGCTCCCTGGAGACAGGGTACTTTACTTCTATGTCTGGTTCCTCCATTTCCAAGGTTTATTCCAGTTTTATGAGATGGGCTGAGAAGCAAAGTGAGACAGAAGCTTATGTGCTACTCATTCTGCTCCCACTCCATCCTGCTTCAGCACATCTCATTTTCACTTCATTCCCTATTCTCCCTTAAGTGCATGCTCTAGCAGTTGAAAAGGACACAAAAGGCAAGGAAGGAGGAGGGGAAAGTGGGTAAAGTGAAAAATATCAGTACAATAAAATAACAAGAACAGGAGCAATTAGGTGGATGGCAGAACATACAACTTGGGATAGAAGGGAAGAAGATAACTTATCCAGGACAAGCCAATAGAGGCAAAACCCCAAACTAAATAACTCCATGCCTGATTCCTCTTGAGGGAGCTGTGCTTCAGCTGGAAAGCAAAGTGAAGCTTGATTCAAGAGATGCACAGTGGAGAGATGGCAACTGTAATCCTAGTAGAACATTGAGTTTTGAGTGTGTTAATTACACAATGCACAGAGGGAGTAGGGCAGGTCTGGTCTTCATCTGGGTCTTTGCCAATGAGTTATTAATGTTTTTAGTTGAGTAATATTTGTAAAATGTTTTGAAGAAGAAAAGCACTACAAGTATTCTTATTGTTTCATATCATGCTAGTATGGTTTATTACAAGAACATTTATGTGTTAACAAGACACTTCAGGTTTAAAATTAAATTTTAAAATATATTGCCTTTACCATGTTACAAATAATAGTCTTAGATGATTATGAGTGTATTCTAAAAATAAAACTTTCTTTTCCCTACCTCTGCTGCTTGCTTAGTCAGCTCGTTTTAGTCAGCTGTGGTGATTAATGTAGACCTGTCAGATTACCCGTACATTTCTAGTCAGTCTGTCATTCTCTTTCACAATGCATTATCACGTTGTTCCAAGCACTACTCAGGAATATGGTTAAATCCAAACCACGACCTGCCACTGAATTTATTTTTAATGTAATGAAAACATTTGTATTAGCATTTGAATCTGTAAAACATCAACCTTCAAAAAAACAAACAAAAAAACCAACTCCACAAAACCCAAACCCACACAGAACCCCCAAAACACCAAACAAAATACAAGAAATAACAACCCAGACAAAATCCTCAATCAACCGCTCCTTCTAAACCTTGAATTTTAGGCCTGAAATTACATTTTCAAATGTTCCTGTGTTAATGTTTAAGGAGACCATGAGGATGGCTGTAAAACAAAAACTCACCATGTATCTGATAGGCCTCTCGTGCCTCTGAGTGCCAGTTAGAAATCTCCTTCTAAATAAGAACATTCAGTTGTTTCTTTTGGAGCCTTCAGATTTCAAAGGTGATTCTATATATAAGTATAAAAGTAAGGCCCTGATCCTAAAATGAGAGACACACAGGTGAACCTCTGCAACCCCACTGAGCCACATTGACGTCAATGAGTCTCCTTGCCGGCTTAGGGTTCCATTCACATGCATCTCATTGCATGACAAGGGCCTAAAACATTGCAAAGAACCAGTAATAAGGGTGTTTGGAAAAAAGCTATGAAAATCTTAGCACAATTTTGAAAAAATACATGGTTGCAGGCCATTCTCCACTCCACTTCCTCACACAGAGAAACCTGCACTCATGGGACTAGGCTTAAGGATCCAGCAGGAAAATGCTGCTGCAGACTTTTCCCTCCCAGTAACTTGTGACCCACAGCACATTATGTTTTCAATCACTTATTCTATTTGACTCCTTCATAGTTTGGAAGCTTCCCACAAGGGGATTCTTGAGGCATTCCATAGTCTGGAGTGCCCCTGGAGGTGTCCAGGGCATGCAGTGAGCTAAGGGACGCTAGGCAGCAGAAAGGAGGGACGGGGCATTTGTATGGCTCTCCTTTGGATCCCTGAGATCTGGGTGAGAATCTGAGTGCCACAGATTTAGAAGGTGAACCTCTGGCCTCTTCCTGGCTCTTATCCTGTCAGCAGAATTCCACAGAATTTCCTCTAGTTATAACTCAAAATGTCCATTCCCCTACACATGGGGAGAATTTGCCTCTACACTAGTACAGAAATACATTCTTAGGGAACAGCTAATGCATTCTGAAGTCCTATCATGCAGTGGCATCTTGCTGTCTGCCCATCTTCTTCCTCTTTAGTGCTATTATAGTATTTTGCCTATACCTTTCACAGGGAAGGGGAGGGTGGAGAGAGATAGAATTTTTTTAAAAAGCTGTTGAATATAGTTTTTACACCATCTAATTGTTCTAGCAGGGACAGTTCCCTGATAACTCAATTTGTTCTCTTCACCTAAGGAAGAGAGGATGACACCTCTCATGCTCTTGGCTGCTTGAAGTCCTTCTCTTGCCCGCAGGGTAGCAGGTGGTCTTTGGTAGCTGGGGCCAAGCTGAAGGGCTCTGCTTGCAGCAGGCTCTGGTTCTTTTTTCCTAACTGGGAAATGACTCAGCAAGCAGGGTCCTCTCTTCTACTGAGGTAAATTCAGGGTGCCTGGGTGAGGCTCACCTGTCTGTGCTTCTCCTACTCCTACTATATTTTCAAAGTGCTAAAATTAAAACACCTAAAACATGGCTGGTGAAAAAGGAAGAAACTAGACTTCCAACAGGTGGATCAACTCCTGCTGATTGTAGTTCTGAACTGTCTCCACCGTCAGCTGATGTGAGAACCAAATGTCAATTGCCTGATACTGTTAGAATTTCTGAGACACCTCATCAACCAGAACTTAGGTCTTTCCCTGTGTGTAACTTTGAGAAACAAGGCCATTCTTTCTGCACATCTTGGTTTGATGACTTTCAATGGTTCCATTATTCTGAAGTTAGTGGCAGTATGCGTTGTTTCTACTGTTATACAGCTTAAGGCAAAAACTACTTTTCACTACTTACGCAGATGAATCTTTCATACAGTCTGGATTCTCTAACTGGAAAAAGGCTCAAGACAAATTTGAGAGGCACCAAGCATCTTTCTGTCACCATGAAGCAGTTGATATTCTTCAAAAGACCAAAAAGAGCATTGATGATGTGCAAGCTTTTCAGTACTCTCCAAAGAAAAGAGGAAAAGCCTAACGAAAATTCTAAGTAGTGTATGTTATCTTGCCAGACAAGGACTTGTGCTGTGAGGCCATTATACTGAACAAGGTGAAAATATGCCTCAAGTGGACAGGTTGACTTTATTCAACTGCATCATTTGCAGGCAGAATCTGATCTTGATATTTTAAAGTGGCTAAAAAAGATTTAAGATAAATTCACAATCCAGTTATCCCAAATGAGATAATGGAAATTGTGGCTCTTAAAATTGTGAGGGATATTCCTGGAAAGTGTTATACAATTATGGTAGATAAAACAGACTATTCTAACAAAGAGCAAGTGGCTTTATATCTGTGATATGTGGATGATGACATGAAGAGTTCACTGGATAGTACAATGCAGCCTGCACATCAGCAAATGTAATCATATCTGTATTTAAAAATATATTATTGAGTTTAAATCTGAGGATCAAGGCTATGACAGTTCCACCAACATGTCATGCTTAGTTTCAGGCTTAGCAACCAAACTGCAAAAGGAAGACCCACAAGTTACATATACTCATTGCTACAGGTTTGCTTTCATTTTGGCATGCTAGGAGGCTATTTAAAATACTATTAGAGGAGATACTAAAAATTTTTTACCAAAAAGTCATCATCGAGTTAATTTAAAAAATCACCCAAATGAGATGCTATATTTCAGGATATAAGATCTGACGTGTTAAGTACATCATCAAGTATCCATGTCCTCTCTCCAACAAGATGGACCATCTGTTCAGAACTACTGGCTTCAATTCCTTAGCACTACCTTACTCGGTGTGCAACTTGTTATGGATGCAATAGAAGATCTTGAAATGAGAGCTGAAATTAGTAGCATATCAGCTCCAAAATTATAACTTTCTGTTTGGTATTAAGCTAGGTTGAAAAGTCCTAAACGTGGTAGGCCATCTGTCCAAAACTCCTCATACTTCATATGTTTCAACAATAAAAGGCCAATCTCTTATGAAAATAACACGTCACTTCAGTTTGTTCAATCAGATGAAAGCTACAACTTATTCTGATAACAACTCCACCAGAAAAGTTAGAGATAATTAGAATGCCTGACCATCCAAAGATGAGGAACACTTTAGTTTCCCCCCATTTAATCAGCCACGTTTTAAATGATTTCATTTTAGCACTTTGAAAATATACCCTTTTATTTTGTACATCACTTAGTCACTACTCACTTAGTAAGAATGACTTGGGATGGGAGAATTTAAAAAAAAAGTGTTCTGTGGCAAAATTAAACATTTAGCTGGCTTCTTGGTTTTATATAGCTACTGTGCTCTTTGTAGAATAGGTTAGAATATGGCAGAATGGAGAAAGGGAATAGCCAACATCTGCTCTGTTGATTACACTGGAAAAATGTGCAAATAGGAAGAGCTGAACTTAGCTATCTAAATGTAGCAAAGGAATTTTATAACTACATTACTTCAAAGTAATTGATTTTACATAGGGCCGGTGCAACCATTTAGGCGACCTAGGCAGTTGCCTAGGGCGCTAGGATTTGGGGGGTGCCATTTTGTTCGGCAGTGACCGCGGCTGTCAGATCTTCGGCCGCCCCAGCCGCTGTCAGCATTTAGGCCGAGGGAGCTGGGGCAGGGAAGCGCGGGGAGGGCCGCCTGCAGCAAGTAAGGGGGGTGTGGCACGCAGGGGAGCTCCCCACCCCAACTCACCCCTGCTCTGCCTCCTTCCTGAGCACGCCGTGGCCGCTTCACTTGTCCTGCCTCCCAGGCTTGCAGCGCCTAAGCTGATTGGCGCCGCAAGCCTGGGAGGCGGGAGAAGTGAAGCAGTGATGGCATGCTTGAAGTGCTTGTGTGCAGAGCAAGGGTGAGCTGGGATGCGGGAGGTGCCTCAGGGTAGGGGATGGGGAGCTGCCGCAAGCGGGGCACCTCAGGGCAGGGGCGCAGGGGGGTCGCAAGGTGGAAGTTTCGCCTAGGGCGCAAAACATCCTTGCATCAGCCCTGATTTTACATGTCCAATATTCAATCAATCTTGGAATAGAAATGCTACAAAATTATTCAAAATCTTGAAACTTTCATAATTCCAAACAGAATAAATGCAATGTAAAGAGGTGCTTCAGGTATATGGTTCTGATTTCAACCATGATCAAGGGATTACTCAGTTTCATCTGTTGCAAGCCAACTGTTAGCTTACAGAAAAGTTTTTTATGCCAGTTCCCAAATCTCAGTTTGCTCAGCCAAGCTGAACATCAGGTGTTATTCAAAGTGGTGAAATTGATAAAAATAATTTTGATGGAACCAGTAACCAGTGCTGTCAATGAGCATAGTTTCAGTGCTCTGTTTCTATAAAACATGGCTGCAATCCACAATGGGACAATCATGACGTACCTGACATGATTTTACATGTCAGCTAAAGTCTGAATGAGCTCTCTCCTGCTATCTGCTGATGACCTGAAGGAGAAGGCCTCAGGAACAGACTGTATTTGCATAGTCACACCTATTTTGCTTAGGTGGTCAGCAGACAACTTGCTTTCCCAAAGTGATCAATTTTAATTGTTTAGGGTTAAAATTTATTTATTAGTCTTGGATGTAGGGGTAATGAACTACTATCCACACTGAATGACTAAAGAAGAGCAGAACTGTATGTCATATGTCCTAATTGAGGGGGGCAGGCAGTAGTAATGGCAAATCCAAGTGAATGTGTGTGGCGTGAGGTGGACTGGATAGCACAGGACAGGAGAGAGATTTTGACCTGGTGAACTAGACTGTGTTTAAAGAGTCTTCAATGCTATTTGATCCTCTCTCTGTCCAGTGTTTCAAGACAGAGCTGACTTGACTCTGAGTCCTTGTCTCTTATCAGTGAGCACTAGAGCTGAAATCACTGATGAGCGGGTGTGAGGGCTGAACCTTAGAGCTGGTGTGGGGCCAATGCAGAAGAAGCAGTGAGGTTTCCCACTACGCAGTGAAATTACTGGGTCTGGGAGAGGTGGTCGAACCTGGGAACATGGCACTGTAGCGAAAGGTGGACTACGCTTGGCGGTAGAACTCAGATCACAGCATTGCAGCAAAAGGCAGCAGCAGCAGAGGTGACAGCAATGAGCAGCAACAAAGCACAGCTGCCAATTTTCACATGGTAAATAAGCACCCTGACTTTCACAATAAACCAAAAATCAAACTAATCCAATTTCAAAATGAGGCTAAACCAAGCCAATTCCTAAGAACCCCAACACTCTATGTGACTAGATCCCCCCAGCGTGCAGTCTGGGGCTGTGGTGGGCCTGCTGTGCACCCCTGACTCTCTCCCCTACTTGCCCCTGCATGCTGGGAGCCAATCAAAAAAAAAAAAAAAAGAAGCAGCAAGCTGCAAGCTACAAGCCAACCAAGCAACAAGCTACAAGCCAAAAACTAGCCAACAACCAACTCACAAGCCAATTAAGCCAAAAACAAGCCCAATTTCTGCTTTTTTTTCCATGGCTTTGGCATGTCTGCAACAGAGGCAATAATGATAAGCAGTGGCAGATGCAACAATGGCAAGCCACAGTAATCAGAGGGGAGGTACTGCTTAACCCCCTCCTTCCCACACAACCATGGGGCAAGGAGATGAACACATCTGAAAACATCCCTGGACTCTAGGACTTTGTTGACCTTGGACAACAAACCATGAGTAGGGTGCAATGGAGGGAAAAGGGAAGTGGTGTATGAAAGGGACATTTGTCCACTGGACTTTCATATGGCAAGGTGGGAAACAGAAAAAACATAACTGTAAAATGACAAATTAACCAGTAAGCAAAACACAATAGCATTGATCTTATATTCACAACTTTTCTGAGTTTTAAAAATATGGGGTTTGTCATATATACTAGTTATGTTGGTGTCTGAAAATTAAAGGGTTCTTCTCAAAGTGGTAGGACAGTCCAACATACTGTGGGGCAGGTGTTCTACTTATTGCTGAATACTTTCAAGTCATTGGAGCTGTGTTTTGCCAAATTAATGCAGCATTTCCTTTTCTTAATAAATGTTTTCTTTTGTTATACACAGACTCAGTGCTCGCAAATAGGTAAGTATTACCTCTTAGACCAGGGATCAGCAACCTTTGGCATGCGGCTCACCAGGGTAAGCACCCCAGCGGGCCGGGCCAGTTTGTTTACCTGCCACGTCCAGAGGTTCAGCCAATTGCAGCTCCCACTGGCTGCGGTTCGCCACTCCAAGCCAATGGGGGCAGCAGGAAGCGGCGGCCATCACATCCCTCGGTCCACGCCACTTCCCGCAGCCCCATTGGCCTGGGATGGCGAACTGCAGCCAGTGGGAGCCGTGACTGGCTAAACCTGAAGATGCAGCAGGTAAACAAACTGGCCTGGCCTGCCAGGGTGCTTACTTTGGCGAGCCGCATGCCAGAGGTTGCCGATCCCTGCCTTAGACAGTTCCAGGAATGGTGTTTAGTTTTCCCAGAGTTCTGAGTGGGGGCCTGAATTGGTTCTGGTTTGTAATGTTCAGAGGATCCCCCAGGCTCTTGTTGCTGCCAATATTACCTGGCAGAAGAGTTCCATATACCCAAGGACAAATGGCTTACAGCTTGCAGATGTGGCAGAATTCATTTCAAAAAACTCCGAGGAAAGGTCATTGTTTGGAATGCTTTCAGATTTTAAGTCTGTCTTTTTGCTCATGTTTAAAAGGTAATGCTTTAATGAGTAGTTTTGTACCATAACTAGTTTGTCCATGATTAAAAAAGTGAGGTAAATGAGATTCTGTTCCAAACTCAGCATCTCCTTTTTTATTAATGCAAGCCCCCAGTTATCTCTGTCCTCTGGTGTCTGTGCCTTGTCATGGCGGGACAGCTTGTGTACTCTTAACAATCTCCAGACTCTCTGTTGGCTTGGTTTTTTGTTTTTTGTTTTTTGCTCCTGGCAGGTTCAGTCATGCTGGATTGATCTGTGGGGGAGAGGCCAGACAAAACAGACACCCTGGTCCTCTAGGTTGGGGTTAGGCACAGGGCTAACAACCCTGTCCCATAAAAACCAAAATATGTTCTGGAAATTGTGGCAGAGAAATCGACCATTACTGTGTGTGATGGAGTCAATGATCCATATGACTGCCAGTGCTGAAAGCCAAAAGGAAGCCACTGGCACAAAGACTGAAGTGCTCACCACCAAGACAAAAAACAAGTCTGGTTTTTGGAATGTACAGACAATGTACGAAACAGGGAAGTTAGCTCAGGTCACAGCAGAGATGAGAGGCTACAGCTTACACATTCTGGGCGAGAGCAGATGGATGGGATCAGGAGAATAACAACAGCCTCAGGAGAAACTTTGCTGTATTCTGGACATCAAGCGAAAACGAGACCACTCGAAAACAACATGGCGAAGAGCTGTGGAAACTAAGCTGAAAAACCTGGGGCACAGCTGGGGAACCAAACACAGACAGGAGTGAAGAAGCTTCGTCGCTGCCCTAAATGCCAGAGGCGTAATGGGTACTTGCTAACTAATCAGTTGTCTATGCCCAGGACTTTCTCCACACATTGCTACACTACCCGTGACAGTTGGCAGGCTAGCCTATACATGTCATGGTTGTGTCTAGTCCCCTAAAATAAAATCTTAAAACAAGTTAACTAGTTATCAGATCAAAATTCTCCATATTGGTTCTGCTACATCTTCACAAATATCTCAGTCCAGCCAAAGATTATGTAGTATTAAAGCTCTTGTGAGTTTTATTGTGAGTTTTGCAATATATGACACTTTATTTAAAGTCTCAGTTTCTAGCTCCATATAATTATGTGAAAATATTCACTTTCCTTGTTTTTAAATTAAATTTTGTAGCCTCAAAGTTGCACAGAAAAGCTTAAAAACATGAACCTAAAGGCTATGACATCAGAATACACTAAAAGAACCCCAAACTTTTTTTTTTTAAATCTAATGATTTTCATACAGGATTTTGTGACCCAACCCATGATTTATGAATGGTTTTTGGCAATACTGTTCATGTGTGTGCTTAAGTTGACATCAGTGGGACTATTTGAATGCTTAAAATTAAAAATGTGTATAAAAGTTTGCATGTTTGGGGCCAAAATGAGATTTAAATGAAAAGAAAGCTCTGCTGATAATGAAAACTTGGGTACCACTTTTGGATAAAGCAGATGATTTTTAATGTCCTCATTCTGCAAACCCTTATCTACATGTATCACTTTTTGCCCCTGAGTTAGAAACATTAATCAATAGGCCTACTCACAGGTGCAAATATCTGCAACTTTGGGCCAACATTTGCAGTGGTTATTGCACATTTATTCTTAAGTCTAGTTAAATTGGCTGATACACTGCAAATTCTGCTTTTAATCTCTACATTCTTCATATTTATGGATAGCATTTCAAATGTCAGCTCCATTATCTGCTAGCTCAGTTGCTTTTGTTGGTTATGTTCCACCGATTTGAAAATAGCAATTTTCTTTAATCTGTGGCTTGTTAAATATACTTCCAATAATTACCTGCTGTATGATAAGACTCCCTGCAATATCTGCTCTGTAATTTTGAAATGTTTTCTAAGCTATTGTGGACTGAGCTGCAATTTGAGTCCATCAAATACTTTTAAAAATGAAAGTTTTCCTTCATGCTTGCCTGCTTTCAAAATCATAGTTTTCACAGGACAATTAACCTGAATCATTTGAATCCAGACTCCTTCATATTTAATATTGTTTTCATTTTATCCCCTAGAGGTCCTTAGTATTTTGCAAAGGGTGCATGTCCTATATTAGGTGCCTTGATCTCCTCTACAGATCCTCTGAAATCAGACAAATCCAAAGATCTTAGAAAGAAGTATGTTTTGTCAAAACATTTCACCACTTTGAGAAGAACCCTTTAATTTTCAGACACCAACATAACTAGACTATCTGACACACCCCATTTTTTTTAAATCCAGAAAAGTCCTGAATATAAGACCAATTATATTGTATTTTGCTTATTGCGTGTACAAATCTCTTACTGGTTAATGTTATTTTATAGTTATGTTTTTTCTGTTTGCTTGATAAGAAAACAGCACCTACTTAAAGACAAGTCCATGAGGGATGTCTATATGGAGAGTTACCCTTGGCAGTTTCAAACAGCAGTAGGTCAAAATGCACTATGAACCTTTAGCGTGTAGCAAGTGTAGCAAGGTCCACACATCCAGCTGGTGGGTGCAGACTGGATTTACACTCCAGCTTGCCATGCACTAGCTCTCTGTGTAGACAAACCTCATTTTCCATTAATATTGCTTTAGGCCTGGAAGAAGGGACAGGTTTCTCACTGGGCATGGAGTAGCCAACATTAACCAGTACAGGAGAGAAATGACTGTTCTGTAATAATGTAAGAGTCATGACCATAATGAGGGGCTTGGTGACAGAACTGGTCAAAGAATTTATCCCTAGGGAGTGTGTTTAGCTGGGATGTGTGGTAGAGTTGGTGCTTGTTATCTTGAAAAGGCTTTGCTTTTTCTTCTGAAGACCCACTGTCCTTTCAGCTTTTCCCCATCCTCTTTGGAACCATACTCCACACATTTTAACCACCCCTTCCATTGCAACAAACTTTTAAGATAAGGAGAAGGTCTCAGAACTACCGTGGCTTGGCCATTCTCCTCAGTGGCCATTCGCAGCAGCTTGCAAACTAGAGAGGATCACTACCTGACAACATTACATTTACTGTTTTCATGTGTGACTAGTCAGCAGTGAGACTTTGCAGTGTGGGGTGCAGCAGCAGACATGCAGGGTAATATTATTTGACATAGAAACAGCACTTTTCATCTTCAAAGTATTTCACAGGCAGTAACTCATTAATCTTCTAAAGATGCTTGTGAGGCAGGCAAGTGAGTGTTATCGCCTCTTACAGATAAGGGCAGAGAGAGAGAGAGAGAGGGAGAGTCTCTGTCAGAGCCAGAACTGTAACTCAGTCACGCTAAGCTTTCTGACTTGTGTTTGAGTTTCTAGACCAGTGGTTCTCAAACCAATGTGATTGCACTCCCCTTCTGTGTCCCTGTAGTATTTTATGCCCCCCCCGTACATATACTGATATATGCACACACTAGAATCAGTTTCAGCTTCTTTGTTTTTCACTTGAGTTGGGTTTTTTTCCTGTTGCACGAATGAGCCAACGATCCATTGTAATAAGAGCAAAAGCAGAACTGCAATTGTGATCCAGGCTTACACTTAAATGCCCACCCTGTGTCACAGCAAACGAATTTAACATACAGATGGCAACAACTTTGTATAATGCTATGCAAGCTTAACAGAAATCTGTCAAAATGCACAGTGTCATCTTGAGACAAATGTATAGCATCATCTGAGGACCTGATATGTCTGGAGGAATCGGCTTTGCTAGTTATTCATTGCTGTGTGAAAATGCATGCAGTAAGTTTTTTTTCCTAAAGCTCACACGCACTCCCAGAATACATTCCATGCTTCCACCCCCCACCGTTTGTGCTAGACCAACATTTTTTCTTTTACACTCCTCCTTTCCTATTCAGCAAAATCCTTTTCCTGTCAGTCTATCTCCAGACTAACAAAACTCTTGTTTACACCTGAATGATCTGTTACTTTGACTACAGCAACCCCTCCACCTCTCTGGGTCCCTGATTCACCCTGCTCCCATCCAGTCTTTCCAAAGTGTGGCTGAAAAAATGTCAACTTCTCTCCTAGTGCTGCAAACTCCCCAATTTCAAGTCTCCAGTGGCTCCCTGCCTCCTTCCTGATCATGCACAGACTCCTTGTAGAAGAAACTTCTAGGTTCTTCACAACTCTGCCTCTTCAGGGCTCTATTCTGTTAATGCCCCTTCATGCACCCTTTGCTCTGCTAACCTGACTTGCTTTCTTGCTCACTTTGTCTCTTCTCACTCATGATTCTTTACTTCATGTTGCCCTCAACAGCTTCATTACTCTAACACATCTAGAAACATGGCTTCCTTCCTCTTCAAACCTCGCTACTTTTACAAACCTCACTGACTCTCTCTTCCCCCCTCATGTTGCTCATTGACACTCTCATTCCCAGTTGTATTAGGAGAACACCACCTAAGCATCTCCTCACTCCCTTGAAAAGCAAAATACACCCAAGAAATTAATGGAATATAGTAACATGAATGATTGCAACAGAGCCAACATACCAGGTTTCCCATAAGCTTTGCTCCCTCTCCTTTTTGTTTTATGACTCATTAGCCCATCCTTCCCTCCCTCCCTCTCTTCCCACACTCAACATTCATTGGTGATTTCTATTTTGACTCATTGTATCTGTCACCTCTCTAGAAATCAGATGGTTGTTAGCTCAGGGCAGAGTTCTTGTCTTATTATCATGAATTACCTTGACACAAGAAATAAATCACACAAAAAAAGTTTATCATCAATTTACTATTGTTTAATATTCATATTGTGGTAGTGCCCAGAGGCCTCAACCAAGTAGAGTCCCCTTTGTGCTAGGGGTGTATGCAAACATGTAGTAAAGGATAGTCCCTTCCTCTAAAGAGCTAGGCGAGCACACCTGGCTCTCTCAAAGAGTGGGTCAGGAAACACACAGCTGTGTAGTTATGTATAATCAGTTTTTCCAGTAAAGAAATGTTGAATCTCAGCTGCTTGCATGCCCTGATGACATGAATGTGCCCTCGCTCTTATGGCACTGTAGAAATATGCATAATGCTCCTTATTTTGTCTATCTTTAATTATCTTACACCAGAGTCAGGCTGAAAAAAGAGAAGGGAGAGACAGATTGAGATCAAAGCACAAAATCAATTATGGAATTTCCTGGCCTTATGAGACAGTATTTTTTAATCTTTTATTTTACCCCTTAGGTAATGAAGATCATTCTTGCTTGGAAAGTTAAACTTCTCTCTGTTTTCAACAAACAGTGGAGATCTTCTGTGAGTGCAAACTGTGACCCTTCAGGGGTACAGGATACATCCCATTCTGCCACTGGTCTGCTTTGTTCTCAGGCATTTCCTACACTAGAGCAATTCACCCTCTAAGAGCCATTCTAACCCCTTTGAATACTTGGAAAACACTTTGCAGCCACACAAGTGCTCCAACCAGTTTAATGGGCCAGCTCCTCAGCTGATGCAAATCAGCTTAGCACTATCAGCTTCAACTGGACTGTGCCAATTTACACCAGCTGAGGCTCTGGTCCCTTGGGAAATCCAGATGCCATCTGTATCCAAATTAGATTTGCTTTCAGCAGATCTAAGAACTGCTTCCTTGTGAACCTCTTTAGGGTGGAAACCCTCCCACTACCATAAAATAGTGTGCTAATGACCATTTGGAATCTCCCAAATCCATTGCTTTTGGGGAGCTCTGACAGAAACTGTAAGCTAGGTATCCAGAAGGCTTTGCAGTTGCAATGGTTTAGAAAAACACTAGAGGGGATGCAGGGCAAAAGGGTTCTTAAACTGAATCAACATGACTAACAGGGACAGTTTGTTCTATGGAGTCAGTTCAACTACAAGCTCTTTAATTGTCTAGTTACAGACAGCATCTCTCCATTCTGAACAGGAGACAGGTTCTGCCATTATTGTAAGTGTACAGGTTTGCATTACTACTTCTCTTGTATTACAGACCAGGCAATTCCTCAAGTATGTTTAATGGGGACCCCTGGGTTTAAAAGAAACCTCACACTCTTTGTCTGCAGCTCCATTATAGGGTAAGCTCTGTGCTGTCTCTTTTTATTTGGACTATAAAAAAACCACAGTAGGTCTTGTATCCTTGGAATTATGGCTTTCTAGATGTGTGCAGGGCTAGACTTGTTCAGAGTGATGCTCTACATTATTTGATTAGGGTTTTCTTTTCTTCTTCCCAAAACGTTAAAAAAAATAATGGTCATAAAATTTTTATTGTATTTAATACATGAAAACTTTGTCTTAATTATACCTATGCTGCTTTAGATCTTCCTTGTCCCCACCAGCTATCCAGCTACCATGTGTGTCCTATGTACTGCCAGAATAATGCATCATTTGAAAGAATTCCCCCACTAACACCAGATGGGTGCAAACAGGGACAGTACTGTCACATCTGATTCACCACAGTTTTTTTACCTTTTCTTCTCCAGGAACGATCTAGGCAGGAAGATATCATTGTTTACAGTCAGTGAGGCCTACATCCCAGGTTGTCTAGTGGTTAGAACAAGGTGATATGGAACTAGGACTCCTGGATTGTCTTCCGGGCTCTGTGGCTGACTCACTGTGTACCTAGAATAAGTCATTTAACCTCTCTGAGCCTCATTTGTAAAATGAGCATAACAGTGGCTATCTCCCAAGAGGATTGTGAGGCTTCAGATTTATAGAATGCTTAGTGATCCTCAGAGAAAAGCTGTGTAGAAATAGAAAATATTTTCACAGAGGTTGCATATTATCCAGAGATGGGGGAGCTGCAGAAACACATTCAGCAGAAATATGTTCATCTCCCCTAGAAAAGAGAGAGAATGCCTTGCACTGATCTCTGGAAAGCCCTTCAAGCACCTTTAACATACTCTACAGGGAGCCATAACTAGCCTGCCTTGGATGGTGGGGAAATGCTGGTAATGTAGGGCCTTTGGTGAATGGAAAATAGATGGGACCTTTAAAGGTCCTACCAAAATTCTGGTGTGATACTCTCCTCAGGGAGCTCAGAACTGTAAATCACGGTTACCTCTCTGCCACAGCAAGAGAGCTTTGCTGGAACTTAAATGGTTCCAGCACTCTGCTACCCCAACCTGTCTGCCTCCTCATGACTCTGCCAGTCTAAACCTTGCCTTACGGATAACATTCAGTGTGCCCAAGTTCACCAGAGGTGTTTCTCTGCAGTATCTAGCTCCTATTATGGACACTCTCAGAAATTACCAAATCTGCTGCCACCAAAGAGACAATGCACACAACAACCATTTGTTTAGCTGAGGACCAGCCCTTTACTTTACTACACAGCACGCTGATGATTTTATGGTAAAACAAAAAATAAGTTTATTAATAAAGAACAGACACTTAGGTGACAGTAAGAAAGGATAATGGAAACAAAACTGGGTACAAATAACTTCGAGTCACTAGAAAGTGTGTTTTAACAGATTACAATCCAGGTGCCAGGCAATTTCTCACTTACAGTCAGCTCTCAGCATCTTCCATCCACATGGCTGGGGGATCCACCTTTCACAGACTCTAAGAGTGCTGGCCTCTTCATCCCTTAAATGATGGATAACTAAGGGGTTCTCTCTCCTTCCTCTTATAGTCTGTAAACCTACAGAATGTATCCTTTTGAAGATTTTCTTCCCTGCTGCTTGTGCTCCAGAAAGCTGATGCCATGCTGTCTTCTCATCCTGATAACTGGTGTTTACCTCAATTCCAATTTTCATTGTCTTTGGCTTACAAAGCTAAACCCAAGCAGATTGGTTAATCCACATTCTTTTGTCGGAGACAAACCTGTTGATCTGCTCTACTTAGATTGCTTGGTTTGAACATATTTTAGGGATGTATTTCTGGAGCATTTTATACCCTAACTATACAAATATTGCACAATGTTAATGATCATCAGGTCACCAGTTTTCATTTGATGCCTTACAGGATACTTTCTGGATAAATATTATGATAACACTGTTGGGTGTGGAGAGTTTGTCAGGCCTAGTAACAGTGGTAGTTACAAAACAGTGAGCTCTTTGCTGGGGGCACTGAGGGTCTCATAAACTCACACATGGACTTGATTTTCAAATCTGCTCCAGGTGGTTTGCACATAGAGGGATGGCTGGGGAAAGGGGCAGTACCCCAATACTCTGGCAGCCCCTATATGATGGATCAGTCTGGTAGGGTCATGGCCAGCCAGGCATAAACTGTAGCAGGCCCAGAACTAGCAAGGGGCTGAAGGTGGAGAGGAAAAGTTACTTTAAGCCACATGCATTCCCCTGACTTTGGGGCCATTCAGGTTCCTGTCATAAGCCTTCATCCAGGGTTCTTTCACTTAGGACAGAGGCCTGACTAGTCCTCAGGTCAAGGAATGCATATGGCTTAAAGTAGCCTTTGCTGTCCAATCTCAGCCTCCTGCCAGTTCTGGGCTGAGCACAGCTTGGCCACACCAGAAGATATGAGTTAGTGTTACAAAATTCATGTTAAATATATGTAGGCAGGAGCCTACATATTTATAAAATACCTATAAATATACAGAACAAAGGACAGTGCTTACAATCTACTTTCAGGCATGACACAAGGAGTAGGACAAATCACAGTAAGGGAAGAGGAAGCACAAGGGATCTCTAATATGACCTCATGGTTATTCAGTTATGATGGCTGTATATCTTGATGGTTCCATTAAAGATGCCTTTTTTTTTAATGGTAAAATTAATTCAGTTCTTGCAGGCAAAGTGCAAGCAGCATTTGACATATGTTACCTTCCATTTTATTGCTAGATCTGTTTCACTCTGCAAGAAAATGAGACCACTCATGACTCATTAACGTGTCAAATCACATTAAGGCACACAACAATTCAGAGTGTGGCAGCAGTCACAGCGGAACTCCAGCAGATTATTTATCATTTTGATTTATAGAGATCCTTTTATGTTCTTGGCACCGTACAAAAACACACAGAAAGAGACAGTCCCTTCCCCAGTGAGCCTACAGTCTAAGGGCTTTGTTTGCCACTTACACATAGCACTGTGTTAGGAGCAGTGCAGGGCTGCATCATCTCAGAGAGAGCTCCCAAGTATTCAGAGGGAGCATGCAAACTGCTACACTCTTTCAGAGGGCAAAGTTTACACACACTGGCTTGCCAGGCCAGCTCTGCCTTGGCCCACCACCTGGGCAATGTGCATCCTCCGTGCTTGACAAGGAAATGCCAACAGGTCCTTGAGCAGGGTGAGTGAGGAGGCTCTTTGTGTGCTCTGTGCACCTGGGTGAACACTGTTCCAATCATTTGTTCAAGCACTTGAGATACCAAATACACAGGGTAACTAGAAAATGATCACATCTCAGTGGTGCAGATGTCACTTTTATGAGTAAATGTGGTATTACAGAGATCATTTCTTCAGGAGATTATTACAGGTAGGCTATGTAGAAAAGTGTGTTCAATGGAGAGATATGGATAATGAGCAGGTGATCATCTAGCACTGAGGGATAGGCAGGCAAACATAACAGGTGCCATGGGAGCAGATGTGAAGACAAAGAAGGTGGCTTGAAGCTTGGGTAGCATGAGGGTGCAGAGGAGGAAATGAGAGCTGAGATGGAGGTATGGCCAGGTATGCATGGAGCTTTCAAGATGAGGATCAGAAGCTTGAGTTTCAGTTGAAGGGCAGTGGAAAGTTAGTGAAGGAATTCAAAGCGGGGTGTGTGAAGTGGCCAGAGCTGGGGCAGAGGAGGAGGGTTTGGGCATTGATTGGAATGACATAACTGTACCCTGATTCAGCTGCTGAGGAAGTAAAGAGAGCAAAAGAACCAGGACAGGGCTAGGCAACAAAGAAGGTGAATAATTTGTTTTATTACTTATATAAAACACAGCATATTCTATCATATTCCATGCTGCTGTCATTTCTATAGAACAAGATCAAGAATGTGTCTTGTCCTACATTCCCAGACAGGAGGCTAAGGAGTTCTGTTACTCTCCAGACAGGCTTGCTATGTCAAGGGTTAGAGTGCAGGAGAGGAAAGGGCAGAGAGCAGTGGAACTTCTACTCTATCTCCAGTGCAAAAGGAGAGAGTGTCTGGAAGCTGGGGTGCATAAGAATCAGAATCCTGGCTCCACTTCCTGTGCACACCAATCAACGCAAAGGGGGAAGTGTCTGCTACTGGTGTACTGACCATCATGTGTGGTATCTGCTATACTTGCAGCAGATTACTTCCTTCCTGGAGCAAGAGGGAATCAGAGAGGGCATTGTGACCCAGAGTCCTCTTCTTCTCTTGGCCATATAACATATAGGGCCATGTGTCACCACTGTAGAGTTTTAAATGTGTTGATCCAATATGATTCCTCATGATATAAGATGTCTACTTTTTGGTATTCAGAGCTCTTCCTCACACCGAATAGAGGTGAGCAAATAATTCACAATGAGTAATGGATTCAATAATTGGGATGTGGATGGTCATGCCTAGTGGTCAGCAGGAATCTGAGTCCAGCATCAGAACCTGAGTCTGAGGCCAGGGTCAGAGGCTGGAGTCAGGATCCAGAGCCCAGGGTGGGAACTGTTACCTGGAGTGAGGTGTGGCAAGAGCAGCCCTAGGAATAAGCACTGTCACAGCCTTGGGCAAATGCTGTGAACAGCCACTGAACTACTGCTGCCGGTGGGTTTAAGAGCCAGTCTCCTGACTCTTCCAAGCAATCCTGCAGTGTAGACAATTAGGCAGCCTACTACAGACCAGCTGCATTTGATACGTTGCCTGGAGACCAGCTTTGGTGCAGCCATGATTCTTGACTCTCAATGAATTTAGGTCAGGATTTTCAAAAGGAGTAATTCTGGGTTCCCTAACTTGAGACACTTTAAAGAGGTTGGATTTTCAGAGGTGTAGGCAGCTAAAATTGGAGGCATGCCAAATCTCTATTCATTCTTGAAAATCTTGGCCTTAGTCTCTATTTCTACTTGCAGAATGTCTATGAGCAGATCACATTTTACTCCAATTTACTCATAATTCAAAATTATTTCATTTTAAAAAATATTACTCACTTTAAGGATTGATCACTATTATACTTCACTTATGTATTCCACACATGGTATTGGAAAGCCAAGCTGAGTTTCTTAGCTGGGATTGCTTGGGTTCCTAATAAGATTGCAGTCTAATGCCCACTGAAGTCAATGGGAGTCTTTTCATTTACTTCAGTAAATACTGGGTCCGGCCCTAGATGAGCATGATTTCTGTGATCAAAAGGATGGCTTGATGCAGTAATAGTTCTTTCACTCTTTCAGGGAGTTCGAGAAATTCATAGCAGGTAAGCAGATAAGCAGGATCAGAGATCCCTAGAATATTTAAAACCTTTTTCCTTCCTAAACTACATAGGAATTTCCCAGAGCATCACTCCTCACAAATAGGTGTCTATAAGATTTATCGGCTTGGTGCGGAGTTTAAATTTAATTTTGTCTTATCATGTTTATACAAAGTGATTGTGTGTGTGTGTATGCCTGGACCAAAGCTGTGAAGGGAAAGTTTCAAATCCTTCTCTAGCTTGTTTAATTTTCTCTGTACTAGGGCTGTGTAAATGGGTTTTGGGCAACCTGTTGCCCTACAGTGTTAAGATGTATCAGATCCCATGTAAAATATACCATTTCTTGCGAATACATTTCTGATTAAAATAATAGCATGATAGTAGCTCCTATTAAATAGATTAAAAACTGTCTGATGGATGTAAAAAAATAATTGTACATGAGGAAATCATCATTCAGCAAGTTTCCAGAGGGGTACTGCCTGGATCTGTTCCCAGCCAAATGATATTCAGTATCTTTATCAATGATCTGGATGAAAGTTTGCAGTTGACACAAAAAATGGTAGCGTGACAAATAATGATAGGCACAGCTCAGTTATACAGAATGACCTGGATTGATTGATAAACAATTTGAACAACATGCGTTTTAATAAAGCCAAATGAAAGATCATACATCTAGGAACAAAGAATGTAAGTCACTCTTAAAGGATGGGGGACAGTATTCTGGAAAGCAGTGATTCTGAAAAAGATTTAGGGGTCATGATGGATAACTGAGCATGTGCTTTCCATGCGATGCCAAGTCTAAGACTGCTAACTTCATCCTTGGATATGTAAGAAATGGGAATACCAAATTGAACTAGGGTGGTGGTATTATTTCCATATAAAGCAGTAGTGAGACCAGTACTGGAATACTGTGTTCCGTTCCAGTGTTCACACTTTTAAAAGGAGGTTAAAATTCTGGAAAGAATTCAGAAAAAGAACAACAGAAAGATTCAAGGTCTAGAAAATTTGCCTTACAGTGAAAGATTAAAGGAGCTCCATCTATTTAGTTTATCCAAGACAGAGTCTAGCAGTGACTTGATCACAGTCTACAGACCTCTACAGGATGGGAAGATTTCTGATAATAAAGGGCTATAATATAGCAGACAAATGCATAACAAGATCCAGTGGCTGGAAGCTGAAGCTAGACAAATTCAAGCGAGAAGAAAGATGAAATTTTTTAACTGTAAGGATAATTAACCGTTGGAACAATTTACCTAGGGTTGCAGTACATTCTCTATCACTTACACTCAATCTTCATTTAAAGACTTTATTTCTAAAATTTATGTTCCAGCTCAGTCAGACATTATGGGCTTGAAGCAGGAATTACTTGGTGAAATCTTACTGTTATGCAACAGGTCAGTCTTTCTCAACTTTTTTGATACCAGCGACTCGCTAGCTGCCTTCTGAAATAGTCAGGGAGATCTAAGGAACCGGTACCTATCCATGGGCAGGTCATTGAGAGGCACTGGACTAGATTATCATAATAGCCTCTTCTGGCCTTATATTTAATAATTTATGAATACTTACATGTGTAAACCTAAAACTCCTTTTTGGTGAGTATTTGAGCATGAAAAATTCAATTGCTTTAATGTAAACCAGGCCCATTTTAAAAAATGAACTATTTACATTTTATTTGAATTTTTCATTATTTTTGGTTGGTTGTTTTTTGTTTTCTCAACAAAAACTTCAAAATAGAATTTTTTTGGGTGGGGGGGGAATGAAAACAATCATTTTGAATTTTTGTTCCCCCCTTTCCTCTTTTAGCCTCTTTTTAGCCTCCTCCCTGCTTTTCCAGTAAGGGGGAGGAGGAATGGGAGAAAAGTAAAAAAGAGTATGGGGGGAAAACATTTTCTCTCACTTTAAAAACTTTTTTCACCTTTTTTATACTGGGAAAAAGGTAAAATAATGTGGGACTTCCCCCACCCATCTCTTCAAACTAAAAATTTTAAAAATATTAGATTTTTTTTTTTGTTCAAAATATCATAATCCCCAAAGTATTTCTACAACAATCATTTTTTCCCTGAAAAGTTGCATTGACATTGAAATTCTCTTTTGGGATGAAAACGTTTTTAGTCACTCTACTCTAATTTTCACATATCTTTGTTTCTGAATTTTTCCCCTTCTTTCTTACTACCTACAGAAACATCAAGGAATACACATTTTAAATAATTATTAAACCTCATGTTGGTGAATGAGCACAAAATTATGAATGACACACAATTTGAAATGAAGGCATCCATTTGAGTGTCTTACCGGTCTTACATTATGCCTTATTTAATTTTTTTTTTTTTTAGATATTAGAAAAATATCCAGTGAGAGATTCTTCTGTTGAACAATGTTCAGGCATGAACTATGGCACACCTTGTCCTGTTTCAGTTTGCTTTTTGCCATAGAGCCATCCTTCAGTTCCCCATAGCAATTTACTTCAAATGGGAATTTTGCCTTAACACAGATTTCAGGATCTTTGAAGTTTATAATTGGATTCCATGTTGAAATATAACGTTATTCTTCTCAAATATTGGCACTCAAAAATTCATAGTGTTCACAGCTGGTTATAAAGACTTGCGTCACTGTTTCAGAAATGTTTCAAGTGTTCTGGTGATACACTCTGAGACAACCTCAACCCTTCAGTAGTAATCTAATGCCTACCCCAGCAACCTCTTACCTACTGAGGGAATGACGTCTAGCTTCCATTCATAGAATTACTTCAGCTTTACTCTGCTTGGTTCTCCATTAGGCCCCTGTACATTGAGCCATTAAAAGGGAATTTATTTATGTATTTGTTTGGGATTACACAACATTAGAACTGCCTAGCCAGAGTTTCAGGCACTTTTTAGAAATATATAAAACACAATCCAATAAACGCTTATTAAGTTTGCGGATGATACCAAACTGGGAGGGATTGCAACTGCTCTGGAGGACAGGGTCAAAATTCAAAATGATCTGGACAAATTGGAGAAATTATCTGAGGTAAACAGGATGAAGTTCAATAAAGATAAATGCAAAGTGCTCCGCTTAGGAAGGAACAATCAGTTTCACACATACAGAATGGGAAGAGACTGTCTAGGAAGGAGTATGGCAGAAAGAGATCTAGGGGTCATAGTGGATCACAAGCTTAATATGAGTGAACAGTGTGATACTGTTGCAAAAAAAGCAAACGTGATTCTGGGATGCATTAACAGGTGTGTTGTAAACAAGACACGAGAAGTCATTCTTCCGCTTTACTCTGCGCTGGTTAGGCCTCAACTGGAGTATTGTGTCCAGTTCTGGGCACCGCATTTCAAGAAAGATGTGGAGAAATTGGAGAGGGTCCAGAGAAGAGCAACAAGAATGATTAAAGGTCTTGAGAACATGACCTATGAAGGAAGGCTGAAGGAATTGGGTTTATTTAGTTTGGAAAAGAGAAGACTGAGAGGGGACCTGATATCAGTTTTCAGGTATCTAAAAGGGTGTCATCAGGAGGAGGGAGAAAACTTGTTCACCTTAGCCTCCATGATAGAACAAGAAGCAATGGGCTTAAACTGCAGCAAGGGAGATTTAGGTTGGACATTAGGAAAAAGTTCCTAACTGTCAGGGTAGTTAAACACTGGAATAGATTGCCTAGGGAAGTTGTGGAATCTCCATCGCTGGAGATATTTAAGAGTAGGTTAGATAAATGTCTATTAGGGATGGTTTAGACAGTATTTGGTCCTGCCATGAGGGCAGGGGACTGGACTCGATGACCTCTTGAGGTCCCTTCCAGTCCTAGAGTCTATGAGTCTATGAGTCTATAAACCAGACAGCCTACCATCATTTGCACAGGCAGAAAATAAAAATCAAAGCAATCCCCCCAATCTCCACTCACATATCGTTCCTCACTGCATCTCTCCCACCCCTAAGTGCAATAAAAGAGATGAGCTTTGCAGCATGATTAAAAGCCAATAGATCTGAGCTATTCCAGTCCAAGCATGGGAGCAAATTGCAGTCAATGGCCTCTTACAGGGAACAGTCTGGCAGTAGCCCTTTTAAGGTATAATCTCATGTGGAATGTTCTGCGGGAGTCTAATTTTGAGGTGATAAGAGCAGGGAAACATGGTAGCAATGTCCACATCAGAGAGAAATGGTTGAAAATTCTGGCCAGACACAGCTGGAAAACAGAGTTATGTTGACCACTGCACCATCCAACAGAAGCAGTGAATCTAAACCACTCCCCCAAACCGCAAACTCAGTTGATGGACTATGCACACACAGCCTCCATCAGACAAACAGATTTAATCTTCAGCATATCTTCTGGTTGCTTCCCCTAACCTGTTATAATTACTTCTATTTTATCTGGATTAAGACCTAGTTAGCTCAGTTTCATCCATGCTCAAATCTCAGCCTTGGACCAGGCATTTGAATGTTATACTGGGGTGGATGAGGTACAGATATACAGCTCTGAGACATCTCCATATTGAAGATACCTTTACCCTATGCCTTCTCTAACTCTCCCAATGGCCCCATATACACACTGAATAATGGGAAGATAAGAAGGAACCCTATGGATCTCTATATAACAGCAACCTTGGGAAGGAAGAGCAATTGTCTCAAACCATGCTCTGGGTGTCTGGGGCCCTCTCTGTGGTGTAGAGATGGGATATAATGACATTATTTTGCATTTTTAAGGCACCTTCCATTTAAGGATCTCAAAGAGCTTCACAAACAGTTAAGTTTCACAGAACTCCTGTGAGCTAGGAAAGTATTATCTCCTTTCACAGATGAGGAACATGAGGCCCAGAATGGCTGTGATTCACCAGTCTGTCTAGGTATTTATAGCGTGCCCATCGCAGTGGAGCCTGAGGCCATAGTCACAGAGGAAGGCAGTGGCAGAGACAGGAATAGAACCTAGATCTTCTGCCACTCAGTCTGTCACTTTAGCCACAAGATTGTTCTTATTATTTCCCTTTTCTTGCTATTGCTCATCTAATGTTTTCCTTAAATACACTTGGACCGAATCTGTTACTTACTCCAGTCATCTCCCATGCATCCCTAACATCGTATAGCATACTATGAGGGCATCCACTGAGCTTCTTAAGCACAGGACTTAACCCAAGGGCTCCTAAGGTGCTGTTTAGTAGACAAGTATGCTGGGAATCCATTTTATCTGCCTTTTTGGCTCCTTGGATGTGCATTTCCGTTCCATTTTTGGTATGATTCTACCAGCCTTGCTGTTTTCAGTGGATTGTTATGCAATGAATTTACTGCATTTACAGTATTTTGAAGGTTTCAGTGGCCAGACAGAATATGAAACCTGTGCCCTTATTCATTAAAATTTCCCAGGGCGTTTCAGCTCTGAAAAGCCTTTCTATTAAGGCTGAGACAGTATGCGAAGCATCCATTCATTTCAATGCTGTTGCCTTTGGATACCACATCGCATGGTCACAGAAAGACTAAGAGGTATAGAACCAGAAATGCACTAATTAGATCACTGACTATTCAGGAAAATAGATCTTTCATCTCTAGCAACACAATGTAATTAGGTGAGGTACCCTACAGTACACCACAGGCGCAGTCAGCTGCTACTAATAGTTTTTATGCAGTAATTGAGTAAACAACTGACCATCATAGTCACATTAAAATTCTTCCATTTGCATGCTTTCTTCCCATATGCTGTTAGTGTGGTGTTATGTGTATAGTTGTCACCGTTTGTAGGAGACCATACAGAGCATTGCTACTGCTTGTTAATTCTACTCTGTCCGAATCTTATTTGCTTTTCTTACAGTTTGGCACTGACTGTGATCTTGTTGACTCAGGTTTTACAGTGGTAATTCTATTCAGATCAGTGGGGCTACTCCTGATTTCCCAGGCAGAAGTGAATGTGTGGGATCAGTGTATATTATGCATCCTGACCACTTGTGCCCAATCTAAAAAAGATGAGAGCCTATTACAGTCAGCAGCTACACAGACTCATGCTTCCAGCTCTGGAGGTCCCTGGTGTTAGCCAAGATGGTGGCTGTCACAAATAGAATTTATTTTTACAGCTCATTATACAGTAGAGTAACCCTTCCTTGCGCTAATGGCACCTTCTATTTGATGGTCCCTAAGAACTTTGTAAATAATTAATTAAGCCTCATTTTACCCCTGTACCTTAACAATAAAAAAATCAATTTAAGTTAAATGGCAATAAAGCACTTTTATTTCAAAATAAGAGCAGCCACACACAATTTACACCTCAATAACTAAAGGTGTGAATTTAAACCAGTTCAGTTAGTTCATCTTTAATATAGACAAGGTCTAAAAGCATAAATTGAGGTAATTTGCACACTCAGGGCATAATACTGCACTCAGATACACTGGACTTACAATAGTGTAACACAATACTAGTATAAATGAGAGCAGAATTGTGAAAGGAGGGGCTAAAAGATGGTGTAAATAAAACACTATAGATGGTTGGAGAAAATTTAACAAAACCAAGTCAAAAATGAAACCATCTTGCTAGCCTCAAAATGATAATTTTTCTGGAATTTTCCTTTGTGGAGAATTTCAAATGTTTGGGATTTTGTTCCAATTTGGAATGAAGTATTGAATTTCTTCACAAAACAGAATTTCTGTCCTCTGCATGGCTCTGTTAAACAATCTTAGACTACCTCAGACTCTCAGGTAAATTGGATTAGGGCTGGCCCTCGGTTTTCCACATGGCATCTTCATTGAAGAATAAAAATCGAATGCATCCTTAAAAATCAATTGAATATAATCTTGAACCAGAGACATTAAAACAACCTAATTCTAATCCCACAGTTACTGCCCGGCATCACTACAGGGCAGAGTTGTGGTTGTTTGGATTCCTTAACTATGCATTTCCATGCCTTAACATATTTAGATTTGTTTTAAATGTAACCTTAAATCTGAATTTCCTATCTTTGTAATGCTTGTTTTGGGGATTATTATAACCTTCCTGTAATGTATTTTTCCCCAAATTACTAGTATATCCTCTCAACCTTATTGTCATTTTAGTGTACCTTTTTTGTTGGAATATGTGTACATACACCGATAATGTTAAAGTCAGTTTATTTGCTTTGGTTTGTATCAAAATTAATTGCTTTCATATGCTTGTTTTCATGAGGGGATTGTCTGTATTTGAATTATTCCAGAGTAATTCCACATATGGGGGCTCTCATTTCAGAATATCTTTTTCCAAATTAACTTAATCCACTTTGGAAGGCACTTTTGTTTTGGAATAAAGGTGTCTGTGCATGGGGTTATTCCAGAACAACTCTCCTACTTTAAATTAACAACCTGCCTTATTCCCAAATAACTTTCATGTCTAGACAAGAGTGTAAATTATTGCCATAGAGTTAAAAAAAAAACAAAAAAAACTTTACCTCGCCATGTGTCTTTCTTTCACAATCTTTTCTTCCTGGGTTAACCTACCCCTCTCTAAGCAGCAGCCTTCCAGAACCAAGACATTTAACATTCTGAAAAAACCATGAGGCAACACTGAACAGGTACAGGCACAAAATATGTGCTCTAGGAGTAAAGCATGTTCCAAATAATTTCGCAGTAGAACCTGTACTGTTACCCAGCTTCTTTATACTTCACCAGGTGATGCCTCAAAAACACAGGAAGATTAAAGAAACAGGGCTGTAAAGATACAGTCTGGTTTAATGACCCCATATTTGGCACATCTGTTAAGCTACTGTTTAATGTCAGCCTGTCTTGAAATTATTTAATACTTAAGTTATTAAAGCATCACACAAAACAAAACAGACCCCCAGGTCTTAAACCACAAGCATCTTAAAATAAAGCATATCTTACACAGAAGAAGGCTGACCTAGTAGTCCTTGCCTCTCTATAGGCTTCCTGTGTGACTTTGGCCAGCTTACTTAGTTTCTCTAGTGGAATCCATGAAGCCTCTTAGATGGCCTAGTCCCTCACTGTGATGCACAAAACTCCTGTTGAACCCTTTGTCAGGCTGCCTGCAGTGTGGCGGGAGCAAGAATACCAACCTTAGGATAGATTGTTAGGACCCAGGGGCACATACCCCAAACTGGATAGGAGTTTTATACTTAGATTTCGCCAACCAATTATCACATGTAAACTCTTCAAGCACTCTAATAGTCTGACCAGGGAGTCACGGTCAATACCCTTAGATACTCTGATTTATTCTGACACCCAGGCAAGCCTACATTTGTGATAGATGGTCCCTTACATCAAGAACTAGAGCAATATTCAGGTTACTCCCTGTCCCAAAGTATTGCGATATACCCCACCTCAGTTGCACCATAGATCTCACACCAAAGGCAAGTCTTGTGGCCAATCCTATAATAAACTATCTAGACAGTTATTAAGTAGGAAAAGAAAACAAGAGAATTATTTACAAGGTCAAGCAGGTAAACATAGATACACAAATGAGTTACAATCTTAAGTTTCAAAAACAGAAGTTTCAATAAAAAGCAAGCTCTATATGATCTTTAAGACTAACCCAGGCTAAGCACTGGGGATCACTAGCTTATGCCTCATAAACCTTACCCCCACAAGACTCCAAGCACAGAGATCCAGTTCCTTTTTTAGAGGTTTTTATCCCCCTCCTCACTTGTGCTCTCAGCTGAAAACTCAGCTTACAGGAGGAATCTATTTGCATGACTTATCTTTATGGAGATGGGGGAGAGAACAAAACAACAAACATATTTTGTCCTCTTTATCATCTCACAATAGACTGTCCGGTGTTTATAGACCTTTCTTGTTGGGCAGGATCTAACACCTTCTTTTGGAGATCAGCACTTCACACTAGTTACTGTCTCTTTCCTGTGTAGTGATTTACATAGTCCCAGGACACAACAACTTCTCGCATATTACTTACAAAACGGGATACAGATATTAGAAGTGAGATTAATGTGTACATCAACTCACAAGCATTCAGTAAAGTCTAAACACATTCCTATAGTTTTAATACCAATTTTAACAGTACTAACATACAGGTGAGCCAGACTGATTCCAACTATGTATGTGTCAGTGTTCATCTAAGGCATGGGGACCTGTTCTGCCAGTGTCACACCCTTAAGGTGCCTAGAACTCACTCAGTGCCTAAGTTCCTCAAAGTAAAAATTCCCTAGGGGCCTATGTTCCTGCCTCTGGCACCTGTCTAAGCTCCAGTGCAATTCATGAACTGGGGAAAGACAGGCTGTCAGCTACCTGACCTGCCCAGTAGGTACTCTTTTCATGTGCTTATTGGATTGGGCTCCATTGAGAAGGCTGGAGGAGAAGGAGATGGTGCTCCCTTTATAATTGTGCCCACCTATAATAAGTGAGTGAGCCATAGAATGAATCTGTAGCCTGGGGGTCAGGACACCGAGGTGGGAGGCAGGAGACCCTGGGTACAGTCCCCCTGCTCTAGTCACTCTTTCACTAGTTAGCGTGAGTGCAACAACTTAAACAGGAGAAAATGAGGGAGTATTGCATCTGAATATCTCATAGCACAGTGGGTAAAGCACTCCTGTGAGAGACCTCTGTTCAAATCCTGTCTTCCCCATCTCTGGCAGAGGGGAATTAACCCTGGGTCTCCAGCATCCCTGGCAAGTGCTTTAACCACTGAGCTATAAACTGGGCCCCACCTCCCTTGAGACATTGTGTGTGGAATGAGATAGGCACCTAACTCATTCCCCAAGAAACTGTGTAGGTGCCTAAGCCAGGAGAAGGGTTCCATTTGTGGATTGCTAGAAGAGCTAAGCAGTTCCCTGCAGCTTGGATTTTGGCATGTATCCATGAGAAAGGGGTGGGGCTTAGCACATAGGCATCTCCCATTGGCTAGTTTAGACTGGTTCCCATCTCGAGTATTGGTTTTTGCTTGTTGAACTGTCTCTCCCTATTCATTGTATGGGTGCCTAACTTGGCTTTGTGGCCCACAGTGTTGTTGCTGTAATTTTCTAGGTGCCTAAAAGTTAGACATTGTGATGGTCAGCGTTGCAACACCTAAGTCCCTCCATGGATCCCACCCTCTGTGCCTCTGCTTTCCTGTCTGTAAAATGGGAATAATAGCACTCCCCTACTGCAGAGGACTATTGTGAGAACAAATACATTGAAGATTGTGAGATGATCAGATACTATAGTAATGCAGGTCATATAAGTATCTTAAGTAGATAGGCTTTAAGTTCAGGTGTGAAGTTCATAATATGTCTTCAATAGATAAACTAAAATATTGGGAGAGGAAAATATTGATTAAGGATATGATAGAGAGAGTATATAAGTGTCTATTTTGAGAGATGTCTATTAGTAAATTACTGATATAATTCACTATTGTGCATGTTGTCATATATCTGTGAAAGGGCGCGATCAGTAGCCCCCTGATCGTGGACACTGCTGCAGCCTGAAGAAGGCTGCAGCCTCAGCTGAGGGCAATTATACACTTGCTGGTGGGGGACTTTTAGCACCTAGATGACAATCACTGGGCTAACAAGGTAATTGGGGAGAATATAAGGAGAGGAAACAGGAAGCAAGGGGCATCTCAGGCAGGAGCTCTGTGAGCCTGGGCTGGGGAGTGAGGGCTTCAGGGAAGCCTACCCTTCCTGTGTTGTGTGGTATTACTATGTAAGATGGGAATAAATGCACAGCTTGGTGAAAGACAAACAGCTTGGTGTGTGTCTGTGATTGTGAAACCATCTAAACTAGCCAGGCAGTGTGGTTCATTGAGTAATGAAGGAGGCACCCTGTGGCAATAACTTTTCACAAACAGCAAGGTGCTCTGCAGAATTCAAAACTGCCCAGAGGTTCTTGTTTTAAGAACTACATGAACACAAAGGCTATGTGTCTACACTATAAGCTAGGAGTGTGATTCCCCTGCTCACGCACACATATTCATGCTAGTACTCATGAAGCTAGCATGAATATAAACAGCAATGTAGCTGCAATAGCACAAGCCGTGGCAGCGGAGGCATGGCTGAGCAAAGCCAAATACATACCCACCAGTTTGGGGCACGTTTGTACTTGACACATCTCAGCTGTTGCCTCTGCTGCTGCTACCAGTGCTACTGATTCTACCCTGCTATTTATATTCATGCTAGCTAAATGAAAGCTAGTATGAGAACATGTGAACAAGCAAAGGAATCACACCCCTAGCTAATAATATAGACATAGCCAAAAATGCCTGCATCTCAGAATGCCTAATCTACATGCAGAATTAACATCATTGCATGCACAAATCCTCAATTGCAAATGTATGAATATTTTCATATGCATTTGTGGTAACCGTGTATGCAAATTAGCTGCAGAGTTGCACACTTATTCTTTTTTTGCATGAGCAATTGTGCAAATACAATTCTAAAAAATCATACCCCACAATATTCAGATACCCATTTACTTTACTCGCCTCTAAAAAATGGCCATTTCTTGGGTGGGACACAAAATAAACAAATCTCAACTGTGGCTGGAACTGAATGCTGTGGAGTTCCTCAGAAATGCAACCTTTCACTCTATGGGCTCCCTTCTGTTGGTGGAATTGTAGCCAATTAATGAGCTGTCAATCCAACCTGGGCAGTGTGTGCATTTAATCTCTCTTTTCCTCATTTATCCATCTGTACATAATTATCTTTAAGGTGTTGTGAGGATAAATTCATAAATGCCTGCAGGCACCCAGATACCACAGCGATGAGGGCCATCTTTACTTAGCTTTAACATACAAACAGAATAGAGTTATATACTATATAGGAGCAGAGATATTCATATGAGAGAGAGAGAGAGAGAGAGAGAGAGAGAGAGAGAGAGAGAGAGAGATTGATTTAATGCAGTGGATTTAATTTAGCTACTATGTGAATGAATCACTGGCCATCTGCTATTTCTCTTCAGGTTTTTTTTCTTTTAGTCAGTGGTTTACAAAATGTTGCCTCATTCTTCAAAAAGCAGGATCTTTATAGTCCAGTAATATTCATGTTTCATTTACTGTGCCTATTCTTCTCATGTAACCACTCACCCTTAACCCATACATTCTTTACATCTTTATTTTAATGGCAGCATTAACTAATACTATGACACAGCCTCATGTATACATGGAACATGCTACGGGAAATTTCTTTTAGACATTGAGATTACTATATAATATTACAGTGGCAAGAAAGACACTCTTATCTGGCCTATCACAATAAATATATTCCACCAGCGACACTTAGACTCTTAAGCTGGACTACAGGAAAATACAGATAGTTATCAAATTACAGCTAAGCTACTATTACAAAACCATTGCTTCCATAACTAAGGACATATTCTTGTATCCAACAACAAAACTAACTAGACATTGTAACACTATATGGAATAGTACAGTACAATACAATATAGAATAAAATACAACACCACTGTGTTGGTGATATAGAAAAAGATTAGAGACAGGGAGAATTAGAACATTTCACTGTAAATATTCTGTCTATAAACACTTTTAAAAAGCATCATGATTGCTTGTGCTATAGTTAAGATTCCAAAATGGTTTCTATCATTGTCCTGTTTTGATTTACTCATAACTTTCAAAAAGATTCTCCTTTTGGACTGAAACGTTCGATATTTTTGTTTAATATAAATAATGTAAGATTTGACCTTTCCGTGTATTGTTGCCTAATAGCAATTGTCTTGTCTTTCTCCTTTCTGACTTCTATTCAGGCAGGTCTGAGTACCATGACCTAAAACAGTGGTTCTCAATCAGGGGCACGCGAACCCTTAAGGGTATCCAGAATTCTTCCAGCGGGTACATCCACTCATCTAGATATCTTCCTAGTTTTACAACAGGCTACATAAAAAGCACTAGTGAACTCAGTAGAAACTAAAATTTCATACAGACAATGACTTGTTTATACTGCTCTATATACTATACACTGAAATGTAACTATGATATTAATATTCCAATTGATTTATTTTACAAGTATATGGTAAAAATGACAAAACTAAATACTTTTTTCAGTAAGTGTCCTGTGACACTTTTGTATTTTTTGTCCGATTCTGTAAGCAAGTAGTTTTTAAATGAGGTGAAACTTGGGGGTACGCAAGACCAATCAGATTCCTGCAAGGGGTCTGGAAAGGTTGAGAACCACTGAAATAATATTCAGTAGCATATCTTTGTACAATGAAATTGTAAATACATGCACTGACTTTTGGAATTATGCACACTGAATATTAAAATACCTCTGATGTTGTCTAGGCCAGGAATGAAGAATAACTTCTAAGAATATTTATATGCACTTATCAGTATGGTTCTTCTGAGGACAAAACCTCCCAACTCCAGATACTGCTACTTTTCCGCATGTTGCAGAATTACTTAAGTACCTATAATATCAGGGGACAATAGCCTCTACACCTCTATCTTGTTCAGTTGTAACATATTTCCACTTTGCCCTGTTACCTTTTCTTGCAATCACACTTAAAATCTTTCTTCAAAATTATTCCGTAGTGAATTTTTTCAAGCACTTCAGCATATTATCAATGGCATAGATCACAGTAGTTTTAGACAGAGACAAATCATCTGAATCTACTCCATTTCCTACTTTTATCTCTTGACACCCCCTTCCAAAGGTATATCTGTCATTTAGCTGGTTTTGGTTTTAGTGTAATTTCTGTTGCTGGTGGAGAGTGTCCATACAGAGTCACACTGGGACTGAATATGCTTCTCATTCACCATTCAGGTTGTCTGTAAGCCTGGGAAACAAGGAACTCAATTCGGGAAAGGAGCTTGCAGCCCTGCATAATTACTCATTGCGCTTCCACTGCCTATTGCAGTTGGCATGTAAATCTTTTAGAGCGGGGACCCTGGGCCTGATTTTGCTCTTACACAACCTTTACACTTGTGTAAATCCACTGACTTCAGCTGAGAGTCTCCTGATTTACATCACTGTGAATCAGACTAGACTCATGCCAATTGTCTTTTACTACTTCTGTAAAGTGCCTCGCCTAACTGTGGATGCTGTAAAAGTTATTAATAATATTCAATAACAGTTGAGAAAGCCCAGAGGCATTTTAATATGATGAAGCCATTAAAGAATTGGCACCAGTGTCTGTGTTTTCATGGCAGCAATTTGAAAGAGTCCTACTGTCAGGGTTCCTTCCCCACTCTGAACTCTAGGGTACAGATATGGGGACCCTCATGAAAGCCCCCTGAGCTTATTTCTGCCAGCTTAGGTTAAAACCTGGTATGCTGCCAACACCAAGTGATTTAACAAGAAACAGGGAAAGTACCACTTGGAGTTCCTCTTCCCCCAAAATATCCTCCCAAACACACCCCCTTTCCTGGGGAGGCTTGAGAGCAATATCCTAACCAATTGGTTACAAAGTGATCAAAGACCCAAACCCTGAGTCTTTGGACAATGGAAAAATCAGTCAGGCTCTTAAAAGAAGGATTTTATTAAAAGGAAAATGTAAAAGTCATCTCCGTAAAATCAGGATGGAAAATAACTTTACAGGGTAATCAGATTCAAAGAGCCCAGAGGAACCCCCTCCAGCCTTAGCTTCAAAGTTACAACAAAACAGGGATAAACTTCCCTCTAGCAAAGGTAAAATTCACAAGTTGAGAAAACAAAGATAAACTAACATGCCTTGCCTGGCTGTCAGGGCCGGCTCTACAGTTTTCGCCGCCCCAAGCAGTGCACCAAATTGCCGCCGTGGACGGTGGGAGCAGTCCATGTGCCCTTAGGGCAGCAGGCGCTTTTCCGAGGCGGTGGCAATTCGGCGGCAGCTTCTGTGTTTAGCTGAAGCCACCGTGGACAGCTAAACATAGAAGCTGCTGCCGAATTGCCACCACCGCGGAAGCGTGCCTGCCACTCTAAGGGCACACGGACTGCCTCCACTGTCCGTGGCAGCAATTCGGCGCGCTGCTTGGAGGCAAAACAACAGGGACTACAGCCCCTTTCAGAGTGCAGCCTCAAGCACCAGCTTGGAATGCTGGTGCCTGGAGCCGGCCCTGCTGGCTGTTCTGAAGACTTGTTCAGAAGGATTTAAAGAACATAGATAGATGTCCTGTCCGTCTTAGTCCCAAGATCAAACACCACCAAAACAAAAAGCACAAACAAAAGCCTCCCCCTCACCCAAGATTTGAAAGTATCTTGTCCCCTTATTGGTCCTTTGGGTCAGGTGTCAGCCAGGTTATCTGGGCTTCTTAACCCTTTACAGGTAAAAGGATTTTGGTACCTCTGGTGAGGAGGGATTTTATAGTATTGTATACAAGAGGGTTGTTACCCTTCCCTTTATAGTTATGACACCTACCTTTTTTGTATCATATAAACTGGGGTCTGATGCTGGAATCTTTTAATTGACTTCAGTGAGATTTGCATCAGGCCCTTGTTACACTATGTTGAAACAATGTTTTGTTGCAGGAAACTTGAATCCCGATTTTGGTCCATTACACAAGTGCTCATTTTCATGAAGTTGCTGCCTTTTAATTCTGGTGGAACTGAGAACAGAATTTGGCTCTCATTTTTTGCGTGCACTCTAGAAGCCAGTCAGAAAGTTTTCATAATAAAATGTTGTGTAATGCTATTGTATGGAAGAGTAATTAAATAATGTGATAACATCTGTAAGATCCCATTCTATATAACTGAATAAGCATGCAGATTTCACTAATTAATATATGAAGGAAGCTTATATAAAGGGTGTTTTCTCAGACTATATATGCATGCAGTAATTGCTCATTTATCATAGGACTAACTGCAAGACCTTTCGATCACTCTGTTCAATAGGAAATTAGTGTTACATGTAATCCCAAAAGTTCTCACAACACAACATATATTATCTTGCACAATAATAAGCACTCCATTACTAAGTGTACTTACTACTTAATGTACTTAGTGTGGGCCATCACTATGCTTTATCGTGCACTTTCATTATCTATTTCTGATCCTACAAAATATATCCCGCATTATATTTTCCCTGTGAAGAGCATACCCCATGGGCAAGTCCACACATAGGGGAAAATAAAACCTTCAATTTATATACAAACAGATTATTAAGGAATCTAGAGAATGTACCCTGTTTCATTAGTACTTGACGGAGTGCTTTTCTAGGTGCTTTTCTATGATTTTTAAAAGAAAGACTAATTGAAAAGAGCATTACATCTGGCTCTGAGTTTAGTAACTCCTATGAGTTAATAACTACGCATTATATAGTGCATATATAATTAACATGAATAGACCTTCTGTAAAGCCAGTTTAGGCACCATGATAATTGAATCTCAATTAAGAATTGATTCTATTCAAATGTACCAACAATATGAATCAGTACTTCAGTATGCAGTTAGCAGCAACCATACCCAAGGAAAATATCTTTATTGGAACACTAGCATAGTCTTTATACCTTTCAGCATATATTACAGCAGTTTTAGACAGTTTCAGCATAATCCTGTGCTTTTTCAAACTGGATAGACATTTGCCTGTTAAAACTGGTGCCAGGTATGAGTGTTAAGATTCTTGTGTTAAATATTATTAATTCCCCTTGTCTTTGTTGCTGTGGGGGGAAATTCTGCTCCTGTGGAAGTCAGTAGAAGAGATCCCTTTGCCTTAATAAGACCAGGACTTCACTCTTGTTCTTTGTTCTCACATATTTTAAATGGACTCTTTGGGCAAAATTTTTAAAGGTGTTTAGGTGCCTAACTCCCATTGAGTTAGGCACCTAAATACCTTTAAAAACCTGTCCCTTTGTGTATAAATTCCTTATATTTTCATTTTCCAAGATTTGGGGAAGGAGGGGAATTCTCAGTTTGACTTATGCCAGTTAAAAAACAGAATGGAACCATCATATTTTTTAAAACACCAAAATTAAGTAAGCACATACTTAATAACTATAACCCTGTTCTTCAGTTCATTCTCCTTTCACTTCCATTGTTTGTTACTCTCAATCATTGCAAAGTGTCTAAAATTAGATGGCAAGTTCTTTGAGGCAGGGACAATGTTATGCCTATTTAATTGTTCTGTAAAGAAGGTAGCTCATTTTGGGGCACTGTAAAATAGTAATCATAAAAATAATCTTTCATTTCAAATACTTTAACATAGTGTGAAAGAAGGCGATCTTCCTTTTTCAGAAAGATTGTATTTATTGCTTATCTGTGGCTTTTGTCTCGTTTTTAAAAAATTGTTTTCTTTAGCAAGGGATATTAAAGTTCTTTTTATGTTTTTACAGACAACTTAGTGTTCCACTTCAAAACTGAGTAAGAATGGAAGGCAAAGCCTACATAAAAACTACAAGGATACAAGTTTTCTGGCATGAAGGACTTAAAGCATCATCTCTTGTCACTTTATATTAAGAGGCAATTCCCACATATTTCAAAACAATATGTAACTTCGTCCCACAGATGAACAGGGCTGTTCCATATGATGAGAGGCAGTCTGGCTTTCAGAATCACATTCTAGAGAAAGGGTTCAAATCTTGCTCACTGTTGTACTGTTCAGAACATGATTTTGTTTATCTCTGTGAGCAGGAGTGAGGAGTCCCTTTGACATGAAAAGCACATTAAAGAACCATTTCATTCATACAACCTTGAAACACAAACTAGTTCAATTTATACTTCTTGGGTTTGCATGCCAAGCAGTGTTAGCAGCAAACAGCATTTACTTTACTCAATGGGCATGATCCAAAGTCCAATTAAGTTAATGGAAAAACTCACATTGACTTCAATGGGCTTTGGGAGGCCCAACTGTAGAACTGGATGAATACCTAAATACGTTTCTTCACATAGTCATTACAAAACAACAACAACAACAAAGACCTGCATTTACTTTACCTGACTCTTTTTATATTCATTTCTCAGTAATATTCTAAACTCAGTTTCAGGCAGGAATATTAACCAAAACTGCAAACCTTAAGTGAATGTTAGATAATAAAGCAAAACAAATTTTGAACTTGTAAGCACCAGAAAACTGATACCAAGTTCCACTCATCTAGTTAGGGAACAGAAACAATATCATGTAATCAACATGTTCAGTCAAAACCAGTCAGCGCAGCTCAAATTTTAAATACCTTCAGTAAGATGCTCTTGAATAATATACAGATTAAGAATTATTCATATAAGTCATTCGGTCAATAATTTTGAAATTATTCACAAAAATCTATTTTAAAGTAAATAATACACAACTTTCAGGCAATTTGACCAGAAAAAAATTCTAAATTAGTCAGATTATTCACTGGGAATTAGTTGCTCAGCTCTATTAAACAAATTCTTGATAGGTAAGCTTAAAGAAGGCTGTAAATATTCCTTTGTAAATATGAAACGAACTAGCGGGGGAAAGAATTAGTTGTAGTGGATGGCCAAATTATGAAGCATCCATTGATTTTCAAAGAGAGTGTTATTCTGTTAAGAAATGTCAAAGGCCTATGAAGTGGCTTTATTTTTATGTATTAATTGATTATAAGGATGATTGCTTTGTAAGGAAATTAAAGTTTATTTTAAATATAAAATACTTACTTATAAAATAACTTTTTAAGAGGTAACTCCCCAGTAAAGTTACCCATTAATTAACTGGTAACTCCCTTGCATTTTGCCTCAGGCTGTTACACTCATAGATGTTACACCTTAAATCTACCCAAGAAACTGTCTCCTCTTGTTTTAAAAAGGGAAGTCAGCAGATATTCTTGGGTTAGGCTCTGAGAGATGGTGTCATTGTCACGTGCAAAGAGCCTGCATTACATCTTACAGAATTATAACACTGACAGACCCCCGGTCATTGGGATCAAACTTAGGAGGTCTAAAACTTAGTGTATGAGCTTCTGCTACGTAAGTTAAAAGCCACGTGGGTCTTAGCCAAGGCTGTAGCAGATTCATCAATCTCTAGCTAGGCTAGGTGTCACCTAATATTTGGCTATAAAAGTCCTCTAGATGCCTATGTTTCTGCCTCTGGGCGTGCACACTGCTACCTCCGGCAGACACTTGGATGCCTATCTTGCATCTAAGCCCCAGTATGATCCTCAAATCAGGGAAAGATAGATGTTGCCTTGCATGTAAGGTCCAATCCAGTAAGTGAGCTCAGAGAATACCATACAAAATAGCAAGAAGAAGTCCCTTTGTGGACCTGTGCCTTTATGTCATTTTGAATATAAGGGCTTCTTAAACTTTTCCATATTGTTCGCCACATTTCAATAGGGAGATTGTCTTGTGGGCCATCTACCTGCCATTCATGATCATATAGCATCTCTGCGGTAATGGCTTTCATTGAAAAATAATATTAGGAAAGCATTTAATTGTTTTAGCTGCTTTTTAATGCAGTCTATCAGGTGGAAACCAGGAGGATGAGACACCACTATGGCCCAACTCAGGATAGCATTTAAACACGTGCTTAACCCTCCTTATTTTGGACACCCTTCAGGAACTGCAAATTACTTCACTTAGGAAGGAAAAATCAAATGCACAACTATAGAATGAGAATAACTGGCTAGGCAATAGTACTGCTGAAAAGGATCTGGGGGTTATACTGGATCACAAATTGAATGTGAGTCAACATTATAATGCAGTTGTGAAAAGGCATTTTGGGATGAACTAACAGAGTTGTCATATGTAAGATACAGGAGGTAATTGTCCAGTTCTACTCAGCACTGCTGAGGCCTCAGCTGGAGTACTGTGTCCATTTCTGAGTGCCAAACTTTAGGGAAGATTTGGACAAATGGGAGAGAGTCCAGAGACAGGCAGCAAATATTATCAAAAGGTTAGAAAACCTGACTTATGAGGAAAGGTTAAAAAAATCTGGGCATGCTCAGTCTTGAGAAATGAAGATTGAGGGAGGACCTGATAACAGTGTTTAAATATGTTAAGGGCTGTTCTAAAAAGGAAGGTGATCAATTATTCTCCATGTCCACTGAAGGGAGGACAAGAAGTAATGAGCTTAATATACAGCAAGGGAGATTTAGGTTAGACATTAAGGAAAGCTTTCTAATGATAGGGCAGTTAAGATCTGGAATAGGCTTTCAAGGGAGATTGTAGAATCCCCATGACTGGAGGCTTTTAAGAACAGGTTGGACAAATACCTGTCAAGGTCTAGGTTTACTTGGTCCTGTCACAGTGCTGGGGGCTGGACTTGATGACCTCTCAAGGTCCTTTCTAGCCATACAGTCTCATAATTCTATGTGCTTAACTTTAAGGATATATTTTAAGTATCAGTGAGCCATAAGCAATTTGCCTAAAGCTATGGAGGGAGTTAGTGTTGGAGAGAAAAGAATTCAATAGATCTTCACATCAGGTTTGTGTGCTCCCAACTAGGCTCTCAGGGCCAGAGCCTCAGCTGTGGTGAAAAGCCTGGTTCTAACCAAGAGTATGTGTACATTGCAATTATGGGGTGTGAATGCATCTTGTGTAGACATACCCAAATTAGCTTTAATCTAGCTAGTTTGGGTAGCAGAGCCATAAAGCCACAGCAGCATAGCTAGTCGCTTAGGTTCCAAGTGGGCTTGTACACCCCATGCTACCACAGCTTCATTGACCCAGTACCTGAGCCAGCTCAGTTAAAGCTAGCCCGGTTATGTCTACTTGAGTTACAGTCACATCCCATGATTAAGGTTTCGACATACCCTGTGTCAACAGAGCCATGCTGATTTACACCAGCAGAGGCGCTGGCTTTCTCAGACTCATTTTAGGCACCCAAGTATGAAATTTTGGCCTATGTGATTTATAAAAAATCCACTGAAGCAGTTAAAGTCAGACCCTTGTTTAATCCATTATTTCATGCTGTTGAGCTGTGCCTCTGGTGGCCCAAGCTGCTAGCTCAGTTGCAGACAGCTGGTTGGTAGGAAATGGTTATGACCTTGTGCGATCAGCAGTAGACAAGGAAGCACTGCACTTTATTGCTGTGAACTTCTCTGTGGTCTTCATCCAAAATCAAGGTATCAATGGCTATAATTTTAGAGGGGGCCATAGTCCTCTCCTGGGTTGCTAGGAGGTTGCTTCCATTTGTCATATCCAGCATTTCATTCAAACATACCTCATACAGATTCATACGCTTTAAATCAACTGTTTCTTTTTCTTGTGTGTTTCAGACATTGAAACTAGTAACGAGTGTCCTTTAGGGAAAACTGGTGAAACTTGCACTCCTAGAGATTAGTTTGCAGCAGTTACAGCTCAAGGCTCTCATTATGAGGAAAATACTTAGAAACATACTAAAAAAAAAAAAAAAAAAGCTGAGGTGTTCTCCTGTACATTTCTAGGTTCCTGAAATTGGGAGATAGGAGAAGGGGGAAAGGCCATGAGCTCCAGGGGCTTGCAAAGGCCAATTCCAACCTAATTCCCACAATGTATGAAACACACAAGAAAAAGAAATAGTTGATTTAAAGCTTATGAATCTGTGTGAGGCATGTTTGAATGAAATGCTGGATATGACAAATGGAAACATCTGCTTTGAATCGTAATACACAAGAACGAATCACAAGGTCAAATCGTGAGATTTCCATACAGGAATTGTTCAGTGGAGTATTACACTGCTTGTCATGCCTTCCACAAGGAATAAAACAAAATGGTTTGTATAGCTAATACCATCCACATAAAACATGTGCTCTGTGCAGCCTGGCATGCGTTCCTTCCCAATTACCTCCCTTTACCGCATTTATCACCCCCACGCCCATTCTATATTCTAATAAGATTTTTAACAGTGAAACAAAAAAGGACAAAAGTATGAACTTGTTAGAGGAATTAGGAAATGTTGTTATCAATTTAAACCAGAAAAATGTATTTTCCCTGTCTGCAATACATATTTAATTATTCTCGAGAATAGAGAAGAGCAAAGAGACATGACACGTTGGAGTCTGTTTCTTTTGGAAAGTACTTTCAAGTAGGTTAAATCTCATATGATTTGGCAGAATCGTTTATTTTTTTCTTTACTTAGTGGAGAAAAGAAGGATTTAAACACTCTAGGTGTATAAGATTCACAATAGGCTACAGAAAGTAGGTTAGAGTAACACTGGGATTGCAGGATTTCATCCACCTTCTTTTTCCAATTAATTTTCCAAGCTTTTCAATACCAGTTGCTGCCTTGTAAATTCTTGTTCAAACTCTTGTTAGTTCTTCATGCCCCTGGCATTATATAACTTTCTCATCTACTCCTACATACTGGGCTTGAGATTCTGATTTCATTTAAATTAATTTTATGTCAAGGTAACTGCAACATATTTTAATATTAATAGTTTGCATTTATATAGCACTTTCCATTCCATGCAAGGATCTCAACATGCTATACAATTACTAGTGTATTCAAACTCCCCAAACTCCTGTATTGTATTATCACCCCCATTTTATAAATGGGAAAACTGAGGCACAAAGGTTAAGAACCAACTATTTCCACATTGGTGCTTTACTATAGACACTCAAGTTTGAACACTTTGGCCTTAAGTGACTTGCCCACAGTGACAGAGGAAAGCTGACACAGAGCTGTGATGACAATCCAGATCTCTAGACTCCCAAGTCTGTGATTTAACCACAAGATCATATTTAAAGAAAAGCAAACAGGAAATTCTATCATAGTGCTCTTTATTAGAACAGCAGCTAGACATCTACTCCATCTATATATATATCTATCTTTCTCTCTTTATCCTCAAACTTTTTTCAGTGTAGTTTTAAAGCTTTCACAAACAATATAACTATGCATAACACTTGACACTTTCATCTACAAAACAGTTCACAGACATAAGAACCAAGCATTTCAAATATGACTAGTGATTTGGGTGTGTGTGGGGGGTAGAATTCAATCTGAGATACTTGAAGCACAGTCACTGGCTTCCTCCAGGCCCTGGGGGTGCTCAACTCCCAAGTCTGCCCCAGGCCCCACCCCTACCTGACCCCTTTTCCCAAACTCCCATCCCTGCCCTGCCTTTTACCACTCCCACTCCTCCCTCACCCCTCTAGTGCCTACTACATGCCGCAGAACAGCTGATCACATCAGGTGGGAGGCACTGGGAGGGAGGAGAGGAGCTGGCTGCCGGAGGCTATTAAGCACCCACTAATTTTTTTCATGGGTGCTCCAGCTCTGGAGCACCCATAGAGTCAGCACCTATGACTTGAAGGGGTCAGTGTTCAGCACTTTCTGAAAATTGAATGTCTTTAAGGAGTCTCAAATTGGCACCCAAACAATGAGGCATCCAAAAACATTAGAAAACCTTGGCCTAAAACACTAAAAGTAAGTCATATCTAAATTGTAGACGGGGTGCATGGGATAAAGCATCCGAATGACTTTTCTAAGGTCACAGGGGGAAATTAATGTCAGATCTGAGAGTAGAATGTAGTTCACTGCCTTCCAGGCCTGTGCTTAGATCACTCTTATTTTCAATACTTAAACAATATGGTTGTTCAAAATAAAGTAACCATGAAGGGCTGCATTTCATAGAGATTCAGGTCCTCAGGTGATAAGATGCAGAACTTTATCTGATTTCCACTGCTTTGTACCTGAATAGATATAAGAAACTATTATTGTTATAATTAATTGTCTGCTGACTGTGCTCTTGGCATGTGCAGACATAAATATGATCCCTGCCTCAAGGATCAGTTCACACACATACAAACAGTTCAGACATGTATAGAATGAGGGGATGAATGTGAGGGGATTAGGAGATATTGTTTTTAAGGTTTTCTGGAAGAAGTGTGCTCTGAGGGGTTACCTGAAGGAGGAAAAGGAAGCCATCTGATGCATAAGAAAGGGGAGGCTTCCGTGTATAAAAGCCAGGAGGGAAGAAGGAGTCAAGATGAATACAAGACAAATAACACTAATGGAGCAGGATATAAAACTTAACTCCTGATTGATTATGGTAATTAAAGAGCTCATGGCACTTTTCAAAAAGCAAGAGTTAGGAACAAAGACTGTGAATGGCTTGCCAATTACAGAACCAGTTTCTCCTCTCTTGGTTTTCACACCTCAACTGCTAGAACAGGGCCTCATCCTCCCTGATTGAACTGACCTTGTTATCTCTAGCTTGCTTGCTAGCATATATATATACCTGCCCCTGGAAATTTCCATTACATGCATCTGAGGAAGTGGGTATTCACCCACAAAAGCTCATGCTCCAAAACGTCTGTTAGTCTATAAGGTGCCACAGGATTCTTTGCTGCTTTTACAGATCCAGACTAACACGGCTACCCCTCTGATACAAGAGTTAGGATGTTAATCTTGTTGTCCTGCCCTGTTCTGATTTGACTAGTTGCAGGCTCCTGTAATTTCAGTTACTACACATTGAAATGAATCCATCAGCTCATTATGGGCACTTCGTTAATTCCCATGGCAACATCCAGCCAACCGAGGGGTCCAGAATCCCTTCAACTCAGGAACGGGACTTACAACCATAGGTCAGAGGGAGCAAAAGGCCATGTGGTGGTTGGTGCAGCAGGCAGGAGTGGTAGCCTGGCTAGGAGCTGGTTGCAGAGAGAAAGCTGAGTAGCTTGGGTGCCAGGACTGAAAAGCTGAGAACCAGGTTAAAAAATGGCTCATTGCTGGCAAAGGGGTTAGTAGCAATCACAACAGGTGGTTACGTGGGAACAGCCTGCACATGGGGCAGTCAGGTCTGAGCTAGAAAGGCAAAAGGACTGGGCTCTGGCTGGGGGAGCTGCAGGCCAGTGTGTGACTGCCTGCAGGAGAGCAGTGGCCTGTGGTGAGTAATTTTGGCACCAGGCTGTAGAGGCCCCACCTCCTTACCTTACTCAAAGGTATCAGGGGGTGAGTTAGGGACTATTTGTTTATCTTGTCTACACATAAGAACTGTACTGCTGTAACTATACCAGTATAGTTAAATCAATACAACCCCCTTAGGGTGAATGCAGTTATGCTAGTATAAATGTGCATTTAGCTATTGCCCTAGATTCCATTATACTGGTACAAGTGCATCTACACTAGGGCTTATGCTGGGATAAACATAGCAGTAGAAAAACCACTACCCTAATTGACATAGTTATACTGGTGTGGGAACTAGTCCATAAAGCAATCTTTAATTGCACCATTTATTGCTGGCAGCCCTAGTAAAGCCTTAGTCACTGTTTGTCAGGTTCTGTATTTATGGGGAAACATCAAGGGCTAGAGATTGAAGGGCCCACTACTTGGTACTCCTGCAGCACTTGCCTCTGAGCATGTAGGTCACCCAGCACACTACCAGGCATCTATGGGAACGGTGTACCACAGACACCACTCACAGCAGCTCCCTGCAGCGGGGTCGGTTACAATACATCTTCATTTCCTGTCCTGAACTCCTGTGTAATGTTGTACAGTGTTAAACAGCTGGCACATTCCATCCTAGAGGTGGCTGTATTTCAGCAATGGGTGAAATAATTCCTTTATTTAGTATAAAGTGCCTTGGGATTTGGGGGGATGAAAGGTATAAGGTATTAATAGTGTTCTCTTTGCGTTTGCCATCCACACTCATGTAATGTAGCTCTTGTTATGATAGTTAACCCTTTTTGACCCAAGCAGTTAGACAAAATTCAGGGTCCTACAGGTTGCTTCGATTAGGAGGAGAAACTGATGATGGCACCAGGCATCTTTGATACAATTCCGTGTATTTACAAAGAATGTACAAATACCGTTTCATGGAACATAGGAGGAATCTGTTTCTTTGCTCACAGTTTCAAGCTCCTTTCCAGCCAGCACTTAGCCCAAAATCTCTCTTTCTCTAGTCTTTCCTCAAAGCCTCATTCCAGACCCAGTGCTGCTCTTGAGTGTGTCCTTGGTTCTCTGCTGCTTTTCTCTCTCCTTCTCTGGTGTTTCTCCTGCTTTTCTCTCTCTCTCTCTCTCACACACACACACGTCTCTCCTAAAATAATAGTGAAACCCCTTCACCTATCCATGCCTTTCGTGTGCCTTTGTTTTGAGTGGTGATATGTGCCTGTGTTATGAGTAGAGGCTTTCTGGTTCCGTAAAAAAGCTTAATTATTTCTTACATTTTTCCCAGATGAGGGCTGGATGTTACACCCAGCAGTTTCAATGAGGTTTAACCCAACCGATAACAAAACCAAGAGGGTTCTAAGGAGCAGGAAATTCTCATGACATAACAAGGATGAGAGCTCTCTCGAGTGGAACAGTAGAAAGCTAGTTGCCATGGCAGCTGTGAATCACCTTAAGCCATAGTCACTTAAAAAAGTTAAAAATGACAACATGTCCTTCATTGTAACCCAGGTACTTATAGAAATAGGACAGCTGCAATGAACTCTGTTGACCATCTGTGGGTGTCCACTGGGGAATTACTTTTGCCTTTAGTTAAAGTAACATACTACAGAGTGAATTGGCTTTTGGCTCTTCTCTGTTGAGAGGAAATTCACATGTAGGAAGGAGAGTTCGGTGGCATACCCAAGATTTACAGTCTCTTTTGTGTCTTCCTGAGCCTTGTGCAGCACAGAAGGCCTGAGGCCTTTTCTGGCATAAAGAGTCTAAAATATGTAAAGAGCGTGTATGTGACGGTAGCTTCTGGGAATGGTTTCAGCACTTTGTGTTTTCTACTTTTTTTGTGCTTGTTCATCAAAGGGTAAACATTTCAAGCTAAATTATTCAGAAGGGATTTAAGAAGTGTTTTCCTAAAGTTCTGCTGAATACAAATGTGAAGAGAGAGAAAAATATATCAAATGTCCTGCTTTGTTTGTGTGTTTGTGTTCACTGGTTAAATTGCAATTTTTGAGGAAGGGGATTGTGTAGCTGTATAGAGTAGCTCACCACCCCCTGAGACGGAACAGAATCTTTCCAGGAGGCCACTGCTGCTTTGGTTTGAGAGAGGCTACATCATAGATGGGAAAAGAAAATGATGGGCAGGATCTGGGGCCACAGTAGAATCACTGGTGGCTCCATTACTAAGCCTGGTAGAGTTGGAGTGTTTCATCAACAAAGATGGGGCAAAAAGTAATGTTTACAATATGGTAGTAAGGAGAAAAGTGGTGTAGCTGGGAAATAACTTACCAGCATCACAATACAGACTGAAATGTTAGTAGTAAACATCCTGTGAACGAAATCTTCCCTAGAAGGGGCTCCCAGGGAAATTGCTCCTGGAAATTTATTTTTATTGGGTCTTTTTAATGGTGTGATTTAAATCTAAAGGGATACTACCAAGTGCTAGGATTCTCTATGCTTCTGTGTGCACAGTCCCCTCCACCCCTGCCCCCCAAACACACATATACAGACACAAGTAGAAAAACATATCTACTTCCCAACACTGTGAAAAGTAGGAGAAACCCCAGAAAAGACTCCTGAACCCATGGGAGTAGATAGCAGATCCAATGCATCAGGCCTGCTAAGCCCCACTAATGAGATGCTGGGAGTTCCAGGTTCCTGATAGATTACCTCCTACAGTGCTACAAAGATAGTCACTTCCCACTGCCAGCACTCCAGGGATGAGCTCCTGAAGGGTGAAGCCTTCCCTGGTTTCTTCCAGGGGACCAGCCATCTCTTCCTGCCTATTTCACAGCATTATAAAGGTTCAGAATTTAAAATACCCGAGGTCTATAAGGTTGCTTATTACTAAGGGAGGTGAATGGGAAAAGTGTAGATTCTCCTCTTTATAGCTCAGAAAGGGAGCAAGAATATTATGGGATTCTTGTGACTCTGCACAGGAGCATAAAGAAGAATAAGTTTCTTGGGTCTGGGCATGCAGGGCTAAATTAATGCTATATACCACTCCTCCCCTAAAACAGGCGGGCAGAAAAAGAGCAGAGCCTGGGCTCCATTTCCCCATTGCGTGCTAACATAACTGAGCCAGGGCAGGGGGCTATAAACCAGCAACAAATTATGAACTCTCTGGGATGTTCCGGGGCTACCATCTTTTATAATAGACTGTGTCGTAAATAGTGACATAATCTGTCCTTAGGGATTCATGGGAAGAGCTGGATCAGTTTGCTGTACTATTCTGACACAGTTTAACCTCTAATTTTGTTTCCCTCAACTGTCGGCTTAGCTTAGGCCCCAGTTCAGCAAGGCACTTGAGAACGTGCCTAACTTTAAGCAGATGAGTAGCCCTATTGACTTCAGTGGACTCATTAGAGCGGACTGGAAGATGACAATTCTGTTTTGTGGCAGCTGCTGAACATTTGACATTTATTTTTGTTCCACACTGGAACAAAACCAAAAGCTTTCATGAGAGCAGAATTTTTGGTTTTGGATCAGAAGTAGTGGTGAGTGGCTCTATTCATACATCCTGCTGATTAGGGCACTCTTGTAGGAGGGGGGAAACCCTGGTTCAAGTTCATGTTCTGCAATGAAAATCTCTGCTTTGAAACAGGCAGAGCAGGAATTTGAACCACTGTTTTCTATGTCTGGGACCAGTATGCTACCACAAGGCTTCAGAGCATAGCTGCTGGAGCTAGGGATGCTGCAGCACCCCTTGGTGTGAAGTGGATTCCATTAGCTAAAGGGTTTACAGTTTGGTTCAATGACTCTCAGCCTCCCCACTATACAAATTGTTCCAGCACCCCTGCTACAGAGAGTGTCTTGCTAAAGCTTCTTGACACTCTCTGTAGTAGGGGTGCTGGAACAATTTGGGGAAACTGATTCATCTCTCTGAAATGCTTCTGCAAAATCTCTTCTAGTCAAAAAAGTTCTGACCAGCTGTACTGCTCGTGCTTAAAGATAGGCACATGCTTAAATATCTTGCTAAATTGGGACCTTTAAAATTAAAATGTCATAACTTTCTCTCAATGTGTGACTAAGTGAAAAATTGTAATTACACATTAACAAACAGTTTTCATCTGTGAGACAAAGTGGCTGAGGTATTATCTTTTATTAGTCCAACTACTGTTGGTGAGAGACAAACTTTTGAGATTACTTAGAGCTCCTCTTTGGGAAGCTTGAAAGCTTGTCTCTCTGACCAAGAGAAGCTGGGCCAATAACAGATATTGCCTCACCCACCTTGTCTCTGATATCCAGAGACCAAACACAGGTACAATATGACTGCAGAAAACTTTTCATCAGTGACAATCATACTTAAATCCTTGCCCGATGTCTCAGGTCTACTCTGAAAGCATTCTAGCAGCTATTCCCTCAAGTATGAGCTACCTCCCTATGGGTGTTTTAGTATGTCCATATATAGGATCATCTTCTGCTCCCATTTATACCTCATTGAAATCATCCGTTGAACCCAGTTGATAATTCAGGTGTGTACAGATCTGGGGTTTTGGTTTAGGAATTAATACAGACAAACAGTCTAACAAGAGGCAATGTTCCCCACAAGATTCCTCATTGAAGTCAATGAGGTTCCAAATTACAAGAGCAGAATATAGGCCATTTAATGTAAATAGATATTTTTATTGTAAATAAGCAGAGCCTGGGATATCTCAGAGCTTTGGGCCTGGGTACTACAGTGACTGGAACTAAGTACATACAAGATATAGAAAATGGATAGACCTCTTTTTACTTTCTCAATATAAAATTGGATTTATTGTTTGTTCACTACTTTTTCCTCCAGGTAACAGGCATTCAAAAGCGTATGTTACAAAGAAATGTGCTCTTGTGAAAACAGGTTTCTTTTCATAGCTATAGAAAAAGCACTGTTTTTCATCTCAGATCTTAACTTGTAATCATAGAACACTGGCTTCTGCTACACTGTTTCTTGTAATTTAAACAGATGCATCCAAATCAAACCCAACATACGGCGTGGCGATGTATCACAATGCAACATGCAGCAGGTATGATAAACAATATTTTAACATTTGTGATAGCTGGTGTTATAAAAGCAAGAAACTATTTTTTTTTAAGTAAAGGGGCCAGTTTTGAGAATTCCTTTTAACATTTGGGTTAAATAATTTGTCCTTGTATTTCACTCTTCTGTTGCCAATTCTGTAAATTATTTAAGCAAAACATTTTAAAAGAGGGAGTAATATAATTTGTACTTGTATTTCTCTATGAAATTTGTATTCTCTATGAAATACAAGCAGATCTTATAATAAATTACAGTTCCAAATGCCTGCGAGGAAGAACTGTTCACTCCTACCTGAGATGTTCTTATGTCCATCATTCAAATTGAGATGAAAAGATATTTACATGATGTAGAAATCTATTTTTGCTAGACAATTAAATGTCTTTCTTATGACTGCTACGTTTTTTCAAAAGTTGACAATACTATAGCAGAAGCAGAAGGGGACAATTTATGAGAAGGGAGCCATATAATACTCAATAGCTCTTGGCATTCCCAAATTCTTTATCAAGCTTATATCTCACTCTAATAGGAAACATAAAACAAAATGTATAAGAGAAGAGCACATTTCATTACAAAGAACTGAGGGGGGCTGTGCTGGGTATTCAGTACCTTGTTAACACGATGTTAAAATAGAAACATCAACAGTAAATTTTCATTACATGTCAGTAATATCAAACATATCCAGTTGGGATGAACTGAGACCCGATGTCACAGAACTATCAAAAGGAGAACCCCCTGAAGTGCTTTTCTGATATTTTGAGTTTGTATCCATGCATTCTTCTGTTGCCAGCTCTATACATTTTTTAAGCAGAACATTTTAAAAAGGAGGTGGCATCGAAAATCAGGTATACTGTGTAGTGAAATAAAGAGCCACTATTGCCACTCTAGATCACTCAGTCAATTTGTATTCTGTAATGCAGTTGATGGAAGCATCTCATATATTGCCAATAATGATAACAAACAAAAACTAGATTTTGAACAGAATAAAAGTGAGTAAAAAGGAAATTAATGAGTGAAACCACAGTCTTGTTTTTAACAGAGTTCAAGGACACTTCTAAGACCCAAGCGTAGGTAATTCCATAGATGGGAAATACAGCAAGTGAAAAGACTCAGCATGAAATAAGAGACCAAGTGTAAGGTACTTTTAAAGATCTTGTTTAGGCAGAAGAGATTTCTCAAGGACAAACATTCTCAGCAAATTACTCAAACAACCTGGATAATGACAATGAAATAAATAAAACGTTAAATCAATATATTGTCAAACCAGTAGTGAGTCAGGTTAGTTCATAAACTTAAGAGATGTCTTTTGCAAACAGAATCTAAATTGCATTCACAATATATGTGTATGCCAGTAGGGAATTGTACACAGAATAAGTGTGTGTTCACTGAAACTAGCTAATTGTGAATACAAAAAAAAATCACCTCTTTGTATCTGTATATTGCATGGGAGCTAGTTAGGCCCCTTCTATTTAAAAATGTGGCCCAAAGGAAAGAGTTTGGATACTGTGTATTGCTAATAACTGAAAAAGGTGCATTGAAGCTTGCATAACCAGCTGTAGCAGAAGGAGTCACACAGATGCCTGCAAGCAACTGACAACAACAAATGAGAACAATGAATTGTGAAAAATAGTTCAAAGTTCTCTTTCTAAATGCCTGGTTCTTGGTATCCTGATGCAAGTATAGCTTCAGCGACCAGGATGAAAGGATTGCTCTACTAATGCAAAATTACAAGGCCAAATTCTGTCCTTCCTTAAACAGAGCAATAAGCTTTCATAAACCCCTGATTCAGCAAACCACTTAAGCATGTGCTTAAATTAAGTACATTTTAAGTGCCTTGCTGAATCAGGGCCTGAATATGGGCAGGATTTGTATTTTATTTCTGGAAACCTTGTCTATTTTTTAACTGAGTTAATTTAGTTTCAAATACTTACCCCTGCACCTGAGTCCCTATGCCAATATTTTTGCTTTTAAAGCCACATTTATTTATTTATTTATTTATTTTTCAAAATCTGTTCCTCTATTCTGTTGCTGAGAGAGAAGACATTCCAACCACAGAGAAAAAGACTGACTGAGGGCCAGATTGAAAACCTCTTATTCACAGTGACGAGCAGTTACTCATCCAAGTAGTCCCACTGTTTGCTGGGGAATAACTGCTCACCAATGAAATAGAGTCACAATCAGGCCCTAACTGATTAGATGGGAATACAGTGAAACTGACTATGCACAAAGTGCCATCAACTGCACAAGTAAATAAACTGAAAAACAGGGAAAAGTCTGAGTTCTTTAAAAAGTTTCCGTTACAATAATCTTAGGTAATACTTGAAATGATACGACATACAATCAGTTTAGGATTCACTTATGTCTGAAAATCTGTATCACTTTAATCAAACATATATATATATATATATATATATATATATATATACATATACCTTTTTCAATTTAAACTTGTTTAAATTGATTTTCTTATTGCACTTACTCACGCTCTGTAGCCAGAGTCAAGGGTACATATAATGCCTGGTTTTCAAACCTAAGTGAAATTTAGACTTTGCTCCTTACCCAGTTATTTATCTATCACCAACAGTGTATTGTTAGCCCAAGATTTGTTGGGCATAATAGATCCACAGGCATTAAAATCCCCAGGATTATAAATCATTCAAATTCAATTAATTCAAATATGAAGTTGATTGATGTTTTTGTGTACAATGGTGTGGCAGTAAAACAAACAGAGCTACAAAGTTTGTCTCTATTTGAACTTTCCCAAAGTTTGAAGGTGTTCAGATGAGATGTAAATTGGTTTGCCCTCATAGTCTATACTGCAATTAGACACCCATGACTGGTCTTTGCCAACTGATTCGAGCTAAGGGGCTGTTGAATTGTGGTGTAGCTCAAGCACTGTGAACCCAAGTCCGCTGTCTGGTGCCAGCTGTGGATTTTTAGCTGCAGTGTAGACATACATACTTAGAAAGATGAGATGTAACTTGGCTGAGTCATATGGATATATTGTTAAGTGTACTTTAATTGCTCTGTCACATAACTTGAGTCAGGTTTAAAAGGCTTTTGTCTACGTTATGTGATAGAAGTCAGTTTTCATTAACTTCAGTGGTTACTTTTACAAGGCCAGCTACCATGATTGCACCTGGACTTCCCAAAGTATGAGATGTTGGAATCTATACTTCGTTTTATGCCCAATTCTACTGAAAACATAGGAATATGTTGGTGACTGCTGCATCTCATTTGATAAATCTGGGATTATTGTTGGTCCACACACCCCACTGGGGACAGGGACATTGTTACCCTCTAAAGTAAACATTTATGGCATTGCTTCAAGAATTTAATTCTAAACACATTCATATGGCAGCAGGAAGTCAAGACGAGGCTCTTGGCCAACAGATCATCAGGTCAAATAATCACAGAGCAAACCTGGAAGCAAGAGGTTATAACTATATAACCACCAGTTCTCACACACAATATTCACTGCATATATAGGATACGAGGCTAGGGTATCAGAGGAGGAAGTAAATGATATATTCTTTGTTTCTGCAGAGGTCTACAACAATTTATTACATTAACAGTGAAGACGGTAGAATATACCTAGGACAAAACAGATCTATACTAAAAACAAGAGACTTGAGAACAAAGCCTTCTGGGATACTTGCAACAGTGGACTGAGTGCAAAAATTGGCACCTCACTGAACACAAATTCCTTGCAACTGGATAGGTCAAGAGATACAGTTTAACCTCAAAGCCATTTATTCAAATCCAGGTCGTCATAAAAAATATTGCCATCTGATGACTGATGGCCTTTGTGATTCATGGTTTCAGTCTAGTTGCTAGTACATAAGTAAATTCCAGCAAACCCAACATCACAATGGCCACTAGTTAGCTCCCTTGTTTGTAGTCCTAGAGGAGATGCCAAGGAATGAATGAGTATAGAGACTGGTCACTAAACTAGTTGCTCATGCTGGCAGGTGGATTGTGGGCCACACATGAAGCACATTGACTGTGCAACATGGAGTAGTGTCCACAGGGTTGTCAGTCTAGTACTACTCACCAGCAATCAATTCACATAAAATTCAGTAAATGAGTAGGAGCTGTACCAAGAGAGAACAGCGTCAAGAGACTCAAGGAGAAATGATGGATCATTTCTTTCAAAAACATGTGTGGTGTCTGGAAGGACACTTGCAAATGGAACCCAAGGATCAGAATTATGCAACAAGGGGCAGAGACTCAAGGAGACACTTTGCAGTTCCACCTTGAATTTTTCTACGAAAATAGAAGGCAGGTTTTGCTGGTGAAAATTGTGGGGTTTACCATGAAAAGCTGTGGCTTGCTGCCAGGAAATGTTGGGGAAGCAAGGTGGGTGAGGTAACATCTTTTATTGGACCAACTTTTGTTGGGGAGGAAGACAACTTTCAAGCTTACACAAAGCTCCTCAGGTCTGGGAAATGTACCCAGAAATGTTGACATTCCAGGGGGCTGGGAGGGAGGAGAAAAGGTGGAAAGCCCCATTAATTTGCATGGTGCTTTTCAGAAATAAGAAGGCATTGTCCCTGCAATGAGGGCTTTGTAAACTAAGAACTGATCTTGTTTTCAGGTCTTAAAAGGAGACAAACATCAAAATGCAGGTAGCCCTCAAAGAAAGCGGTAGAGAAGAGAGAGACAAGGACTAAAACAATAAATAAAATCTGTGAGTCATAGCATATTGTTCTTGAAGCTCTGATATTTTTGTTGGAGTCAGCAATGACTTTAGGCCTGGACTGGATAGATGTTTGCTTGGGATTTTCAGGAGGCCAGTGGGGGTCAGATTAATTTCTGTGCTTAATTGTTGTTGAGGGGACACTGTGGGCAGGTTCTGCACCTACTGCTCAACTTGCACCTCTACTACACTGGCCTGTGGGCCCTTGCAATAGTGATGGCACATGCCCACCCCTCCCTAGGCTCTGCAGAACATCCGAAAGCTGGCTCCATGGCTCCTGCCAAGGGCCTCTAGTACCTTCAATATCCCCTACTGGGGGGTTATGCAGCCCTTTGATGCAGCAACAGGAAGAAACAGAAGGTCAAGGACCCTCAGGGACTAGGACGAAATTGATAAAAAGATACTAAATCTTCTGGGGGGGAATCTTTTGATGTCAGTACAAATCTGAGACAAGGATACACTGATGTAAGAGAGTTAGCAGGAGGATTAATAATGAAAAAGGCAAGAAAAAGAACAGACAACTTACTTGGGAAGTGCTCAAAGATAAATTTCTCAGGGGAAGAACTGGAGGAGAAAGATGTTTTGAAAAGGACAGCAACTTTCCCCATACTGACTAGTTAGGTCTGGGGAAAAGAGGCGATATTCTTGTTCTAAAACATATTGTCTAATAGTAAGAGCCTCTTCATTTTATAACAGTAGGAAATAATTGGAAACATATGAAGTAATTGCTACTGTGCCCCTGCTCTCTCAGAGGCTCCAGTTCAGCAAAGTATTTAAACAGATGCCTATGTCCATCATTATTTAGCAAAGTGCCTAAGCCAGCAGTTCTCAAACTGTGGTTCGGGACCCCAAAGTGGGTTGGGATGTCATTTTAATGGGGTCACAAGGCTGGCTTAGACTTTCTGGGGCCTAGGGCTGAAGCCCGAGCCCAGCTGCCCAGGGCCAGAGCTGAAGCCCATCTGTAGTCCACCTCAGTTCCAGCTATTGCCTGTTCTAGGGAGCTTTCTCAAACCCAGCTCTGCTCCCAGTACAGGTTGGATCTGAATCTGATGTTGCTAGTTTTGTGTAAGATATTACATGGGGTAATATATTTTATACATCTCTCTCTGTTCTGTCATTGGAATTAATCCATGTTTGTAAAGGAAGTTAGTCTGAACAGTTTGCTGAGTTCTTCCTCTAATATTTGTGCTAATTTAAAGGGAGGTGAAGTGTGAGCAGGAGATATTCTCATATTCTGTAAAACAATCCATACACCCTATATAGTGTCAAAATTCACTGTCTTCCTGAGGTTTGACATTATTAACAGACGAATGAACAATAGGAAATCATTGTCCAATCCAACCCTCCTCCCAACCTTGACTGCTCCCAGCTTTTCCACCCACCCACTAGGTCCTGTCTGACTAAGAATCAATAAGCCACATTGGCAGCAGTATAAATCAACATAGCTCCATGGATTTCAATAGATTACACTCACACTGACTAAAAAGTGACCCATTATTTCTTTCAGGGCAGCCCAGCTGTGAAGCCTACATCTTTCCTGCAGGGCCGGCCCCCAGGTTTGATATTGTTTACAGTGGCTGTGGGGTAACTGTAGCTCCTGTCTCTAGGACAGGGCATTAACCCCCTCTTGCCCTTATCTATTATAGGATGGTCACCCTAGTGACATGGGGTGATTCCAAGTCTTTATCTTTAGTGTTGCCATTTAGCTCAGGACAGGTAACAGAGATTTGAATAGACGAAGTTTCCACGAGGAAGGCTTGGGACAGTCTCTAGCAATCTGTTACAATATTATTATGCATAAAAATGCAAGGGGGTGGGGGGTGGGCACTGACAGTGTTCCTCGACTGAATGTGACTGAAAATTGATACCCAGTATTAGGCAACAGTTTGACATTGTTGACTAAGATTAAACTGCTGCCTAATGCTTATAAAAAAATGAGGGGATAACAGAAAGTGCTAGAAAACTCACAGCAGCCTTAACTGAGGTTAGTACTTTCTTTCATAGGAAAATAAAAATACTGTGAAATTATTTTAATAACTATAAATCTGTGAGTTTTGTGTTTCACGTCAGGGCAAAAGTGATACTCCTCTGTCATATTGATTCCCCTCAAAACATTATCTTGGCTATCACCCCTCTCCACCCCACCCCCAACTATGTCAGTTCTGGTCACCTGAGCCATTACTCTCTCTTCATTCAAATCCCTCCTTCAGATTCACTTCTTCCACTACAAACACAACTGAGTCCTCCAATAATATATATGTACAAGGCTACTTTTAATCAAACTATCTAGGAGTACATATACTTGAATAAAGGAACCATGGAATCTCATTACTTTAACACTTGCCCTTCCTTTCGCATACACTCACTACCGTTTGTTATCCCACTAATCCAGTCACAGTTAAAATGAGTTTGTGAGCCTTTTGGGACAAAGACCTAGCATTTTCATTTGTCCTCTCAAATTCCTAGCAAAATTTTGCTCACTGTTATAACAGTAATAGTTCTGCCTCAATGGTGGTTTCAGCTGTTTTTCGGTTGTATGCATGCAGTTTTGTTAGGTCAGAATCTGCTGCAGAAATCTGTTCCACCTCCTAGAACCACTCTTATTTGGAAACCTATTTCAAAAATTTCCCCCAACATCTTTGCTGACTTATTGAGTACAATTCTGTGTCACCTTCATTCAGCAATGATTTTATGTAGTCCTTTGAGAGGTTCAAGATCCTGCTTTACAAACTCTAGTTGAGACAAGTTCCCAACAGAACAGTTTCCATATGAAAATGCTAATTTGATGAAGTTGAAACATTTTGCAGGAATGTATCAGTTTCTTCAAAATAATTGAAATGTTTAATTTCAATAAGGTTGAAATATTTCATTTCAACTTTATCCTTTCAACTTAAGTTGCATTTTATAATATGATATAAAATTAGAAGTGTTTTGACTTTTGTATTATCTTACAAATTATAAAGTAACATAACAAAAGTTGAAATGAAACATTTTGACATTGAAATACTTTGATAAGGTCAGATTGAAATAATTCAGAATATTTTGTGTTGCAAAAGATTCTGAGATTGACTTTTCGTCTTGCCTCCGGACAAAACTGTATTTCAAAATCTTGGAATTTCAAGGGGAACGAAAATTCCATTTTCCATCCAGCACTAATCTCAACAAATAGATTATGGGAAGGTTGAAAGAAGAAAGTAATGTTATGCTATTCTAACTAAAAAGTGCCATTTCTCAGATTTAGTGATAGCCATTTATACTCATGAAGAGCTATCTCAGCTAAAATGTTAATTATTTTTGTTCTGGCATGATTGCAGCATTCCATGAAAAAAATACACAACAGTCAAAACTTTTAATGATTATTACTGAGATCAAATGAAACATTTTGTGGTTCATGCACAGCCATGTAAGTTAAGCGTTGCGGATTTTATATTTAACCTTGCTATTGATCTGTCTATGTGATATGGAGCAAGTTACTAAATCAGCACCCCTTAAGGATCAGGCCCCTTACTGGTATTTCTATTACTTTTAGCAAATGGTAACAAAAAATGAATTAAACTGAAGCACTGAAGGACCGAGATCTTAACCATTTACAAGAGACAGAAGAGCATTTCATTCCAGCAATGATTAGCAAAGCAGATACCCTTTCACTAAGATCATTTGAAAGCAGGATATGCACCTAAACCCCTTGCTACAGAAGACAGCTTCTTTCCAAGAGTTCTCAGCAGCATAAAAGAACTGAGGTATAAACAGGAAAAACAATTATAAGAAAGATTTAAAGAAATTTAATAATTCCTTTAGAACTGCTCTCACTGATGTTCCTTAGTGCCCCTCCTGACTTGTCTCAACACACTTTTAGTCTTATTCTAGTATCAATCTCAGCCACAGAGTCTCCCTGCAGAGTGCTACTTCCATTCTCAATGAAAAGAACAGCAAACAGCTGCAGAACCTGTTATAAAGCAAACCCACAAATCTTGCTAGGTACTCATGCTTTTTGTTTTCAGACTTTTGTAGTTTTCCTCAATAGTAGGCGAGCACACATTGGGGCAAAGGGATATGTAGCGTGAAGAGAAAAAACATTACAAGAGGACTATACATTGGAGGAGGCTATGCAGCTCGTGGTGAAAGGCATGCAGTAATAAATAATGGATAGAGCTGGGTAGAGCATTTTTGACTAAATGCAATTTCTTCAGAAGATGCTATTTCGCCAAAGCTGAAATGTTCCATGGAGATGTGTCAGTTCTGATGACATTTTGGGGGGGCAGGAGGGAGGGAAAGAGACTCTGTAGCCTCTTGGTTCAGGTACTGGCATGGCAGATCCCAATTCAGGTCCCTGCACTGCCTGATTTGGAGTATCAGTATTGAAAAAAATACTCAGCTCTGAATCAGGCAGAGCCAGGACTTGAACATGGGACACCCACATCTCAGGCCAATGCTATAAACTGCCCCCAGTTCACTTCCTGAACTCAGGTTTTTATCCACAAACACAATTCCATTTTCATGAAATCATTCCAAACCTTTTTGGTTTCATGTCCGTTTGGAAAATTTCAAAACTTTGGAAGTTGCTGTGAAACATACTTTCCAGTCCTCTGACCAGTGCTAGTACTGGGTAGTCACGTTTATGAAACCAGGGAACTCATTTTTTACACAAGGAATTTAGTCTTGTACACTCAACACTCAAAAGGACTTAGTAACAATAGCCTTGCAGCTGGAGTGTTCACAAACTCTTTGCAAGGACACACAAAGGAACAGGGACTTGAAAGCAGGCCTTGTTTGCACAGAGGACCAGTTTATTCACCTGAGAGTATAGGGCTTAAAACCTTATGCAAGAGGGTCCCTAGTCATTTTGATGGCTGAGGAAGATTTTTTTTTGGCAGCCTGCCCCCACTCCCAATAGTTGAGGTGAAAATAAAAACAAAATGCCAGCCAATTGAGAACAGAGGGGGATAAAAACCAAGCTGCCAGGCTCACCCACGCCTAGTCAGAACCAGCTCTGCCTTTGTGATATAAAACAACAAACACCTGGATTATCTCTTTCTTAGGTGACATGATGTATGTAAGGAATCTGTCCTTTCTGTCTTGAACAGATCTTACTTGGAGATGGGTCTTAAAACTTTTTATCTTCCTTGCTAGTTGGGTTCCAGGAAATTTCTTCATCGGATGAAACAATTTAAGCAACATGATCTTTCAGATTGTCTCCTATACAAGTAGACATCACACCTGACTCTTCCTAGCTTTCAGAAAAAAGATTAGAGGTAACACATTAAGGATGTTGCAGTCAAAACAGCTGTTTGCCAACTGAACTGCTTGAGCATATCCAGATAGCAATTGTAATGAGAGATAACTTCTTCCAACTTCTGACTCTCAGATGAAGACCTAGTCACAATGATCCATGTGCAGCTAAGTTTATCTGGGGATGCAGGTGGAAGCAACACAAAATCTCCAGCTTGCATAGTATGCACATCCAATTTCCTTAACAGGAATAATGCAGAAAACTCATCATACCAGTGCTCTGCATCCACAATTGGCTCCAAGTTCATTTCATTGTCAATCTACAGCTCTAGGGTGCCAAACATCCTCATTATATTGTGACCAGCTGCCTCTCCATGAATGATCATTTAGTTGCGTTCGTCTGTGACAGTTTATCCAATAGTGCCCAAGGAGGAGCTCTGAAAAGGAGCTAGAACATCCTTGGCGCAGGGCCCCAAGCATGAAACCATGGAACCAGGGAGAGTAAAACATGCCTGTTGCAGGGCATGCCTGCCCTATAGTGCCACCTCTTGACCTAGCGTGGCACTGCAGGAATGCACTGTCTTGGATTCCCTTCTCTCAGGGACCCTTAAGAAACACACACAGTCCAAAAGGGTGTCAGACAAAATTCCCCTGTTGGGTTCTGCTTTATTAACTACAAATAAACCAGGGGCATAGCCATGGCTGGGTCTTGGTGGGCCCTCCCTGTGATGAACTGGGAAAGTTCTTAATGTTTTCTCTGAATACTGTATTGGTGCCTAAGTGTCCCCATGGCAGTTCTTAAGTATCTGGCAGAGCAAAGGGCCAGTGCACCTAAATGCCTGACACTCTGTCTCCTAGCAACTGATGGCCTGGGCCCCTCCCCTGCAAAGGTGCCAGCTAAAGGTGTTGGAGACAAAGGGATCAGGTGACCTCCTGGCCCGGGAAAGGGGCTGAGGAGAGAGGAGGGGCTGGGAGGGGTTGTTAGTCTGGAGCTGGCTGGGGTCAAGGGTGGAGGGCAGACCTGGGGGTCTGGCTCACTGCCCCCCAGAATGGACCCAGCCGAGGGGTCCGGTTCGCTGTATCTACAAGCTCTGTTTTAGACCCTGTTCCTGTCATCGAATAAACCTCTGTTTTACTGGCTGGCTGAGAGTCACGTCTGACTGCAAAGTGGGGGTGCAGAACCCGGTGGCTTCCCCAGGACCCCGCTGGGGTGAACTCGCTGTGGGAAGTGCACGGAGGGGCAGAGGATGCTGAATGCTCCAAGGAAAGACCCAGAAGGTGAAGCTGTGTGAGCTTCTTGCCCTAAACAAGTCTGCTCCAAGGGAGAGGAGGCTCCCCAAAGTCCTGGCTGGCTTGGTGGGGAGCAGTTCCAGAGCATCGCCCGGTGACTCCGTGACAACTGGTGGCAGAGGTGGGATGTACTGCACCCCGTGAATGGCACTGCTTGCAGTAAGTGACTGGGGAGCAGTAAAACAAAGGAGGGATAATAAGGACCAGGCATGCTAAAGGCTCAGAGTGGGACGGTTTCAGGGGGCGGTTAACCTCTGGGAGTGTGTGACCAGCGAGAAGGACTGTTGAAGTAACGGGGTCCCCCTGAGGACTGCAGCGAGCAGTCTCAGGGGCGGAGGAGCTTGCCGCTCGACCCTGGGAGAGAGAAGGATTTTGCAGTAGCAGGGTTCCCCTGGGGATTGCAGGAGCAGTCCCAGGGGTGGAGGAGTCTGCAGCTCGACCCTGGCAAAGACGTGGTGATCACAAGAAGGGCTGGCACACCCGGGGTTCTTCCTGGAAACCATGGGGGAGCCAAGAGCACACAGGCCTGTGAGTCCAAAGCCACTTGGGAATGATGAAGTGATGGCCTATCACCATCTCCTTGAGAAGGACATTGTGATCCTGTGCACAAAGAGAGGGTTACGCATGGGGAAATTCACCAAAGCACAGTTAATCGTGCAGTTAAAGGAGAAGCACCGCTCTGAGGAGCAGATTCCTGGCCCAGATGGGACTACAAGAGAATCTGAGAGCAGCTGGAGCATCAGCCAGGCATCCCCGGGAGTCTGGTCCCAAATCAGACAAGGCTCTTCACGATTGGGTTCCCCATCAGAAGATTGGAGACGGATGGGATGGGAGCAGAGCCCGAGAGAGCGAGAGGACCATGAGAGAAAGGAAGAGCCCAAGGAAAAGCTGCAGAAAAAGCAGCAGCAGCGTGAATTGGTGATGGTGGAGCAGAAAAACATAGGGGCTGCCCACGGGTCAGTGGGAAAACACGCCTGCAGGGGCGAGACCCTGGGACAGAAAAAACTGTGGTGGTACAGCCCCAGATGCTGAGGGACTGTGGAACCTGGGTGAAGTTCCCTGGGGTGAAGCCCCTCGCCCTGCCTATGGCCTAGATCCCTGTGCAAACCCAGAAGGGGTCAGGCTGGCTGGTAATTGAAGTTCTCCAGGATATCGGCTGGGAGGCCCTGTTGGGGGGTGACTGTCTCCCCATGGGACAGGATCCAGGCCCCGCTCCTGTAACGGCCGAGGGTTTGAATTCAAATCCAGGGAACCAATTGGCTAGGATGGAAATGGTCAGTGAAAATGCAAATAACCTGGCTGGCAGGGGGGAGGGGCTGCTGGGCTCAGGATACCTGCCTACCTATAACCAGCCCCCTGGGGCTGAGTGGGAGGAAGAGATGCTCCCCGCCCCCCTGCACACCAGAGAGGGGGCTCACACTGGCTCTGATGCTGTAACCAGAGCAGAGAGCTCGCTGCCTGTCCCCACTGGGACAGCAAGGGCAGCTGAGCACGGGGGGAGCTGAGATCCCAGCTAAGTGGGGGGACACCCGGGCAGGACAGGTCAGCTGCCAAACTGGTTTGCCTGGTCCAGACGTGCTGCTGGAAAGTAATTACACAGCAGGGAGGGAGCTACCAGGAACAGGGCTCAGGGGGGCTGTGACCCCAGGCCCAGCCAGCGAGAGGGAGCAGGTCCCACTCCCTGCCCCAGCTGCTGAATCCCAAACTGAGCTGCAGAGGGATTCCTCCTTGGAGAAGCTGAAAAAACTTGCTGGCCACAGCGCTGCAAACCCCCTTGGGGAAGGCTGCAGGGACAGAGTCCTGCAGGAGAAGGGATTCCTGTACCGAAAATGGGCTCCCCAAGGGGAAGTAGAACTGGGGGAAATCGGGAAAGAGCTGGTGGTGCCCCAGGAATCCACAGGGTTCTTCCCTTTCGAGCTGCTGAATGAAAAAAGAGTGAGGGGACCCCTAAACCTGAAAAGGGAGAATTGAATAAAGAAGGGGGAAAACCCCCGGGGGGATCTCTTCCCTAAGGTGGGAAACAATCTCCCCATCAGGTGTTCCCCATTCAAAGTCACTGGAAAAGCAGCCCAAAACCTGGAAAGAGAGGTCAGGGACATGCTGGCTTTAGATGGGATCCAGCCATTTTACAGCCCATGGGCCTCACCCGTGGGGCTGATCCCCAAGCAAGACAAAATAATCTGGTTTTATGGGGGCTATCAGAAGCTTAAAACCATCACAGTGTCCAATGCCGACCCCATGCCTAGGCCTGGGAAGATTCTAAACAAGCTGAAAGAAATGGAAAACTTGGCCCTGGCAGACACTAATAACATGTGCATCTTTAGCCAAACCTGGGAAAAACAGGTGTCCCAGGTGAAGAGGGGGCTGGGCTGCCTCAAGGAGGTGGAACTGATGGTAAAAGCTGGAAAGTGCAAGGGGGGACGGCAGAGGTGTTGTGTCTGGGCCACAAAGTGGGAAGCGGCTGCCCACGCCCAGAGCTGGCAAAGGCCAAAATGGGGGCTCTTAACCAAGGGAGCCCAAATCACAGAGCAAAGTGCTGGGAAAAAACCCAATCCCAGCTTAAAGCCCAGGGGTACTGGGGTGGCAAAGGGTGTGGGCTGCATAAACCTTCCCACATGCGGCCTGCAAGTGCCATCAAGCACACCCGACCTAAGGGAGGGCGTAAGACTGGACTGTCCTGGTGTAACTCACACCAAGGGATGGGAGAGATGCTGGGGCATCCATGGGAACCTTGGTGGGTTCGAACTTCCCCAGGTCACTGGCTGAAGTGACCTCGCTCAGTTCGGTCTCGAAGGGGGGAGAGATGTGACGAACTGGGAAAGTTCTTAATGTTTTCTCTGAATACTGTATTGGTGCCTAAGTGTCCCCATGGCAGTTCTTAAGTATCTGGCAGAGCAAAGGGCCAGTGCACCTAAATGCCTGACACTCTGTCTCTTAGCAACTGATGGCCTGGGCCCCTCCCCTGCAAAGGTGCCAGCTAAAGGTGTTGGAGACAAAGGGATCAGGTGACCTCCTGGCCCGGGAAAGGGGCTGAGGAGAGAGGAGGGGCTGGGAGGGGTTGTTAGTCTGGAGCTGGCTGGGGTCAAGGGTGGAGGGCAGACCTGGGGGTCTGGCTCACTGCCCCCCAGAATGGACCCAGCCGAGGGGTCCGGTTCGCTGTATCTACAAGCTCTGTTTTAGACCCTGTTCCTGTCATCGAATAAACCTCTGTTTTACTGGCTGGCTGAGAGTCACGTCTAACTGCGAAGTGGGGGTGCAAAACCCGGTGGCTTCCCCAGGACCCCGCTGGGGTGAACTTGCTGTGGGAAGCGCACGGAGGGGCAGAGGATGCTGAATGCTCCAAGGAGAGACCCAGAAGGTGAAGCTGTGTGAGCTTCTTGCCCTAAACAAGTCTGCTCCAAGGGAAAGGAGGCTCCCCAAAGTCCTGACTGGCTTGGTGGGAAGCAGTTCCAGAGCATCGCCCGGTGACTCCGTAACACTCCCCATTAGCACTCAGGCCCACCCAAAGTTCACCCGCTCCTGCTCCACATCCCCCATCTGCTCAAAGTATCTGCTGTCAGTCAGAGTGGGGGGAGATGCACCTGGTCCCCTCTTGTCCCAACCCAGCACCAGGCTCTCTCCTTGACAGACACACCTGGCCAGGGTTGGAACACCTCCAGAGTGTGGCTGGTAGGAAGATGCAGAGGAAGGACACGAAGGAGAGTGTGTCTCACTCCAGGGTCCTGGACAGTTCCTTCATTCAGCTCACTGGTGAGTCCTGCCCATGAGCACGGAGGGGAACAGGTGCAGCACTGTGATATCAGTAAAGTGCGGGGCACAGCCTGCCCAGGGCTTCACTCTCTAACCCCTGCCCCATTCTGAGACTTGCCCTGGGTACAGGGCAGGGATTCATTGTAGAGCAGGTACTTCCTAACCACGTCCAGAGACAGCAACGCAGCCCAGAACTCTTCCCTTCCCTGACACCATCCCCTCTCTGCCCTCATCTCCTCAGGATCACCTGTGGCTACCTCCCAGGGAAATTTGGACAAACACAAAGATTCCCCTCCTCCCCCACCATGCAAGAGTAAGGAAGTTTGGTTTCCAAGCCTCTGGACTTGCCCTGGTGACAGGTCATTGGGTAGGCCCCAACTTACGGTGGATGGGCAAATTTCTACTTTGAGCTATGTCACTGGAATAAGCTTGAAATAAAAGCTCTCCTTTTAGGCTTGGGTTGCAAACCTCTCCTTCTTGGGGCCTGTGATTCTCTGGGAACTTCTCTCCCCAACAAGAGCTTCTATATGAGTATCTCCCTGCAACTAAGCCCCAGTGCATTATTCAATTTACTGCCTAGATAGACTAATTTTCCTTAAATTAGCTCTCATAGGTAGCTGCACCTGGACTCCCCAGCAACCCCATGACAGTGCCCAAACCTGAACATTTTCAGAGCAGCCTGTTTCACGTTTTCCAAAGACTCCTCTCAGTAAGTCGAATTAGCAAGGGGAAAATGAAGCAAAAAACAAAAGATGCCAAATCTGGAAGAAGCAAAGAACAATTTCATTATGGTGCCCTCAGTTGCCGGGAGGCCACCTGAAGAGTGGACTACCCTCCAAGCCCCGGACCTGATGAGGGTGGCTCACACTGCCTACAGGGGGCTTCCAAATGACAAGGCCTGGGACTATGGACAGGTGTAGGCCACCATCCTCAATACTTTGGACATTAATCTGGAGATCTTCCGACAACGGCTCCAAAGAAAGATCTAATCAACCAGTGCCTGACTCTGGGTCGTGGCCCAGAAACTGAAGGACACCTGCTGGTGATGGCTGCAACCTAATCGGCATTCCAGGAGCGACATCACCAAACAGATCACCATGGAACAGTTTGTATATATCCTCCCACCCCGAGGGAGGGCCTGGGTCCTTTGACACCAGCCTGCTACTTTGAGTGTAGCTGTCAGTTTGATGAATGACTTCCTGGCTACGGAAGATCCTGTTGAGCTGGAAGTCTGGACCCTGGCACCAGGACCAACCACCCTGGGCCCAGACAAGAAGTCCAGGCTCAAGGCTGATGTACTACCTGCACTCTGGAGACATGAGCGACACTTCTTGCTGACCCTATCCCACTTTATGGGGAGCCCCAGGCTACCCCAACTAGGGGGAGCAGGTTGTCTAATCCAAGTACACCCAACCCACTGGCTGAAGCAGCCACCCACTTGGCATGCCCAGAAGTGAGGCACTGCTTTGCATGTGGCCGGTTTGGACACCGGCAACGAGAATGCCCAGACATGGATTGTAGTTTTGGCCAGGACTACACAGCAGAATCCTATGCCTGCTAGCAGCCTGCTGCAAGAGTCCTGACCCCTGTGAAGGTAGGATGGATACAGGTCACCGACCTCATAGACTTGGGCACTGGACAGATCCTCGTCTGCCAGGAGCTCACCCCTGGCCCCGAGCAGGTGCTTGGAGAAATAAGACACCAGTGTACTCATTGGGATGTGAGACTTTACCTCAGTGCCTAGGAACCCTGACCATAAATGGAGTGACTTGGGTGATGATGGTGAGGTTGGCCTCCACGCTCGCCTACCCCATCATCCTCAGCCACAGCTGGGTGGGGTTTGCAGAACTGCTTCAGGGCACAAACCTTAGAGCTTCCCTTACTCAGGAAGGCCTCAAGGGGGATCCTCCTGAGGAAGACAATGAGTAACCCAGGAGGCAGAACACCTCAGTTGAGCCTATGAAAAGTTGGCCGTGTCAACAAAGAGGTGACTGAGCCAGTTGGGTGGGCCAGTGGCCCTACTTTGAGCTGAGAGGCAACCGCTGTAGCACACTGATCAAGATCCATGGACCCATGAGGTCCAGACTCAGCCACTGGTGAGCTGTTCTGAGACTTGCCAGTGGCATCCCAGAAGTCAGTCATCTGGGGCATGAGAAGATTCTGGCTTGGGTCCTGGTCATTTGTTCTGGCTGGGGTTCACCACAAGGTGAAGAATTACTGTAACTTGTGTCCCAAGCATCAGCTCATGGCTTCCCTGAAAGTGCAGAAGGCCGTTTGGTGCCCTTACCCATGGTCAGGGTCCCCTTCAAGCAGTTCACTATGGACCTGGTGGGACCCCTCCTGAAGAGTAGTTGCCAGCTACTGATACATTCTCATCTTGATGGATTATGCTATCCATTTCCCCTAGGCCATCCCCTTACGAAACACAAATGCCCACACCATTGCAGCAGAGCTCATGAAGTTTTTCACCTGGATGGTACTCCCCTCCTCACCGACCACCAACTTCACCTCCAGGCTGCTCTGCCGGGTGCGTACATTGTTGGGGATCAAGCTACAGACCTCGGTGTATCACCCCCAGATGGAAGGGTTGGTCAAGCGTTTCAACTGGACCTTAAAAGAGATGCTCCATAAGTTTCCCCTGCAGGAGCTCCACCAATAGAACCAACTGATCCAACCCTCGCTGTTAGCTATTATGGAAGTGTCCCAGGTATCCACGAAGTTCTTGCCCTTCAAATTATTGTATGGCTGAAATTCCCATGGGCTGTTGGACCTAATGAGGGTGGCCTGGGAGCACACCCCATCAATGACTCAGGGACTCTTACAGTATGTCATGCAGTTAGAGGAGTGCGTGATCCAAAGGAGAATCTGCAGGTGGCCCAAGAGGTACAAGAACATACCTACTACCAGGGAGCCCAGGTTTGCACCTTTGAGCCCAGCAACTGGGTATTCCTTCTACTCCCCTCGGAGGAATCGAAGCTCTTAGCCTGCTGGCAGGACCCCTACAAAGTAAATGGCCAGAAGAAGAAACAAATCTACCACATGAATCTCCTGAAGCCCTGGCAGGAATGCAAGGGGTTGCTGATCATCCCGTATCCCCCCAAACCAGCTTTAGGTCCACAGGTCCCTGAGGCCACCGACTCTGAGGAGCCACAGTTGGGTGACACCCTAATGACAAAGCAGTGGAAACAAATCCACAGCCTGTTAAAAGCCTTCTCCAAGACCTTCCCTGCGGCGCCCAGCCAGACGTCCCTGGTCCAGCATGCTATCCTGGCAAACACAGAGGAGGTGATCCAATAAGCCATCCGGCCTCTCCCCCGGTGGATGTGGGAAGTCATGGAGAAGGAAGTCCAGGCAATTGTAGATCTAGGGGTGTAGAATGGTCACAGAGCAAGTGGTGCAGTCCCATTGTGCTGATCCTGAAGCCTGGGACCCTCTGGTTCTGCATCGACTTCTGGATGGTGAATGTGATCTTAATGTTCAATGTCTATCGAATGACCTGGATTGACAAACTCCTTGAACCATCTCAGGAAATCTTGATACATCACAACCCTTGATCTCATGAAGGGCTACTGGCAAATCAACTGGACCTGAGCTCCAGGTAGAAGACAGTTTTTGCCACTTCGACAGGACTCTAGCACTTCACTTGAATGCCCTTCGACCTTCACTGAGCCCCAGCGTCCTTCCAGCTGATGATGAACCGCCTCCTATGGCATACACTGTAGCCTACTTGGATGATGTAGTAGTGTACAGCCAGCACTGGGAGGACCATTTAAACCAGGTGGCAGCCATTCTTTGGGCCCTGCAAGCTGCCGGGCTAACAGCGAACCCAAAAAAATGCCAAATCAGGTGGCAAGAAACCACCTATCTGGCATACATCCTGCAGAGGGGTGGAGGCAAGTACACCCTCTTGTGGGGAAGATACTAGTGCTGCAGGCCTGTTCTGCCCCGACCACAAAGAGGCAGGTGCGGCAGTTCCTGTGGCTGGACGGGTATTACCAATGATTCATGTCCCTGTTTGCTTCAAACCCTAACCCTAACCCTGACCGAGCTCCTCACCAAGGGCAGCCCCTGTCGAGTATGCTGGACAGTGGAGTGTGAAGACACTTTCCAGACCCTCAAGATCACCTCTACTGGTATAGTATAAATGAGTGGCATCTTATTTGAGCATCTTTGCTTTGAACCTCTTGCTGTCATAACACTTGTAAGAGAACTCTGCTGTACCATAATGCACCAATGACAGGTATTGATTTAGAAAAAAAAATTAGGTCAGTTACCATCAATCTATTAGGCTCTGAATATACTTTCATAGGCAGTTTCAGTGTTATAGCTACTCACCTCAAGCTGGGCTGTAGTATGCCGTTTAGAATAAATACTTCTTCCAGCATTCACATATTTATTCAGATCTCCACAGCTCAAATTCCATGTTCTTTACCTGACAATAAAATAACCACTGCAATGATGATTGGATTATGCTGTAACACAATAGAAACTACTGTGCATTTATGCATGCTCAGGCTAATTACATCTATAATAAACACCCAGCCACTGTGAATTACAGGGCTCTAATCCTATCGAGGAGTCTCAATAATGTCAGAAGCCAGGATACCAAAGCTCAAGTGGTTTGTGCAGTTAGCTGAGCTCCTAAATGGAATTATAGCTCCATAATTCAAAATAGGTTTATTTTAAACGTTTCATACAATGCATGGATCTGAGCTTGGATCCATGTTCTGCACCATCTGCCTGTCTCCCAGCCTCCACAGAGCGTTTCCATAGCTCCTCTCCCACCAAGCTGCTTGGGAGGTCTCCTGCATCCCTCCCCTCCATCAGCTCCCGGGTTTCTCTATTCCTCTGTGCCTTCACACAGTATTACTGCCTCCCCCGCCCCCCACTGCTGCTTCTCCTCTACAAGCTCCTGCTACACCGTCTTCCCCAGCTCTTCTCAGCCAGTCTTCTTCCCCTACAGCTGCTTCTCCATTCCTAGAATAGCTCCACCTTCTGCTCTAGGGGTTATCTATGTTCTGCTCTATAAGCTTTTCACTCACTCTTGCTAGTTCAGCAGACAACTTCTGAATCTACTACTGCCATCCATGTCAAAGTAATCCCGCCTTTTCAATGGGACTATTTTATTCAAGGCGTGCCTTAGGTCAGATTCTCCACTCTTATACCAGTTGTCACGGAGTCACCGGGCGATGCTCTGGAACTGCTCCCCACCAAGCCAGTCAGGACTTTGGGGAGCCTCCTCTCCCTTGGAGCAGACTTGTTCAGGGCAAGAAGCTCACACAGCTTCGCCTCCTGGGTCTCTCCTTGGAGCATTCAGCATCCTCTGCCCCTCCGTGTGCTTCCCACAGCGAGTTAACCCCAACGGGGTCCTGGGGAAGCCACCGGGTTCTGCACCCCCACTTCGCAGTCAGACGTGACTCTCAGCCAGCCAGTAAAACAGAGGTTTATTCGATGACAGGAACAGGGTCTAAAACAGAGCTTGTAGATACAGTGAACCGGACCCCTCGGCTGGGTCCATTCTGGGGGGCAGTGAGCCAGACCCCCAGGTCTGCCCTCCACCCTTGACCCCAGCCAGCTCCAGACTAACAACCCCTCCCAGCCCCTCCTCTCTCCTCAGCCCCTTTCCCGGGCCAGGAGGTCACCTGATCCCTTTGTCTCCAACACCTTCAGCTGGCACCTTTGCAGAGGAGGGGCCCAGGCCATCAGTTGCTAAGAGACAGAGTGTCAGGCATTTAGGTGCACTGGCCCTTTGCTCTGCCAGATACTTAAGAACTGCCATGGAGACACTGAGGCACCAACACAGTATTCAGAGAAAACATTAAGAACTTTCCCAGTTCATCACACCAGTGCAGACTCTTTTTTTTTTAAAGGTTGTGCTGGTATAGTAAGGAGAATAGGGCTAGTGTGTTGAATTTATGTATCCTCTTCATTTCAAGGATGGGCAATATGTGCACTTGCCTAGACAGATCTGAAGGGCTAGTCATCATTTAACATGTCAAAAGACAGAAGTCACACTACATATTTGATCTTAAATTTTTAATGCCATGAACCATGACTCACCATTAAAGTTTCATCACAATGGGAAGCTTGAATCAGGAACTGTTTGTTCTTTCACTGCAGATCTTGACGTATCACAGGTGTTCCCTATAAAGCAAGAGGAGATGGCAAAGAAAGAACAATATTTTGCTACTCATTTATATAGAGGATTCTATATCAGAAAGCTAACTGCATCCTAAAGTAACAACCAGATATTCAGGGGTGCTCATCACCCATATTTAAATCAATAGCAGCTGGGAGTGCTAAGCACGTTTGAAAATCAGACCCTATTGGCTTGTTCAGGCTCCCATTGATGTTAATGGCAAAAACTCCTATTGACTTCTATGGAGCAGGATCAAAACCTTTATGGATGACCTTTATAGTTTCCAGTTTGTGAATGTAAAGCTGTTTGAAGTTACAGATAAAAGAAATAACAGTGTTTGGAACTTTACCAATAAGAGCTCCATTTATTAATCACATTATTCCCTCATCAGGAAAACAAACATGTTATAGCATCTTTGGTTTACTAATTGTGTTTGCTCAATGAGTCTTTTTTAGGAATTTTAGGCAACACTCCCTGTTTCTTTCCATTAAAGGACCCACACTTTCAAAACCAAACTAAATGTGGGTTATAGATACACTTGATATTTTAAGTATCAGAGGGGTAGCCGTGTTAATCTGGATCTGTAAAAGCAGCAAAGAATCCTGTGGCACCTTATAGACTAACAGATATATTGGATCGTGCACTTTCGCGGGTGGATTTGATGAAGTGGGTATTCACCCACGAAAGCTCATACTCCAATACATCTGTTAGTCTATAAGGTGCCACAGGATTCTTTGCTGCTTTTTGATATTTTAATTCATTGACATGTGGGATCTATGGAATGGCTGCACAGGACCCTTTGTTCCTCATAGATTCATACATTTTAAGGCTAGAGGGGACTATTATGATCAGCTAGTCTGACCTCCTGCATAACACAGATTATGAGCTTGATGCATAGCTCATAACTAGTCTCAGTAGATGATACAGGTAATTTATCAGGGCAGGACAGCCATGTCACCTGAAGCCAGAGGAGACTATTAGATAGTCTAGGCTGAGTTCCTATATAATATAAGCTATAGAATTCTATCCAGTTACTCCTGCAGTGAGCCCAATAACTTGAGTTTGATTAAACCATATCACTCAGAAAAGCATCCAATCTTGATTTAAAGACCTCATGAGATGGAGAAGCCACAACTTCCCTTGCTAGTTAGTTCAAGTGGTTAATCACCGTCTCTGTTCAGAATGTGTACCTTATTTCTAATTTTGTGTCTGGATTTAGCTTCCATTGGTTCTTGTTCTGCCTTTTTCTGCAAAAAAGCCCTTTAACCTAGTATTTTCTCTTTGCGGAGGTACTTATATAACATAATCATATCATCTCTTGATCTTCTTTTGGATAAGCAATATAGGTTGAACTGGTTAAGTCTCACAATGTGAAGTATGAACGTATAAGAATTTCTGTTGCCTTCTAGGGAATTTTCTGATACATGGACGACAAATGCTATTTGCCTTGGTAAATGAGGAGATCAGATGCTGTTAATTACAGGGTGAGGACTAAAATCCAGTACTCCGTTTAATTTTCAGTAAAAACATTTCAGCAACAAACTACCAGTGAAATGTACATCATGGACATAATGTGAATGCAGAAACACCATAGCAACAGACAAGGCCAGAGAAAAAATAACCAGCTAGCATTTGAAATACAGAGAACCAAAGGGTTTCTCATAGCCATGGGATCTGTAAATGAAAACAAATCTCACAACCAAAGTTCTATTAAATGCTGTGCAAAATGCTTTTTTGCAGCCTTATTTCTTGGAGGTAAGCCTGGACCTATTTCAGACCTGTCCAGAGTGAGAAACTCTCTAAAGCTTCACTTCTTTTGGGAGACTGTCATGTACCCTGCTTGAATCCAACAACATTCACTTTTGAGAGTAGGCTCCTGGATTATCCCAGCACTATGAACAAGCAGATGTGCAGGTTTCTGAGAGAGTGTTAGTTAGTCCTGTGTTTGCCAACCACTAGATGGGATCTATGCATGTCAGTTCAAATAGGCTTCCTTATGGGATCTGTAGATTTGTACAACCACTTAGGAAGAAAAAAAACATGGAGATTTTATTCCTAAGAAACAACCAAACAGTAATGTGCACTTTGTCAGACTGTTTCAGTTACTATGGAGTTTGAAGGAATGTGGATAGTTCTGCTGCCTTCCATGCTTTTTCCTAGAATTCAGAATTTCTGCCCCATCCCTTGGTATGAAAAGAACAAAGGTAAATTATGCCGTATGTTAAGTTTGAATTAGTTGAGCATCCTTCTCAAGTATAAGAGAACAAATCACTGTATATTGTTGTCCTTCTTTTGCTGCTCCTTATTTTGTTGTTTCCCCTTCTTTCCACAAGATTCTATAGTGCATTTATATCTGTTATTTAAGCTTTTCATTACAGAAAATACCAGGTAGTTACACGCATCTCAGCAGAAACCTAAACCAGGCACCAAGTGCCTCGCCTAGTCTTGTTGACTCATCCAGCTTTGTCCTTGCAGATTGTTGACTGAGTATTCTTTGTGCTTGCAAATTTCAGAGCTTGTTTTTATTTGAACTTAGAAAATGAGCAATCAGTACGGGGTGCACACAGATATCCCAATTTTATCTGTGTTTCTCACAGGTGAAAAACAAGTGATTAGTTGAGTACCGTGATCATCCCTGGGTTGGTTTCAGATTGAAAAAGCCCTTCTACCAAAATCTGGCCATTGACCAGAGCAAGTTAAATAATGAGCAGAACTGGCTTCTGTGCCCCTAGCCAAAGAGATTCTGGCTATCACGGATTACATGGAATTTGCTCATTCCAGTTATTTTTTTCTTAGGGGCCCCTGCAGAAGTGACTTGCACATTATGCCAGTGGAACCCACTGGTCTCCAGCTCCCTCCTATATGAAGCATTTTGGTTTCCTTCAACTTTCTAGCTTTTATGTTTATGTTAGTTGCATCACCTATTAAAGAGTTCAGAATGGTTGTCACAATTTATTCACAGCATATAGCTCTTCCACAAAAAATGCAGTCATAGACCTCCACTACCACAGTCATTGGCACTGTATAAGGACCTAGGACAGATTAATAGATTTAAAGCCAGAAGGGACCATTATGCTTATCTTGATGAGTTAGGCTCCTAAGTCCCATTTTCAGAAGTGACTTAGGAACTTATAAACGTAAGTCACATTGAGAGTTTATGGCTCCTAAGGCTCCTAAATACCTACATCATTTGGGCCCCTAAGTCACTTAGACACTTTAAAAAATGTTAGCCGACTCCAATCTCCTGTATAAGGTAATCCATTGAATTTGATACAGTAATTCCTGCATCGAGGCCAGAACTTTTCATTGGATAGATGGATGGATGGACCTTCTATACAAACAAACCCAAAAGTGTCTTAATTTCCCACCTCTAGAAAATTTCTCTGCTATTCTCATGGTTATTTCTTTTATTTTCTTTTCAATTTATGTCAGGGTGCCTAGGTGCTTGGATAGGTTGGTGCCCTCTTTTTGTGTCTATGTTGATAAATCCAAAGAAATAAATTTTAAAAATTTCAGTTTTGAAATGCTGGGATTCCTTAGAACTCCAGGCTTAAATCCCAGAAAAAGCAACTCAGCCCTTCATTGTCTAGGATTGGTAGACTGAAAATCATGTATTTTATTCTTTTCAACAAAACTTTTGAAAATCTAGGGTTCAGTATGGTCATTAAAGATGATGGTGGTAGTTTGTTCTCTCATCGTCAGCCCCACCCCACATTCTTGTGCAATGTACTGCATCCTGTCTGGTTTCTACCTCTATAGCTAAGAGGCAGCTACAATTCAATGGTGCTCTATCTGAATAGTTGTAAAGTGCTTTGGAATCCTTTCCGATTTTAATTGTAAATGTAAGATAGCAGTAACAGTAATATAGGCTTAAAATATAGGATAGAAAGATAAAGAAATAGTTACAATTTATCACAATGTCTTTTGAGTGGCTCATATTCTAGAGCTCTCTTGACAAGTACACCAATCATGAATATATGACACAAACCTTAGCAGTGAATCACCATTAGTCCCTGAGGGAAACAGTTGTACCATTCATAAATAAATTGAAGTAAAGAAAGATTCAGTTCACAGAACGGATCCATATACCCTGAACAAACATTTCTTCCCAAACCAAGCTGTGATCAGAATATATACCCAAGTTAAATCTACAAATTATAGCCAACATCCTAGGGAAAGACACATTAGCTGGATGATCATCTTTACAAATCAACACATGGGCTATTAAATAATTCATTTGGGATACAGATCACTTCTCAACCACATGCTGAGGTATTACTGAATACATAGAGTTGCTTTCATGTTTGGAAACAAAACAAAAGACTATTTTTAGCCATTTACTAGGTATTATAAACATAATGAGAGAACTTCTGTCCACAAACATATGCTCAAAACTCACACCATGTTTGTACAGGGCCTAGCACAATGAGATCCTAGTCCATGACAAGGCCTCCTAGGCTCTATGGTAATACAAATAAATAATAATGATCCCAGTGACATCCAGGGGAGCTAAGTATCTTAGGAAAAAAATTGGCTCAAAGTGTTCTGGAAAGGCACAGAGCGCACAGTAACCTATTTAAAGCACCCTTTGGCATTATTTGTAGTGACTTATCTTGATATTCTACAGCATTACATGTTTGTTAGAAATATTTAACTGTTAACTTGGGAGTACATGATATGGGGTAGTTGTTGATTAAAGAGAAAATACAGCAGAATTATTACTTATTATTGTAGGAATACTATATTGGTCAGGGTATAATGGACATAAAGACAAAGTTTTCACAAACAGGGTGAACTTTCCTATGGCACTAACTGCAAGAGGATACTCTGCATTAATAAAGAGTATTCACTACTCTCATTACAGTACTTAATTGTTTTCAAACCACAGGTCTTGGATAACAAAAGCTTATGAATTCTTTATAGACACATGTATTAAAGTTCTCAGTCAAATATGCTTTAAAGACGTTGTGAGTTGTTATTGTTCAGGTAAATAAACATCATACATTCTATGAAAAATAAGGGTCTGTAGAATCCCATTTTCTCACTCCCCCAAACATTTCCATCCCACACTGCTTGCACTTCATTTTAATGTAACAAGTAGCTGTTGTTAACTTTTTTCAATTAAGAAAAATGAAATTCAATATGTTAGGCCAACAGTCTGCTCTTGGAAGCAAATCCTTACCCTAGTGTCTAGTCTTCAGCACTGGGCTGGATGTAGAAAAATGCTCAGGGAGAGCTAGGGAAGGCATACTCTCACCCCAAATCCAAGGGATGGCTTCGCAGTGGTATGTTGGCCCATTGGCTAAAAGAACCTGGCCATGCTTAAGATGGCTACAGTGTGTAGAGGTTGTACTGTCTGTGCAGCAGTGGGCCCACTGGCCCTGCCCATCCCCCAATCTGTCCATGCTCCTACGTCACTTTTGCCTTCATGTGGCTAATGTGTAGGGAATTCCTGTGAAACTGAACTCTGCACCATACAGTGAGAGCCACTTAAATCCAGCACCCTCCTTTGTGCAGTGAGTTGCACCACAGAATTCGCTGGGAGTCTTTCCATTGACTTCACAGAGCTTTGGAGGCAACTCTACAGCCATGGAGGGGATGTCTACATGGGGATAAAAGCCTCATGGCACAACTATGGCCAGCCCAGGACAGCTATCTTGGGCTTTTGGGGCCTGGAGTGCGGGCCTAAAAATTGCTGTGTAGACATTCAGGCTCAGGCTAGAGCCTGAGCCCTGGGACCCTCCACCCTCACAGTGTCCCAGAGCTCCAGCATGAACCCAAATGTCTATTTTGGTCCACAGTCTGCACCCCAGGAACCCAAGTCAGCTGACCCATGTGCCATCTGTGGGTTAGTTGTCCCCATGTAGACATATCCTTAGATAAGGGCTGGATTTGCTCCTGAGTTGCTTTGGTAAAAGCCCATTTTGGTAAATGAAGTTGCATTGATATAAATGAGAAGCACAGTGACCCATTATAATAGGTAAAATTACACAGTTGCATTCACTGTAAATATTGCACAATGTAGTTCAAATGAAAAGCTTATGATAATTGATAGCTTATGCTCTCTCCCGCTCGCTCTCTCTCTCTAAAACTCTTTTGATAGCTTCATGATTAGTTATGAGCTGAATATTTTTTAAAATTCTAAAAACCCTCCCAACTCCATCCAAGCTCCCTCCCTTCTTGTTCTTCTATAAAGAGAAAGTCTGACTTTGTGAAATGTTCTCATTTTTCTCATCCTGTGGAATTATAATATGCTCTTTTTATAGTGAGTATATGATGCAACTGGCAAGTGTTAAATAGATGGTCACCCACTGTGTAATAATGGTGGATGGTAGCAAAAGTGTAGTAAAAGTCCATCAAATAAAGGACCAGATTCCTTAGGCAACAGTAGAAATCCCAGGGATGAGGCAGTCGAGCATCATTTCCTGCTTAAGATAAAAAACATTAGTATCCAATCAAAATAGTTTGGAATCACAGTGGGAAAATGTAGACCAGGTCCTGAGATCTAGATGTAAAGGGACTCTATTAGCTGCACTTGTTAACTGTCCACAAAAAAATATAAAAATCTGTAGTGCAGGCTGTTTGGAAAAATAAAAGCACTATATAAACCAGTTTATAATTTTTACAGTTCCTCATTGCAGCTGGCAATTGCTGAAATAGATGATCTCATAGTCTGCAGTGTGCCTGCCAGATAGCTTGCATGCAGTCAGATGCCTTTGTGCGGCAGACCATAGAAACCTGCATAAAATTGGCCTTCTTTCCTTAATAGAGCTGCATGAACAAAGATGAGTTTGTTGCTGACCAAGAACTGAGAGCTTTGTTTTGTAAGTCTCTCTGAATGTATCACACTTTGCCAAAGGAGAAGGTCCTCATCTAGAAAGAAAGAAAAAGAAAACGAAAAAGAGAAAGGAAGAAAGAAAGGAAGAAAGAAAGAAAGAAAAGTAAGCGGAAACCAGACAACAAATCAAAGTGCATACCCTTCTGGTGGATATTTGTGTCTAAAGTGGGCTGAAACTTTTGTGAATACTGGTCACATTTCACAAGCTGAATAAAAATGAAAGAAAAAGGAACTTTAATTAATGGGATGTCTTTTGATTTGTAGAGCAAAACTGCCAGAGCAGATGTACCAGCAAAGAGGATTAGATTGTCCCTTCTCTGATGCACTGAAAATGTCTTTTTCCCCCTGTAGTAGCCCCCATTGAGGAGAGGCTGTCTTTAGTGTCTAAGTTTCAGCACTGCTAAAGAAACTGTTGTATTTGGGTACAATGGGCAGCTCTCACAAGACCAGACAGAATATGTGAGGAGAGAGCTAATATTCCTTTAAATCCAAGGTTGATTTCACTTTAGTATTTAAAAGAGGTCCAAATAAAAGAGAATTTCTGAGTCTGAATGTACTCAAAGCCTATCAAATATGTATTAAAGAGAATCCTGAAATAGTCATAAATAATGTTCAACTTTTTGAAAAACTCAAAGGGTATAAGTCAGTTAAAGAAATTTACACCTAATTTTGTTTAATTCATATATTTTAATTTAGTCTGTTCACTTTTTTCTGAGATCTTCAGCTGCAGTTGTAGTTCTCCTTTAATTAGATTATAATAATGAACTGCACACTTAACTGATTAATTCTGGTTAAAAAATCAGAATGATTAACAAATCACATCGCTATTTCAATTGTAAAACATTGAACAGTATTTTTTAAAAACTCTACTTTACAGAAAATAATGATCCACTGTTATCACCTGTGAAACGAGTATAGGAATGCTGTCTTTATTACCATTGCCTGGGTCAGGTTCAGTCTGAATTTTTTCAGTGTTGAGAAGAAGTAAAAAAACCACAATTAGTACCTGATTTCACTGTAAACATCTGTGGCCATCTTGCTGGTGCTCATTTGGTAAGACTGCACATTTATACTAGCCAAACCTATCCAGGAGAAGGCTGACCTGCTGCAGAAATTAAATTAAAAAGCTCCATTTTCATGTCTATGAGCTGTTTCCATGGTAAGTGTGTCTGCATGAGGAGACAAGAGCAAGAGAGCATTTTGCTGACTTCCCTAAAGCATTAGATTTTGTTCTGAAGGAATGAGAAGAAATGGACCTTCAGGCCTCAATGGTTATTTCCTCCTTTCCCTGGCTGACTTCTGAAATGGAGCTGTCAACTAAGGCTTCCCTTACAAGGAACAGTAACTTAGGACCACTTCTCCCTTGCCTTAGTTAGACAGCAAAAGACCTACCCTGATATCAGATTCCCTGGTGACATTCCAAAGGGCTGGCCATATGTGATGTTCAAGTTGGTAATGTCACAATGTTCATCCTGGTTAGCATTCTGCAGTTGCTGGGGTGGGAATGTTCTTTTCTGAGAAGAGAAATGCCCTCATGGTGGCACAGCTCAGACTTTTCTGTGGGCCCACAACCATGAAAGCTTTTTCCTTGAAGGAGGGCTAGTATCATAAAACTTATCTAAAATTGCTGAAACTACCTCAGCACACCACTAATGCATTTCTATAGATTTCAGCCAGGGCTAAAAGGAGAAAGCATTGTACAAAGGTAGAAGTTCCACTTAAGAGATGCAGCCAAAAGTAAACAATATTGAGCTTCAGTCATATACAATATCCCAAGTCTGCACAAATAACATTCTAAGAGGCGAAGGAGAATTCTCTTACATATGGAAATATTATTTTATTCAGTTTTGCTTATATACAGATTTTGTCTTTTCTATTGGAGTGCCACCGTGAAAAGATGGAATATTTCTGGAAGCAACAGAATCATTCACAACTATAGACATTTTTTAGTGCACCCACAGCAGGTGTTTTGTACCTATCCTGTTTAGGTACCTAATAAAAACTTTTAAAAAATTACCATGTTCATTACATCCTATGTGGGACCATGCAAAATGTAACAAAGATCTGAAGAAAAGCTACACTAAAAGTGATTTGGACCTCAAGAATTTCCATTTATGTATGATATTGGCCTTTTTCAATGGCCAGTGCAACATTTTATAAAGAATTTTTGTCAAACACGGGGGAATACTCAGTGATTTGTCTTATCAGTCCTTTTGCTATTAGAATAGATTTTCTTAGGTGTGAAATCTTGCAGAAGAAATTAGCTGCCTTGTGTTTGATTTAGGAAAAGTAACTGGAATAGAGCATCCGTCCATTCACTTTTGCCAATACAAGAATCATCACTCACAGGCATGAGTGAAAGAGGTCTTGGAAAAACTCATCCAATGAGCCAAAGAGAGGGGGAAGAGAAGATTTAAAACTAAGATGGAAATAGATCAGCAAGAAATAAAACACTCTCTGTTGAAGCCAGTGGTACGTGATACTGGTTCTCCTTTGTACCCTACACAGACATAGAAAGGGTTAACCATGCTCTGTCCCAAAAGGAGCAGGGGAGGCAAGTCCTCCGAATTGCCCAGAGAAACTGCATAAGGCACAACCAATTAGGGAGAGGATACAAGGAGCAAGTGAGAGTCCATTGGGCTCACATAAAAGGAGCTGCAGGGCCAGAGTGGGTAACTGGATGCTGGGAGCTTAGGGAGTAAGTACTGTGTCCCTGGAGGGCTGAGAGAACTGTAAGCATCTTGGACCGAGCAGCTGCTAGCAGGGACCAGAAGAGGAAGGGGGAGCTCCTGGCTGGCAGTGGAGCTGAGCAGCTGAGGGCCCTGACATGAGGGAAAAGAAGGTGCTGGGGCCGTGGGGAAGTGGCACAAGGAAATACAGCAGTACTGATGGAAATTAAAGAGCCAAAGCAGAAGGCTGCTATTTACATGGTCTTTGGGTTGGAACCTGGAGTAGCTGGTGGACCTGGGTCCCTGCCGCTTGCCATTGGAGAAGATGGACAATAGGACTGTGATATATCCTGTCCCACCCCCCACTGCAGAAGGGGGGAAAACACAGACAGTGACATGACTGGAGGGCTGAATCGCAAAGAGGATGCTGCAGTTCCAAAAGCCAAGAGAAAGGCGGTAGGCAGAAGCAGAGACAGAGTGATGGTGTGCAGAGTGTGGACAGGGGTGTCAGCCTCAAGCTAATCCCCAAAGCAACTAGGAGGAGGTGCCAGTCAGGCAGTGAGGGATGCACCCCATGACAGATACATAAAGGACATCAATGTTATCGCTTGAGGGAACTACAGCTAGGTTTCTAGGAGGCCATAAATGCTTTTAAGTAGCAGAACAGTCATTTTGGACTCAAATTCTACTCTCTCACTTACGTAACCTCGTTGGGCTTGGATGAGAACTAGCTGGCTGAGGTTTAATTCAAACAAGATGAAGAATGCTAGTGGTTTGAAAAAAAGGACTGGTGTAAGTGAGAGCAGAATTTAGCCCTACAAATATAAACCTAAATATACCACTTCTCTCCCAGGGGTTATGGTGTCCCACTGAATTCCCACAGTTTTCCCAGAATGATTTTTTGTTTTCAAAAAATCAGATGGGGCAAAATGAAAACTAATGAACTGTTTTTTTAAGAAACAGCTAGGCCATAATTTACTTAATGATGTACTTGGCCTTCTAGTCAGTCATCTGCCAGATAGAATTGCTAAGTGCTGCTTGCTGTGATGTAAGGGGGTTCATGTTCACAGGATTCTTTTTCACTGTTGTAGCTCTCAAGCTGAGCTGACATTATACTCCAGTTACTACCATCGTTGTTGGAGGCTGTATGTCGACATCTATAGCATCAGCAGCTTCAAGTTTGAAAAGATCTGTGTTTACTAGGAGCCTGTAGACTGTTGTCCAGAAGTCAGAGTCAGGGGCGGCTCCAGGCCCCAGCACGCCAAGCGCGTGCTTGGGGCGGCATGCAGCAGGGGGCGCTCCGCTGGTCGCCAGGAGGGCAGCAGGCAGGGTGCCTTTGGCGGCATGCCTGCAGAGGGTCCGCTGGTTCTGGGGCTTCAGTGGGCCTCCTGCAGGCGTACCTGTGGAGGGTCTGCTGGTCCCGCGGCTCCACTGAAGCCGCAGGACCAGCAGACCTTCAGCAGGCATGCCTGTGGGAGGTCCACCGGAGCCACGGGACCGGGGACTGGCAGAGCGCCCCCCGCGGCATGACGCCATGCTTGGGGCGGTGAAATGTCTAGAGCTGCCCTGGTCAGAGTTCTGCCTTAGTCAGTCCTAGATCCAAGTCTCAAAATAGACTCAGCATATTCAATCTACAGTGATTACTCTTAAGGAGTAAAGTCAGCAACAATTGCTATATCTACATATTATGCAGTGACTGTAAAAGGCGAGTAGCAAACACCACTAATCTGGTTGTGTTAATGTACCGTCTCTCTACACACCCACCCACCATACATCATTTGAAAGCTTATTACATCAACTTTAAGATGAGGCAAGAGGTAGCACTATCAAGTGGTGCTATTACCATAGAAACAGGAATAATCAATGACACCATCAACACATTAAAGTGACCACTTTGAAATATTTGCATTTGTTTCTGTTAGCTTCATGGTTCTATGTATTATTTCAATCCATAAAATTGGATTTATTTGTGACTGCAAAGCATCACAACAACAGTAGAATAATAAATGTGTACAGGTATTATTGCAATGTGGTAGTGCTGGTGACATTTCTAGTCAACATCATTATCATCTTGTTTATCATGATCTCTGTTTAAAATGTGTGAGTTACACAGTCTTCATTGCTTTGTCTTATGAGGGTACATTTGAAGAGGATTGGCTTTTTTTATGGTCAGTCCTACAAACCCTGCTGTCCTCTGAGTCTTTGATGTCAGTTTTCTGTGTTCCCATGTCACTTCAAATTCCGTTGAAAGAACCAAAAATCTAATGTACAGCAAATTGCCCAGATTCAAAGCCATTGTGTACTTCTTCAGGGACATTTAACATATCAGGAATGTAGATTGGTATCCAGCTGGCATAACTGGATCAGTTTGCAGTAAAGAAGTAGGGAATCATGGCATGCTGTATGCGTAGGTGAAGTTTCCAATCAGCCTCCTGCACTGCATAGACATTTAGAAGTTAGTATTTGCATAACCTGGAGAAAATTACCCCAGAACTTAAAAATAGGAGACTAGGCATATCTTAAAGTCCTCCAGTAGTGGTAGTATACGCTGAATTACAGCATCATCAAGCTCTTTTAATGATGTGTTGTAAGGATTCAATATCTTCAGATTCAAACAGCTTTTGAATGTTAGCCAACATTTGCTAGACAAATGCTGGAACTACATGAGAACCCCCTCCCTGCTTACACTATTTAATAAATGGATAAAGTTTCATAGCTCTCAGGGCCTCAAATGTTAGTCAAGCCACATAGGGCATGGTTGAATTGCTTACTGGCAAGCATTTTATCTGCACTACAAGTGATATACACAACAGAATCAACAAGAAAGTCTAGCAATCCTACCTCTCCCCAAAATTTCGCAATACATGCAATAAAACAGCACAGGGTATGAAAAACACCCAGGCATATCATATTGGTACCGAGTTCATTTGGGAGAGTCCATTTCTCTTGCTGAGCAGCAGCATAGAGCTGCTGATCCATGGTTTGAATGGCATGCTGCTGTCCTAGACATTTCCTTATGATTCAACCCTGTGATATAGACTGTAACTATGTCAGCTGGTATGGCATCCATAATTGGTGCATATGCAACCACGGTGTAAGTGCTATTCTTTCTTGAAAGTTTATGGTTGAAACCGGTCCAAATGGAATCAACTGAGTGTGAACAATATCAGTGTCATTTTGTATTGATAGGACATCATGAGGTAGTAGTCTTCAAAAACACCAGGAAAAATCTCAAACAGCATTCATTTGAAGTGACAAAAGTTTATTTTCTCAAGTACTTTTTCTTGGTAAGTCAGTTCTGGACATATTCTAGGTTTTTCAAATGCTGTACACTGCATAAAAGACTAATTGCCCAGGGAGGGTAAGGGGCTTTTCTTTCTCACATTTCAGTGATATTTCTTGTGATGCTGGACTATCTTCAGATTGTTGAAATACCGCATTAGCCATTGAATAGATGGTATTCTTTCTATCATTGGTTTTACGTTGATTTCTGTATTATCTTCTTTTTCATGGATGAGATTTCCACCAGCATGAGGTGGTACAATTCCATTTGGAATGAACATACCCCCCTCTCCCGAGTCTTAGGGGTCACTTTCTGGAAGATTCTCTGCATCTTGAAGTCTTTAAACCATGATTTGAGGACTTCAATGGCTCAGACACAGGTTTGTTACAGGAGTGGCTGGGTGAGATTCTGTGGCCTGAATTGTGCAGGAGGTCAGACTAGATGATCATAATGGTCCCTTCTGACCTTAAAGTCCTAAAGTCTATACTTCACTTTTTGCAGCACTAGTGATGAATGGCCTCAGTTCATTGTAATTGATGCAGAATCCATGAAGGTGTAGTATGTCAGATTGAGAGACCCAAACTAATGATGTAGCTGTGTAACAAGGCTTATGTGCAGTGGTGTGATAATTTTGGAACTGCTAAACACTATGCACTGCATGATACACTACCTACACAGGAGGGGTTCTTCCATTGGTATAGGTAATCCACCTCCCTGAGATGTGGTAATTAGGTCAATAGAAGAATTCTTCCATTAACCTAGCACTGTCTACATAGGGACTTAGGCTGTCTTAACAGCGCCTCTCAGGGCTGCAAATTTTTTATACCCCTGACCGATGTATTTAAACCTACCTAGTTTTCTAGTGTAGACCAGGCCTAAGCTAGAAAATTCAGAATTACAGTTGCAGCTCTTAGCCTTGGCACTGACTTACATGTACATAACAACCACAGTTGCAACACTGTGGTATTCTCCTAAGGGAGCAAAAAATATTGCACAATTTTCTTTTGTCATAGATGGGCTTAAGGAAGTCTATTTTTTTCATTAAGTATCTGTAAATTAGACTAGTGTGTTCATAGAGGAAGATACAATCTGCCATGGTCAACTTGATTAATGTATCAACTAAATAACTCTCCTTGAATGTCTAGTCTTGACTTCTTTTTTAATACGAGCTTAAAAAAGTGCATAGACATATTGTGGACATCTTTATTTTTAAAATGTCATGAGAAAAGGAATGCTGCCTTCATCCATTTCTTTGCTGCATAATTTATCCATGAGTTTATAGGCACAAATCTTGTGGGAAAATGGCTTAAAAATGAAAGATGGCTATAAAATTGTGCTTTTGTTTGTTTAATTTTAAGGCTATCTGCTTTTTAATTGCAAAGTGTTGAAGGAGCAACTGAACGCATCTTTTTTAAAAAATAGTTTCCCAATATCTACAGTGACAAGACTGTAAACCTAGTATTTTGGGTTTGTGATGGAAACTGAATTTATAATACAATACAATTGTGAAATGAGTTTATCAGAGTCACATTTCTACAGTAGCATTACAACCACTTTACTTTCATCAAATCAATGAATCAGCTCTTTTGTTTAATTATTTGCTTTACTTTCACTCTTTTGTCTATTCTGTGGCAGCGTTAAGATTGTGCTTATTTCAATGCCTGGTTTATGAAATACTACCTTCACTCTAAATTCCTTGAATTTCTAATGTTGTTTTATTTATTTTTAATATTAAAGTTCGTGAAAAGTAATATATACACAAATCACTCCTCTGGTCCAGCAACCTTAACTTTACCTTAATGAAATTTTTGGTCTGAGATCCAACATACCAGAGTTTTTCCCTAGTACTTAAAATGGGAAATGACTATGGCAATATGGTGATATGATAACTGCTAATGGACTTCAGAGCGGTAGCCATGTTAGTCTGTATCAGCAAAAACAATGAGGAGTCCTTGTGGCACCTTAGAGACTAACAAATTTATTTGGGCATAAGCATTTGTGGGCTATAACCCCAGGGCCAGCGCTTCCATTTAGGTGACCTAGGCGGTCGCCTAGGGCACCAAGATTTGGGAGGGCTGCATTTTGCCACCCTCGGTGGCAATTCGGCGGCGGGAGGTCCTTCTGCGCTCTGGGTCATCATCGGCAATTCTGCGGTGGATCCTTCACTCACTCCGGGACCCGCCGCCGAAGTGCCCCAAAGACCGGGCGCGCGGAAGGACCCCCTCCACCGCAGAATTGCGGCCAACAACCGGGAGCGAGTAAGGACCCCCGCCTAGGGCATCAAAAACCCTGGTGCCGCTCCTGTATCAGATACATGGAGTGAAAAATACATCCACCCTGATTGAATTGGCCTCATTAGCACTACAAAAGTAATTTTCCCTCTGTTGATATTCACCCCTTCTTGTCAACAGTTGACAAGGGGCCACTTCCGTCCTGATTGAATTGGCCTCATTAGCACCGACCCCCACTCCCCACTTGGTAAGGCAACTGCCATCTTTTCATGTGCTGTATATTTATACCTGACTACTGTATTTTTCACTCCATGCATCTAATTAAGTGGGTTATAGCCCACGAAAGCTTATGCCCAAATAAATTTGTTAGTCTGTAAGGTGCCACAAGGGTTCCTCTTTGTTTTTGCTAATGGACTGTTGACCTTGAATGGCAGCCACTGCATGTTCCACTTGTGTCTTACTTCTAGTGATATCCTCTACTCTTGTTGGACTCTGTCTGCATAGGCACTATAATATCTCTTTCTCTGTGATCTTATTCAGCATCCCTCTTTGCTTTCTTCCTTTCCACAATGTTCACTGAAGTATTGCTGATATACTTTGATTGACTTCACATTGTCAATGGAAATACATCTTTTCAGCTCTTAACATCAGAGCTTTCAACTATGTACAAGACACTCAACACGTAAAACAAAGACTGTGCAGAATCTCTACTTGCTTCTGTAAAACCTCAAAAGCAATTCACTCTGAAACACATCCATTTGCCTCTTTTCAATTTAATCATTCTGGTGTTTTTGCCTCTCACTTCTGTTCAAGTGCAGCCTTGAAGAATTTGAACTAATGACCTAAGAAATTTGAAGAAGACACCTTATCCATTAGCGTACTCACTCTTTCCACAAGTAACACTTCCCTTGACAACATAAACATTACCTCAAGGGTTAGCACATGCTAGAACCACACTTGCTAGCACCTTGCTTCCTTATGTTCTTTAAAGGACAGTGAAAAGCAGCAAAATAGCCATACCAATGACTCATCAGGCAGTCAGGAATAAATCAATAGGAACACAGCAATTATGTCTAATCAACAATTAAATGCACGTAAGTGTGCTCTTTTCTAACACTGCTTAAGACATAAGCAATAGGTTTCGAACATCATAGATATTTACCTAACGTCTGGAACGGTATTGAGTAATTGTCATAAACAGATAGTAGGAGTTAATAGAACAGAAGTACTTTATTTCTTTTTTGCCTGTAAAGGGTTAACAAAATTAGTGAGCCTGGCTGTCACCTGACCAGAGGACCAATCAGGGGACAGGATACTTTTAAATCTTGAGGAAGGGAAGTTTTTGTGTGTGCTGTTAGATTTTGGTTGTTGTTTACTCTGGGGGCTCAGAGGGTCCAGATGTGCAACCAGGTTTCTCTCCAATACAGGCTCTTATAAGGTCAGAATAGTGAGTACTAGGTAGATAAAGCGAGTTAGGCTTATGGTTGTTTTCTTTATTTGCAACTGTGTATTTGGCTGGGAGGAGTTCAAATGTGTATTTGGCTGAAAGGAGTTCAAACTGGTATTTTGCTGAAAAGATTTTAATTTGTACTTGTATACTTAGGCTGGGAGGGTATTCCCAGTGTCTATAGCTGAAAGACCCTGTACATATTCCATCTTAAATTTACAAAGATAATTTTTACTGTTTTTTCTTTCTTTAATTAAAAGCTTTTCTTGTTTAAGAACCTGATTGTTTTTTATTCTGGTGAGACCCCAGGGGACTGGGGCTGGATCCACCAGGGAATTGGTGGGGAGAAAAGAGGGAAGGGGGAGAGAAAAGTTATTTTCTCTCTGTGTTAGGATTACTTTCTCTCTCAGGGAGAGTCTGGGAGGGGGAGAGAGGAGGGGGGAAGGTGGATTTTCCTCTCTGTTTCAAGATTCAAGGAGTTTGAATCACAGTGATCTTCCAGGGTAACCCAGGGAGGGGAAGCCTGGGAAAGGCAACGGTGAGGGAAAGGGTTTACTTTCCTTGTGTTAAGATCCAGAGGGTCTGGGTCTTGGGGGTCCCCGGGCAAGGTTTTGTGGGGACCAGAGTGTACCAGGCACTGGAATTCCTGGTTGGTGGCAGCGCTACATGTACTAAGCTGGTAATTAAGCTTAGAGGAATTCATGCTGGTACCCCATCTTTTGGACGCTAAGGTTCAGAGTGGGGGTTTATACCATGACAGTAATTAACAGCAGGTTCACAGTGGCCAGTTGCTCACCCATCGGGGAAAAGGGTGTCAGGAAAAATTCCCCTCAAGAGGGCTTCAGAGGACTGTTCCAGAGTATGCTATATTAGCTAGTCTTTTATAATTAACTTCTACAAAACATATAGGTCACAATGACCCCTACTAGTTCATCACTTTTTTAACTTTCAATAAACTTTTAATATCAGAGGAGTCTAGATTCAAGGTTTCCCAACCACCAAGGTTTTCTGTCTCAGTGGTTTACTTGTCTGTCCCCTCCTCCCACTCTGATTAGCAGAAACTGTAGCTAGTTTTGACTTTGCTTCTGAAAGTCTATCTTCAAATTAACCCTTAACTATGTGGTTTTCTATTTCATTAATTCATGGTGGCTGAATGCACATAATATGGTTGCAATTAGCTTAATCACATTCTGGGATATACACACTCCTCAAATCCAGGGCAACAATCCCACCCATTATTAGCTGCATGCCTTCCCCAGGATCAAAAGGAACTGAAGAGATGCCCAAAAACACAGGGAAAAATGCCTCCATACTAGAAGCCTCTCCATTGATGTCCCCAATTCTTATCGTTATCAGTTGTATAAAAACAACTGCATGTCACAAAGACTATCAGGCATTTGTCACATCCAGAATAGCAACAGAGAAATAGCCCTACTTTCTCATGGTGTGCTGTGCAATGAAGGCAAGTCTCCATGGGAGAATGAAACAAGCAAGAAGTGCACTGTGAAGGAGGTGGAAGCTAATGGTCAAACTTCTGCCTGTATGGGTGAAAGCAGCAGTTTTGCTGCACGAAAGATAAGAGAACAGTTCCTAGTGGGCAACATTAGAAATCTACCTCTGTTTTGGTTAATGCATGAAATGTATTTAAGCAACAATATTTATTAAATTTGTTTTCTGGAACCTGTGTCCTGGAACTTTGTTTTTATTCATTTTCTAATTAAATTCACAAGGAGAAGATTGCTACTCTAGAAACAATTACATACAAATTCTTGATCTTGCAAACATGAATTTTTTTTCAGGAGGTGTGACTGGATGAAATGTTCCCTAGTAATAGGTTCATCAGATCTCAGAATTAATTTACCCTCCATATAATATCATAAGAAAAAAGTGCACAATGTTCACACACCATTTAAGTGAAGAAACGAACATATCACAGTATAGTCACAAGTATCACCCCAACCACAAATAACCCTCCAAGCTAAACCTCTTCCACTTGCTCTGATGCCCATGCCTCTGATGTGCATCTGTTTAAGAAAATCACATTCCAAAGAGGACCATGAGGTAGTCATTTCACCGTGAGTGTTATTTTATGGGATCAGCTGCACAGTAATAGATCCCTTGATTCCCACAATAAAAGAAGTTAGACTTTATTCCAGCACCACAGCAGTCTCATTTGTGAGAGGATTTCAAGTGTATTGTTCATTTGAGCCTTAGGGAAGAATATATTTGAGTCCAAGAGCTATGGCAAGTGAGGTTGATGTCTAGCAGAATCTCTGCTCAGGGGTTATGTCTCTTATTAACAAACAACTATTTGTGCTGTAGCTTGTCCTGATTGCAAACTGCGCCACTTAGCATAAGTCTGTGACAATGTGCTTATGTGCTTAATGTTAGACTGACTAACTGCTAAGCAGCTCAGTGACCTTTATTATTCAGAGGTGTTATTTTGTAAACTGCAATTTTATATACTATCTCTTCTTTATTGAGAGATACTTAATAAATTCTGTAGAGAAGCAGTTATCCTGAAGAAAACATGGGCACCCTGAGACACTGCAATTGTTATGCAACATTATTCATTATTCATATAACAGCCCTGTTTTCTGTAAGCACTCCATAAGCAAGGGAGAAAACAAGGGAGATAACGATTGACATTTCCTGGCTGTGAATTGAACTCTTGTGAGACTGGCCATCTTTACAAAATATAAATATTCAATAGTTTGTTCCTACTGCCCTCAGGCAAGGAATTCTCAGCTTTAGACTGCAGGCTTAGCTCCTAAAAAAGAATCCAGATGAGTCCAGAAGTTCTATAGAACACATGTGTATGTCATTTTCCTGATCTGATTGACCATTTGCACATTTTTAATTCAATTGCCAACATTTGTATCAAAGAGGTTTCAGGTTAAGATAGTGTCTGCTCCTGGCAAAGAGAGTAAGGGCATAAGGAGTTGGAAGGTTGGGAACAAAATTGCCCACCATAGTCTTTGTTATATCTGTAATTTCAGACATAAATTTCAGAGCACAAGAGTTTGCTTAAATTAGTGACTGAAACAGTTGTGTCCTTGTAGACTCATAGACTTTAAGGCCAGAAGGGACCATTATGATCATCTAGTCTGACCGACTGCAAATCACCGGCCACAGAATCTCACCCACTCACTCCTGCAATAGGTCCATAATCTCTGGCTGAGTTACTGAAGTCCTCAAATCTTGATTTAAAGACTTAAAGTTACAGAGAATCTACCATTTACTTTAGTTCAAACCAGCAAGTGACCCCTACCCTATGCGGCAGAGGAAAGTGAAAATTCCACAGGGTCTCTGCCAATCTGACCTGAGGGGAAATTCCTTCTTGACTCCAGATATGGCGAACAGTTAGAGTCTTAGCATGTGGGTGAGACACACCAGCCAGATAACTGGGAGAGAATTCTCTGTACTAAATCAGAGCCCTCTGTCACATTCTGGGGTGCAATCCAGAACAGTGGGATTCTGTGTTGCCATCTGCTCCACCACTTGGGTGCCTCACAATGCTTTGCTGTTGTAGCTCCCAACCTGGGCCACTTACAAACAGTCAAACAGCATGCAAGTCACATCCTGAGTGTCTGTGTAGAGGTGCAGCCCTGGTCCATCAACTCTGACCACAGCAGCCTGTCAGAAACACGCCAGCCACCTTCTGGCTTCCAGTAGCCTTGGTTACTAATTGCAGAGTGACCCCAACACACTTCCAGTTCTGAATTCCCCCAAAATCTGTGTTCTGCATAGTCCAGCCCTCTCTTGGATAGTTCAGGTATTAAAAGTCTGTTGCCTCTGTAATGGGTCAATAGTTAACAGTTTGCTACTTTAACTGGAGTTACCCAAACAGTTCAGTTTAAACATAACACTGTGTTACTTTTAATTAAAAAAATAAATAAGTTTATTTAACTAAAAAGAGGTAGATTTTAAGTGAGTACAAGTATAAGGCATTAAAGTCAGAAATGGTTACAAGAGAAATAAAGATAAAACACTTTCTAGTAGCTAAGACTTAACAAACTAGATTTGGTTCAAGATATAATCCTTACCACATGTTCCCAGCAACATTGCTGACCAAAATCTCAAGGAAGGATCCCCTCCCTCACAAAGTCAAAGGGTTGGTTCCTTTGTTGTCTTAGATGAAAGAGAGTGAGAGAGGATAATTGGAGGAGTTTTGCTCCTGACTTTTATAGCCCAGTCACACTTTGAAATGTATTTTCCTGAGTTACCCCTAGATAAAGTTCCTTCTCATTATGAGGATGGAGCCATGGAGTCTCCTGGTGAGAGAGGCTCCATGTTGTTGTTTGCTAAAATGCAGATCAATCTGTTCCTAGCCCCCTTCACCCCTTCATTGCCAAAGAATGGTCACTTGACTGATGATTGCCAATCAACTTCGATGACACCTGGCTAGGGGTGTCAGCTGGTCCTTTGTCTTTGAGCAACAGGTTCACCCTCCTCCCCAGACTTGTCTGGTAAACACATTTGAGTCATAATTTCAGTTTATGTTCATAGCTCTTAGTACACATGTAGTATGTACATTACACAAGAGTGTTGATGATCAATGTGTCATTCGTTTTTAAATGATACCCCACAATGCATATTTTGCACAAAGATCATTACAATAGTGTGTAGGGTGTGAATACAGTGGTGCTTTCAGTCACATTTTCCCTATTTATAGTCACTGGTGATACTTGCTAATAGCAGATATGGATGAGCCATATGCCATTATAGGCAACCACATCATACCATCCCCTTTATATACTTAACAAGCTTAATTTTGAAACAAGTTGGTTTTTTTGCCCCCACTACTTCCTTTGGAAGGCTGTTCCAGAACTTCACTCCTCTAATGATGTAAACCTTTGTCTAATTTCGAGCCTAAACATGTTTGTATCCATTTGTTATTGTACCAACGGTGGCCCTTAACTTAAATAAGTTCTCTCCCTCCTTAGTATTTATCCCTCTAATGTATTTATAGCAAGCAAGCCTATCTCCCCTCAGCCTTCATTTTGTTGAGATAAACAAACCAAGCTCCTTGAGTCTCCTCTTGCAAGGTAGGTTTTCCATTCCTCTGATCATACTGGTAGTCTTTCTCTGCACCTGTTTTAGTTTGAATTTATCTTTCTTAAACATGGGAGACCAGAATTGCCCGCAGTATTTCAAATGAGGTCTCACCAGTGCCTTGTACAATGGTAATAATACTTCCCTATCTCTACTGGAAATATCTTGCCTGATGCATCCTAGGATTTTATTAGCCTTTTCCACAGTTGCATTACATTGGCGGCTCATAGTCATCCTGTGAGCAACCAATACAGCCAGGTCTTTCTCCTCTTCTGTCACTTCCAACTGGTAAATCACCAGCTTATAGCAAAACTCTTGTTGTTAGTCCCTAAGTGCATGACCTTGTACTATTAAATTTCATACCATGTGTATTATTCCAGTTCTCAAAGTTGTCAAAATCATCTTGTATAATATTTCAGTCCTCTTCTGTATTGGAAATACCTCCCAACTTTGTGTCATCCACAAGTTTTATTGGAACATTTCCATTTTTTTTTGCCAAGGTTATTAAAGAAAATGTTAAATAAGATTGGTCCCAAGACTGATCCCTGAGGAACTCCACTAGTAATCTCCCTCCGGCTTGGCAATTCACCTTTCAGCATGACCTGTTGTAGTCTTCCCCCTTATCCAGTTCCTTACCCACCTTTCAATCCTCATATTAATCCCTATCTTTTCCAATTTAACTAATAATTTCCCATGTGTAACTATATATATATATAAAATGCTTTACTGAAATTCAAGTAGATTACATCTACTGCATTTCCTTTGACTAGAAAGTTGGTTATCTTCTCAAAGAAAGCAGTCAGGTTGGTTTGGCATGATCTACCTTTTGTAAAACCATGTTGTATTTTATCTCAAATAACGTTTACCTCTATGTCTAATTATTCTCTCCTTCAAAATTTGTTCTAAGACTGGTATGCAATTGAGGTCAAACTAACAGGCCTGTAGTTTCCCACATCACTTCCCTCCACCCTTTCTTAAATATAGGTACCATATTTGAAATCCTCCAATCACAAGGTACAGCCCCTAAGTTTATGGAGTCATTAAAAATTCTTGCTATTAGGATTTCAATTCATCTGCCGCTTCCTTTAATATTCTTGGATGGAGATTATCCAGGCCTGCTGATTTGGTCCAATTAAGCTGTTTAAGTTTGAATGTGGTAACCTCTACTTCCATATCCTTGTTCCCATTAGCCACCATGCTACTACTCCCAAGTTCTTCATTACTCTCATTCAAAATTTAGACAAAAGTGTTTGTGACACCCTGACACGCCCATATTCACCACTGTCAGGATATGTTTTGTACAAAGTACATCTTGTGAGGTATCATTCTAAAAGTCTTGATCTAGACATTAATATCTCATTGGATTGTATGTGTTATCATCTATGTGAAGTTATGCAGTTTGGCTATGTATGTGTTACTGAAACATGTTGTGAGGCTGAAAGCACCCACAAGCAGCTTTTCACGAACAACAGTAAAAAAGCCAAACAATGTTAACAGCTTATTGAGGAAATGCACACAAGCACAAGGATTATCCCAGGCACTATGTACAATAGAAACCTCTCGGAGATAGCACTACGCAATAGGAACTGTTTGACCCAGGTCACAGCAAAAGAGCTTTCCAGCAATTGGGAAGAAGATATAAAAGGGGGACAATAACATCATGGGGAAACCTCACTTTCCCTGAAACAACACACCTGGAAACACCTGAGGAGCAAGGACTGAACTGTGGGAAGTGATGGTCCCAGGCTAGAAGGATCTTTAGCCTGTGTATGAAAACCTGGGAAAGCTAAATCAACTTGTGCCTTTAGAATCTGCCAGCCAGTTTATCACTCAGGGTGAGAATTTATATCCTACCTATCTAGTGTGTTCCGCTCAGTTTCGTGCTTTTTCTTTATTTACTAAGGTAATCTAGTTTAATCTGTTAGCGATACCTTATAATCACTTAAAATCTATCCTTTGTAGTTAATAAACTTGTTTTTGTTTCACTAAACCAGTTTGTGAAATTCATAACTAGGGGCAAAAAGCTGTGCATATCTTCCTCCACATTGAGCAAGGGAGCGAATTTCATGAGCTTACACTGTACAGTTTTCTGTGCAGTGCAAGGCAATACAATTTTGGGTTTGCATGCCAGAGGGGGTGTGCACTTGAGTATTGGGCAATCTCCAAGCTGATTCTTCTCAGGCAGAGCTGATTTCAGTGTCTGTGTCTTTCTGCAGCTGGGCATGTCCCTACCTGTGCATGTGCTAGAGAAGGCTTGAGGATCTGGCTCAGCAGGACAGGGTGAAGGAGCCCAGACTGGTGGAATGGGCAGGCTTAGTGGGACCCCAGTACATTAGGTGGCACCCGGAGTTGGGAGTTACCAGTCACAGTGGTGCAGCAAACAGGATAATGTGCACAGTTTGTTGATCTGAGACACTGATAGTGAATTTTAAGTGCATTGGCTAGAGAACAGCCAACGTGGTTACCAGTTTGTTATTTTCTGCTTGCTTATTTTAGGCAAGGGAAGTAGGGACAGGAACATAGGAAAATGAGTCAAAGTGAAGCTAGGAAAAAGCTGGAGCTCTGCAGGTTTCAGGCAGCAGAAAACAAAAAAGAACACAAGAGACAGGTGGAATTAAGACAATTACAGATAAAAGAGCAGGAAGTGGAAGAAGCCAGACAAAAAGCAACACACTAGAGGGCCACGGAAGCCCAGAAGCAAACCATAGAGCTGCAAGCCAAAGAAATAGAGGCAGAAGAAGCCCGGCAAAACGCTGCCCTGGAACTGAGAGACAAAGAAATGGAGAAGAGGGGAAAAGAGAGAAAGCATGGTCTTGATGGAGTAGCAGAAACAGAACCCCACACTATGGGGTCTCACCTCTCCAAAAATCCACAAATGGGAACAGTTGTGTCCTGCATACAGTGAGACTGGGGACATTGCTGAATATTTCATCACCTTTGAGAGTCTGTGTGTGTTCCATGAGATTCCTGGTGATGAAAAGATGACCACTTTGGTTGTAAAATGGTCTGGAGGAACTCTGGATATATTCAATAAAATGCCAATGGGTGATGCCTCAAATTATGGTAAATTAAAGGAAACAATTTTAAAGCAGTTTCAGATTATCCCTGAAATTTATAGAGTAAAATTTAGAGGCCTTAAAAGAGGGGCTGGAATGAGTAATGTGGCATATGTAAACCAAATGAGAGATTTGATGCATAAATGGGTAAGGGGGAAAGGTATTTCAAGCTTTGAAGAAATGTGCGATCTTGTTGCTCATGAGCATTTCCTGAATCTGTGTTGTAATGATATAAAACAGTGTTTATGGGATAAGAGGGTAAAAACTGCAAAGAGCTTGCTACTTTTGTGGATGAATTTGAACAGTTCCAAACAGCTACTAGAAATAAATCACAGGCAGAAGGGTTTAAGTTTGGGGGGAAGCAAGGTCACTGCTTTATCCCTGGGAAGAGGGAGGGTGGCTGGGAGATGAGGCAATCACCCTCTCAGAACCCTACCACCCTTAAAAACAGGAGACGCTAGAAGGTGCTTCCATTGTAATTCTATGGAGCATCTGAGATATTACTCCCCCAAACTGAAGGAAAGCAAGCCTCCCCTGACCCATATTGGCTCAGTGGTACCCCAGTACCTCAGGTGGCACCCCAGAGTTGGGGGTAACCCATCACAGTATTCATTTAGGTGTTGGGCCATACCTAGATTATCTTTAATCTCTACCCCATCAACAGTGCTAAATAATCCCATTTCTTCATTCCTTATTTTATTTTTATTTATATGACTAAAGAGCCTTTTACTATTGGTTTTAATTTCCTTTGCAAGATCCAGCTCTGCTTGGCTTCTGGCAGTTCTCACTTCTCCTCTATACGTTCTGCCTCAAAGAAGTTAGTTGCTTTCCTTGCTGATCCATCTCTTCTTCCATTCCTTATAAGCCTTCTGCTTTTTCCTAATAACCTATTTCAGATATGTGTTCATCCATTTGGTCTGCAATCCTTCCCTACAAGTTTTTCCCTCTTGCTTGAGAGAAAATATTGGTTATTACAACACTTCAGTTTCTAAATATTTTAACACATTCATAAAGCATTGTTGGGGGATGCTGCATAAAAAGTGGTAAGAGAATGAGAGAAAAACCTAGAGAATATAACTGGATAGTAAACAGTTTTCCTGTAACATAAGATTGCAAAAAAATCTTCTCATCCCACATTGGACAAAAAAGTCAAAATCTCAAATTGTTTTACAACCCAAAAATAAAAATGAGAGAGAGAGAGCAGTTTGGGTTAACCAAAATGTTTTACTTCAATTTAGGCCATTTTTATTTTATTTTATTTTATTTTATTTTATTTTATTTTATTTTATTTTTACTATAATTAGTTTAAATTTATAAACAAAAAGTGTATCCAAACAGAAAACTCAGATTTTTCATTTCGAAAATGTTGAAATAAAACAGACAATTCTGAAATGTTTTTCAAAAAAGACTGAGTCAAGAAATTCATCGAAACCAACCCTTTCCCGTGAAACATTTGTTTAGATGAATCAGCAGTTTCTGATGAAATAACCGTTTGTCAAAAAATTCCCAATCTGCTCCACTCAACAAACTTCCATTCCTTTTTATTTACTTATTTTTGGCTCAGTTCTCTGATGGTGGTTGTAGATGTGAATGAAAATTTCAATGATTTAGATATAGGTAGACCAGTCCATCTGCCCCTAAAGTCTAGACATCTCAAATTTCAAACAAGAGGAAAACATGTACCAATGGATTTTGAAAGACCAACCTCGTACCGTGCTGTACTTTAATGATGAAATGTTATCTTGTTGTATAGGACGAGAAATAAACACCAGCTGTCTTGTTTCTCCACCTCTGAATAAATCAGTTCTGATATTTCTCTGGTGCATGTTTTTTTTGAAGTGTGTGTTGGGAGATGTCATCTCTGCAAAAGTCCATTTCATTGTGTCAGCCGAGCTGAACTTAGTAGAGCAAATAAGGATGGATGTGGAAAGAGAGGAGACAAAAATTTCCTAAATAGTGCAGAAAAATAGTGAGGACTCGGAATTAGAGAATTCAATCCCAGACCATCCTGTCATCACTTTAGGTAAGTCTTTAGGGTTTCTGCATAAAAATACCAATATTTGGATTCATGATTAATAAATGAAATGAACAACATGCCCTGGGTGTATTCCTGACTGGAGAGAAGGGGGTTAGACTTAGCAAACAGCCAAGATGGCACAAAGAAGCCATAGAGCAACTATAAATTTGACTTCCAAGACTGAAAGTGTGCTCAGTTTCCATGCAATATGAATTTGTGTAGTATACCAAGAGAAAGTGAGACATGCCTACAGATTAAAGAGTAATCTTTTACCAGCACCTACTGCCCCACAGATTCTAGGTTTCTGTATTATAAATATAGAAAAGGTTGCAGTATCTCCAATATCATAGATTATAAAGCCAGAAGGGAAAATTGTGATCCTCTAGGCTGACCACCTGCATAGTATAATCCAGGGCACATTCCTGAATTTAGTCCTGTTTGAATTAGAGTATATCTTTTAGAAAAAAAACATCCAATCTTGATTTCAAAATTTCCAGTGATCCACACAATACTGGGTAAATTGTTCTAGTTGCCAATGACACTCACCATGATGTGGTAACCACTGGTAAATAATTGCCTTTTAACAGCAATCACTCTACACAGCTTTTAATTATCCATTGATTTCCAGTAAGTCACCAACCTTAAAGTAGTACACAGATCAGTAACATTAATGCTCAGTAAACCTCCTTATTGATTTGTTTGTCCCATCCTAGCAGCTCTGTCCTGTCCTGTCCCTTCTAATAGACAGGAATTTAGGCCAGTTTAGTTAGCTCTTTAGCCAGACTGAATAGTCTCTGGGACTATCCTTAAGAGAAATAGTTTCTGGGAACAGGAGTATTTATGGATCAACCTGTAAGCAAGGAAGAGAGCCAGCTTTGTTGGCCATTAAGGGAAGGGGAAGGAGGCTGTAATGTAGCTGTTTCTCTTTCATATCTATATGTACCTCATTCACACTGAAAAAGCTAATGTCCCCATTTTATTTTGTACATAGTGTCTATGGGGAAAGGCTTCCATGTGGCAGCATCGATCTTGATAGATGTTCTCTTCTGGGCAACCATGGGCCCTTAATGGAAAAAAATACTGAGAGGTGCCAGGTGCCTGATTTCAATGGAGCAAATTAATTTTAGAATCGAATGTTTAATATTAAGGCTTTATTTTGCATTGGTATGTTAATTATTAGATAATCATATCTGTTATAAAACAGGGAATTTGAACCTGAATCAGTTAACGAGCATGATTTGTGACATTGCCAACAAAACACGTGAAAAAGGAGATTGTAATTATAGCTTATTCTTTAATTGTCATTCATTTCTCTTAATTTCTCATTTCTCATTGCTTTTACACACTGCACATAATCATTAGTCAGGCTCATGGTGCCCAATGAACTGCTATAAAATGCACATAGGAAATATAAACAGTAAAGTCATTTAGCACTCATTCTTGAGCACAACATGGTAGAGAAGGTGCAAGCTGCAGAAAAATCCCTTTCTGCTTCCACACTAGTGATTGTAATAAAGCTTTTTATTCAGTGATAGGCTATGATTTGCTCACTTTCCAACACCAGCTTAATAGTAGTTTCAGCTGGCACTGTGCCATGTACACTAACTGAGGCTCATGGATTTGTCATCTTGCGCCAAATACCTTGTAATGAAAAAAACTGGAGTAAGACCTTGGGATATAAGTCACATATTTATTTGGTCTAGATCTCTGTGCCTCGAAACAGCACCCTGGAACTCCCATATTCACCACTGACATATAATTATGATATGTTTTGTGCAAAATATGCCTTGTGAGGTATCATTTAAAAAGTATTGATCTGTTGAACATTAATATCCTGATGGATTGTATATGTTATCCTTGTATGCAAAGTTTTGCTATCTATGCGTTACTGAAATACGATGTGAGATTGGGAATACTCAGAACCAGCCTTTCAGGTGCAACAATGGAGCATCCAGATGTGCTGATGGCCCATTAAATAGAATTCACTGTCTCAGTATACAATGGAGACTTCTCAGAGATAGCATGTAGACAATGGAGAATGCTTGACCAATGGGGTGGATCCCAATCTCACAAGCAAAGATCTTTCCAGCAAGAAACTATAAAAGAGGGGAACTGATATCATCACTTGGCTCCACTCCACAACTCCTCACCTGGAAACACATCTGGAGGACAAAGATTTTGAACTGGGGAGGGTGGTCCTGGGCTGAAGGAGAGTTCCAGCTGTGTATTGAAGATCTGTAACCTGCTTATACTATCTATCAGGGTGAGACACTGCTTGATTCAAAACCTATTTAGTTTATAGAACTTAGACTGAGAATTTATTTTATTTCGTAGGTAACCAACTTTGATCTCTATGTTTACTACTTATAATCACTTAAAATCTCTTTCTATAGTTAATAAATCTGTTTTATATTTTACCTAAAACAGTGTGCTCTGGTTGAAGTGCTTGGGAAATCCGCTTAGGTGACAAAGACTGGGGCACATCCACTTTCCTTTGTAGAAGTGGCGAACTTAGAGCTTGTCTTTACTGTCAGCTAAATCAGTGCTGCTGCAACCGATGCGGTGGTGTTGATTTAGTGGGTCTGGTGAAGACATGATAAGTTGATGGCAGAGAGCTCGCCCATCAACTTCAGTACTCGACCTCAATGAGAGGCGGAAGCTATGTCAACAGGACAGTGTCTTCTACCGACATAGCATTGTGTAGACACTGTTTTAAGTCGATGTAAACTGTGTTGACTTAAGTTACATAAGTTACGTAACTTACATTGACTTACTCTCTAGTGTAAATAAGGCCTTAATGACCTTACACTGGCCAGGCTTCTGTCTAGTGCAAGATGATACAGTTCTGGGGTGCAAGTAGGATGACTGGATAGAAAGTGTGAAAAATGAGGACAGAGGGTGGGGGGTAATAGGCACCTACATAAGAAAAAGCCCCAAATATCGGGACTGTCCCTATAAAATCGGGACATCTGGTCACCCTAGGTGGAAGGCTGGGGAGTTGGGGGGGAATTGGCTGCAGCCTCTCTATTGTTGGTTCATGAGTGGCTGGGAGAACGTTCATGTGACTCAGCTGGGTGTATCCCTGCCTGTGGATGTCTGTGTAAGTGCAGGACCTGACAGAGGTTTGTGGCTTAGCAACAGCATCACAGTGTGAAAGGGAGCTCAGGTGGGTGGAACAGAGGGCTCAGCGGTCACACATACACAATACACTACCTTCTCTGTCTTTCAGTTTCCCCTCTGTAAAATGGGGATGGTACTTTCCCTAGTTTGCAGGGATGTTGTGAAACACTCAGATGCTATGGTGATGAGTGCCATGGAAATGCCTATAAATAAAGTAGCCTCAATGCTTAAAATAGCAGATCAATATTATAAGCATTAATGTTCATGGATCACCAGCTCCTTACTGATGTCAGTTCATCAGAAGACCACTGATTTTCATGTTTTGTTTGCTATAGATGTTAGATTATGAAGCAACAATCTTTTCATATGTAATCCAAGGAATTGAATGTAGTTATTCTGGGTATGGCAGAGAAAGCTCCTGCTCCAATAGCTTTATTTAAATTAGGAGATGTGCAACCCATGATGGAGTAGCTGTCAGTGAGTGATCTCTCATTTATTCAGAAAATGGTAATACTACTTTTGCAGACAATATTACTCTTCATCCACATAGTGGGATACATACATTGGAGTAGATTCAAGCAGTGCTTACACTCTGTCAGATAGTAAAGTGTAATTTGCACCAATGTTACTGAACCAATTCTCCCTGAACCATTGTTACTGAATTAGGCCCATTCCCTGATGCTATGGGGATGGAGTGGACCATATAAGAACACAGACTTATATAGGTAATTTATATCTACACCTCTACCCCTACATAATGCGACCCAATATAACACGAATTTGGATATAAAGCGGTAAGCAGCGCTGGGGGAGGGCTGCACACTCTGGTGGATCAAAGCAAGTTTGATATAATGCAGTTTCACCTATAACGCGGTAAGATTTTTTGGCTCCTGAGGACAGCATTATATCAAGATAGAGGTTTATTTGATCCTCATTCTTGTGAGGTAAGTAAATAAGTATGTTTATTCTCAGTTCACAGATAGGAAACAGAGGCAGTAATGTCGGATGCCTTTCCCAAAGCCAAAAAGGGAGTCAGCATCAGACACAGAATTACAATGTAGGATTTCCTTTATATAGCCCATTAGATTACCTTCTCTCTTCTGTAGTCTGCAATCCTCTGCCCTTCTCACCCCTTTTCCCATCCTTTTAAAAAATCTTTGGATTTATGATTCTTGAAAAGTTGATGAAATTTATTCATTCTGTGAAAAATGTCTTAAAATGAACACTGTTTGGTTTTCATATTTGCAGAGTCCTCTAGTAGACCTGCAGTCAGGTTCTGGCTGGGTGATTGGGTAACCGGATGTTTGCCCAGTTAGTTAGCCCCTTAAAGGCTTACAGAGCAGGACTGGTGGTGCAGAGTGGAGCTTTGAGATGATCTCCAATCACTCTGGCACTTCAGTCTCAGGACAGGGAGAATCAGTGGAACTGAGACCAGAGCTCCTACCTCAGGCTGGACACTCTTCCCACCTACTTCTAAGTCGGCAGGGCAGTGAAGAGTTGGCTATAGCATCCCGTCCAGCCAAACCTCGGATGGTGCCCTCCTCCCTGCTTAAGGTGTTTGAGTTGGTGAAAAGTCTCCCATGTTGCCCCTGCCCGATCTGGGCATGAGGAGTCTCCCTCACCCACCCCACCCCCTCACACCCTACTCCAGGTCTGAGGATGAGTTTGATGATTCTCCAGGCCAGGCCACTCCACACATCAAAGAAAGTGAGTGAAGGTAGCAAGCGCCAGAGAGAGAAGTGAGATGCAGGATTAATGCAGCCATCCCAGTGTCTTGAAAATAAGAACATTATACCACATCATCAGGCATTAATATGTCACACACACAGAGCATTATTTCGGGAGCTGCTCATCCTATTTGCCAAGGCTGACAGAGTCCGTCTCCCAGCATCTTTAGATATTAAAAACACAGTATACAGACTGGCTGCAATTTTCTCTTTAAAAATGATTTCCAAATAGAATAATGTTATTTCACAGAAGCTGTTGCTACAGCTGCTCTGCTGCTCATGGAAATCCATTTAAAATCAACGGGAGTTGGCCTATACACCATATATTTACTTGTGACTGCCATTCCTCTTCCTGGTATCATTTTTTTTTGCTTTCACAGTTCACTGTTTAGAGCAAGAAACACATCTGAGTTTCTAATTATACTGAAAGGCTTTCAATCATTCTCCAGAGACCAAGTATAAGCAATGGCACTTGGTTTCATCTCACTCTCAAGACTCATACCTTGCTCTGTCTGCTTTTGCATTTTTTACAAATTTACAGGCTAATACTTTTGGCAAAATATCTTCCCTTAAAACCCCAGGATCAGCAATTATTATTCCAGTGATTTCAGGGTTTTATATACAAATGCATCCGGGACCTGAGATCCATATTTCCCAGACCACTGGGATTGCATTCCTTACACGTGTGCTCTGGCCAGTCTCATGTGCTTGTGAATGTAAGATACATGTGACAAGTAACTGACTAATTACCTTTTATTCAATACTCAGACAAGTACATTCACCTGCAAAAACAAAACAAAAAACCCTAACAATAACAACAACAAAAGAAAAGGACACCTGTCCAATTTGTTTGAATATTAACATTTAAGAGACATACCTGGTCCGTTAAATATCAGAGATTTCACTCAGTTCAATAAAAATCACTAGAAATGATAGGTCATAGGTATTAGAATGAGGTTCACTCTGTAACATAGTAACATTCTGTTAACTAGAGAGATCTGATTAACTGTACTACAGTATAATGTCTCTCTAAACAAAAGCTCACTCTCGTATTGATACAGGCAAGGATTTATAAACGCGTTAATACTTCCTAAACAAATAGTAAAAAAAAAAAAAAAAAAAGGAACTGCCTAAAGACTTGATTCTGCAAAACTTTACATGTGTAACTTTACTTTACTCACATAAGTATTCCCATTAAATTCACTCATTCATAGGCATAAATGTTTGTAGGATCAAGACCTTAGAATGTACAATATGCAATGTAGAAATATAATTTTTGGCAGTTCATAAATGCTGGTAGCAAGTTTACTAGTGGTAAAAAAAAACCTACCTCAATCTAATCATCTCATATTCCTGATGCTAAAGCCACAACATCTGCAGCCTCCATAGCTCTAACTGATGTTCGAGCACAGGAAAAAATGATGGAGAAAGAGACACATCTCGATTTCTATATTCTGCTATTTGGAACAATCAAGTTGTTTACTTTGATAGACCTTCCTACAACACCACGTGTTATGTCACCACTTATAGAATAATAACATCAGATAGCATTTCTAGCACAGAAGGTCTCTGAGCACAACTATTGCTCTTTGACACTAGAATTTTGAAGGACAGTGATACAAAAATGGCATGGTTGTGGAATAGTATTTATATTACATGTAAGGCTAAGACTTTGTCATGGGCATTTTTAGTAAAACTCACGGACGGGATGTGGGCAATAAACAATAAATCGTGGGAGCCTAAGCCTCACTGCGTGGGGTTAAAACTGGAGCCCTGCCACCCGGGAATGAAGCTGGAGCTTGCCATCCCGGGCTGACAGCCTGAGCCCCGCCACGTGGGGCTGAAGTCTCGGAGGTCTCGTAAAACCATAGAATCTGTGACTAACATGACTGACTCATAGCCTTAGTTACATGCATCTATAATAATCTGGAGCACAATATGAAGACTATAGGGAAACCCAACCATTTCCCCCTGCAGTTGAAAGAAAATTCTGTTTTTCAACTGGACTAAAGATGGGGGAAAATGCTTGATTTTTAAAAAGTATTTTGGTGCCATACATATTGGAGACATTGTTAAAAAACAGCCCCCCAGCACACACACATAGTGGTTGTCCCTGTAATGCTGCCAAGGTCAGTGCCTGTAATGGGTGATTTGCCAAGTAAGTGCCAGTTGTGTAATATATACTGTAGCAGGCATGGAAGCAGATTTCACTTTCACACCCGCCTTCTGAATTGGCACTCTTTGCCTCTTTTGTGCCAGTATTGATACTCTTTCCCATTCTGTGCTCTCTCTTTTCACTTGCATGCCCTCACTCCTCACATATAAGCTGAATGTTTCATTGTTTGCTAGAAACTAGAGTTGCTGAATATGGATTTCATGGAAGTTGCACAAGAGAGACCAACAGCAAAATTTCTATGTATTCTGCATCCAACGGAATATTACCAAGGGAACAATGCTTCAACAAGGCCCTTAATGTATATTTTTCAATCCTAGGTCAGTGCACTTGCATATCTTATAAAAAGGAGTAAAACATCTCTTTATTCATGAGGTAGGTTCCTCCTTTTTCTTCAGCTACTTCTGTCTTTTTCTTCTTCTGTCTAATTTTCTCTTCACCCTTCCCTCCTCACCACCCCCAGCTCTTTAATTCATGATTTTTTTCTCCTTTAGTGTCTCAAACTTCCATGCTGTTTTATGTCAATACTTCATACTTTCCTGATCTTTGCATATACTTTTCAGCTAGGCCTCTCTCTGGTCCTGACATAGGCATACACAAACTTATCTATATTTTGAAAACATCTGTCTCCATGTTACAACTGATGTGCGTCTTCTGAATAGTCTAACAACAGTGTTCACAGAAGACTCTTAAAAGGATTCACACAAGTGTTAGTAGCTGCTCAGGTTTTTGCAACTGTGTAGTTCAAATTCAAATGTGTGGTAGCCCACTGCTGAGGCTGGAAATATGGGAAGTCTCTGAGAATAAAACTGTACTATTGTCCTATTTGACTGAGCTGGGAAATAAGGTTCCTGTTATGTTCACAGCTTACACACAGAGAAGTTAGGTGAAAACATAAATACTCCTGCTGGAATGTTGAAACATCACACTGCTGTAGCTCTTAGAAATCAGAATGATAACACACAAGAACTCAAAAACACAGAGAGACAAAGCAGGTTGTTCCCTAAGGCAGAGCCATGCCCTGATTCAGGGGTTCACCCTCAACCGAACTGCACCTACTAAGAAGGGGGTAGGGTTGCCAAGGCCCAGTGGAGATTGTGGGGGGTGGGAGAGGGAGGAGATATTTGTGTCTGGTGGTATGGGCTTTGCTTAAGGGTCCTAGACACCATTTGACCCTCTCTGTGTAATGAAAGAGCAGAGAAGGACTCAAATGAGAGTATTTTATTGTGGCTTGCTAGAGTAAATATCACTGATAACCAGATCTAAGCATTAGACCTGTGATGAGACAGTGTCTCTGGGGAAAGAAACTGCCCAGCCTGCATTGACAGTGAGGCTCCCCCACTCACAGGCACTGACTTTTAATTATGCCGGGGGGTGCTTGATCTCTGGCTCCACCCCAGCCTCCATCCCCACTCCACCCATTCCCCCAAGACCCCACTCTGCCTCTTCATGCCCCAGCTCTACCCCCAGCCCAACTCTTCCCACCCAGTTCTGCTCCCTCCCCAGAGCATGCTGTGTCCTCACTCCTCCCACCTCCCTCCCAGCCTCCTGCATGCCACAAAACAGCAGTTCATGGCAGGCGAGAGGTGTGGGGACAGAGGGGGAGGTGCTGATCCGTGGGGCCTGCTGGTGGGCAGGAGGTGCTGGGGGGATGGGAGGAGCTTATAGGGGGCTGCCATTGGGTGCTCAGCACCCACCATTTTTCCCCATGGGTCTCACCGCCAGAGTATCCACAGAGTTGGTGCCTATGCCCCCACTAACAGCTGAAATCACTTTGAGCTGTGTCAAGTGGCAGGACCTCAAGACATCCCAGAGGCTGCAGTAGATAGGGCAGTGGTGGAGTGAATGAAGAGAGAGCAGCCCACGGTGGAGTGAATGACGGCAGATGGGCCGCGATGCAGAGTAAATGGTGCAGCAGCAGCAGCTGAGGCATTGCTCAACATCTTCCTCCCCCCGAGGTGGAAGGTAAACTCATGTGAATGCAACTCTAGGCTGGCACTGACCAAGAGCAACAACTGTGAGTGGGGTGTTGTGGAGGGAGATGGGACAATGTGTTAAAGGGACAATTGTTTGTCAGACTTTCACATCACAAGGTGAGAGACTGAGCAAAAGGACCCTGCCCAACGTACTCTGGAGTGGATATTTTACTCATGGTCATATATTTTTGAATCATGCTTGTGGTGTTTTCCCAATTTAATGCCAGGTTCCTTTCACCTTTTATTAGAAGATTTCTTTTCCATACACAGACTCAGTGCTTGTGAGAGGAGAAGTATTGCCTCTTAGAGGTGCCCAGGAGCGGTATGTAATTTTCCTAGGTTACTGGGTGGTAACAGATATCATACACTCCACATTTAACCATAGATTTCATTTTATCTTATTATTTCCAAAACTTATTACTCCATGTAATTTTCATTCTTCTCTAACCTTCCTAGTGCCTAGTTTCATATAGCAGGTAATTTTTAAAAAAATAAATAAAAGTAAATTATAGTAACTTTCCTTTTTGTAATTTTTTTTTAAACAACAGGAGGTAATAAAACCCAACCAATAACATGTCTGGAAATGAAGAGTTAAGTAAACGAAACAGTTACTCGCGGCCATACAATCCTTCATCTTGCCACACTTGACTTGTCTGGACTCTGTTGAAACACACTCTCATCTTCTAAGTACATACCGAAATGCTTTGCCTGAATGAGGAACTGCTTATAGAGCAATTCAGCAAATAATTTCACCATTGCTTAATGGGGCACTGGGCCTTATTTTTCCATCCTATACATTCATGGCCCTTTCAATGACCAATTAAAAATAATAATAAATTTATTTAATATCCATCTATCAGTCCTACTTCTTTAGATTCCATGCCATCTTTTTTTGGAGCTGAGATGAAATACTTTCTGAGTAATTCACATCTTATTCGTGCTTCCTTTCCTCTAACTACATTACTGCACACATGCAGTCTCTGGACCAGATTCTTACGATGCTGTTTGTCTCTTTGTGCAACTCTTGTATTGGAATCTGATTGCATAATCTGGCCTGGGATCTCATCTCATCAAATCTCATCTCAGTGTAGGAAGTTTCTGCAATTATATAAATTCCATGTTCCGGCACCACCCCTCCTCCCTGGTAGCAGCACACAGGGCATGGCCAGGACACGGAAGGAATGGCTTCCCTATGCCATGCCAAGCCCCAGCTGCCATTTTGGCTTTTAGGGACAGTTAACACCTGGCATGTATTACAGCAGTTTGAAGTCTGCTCTAATTTATGATGAAAGACCAGCAGAGCATGCAGCTGGCCCTAGATCAGGATGTAGTAACCTGCACAAAACTTGAAGGGAGGATGTAACAGAAAGACTGTCCCCTTGAGGATAGAAAAGACTAGTGGTCAGCCAGCACCTGTTCCATGGTGTGTCCCTTTAGGTTGAGAGCAGATGAAGTCTTAGTGGAGCCAGATCTAGATACTGGGAGATAGGAAGATAGTCCCAGAGGAACAGTCAAGGCTTGGAGAAAACCCAAGCTTCTGTTGCTCTAAAGACCTGGGACCGGGGGCCCTAGAAAGAGCTCTACCATTCTACCAACCAAATGGCACAAGCTCCGGGAATAAGGTTGTATATATTCTTTCTCTTCCTTCAGAGCAGGAGGGACAGTTGCAGGATAAGGACTGCTGTGTGTGGCTCTCTCAGCCCATGATGGAAAGGGAAAAAATTACATAGAGAGCTCCTCTGGTGTGGCTGTACCACCCTAGCCCTTCCATGCAGGGTCTCCTCCGTCTGTATAGCAGACCGACCAGAGGATGGGGTGGAGTCAGGGCTGGGGGTGGTACAACTGCATCAGAGGAGCTGCCGGCATGGGGCTGCCCGGTGGCCCCATGTTCTGCTCCTTTCCCCGCTGAGGTTCCCAGGAAATCCCTGCAGTTCAGGACCATCCCGGGAACCGCAGCGGGGGAAGGAACAGAATGTCAACAGCTCCTCCGGTGGCTGTACCAGTCCCACCCCCTGAGCTGGGGCTGTTGCTGTACAGACTGAGCTGTAAGAGACACAGTTCCATGGAAGGGCAGGGGACAGAGCAGGGGGTTCTGCTCCTTTCCCTGCTGTGGTTCCTAGGAGAGTCCTAAACTGCAAGGCTTACCCAGAAACTGCAGCAGGGAAAGGAGCAGAACACGGGGCCACCAGGAAGCCCCACACCAGCAGCTCTTCTGGCGTGGCTGTACCACCCCCATCCCTGACCTCTGGCAGGGATGCTGTATAGCTGGAAAAGACCTTGTGTGGAAGGGCTGGGGGCAGTACAGCTGCGCCAGAGGAGCTGCCAGCATGGGGCCACCCACTGGCCCCACGTTCTGCTCCTCCTATGTCTTTCTGGTATGCCTACCAGCTATAAATATCTTGCTGTGTACAGGGTATCTGACCGTACCAACCTACTTGCACTGCTGCACAAGCAACCCCCTGAATCCAAAGGGATTAACTACAGGTCAGAGAGCCTTTATTTCAAGTTTATTTTGACTTAATAAAGTAGAGCTCCAGCCAAGGAATTTTGTCTTTATCTTTACCTCTCTCAGGTGCTTGGCTGGCTGGTTCTTGCTCACACGCTCAGGATCTAACTAATCACTATCTGTGGGGCTGGAAAGGAATTTTTGCCCGGGTCAGATTAGCAGTGACCTTAGGTAATTTTTTGCCTTCCTCAACTATGTGTGGATGTAGGTCATTTGCCAGGATTCTTGGTGTATAGCCCATCTAATCATTTCCCTGCCATTATAGGGGCCTTGAGCACTGGTGCACCTCCTATTCCTTCCTATTCTCTGCCTGTGGCAAATAGTCTAGTCTTCTGAGAGTCACATTTACTTTGGTCTCATTTGTGTTTAGGGTGTGGGTGGTGCATGGGCTTGGTGGCCTGCAATATGCTGGAGGTCAGACTTGATGGTTCCTTCTAGCCTTCAACTCTATGACTGTATGGATTTCTTAAGGGGCCCCGTGTCAGGAGTAAGGCCTTGCAGTTGTCCCTGTCCAGTCTCCTGACAGTTTAATGAGCCAACGAGGCTGCCTGATTGGCTGAGGAAGCTAGTAGGCCAGTTCTTAAGCCCAGCAGCAGCAATAGCTCAGTGGCTATTCAGTGCACTGTTTTGTGGATTCTCTGTCTCCTTGAGCTTGCCTCACCCCAACCCCTGCTCCTGCTTTGCTCCCCGGGTACTCCAGTCTAGATCCTGCTCTGCACCCAGCCTCACTCCAGCCTATGCCATGCTCTGCACCCAAGCTTATTCTAGCCCTTTACTAACCTTGTTCCTGCCTTCAATGACTCCAAGTAATCCAGTTCTGACCCTTGGCCCTAGTTTCTGGTTTTGACTCTTCTTTGACCTTGGGCTGTGGCATTTGGATTTAGGCCACTAGGCATGACCACATATGACCTTGTCCTCTGACACCCAGCAGGAAAGTAAACAGAGGCAAGTTGCTGCAGTTGCAGAGAGTGCTACAGGCCAGGCATGCCCTTTTACAGAGGAGTACAAGTTGCAGAAAGGATGAATAACATTTAGCGGAAGCCACCAGGAAGTTAGTCTGTGTGCACATGGCTTGAATGCTGGCTGCAGTTACAGCATCTCCATAAATAGCTGTCTCAATAAGGAGCCAGTTTAGTTTTACAAGACTGGACTCTTTTTGTGTTATTGCCCATAACATGGCACACAGAACACAGGGGAGTGCAAAATGTGAGGTGAGGAACTCCTATGATTTGTTGCTTGAATTAATTGTACTAGAACTGGATGTGGTGTGTCATGGCCTTCTGAAACTTTGCCTGCCATTCAACAGTATGGCAAACTCCTTATAGCAGATGCAGAAATGGTTACTTTTATTAAATTAGAGCCCTATGAAAGAGAATTATTTAGCTGAGTTTTAGTATCAGAAAATTCATCATAAAATACCCCAGAGAACCATTATAGTTTGACAGGGATCAACTTTCCATCTCTGCTTCATTTACTCCACTGTGCCTCTCACTGCTCTCTTCTCCCTCATTCAAACCCTAGGCTTTCCCCTCCTCCCTCCCTTTTCATCTTCTCTTACTAGTCTTTCTCTGCTTCTCATTCAGGCATTGGCCTCTCCATTCAGTTTCTGCTTCTCATTTCCCTTTGGCCGTTCCTCACCCTGTCTGCTACTTTTTAAGTTCAATACATCTTACTCTCTGCTTTTATTTCACTGTTTGATTTGAATAATCACTCCTGCTTTTTTGATCTCACAGGCATCTCAATAGGTCTTGCTACCACCTCCCACCCCCTTTAGTCAAAAGATGAGATTTCCCTAAGAGCGTAGCCACTTTAGGATGGAGGAAAGTGCCCTGTGAAGTTCAGTGACCCCTTCTAAATTAGGGACCTCATTGTGTTCACTGGCACTATGAATTTGTCTATTGTATGAGAATGTTAAACTTGTGAGTGAACATTTTATTTGATAAGCACATTACATTCTGTGTTATACTTAAATTTACTTCTCTTGGTCTGTTCTGCTGAAGTGATTAATTCTGGGCACTCCTTCATTGATTCTGAAGTAATATTGGAATTACTAAAAGGAACCATATGGCAGACTTTAATGTAAACTGTCATGCAGCATAATGGCTAAATATGTGCATTTAACATATAAACCAGGAATACGAGCAAGAGCAGACAGTTGGGCCAAATTTTCAAAAAGACGTCTCTCATTTTGTGTCCACAACATCTGATTGTACAACTTATGCATGCAGTAATTAAGCTTCCAATTGCCCAGTTTGTGTGGATATATATTTCTCATCTGTTGTCCCATTATATAATGGGTCAAACCAAAACTCTAGACCTGATCAGTCCCAAATGTTGAGAGGGCTCAAGATAGGTGTTAATGGTGTCATTCAATTCCTTTCTAGTGAGAATAAACAGGACAATATGTGGAAAAATACACAAAAGAATAGCTTTGTAGCTTTATGGTAAAAGATGGCTTCCTTCTTTTCACAATATGTGAACCAGGGAATAGAAAATGGGCAGACTTTTACTCTGTATTAAGTAGCATTGAATCTGCTCCACAAATCCAGAAGATTCAGATCTGAATGTCCTCAAAGTTAAATAGGATGTAGAATTTTCCAGTGGCCTAGCTCTTATGGTAAGGCCATGATTCATGATGTACAGGGTGTTAATTGCAATTTCAGTGTAAATGACTTTGTAAATCAGACCAAGGAATGTTCTGGCATTTTCCAGTCCCCACCATTGTACTGTCCAATATCACCAGACTACAGATAAACATTAACAAAATAAATCTAATGAGAAACCACACAGTTAAGTCCAACTGCCATACTGCAAAAAACAGTTTATGCTTTTGATCAATACTAGAGATTCCTCTAATGGTCAGTCTCTTGCAGAGCTATGTCTATTTCTGTTAGGAATGGGAATGGGGGTGTTAAGTCATTACTGAATCTGTTTTTGGTGCATCATACTTCCATTTGATTGCAATATAAACCACTGGAGGGCACCTTTATAGAGATGCAAGTCATATTCTATTCCTTACATGTGGCCTGATCATGCACCCATCAAAATAGATGGCAAAAATTCCTTTAACTGAAAATACGCAGGATCCAACCCTATAAAGGCAGCCTGTTTTTCTTCATCACTTTACTTTTACTTCCCCACCATCTCATGCTTCTTTTTTTCCTCCCTGTAGCTGTACTAATGCTAAATTCTGCTGAGATCATGTAGTCTAATGAAGGCCATTAGGGGAGAGGTGGCTTTGGGGGCATTTTTTTGTGCACCAGACATCTCCATTCCATGTTTTTTCTAGGCCCATATAAGGTAAGCTATCCAGTTACTTAAAGTAACTTTGGTTCTTAAAAGGTGAGTAAGAGCTGACTCATGGCCCTACTTTCATGGGTGCTTGACCAGACAAAATCAGGCTAAACTCTTTTATCATTTACACTGGTGAATCCTATCAACTTCAGTAACTATTTCTAAGAAAGATATTAACACATGGGTAGCTTCTTCCACAGAATAGACTTTTATTTGCAGTTTTCTTTCATAACAGTATGAAAATGTCCAAAATATTGAAACTCTAAAAAATACAAAATACTGTACAATAATGCGTGCAAATACTTCGAGTCCAAATGTCTTAAAGCATTTTCATTAGAAACGTGAATCTTTTTTTTTTTTAATGACAAAGAAATAGTGGTTGTATTTAATCTGCCTGTGACCCCATGACAGTTTTGAATCTGTTCCCATTGACTTCAGTGGAAGCAAGATCGAGCCCGTTTCCTGCCCCCACTCCCCTCCCAAGAATGTAAATGACTTCCATATCTAGTTATACCACATACATTGTTTCACAAATAAGCTATTCTGTGTAAATGCAGACAGTACAGGTTCACAGCCCTTTCCATTCTGCATTTGGTTTCTACTAGTTTGCATAATTTTCTCTTTAGGGATTCTTACGAAAAGTGACAGTGGGCTGGAAGCCTCTCGCGCTCCACCCTCCCCAGCCATGAATTCCATCTGTTGTCATGGCACTGAACCTATTGGTGAATAGCAGCAAGCTTTGCTTTTGATGTTCAGTGGGATCAGTAGAAATGTCTAATGCTACTGTGAAGTACTTATTCATATGAATAAATCTACCTGAGCTTTATGCAAATAAACACTTGAGGCATGTTTAGCTGGTAAAACAATAGCAGGCCACATACATATATTTTGGAAAGGTTGGAGGGAGGGAATTCACCTGGACTCTTAAACCTTTTCTATTTCTGTAATGACTTGAATAGAATTTGTGCAATTAATTTAAATTGTACAGAGCCAGACCAAGTCTCTGCAGTGTTTAATTCAATACAGTTACAAAACTAAAAGTAACATAGTGGCTGAAATATAGTTGAGAGTCTTATAATAGTTTTCATAGGCTTATGTTTCTCTGAAACATGATTAGGACAACCTTATATATAATGGATTCTAATCAGACCACTTCAGATTTAAAAATATAATTCCATCAGCCAAATTCTGAAGTTCTTACTGAGACCTCATTCCACCATAATTCACATTGGTCCTAATTTTGAGAGGTGCCAAGTACACAGTAATTACAAGTACTCATCAATTCTGAGCACATATAAAGACTCAAGGCAAACATTAATTAAGCTTCACACAGCCCTTTTAGTAGAGTGGATACTGTTTGCTAATAAAGATACACCTCTATCCCGATATAACGTAACCCAATATAACACAAATTCGGATATAACACAGTAAAGCAGCGCTCAGGGGGTGGGGGACGCATGGGGCTGTGCACTCTGGCAGATCAAAGCAAGTTCAATATAATGGTTTCACCTATAATGCTGTAAGATTTTTTGGCTCCGGAGGACAGCGTTATATTGGGGTAGAGGTGTATAGGTAACCATTAAAATGAAATGAACATGGATCTGACAGCAGAAGCTTAACTAGACAATATTAATATTCTGGCCTAATTTTTTCTGGTTGCTTCATCTCTCTAATCTGCACCCCTCAGATTTATACAGTCCTCTTTTTATTATAAAGATCATTATTTTTTTCCAAAGTTAATTCTTCTCCTAGAAGAATCACCATGCATTTCTCCTAGGAAATCACTGTACAGTCTACACACTTCTAAGGAATAGTGTGGTGATGTGACACTTGCTTAAAATTGGTGCTCTGTTATCCCATCTGGGCAGTGTCTTCAAGCCAAGAAATTCTGCAGTCAGTTTTAGCAGTGTTAAACTGGAGTGACCCCATCAATTTTGGTGGCTTTGGATTTCCATTAGTGTAAATGAATTCTTCTTTCTGTGTTTGCCTATAACATTCCATTTTATAGCTGAATTAATATACATGATTCAATTAATTAATCAATCTCTGTTTGGAAATGCAAATGTAGAGCCCAGATTTGCTGCCTTTTGGTTCAGACTGCAAGGATCCTTTTCCAGGTTTTACCTTGATGAGGGAGTGAGGACACTGAAGCTCATTGGGTATGGAATGGACGAGGGGAGGAGAATATCTTGCTGTGGGTTGGTGGGGCTTTTTTTCAGTGTTTTTTTTTTCAAGCTTTTTCACTGGTGAGCTAGAATATTTACCACTGTGCTACTTGATTTCAGTTTAATTACACTGGTGTAAAACTGGAGTAATATAGTGGTAAATCAGCACCTCTTATATAAATTTTTAGGGTTTATTTTATTCAAATAATATAAATTAGATGACATTCTTTGTCTGAGGCAGCCTATCAAAAACTAAAAGCTCATATTTTTTAAAAAGTTACCCTGGACAGATCACTGTGCTTTTGCCTATGCCTGAACTTTTCCCCCAAACTTTCAGCTCATATTACTGAATGTATGTTTTCTCTGTAATAAATCTATCACTGAGAGTGCATGTAGTGCCTAACCCTTTGCAAGCATTACTGAGATGGTGCTGGGTGAATCATCAAGCTTTGAACTGGCACAACTTTGTCTGTCAGGTTACTCAGTTCATAATAAAACTGCACAAGGTCAGGAAAAGGAATTAGCTGTGTTGTTTGCATCTGACCTCATATTCAGGAGGCATTTTAACCGAAGGACCAGGGGTGTGCATAATGAGGGGCAAGCAGGGTCATAGATCCCCCAATAATCGGCCAGGGCAGACAGCTCCTTGGGCACTGGGGCCACTTCAGGGGCCCAGAACATGCCCCTCCAAAAGTGGTCAAATTAAAATTCCTGCACATGCCCCTGCCAAAGGCAGATTAATTTTGGCGTCTCTGAATATTCGTAGTGATGTAGAAACTACCTTGGTACTTTCTATCACTCCTCAAAATTCAGTTCTAAGTTAGACTTCAAGTTCCATTGCAGGACTGTGTGAGCACAGGGATCACTCTGCATGGTTGTGATGTTAGCTTGTAATCCCCTCAGGGCTGTAACCATGGCATGAGTCTTCTCTCACTAATCTTTCACTGGTATAACTCTATGGAATTCTGGGCTGCTCTAATTTGGACCAAGCAGCTCCAGTCCATGTTCTAGCAAGAGGGATCAGCAGAGTGTAGTGCTATGGCTCTTTCCCCCTTTTCACCAGCCCTTTTCCGGTGCTCAGGGCTGTGAAAGGGTGACATAAGGGCAATATGATAGATGTCTACAAAATAGTGACTGGTGTAGAGAAAGTGAATAAAGAAGTGTTATTTACTCCTTCACATAGCACAAGAAGCAGGGGTCATCCAATGAAATTAATAGGCAGCAGATTAAAATAAAACAAAAAGAAGTACTTCTTCACACAATGCATAGTCGACCTGTGGAACTCATTGACAAGGGATGTTATGAAGGCCAAAAGTATAATGAAGTTCAAACAAGAATTAATTAAGTTCATGGAGGATAGGCCCATTAATGGCTATTGGCCAAGGTAGCTAAGCCTCTGACTGCCAGATGCTAGGACTTGATGATAGGGAACAAGTCACTCCATAATTACCCTGTTCTGTTGATTGCCTCTGAAGCATCTGGCATTGGCCAATGTCAGAAGACAGGATACTGGGTTAGATAGATCATTGGTGTGACCCAGCATGGGCACTCTTACGTTATGTAGAACTGGCTGCAACAGCTGTATATCACCAGTGATTGCCTCACACTGAGTTGATCCTTAGCTGGATCAATAATACAGCTTGATGGTCTCTTTGTACCTCAGGAGTGGTGCAAACAGGCCAGGCCAGGCCCCCACCAAAGAGCTGAATCTCACCTGTTGATTAGACTGAATCTGATAATGGGGAAAGGAAATGTTCACTGAGACTATGGAATCATTCATCCCCTGTTCTAAGTATTCAATCCAGAGTTTACAAATGCAGATGTGAATCATGTGTTTTTTACAAAATCAGATAATGCTCTTACATTTTGCTGTATGGAATACCTCCAACACAAACACTTATTGCACAGGTACATTATTATCTGAAAACAATCCAAAGAGCAGTTTGTTAAGCAGGAATGTGTATCCACCAGAAGCAGGCCCCATCAGTGAAATTACATTCATTTTTCATTGTCTTAGTTCTGAGGGCCAGATCGTTTCCATTCGGTTACACAGAGCAGTTCCTTTCCCCAGAGTAATTCCATTGGTTTCAATGGGGCATCTCATAGAATAAGGAGCTACATAAAGTGTGGGCAGGAGGAGGAGAAAGGAGAAAGGGCTAGATACCTGTGTCTTATTGACATTCACTTTCTATGGTAATTACAATCTGAGTCACTCTGTATCCTAAACCATCAGGTAGGGGGATCTAGCTCCAGGGCAGAATGAATAAAGCAATATTGGTGTCCCTGGAATGCCCTCCCTTTTCTGTTGGTACATGTGTCATTCATGTTGCTAGATCCCGTAGCTATCTTGATATAATGGCTCTCTGTACTATTTTAGAAGCAGCTTTGCTAATCAGCATAAAATAAAATGTTACAAAGTAAGGAGTAAATAGCAATTAATATGTGCCACAATGTCTGAGGCAGAGAAGAAAGGTTTCTGCCTCAAAATTGTCTTTGCACTTACTGTTTATGTTTACATTCTGCCCCTGGAGTTTTAAAAAATAGGGCTCTGAATGAAGACAGTGAGAAACACATTTTAGGGCAAAATTTGGCCCTTAACTCTTAGGTGATTTGGTAGCTTAATATGTCAATATGAGTCAAAACAATTTTGTCTATTGAGGATTTAAGTAATTGTTTTGGAAGGGCACTGCACAGTTCTAGCTGTTCTTTGATAATTCTGCCTTGAAGGAAAATCAAATAACAGACACAGCTTTAGATCTAAATCTTTTATGGCTGTCCTGAAGCATATTAAGGGACACTGGAGAAAAGAAACATAAATAATGAATATAGGGGGCACCCTTTTTTTGATGTGAGAGTGATGGGAGGGGAATCATAGAAGATGAATCATGAAGAGACTTCAGGAGGTCATTTAGTCCAACCCCCTGCTCAAAGCAGGACCAACCCCAACTAAATCATCCCAGCCAGGGCTTTGTCAAGCCAGACCTTAAAAACCTCTAAGGATGAAAATTCCACCACCTCCCTAGGTAACCCATTCCAGTGCTTCACCACCCTCCTAGTGAAATAATTTTTCCTAATATCCAACCCAGACCTCCCCCACTGCAACTTGAGACCATTGCTCTTTGTTCTGTCATCTACCACCACTGAGAACAACTGAGCTCCATGCTCTTTGGAACTCCCATTCAGGTAGTTGAAGGCTGCTATTAAATTCCCTCTCACTCTTTTTTGCAGGCTAAATAAGCCTAGTTCCCTCAGCCTCTCCTCATAAGTCATGTGCCCCAGCCTCCTAAACATTTTCGTTGCCCTCTGCTGGACTCTCTCCAATTTGTCCATATCCTTTTTGTAGTGGGGGGCCCAAAACTGGACGCAATACTCCAGATGTGGCCTCACTAGTGCCAAATAGAGGGGAATAATCACTTCCCTCAGTCTGCTGGCAGTGCTCCTACTAATGTACCCCAATATTCCATTAGCTTTCTTGGCAACAGAGGCACAATGTTGACTCATATCCAGCTTCTCATCCACTATAATCCTCAGGTCCTTTTCTGCAGAACTGCTGCTTAGCCAGTTGGTCCCCAGCCTGTAGCAGTGCATGAGATTCTTCTGTCCTCAGTTCAGGACTCTGCACTTGTTCTTGTTGAACCTCATCAGATTTCTTTTGGCCCAATCCTCTAATTTGTCTATGTCACTCTGCACCCTATCCCTACCCTCTAGCCTATCTACCTCTCCCCGCAGCTTAGTATCATCCGTGAACTTGCTAAGGGTGCAATCCATCCCATCATCCAGATCATTAATAAAGATGTTGACCAAAACTGGCCCCAGGACTGACCCCAAGGGCACTCCACTTGATACTGGCTGCCAGCTAGACATCAAGCCTTTGATCACTACCCATTGAGCCCAATGATCTAGCCAGTTTTCTATCCATCTTACAGTCCATTCATACAATCCATACTTTTTTAACTTGCTGGCAAGAATACTGTGGGAGACTATATCAAAATCTTTGCTAAAGTCAAGGTATATAACATCCACCACTTTCCCCATATCTGCAGAGCCCATTATTTCATCATAGAAGGCAATCAGGCTGGTGAGACATGAGAATGCATGTTGACTGTTTTTGATAACCTTCCTTTCCTCCAAGTGCTTCAAAATGGATTCCTTGAAGACCTACTCCATGATTTTTCCAGGGACTGAGGTGAGACTGATGGGTCTGTAGTTCCCTGGATTCTCCTTCTTCCCTTTTTAAAAGACGGGCACTATATTTGCCTTTTTCCAATCATCTGGGAGCTCTGCCAGTCACCATGAGTTTTCAAAGATAATGGCCAATGGCTCTGCAATTACATCAGCCAACTCCCTCAGCACCCTCGGATGCATTCGATCCAGCCCCATGAACTGGTGCATGTCCAACTTTTCTAAATAGTCCTTAATTTGTTCTTTCACCACTGAGGGCTGCTCATCTCCTCCCCAGAGTATGCTGCCCAGTGCAGCAGTCTGGGAGCTGACCTTGTTTGTGAAGACCAAGGCAAAAAAAACATTGAGTACTTCAGCTTTTTCCATATCGTCTGTCACTAGATTGCCTCCCCCATTCAGTAAGGGTTCCACTCTTTCCCTGACCTTCTTCTCGTTGCTAACATACCTGTAGAAACCCTTCTTGTTACCCTTCATACCCCTTGCTAGCCGCAACACCAGTTGTGCTGTAGCCTTCCTGATTACACCCCTGCATGCTCTAGCAATATTTTTAGACTCCTCCCTAGTCATCTGTCCAAGTTTCCACTTCTTGCAAGCTTCACTTTTGTGTTTAAGCTCACCGAAGATTTCTCTCTTAAGCCAAGCTGGTTGCCTGCCATATTTGCTATTTTTTCTGCACATTGGGGTGATTTGTTCCTGCACCCTCAATAAGGCTTCTTTAAAATACAGCCAGCTCTCCTGGACTCCTTTCCCCCTCATATTAGCCTCCCAAGGGATCCTGCCCATCAGTTCTGAGGGAGTCAAAGTCTGTTTTTCTGAAGTTCAGGGTCCAGAGAGATGGGATAATTTATTCTTTCTATTTTCTCCATACAGACCTCCCTACTTCGTTGCTGGTATGTAACTTTCAGTGAAAGGTACAACTTTAGTGTACACATACACACTCCCCTCCAATCTTTTCATGGAGATGACTTCTCAGTGGCACCAAAAGTGGAATCCTCAGAACCAGAGGAGAATAGCAACAGTGAGCAGCATTCTGACATAATCACATATACCACTTGAAATTCAAGCATTAAATAAGATGCTGTGTTTTTGAAGGAAAGTACACTTGTATCTAATGTGCCCCATAATTAGAGCCGGGTAAAAAGGGTGAAAGATTGGAAAAGTCAAAGCGGTTCATTGCAACATTTTCTAAATGAATCATTTTTACATTTTTAGAAACACCATGAAATGTTTTAATCAACATTTGATTTCAAAACTAACTTTTTTGTTTTGAAATGACATTTGAAAACATTCAACGTGTTTCATTTGGCCTGATTTGAGAGAAGAGGGGGACAGGGTGTTTCCATTTCAGCAAGAAACTAAATTCAGTTTCAGTTCAAAATGAGCAGTCTTTTTTGGATTTTTCAGTTCTGCCACCAAACCAAAATATCGGCTCTACCTCATAATGCACATATTCCATATTGGAGTTTTGCCATTGACTTCAGTGGAGCCAGGATTTCACCCATTATGTCTACTATGCCCCATTAAACACAAATTAAACTATATTATGTAGGACAGGTCAGCATTAGACTGAATTATCCTCCTACATGTGAACTATGTACCATGTTCAATAAGGCTCCAATACTCTTCCAGCTTTACTATTGAAAGGGAATATGACAGAGTTGGGATTCAGAGAAGCAGGGCTGCAGCATGCTCAATGCCTTCCCTGCAGTGTTCCAGAAACACCCGTATAGACACATGTCAGGACTAGGCTCTGTGATTTGGTAGGGACTGATCTGCATGGGAGAGGAGCAAGCACCCCAGTACAGCTGCTTCCCATCCTATTGCTCCCCTCAAACCTCTGAGGATAAAATAAATGATAAATAAAGTTATATGATAATGTAAGAAATATCAGGAATGGAAAAGGCCATCCAGATTTTTGAGAGAGATAATAGCTCCTTCCTACTGCAGGTAGGGTGACCAGACAGTAAGTGTGAAAAATCAGGATGGGGGTGGGGGGTAATAGGAACCCATATTAAAAAAAGCCCCAAATATCAGGACTGTCCCAATAAAATTGGGACATCTGGTCACCCTAACTGCAGGGTGGCTATCCGTACAGAGTCTGGGTTAATGCAATTCAACCCAGTGTAACAGCTGTTGTTTTAGTAGCCTTCATCCCATCTTTGTCCTTGTGCATGTTGCAAGGGTGGGAGGAAGAGGAAAGAGGTGCTTGGATCCCACCTTCATTGTTCACCTTATTCCTCAATTCCCTCCTCCTTGAAATCATTTATAACTAGTCCTGCTATCATCTGTTACCTGCTACTATTTTCCACTCTACCCAAGGAATTAATATCTTTCTTGGGGTAAGATGAGTACGGAGCACAGTACCCCAAATGTCCGCTAGCGAGTGATGTATCAAAATCACTCCATTTGCTTTACACTCTGCTGATACAATGCTGTTGCCCTCTTTCCACCCACGCAGCTAATCAAAGTTTGAGGCCCTGATTATGTTTCAGTTGGAAGCAGAAACTGATGAGGTCTGTATTTTCTCTGATGGAATCTTCTGTGTTACAAGCATTGCACAAAGTCCTATGTCTCTGAATGCAGATGGAATCAAGAACAAAAGCAGCAGTTTCTTAAATTACAGCCTCTTCAACCCAAGCCTCTTCAGCCAACAACAAACCCAAAAGCTTTCACTGTCTAGCTTTCCCAGTGTCAAACTGTCCTTACAGGCAGTGGAAGATTACTGCATGGGCTCACGGGGTCCATCCCAAAGGGCCCCAGCCAATTTGGGGCCCCCAGATAAATCTCCCCCTGCCACGACCCTGAGGCTGAAAGAGCTCTTGTTCTCTGCCACAGCCCCGGGGCTGAAGCAGCGGAGAAACAGAGCTTCTCTGCGTCTCAGGGCTGCAGCAGGAAGGTGGGGACAAAAAGAAGTGAGCGGAGATGGGTCAGCAGAAGAAGAGGTGGAAAGGGGTGGGGCCATGGGCAGAATGGGAGTGGGGCCACAGGGGAAGGGGCGGAATGAGGCATAGCCATGGGGGAAGGGGTGGAATTGGGTGGGGCTGTGGACATGGCTGCAGGCAGAAGGGCTGGGATGGGGGAAGGATCACAGGCAGAAGGGGTGGGCCTGCCCACTTGCTCTGGCCCAAGGCCCCAGGAGACCTTAATCTACCGCTGCTTACAGGATCCTGCTTGCCTGACACTGCACACATACCCATCTTTCTACCCAAAATAATATTCAGCTCCTGGGCAAGTTGTCAGACACCTTTTGTCTTTGGTGAGGGCTTATGCTTACAGTTATGTTTATTGAAGGGTGAGCTCACACCTATCAAACTCAATGGAGTTTTAACTCAACCAGGAACAAGATTTCACTCTGCTTATTGCAATAAAGTATCCTTTTTGCCACTTTGCATTGCTGCTGTGCAATGAACTTCATTTCTTTTGTCCAAAATAAACCTTTCCTAGATCAACACGTGGCATGATTGTTATATTAAGCAGAAATCTCTTACTTTGATAATTGCTCCCAGACTAATTATTTTCCAACAAATACTTGTATAATGCAATATAACTGATCAAGCAAAGCAAAATATGCCTATCTACAGTCAATACAACTAAATAAACAGCTATTTTAAAAAATGCTTTTTTTAATTTGTTTTCTAAAGGCAGGCTATTAAAGCTTTAAAACCAACCAACCAGTATCCATTTGGGTACTTGCATTCCAAAACATTTCTGCATGTTAGTGCTCACTGGACCAGATTCTTCATTGCCTTGCTGTTATATAGTCATTTGCACATGTGCTAAGAGGTATAAAATGTTATCCTCCTGATCTAGTAGTGTTCAGCACTCACATTGCACTGGTATACTATAAATGACTACATGAAGTACAAAGAATTAAGGCCTAAATATTTCAGACAAATATTTCCTGCACTTACCATATTTAACAAGAAACTTTACAAGTGTTTTTACAGAAACAGGTACAAGACATTTTATAGCTACTGCATAGTTTTTTTTTCCTGACAACTGAACTTAATCCAGTCCTATAACTAGACTTTTATTATGAAAATTATTACTCTCAAGATAAGCACACTTGCCAGCACTTCAATACCATAAAATTGCTTATGAAGTTTAGCTTCATTTTTATTAAACACTGAATGTGTGAAACTGTTCTCTGACACGTGGGAGCAAATTAATGTATATTCTGGTAAATTTAGCTACTCTGACTGGTAGGTAGTTATGCATGACTACATATACAACTACAGGATTTGCTCCTATATTTTTAATTGAAAACTTTTATTGTGTGATCTAGACATGTGGCTAAGGAGCTTTTTTTGTAAACTCCTTTTCTCCCAGTTCTTGTAATGGAAGCAGTTTCACCTTTGGACGTGACAATTTCCTCTGGGCTACTGTCATCTTTAAGCCTGTAAACCAGAGAAGGAGGCCTCAGGGTCTGACTTCCCAGGTCACAACCCTTCTGGATGAGCTGAAGCCTAAGAGTAATTCATGCTAGCCAGTGTGGCAATAACCGGTTTCAGAGATGAGAAGAACTCTTTACAATTCTGTCTTCATCCTGGTTTTTTTTATGCTTTTGCCATAATCCAGAATATTTTCAAAACCTGCAAATGACCTGATGGGAGATTAACAGGTGAACGCAAAAGGCAGAGGTTACTGCTAAAATGCACTAAGCCAAAGAACTAGAGAGAGAAATTCCCTGGTTAGTAATAGCTATCTTGGAGGTGCCAAATGTTGGAGCCTGGAACCATCTATCAACTGAGGAAAGAAACAACCCCTTTGTCCCAAATTATGAAAGCATAGAACATTACATCCTGAACTGTTCACATAAATATATTCTCTCCTCTGTGGTAATACCTCTTAGCAAGTATTCTTTCCTCTCATTAATAACTGTTTAGCTAAATGTATTATATCACAACCAGCTAATGCATAATTTTATACACAACCATATACTAGCTACAGGTATATGAAACTTGTTGAAAATTTTGATAATGATATTGCATCTTAAAGGGTCTTTCATCTAAATAATTCTCAGCGCTTTACAAACTTTACTAGCCTTCACAAACTATATCTATCTTAGGTACTTATAAGACATCTATTACTGTAGTATCTGAGCACCTCAGTCTTTAATGCATTTATCCTCACAACATTCCTGTGTGATAGAGAAGTGCTATCACCTCAATTTTGCAGATGAACAATAAGGAACAAAATGACTTGTCCCAGATGACCCAGGAAGTCTGTGGTGGACCAGGGAATTGAATGTGGATTTTCCAAGTGTTAGGCTAGTACACAAGCCACTGGACCTTGCTTCCTCCCCTAAAGAGAGAGAAATCACTTTCCTATTAATAAGTTAGTCTCCAATACTTGTTTCAATTGTTCACATGTACATTACCTCTATGCAGGATTTTAGAACAGAAAAGGAAGAGAAGGTAATTACTCACAGTGTTTTCTGCAACTCAGTGAAATAGATGACTGGCATGAACATGTTCATCTTGGTAGAAAGAATTCTGCATGTGTGTCAATAGGGGGCTTTAAGAGGGTAGTATAAATTTAATACTTTCCCACATTTATTTTGGATTTGTTTGCCTACAAAATTAAGTAATGTTCATGAGAATCATAATATTTATCATGCTAGGTAGAGCTGACTGACAGTTTGCCAATGGACCAGTTTTCCATCAGAAAATGCAGATTCAGCAGAATGGAAACATCATGAGAACTGTTGATTCCACCACAACTTTCAATGGAAATCAGGCAGGCTGGCCGACATGGTTACCCACCTTGCAGGCTCCACAGCTTCTAGCTCCCCACCTGGCAGGTGTGTGAAGTTCCCAGCTTCCCCAGCCTCTTAGACTTACTGGCTGCCAGCCTGGTGTGCTAAGCAGACTCTGGACTGAAAGGTTCCCTAGTTGCCCTGGATTTTGAGGAAAAATTAATTTAAATTCCCCTGAAATGAAATTCTTTTGAAAATTCTGTTCCATGGAAAATTTCATACTTCTGACTTATTCCAGTTTGAAAATTGTGAATGTTTCTGTGAAACAGAAATTCCAGTTCCTTCCCAGCTCTAATAATGAAATAGATACAGTTGACTAAAGCATGATTTATTGCCAACTCAGTAAACTGAAGAGGAAGCCCAATATTCAGAGATGCTTTAGAGAGGAATTATTGATGTTGCTAATGTTAAAGGGGCTCTGTAAGCTGTTAGCTTATCTATTTTAGTGATCACTGTGCTAAGTTCCCCAGGGATCGGTTTTGGGACCAGTCTTATTCAATCTTTTTATTACTGACCTTGGCACAAAAAGTGGGAATGTGCTAATAAAATTTGTGGAAGACACGAAGCTGGGCGGTATTGCCAATACAGAGAAGGACCGGGATATAATACAGGAAGATCTGAATGACCTTGTAAACTGGAGTAGTAGTAACAGGATGAAATGTAATAGTGAAAAGTGCAAGGGCATGCATTTAGGAATTAATAACAAGAATTATTGTTATAAGCTGGGGACGCATCAGATGAAAGTAACAAAGGAGGAGAAGGACCTCGGAGTATTGGTTGATCACAGGATGACTATGAGCTGACAATGTGATATGGCCATGAAAAAAGCTAATGCAGTCTTGGGATGCATCAGGCGAGGTATTTCCAGTAGAGATAAAGAGGTGTTAGTATCGTTATACAAGGCACTGGTGAGACCTCATCTGGAATACTGTGTGCAGTTCTGGTCTCCCATGTTTAAGAAAGATGAATTCAAACTGGAACAGGTACAGAGAAGGGCTACTAGGATGATCTGAGTAATGGAAAACCTGTCTTATGAAAGGGGACTGAAGGAGCTTGGCTTGTTTAGCCTAACCAAAAAAAAGGCTGAGGGAGAGATGATTGCCCTCTATAAATATGTCAGAATAATAAATACCAGGGAGGGAGAGGAATTATTTAAGTTCCATTCCAATGTGGACACAAGAACAAATGGATATAAACTGACCATCAGGAAGTTTAGACTTGAAATTAGATGAAGGTTTCTAACCATCAGAGGAGTGAAGTTCTGGAAGTACTGGGGGCAAAAGACATATCTGGCTTCAAGACTAAGCTTGATAAGTTTATGGAGGGGATGGTATAATGTGATAGACTAATTCTGGCACTTAATTGGTCTTTGACTATTAGCGGTAAATATACCCAATGGCTTGTGATGGGATGTTAGGTGGGGTGGGATCTGAGTTATTACAGAGAATATTTCCTGGGTGTCTCGCTGGTGAGTCTTGCCCACATGCTCAGGGTTTAGCTGATCGCCATATTTGGGGTCAAGAAGGAATTTTCCTCCAGGGCAGATTTGCAGAGGCCCTGGGGGTTTTTCGCCTACCTCTGCAGCATGGGGCATGGGTCATTTTCTTGAAGATTCTCTGCATCTTGAAGTCTTTAAACCATGATTTGACGACTTCAGTGGCTCAGACACAGGTTTGATACAGGAGTGGGTGGGTGAGATTCTGTGGCCTGTGTTGAGCAGGAGGCCAGACTGGATGATCATAATGGTCCCTTCTGACCTTAAAGTCTGTGATTCTATGATTCTAAGTATCATTTTCATTAAGCAATTCCATGTCTTAGAGGATTTTTTAAAATCTCTCTCTGGGCCAACAGTTGTTAAAGGGCAACTCTATTGCTTAAATGACCATGTTAAGAGCTGCCAAAATTTTCCAGTACAATTTTGTCCAACCATTAAAAAAAGATCACCTCTTGTTGGCAACTGATCTTTGCTGGCCCTATGAGTCATTGCCTAGGATAGGTTTGCTTGACTATTTTTAGATGCTAGAGAAGAATATTTTTGTACCGATTTGTCCTTTTCCCTATTTGAAAACATTGCAATTATTTTTTTTCAAATGCAACAGAAGCTAGCATGGTTCCCTTTGTTTATTTTCCTATCTGTGTACAAGCATCACTGGCAGTATTGGCAGAAATGTGCACAGCTGTGAATATTCTAATAGGAGCATATCCTGAAGGCACCTAATGGTGGCTATTTTTAAGGGCAATGGGGATCCTTAAAATCTGGAGGTCCTTCTCATTTGCTTTTTTTCCAAAGGCTGAATGGTGGATTTCAGGAAAAATAAACATTTCAGATCAATGAGATTTCCTTCTGAAATTACTGCAGTTAAATAGTAGGTCAGATTTATGACTTAGGGTGGTTGAATTTTCAATTTTAAAATTGACACATATCATCTAAATCAATTTCATAGTGGTTCATTTTGATTTATATACAATTGTAGAAAAAAACTTTAAAAAAATCTTTCATTTTAACAACAGTAAACTGTACCTAAAACTTCAATAGCTTTATCTGAAAACTCCTCTGTGAAGAATAATCAACAGTGTTACCCAAACATGATTATAATAAATGAGTCCAGGGACTTCACATATATTGTGTTTTATAGAATTGTGATCCTTGTAATAAGAAGGTCACAGCATTTACAAATGAAAGAGATACAAATTTGGAAAATATGGAGTCAATCATTAGATTTGTGACTCAGCCAAAACAATTTGTTCTTCACTGGAACTTGACCTGTTAGAACTCATTTTGAGAGCTGTTGTTTTGTTTCTCTTACTGAATGAAAAAAAATATGGATATTGTTAAAGAGGGTGGTTTTTTTTGTTTGTTTGTTTTATTTGCAAGTTCAAATTTTTCGAGTTTGTATATGTGGTTTTAATATATATTTTAAGAAGGTACTTGAGTTTTCCATTCTGGTTTTCTGCCTTTGTAAATATACATGTTGTGTTGAATTGCATTGATTTTATGCATTGATGTGTATTATCTTCAAAAAAATAATAGAAGTCTTTAATAATATTAGGACTTTTGGTTTTGTAGTTGCATAATTCAAACATTCCATACCTTATTTTTTCAAAAGGTAATATAACAAGCTGTTAGCCAACAAATAGCTAGCTATGTGCTAGCAGTTCTTTATTATGTAGTGTCACTGAAAACTTTGTCTAATTACACAGATAAAAGTTTTGAACTTCCCCATTACTGGAAGCCCATATATATGGTGCAATATATATATATATTCTGTTCTGATACACCTGCATAAATCCAGTGTAACCCCACTGATTTTAATGAGTTTTGTTTGAAGTGAGGACTGAGTGAAATCTGTGGCTTGCAGACATAGCCCTGTGTTGGGAGCAGTGCCAAGAAGCATTGCTCCATGGGTTGGTCCCCATTGCCCCATGTGATTTGTCTGCTCCATTGTTCATTGCCTAGGGAAGGCAGCATGGTAGCTGCACTCTCTCTTTGTGCTCTTTGAAGTATTAGGTGCTCCCAGAGAAGTAGGGTGAAGGTATTATCTGCACTACAGTGAGTCTGAGGGCTCTAACTCTTCCTGGAATTTATCCTGGAGTGTGCTTTCTTCCCACCTACAGACAGGTGAGTCAGAATCTGACCCTTGGTAAGGACTTCAGGATTTGGCCCATGTTGTTTTGGCTCTTATGTAAAATAATACACCCTTCACACACACACACACACACACACACACACACACACACACACTAATTCAATATTTGGAGGTTACTCATATTGTTATACCAATTATATTAGACCAGTAAAAACCAGCAGGATCTTATTAAAGGGGACAAGACAAAGATGCCACATTTATTATGATAACAATTTGATTTATGACTAGTAACTAATATCTTAATTCTTATATAAACACACACACATTATACCTAATACCTATACACACACACATTCACACACACACCCACATTCATCAGGTGTTCTGCAGCTGCTGCATAGTTACGAGTCCTGAAGATAGCTTAAGTTCATGGCTTGATTTTGCAGCTTGGGTTCGTAGCTTGTGGCGGCTAACTGGCCAGGAAAGCTGGGCAAAAGGCCGAGCTGGATCTCTGTTGGGCAGGCACCGATGTTCTTCCATGTTGGCAGCAGAATGTTACCCAGAGTCTCTCATCTCACCCTTCTTTTTTATAGGCTTTTAGTTTGGATTCAAAGTCTATAGGTCTTGCTGTGTCATGCTGCCTCTGGGTTTAGATTGATCATCCATCAATTGCAGGCGTGACTTTCAGCCTTGAACCTGGCTTTGATCTTCCTTCTGTTGTCCTTTTCTTTTTAGGGTGGATGCTTCTTACTTTGTTTAGGGCTGTTGTCTAGGTCTTCAGCCGTTGGTATTTGAACTTTATCTCACCAGGACAGGCTGGGGCTGGAGGTTGATTCCGTCATTCATACATACCTCATTCACACATCTAAACTAATAAGATTACAGCAGGGTTTGCAAAAATGAAGGTTGGCGGAAGTTTTACAAAATGGAGTGAGCGTTTTAAAATGGGGTTTGAATTACAATATGGAACAGAAGTTACAGTGTAGGCAAGTGTAGTAAATGGTGAACAGAAGTTACATTAATAAAGTGAACAATTAAAAACAATTTCATTTATCAGTTCTACAATATCTTTACCAGTAGAGGAGATATCTTGTTGCTAAACTGTGCGTAAATAGGCAATTGAAACATGATGGCAGTAACTATGCCAGTCCCCATGTTTAAACTAGCCTGCTGGCTGAATTTGGACAAGTTACTTCACCTTTCTATGCCTCAGTTTTCCTATCTGTAAAGCAGGGATAAACAATGATGATGACCTCCTTAGTAAAGTGCTTTGTGTATTACTGATGAAAAGTGCTATGTATGTAATTTTCCATTTGATAAACAATCAAAGCATAAATGAATATCAATTACAAATAGAATGGTGAAATATTTTTCATTTTTTTAACAATTGCAGGACATGCAACTACAACTGAATCCCCTCACCTCCCAAATGCATATGAATTTGATGATAGAAAGTGTCAGAAGGGAGTTACAGTTAGGGTAGTGGCATTTTGTAACATGGCAAGTCTCTCAATTATCTGAAAGCCACAACTTAGCTGGTTAAGTCACAGTGGAAAAGCAATCGGATGGTATGTCTTTAGTGTCACAGATATTCTTGATGTGGCAAAATATTACCAATCAAAGTGGAGAACGTTGCAGCTTGGTAAGGCATGCTGCAATATTGTAGGGTTACATATAAATTGTGATTGGAACAGTCACAAATAGATATGAAATATATTAGGGCAAATATCATAAATATATATATATAGTTCTTGTTCATACAGGTAAGGCTAAGCTGTTCAGAGTCTATAGTTTCAGCCAAAGATTGTTTATTCCTTAATGTAGTAATCTCTGTATCTGTTCTGGTCAATAAAGATTGGGTAAGAAGTTTGTTCTGGATTGAGTATCTGTCAAGAGGCAATTGAAACATTGTTAAAGGCATCAGCTAGATACCATACGGTTATTTGAAATCCTTCCCATAGCCAGATCCAGATACACATCTGCCAGAATAGAGCAGTGTGATATGTAAGTTGTGCTGACCTTGGAACTGTGTAATGTTATGCCAAATTTTTTAAATGTTTTCTATTGAGACTTAACATACTAAATGTACAGTATCAGAATAGTGTGTCTGTCTCTTTTGGGAACTAATAGCTCTTGTCAGCACATGATGACAACTCTCTGTTACCAAGACCTACAATCCTGTCTTCTATCAGAGAGGAAAATTTACAAGACCCATTTTTGGATGTAATTATCAAAAGTCATTCAGTTGGATCTAGTATTTTTAAAAGGAAAAAAGTCCAGCTTCAGTGTTGATTTCCCTCACCATTTTTTGTTTCCCTTTTTATATCCCTTGGGACAAATGACTCCAAGCTAGGTTGAGAAGCATTACTAAGTAAACTATGAAAATAATCTGACTTCATATGGAGGACAAATGGAGCTCCCATATAATATGAAGCTATCGTTACTCTAGTCAACTGAGGTAACAGAATGAATTTATGACTGTTCATAAAACTCTAGCAACATATTGAATCAAAAGTGGAGGAGATATAAAGTTCATTGATACTTTCAATTTAATACCTTAATTAAAAATGTCAGTTAAAAGTTTCCACCGAATGATGATACCCCTGAAAAGACATTATGGTGTTATAACCAAATATATTTAGACTTAAATGTGGGGTATGATGAATCTGGATTTGATTATTTTATTAAGTTGCTGGATGATATTTCTATTCATTGTAAGTTTCATTATAGGGACATAAAAGCTTGTGCACAGATATTTTTATATATTAAGTAATATATTTTTTCTGAAAATCAGAAACTAAAAATTAATTTTCACCAAGGTTTCTTATCCTATAGCCTCATTGGAAGAGATGTTGAAGAGGAGAGTTCTTCACACAGGAAAGAAAAGAAAAGAAAAGCCTTATATAAACAAAAAAAGGACTCAATGACAATCAGGGACAGTGCTGAAAATGAAAGGGATAACTACAAGAGAAGCAAAAGATTAGCACAACATAAAATTTGATTTTATTTTGAAAAATATAAGCACTCAAAACAAGCTCATGGAAAGGTGAACATGAAAATGACTCACTCAGAAAAAAAAATAGGTTTTTAACAATAAAAAAAGTACTGTATCAACACTGAAAAAGGAGTCATTTAGACTAAGAACTAACAAAACATTGGATAAAAAGGAGAGATTAGAAAGAAGATATTCAATATCAAACCAAGAGGGTAAAAAGGGGCTCAAAATTAGACAAAGCAAATACAACAATGAAAAAGGGAGGGTTTAATATAAAGTTTTTAAAAAGGATGCCATGGGGGGAAATATTAACACAGAACAAAAAGGACCTATTTCCTCACCAAAAATATACTAATGCAGACAAAAGAGGACAAATGGAGGAAAAAACTCTGATACAAAAGGGGTTCAACACAAACACAATATGTTTTACTGTAAATGAAAGTTGATAAAAGACATGTCTTAAAAAAGGAATCTGAGAAATGCTAACCATAAGCTCAGTCTCTTCATGTCTTACTCCTTCTGTCTCAAGCTGTGGTGGCTTATATTTTATATAGAAGAAGACAGCAACAAATGAAACTGAGGTCATTATAATTATTGTAGCAGTTTGATTGGCAAACTTCCCTAGCAAATATTTGAGCCCGTTCAGGCTGCCACTATGCATAGACACAAACTAAAAACTGATGGCCTTTACCAAATGCTGGCGCAGAATTGTACCCTCCTTTATTCTGACCTCTCCTAAACATTACAGAAAGCTGCTGCACTCATAACTGTTAAATACTAGGAACCAGAAGGAGTGTGGCCTATGGTCTAGTGCCTTGTGTAATCATATATACCTGTGCAAAGTGAGTATAAAACTATCAGGATGGTGGCATTTTATATATCCTCTTTCCAGGTGTGTACATTAATATTTTTTTTAAAGCTAGAAAAGACAACTATGATCTTGTCTGACCTTTTGCATAATGCAGGCTGCAGAACTTCACCTAGTAATTCCTGGGTCATTTGCTACCAGCTGACATAGAAACCAATAATTTGTGGTTGAACTAGAGTATTCATAGATTCATAGACTCTAGGACTGGAAGGGACCTCGAGAGGTCATCGAGTCCAGTCCCCTGCCCTCATGGCAGGACCAAATACTGTCTAGACCATCCCTGATAGACGTATATCTAACCTACTCTTAAATATCTCCAGAGATGGAGAATCCACAACCTCCCTAGGCAATTTATTCCAGTGTTTAACTACCCTGACAGTTAGGAACTTTTTCCTAATGACCATCCTAAATCTCCCTTGCTGCAGTTTAAGCCCATTGCTTCTTGTTCTATCATTAGAGACTAAGGTGAACAAGTTTTCTCCATCCTCCTTATGACACCCTTTTAGATACCAGAAAACTGCTATCATGTCCCCTCTCAGTCTTCTCTTTTCCAAACTAAACAAACTCAATTCCTTCAGCCTTCCTTCATAGGTCATGTTCTCAAGACCTTTAATCATTTTCGTTGCTCTTCTCTGGACCCTCTCCAATTTCTCCACATCTTTCTTGAAATGCGATGCCCAGAACTGGACACAATACTCCAGTTGAGGACTAACCAGTGCAGAGTAGAGCGGAAGAATGACTTCTTGTGTCTTCCTCACAACACACCTGTTAATGCATCCCAGAATCACGTTTGCTTTTTTTTGAAACAGTGTCACACTGTTGACTCATATTTAGCTTGTGATCCACTATGACCCCTAGATCGCTTTCTGCCATACTCCTTCCTAGACAGTCTCTTCCCATTCTGAATGTGTGAAACTGATTGTTCCTTCCTAAGTGGAGAACTTTGCATTTGTCTTTATTGAACTTCATCCGGTTTGCCTCAGATCATTTCTCCAGTTTGTCCAGATCATTTTGAATTTTGACCCTGTCCTCCAAAGCAGTTGCAATCCCTCCCAGTTTGGTATCGTCTGCAAACTTAATAAGCATACTTTCTATGCTAACATCTAAGTCGTTGATGACGATATTGAACAGAGCTGGTCCCAAAACAGACCCCTGCGGAACCCCACTTGTTATACCTTTCCAGCAGGATTGGGAACCATTAATAACTACTCCCTGAGTACGGTTATCCAGCCAGTTATGCACCCACCTTATAGTAGCCCTATCTAAATTGTATTTGCCTAGTTTATTGATAAGAATATCACGCGAGACCATATCAAATGCCTTATTAAAGTCTAGATATACCACATCCACTGCTTCTCCCTTATCCACAAGGCTCGTTATCCTATCAAAGAAAGCTATCAGATTGGTTTGACACGATATGTTCTTTACAAATCCATGCTGGCTATTCCCTATCACCTTACCACCTTCCAAGTGTTTGCAGATGATTTCCTTAATTACTTGCTCCATTATCTTCCCTGTCACAGAAGTTAAACTAATTGGTCTGTAGTTTCCTGGGTTGTTTTGATTTCCCTTTTTATAGATGGGCTGTACACGAGTGGTGCCGGGGCTCGACCCTCTCCAGGGAGGAGGGGAGCCATGCTGGCCCACTCCACTCCGGTTGACCCGGGAAGCTAGCCCGGCAGTCCTTGTGGTACTTGTCCGCCTAGCGGGCAAGGGGCTCAGCCCTCCTGCAGGGGCTGAGCCGTAACAACCACGAGGCGCCGGGCCCTACGTCAGGACGGAGAGCAAACACAGAGTCAGTAAGCTCAGGCCTGGGTCACGGCTGAGCAACAGTAATAGTTTAAGGCCCAGCCCTAGGTCAGGGCGGGGCAGCAAATGCTGAGTCAATAAGCTCAGGCCTTTGGTCAGGGCTGAGCAACAATAGCAGTTTTAAGGCCCAGCCTTAAAGGTCAAGGCGGGGCAGCAAACATGGATTCAGTAAGCTCTGGCCTTGGGTCAGGACTGAGCAACAGTAGCAGTTATCAGCCTCCTCAGGCCAGGGAGAGGCGGAGTCTGCCACCCTGGAGTGGGGTGGCAGGGGGGATGCAGGCCCTCCCACTCCACTGCATCCCAGCCCGGGGCCCTAAAAGCGGCTGTCACTCCGCTGGTCAGTCAGTGGGGATCCTGGCTGCAACACATTGACATAGGCTCCAGCAACTCTGCAGCCTGACAGGGGTCGGCTGCCCCCGGGCTGCTTCTGTATTCCCCCTCGGGACCCACCTGGGTCCTAACGTCGGCCTCTGAAGGGTCCACAAGCATAGACTCATCGCGACCGGGGCTGGGTGGTAGGTTCGGGAGTTTCTCGGGATAGTCGGGCCAGGGTAGCGCCGGCGGCTCCTCCAGGTAGCAGCAGGCACGGGGAAGCCCCGTCGGCTCCTCCGAGTAGCAGGTGCGGGGAAGCTCTGGTGGCTCCTCCGGGTAGCAGACACGGGGAAGCTCTGGCGGCTCCACCGGGTAGCAGGCGCGGGGAAGCTCTGGCCAGTCTGGGCGGCTCCCCTGGGTCGCTGGAGTCTCCCAGTCTCGAGCTCCCTGAGGGACGTCAGTTGTCTCTGGCTGCTGGGGCCTGACTGAGCTCTGAGGCTGGCTTTTATAGTTCCAGATCGCCGCCTGACCCTTTGAGGGGCGAGCTCAGAGCTCTGTAGCTCCGCTCACTCTGGCCTCTGGCGGGGCTCAACCCTCTCCGGGGAGGAGGGGAGCCATGCCGGCCCACTACATGGGCACTATATTTGCCCTTTTCCCATCTTCTGGAATCTCTCCTGTTTCCCATGATTTTCCAAAGATAATAGCTAGAGGCTCAGATACCTCCTCTATTAGCTCCTTGAGTATTCTAGGATGTATTTCATCAGGCCCTGGTGACTTGGAGGCATCTAACTTTTCTAAGTGATTTTAAAAGTGTTCTTTTTTTATTTTATCTTCTAAACCTACCCTCTTCCCGTAAGCATTCACTATGTTAGACATTCCTTCAGACTTCTCAGTGAAGACCGAAACAAAGAAGTCATTAAGCATCTCTGCCATTTCCAAGTTTCCTGTTACTGTTTCTCCCTCCTCACTGAGCAGTGGGCCTACCCTGTCCTTGGTCTTCCTCTTGCTTCTAATGTATTGATAAAAAGTCTTCTTGTTTCCCTTTATTCCCATAGCTAGTTTGAGCCCATTTTGTGCCTTTGCCTTTCTAATCTTGCCACTGTATTCCTGTGTCGTTTGCCTATATTCATCCTTTGTAATCTGACCTAGTTTCCATTTTTTATACAACTCCTTTTTATTTTTTAGATCGTGCAAGATCTCGTGGTTAAGCCAAGGTGGTCTTTTGCCACATTTTCTATCTTTCCTACCCAGCGGAATAGCTTGCTTTTGGGCCCTTAATAGTGTCCCTTTGAAAAACTGCCAACTCTCCTCAGTTGTTTTTCCCCTCAGTCTTGATTCCCATGGGATCTTACTTATCAGCTCTCTGAGCTTACCAAAATCTGCCTTCCTGAAATCCATTGTCTCTATTTTGCGGTACTCCCTTCTACCCTTCCTTAGAATTGCAAACTCTATGATTTCATGATCACTTTCACCCAAGCTTCCTTCTACTTTCAAATTCTCAACGAGTTCCTCCCTATTTGTTAAAATCAAGTCTAGAACAGCTTCCCCCCAGTAGCTTTTTCAACCTTCTGAAATAAAAAGTTGTCTGCAATGCAGTCCAGAACTTATTGGATAGTCTGTGCCCCGAGGTGTTATTTTCCCAACATATATCTGGATAGTTGAAGTCCCCCATCACCACCAAATCTTGGGCTTTGGATGATTTTGTTAGTTGCTTAAAAAAAGCCTCTGCCACCTCTTCCACCTGGTTAGGTGGCCTGTAGTAGACTCCTAGCATGACATCACCCTTATTTTTTAACCCCTTTTAGCCTAACCCAGAGACTCTCAACACTTCTGTCTCCTATGTCCATCTCCACCTCAGTCCAAGTGTGTATATTATTAATATATAAGGCAATACCTCCTCCCTTTTCCCCCGTCTATCCTTTCTGAGCAAGCTGTACCCATCCACACCAACATTCCAATCATGTGTATTATCCCACCAAGTTTCAGTGATGCCAACAATGTCATAGTTGCATTTATTTATTAGCACTTCCAGTTCTTCCTGCTTATTACCCATACTTCTCGCATTTGTATATAGGCATCTAAGATACTGGTTTGATCTTGCCTCCCAGTTTTTCCCTAACCCTCCTCTCTGCCATTATAGCCCATGCTCCCTCTTGTTTCTGACCCATCTCCCAGGTCTCCATGTTCCCCACTTACCTGTGGGCTTTGCACACCTGTCCCAGTCGAACCTAGTTTAAAGCCTTCCTCACTAGGTTAGCCAGTCTGTGTGCAAATAGGGTCTTTCCCCTCCTCAAAAAGTGAATGCCATCTCTGCCTAGCGGTCCTTCCTTGAATAGCATCCCGTGGTCAAGGAAGCCAAAGCCCTCCTGGCGACACCATCTTCGCAGCCAGGCATTCACCTCCATGATGCATCTGTCTCTGCCCGGGCCCCTACCTTTGACAGGAAGAATCAAAGAGAATACCACCTGCGCTCCAAACTCCTTCACGCGTACTCCCAGAGCCCTGTAGTCACTCTTGATCCACTCAGTGTCACACCTCGCAGTATCATTTGTGCCCACATGGATGAGTAGCATGGGGTAGTAGTCAGAGGGCTCGATAATCCTGGACAATGCCTCTGTAATATCTCAGATACGGGCCCCCGGCAGGCAGCATACCTCCCGAGATGAAATGTCAGGGGGACAGATGGGCGCCTCCATCCCCCTCAGCAGAGAATCTCTGACCACCACTACCCTACATTTCCTTTTCGCAGTGGTGGCAGCAGACCTCCTAGCCTTAGGGGTACAAGGCTTCTCCTCCTTTACTGTAGGGGGTGATTCCTTCTCTCCTGTATCAAGAAGAGCATAACAGTTACCTATTACCAAGGCGGAAGGGTTCGGAGCAGGGGTGGAGCACTGCCCGCTGCCAGAAATAACCAGCTGCCAGTGTCCACCCTGAGCCATCTCCTCCTCCAACAGTGGTGTGTTAGCAGTCCTGTGTACTGGGACAGCTACCTCAGCTGTCTCAACATGGACACTGTCCAGGAATTGCTCATGGATTGGGATGCTCCTCAACCTAGACACCTCCTCCTGTAGCTCTCCCACCTGCTGCCTGAGAGATTCCACCAGTAGGCACCTTTCACATTGGATGCCCCCCCAGCCTAGATATCAGTAAGTGGAAATTGCAAGTTACAGTCTCTGCAAAACCACACCAGGATCTGGGTAGAAGCATCCATGCGCAGGTGCTCTATCTGGCTACAGGCGCAGGTGGAGGAGACAGAAGCAGTGCTGGCACAGATGTTGCGGGTCTTCCTAACCATCATAAGCCTCCCTCTGTCAAACTCCCTCTCAAACTCCCCTGTCTGCAGCTCCCTGTCCGCTCTGTATATCTCTTAGGGAGACTTTAAATTGAATGTGAAGACTTCAAAGGGTGAAATATCTGCTACATCATCTGTTAGTTTTTTCTAACAGTTATTAATTTCACTGATAAAAGTTTGTATCTTATTATCAATTGGAAGTTAAAAATAGCAAAATTTTAACTGTTGAACCAAAGAGCCTTCCAGTACCAGATGTTGTCTCCATGTAGATACTTATTGTAGGCACTGGGTAATATTTGAGTTATTTTTTTCAATATTGTACATGACTCTTTGTTTATGACGATGTGGCAGGTTAGATCCCCCCCCCTCCAAGGTGCCCCCTGATGTGCTGGGGTCCCACTGAGCCCACCTGTCCCACCAGCCTGGGTCCCCCCCCACACTCTGTGCTGCTGTATCAGGCTCTCAAGCCCCCTTTCAACACATACACAGGTAGACACACGTCCAGCAGTAGAATCTCTGAGTCTGCGATCAGTTCTGTGTGAGAAGGCTCAGCTCGGGAATTGCCCAGCACTCTGGCGCACACGCCCTCTAGAGCAGTGGCTCTCAAACTTTTGTACCAGTGACCCCTTTCACACAGCAAGCCTCTGAGTGTCACCCCCCTTATACATTAAAAACAATTTTTAATATATTTAACACCCTTATAAATGCTAGAGGCAAGTGGGATTTGGGGTGGAGGCTAACAGCTCTTGACCCCCTATGTAATAATGACACAACCCCCTGAGGGGTCCCAACCAGTGGTGAGCTAGAGCCGGTTTCCACCGGTTCCCAAGAACCGGTTGCTAAAATTAGACCTCCGTGGAGAACCAGTTGTTAAAGGGCCAGCGGGTGGGCAAAGAACTCCTGTCTGCAGGCCGGACCATCCTGTTGCTCCCAGGATTCCCAGCTGGGGAGGTTGATCCTCCCCTAGCCCCTCCCCCACCTCCCCCCAACTACAGCATGGCCAGCCACTGGCACCAGCTGGGCAGCTCAGCTGAGCTTGGGAGTTGTCTTGCTGCCATTTTTTGAGCGGCCTGGCAAGGTGCGGGGGCTGCTGCAAGCTCCAGGGCTGGCCAGAGGGGAAGGGGCAAGTGGGGCAATTGGCCCAGGCCCTGCAGGGGCCCCCGGCCCCATGAGGATGTCTCCCCTGGACTCTCCCCTGCTTCCCCCACCCTGCAGAGCCGCAGCATGGCCAGCAGCTGGGCAGCTCAGCTGAGCTCTGGGCTGCCGGCAAAGTAAGTCGGGGGGAGGGCTCCGTGCTCTGGGGCCATGGGGGGGCAGCAAGTGGACAATTTGCCCTGGGCCTCTGGCCCCACAAGGATATCTCCCCCCCAGCCCATCCCCCACTCTCCCCCACCCCTCAAAGCTGCAGCGTGGCCAGCAGCTGAGCAGCTCAGCTGAGCTCCTGAGTCATCCTGTTGCCTTGAGCTCCAGGCAAGGTAAGGGGGGAGGGGGCTGCGAGCTCCAGGGCCGCTGAGGGGAGCAATTTACCCCAAGCCCTGCAGGGGCCCCTGGCCCCACGAGTATGTCCCCCCCCACCCTGGCCCCTCCCCCACTTCCCCCACCTTTAAATCAGAACTTTTTATAGGGAACTGGTTGTTAAGATTTTGGCAGCTCATCACTGGTCCTAACCCCCAATTTGAGAACCACTGCTCTAGAGTTTAAACCCAAAATTGTATTGTCTTGTGATATATAGAGATTTACACAGCATAAACTCATGAAATTTGCCTCCTCCCTCAATGTGAAGGAAGATATGCACACCTTTCCCCCCCCCCCTCCCTTCCAAGTTTTGAATTGCACTAACTGGGTTTTGGAATAAACAAAAAACAAGTTTATTAACTACTAACGGTACATTTTAAGTGATTGTAAGGGATAGCAAACAGAACAAAATAGATTACTGAGCAAATGAAACAAAACACACAAACTAAGCTTAATACACTAAGGAATACTAGCTACAAACAATAATTTCTCACCCTAAATGTTGTTTCAAGCAGGTTGCAGAGTTTCTTGAAGGTAAACTGCATTGGTTGTATCTTAAATCTCCAGGGATTCATTTTACAGGCTTATCTGTCTTGCCTGGGCTCAGACCCCACCTCCCCCAGCTTAGTCCCATTCTTTCTTCATGTGTTTTCAGCAGTCTTCCTTCTTGGATGGGGAAGCAGTTGAGAAGAGCCAAGATTAACTCTCTCCCAGCCTTAAATAGGCTTTACATGTGGTGGGAATCTTTTGTTTCCTAGCCCACTCCCTTCCATTTGAAAAATATCAGTTCAAGATGGGACCTTGTAGCAACAAAGCAGCATCTCAGGAAGGAGAGAGATTAGTATGTTCAAAGTCCTATTTTCCTTTCTAATGGCCCATCCAGGCTGATTGCCTACTAGCTGGTGGGCATTCCCCAAGTACACACATAGTTGTAATTGTTATATAGTCAATATTCCTAACTTCAGGTACAGGAACGATACACGCATACGAATTGGATAATCACATTCAGTAAATCATAACCTTTCCAATGATACCTCACGTGACCCATCTTGCATAAAACATATCATAAGTATGCCATATTCATATAATAATATTTCTATGAAGAATATGGGGTGTAATGTCACAGATGGGTTACTTGCTGTGGAGTTAGTTCAAAAGTGGGCTATTAGGGGAACCAAGCAGGAAAGACAACCACTATGACCTAGATGAGGAGTGTCCCAACAAATGCAGAAACACAATATCAGGTAAATAACAGTTATGAGGAGACTCTTCAGCCCCAAGCCTGGTTCTATGGTGGTTTTTCCAAGGCTGAGAACCTGGAGATCAAAAGACATTGTTAATTAAAAGCTCTGCCCTATAGAAAGTGTGTCTGTGTGGGTTGCGGGGGGGGGGGGGGAATGTTAGCTGTGGCAAGCTGACACAGATGGATGGAATCAGGGTCCTCAGCAAGCAGGCTATAACTTGGTTCCAAAGAGAACTGGGGCACCAAGGCTAATCATGTCTTCCTAGTGGCTGGAGGGGAATGCCAACCATAGGTAAAACACTTCTCTGAGGGTATGTCTACACTACGAAATTAGGTCGATTTTATCGGTCAATATTTAGAACGATTTTATACAGTCAATTTTGTACTTCCTCACTAAGCACATTAAGTTGGCGGAGTGCATCCTCAGTACCATGGCTAGCATCGACTCACGGAGTGGTGCACTATGGGTAGCTATCCCACAGTCCCCACAGTCTTCACGGCCCACTGAAATTCTGGGTTAAGCTCCCACTGCCTGACGGGGCAAAAACATTGTTGCAGGTGGTTTTGAGTACATGTCATCAGTTTCCCGTCCCTCCCTTCATGAAAACAACAGCAGACAGTTGTTTCGCACCTTTTTTCCTGGGTTACCCATGCAGACACCATAGCACAGCAAGCATGGAGCCTGCTCAGCTCAGTGCTGCTGTTGTGAGCATTGTAAACACCTCGTGCACTATCCTGCAGTATGTGCAGAACCTGGCTAGGATGTTCCTGAAAGCACAGGATATGGCAATTGGGACATCATGGCGGCAGTGGGGCAGGTTGATACAGTGGAATGCTGATTTTGGGCCCGGCAAACAAGCCACAGACTGGTGGGACCGTATAATGTTGCAGGTATAGGATAATTTCCAGTGGCTGCGAAACTTTTGCATATGTAAGGCTACTTTACTGGAACTTTGTGAGTTGCTTTCCCCTGCCCTGAAGCACAGGAATACCAAGATGAGAGCTGCCCTGACGGTTGAGAAGCGAGTGGTGATAGCCCTGTGGAAGCTTGCAATGCCTGACTGCTACCAGTCAGTCGGGAATCAATTTGGAGTGGGCAAAACTGCTGTGGGGGGCTGCTGTGATCTAAGTAGCCAATGCAATCACTGACCTTCTGCTAACAAGAGTAGTGACTCTGGGAAATGTACAGGTCATAGTGGATGGCTTTGCTGCAATGGGGTCCCCTAACTGTGGTGGGGTGATAGGCGAAATGCATATCCCTGTCTTGGCACCGGACCACCTTGCCAACCAGTATGTAAACCACAAGGGATACTTCTCAATGGTGTTGCAAGCACTGGTGGGTCACAAGGGACATTTCACCGACATCAACATGGGATGGCCGATAAAGATGCATGATGCTCACATCTTTAGGAACTCCGGGCTGTTTGAGCAGCTGCAAGAAGGGACTTACTTCCCAGGCCAGAAAATTACTGTTGGGGATGTTGAAATATCAATAGTTATCCTTGGGGACACAGCCTACCCCTTGTTCCCATGGCTCATGAAGCTGTACACAGGCAGCCTGGACAGTAGTAAGGAGCAGTTCAGCTATAGGCTGAGCAAGTGCAGAATGGTGGTAGAATGTGTCTTTGGATATTTAAAAGCTCGATGGTGCTGTTTGCTGACTAGGTTAGACCTCAGCCAACCAATATTCTCATTGTCATTGCTGCTTGTTGTGTGCTCCATAATATCTGTGAGAGTAATGGGGAGACATTTATGGCAGTGTGGGAGTTTCAAGCAAATCGCCTGGTGGCTGATTTTGAGCAGCCAGACACCAAGGCAATTAGAAGAGCACAGCTCGGCGCGCAGCACATCAGAAAGGCTTTGAAAACCAGTTTCATGATTGGCCAGGCTATGGTGTGACAGTTGTGTGTGTTTCTCTTCCTTCATTGATTTTAATTTCCTGTAAGCTAACCACCCTCCCACCTTTGATCAAAGCTGGCAAAGGAAATAAAGTCACTATTGTTTTGAAACCAGGCATTCTTTATTTATTAATTTTTTAAAAGTGAGATAAATGACAAGGTAGCCCAGGTAGGGAGTGGGAGGCAGGGACGAGGGAAGGACAAGGCCACATTGCTTACTGTAGCCACACTACAAATCAAAACTGTTTGAATGACAGCCTTCTGTTGCTTGGGCCATATTCTGGAATGGAGTGACTAGGTGGCCGGAGCCTCCCCCCTGCATTCTAGGGTGTCTGGGTGAGGAGGATATGGAACTTGGGGAGGAGGGCAGGAGATTATACAGTGGATGCAGCGGCAATCTGTGCTCTTGTTGCCTTTCCTGCGGCTCCATCAGATGCCTGATCATGTCTGTTTGCTCCTCCATTAGACTCAGCATCGCCTTCTGCATCTTCTGATTGCGCTCACTTAATGCTTTCCTGGCCTCTGTCACTGATTGCCTCCATGCATTCAGCTGTGCCCTATCCGTGCAGGAGCACTGCATGAGCTCAGAGAACATGTCACTGCAAGTGTGTTTTTTTCATCTTCTAATCTGCGATAACCTCAGGAATGGAGATGATAGGGAGAACATAGAAACATTTGCTCCTGCAGGGGGATAAAAAGGGAGAGTAACATTTAAGATGATACATTTCTGAGAACAAAAGGGAGACTCTTTCACAGTGAATCAAGCAATTCACAGCAGACAGCACATGTGCTTTAGGTACAAGGTCACATTTTGGCTTTTATATTGAGCGCCTGCTGGTATGATGACACATCACACACAGCTGGGCAACAGAATTCGGTTTCCAGGCAGCCATGGTAAGCCAAAGGGTACATAAGGTTGGCTTCTTCTGCCTTCATAACATGTGGGAATGGTTTCAAACTGCAATGCCCTACTTTCCCACAGCAAGCAATGCTGATTGGGTTTGCCATTTAAAAGGACGGGCTGCGGTTTTAGGGTGGATGTGCAGCACACCTTTCCCCTCCCTCCCAAGTGTGGCTATTCTCAGGGATGATCCCTTTTAGCCAAACGCAAACAGGCCAGCATGAATAGGGTCCTTTTACCGTTCCCTTACAAAAATTCCCTTATTTCAACTAGGTGACCATGAATGATATCACTCTCCTGAGGCTGACATAGAAAGATAAAAAACGAATGTTGCTTGGATATGACTAAAACCTAGGACCATTCGCTGCCATGCTTTGTGCTGCAGTGATTCCAGACTACTTGCTACTGGCTTGGCATGGTAAAGGACGTGGAGGAAGAAATAAGGCAGCCCTCCCCAGAAACCGTCTGCAAAGGCTTTCAGAATACCTCCAGGACAGCTTCATGGAGATGTCCCTGGAGGATTCCTGCTCCATCTCCAGACATGTTAACAGACTTTTCCAGTAGCTGTACTGGCCGCAAATGCATCCTAATTCTTCAGGGCAAATCATACATTAAATACTATTGCTTTTAAACCCTGTACTGTAGTTACAAATGTGCACTCACCAGAGGTGCCTTCTCTGGCTTCAAGGTCCAGGAACCTGCCTTGGGAGAATATTGGCTCCAGGGTGATGAAAAGGTCCTGGCTGCCAGGGAGAACAGATTATCCGGTTGCCTGCTGTGCATTCTCCTCCTCCTCTTCCTCATCCACAAATCCTACTCCACGTTGCGTGAGACTCCCCCCTTGCAGATGTCCCTGGACAATGGTGGGGTAGTGGTAGGGTCACCCCCTAGAATGCCATGTAGCTGATCATAGAAGCAGCATGTATGGGGCTCTGACCCAGAGCAACCATTTGCCTCCTTTGTCTTTTGGTAGGCTTGCCTGAGCTCCTTAACTTTCAAGCAGCGCTGCTGTGTGTCCCTGTTGTCGGCTCTCTCCACCATGCCCTGTGTGATTTTGGCATATATATTAGCATTTCTTCTTCTTGATTGGAGTTCAGCCTGCACAGATTCTTCTCCTCATACAGCAATCAGATCCAGTGTCTCCCGTTCAGTCCATGCTGGAGCTCATTTGTGATTCTGGGACTGAATGGTCACCTGTTCTGCTGAGCTTGCCATGCTGACCAATTAGGAAATGAAATTCAAAATTTTCCAGGGCTTTTCCTGTGTACCTGGCTAGTGCATTGGAGTTGAAAGTGCTGTCCAGAGCGGTCACATTGGAGCACTCTGGGATAGCTCTTGGAGGCCAATTCTGTCGAATTGCGTCTGCACTACCCCAAATTCAACCCAGCAAGGTCAATTTTAGTGCTACTCTCCTCACTGGGGAGAGTACAGCAGTCAATTTTAAGAGCCCTTTAGGTTGTCGGAATGGTGTTGATTGTGTAGATGCATTGCTTATAAAATCGACCTAATGTGGCTAAATTTGACCCAACCTTGTAATATAGACCAGGGCTGAGTGCTGTGAACCTTTTGGCTAATAAACCATACTTTATTTTGAAGAAGCTGTCTCTGTGCCACTGTATACTGCTACTATCCCACAGGAAACTCCTGCAGGTGCCAGGCCCATTGGGCCTGCTGGGTAGCATGGTTGGCCACCTGGGGTATAAACCAGAGGCTTTGCTGAAGTGCTGTTGGCCTGGATAAGAGTCTTGAAAGGGGCAATTTATCCAGAGACAGTGACACTTACATACTATGATCAAGTGATCTCTTAATCTTCTCTTTGATAAACTACATGGATTGAGTTCCTGATTGTATCTCTCATTGCAAGACATATTTTCTGGATTCTTGTATATCTCTTTTTTGAACCCTCTCTAATTTTTCAATATCTCTTTTTAAAGTGTACAGTTTTCCAGTAGGGCGGATCCCAGTTGCTCTATACAAGGGTAAAACCACTTCTCTCCTCTTGGTTGATATTCCCCTATTTATATCTCCAAGGACTATACTAAGAGCTCATAGGCTGTTGGTCACATGATCCTTAAGTTCCTTATGGAGAGCCTGTTTTCCAAGCTGCAGTTCCCCATTCTATAGGTACAGCCTACATTTTTTTTTCCTAGATATATGGCCTTCTTTTTGGCTGAATTAAAATTACTAGACAAGATATAAGCCAATGAGGAATCTGATCTGGAGTGTTGGAGTATATGCATTCTGACCCTGCAGTGGCCTTTAAGCACAGGCCTCTTCACAGATTATTCCTTAACATGTTAATATACATGCTTGTGAAGATGTAAAGTATTGTACAAGTGCTTATTATTCCTTCTCTGAGTATGAATTGTACAGTAATGTTGTATGTGGAGGGTGAGGCTGATCTTGGCCACAATACACATTAACATTAACACTGCTTTTGCAACATGTATGCATGCACATCTGGGGACTATTATATCTGGCAGCTGTCAGAATATGAGCCTTGACGGGTAACAGGGAAAACATTTCCCCCCAGGAATATCTTGAAATATCATCATTTGATGCGAAAGCTTAATACATAAAACTTTATTGTTCATGTGATAAATTGTATTCTATTAGCAAGACTGGGTGGGTGTTGAAATATCTTTTATTGGACTAGCCCACCTTATGTCTCTAATATCCTCCTGGCTACAACAATACTGTGTTAACAAGACCGTCATTCTACTTCTACTAATGAACCAGCCTCCAATCCTATGTACATCATATAACATAGTGGAAGATACTGAACTTGCACAATAAGACACGTCAGCAGTTTGCCATTTAACACAGTCAACTTCCTACATTCCTAAATATTAATGACAATTCCTTGTATTGCTTTTGTTTTCTCAGAACTTTCCAATTTGCTTTGTTTCAAGACATCTCATAACTGCCCAGCCGGGTACTTGAACTGTCAGCAGCCAGAAATGTGAAATGAAAAGCTGACGCAAGAGTTTTTTCTTTCTTTTTTGTGAAGTAGACAGAAGAATATGCTACCAGTACATGAGGAATAACAAAGCTCCAACAGAATAAAGTAACTATAAAGCATGAAGTGAAATTACACTTCAGTATCTCCAGCCATTAAAAGTCACATCACATACAAACAGAGTGGATGCTTTAGCTCAGATGGGAATAGTATTGCAAATACAAAACTGTATTAAAAATAATTCAGACTGTTATTACCTTCCACTCCTTGGGATTTGGTATAGAGGGGTATCATATGGACTCTTTAATAATATTAAGGACAGGACTGTTAATCCATTTTCTAAGCAAGATACGTTCAGCACTTTATTACAAAATACTGTGTTTTGCAAACCAACGCATCATAGATGCAATAGCCTAAGCTCTTTGAACATATTTTTGTTGTGTGACTAACTGGTGGATATAGGCATTCAAAATCCCAGAATTGTCCTTTCATCCTAAAATCAGTGCTATTGATATATTTCTGCTTCATTACAGACTTTCAGCATATGATGTTGATTTCATATAAATGCTGAAACACAGAATGTTAACATTTTTGTTCCAGGGTCTTAATCCGTTGCTCCTAATGTCAGTGAAGTTGCTGAATCAGAAGATCATCTTTCAGGTAGTCCAGAAAACTGGCCTAAGGGAGTCCATCACCCCTTTCCTTAGGAGAAACTGACACATACTGGTTGACTTATCAATACAGCACCAAAATCACATACTGCCTAGCCTTCTTCAATTTCCTTACCAAACATTGCAACAAGTGGTCATTAAAGATTCTATGGTTCATTTTACAAGGGAAATAATGCTAATTCTGATATTCTGATCATGTTATCATAGTTCATTTTATTCTGCTACCTCCATCTCTTCACCACCATCCCCCCACACAGTTTCAAATGAATCCAGTATTCTTCTATGCTTCCTGTCCCAGAGCAGAGAGGAAGGATGATGCAGGGGTTGGTGTGCTGGCCTAGGACATGGGAGATGGGGTTCATGACCTTCATGTGTGAGCTTGGGCAAGTCATTTAGCCTTTCAGTGCCACAGTTCCCCATGTGTAAAATGGGAATACCAACACTACCCTGCTTCAGAAGAGTGGGGTGGAGGATAAACACCTTAAAGATTAGGTAGTGCTTTGGGATCTGCTGATTGAAAGGGCTATATAAGTAATAGGCAATAGTATACAGCACTATAGTGCTTACATTGAAACCACTGGGCTTAGTCACACTATTATATACACCAGGGAATGCCTGCAGGATCCCTACAAGTGTGGGTGATAGATAGTGCTTAATTTGGAATGAAAGAGGTGCCGGGGTTCAGACAATTATTTTACTTTCACAACTGATGCCACAAGCCCAGAGGTGCCTGGACAATGAACTACCAAGCCTAGAGGTGCGGGGCTCAGGCTTAACAAGCCCCAGCACATATTAAGCACAGGTGGCAGGGTTTCAGAGTTGTTAAACTAGCTGCTGGGCAGGTGGCTGCAGTGCAAGGGTGGCCTAGGTGCCCCTTTCTGGGGTGTGCAGCCCAGCTGAAGTCAGCAGAGCTTGCAAGGCTCTGTGGGATGCATTTTTAGAATGGCGCTAACCCTTCCTGCCCCTGCCAAGTCAGACACCCGGACGCTGCTTTGGCTCGCGACGAACTTGCCCCTGGCCTGAAGGGGCAAATCCCCATCCTGCAGACGTGCAGCAGGAGAGAGACCCACACACTCGGGGCCTCCCCCAGCTGTCTCTACACTGCCGGGCGCGCGCCCCCGCCCTGACACGCTGGAGCGGGCGGGCTCGCGCCTTCTCTCGCCCTCTCTGCCCCGCGCACATCAGGCAGCAGGGGAGCAGCAGGCTGGAGAGCGCGAGCGAAAGTCCCAGAGATGCAGCACCGAATCTGGCCCTGCTAGCTTCCCCCGCCAGGCATTAAGCCCCGTTCCCCCACCCCCTCCTTCTCCTCCTCCTCCGCGACTGGGAAGCGTTTAAAAGGCGAGGCTGGAGAATCACAAGCCATTCCCCCAGTGAGGCGAGGTGCAGCTGCTTGGGGACACAGAGCCACAGAGAGAAGGGGAACAAGACGATTTGGAAATGCTAAGTCTAGGGCGCTTGCTTGCTTGCATCCAACTCCTCTGCGTCCTCCGAGCGGGTGAGTGAGATTTGCATGTATTAATAATAGGGGGGGTTAAAACCAACTTTGCGCCTCTGGGAGCCCTGGCTGTGCTCTGGCTAGTGCCATTCCCGACCAGAGCCTCCTTTACTTTCACACCACGGAAACATGCTGTCAGCATCATGGACGGGAATGTTTCTTCTCTCGCTCCTCACCTTAGCCTGCTGCTGCTGCTGGGCTCCATGGCATGCCCCAACCAGCAGAGAAAGGCTGCTCTGGCTGGGCTCGCTCACAATCCCACCCAGGCCCTGGCCTGAAAAGTGGCATTTAACACCAAAGCATTAGGTAAAGGGCTGTTTGCATTGCCGTTAGCCAAGGAGTCAGGATCAGCCTCTTCTGAGGAGACTGCGTTCCAGCCATTCACTCCCACAGCCCGACAGGATGCACTCACATGAAAATTTATCACATATGAAATGAGAGAGAGAGACAAATCTACAATTCAAGGCAATATAGGCAACAAGCATCAACTTGCTTGTACAGTACATTAGATGTTGGATTTTATTTTAGCTAGCAGCCTGTTTAGGTAATTAACATTTTTCAATTATCAATAAATGGTGCCAAATCTCAGTCTAAAAAGAAGACAGTTAGCCAATAGTTGATTAAGTCAGTCATTGCTCTAAAATGAGTAAGATACTGATGTCTTTAAAGGCAAAAATACATTAGTCTATATATTAACGTTTCACCCTTACTGCACACAGTATTGGTATTCTGATTTTAGCAGGACCACTTACATAACTAAATTAATTTTAAACACATTCAGATTCGTGCAGAGTGCATCATGAGAATCCTGCAATTTCCCTTCTATCATTCGAAAGCAGATATTAAAGGAATACTTAACTTATATTATTATAAGTGTTGTCTTAAGCACTTTGTCATATATATTAAAATAAAAACGTTTTTAAATCATGAAATTTTATATTGTGTATTATGTGTGTTGTGATATTATTAGCTCCTGCCAAAACACTGCAAAATATTGGTTAAGTTTCGCATACTTATGTGAAAATAAGGTCTTCAGTCATTGTCATCTGTCCACAAAACCAGTTTTATAGTACAGCTCTCTTGTTAAAGTAGATATTAACCTACATTTTTCATCCAATAGGTGGTGCTGCTTCTGGCACATTAAATCTTTATAAACAAAGATCAGTGTCATGTGCTAACAGTGCAATCAATTTCACTGTAGTTGAACTCCTCATACTGTAATTGTTTTGATTTGACAAATGAAAAAACTAATTTGAATTCCCTTTCCAAAAAGCTTATTGGAAGTGGTTGAATTGTAAATTTGATGGGTGAAACTGACCTTTAATTAAGAATGTCTTTATAACAACTGAAATATTTTTAACTTTTGATAGGCACTATTCAAATTTTAATTCTAAAATGTTAATTCTAAAAAATCTTAAAAGCAGCAAAGAATCCTGTGGCACCTTATAGACTAACAGACGTTTTGGAGCATGAGCTTTCCTGGGTAAATACCCACTTCGTCAGATGCATATTCACCCACAAAAGCTCATGCTCCAAAATGTCTGTTAGTCTGTAAGGTGCCACAGGATTCTTTGCTGCTTTTACAGATCCAGACTAACACAGCTACCCCTCTGATACTAAAAATCTTAGTTATTCTAAAACAAAATATAAAAATGAATAGACCATTACACTTTTCTGGTAGTAACGTGTGGCAAAGTATGAACTAGCAAAATATACTTAATGATTTTTATAACATCTTCTACATATTCCTAACTTATTTCCTAATAGTAATGAAAATTCCTATTTTAAAAGTTAAAATTAAGATCTGTTTATCTGTATGTGTAAATATGGGTATATGCTGTTATGACACAATGTATATGATATAGAAACATAATTACATTTCTGACAAGTGCAATGTTACTGGAATTTGTCTTACTTGCAGGTTAGTGCGGTCATGCCATATTATAAACAATGGAAAGGCATTTAGTAGAACTTGAACTCTCTAGGGAAATAGAAATTCTTGTTGTTTAAACATTTGTTGTACTTCCTTTTGTGTTGTGGTAGAAATAAGGTGTTTGTTTATAATGTAACTTTCTAACAGTGTACTTGTATGACTATGTTGTACTCCTAAATACAAAAGATCTGCCAATACTAGAAACCATTTTTTTTCCAATCATACTTCAGGTATAATACCAGCTGCTACTTCATCCTTCTCCCTTGACAGATTCACTATTGTTTTCAAAACTGACCTGGAGGGGTCACCCTTCTTAGAGGTGATGGATGATTTGGTCTCAATGGTAGCTCATTCTGAGGACTGATGAGCCAGACTGCATAGCTTGTTGAATGATGTGATTGTTCCCATGAATGAATATACTGTACAGGATATTAGACTGATTTTAATCAGATTTCATTTGAATATCTTCTTCCCTCTGTCTGCAACCCAGAATACTTCTATTCTATTGCTCTTTGCCTGTAAGATTAATGATGTTTTAGATTTTGATATAATTTAGTTTTGCTTTCTCACAATAAAGAATTGAATCATTGGGTTTAGTGAATTTAATACGTACTAGGGTTTTTTGTATTGGGCTAGTGGTTACCATTCATTCTGGTATTCAGAACCAGCGCCAGTTTATTTTGTGAATGGAATGTTGCTGTAGAGCATGGTAGACTGTATCTTCATCATGAAGGCTGTGCACGTTGTTTCAAGAGTCTATTGTTTTATCCTCAGGGAGATACAAAGAACTTTCTTGAAAACCTACTGTGTTTTACAGATCCAACTTGATTTGCATGTAATTTCAAAAAAATATAGTGGAGTTCCCAGTTTGCCACTATCTTACAGTGATATCCTCTCATGTTTCAAGGGAAGTCTACTCTGGGGTCCAGTTCTACTTTGGAGTTTTGCCATGGACTTCAATGGGAGCAGTATGAGGCACTTAATCTATGCAAAATACATAAAGCCCGGCTCTCCCCACCCATGAGAAAAACTCATAGGAGGGGAACAGGAGGGAAGAAAACTCAAAGGCTAAATTGTTCCTTTGGGAGTGAGTAGAGGGCAGTGGTTTCATCTGCTGTATTACTGGATAAATTATAATGGCCTGATTCTGATGCCCTTACTTAAGGATGAATAATACCCTATTCCACAGGTCGTCCCACTAAAGTCAGTTAAAGAACTGAAATCACTGGGACTTCTTATGCATTAAGGTTTTATTCAAATAGTACCAATTACTTCAATTCTTCAATGACGCTACTTGTGGAGCATGATGCTATTCATCTGGGATCCTTATGGGTAGTAGAATTTGGCACTATATTCTGACTATAGAATAATGTTTGCATATAATCATAAAGATTTCCTAGTAAATTCTTGTTTTTATTATGAAAAAATTGTTGCACATCATTCCACATTGGTTATGGCATTTTTACCATGAACAAAAAAATCATTGACACTGTTTGTAATTGCATTTATTCAGCTAATTCACTCTCATTTCAAGTCTGCTCTGACTTACCGACATATCCTAAGTAACTGAAGTTAATGAGCTGTAAGATTTTGCAGAATTTGTCCCATTCTGTCTTATGGAAAAATCATAGTGTCCAGATTTAGCTATAAATAATTGAAGAGGAGAAAATGTTTTAAAAACCAGAAAGGCATTTCAACAAATTGTATTATGAAGAGTGATTCATTTTGAGCTGAAGTGACTTAAGTTCATCTGAATATTTAACATGTTGCAGATTGCTTTGTGATTCTCTATGCCCTCCTTTTACTCATGAAAATTTACAGATGGTTTCCCCAAACTATATTAAAAAATCACTTTGAAATGTAGCTCATCTATACTTTGCCATTATTTAAATTCCACTCTCTACCCAACCCTCGACCCCTCAAAACCCAATAAGCAAATCTTCCAGTTATTAAATTATCCCTTTGTTTTCATTATGTGCAGTGCATTGCTCAGTTTTAGTTCAGTCTGTAGCATCAGAATAACAAGCCATTATCTATACAGAAAAGAGCACTTTTTTCTAAATAATTCATTTTGTGTTATTCTACTGACTTCAAGGGGTTTATTTCCAAAGCTGTGTGGTGGAGGTACAGAACAAGCAATTATCTCATTACAAATAAGAGCTTTGTGAATGCACCTGCTGTGCTGTACTTTGATATGTACCCCTAATAATTAACAATTAATGGATGTGCAAACATGAAAGCCTTGGATCAAGTATGCTTTTATGATCTTTATGGACTCAATCATACATCATGTGCATATTTACAACCTCATTTGGATTCAGTATGACTTGGACTATGTAAAGAATACAGAATCAGGCCCTATTGCCCAGCTTAAATTTCTTATACTGATATTTTTTGTGTCTCAAATATTAACTTTGATATATTTTATACTAGATGATATCACAGTGGAGATTTGATTATTAACTCTGCTTTACACTTAAGATGGTGCATGTTTCCTATTATATGCTTTCTATAGTTACATTTAGTTAAGCAGAATAAAAAAGATAAAACATAAACAAATTTAAAGGGAATTTTATTTTTAACCATCTATTTGTGGCTGTATTATATTTGATTTTATATATTTGTGTACCAAAAAGACATATACATATACACACTTTGAAATGTGAATATCTACATATACAGTATTATATTGATTGATTATACTTATAAAAGTAGATCTGAAAAGTTATGCAGAAGTTACTGAGAATGTTTTTAATGAAACTTTAAATGGCTTAAGTGCAAACCAATATTTGCACTATAAAAGGTAGCTGGCACAGTAATTTTTCCCACATTTAATGCAATGTAAAAGCAAAATTTTCAAAGCTATGCTAGGCAGCACTACTTAAGCTTATTTAAATGTATTTTTGTTACTTAATTCCTGAAGAAATACATTTATATAAAAATTATCTGGAGGTAGCTGAAATATTCTGAATATAATCAAATTATGAATTAGTACATTAACATGCAACTATATGTATTGCCTATTCTTCATATGTATTGCCTATTCTCCAATTAACGCTATTTTCCTCATTTCCTGTGTTCATTATTTAAGTGGCCACTTCCCACTATGACTCCTCTAATTAGTAATTTAAGGGTGAGCAGATTCTGTTCTTTTGCTGACAATTCAATTCCTCATCAAATGGGCAGTGCTCCTCAATATTCCCCCTGGGGTTTGGAAGTCTGAGTTAGTTCCGGAATCCATGTCTCCCAGTTAATAGCTTGATTCTTACAGCTTCATGCACCATTTTATGTTGCTTTTCAGTATGAGGCATCCTTTTGGCTATTCAATAAGCTTTTTTCCCTATAAAGACAAAAGTCACCTTTTCGTATACATGTCAAGGGTTCCACATTCGAAAAATAAATTGCCAGGAAAAGAGCTTGCAGTATTAAATAAGAAAATCATGCAAATCAACTAACTGCAAAAGAGAGAATTTTCCAAAAGAGGCTGGTGGTGTGACATTTGGCCCCAGCAAGTTCTTGAGGTTCTGTTGGTGGTACCATATTTTTGTCATATTTTGCCAGTTTAATAGGGTCAGGCCTGATATAATATTTGGATAGGATACTTTTAAGGACAATCCAGGCACTGTATGAAATAGTATGGGTGATTTTTGGATGCAACATTTCTCCAAACACTTCCAACTGGATCTTGTATCTTTTTCACTTCCCAGACTAAACTTTTATGTAGATTTGCTGTGCTCTATCACAAATAGTCATATTTCACCCCAGAAGCAGATACATTCCATTGTTGATTGAACAGATTTCTGTATAGGCCAAATTCAAAAGTCCTTTATCAGGCAAAATTCAAACTGACTTTTAAAAGATTTTTGTCTAAGTAAGGACTTCAAATTTTTTGAGTTCATCAAATCCAGTGGCACTAACTGTCAAATTATTCTCATTTGTGTCATAAACAGATAAGAAAAGTTAATAGCACAGAAGTACTTTATATCTCTTTGACTATAAAGGGTTAACAAGTTCAGTAAGCCTGGCTGTCACCTGACCAGAGGACCAATCAGGAGACAGGATACTTTCAAATCTTGAGGGAGGGAAGTTTCTGTGTGTGCTGTTAGAATTCGTTTGTTGTTCACTATGGGGGGCTCAGAGGGATCAGACGTGCAACCCGGTTTCTCTCCAATCTCTCCAATACAGGCTCTTATAAGTTCAGACTAGTGAGTACTAGGTAGATAAAGCGAGTTAGGCTTATGGTTGTTTTCTTTATTTGCAAATGTGTATTTGGTTGGAAGAAGTTCAAATGTGTATTTGGTTGGAAGGAGTTCAAATTGGTATTTTGCTGAAAAGATTTTAATTTGTACTTGTATACTTAGGCTGGGAGGGTGTTCTCAGTGTCTATAGCTGAAAGACCCTGTACCTATTCCATTTTTTAAAAATTTACAAAGATAATTTTTACTTTTTTCTTTAATTAAAAGCTTTTCTTGTTTTAAGAACCTGATTGTTTTTTTTATTCTGGTGAGACCCCAGGGGACTGGGGCTGGATCCACCAGGGAATTGTTGGGGAGAAAGGAGGGAAGAGGGAGAGAGAGGCTAATTTCTCTCTGTGTTAGGATTACTTTCTCTCAGGAAGAGTCTGGGAGGGGGAAAGAGAAGGAGGGAGGAAAGTGAATTGTCCTCTCTGTTTTGTGATTCAAGGAGTTTGAATCACACAGTGATCTTCCAGGGTAACCCAGGGAGGGGAAGCCTGGGAGAGGCAACGGTGAGGGAAAGGGTTTACTTTCCTTGTGTTTAAGGTCCAGAGGGTCTGGGACTTGGGGGTCCCCGGGCAAGGTTTTGTGGGGACCAGAGTGTACCAGGCACTGGAATTCCTGGTTGGTGGCAGCGGTACAGGTTCTAAGCTGGTAATTGAGCTTAGAGGAATTCATACTGGTACCCCATCTTTTGGACGCTAAGGTTCAGAGTGGGGAATTGTACCATGACAGTTTGAATGTTTCACACATTAGGAAATATGGAAATTGCTTATTATCCACTTTTTTCTAGCTTCTGATAGTGACCGGTCATTAGGGTTGCCAACTTTCTACTCACACAAAACTGAACACTCTTGCCCCGCCCCACCCCTTCTCCAAGGCCACATCCCTGCTCACTCCATCCCCGCTTCCTCTGTTGTTCGTTCTTCCCACCCTCACTCACTCCCTCATGTTCACCAGGCTGGCTCAGAGGATTGTGCGGGAGGGGTTGAGGGCTCAGCTGGGGGTGCAGGCTCTGGGGTGGGACTGGGGATGAGGTGTTTGGGGTGCAGGATGGGGCTCCAGTCTAGGCGGTGGGAGTGAGGGATTCAGAATGTGGGTAGGGGCTGTAGGTTGAAGCAGCAGGTTCGTGTGTGGGAGGGAGTGCAGGCTCTGGGCTTGGGGTGCAGGCTCTGGGGTGCAACCAGGGAAGAGGGGTTCAGGGTGTAGGAAGGGCCCCCAGGGTGGGACAGGAGGTTGGGTGCAGGCTCCAGGGTGAGGCCAGGGATGAGGGGTTTGGGGTGTAGGAGGGGGCTCAGGGTTGGGGTGCAGGCTTACCTCGGGCAGCTTCCGGTCAGTGGCACCCTGGAAGCGGCCAGCGGCAGGCCCGGTGAGGGGGCCAGGAGCCTCCGCGCACTGCCCCTGCCCACCCACAGGCACCACCCATCCTAGCTCCCATTGGCCACAGTTTCCATACAATGGGAGTGTGGAGCCGGTGCTCAGGGTGGGGGCAGCTCGCAGAGTCCTGTGGGCCCCCCCTACCCCCGCATAAGAGCTGGACCTGCTGGTCACTTCCAGGATGCAGTGTAGTGCCAGGATAGGTAGGGACTAACCTGTCTTAGACACACAGCACTGCCAACCGGACTTTTAATGGTCCGGTTGGTGGTGCTGACCGGAGCCATCAGGGTCCCTTCTCAACTGGTTGTTCAGTTGAAAACCAGACACCTGGCTACCCTACCAGTCATACACATGATTTTCTGTGTAAATATCATGGTTTATTAACGTCTGGTATCAGAGGGGTTGCCGTGTTAGTCTGGATGTGTAAAAAGCATGCATCTGATGAAGTGGGTATTCACCCATGAAAGCTTATGCTCCAATACTTCTGTTAGTCTATAAGGTGTCACAGGACTCTTTGTCGCTTATTAATGTCAGGTTTACCATGGATTCTTTCAATTATGCTTTACAAAATTACTTCCTACTTTGAAAGCATGCTAAAGAACAAGGTATTTCTTTACATTTATAGATGTCAATCATACCTGAAAAATTCCCTATGTAAAATTGAATTATTACATTTGGGAATCTTAATTTAGGATTCGAATCTAGGAGTACAGTCCTCCAACTGATCTTCATTCCAAATTCCCATTTCAGGTTGAACCCCATAAAGATAAAGAAATTATTTGGCATTCCTGCAAACTAGTTTGGAGTTAGAAAACAACTCTTTTCAATCAAATGGATGATTCTAACGTACAAAATTCTCTGTGCGTGTATATATGTCATTGTGAGGGGCATACTGATTGCTATTGTTCCATACCCAGTCTTCATACTCTCAATACATATCTTATCTTTGTAAAATATTTAAGGATACCTTCCAAACAAAAAACACTACAACAAAATTCAATGGTATTTGTATTTTTGCTATTGCAACTGTTGCATCATGTTGAAATAAGTGCCCTGCAGAATAAAGGACCAGTCCTGCAAAGCCATAGTCATATGAGTATAATAAGTAGTCCAACTGAAATTATTGGGAGCACTCACCTGCGTACAAATTACTCATTTGATTAAGGATTTGCAGGACTGGTGATGGACCCTTAATTTTCATATTCTGTGTCCAGAGAATTCTGTTTAGTTCTAGATTGCTTGACGGTTGAATTAAATAGTTACAATTAAGAATGATATCTGTTCTCACTGACTTAAGTATCTTTTGCTAAGACTTGTTAAAGATAAAAGTAGTGAAGAGTTGATGAAATATTAGTGTTACAAAGGGTGAAATGAGACAGCTGGAGTGCTATATTGAAATACTGTTACAGGGTACTTCTTTGAAATACAGTGAATAAAGGATGCTGTACACAAATACATTAAATCGAATTTCTTAATGAATAAAGATGTATGTTTCTGTACATGCGCTAATTGAATTGAATTTCATAGAACACTGCTCACTCATTTAAACTTTCCCAATAAATCACTGGGTGTCCCTTTAATGTGTCTGGTTTTCAGTTGATTTAGATGCTATAGAGTCCCAATTCAACTCCCACTGAAGTCATGGAAAGATATATTGACTTCAATGGGAGTTGAACTGGATCCTCCCTGCATTGTAACTCATTAAAAAAAATCCTTTTAGTCTCTTTTTTTAAATCAAAGTCTAGGGGCAGCCTGCATTAAGGTACCTGCACTAAGGTTCCTGAAAGTTCCTTTTGAAGGCCAGACCAATACATTTAAGGGAAATTGTAGTCCTTAAAATCATTCCTTAAAGATGCCTGATTCTGTGCCTATACCGTATGCAAAACTCCCATGATTTCAAATTGGATGTTCCATGTGAAAAGCAATATTGGACTGGATACTGAATTGGATACTAAATAATTAGTTATTGCAAAAACAGCTGATTTTATAGGTTCTCCTAATATTAATAAAGGCAATTTGTCTTTTAAAAATACAAGATAACTTTTTCAGTTCCAGACGCATCCCCAAATTAATCATGTTTTATTCAGTTCCAGCCTTTTTGAAAACTTTTGTTCTATGCATTTTCTCCCCGTATCTGGTACGTTGATAGGTGCTTTGTAAATAACATAGAAGTGTCATGGGATACCTTCTTGTGTGTAATTTACTTTGAAATTTGGACAATAATTGCATTTTCTTCTAGTACTATGGAGTTTGTGTTTCACAATAAAACCCCAGGAGCTTGATTCTCTTCTCATTTACCCCATTTTTGTAACACTTGTTACTTTGTTGATTTCACTGACATTACTAGTGATTTTACAACAAGATAACTTAAGGGAAAATCAGGCCCAGAATGAGCATTTGTAACTGGTTGATCAGAAAATTGAGTACCAAATTAGTAGAAATATATTCGGCATTTCAAGGGGAAAATAATGCTACTCCATTCATGTATCTACAACTACATGTCCAGAAAAGCCATCCTTCACTCTGGAGGGGGAATGCGCACTGGATCATGGCCACACTCAGAGGTCATATAGCAAATCCACTGCTATTCAATATTGCCAAACCCAAATACTCAAAAATCATGAGTCATGGCCCAAAAACTCATTAGATTGTCTTAAAAAACATGAGATTTTAAAATATAGATTTAGGTTTCTTTTTATTTGCTTTCTGTTTTTTGAACCCTTTAGCATCTACTATTTCAAGCAAGGTTTTCTCCACAACCAGGAGGGCTAGACACTTCATTAATGGTTTTAAAAAGTGGTGTTTTAACAAATGATCAAATTAATTGTGTGATTCCAGGGGCTGGGGCTGCAAATAAAACACTACATATTACAAGATCTATAATAACATCATGAGAGTTGGCAACATTAGCTGCTCCTCATGCTGGGGGAAGGATTCCTCACTGTAGAACCTTCCCCTGTAGAACCTTCTCATATAACCCAAGCTGTTCACATGGATGCAGAGTTGTCTTGGATGGAGAAAAGAGGCTCTCGTAGATAAGACACTAGACTAGAACTCAGTAGATCATACATGGTTCTGCCACAGACTTCCTCCATGCACTTAGATTAGTCACTTGATCTCCCTCTGCCTTAGAATTCCCTTTTGTAAATTGAGGCAATAACATCTGCTTTAGAGGCATGTTTTGTGGCTAAATTAATAAATGTTTTGAGATGGAAGGCACGATACATGTGAAGAATATTATGGGGGGACTAGTATATGGGTCTTGGGGTGGGGCGGAATAGAATGTGTTCTTGTAATTCAAGATTTAGCATAATGCATACATACAAAGGGCCAAAGTGCATAGGCAACCTCAGTTTTGGTATTTCCTAACTTTTGAATGCTTGACTTTAAAAGCTTAATAATTATAAAATGCAAATAGGTCTGACACTGGCTTGGTTCATCTCAGTTTTAGCAAGTGAAAGGCTCTCTGTGTGACTAAAATTGTCCTGTGGGGCATGAAAGATGAGGGGCTGCCATTTCTGTGGTGGTGTACACTCACTTCCTCCCCTGTCCCCCCACTTCAATCCATACAAAATGTAACTACTAAAATAATCTTCCTTGCTCACCCGTTTTATCATGTCTCCTCCCTTTTTGCAATCCTCTCTTGGCTGCCCATCTGCTATTGCATGAAACAAAATACTCTTGTTACCACTTTCAAAGTTCTACATAGCCCGCACCTTCCAGTTTGTCTTAGCTTCTCAATGCTAAGCATAGCATTGGCCCATCCCTTCCACTCTGACAGTGTTTCCAGACTTATCCACTGGTTTGCTAGCTTTTCACACATTCCCTTACATGCCTTCTTCCATGCAGCTCCTTATAAATGGTGTGACCTCCCTGACCTCATCCACAAAGCTCTTACCCTATCCACATACAAGTCCTTCCTAAAGACCCACTTCTGCTGTGTTGATTATAGTGAATTAAGTGCAGGATGATTCCAGCAGCTGCAGATCCGTATCAGGAAGCTTTGCAAGGTTCCTCATCCACAGTTTTCAGACCCACTCCCATATGTATTTCCACAGGAGGGGACAATCTTCCCCACTCTTTCTAATCTACTCTCTTTATTTCTTTAATATTATTCTCCATATATTTAGCATTTAGATTTATCCCACTCTGTATTCTTTATTTAGTTTTTTATTCTTATTTTAGTTTTGCTTAATACTGACTTTATCTGTATACAGTAATTTAAGGATTGGTATAAATCACAATCAATAGTAATTTTTGTTACTAAGAGAGTGGATAAAAGGAAAAAAATGTAAATTTCTTATTTTTTCTGTGAATTTTATTTTCTGCACCATGTCTTATCATTGTATGGAGGTCTACAGTGTTTGGCATCTGTGGATTAGAGGAAGAAAAGCAGATTTCTGTAGTTAGCAACAAAGGCATTTGAACACAGATTAGTCAGTATTATACTCAATAGCATTCATTCAAGTGCAGACAAGAATACATTTAGCCAAGGAATCATTCTCCTCATCTATTAGTGATAAATAGACCTGTAAAAAAAAGATTTTGGGAGACTACCCAGCCCTTTAGCTCTGAGTAGTTTTCTGTCTTTTCTGAATTGTCCTGTCAGCTGTGGGATTTGTATTGTGTGAACTGGCAGAGAAAATGTACCTTCATCTAACAGTGTTCTTCACTGTCTACATGGGGAGCTCTGACTTTTTTGTGTGAGGTGATGTGACTGTGACACATAACCTACTAGAGATTTGTCTGAGTGGTTGAATTGCCGAGCAGAAACTCACTAGAAATATGCAGCCAGGAAAGATGGATATATACTTCCCCTTGGGAATATGTGCACATCTTAAATGATGTGACTATCATTCTCAACTGTTTAAATGTTTGCTATATGGAAAGAGATTCCTAATGTGAAAAAATTACTAGGGCAATTTAATGTACATTAAGCTTAGTCTAGTTGTCTTGCTGAATGAAAGAAGATTGGTTCAATTAAATCAGATGGAGATAATAATGCCGGGGTGCACAATGGAAAGTTTCAGGTTACATAGAGTTTGAAAGAAATAGAAACAAAATACAAGAGGACCCGAAAATGTGTTTTTTTTTGTTTGTGGTAAATAAGATGTAAGTTAATCAGTTGATTGGAATATGATCTACAAATTTTATCCCTAATGGAGATACCGTGTGTGGATAAAACTTTATCACAGACTTTGTCATGAAAAGCTGTAATTGTAGACACTATTTGTACAGTGTTTATAGAACACGCTGGGTGTGCATAAAGTTTTGCTGACAAATTAATTTGATCTCTGTCATTAACATTAATGGGGACAAGACAGGCTCTACCCAGAGGAATTTGCCATTTTTTGGCTAGACTATGGCTTTTTCCTCCATAAATATATAAGGAAGGGAACAGCTACAAGAAGTATCCCAACTTCTGCCAACATACAGTAACTGGAGTAAATCCTATGGAAATGTCTGATGTGGAAGGAAAGTCACAGGGAAGAAAGGTAAAAGTGAATGAGGATGGCAGAAGAGGCTTCATGCAGGATAGTTGCCTTGCAGGCAGGGCCGGCGCTTCCATTAGGCGACCCTAGGCGGTCGACTAGGGCGCAGGGATTCGAGGGGTGGCATTTTGTGCGCTCCCCATGGGGCACATGGGAGCTTCCGGTTCCGCTCTTATCGCGCCACCAAAGAAAGATCTTCTGCCGACATGTCACGGAAAACAGCAGCAGGCAATTGAGCAGCTCAATGACTGCCGCTGTTGCCTGCAGCATTTCAGCGGAGGGTCCTTCTTCGGCGGCGCAACGGTAGCGGGACTGGAAGCTTCTGGCACAAAATGCCACCCCCTGAAGTCTGCCTAGGGCACCAGAAACTCTGGTGCCGCTCCTGCTTGCAGGCAATCTAGCAACCTGTGAATATAGTAGATGGAGGAAATAGCCTTACAGAGATCTTCAGTCTAGTTGTGAACAGGTAGAATTTATGATCTGCTGGGTTTAACAGGCTTCACATTCCCTTAGCTACATTCACTGATGATCCAGAATCCCAGTGGAATCTTCCATTTGCCTATGTGTGGTGAGTTCCACCATTTCCTTGCTTACGTGCGTTTTTGGTGCATATGAAGTCAGACTCTCACTGAAACCAATGGAAAGATTTCTGCTGATTGCATTGGAACTTGGATCAGATCTTCATAGCAAGAATATGGCCCAAAGACTTTATATAGTAATGCAAAATTATATTTTATTCTTGACATTAGGTATTAGAAACAGTACATTTTGTGAATAATGTAACTTTCTTAGTGGTGGTGTTGGGGGAATAACTCTAAAGTTCTAGTTAAAAAGTAAATAAAAGGTTAAATTAAGGATTGGCAACCTTTGGCACATGGCCCACCAGGGTAAGCACCCTAGAGGGCCGTGCCGGTTTGTTTACTTACCATGTCTGCAGGTTCGGTCAATCACGGCTCCCACTGGCCGCGGTTTGCTGTCCCAGGCCAATGGGAGCTGCTGGAAGCCACAGCCAGCTCATAGACTCATAGATTTTAAGGTCAGAAGGGTCCAAGATGATCATCTAGTCTGACCTCCTGCACAAAGCAGGCCACAGAATCCTACCCATCCACTTCTATAACAAACCCCTAACCTATGTCTGAGTTATTGAAGTCTTCAAATTGTGGTTTGAAGACCTCAAGCTGCAGAGAATCCACCAGCAAGTGACCCATGCCCCATGCTACAGAGGAAGGCGAAAAACCTCCAGGGCCTCTGCCAATCTGCCCCAGAGGAAAATTCCTTCCCGACCCCAAATATGGCGATCAGCTAAGCCCTGAGCATGTGGGCAAGACTCACCAGCCAGCACTCAGGAAAGAATTCTCTGCAGTAACTCAGATCCCATCCCATCCCATCTCACATCCCATCGCAGACCACTGGGCATACTTACCTGCTGATAATCAAAGATCAATTGCCAAAATTAAGCTATCCCATCATACCATCCCTTCCATAAACTTATCAAGCTTAGTCTTAAAGCCAGATATGTCTTTTGCCCCCACTACTCCCCTTGGAAGGCTGTTCCAGAACTTCACTCCTCTAATGGTTAGAAACCTTCGTCTAATTTCAAGTCTAAACTTCCTAGTGTCCAGTTTATACCCATTTGTTCTTGTGTCTGCATTGGTACTAAGCTTAAATAATTCCTCTCCCTCCCTAATATTAATCCCTCTGATATATTTATAAAGAGCAAGCATATCCCCCCTCGACCTTCTTTTGGTTAGGCTAAACAAGCCAAGCTCTTTCATATGACAGGTTTTGCATTCCTCAGATCATCCTAGTAGCCCGTCTCTGAACCTGTTCCAGTTTGAATTCATCCTTCTTAAACATGGGAGACCAGAACTGCACACAGTATTCCAGATGAGGTCTCACCAGTGTCTTATATAACGGTACTAACACCTCCTTATCTTTGCTGGAAATACTTCGCCTGATGCATCCTAAAACTGCATTAGCTTTTTTAATGGCCATATCACATTGGCAGCTCATAGTCATCCTGTGATCAACCAATACTCCAAGGTCCTTCTCCTCCTCTGTTGCTTCCAAGTGATGTGTCCCCAATTTATAACTAAAATTCTTATTATTAATCTCTAAATGCACGACCTTGCACTTTTCACTATTAAAATTTCATCTTATTACTATTACTCCAGTTTACAAGGTCATCCAGATCTTCCTGTATGATATCCCAGTCCTTCTCTGTGTTAGCAATACCTCCTAGCTTTGTGTCATCTGCAGACTTTATTAGCACATTCTCGCTTTTTGTGCCAAGGTCAGTAATAAAAAGGTTAAATAAGACTGGTCCCAAAACTGATCCTTGAGGAACTCCACTAGTAACCTCCTTCCAGCCTGACAGTTCACCCTTCAGTACGTTGTAGTCTCCCCTTTAACCAGTTCCTTATCCACCTTTAAATTTTCATATTGATCCCCATCTTTTCCAATTTAACTAATAATTCTCCATGTGGAACTATGTCAAATGCCTTACTGAAATCGAGGTAAATTAAATCTACTGCATTTCCTTTGTCTAAATAATCTGTCACCTTCTCAAAGAAGGAGATCAGGTTGGTTTGGCATGATCTACCTTTTGTAAAGCCATGTTGTAATTTGTCCCAATTACCATTGACCTCAATGTCCTTAACTACTTTCTCCTTCAAAAGTTTTTCCAAGACCTTACATACTACAGATGTCAAACTAACAGGCCTATAGTTACAATCGGATCACTTTTTTTCGTTTCTTAAAGATAGGAACTATGTTAGCAATTCTCCAGTCGTACGGTACAACCCCTCAGTTTACCGATTCATTAAAAATTCTTGCTAATGGGCTTGCAATTTCATGTGCCAGCTCCTTTAATATTCTTGGATGAAGATTATCTGGGCCCTCTGATTTTGTCCCATTAAGCTGTTCAAGTTTGGCTTCTACCTCAGATGTGGTAATATCTACCTCCATATCCTCATTCCCATTTGTCATCCTTCCATTATCCCTAAGCTCCTCATTAGCCTTATTAAAGACTGAGGCAAAGTATTTATTTAGATATTGGGCCATGCCTAGGTTATCCTTAACCGCCATTCCATCCTCAGTGTTTAGCGGTCCCACTTCTTCTTTCTTTGTTTTCTTCTTATTTATATGGCTATAGAACCTTTTACTATTGGTTTTAATTCCCTTTGCAAGGTCCAACTCTACATGGCTTTTAGCCTTTCTCACTTTATCCCTACATGTTCTGACCTCACTAACGTAGCTTTCCTTGCTAATCCCACCCATCTTCCACTCCTTGTAGGCTTTCTGCTTTTTCTTAATCACCTCTCTGAGATGCTTGCTCATCCAGCTTGGTCTACAACTCCTGCCTATGGTTTTTTTCCCCCTTTCTTGGGATGCAGGCTTCTGATAGTTTCTGCAGCTTCTACTTAAAGTAATTCCAGGCCTCCTCCACATTTAGATCCACAAGTTCTTCAGTCCAATCCACTTCCCTAACTAATTTCCTTAAATCTTTAAAGTTATTCCTTTTGAAATAAAAAACCCCAGTCCCAGATCTATTTTTGTTTATCCTTCCATCTAGTTTGAACTGAATTAGCTCATAATCACTTGAACCAAGGTTGTCCCCTACAACCATTTCTTCTATGAGGTCCTCACTACTCACCAAAACCAAATCTAAAATGGCATCCCCTCTTGTTGGTTCTTCAACTACTTGGTGAAGAAATCCATCAGCTATCACATCCAGAAAAATCTGAGCCCTATTATTCTTGCTAGCACTTGTCCTCCAGTCTATATCTGGGAAGTTAAAGTCTCCCATGATCACACAATTCCCATTAATGTTTACTTCATTAAAAACATTGAAGAGGTCTCTCTCCATATCCAAATCAGATCCCGGTGGTCTGTAGCACACCCCAAGCACTATCTCGGGGGAGGCTCTAGTAGCTTTCTTTCCCAGTGTGATTTTTGCCCAGACAGACTCTGTCTTATCCATTCCATCACTTCTTATTTCTTTACAGTTAACCTCATCATTGATATACAATGCTACTCCACCACCTTTGCCTTTATTTCTGTCTTTCCTAAACAGCACATAGCCTTCAATACCTGTACTCCAGTCATGACTACTATTCCACCATGTTTCACTTCCTGCACCAGTAGCTCTAGTTCCTCCATTTTGTTACCTACGCTCCTCGCATTAGTGTACAGACATCTTAATTTTTGCCGTTTGGCTTCACTGACGTTCTTTACCTGGTTAGGCACAGACATTCTACCACCAGCATCACCTGTTAGACTGGTATCTACACTCCCCTTCCTCTTTATGTCAATTGTTCTGTGCACGGCTGTATCCCCTCTTACTTTGTTTGTTTGTTTTTCTTCCCTCTCAAGGTTAAATTCCGGCGTGGAGATCACCTGGACATCTCCCCCAAATTCCTAGTTTAAAGCTCTCTTAATCACTTGGGCGAGCCTCTATCCTAGAAGTCTATTTCCCTCCTTACTCAGGTGAAGTCCATCCTGAGAGAAGTCCATCCTCAGTCTTCTGTCCATAAATGCTTCCCAGTGGCCATACATCCCAAAGCCCTCCTTATAGCACCACTGCCTGAGCCATCTGTTGATCGCCATAATCTTGTCACACCTTTGTTGCCCTTCTCTAGGAACCGGCAGAATCTCACTGAAGATCACCTGAGCCTTGATTTCCTTAAGCGTCTTCCCCAGTTTGGCATAGTTTCCCTTGATACGTTCCAGCGAGAATCTAGCCGTATCATTCTTTCCCACATGAAGGACAATCAGTGGATTCTTTCCCGCTCCCGTTAGGATCCTTTTCAGCCTCAGGTCCTCATCCCATATCTTAGCACCCGGCAGACGGCACACCCTTCTGTTCTCTGGATCAGCTCTAGTTACAGGCCTATCTATTCTTCTCAGTAAGGAGTCCCCAATCACATAGACCTGACTTCTCCTGGTGACAGTGTGATTCTCCGGTCTATCCCCTGCACCCACTGGCTGCAAGTCCTCTCGATTCCTATTCACCCTTGCAGTCCTCCTGGGGCTTATATTTGGTGTTGCCTCCATTGACTCCTCCCCTCTTCCTGTAGGACTAGCAGCTCTTCCCTTTTTCCTTGCCCTCTCTCCTTCAGCAACCACCTGCTGTGCCCCTTCTTCATTTTCCAACTCTGCAAACCTGTTCCTGAGTTCTATTTCTCCTTCACTATCCCGTCTTTTCCTCTGCCTGGCTCTCTTAATCACATGCTTCCACTGTCCACTTTCCTCACCCAGCAGTGTCTCCTCAGAATTCTTTGGTCCTGCTTCCATCTGCAAGTCTGAGCTTATCCCTTCAGCCTCCTCATGTCTTTGCTCCATCATCTGCTCAAACCCCCTTCTAAACTCGACCAGAGTTTCCACCTGCATCTCCAGTCCTCGGATCTTTTCTTCCATTAGCTCTATCAGGCGGCACTTCATGCAGACAAAACTCTTTTCAAGTACCCCCTCCAGGATCATGTACATGCCGCAGCTTCCACATCCAGTCATCCTCATTGTGTCTTTCACTGCTGCCTCTATATCAGTCATAGCCTTCCCACCTAAAACCTGGTAGTCCAAGAAACACAAAACAAAACAAACCCCCAAAAGGCACCAGAACACTGGCAGACCACCACCCACTCCCTTAACTAGCCTGTCAGTTCCTCTGCTTAGGTCTCTTAGTCTCCCCTACAACCTCCCCCTGTAAACTCCCTCTGAAACTCCTCTGTTTACAGCTCTGTTTGCTGGCTGCTGTGCCGCTGCAGCTGTCTATGCTGCTGCCTGACTGGCTGGCTACTTTTATAGGACCCCTAAGCGGATGAGCCCCGCCCCCTAAACAGGGCTCAGCTTCTCTCCCAGCACACTGCCCCTAGCAGCCTCCACACATACAAACTACACAATACAATACACAAAATACAAAAACCTGCTCCTCCAAGAGAACTCCCTCTGAAACTCCCCTGTTTACAGCTGTGTTTGCTGGCTGCTGTAGCTGTCTATCCCTCGGCCCAGTGGTGATCAGCTCCCCTGAGGACACTACCCTTGACCCAGGTACCTCCAGAGGGCTAGTTGAGAAGTAGCCTGGGGGCAGCCAACCCGAGTCTGGCTCCAACGTTGCCGGAATGCATGTCAGTATGTTGCAGCAGGGATCCCCGCTGACACAGCAGCAGGCCATTGGCCATTGCTAGGCCCTGGGCTGGGACGCAGTGGTGTGAGTGGCAGTCTCCCCCTCTCCCAGGCCGCTCAGAGCCTGAAGCCTGGACGTGCTAGTTACCTGTGTTTACTCAGCCCCTGCTGGATGGACTCCTGTGGCTGACTGATTCCCCAGGGGCCAGTGCAGGGACTAAAGGAAGCGGTGTGGTTCCCCACCACCCCAGAGACAAGCCCTGACGAACCCTCTCTACAGGAACCAAAAGAGTGATAATTCCCCACAGTATGACAACTGCCAGTGTTGTAGAAAGGAGTCTATTATGATAGTGTTTTCTAGGTTGGGGGTCACCACTGATAACAGTGATTTCCAGGACTCCTTTCCAGACAAGCTCTTTGCAGTAGGGTCCATGTTGTTTTATATACTTGTATGATACAATGTGACCATGCTTTTGACTGGGGTCTCCGGGCGCTACTGTAATATATAAATAAAAGTAGAAATATTTAGGGTGGGAAAGCCCTTTTTGTTCCTAGCACAAAGTTAGGTTAATAGTAATAGCTTAAGCCTGGAACAAATCTTCCCATGTGAACGGGATGGTGTAAGGGTAGGGAGCATTAAAGAAGATGAGAGAAATTATCCTCTCGAGCAGTGTCACATCTCCCTGCTGCCCAGCTGCTTGAGAGGAGAGTCTCTCTCATTTTTGGTTGGTTGTTCATAATTTTGTCACCTGGTCAACAGTGCAGCGTTTACTTCTGGATAAGTCGGGTTGCTGTACATCTGGGGCTTTGTGGAAATTGGGCAGCCTCCGAGGGATTGCATATCCCAGAAGACCATGCACATTTCAGTCTTGGCAGATCCCCATTTCAATGTATCAGAAACAGAACTGGTCTGGCAGAAAAGTGCATGCTGCACCCTTAAAGGGTGCAGTTGTATAACTGTGTCTTTAATCTGCATCCCTGTGTTGGGAACTGCGTGTATAGTTGCACCATCCTAGCTGGATCTCCAAGATGCATTTTGCTTCAAGCAGATACAATACCTCTCAGATTCACAGAGCAGGCAGCAGCTGCACCATCCTTAAGGAGGGTAGAACATTTGCTCCTGTTCACAGTAAGCCAGCTCCGTTGGATGGAGTGGCAAGAATTAGAACCATTTCCCCACTGAGTCACTCAGCTTCTCTGAAGCACAATACCGCCCGAGTTTCCATTGACTTAGTACATCTCAGACCTCCCCCAATGCAAGGCAAAGCCTTAAAGGCTCAACCAAGCCCCTTAATTAGTTAGTTTGTGCAATGTTTGGCAGATATAAAGCATTAGATAAGTCCTAAGTGTTATGATTATTATTATTTTAGATTTACAAAGCATTTCTCAATCTTTTGAAATGAGCAGTTATAACTTGTTTGAGACTGAAAAGCTTTTGATCAGTCCAGAACAGGAAATAAATGTTCAACTTGCACTGGTGAGATATAGTTACAGAACAGCTACAAATTTTAGATATCCAGTGCATGACAAAAGATTAAAACACAGATTTTTTTTATTGCTATTTCCAAAACTAGATGTGCAACCACTTAGGCATTTCTGTATTGCAGAAAAGACTGGCCAGGTCTTAGGCTATCTGCAGTTACATGTATTTATGATCTGAAGAGAGAGAAGAGAATATGAAGAATTTTACTTTCCTGTCCTCTTACAGAAATTCTTTAACTCGCATGTACATAAGTATAAGGCTACATTCAAACAGGCTGCTGGAAAGGGACATAATGGGCACACCTATGGTGTCCAGATAGTAAGTGTGAAAAATCAGGACAGGAGGAGGGGTAATAGGTGCTGATATAAGACAAAGCTCCGAATATTGGAACTGACCCTATAAAATTGGGACATCTAGTCACCACAGACACACTCTTCCTTGCCTTACCTTTGAGAGTGAATGCATCAATAGGTTGAAAAAGCAGCATCAATGTGCACCCATAGCCTGGCTGAGACCAGAACAGTCTGTTCCTTTCAAGAGTAGGAACATTTTGCATGGAGACTGTACATTCAGTCAGGCCTGAGTGAATATAGTATGTGTTTAAAAATGCACACTACACTCCAGATCCTTAGTCTGTACCCAGTTACACCCCTAAAGGTTGGTGTTGCTGTGACTTTTTCCAAGATGCAAAATCTTTGAGGCCATCTTCTGCTCTGCATGACTTGTGATGGATGTGTTTTTGCTGGTTGTAGGCTCAGAAACAGCATCTGCCAAAATGTATCCCCATACTATTAATTTTTCATAAGATTGATCAAAATTAAGGAAAGAGGTACCAAAGGCTTTGTGGTATAAAGCAGTACAGAATTTGCTTGTAATCTCTCTATACTTAAGAATTATTTATGAATATACATATTTAAGTATATAGACTAAAGGCACCACAGAAAAGCTTTAATTTTAAGATTGCCTGGATATCTTTTAGCTATTGTACTCAGTGGTGCTCCAGCCACCAGCTCTCCAAGTGCATGCCTGGGGCGGCAAGCCATGGGGGGGCACCCTGCCAATCCCTGTGAGGGCTGCAGTCAGGCAGCCTTTGACGGCTTGCCTGCGGGATTTCTGCCCGATCTGCAGATTCTGCAGCAATTTGGTGGTGGGTACGCTGAATCCGCGGGACCGGGGACCTCCCACAGGCATGCCATCAAAGGCAGCCTGCCTGCCATGCTTGAGGCAGCAAAAAAACTAGAACCACCCCTGATTGTATTCAAATATTACATGTAAAACAAAGTGTTCCCAGGCAAAGAATATTCAAAAACATTTTGTTTACTTTGAAAAATTGCTTAATAAATGCTTCTTAATTATGTTCAAATAAGTGAAAAAATATTCTTCAATATTGCTCCCTGGGGAAACAAACATTCTGGTAATGTTTCTATATCAAATAATTTATTAGCAATTTTTTCCCCATTTTGCTTGTGGAAAAACATCTCAAGAGGCAGTGTATGAACACTAGTTGGTTTTGAAACTTCATTTACAAAACAAACTGATCTATAAATACTGGTAAAAATAATCTTTCTCTACAGACCTGCAGGATTTTAATTTAAAGAGGAAATGTTATTACTATGCTTACTGATGTAATACCTCTGTATTTTACAATTACTTCAGTGTTTATGAGAAATATAGCTATTTACATAATAGAAGGAGGTTTTCATTTTATAGACTTAGGCATTCTATAGATCTTAGCCCAAGAGTGGGCACTAGGAACACCCGAGTTCTCATCCTGGCCTCTGCAGCTGTGGGCAAGTCATTTAAACACTCTGCCTTAGCTGCCCATTTGTAAAATGGGCTTACTAATACTTACCTTCCTCCAAGGCATGTTGTGAGAATTTATATGTACTTTCAAGAGGAAAATGCTATGTTAGTGTTATGTACCATGATGATGGGCAAAATCCTACTGTCAGAAAATGATATAGGTAGACTCCTTCATAGTCTACAGAGATCTACAGTGTATGTACAGGGAAGCAGACTTCCATTCAGATGGCAGGGAGAGTAGTTCCTATATTTGTATTCCCCTTATCTGTGATCAGTATTTTAACCAATAACTAGAATTACATTTGTGGCTAAATTTACGTATGTGGATGCCGTTTGATTTAGTGATTAAAGCATGAGACTGGGAGTCATGAGACCTGGTTACTAGTTCTGACTGCCACTGGCATGTTGTGCATCTTGGGCATGTCACTTTTATAATCTGTAAAACGGAGGTAACTCCCCAACCTTTTTAAAAGCACTTTGGGATGAAAAGTACTTTATAAATGCAAAGAAGTGGGGTTAATATTACAAATGTTCTTGGGCTAAGGTACCCTGCTTCTACTGACAAATAGCAGTTCTTCTCATCTTCTGAATGTAGTGGTCTTAAATGTACCGGTACTCAGATAAATTGTCATATTTATGTTTATGCTAGAAGACTTGGGTCAAACCAGCTGGTCTGACATTTTATTCCCAATATATTATCTCTAACAATGTTTTCTATGAATATTAGATATAACATCTAGGCCAAATATTTTTAACTGCTATGTTGTTCATGCCGTCAAGTATCATTTACTTTTATTGTGTAATCAGATTCTGAATGGAAGCAGTAGGTGAGCATTTTGTGGCATGTTGTGTCTCAGTCAGTGAAGTGAAAAGAATGTGACAAATCTGATGTGCATTTGTGAGGTCAGCCATGCCACAGCTTAGCTGTAGCATGGTAAAGGGAATACACTTGTTTTATGGATGTGCCATTCAACTTAAGTATCTTTCTCATTAGAATACATAAGACTGGCCCTACTGGGTCAGACCAAGGATCCATCTAGCCCAGTATCCTGTCTTCCGACAGTGTCTAGTGCCAGATGCCCCAAAGGAAATGAACAGAACAGGTAATCATCAAGTGATCCATCCCATCGCTCATTTCCAGCTTCTGGCAAACAGAGGCTAGGAACACCTTTCATTTAATGATTATGCATGCCCCAAAAATGTGGCAGGTCACTTTCAAGGTTTGGAAAACTGATTTTTATTTTTATTTTTTTTGCTCACATGAGGCATTCAACAATGGCTAACAGACCACTGTCACTGTGTGGCTTCTCATAAGAGTCACATTTGTAAGAAATAATGGCACCCTGTTTCATTTTGATAGTCTCTTCATGCTAAAAGGTGAGGCTTTTAACATTCACCGCTGGAACATGTGAAAACAAGGTTACATCTTTCGTTAGCTGCCATCTCAGTTCTGTGTGGTCTTGGAACACATGTTCCAAAGTAATATTTAGTTCCTACTTGGTGATCTGGCTTGCTAATGTAGAGGTCACAAAACAAACATTAGAGATCAAAAGATACATTGGTCACCATTTGAAATTCGACATTTTACTGACAGTTACCACACGATAGTGTCCCAAAATACCACCATTATCGCCTATTTGAACTATAGGAAAATATTAGTGTGTGTCAGATACCAATAGTTAAAACTCAGTGGTAAACGTTGACTTTTTGACACTGACCACTGCTTCTGTACTTGGTATATTATATTTGCCTCCCTATTTATGTCAATCCTGCACAGCAACCGGAGAAAGTTGCAGTCCAGCCCTCCCTCAAGTGCTAGAGACTGGTCCTTCCTGTAGCCCATGTAAATACAGTAAAGGGATTCGACTGTGTATGGAACCATATGATTTAGGGTGTGCTCCGGTGAATGCACTGTCATTTCTCTATGAAGAGGAGGTGGTCTCTCCCTCAGCAGGAGGGAAACTGACAATTTGAGGAGAAGAGGGGGATGGTGAAGGGACAGAGGCAGGCAGTGGGGAAACTAAAAGATAGAGACAGAAAAAAATCAAGTCTGTGAGTAAAATAAGAGAAACATGGGCAGGAGGAAAGGACGCTCAGAGGGATGGAGAGAAACTGGGACTGAGCGAGAAGGAGAGTAAGTGGAAAGGCTGAGACTGGGCAGGACAGACAAACATGCAGCTTTGTTTGGAAGCTGACTGGTCGAGTAAATCTGTGTTTGATGGTGTGTTCCAGATCATCGGTTCAGGTCATCTCCTGTCATTGATTTATGTTGTCCCAGAGATTCGGAACAGGAAAACCAAAAGTCCTTCAGATCCCATGGGTCTGGTCTAATGTGCACCCCTGTGAGCAAGAATCACTACAGTCCATCTTTTCAGGAAGTCATGAGAGGCACTTGAGGGTCAAAGACTGAGTTGGGCTTTAGACAGCACTAGGTTAGATATTTGGGAACGGGGAAGCTTGAACTACAATAATGACCTAAAAGAGGACTGTGCATGCAAAGATAGATAGATATAGATAAATTTATTTATTTAGAAGGTTGCATTTACTTAAGAACGCTTAGTAGTAAGCTAGAGAGAGAGAGTATGTGTGTGTATATATATATATATATGTATATAGTCAAATTGTTCTAATTTTGTTTATTATCTATATTCTTCATCTATTTAATGTTGTAGGTAGGTTGACTCCAGTTCCATTTGTTCTAGTTTAAATAAAATCCCCGTTATGTTATTTTTTTTGGTTAACCATTTATATTATCTTTGCTACCATTAAATAACCTTTTTGTCATTGTGTAACACACCACCACCCCCAGCTCTCATCTGCCGAGTAAATTATACCTCCACTGTGCTGAACCATTGCTAAATCTTGGTCAGTGGTTTAGGGATGTGGTGACCCTCAGATGTATTTTGAATAATAACACAATAACCCTATTCTGAGAGGTCTGTTTACGCCTGTATGGGCACTGGCCACTACAAAAGTGGCGGGGAAGAGCCATAACTATATGGCCCTGACCTTTCCACAGAGGTCAGTGGATCTGTCTGGGAAAGCAAACAGGATGCTGTAACAGGTTCACTTCCACCTGGACACCAGGAAGCTCCAAGAGACTGTGATAGTCTCTGAAGTACCATGCCTCCCACTGCACCTGCTGGGGTTGTGCCAGTCTTCAACAACCCTTACTCAGCAAAGTTGATCCCAAATATGTTAAAACAATACACATTGCAAGTAAAAGTTCAAAACAGGCCATGAATACCAGCTCTGACATGCACAAAGGGTTTACATTAGGCAAGCAAGTGCTGAATGAAAACCTACCTATCTTTATTTTTTTCAGAACTAAAGAACCCTTCTTTAAAATACAAACAAAAACACCTAATAAAAAGAGATTTTCCAGTATTTTTAATGCCTTCTGATAAATGACCAATTTTGTAATGAAATTCTGGACTGCTGGGCAAAGATAAAGGGTGACAGTTTGCTAAGCAAAGGGACATTAACAGTACTTCCTAGAATCCTTTATACTTGTTACTAGAAAATTTAAGAAAAATGCACTGACTGTTTTTGCAAATGAGGGCAACAATTCTACATTCCTGCAAAACTCCAAACATCCCACTGAGCTAAATGGGAGGAGCTGTAAAGAGGTTTGCTCACCAAAGTCCCTTAAAGGACAAGGAGTTCACAGGGATTTCAGAAATGGGCCCAATGGATTTTAATTGTAGTTAACACTGGATACTCTGCTATTAAAGAGGAGAGCTCTCATCTGAAAAGAAAGAGTAACCTAAGAAAGGGACAAATCCTGCTACTGTACTCTGACAAAACACCAATTGTCTTTTATGATAAGCAGTTGAGGAAGGTGTTAGCCTTCTGTTTGTGTTTATGTAACGCAGACAGACCCCAGTCATTGGTGGGCAGGATCAAACCTAGGACTTCTAAAGCTAAATGCATGAGCCTCTACTCAAGTTGTGGGCAACCTGCTCCCCGCAAGTAAAGGCTGCAGTTCCCAGCCACTGAGAGCGAAAGATTTTCCACTCACAATGTAAGTTGGTATTCTTGTTCAGAGAGGACATTTTCAGAAATAGGTTTTAGCTATATTTCAGCATGATTTTAATTGGGCACAACATCCCTAAGGTCTTTCTGATGCAATATATATTATAAAAATACTATTTTAGGAATCCACCAAGGGCTGTAGTCATAAAGAAATACATGCTTGGCTGTGTCACATTCACTCTTAAAAATAAAGTTGATGTGTGTTCTACTTGCCGTTCAGAAAGGAAAATCCCCATTTTTTTTTCAAATCCAGAATTCCATTACAGTCATGAGAAATAGCTTTTTTAAAAAATGAAAAAGGTGTGTGAGGCAGAACAATATATAATTTCATATATTATAAAACATTTTTGCAAGAAATTGGCTGAGAAAATATTTTCACATTAATGATATGCAAACCATAGCCAATAGAAGCAGTCTTGCTCAGTTATAAACAGTCACTGTCCCTTCCAGTGTCCATTGTATAGCAAATAAAAAGAATGACTGAGGCACCTATAGTAGAGCTATTATCATTGTTTAATATCGGTTATTGTTTTTTTCAGCATCAGCTAATGGACTTACAGAAGACAGGATACATTGGGAAAACCAGAGGAGGGAATAAATAACTTGGTGTGTGTATTTATTTATTGAGCATCATTGAATAAATGAGATTTTAGGAAGGGTTTGAATGAAAAGAGGTTATGGCTCGTGATGTTGGGATAGAAATGTCATTCCATACATTGGGGACAGCCCAATAAAATGCCTGGAGACAGGGGTAGGAAGGAAAAAACCATGACATTAAGGGCAGTAGTATTGGAAGATTGGAGGTGCGTGGAGACAGTGGGATACAAGTTCTAGGATATAGGGTAAGTTGGAATTCTGCAAGTTCTTGATGGCAAGGACAAAAACTTTAATGTGGTGTTGAATAAAGAGTTGAATGAAGAATTTGAAGCAATGGAAAGTGTCATGATCAGATCAAAGAGCAAGGAAAACAATGGTAGAAGCCACATTTTCACTAGCATGGAGGGGATGCAACTGTATTCTGAGATCAGCCTCTGTTATTCCTAAGAATAGGACTAAACAGCACAGAGGGCTGTATAAAGAGACTATTTCCTAGTCAACTTAGGAGAAACCAAAGCTGATCTCAGAATACAGGTTCACATTAAGACCACAAGATGCCAAGACCATACCTTATAATGCCCATCTATGCTTCTTGTCGCAGTGTCTGTAGGACTGCCTCTCCATGATATTTTGGACATTTGAAACAAGAGTGGTCATCTTTTACCTTCTAATTGTGGGTTTCTACTGCGCACCTCTGCACAGGACCAACCAGAATTTAGCTTATCTTTTCATCTTAAATTGTGGTAATTTACTTTTTCTCTCTACTCTGATGAAAGTTACATATTTGGGAATGACAATATAAGCCCTATAGGTTGCAGAAAATGGGATTGAAGATGCTATTGCTAACGTCTAAGATTTCATGTGTCAAGCTTTTTTGTTTTTGCATCAGACATTTGAGGTATTTGGAAAATTGCTATTTGGTATTGTGGTGGAGTGGAAAAGGCCACAGAAGAAATAAGTTTGCTCAAAGATAAGAGTTACCATAAGCAAAGGGAAAAATACTCTCAATTTAAGAAGATGAAGTTTTTTGTTTTTGTTTTCCCTAGGCTGCTCTCCATATGCTAGCAAGGTAGGAAATACTGGAATTTAAATAATGGAAGTTCTGTCCTCAGAGTTTAGGCATCTGCAGGCACCTGCTTCAACAAGGTCAGCTTCTGAGAACTTAACATAGGTCCATTATACTTTCCATTCAGTAATTTTACAGTTTCTCTGTAGCTTCAGTAGTGAATGATAGAAGATGAAACCATCTCTACAGCTTCAGTAGTGAATGATAGAAGATGAAACCATCTGAGACTAATCCTCTAGTCCTCTCACATATAGAACTACTATGTAAGACAGCAGTATGATTGCTCAGAGCTCCGGTATGAAACTGGAGAAAAGCCTGTTGAGAGTCTTTGGGTTAAATTTAGAGCTGAGAGCAACAAGGGTTATATCATGGCGTCAGCTATAGAACACCAGACCAGGAGAATGAGGTGGATGAGGCTTTTTTCAGACAACTAACAGAAGTCTCCAGATCACTGGCTCTGGTTCTTATGGGGGATTTCAATCACCCTGACATCTGATGGGAGAGCAATACAGCAGTGCACAGACAATCCAGGAAGTTTTTGGAGAGTGTTGGAAACAACTTCCTGGTGCAAGTGCTGGAGGAACTAACTAGGGGCCATGCTCCTCTTGACTTGCTGCTCATAAACAGGGAAGAATTGGTAGGGGAAGTAGAAGTGGGTGGTAACCTGGCAGCAGTGACCATGAGATGGTCGAGTTCACGATCGTGACAAAAGGAAGAAAGGAGAGCAACAGAATACAGACCCTGGACTTCAGAAAAGCAGACTTTGACTTTCTCCTGATGGGCAGGATCCCTTGTGAGGCTAATATGAGGGGGCAAGGAGTCCGGGAGAGCTGGCTGTATTTTTAAGAAGCCTTATTGAGAGTGCAGGAAAAAAAACACCCAGATGTGCAGAAAGAGAATGCAGGGGTGTAATCAGGAAGGCCAAAGCACAATTGGAGTTGCAGCTAGCAAAGGATGTGAAGAGTGACAAGAAGGGTTTTTACAGGTATGTTAGCAACAAGAAGGTGTTCAGGGAAAGTGTGGAACCCTTACTGAATGAGGAAGGCAACCTAGTGAGGGATGATGTGGAAAAAGTTGAAGTACTTAATGCTTTTTTTGCCTCAGTCGTCACAGACAAGGTCAGCTCCCAGACTGCTGCCCTGGGCAACACAGTATGGGGAGGAGGTGAGCAGCCCTCAGTGGTGACAGAACAGGTTGAGGACTATTTAGAAAAGCTGGTCATACACAAGTCCATGGGTTCGGATTTAATGCATCCAAGGGTGCTGAGGGAGTTGGCTGATGTGATTGTAGAACCATTATCTAGGAAAACTCGTGGCGATTGGGGGAGGTCCCAGATGATTAGAAAAAGGCAAATATAGTGCCCATCTTTTAAAAAGGGAAGAAGGAGAATCTGGGAAACTCCAGGGACTGAGATGAGGCTGTAAAAATCATGGAGCAGGTCCTCAAGGAATCCATTTTGAAGCACTTGGAGGAGACGAAGGTGATCAGAAATAGTCAATATGGATTCATAAAAGGCAAGTCATGCCTGACCACCTGATTTCCTTCTATGATGAGATAACTGGCTCTGGATCCGAGGGAAGGGGTGGACATGATATATCTTGACTTTAGCAAAGCTTTTGATATGGTCTCCCACAGTATTCTTTCCAGCAAGTTAAAAAAGTATGGCTTGGATAAATGGATTATAAGGTGGATAGATCATTGGGCTCAACGCGTAGTGATCAATGGCTCAATGTCTAGTTGGCAGCCAGTATCAAGCAGAGTGCCCTAGGAGTCTGTTCTGGGGCCAGTTTTTTTCAACATCTTCATTAATGATCTGGATGATGGGATAGATTGCACCCTCAGCAAGTTCACAGATGACACTAAGCTGGGGGGAAAGGTAGATATGCTCGAGGGTAGAGATAGGGTCCAGAGTGACCTAGACAAATTGGAGGATTGGTTCCAAAAGAAATCTGATGAGGTTCAACAAGGACAAGTGCAGAGTCCTGCACTTAGGATGGAAGAACTGCTACAGGCTGGGGACTGACTGGCTAAACAGCAGTTCTGCAGAAAAAGACCTGGGCATTACAGTGGACAAGAAATTGGATATGAGTCAGCAGTGTGCCCTTGTTGCCAAAAAGGTTAACGGCATATTGGGCTGCATTAGTAGGAGCTTTGCCAGCAGACTGAGGGAAGTGATTATTCCCCTCTATTTGGCACTGATGAGGCTACATCTGGACTATTGCGTCCAGTTGTGGGCCCCCCCACTACATAAAGGACATGGACAAATTGGAGACAGTCTAGCGGAGTGCAACGAAAATGATTAGGGGGCTGGGGCACATGACTTGTGAGGAGAGGCTAAGGGAACTGGGCTTATTTAGTCTACAAAAGAGAAGAGTGAGGGGGAATTTGGTAGCAACCTTCAACTACTGAAGGGGAGTTCCAAAGAGTTTGGAGCTTGGCTGTTCTCCATGGTGGCAGATGACAGAAAAAGGAGCAATGGTCTCAAGTTGCAGTGGGGGAGGTCTAGGTTGGATATTAGGAAAAACTATTTCACTAGGAGGGTGGTGAAGCAGTGGAATGGGTTACCTAGAAAGGTGGTGGAAACTCCATCCTTTGAGGTTAAGACCCATCTTGACAAAGCCCTGGCTGGGATGACTTAGTTGGTGTTGGTCCTGCTTTGAGTAGAGGGTTGGACTAGATGACCTCCTGAGGTCTTTTCCAGCCCTAATCTTCTATGATTCTATTAGATTTCAGTGATTTTTGTATATTCAAAATGAAATTAGATAAATGTTGGTACTAATACAGATGGTTTCTAAAATGGAAAATCTGAAGTGAAGAAGGGGATCCTAGCATATCCATATGCCTGTTTTTTTTCTTTATCTCTAGAGTACAGTCCAAAAGATGGGCATAGGACATGGAGTATTAAAACCTTATAGTCAGAATCTGCCAGTATTTAACAACTGTGAACCCAATAACCATACATTATAACAACCGAAGAGAAAAGTAAAACTGAAGCCAGGTGTGATGGGGTGTATAAGCCACACACCGGCTGAGAAAGGGTTAACTAGAGCCTGTGAGCTCTATTAGCCCCATCTTGTCGCATCTGGAGGGTGGGTCAGGCTCAGAGAGCAGTTAAAGAGAAGGAGTTCAGTGCGGCTGGGGGAGGAGACCCTGAAAAGAGGTGGCTTGGAGTTCCCTCTGTGTGGGAAGGCCTACCAGAGGTCAGGTGAAGAGAGAACTGTGGAATTAGCTCCTGTGTGGGGCCTTGGAAAAGGTGTAAGACTTTAGGGAGGTAGCTCTGTGGGCTAGTCTCTGTTGAAGGACAGAGGACTGTGGAGAATTTAAGACTAAAAACTCAACCCTGGTGTGGGTGGAAGTTGCATAGTTTGTATTTTTGTCTATTTTTTTAATTTTGCTGAGGAACTCCAGGGGGAAGCCCTGTGAGCTGCTGCTCTGGAAAAAGTGAGGCCGAAGAGGAGCCCAGGATGGGAGGAAGATGGTGTGTTGACTACCACAATTTTGATGGGCACTATTTGTTTGGATTATTGATACTTCAAAGTTGGGGCGGGGGGAGGGGGCTATAGTGTGACATGGCTGGAGGGCCAGACTACTAAAGTCCTGAGGATGAGGGTGTGGCAGAGTTAATTTACTGCTGTGTCCTTCCAGGAAGTGGATCTCTTGGATGGTAAAGCTATGATGCAAGGCAATTAAAAAAAAAACATCAATCCCCCCCAACCCAAGCCTACTATGGAATACTTAACAAAGCAGATATCTCTTAATGAATGAATGAGACTCTTAATCCTTACTTTAATAAACTGGTTTGCCACCAGTATGTGGGCTATGAGTCCATTCATCCAACTGAGAATTTGGAAATAATCCAGGTTACTGTAGGTTAATTTAAATGCGGTCTCTCTGTCTCAGCCTGATTTTGCATTTAATTGACACTAGTTGGACTAGTTAAAGCAATAAGCATGACATTAGAGAAGGAAGATAGAATGTGATTTCTCTTAATTCTAATATTCTCTTCCCTCTTTTATGATATATCTTACTAGGAGAAAGAATTTCTCTGATAATGGAATTACTGTCTATAAAACAGTTATATCGTACTGTTAGCTTACAAAGCACTTAAACATAAATAAGTTATGCTCTCTCTTTGTCTAATTATGAAAAAACTAATAACCACAAGATATAGGGCAGCTGTTGAGGAGAAGAAGGGTGTGGCAATTGATAAAGAAGAGAAGTAGGGTGGGTAGATTTGTCCTTGCTGAGGACAGGAAAACAGGACTCAACACAGAGGGCTGAGGAATGAAACTGAGAGTTAGGCAAGGTAGCAAAGAGAGGAATAAGATGGTAATCCCCAAATGACCATGGGGAGTGGGAAGGTGATTGGGGTGTTTTTCTCACTAAAGCTCACTGTTTGGTTGTTACTCAAATAATATTCATGAGTAATTTTAATGTTTATAAAATATGTATGGAAGCATTTGGAGGAGGAACAAGGAAATATTTAGGGTGAAATTTACTCTTGAGTGTGGAGGGGGGGACATAAGAGAGAACAAAGAATATGAACCACTTATGAGCTATTTTGAGGATTTATGTGGGCCTTAGTGGCATATAGGACTTCTGCTTGCCCTTTGCATAGGGATAGATTTTCTCATTACAGAATTTAAAAGGGCCAGATATTCCCCTCTAGCAGAAACCTGTGGTTCACCTCAAGGAGTCTCCTCTGCATGTTGTGCTCAAAGCGATAGGTTCAGGCATTTGTGAAGGGCTAAGAACGGAAGCTGGAAATCCCTAGGCTCTTCAGGGAAACCAGGATCCATCTTTCTTGATCACTGGGCACTTCCAAGAGAGGTCCAACCCCTTATTGGCACTCCCAAGCCTCTACATCTGATAGCATCATGCCTTAGCCCACGTCCAGACTAACCCGCGGCATCGGCGGGTTAAAATCGATTGCTCGGGGATCGATATATCGCGTCTAGTCTGGATGCGATGTATCGATCCCCGAGCGCGCTTACATCGATTCCGGAACTCCATCAACCCGAACGGAGTTCCGGAATCGACACGGAGAGCCGCGGACATCGATGCCGCGCCGTCCAGACGGGTGAGTACCTCGATTTTAGAAATTCGACTTCAGCTACGTTATTCCCGTAGCTGAAGTTGCGTATCTAAAATCGATTTTAATACCCTAGTCTGGACATGGCCTAAGAGAGCTGTGCTGGCATTCTCTCTTCCTGTTCAGGCCTATTCTCTGCCTCCAGGAAAAAGGCATTGTCAGGTGTTAACACTACCCCAGTCCCGAGGGAGTTTATGCACTCTTTTCCAATAAATTTTAAAAATGAAGAAGCCTGTAGTAGTCTTTCTTAACCTTTAGCATGAGGATTAGTACCATTATGCCACTGTTGGCTCAAATAGGAATATTGTAATATGATCTCTACATGTGCCAGCCTTGACGGTGACTCAGAAGCTACAGTTAGCAAGGAATATAATAGGCATGGCCATATTACATCGGTACTCCCAAAATGGCACTGACTTTTTGTTCACTTCCATATGTAGCTCTATTAGCTGATTCAGATCTTTAAAGCTCTATATTGTTTGGGTTTTAGTTTCCTTCGAAACTACATCTCTCTTTATGTACCATTGCAATAGGTGAGATCAGCTGATGTGCTTGTGCTTGCAGCCCTTTGGTTTGAACAACAAAGCACTTCTCATGATTACTAACAAAATATATATATCTTCAAACAATCACTGCTCATCACTTGCAAAGAGATATTATTTTGTCTATGGGAAACCCTGCTTTGCTATTAATAAACACAATGGGCCTTACTCACCACTGTTGTACTCCATTTTCATGCTGGGAGAAGCCTACTGAGGTCAACAGAGTTCTACTGTCATAAAACTGGAGGAACACATTGATGAACTGAGCCAGAAGTATCTAAAATATTGCTGGATAAGAGAAAACCATACGTACATTTGACACACATCTGTTGGTGGTAGTAGGATCTGTGGTATGAGCAGATCTCTAGAAGTCAGGTCTCCAAAGTTCTCTTTCAAGCTGCCACCAACTCAGTGTGAGAACATGGACAAATCACTTAGCACCTCAGTCATCCCATTTTTTTTAAATGGGTGTCAAAATACTCATCTTTCTCACAAATGTATTTTGAAGTTTAATTTCTTTATAGCCTCAAGATTAACTTTGAGATCCCCATCTAAAAGGCACTCTGATATAAAGAGTAATTATTAATGGAAGCATAAATGAGCTCTCTTTAGTTGTATTGTCACCATTCACTATCTTGATAATACAACAGTATTGCAACTCACTCAGAATAACTGAGCTAGTGCTGCTAATAAATTGCCCATGATTATTTTAATGTTTTATTTTTCTTTGAATTTATGTTTGTACCATTAAGTGTTTCAAGTCTGATGTTTTATTTCTTTGGAAACAGATAATTACAGTCTTGTGGGTAGGTTAAAGTGTAAGGCATCCATTCAGGACTGTAAGGGTGAGTAGGTTAAGACAATGAAAATTTGGACTAAGTGGTATTTATAGAAGTCATAATATTATGACATATTCTGAGCTGACAGGGACATTTTAAAGAAAAGTATCCTATGTGCGTGCTCCCCCATTCTCTGTGCTCCCCAGTCCCTCCTGAACTTAATGGGTGAAATTCTGGCCTCACTGAAGTCAATGGCAAAGCTTCCATTGACTTCAGTGCGGCAAGGATTTCACCCAATAGAGTTGTGGATGTGCAAGGAATTCCAGATCAGGCATTGTGATTAGAAATGTGGTATGTTAGTTAGGCTTTAAAAAAAATCTTTTCATAGCTTGTCACAGAAACTAGTAATTAACCCTGAACCTAGTAAATTTCCAGCCTTAAATATGAAAGAAGTATGTTCAATTTGTAATTGTATCTTTATGGGCTACAGAAATAGATTCCAGAGTAAGAAAAAACAGAGTTCCTTTTATTAACACCCAGGGAGCATTGTTAAAAGAAAAAGTCTTTAAAATAAGATTGGTGGTATAGGATTCTGTTAAGAAAGAAACCAACATTTGTTACAAGATAACACACACTGGGAGTATTTTGACATTTCTGAGGCAGTGGGAGATACAAGGAGGCTGCCCCTAGATGACAGAAGCCGCAGAGAAGAAGGCTCTTAAGCCAACAGTGTCAGAACTGTGCAAAGGGTTGAGAGGAAGTTAGTGCTAAATGAGCAGAGGGAGAAGGGAGGGGAATAGGGCAGATATAGTCTGAAAAGTAGGCTGGAGCAGGTCTCATGCACCTCTCATTTAGAGCCAGATAGTGCCACTCTTGCTTGCACTGAGTAGTACCATACAAGTTAGTCTCACTGACAATTATTACTTATGTAAAATGCTGTTTACCATAAGGGTGGCATAATAGAGCCTTTAAGGATTCCTCAGAAGAGGTGAAGTTTTCTCCAGATGCAACATTTCATAATAGCAATGTTGTCTCATCCTTTTAGGGAGAGATTTTCAAAAGTACCTATGGGATTTAGGAGCACAAGTCACAATGGGGGACTTGGACTTGGGTGAATGGAACCCCTTAGGCACTTTTGAAAATCTTCCCTAATAATGTTACCTAAATGTAGATTCAAGAAATACTGTCACTGTCCTGCACTCTGTACTCAAGCAAAACTCCTGTTGAACTCAGAATTGACCACATTGCTGTCACAGTGACGTGGCCTTAAGTGACTATATGGTGCACAGCACACTGGCAGAAGGGGGATCCTTACCTGGGGGCTTGTTGCTGTATTTATACATGGATCTGAAATATTTTTTGGCACATCACAGGTGGCAGTTTTATTGTTCAAGGTGAACATAGTGCTGGTTCGAGATTGGCCTGGACTGGGGCACCCTATTCATACATCCCAAGCTAAGTCTGGGGAGTGCACCTCAGGGTTCGATTCTGCACCTGAACTCTGCCACTCAGGCCTGTCTCTCATGCAGGTGACGTGCTGGTTGACACACTCAAGACTAAAAAACTTTGAGTCACACTACAGATGCTATAGCCAACAAAATAAAATTCAGTGAGTACAAATGTAAGGTGTTACACTTAAGGAAGAAAAACCTTATGCACAAATAGAGAATGAGAGGATAACTGGCTTTGCAGCAGCACTGCTGAGAAGGATTTGTGGTGGATCACAATCTCAACATGAGCCAACAATGCAATGCTGTTGCAAAAAAAAAAAAAAAGCAAATGCAATTTTGCATGCTATGCTTCTGTTAATGCAACCTAAGTCACTGGAGGTGATAGTACTGCTCAACTCGGTGCTGGTTAGGCCTCAGCTGGAGTATTGTGTCCAGTTTTGGTCATTGCTGTATAGAATGAATGTAGAGAAACTGGATAGGATCCAGAGGTGAGCAACAAAGATGATCAAAGGGATGGAATGCAAGCCATATGTGCAAAGGATGAAGGAAATGGGTAAGTTTAGTTTGGAAAAGAGGAGACTAAGGTGGGGACATGATAGTGGTCTTCATATTTGAAAGGCTGCCATAAGAAAGATGGAGGAAAATTGTTCTTTCTTGCCACAGAAGGCAGGACATGAGGCAGTGGGTTCAAACTACAGCATAGCAGATTTAGATTAAATCTCCAGAAAAACTTCTGAACTGTAAGAACTGTAGGACAATGGAACAGACTGCCTAGGGAAGTCAAGGCAGCTCCTATACTGGAGGCTTACAAAAAGAGACTGGATAGCCATCTGTCTAGGACAGTTTAGACATAAAAAATCCTGCATTTTGGTCAGGGGTTAGACTACATGACCATTGCAGTCCCTTCAAATCCTATGATTCTATATTGATCAACTGCCCAAAACTGAGTTCAGTGCAAGTCTTGTTTGAATAAAGGTTGCTTAATTGTTTCTCAATCATTCTGGGCCCAATGAATACCTGGTGTGGAGAGGATGGGTACACCAGTTTTAGCAAAAGAATGTGTCATCCCAAAAGTGGGTTGGGTTAAAAAGACAGAGTAAAACCAGGCTGTGCTAAGGACATCCCCTCGATCAAGCTGTGAGTGCTGGCAGAGCTAAGCTTTGTTCCCCTGTTGAAATGACACTTTGACATCAGAAGAAGAACCCTCAATGGTGTGTAGAGAAAGATGACATTTTTATTCTATGCTGAATATTTCTAAACTGTTGTTGGTTTGCTTTCACCATAAATCATGAGTTTAACACAATTAGATATTGATTATATATTGAAAGTGTTTGATACAACTGTCTAAAAATAAATGTAAACCTTTGTTTCCCTCCCCGCATTAACTATTTTTGAAGTTTTCAGTTATGAACTCAGTTTTCTGAGACAAATATGTATTTTATTTGAAAGTTTCATCACAAGCCTCAAGTCAGTAAAGGCTTGGCTGTCTGGTCTCTCTGCAGACTTATGTAAACTTCCAGAGACTTGTCTGAATGGAAGGAGTCTGATCTGTGTCCTTGGTAATCTCTTCAATGTGTGGAGGAAGTTACAATGGCATTAAGCCATGAAAAGGATCACTTGTTTTCATGGAAAGCAGTCAAGACATGCTTTGCATTCAGATAGCCAAGTTAATCAGAGCTGGACATCATTTATTAAGGGTTTCTCTTTGAAAGAGCTTAATGCTGGTCACCTGCCACACTCAAGATACCACTTATTATATGACATAAGCAAATTATACAGAAAAGTTGGAGAACAAATACATCGCAAGACAAAAAATCCCATAATTATTTATAACTCCCACTGTGAAACTGGAAGCATGACTATGTCGAATAGGCCCAGATTCATTGCCTAGCTTCTGCTAGTGGAAGCTGACTGATGTCAGGCAGTGAGCCCCAAGCAGCAGGAAGTCTGCAGCACAAGGCCCTCAACTCCCATTCCACACCTCTGAGGAGGATGCAGATGAGATGGCCAACACATCCAACAAAGTAGGCATGGAGGGGCCAGAGCACCCAGAAGTGGTGATTCAGAGAATTTCCCATGGAGCATCCACCCATAGGGCTCCTATGGGACCCTGGTCAGAGGGCATATCTGCTCCCCCACTGGAAGGATAGCCTGCTTTGCCCCAGGCTTCCACTGGCAATGAATGCTTCCAATGGCATAGCAGACCTGGGTGAGAACAGAATGGCTCAAATTGCATCCCACTCTATTCTTGGAGGAAAACTCAAGCCCATATGCGCCACTTTGGACTTTTTTTGTTATGTTCAGTAATTACATTAAATCATAGTAAGAGCGAGTAGTACCAACTACATCTGTTTTAGATAACCTGTGTTCATTTGCACAGTCAGTAGGCATTAAACTTGCAAGATCAAGAAATTAATGCCCAGTTCAGCTTCCTCAGAATGTCATTTCAGCAACAGTAAAAGATCACTTAACTTCATAGCTTAATATGCTACCAGATATTTCCAAAGTTTAAAATTATACTTGCATTTATATACATATATACATTTATACATATATACATTTATATATTCAGTTTGCTGAAGATTATAATGATAAAAATCAATAGAGCAAATGTAATAGAATAAAAGTACTGCATAGGTCATCCATATTATTTTAGTTTCTTGTTTAGTGTTTGTTTTTTTTTTAAGAAGTAGGTATTTATCATAACCTTAGTCCCACATTTGGACCTTAGCGTCCAAAATATGGGGGTTAGCATGAAAACCTCCAAGCTTAGTCACCAGCTTGGACCTGGTACCTGCTGCCACCACCCAAAAAATTAGTGTTTTGGGGCACTCTGGTCCCACTGAAAAACCTTCCCTGGGGACCCCAAGACTCAAATCCCTTGAGTCTCACAACAGAGGGAAATAATCCTTTTTCCCTCCCCACCTCCAGGTGCTCCTGGAGAGATACACAGACACAAGCTCTGTGAATCCAAACAGAGTGACTCCCCCTCTCCGTTCCCGGTCCTGGAACAAAAAGGACTTTCCTATTCCCCCAGAGGGAATGCAAAATCAGGCTAGCCACTTCAACACACACAGATCTCCCCTGATTTCTTCCTCCCACCAATTCCCTGGTGAGTACAGACTCAATTTCCCTGAAGTAAAGAAAACTTCAACAGGTCTTAAAAGAAAGCTTTATATAAAAAAGAAAGAAAAAATACAAATGGTCTCTCTGTATTAAGATGACACAATACAGGGCAATTTCTTAAAAGAATATTGAATAAACAGCCTTAGTCAAAAAGAATACAAATCAAAGCACTCCAGCACTTATATTCATGCAAATACCAAAGAAAAGAAACCATATAACTTACTATCTGATCTCTTGGTCCTTACCCTTAGAAACAAAAGATTAGAAAGTAGAAACTACTTCTCCAAAGCTCAGAGAAAGCAGGCAGCCAGAAAACAAAGACCTCAGACACACAATTCCCTCCACCCAAAGTTGAAAAAATCCGGTTTCCTGATTGGTCCTCTGGTCAGGTGCTTTAGGTGAAAGAGACATTAACCCTTAGCTATCTGTTTATGACAGTATTGCTATCATGTAACACAAATTTTAGGACTACATTAATTTGCTGTGATGCTACGTGAAGCTAAATTCAAAGAGAATGGAAGCTATATTTCCTGACCGTCCCTTAAAATGACATCATCCAACAGCTTTCCAATGCAAAGAAACATGGTTTTGTACTTCGGGTTCTGAACTAACATAGCAAAGACAGCGGTAGTTGACCCTAATGGAATTTTGGAAATATTAATTCCAGGAATAATTTTCATACAACATACTGTGCCTCTGTTCCTCTCTACTGGTGAGTATATTTCAGTGTCAAACTAGAGCAGGAGTGATGGTGGTTACCGAAAGTTCAAACAAAGCACAAATGGAGAGACTGATTGACGTAGAGAAGGTGACAGCAACTTCTCAGCAGGACAGAGCAGGAGCAAATAGATAAGAAACATAATGGCAGGCCCTTTTTTTTTTTTTTTTTTTTAAATTGAAACTGTCTCTGTCTCTATTAGCCACACAGTCTTTTCCTATGTGTGTTAACAAGAGCAAGAATTTTCCTACAAGTTAATATAACTGAATAGACCACTGATGTTGTTTAGGAAGATGTCTAATATAGTGAAGGCTTACGGGAAGAGGGTAGGTTTAGAAGATAAAATAAAAAAAGAGCAAGTAAAAAATCACTTAGAAAAGTTAGATGCCTGCAAGTCACCAGGGCCTGATGAAATGCACCCTAGAATACTCAAGGAGTTAATAGAAGAGGTATCTGAGCCTCTAGCTATTATCTTTGGGAAATTATGGGAGACGGGGGGAGATTCCAGAAGACTGGAAGGGGGCATCTATAAAAAGGGAAATAAAAACAACCCAGGAAACTACAGAGCAGTTAGTTTAACTTCTGTGCCAGGGAAGATAATGGAGCAGGTAATTAAAGAAATCATCTGCAAACACTTGGAAGGTGGTAAGGTGATAGGGAATAGCCAGCATGGATTTGTAAAGAACAAATCGTGTCAAACTAATCAGATAGCATTCTTTGATAGGATAATGAGCCTTGTGGATAAGGGAGAAGCGGTGGATGTGATATACCTAGACTTTAGTAAGGCATTTGATACGGTCTCGCATGATATTCTTATAGATAAACTAGGAAAGTGAGTAGTTGTTAATGGCTCCCAATCCTGCTGGAAAGGTATAACAAGTGGGGTTCCGCAGGGGTCTGTTTTGGGACCGGTTCTGTTCAATATCTTCATCAACGATTTAGATGTTGGCATAGAAAGTACGCTTATTAAGTTTGCGGACGATACCAAACTGGGAGGGATTGCAACTGCTTTGGAGGACAGGGTCAAAATTCAAAATGATCTGGACAAATTGGAGAAATGGTCTGAGGTAAACAGGATGAAGTTCAATAAAGATAAATGCAAAGTGCTCCACTTAGGAAGGAACAATCCGTTTCACACATACAGAATGGGAAGAGACTGTCTAGGAAGGAGTATGGCAGAAAGAAATCTAGGGGTCATAGTAGACCACAAGCTTAATATGAGTCAACAGTGTGATACTGTTGCAAAAAAAAAGCAAACGTGATTCTGGGATGCATTAACAGGTGTGTTGTAAACAAGACACGAGAAGTCATTCTTCCGCTTTACTCTGCGCTGGTCAGGCCTCAGCTGGAGTATTGTGTCCAGTTCTGGGCACCGCATTTCAAGAAAGATGTGGAGAAATTGGAGAGGGTCCAGAGAAGAGCAACAAGAATGATTAAAGGTCTTGAGAACATGACCTATGAAGGAAGGCTGAAGGAACTGAGTTTGTTTAGTTTGGAAAAGAGAAGACTGAGAGGGGACATGATAGCAGTTTTCAGGTATCTAAAAGGGTGTTATCAGGAGGAGGGAGAAAACTTGTTCACCTTAGCCTCCAATGATAGAACAAGAAGCAATGGGCTTAAACTGCAGCAAGGGAGATTTAGGTTGGACATTAGGAAAAAGTTCCTAACTGTCAGGGTAGTTAAACACTGGAATAGATTGCCTAGGGAAGTTGTGGAATCTCCATCTCTGGAGATATTTAAGAGTAGGTTAGATAAATGTCTATTAGGGATGGTCTAGACAATATTTGGTCCTGCCATGAGGGCAGGGGACTGGACTCAATGACCTCTCGAGGTCCCTTCCAGTCCTGGAGTCTATGAGTCTATGATAAGATTCACTGCCTTCACGGTGTGCATGTGTGAATAGCCAGTCAAGAGCTCAACACAAGCAGATGCTGCAGTACCTAAAGAGAGATCCCAAGGAAAAAGCAACATTAATAATTATCGTAGTCAATTTTTGGCCTCAGTGAATTCCTGTGGCAATGAGTTCAGCAATTTAATGACTTATTGTGTGGAAAAGTATTTCCTTTAATTGGTTTTGAAGTTTCCATCTTTTTAATTTAATTGAATGTCCCCTTGTTCTTGTGTTTGAGGAATGGATAACCAAAGTTCTCAGTCTCCCTTCTCTAGCCCATTCATTATTTTACATATATTTTATCCCCTCTGATTCATCTCCTTTCCAAGGTTAACAATCCCAGTCTTAAAAACAGAGAGGAATCCGGTGGCACCTTAAAGACTAACAGATTTATTTGAATCCCAGTCTTGTCCATCTCTCTTTTTATTAGTTTTTCCACACCCTTGAGCATTCTCATCACTCTCATTAGTTCTTCAATATACTTTTTTTTTAGATGGAGTGATCAATACTGTACACAGTATTCCAAACGAGGCTGCAACATTGATTTATATAAAGGCATTATAATATTCTTTGTACTCATCCCCATCCCAGCTTTATTCATCCTATCATCTTATTAGCTTTTTTGACTGCAGGTGCAGCAGGGGTTTTGTGAATTCCAAAGTCTTAATTGAGCAATCTATGTTGAAGGTCCCTTTCTTGAGTTGATAGTTGTCAGAAACAGATAATTAAGGGTTAATGCCTCTTTTACCTGTAAAGGGTTAGGAAGTTCACCTACCCTAGCTGACACCTGACCAGAGAAACCAATGGGGGGTCAGTTCAAAAGGAAGGAGGGAAATTCCTTTGTCTTGGTCAGTTTCAGTTTCAGACGGAGTGGAAAAGATCAAGGAACCAGCCTCTTATCAGAGTAGTAAGTTTTAGAAAAGAATAAATAGGTTTATGTTTATTTTCCTTTGTGACTTTATCTTTGTGCAATTAGAGGAATAATCAAATTGGGAATTCTTTTGTGTACTAAGTTTTGCCCAGGGGAACATCCTCTGTATTTTGAATCTGTTGTCCGTGAAAGTAGCTGATATGCTAATTTCTCCCAGAGATTTTTTCTTTTACCTTTCTTTTAGTTAATAAAAAGTCTTATTTTTAAGAACCTGATTGATTTTTCCTTATGCTAAGATCCAAGGGGATTGGATCTGGACTCACCAGGAATTGGTGGGGGAAAGAATGGGGGATGGTTAAATTCTCCTTGTGTTAAGATCCAAGGGGTTGGATCAGTGTTCACCTGGAAATTGGTGAAGAAGTCTCTCAAGACTACCCAGGGAAGGGAGTTAGTACTTGGGAGTGGTGGCAGCAAAACCAGATCTAAGCTGGTAATTCAGTTTAGGGGTTCACATGCAGGTCCTCATATCTGTACTCTAAAGTCCAGAGTGGGAGTGAAACCTATGACAATAGTTAATTTAGAATAGTTCATATGTATATCACTTGCCATTTATTGACGAAAGCATTTCCAATTTTGTTGCACGTTCACCTACTTTGTCTCCCTGAAGTTCTTCACAGTCCTCTCTAGTCCTATAAATAGCATAACTTTGTCATCTGCAGATTTTTAAGGTTTTCTGTTTAGTTCAAATAGCCTCTAGAGCCTTGCCATGTAGCCATATTGGTTTAGTCTTTGTCTTCTTGGTTCCCTTTCTGTTCAGCAGTAGACATTTCTTCTGAGACTTTAAAAAAAAAAGTAGCATCCATGCTAGGATTAAGAATTTTACTTCCTTTATTTTTAACTTTACATCTTTTTTGACCAACCGTCTCATTTTGTTGAAATTTCCCTTTCAGAAATTTAGTGCCACTGTATCAGTTTTTGTTACCTTACTTGTCCCTTGGAAGTTGAACTCAATTATATTGTGGTCACTGTTATTTAGTGGTCAGCTATAGTCATTTCTTGAATTAGTTGCTAGGTGTTACTGAAGACTAAGGCTTTGTCTATACTGCGCAGCTTTTAGCAACATGGCCGCGTTGACATGGCCATGTCATTAAAAGTCGGGCAGTGTAAACGCTGTTTGTCGGCACTTTTGCAGACAAAATACTTCCATCCCCTACAACTGGGGATCACATTGTCAGGCGCTCCTGCTGACAACAAGCCCTTTGCATTGCCACTTACTGCGGCAAAATGTTTGTCTTTCTGGGGAGAAGGTGGCTTTTTAAAGCACCTGTGAATGACAAAAGTTTTGTCGTTCAATTGGCAGTGTAGACAAAGCCTAAGTCAAGATTAGCCTCTGTTCTTTTGTGCTCAATAACTAGTTGTTCCCAGAAGCAATCACTTAAAATGTTGAGAAATTGTTTTTCTAAATGTTGTTCCATTGTGCTGTTTGACCAGTGTATGTGTGGTAGTTGAAGTCCGCCAGTATATCATTTTGCTGCTGCCCTGGTTGCACAGGGTTGAGAGAGATCAATCTCCTTTTCTTGATCCAGAGACCAGTCATGTAGCCCTACTAATATATTTATATCCTTATAGCTTGGAATTTGTATCTATTCAGATTCAACAGTGTATTCCTGGTATTCCTGTCTACTCAGAATTTTTACCTTGCTAGATTCTGTGAAATCATTTAGATGAAACTCTATAGCCCAACCTCTTCAGGCTCGTCTTTCTTGATTACATCGTTTATAACCTGATATTACAGTATTCCATCATTTTTTGTCTGTTTTGATAATGTCTATTATATTTAGGTCTTCATCCATTGCAAGGTATTCTAATTCACCTAAATTTGCTTTTAAACTACTTGCATTTTGTAGATAGACAACTATAGGCTTCTAGTCAAGAGTAAAAACCTAATATTATTTAATTTTCTTAATCTGATGTCCTGCTGATTTTATAGAATTTACCTCTCTATTTTTACCCTCTCCTTGTTCTTCTCCAGATGTAATTTGCATCCTATCCTTTATTAGATACACAGATAGTGTTGTATTTAACAGATGTTTCAGTTTCATTGATTTTCTTCTCAACTGCTGCTGGCCAGGAGTGGTGGAAGCTCCCTAAAATGGGGAGATCACCAGTGCCCAAACCACAGCCCTGCCCCTACACTGCCCCTTTCCCCGGAGGCCCTGCCCCCTGCTATGCCCCTTCCCCCTGAGGCTCTGCACACTCCTTTCCATCCCCTCCCCCTGTCGCTCACCCTTACAGCCAGTAAAAAGTGATGGGGCCATAGCCCCCAACCATCCCCTATTCTGGCATCCCTGCTGCTGGCTTTTCCCCAGCACTTAATTTAAACACTCTTCCAAAACCTTATTTATTTACGGGCCAGAATTCTGGCTCCATTTTCTTGAAAAATGTTCCCCAATGCCTAATAAATTTTGTACCATCTTCTCAACCATGCATCACGCTGTTTGGAGTGGCTCACAACTGAGAGTGCTTACCTCAGGGCAGACTGTCAGAAAACAGGACAGATATCCCAAATTAGTGATGTGTTCTATAATTAGATTTCATCAAGCCAGTGACAAATGTGAACTCCTGGATCACTCTACAGCAGTGTTTCCCAAACTTGGGATGCCGCTTGTACAGGGAAAGCCCCTGGCAGGCTGGGCAGGTTTGTTTATATTTGGAGTCGGGAAGGAATTTTCCTCCAGGGCAGATTGGCAGAGGCCCTGGAGGTTTTTTGCCTTCCTCTGCAGCATGGGGCACAGGTCACTTGCTGGAAGATTCTCTGCAGCTTGAGGTCTTCAAACCACAATTTGAGGATTTCAGTAACTCAGACATAGGTTAGGGGGTTGTTATAGAAGTGGATGGGTGAGATTGTATGGCCTGCGTTGTGCAGAAGGTTAGACTAGGTGATCATAAAGGTCCCTTCTGACCTTAAAGTCTCTGAGTCTATGTGTCCACAGGTCCGGCCGATTGCAGCTCCCACTGGCCGCGGTTCGCTGCTCCAGGCCAATGGGAGCTGCTGGAAGCGGTGCAGGCCGAGGGATGAGCTGGCCACTGCTGTGGACGCAGCAAGTAAACAAACTGGCCCGGCCCGCCAGGGGCTTTCCCTACACAAGCGGTGTCCCAAGTTTCAGAAACACTGTTCTACAGTCTTTCCATGGAGTCACAGATAGTCCCCTTAGACACTCCAGTCTATCTTGCCACCCGGACAAACAAGAATTTGTGATAAAATGGTTACTTTTAGGTTGCTTCCAGTCCCAAGAAACCAGTCACTTACCCCAGATCAGTTAGTACTCTAGATCTTACATTAAAGATAACGCTGGTAGTCAATTCTACAGTAAACTAATTAAAGGTTTATTAGCTAAGAAAAGGAAACGAGAGTTATTGAGAGGTAAAAGCAGGTAAAATGTATGCACAGGTGAGTCACAGTTTGTAACTCCAAATGGTGGTAGTCATGTAATAAACTGCCAGTTTCCCAAAAATCTTTTCAGGGTACCATAATGGGCTACAGATAAGTGGAAAACAATGCAAGTCACATCCTACTAGCTTTCATTAAGTTTAAAAAACAAATACACTCTTATACATGTAACAATCACTTTGATCTATACTAATACACAAGTGAATTGGCCTGGGCCTCTGGCATGAGCTGGCACCTGGTCTGCCAGCGTCACATGATGCATTGAGTTTTCCTTTGCCTAACTGTATTACGCATGGAACTGGAAATATTTCAGAAAAAGCTATCACTGAGTCCCTGGATTTAAGCCTTCTATTTAGAGCTAAATTTAGGTTCCAGGACCTCTTTCACATCTCCTGACATCATTGGTACTAATATGTATCATCAGCAAAGAATCCTGTGGCACCTTATAGACTAACAGACGTCTGTTAGTCTATAAGGTGCCACAGGATTCTTTGCTGCTTTTACAGATCCAGACTAACACGGCTACCCTCTGATACTTGACAATATGTATCATGACTACAGAGCACAGGTTCCTCAATAGAAATCCATCTAGGTGTCTCATGATATGTTTCACTTTCACACCCATCAGGCATGTCACTCAGCAGTTCTCAGTCACAACAAACCCAACTGTTTATATTCCTGATGATTGATTCCCCTGCCCCACCCGAACCCGCCCCATCTCCACCTTTGAAAACAGAATCTGCTTAAGTAAAGTAAAATGTCTAAGGAGCCTTAATTCAAAAACATACAGTATTCTCCTCTGGATCAATTTTGAAGGGAGGTACAAAGTTAATTAAAACTAATTTAGTATTTATTTGTGAGGATAATATGAAGTTTGACTTTTATAGATCTACTTTTATTCCATCCCATATCTAGTACTGAAGTATGGAATCTGCCACCTTGGGAAGAATTTGTTAGTGACAAAATTATTTTTTGGCTGCTGCCAGTGTAGTTCAATGATTTTGATGAATCCATGTGGCTTAGTGATGAGAAAAATGCTCTACAAGCCAGGGGTACTCTGGTTTTAATCCAAGCCATTGCACTGCATGAACCTGGGCAACTCGCTTCACTGCTCAGTGCCCAGCAGTCGAACAGGATTACAAGCAAGAATCCACTGAAAAATAAAGCTTGCATCTACAGCAAGTTTTCCAAGATAAATAAATTAGTCTTGTGCTCCAAAAAGTATTTGGCTTTTGATTTGTAAAAGTAATTTTTTACCTTGGCAAAATATTATTTATGAAGTATTCATCATCTTGAGCAGAATTTTAAACCTATCTAATTCACTAAATAGTTGCTTTCATTATCAAGAAGGCATCCTGTGCAGTGTCTAGATTGCAGTACTGTTGCATACAGGTTGGGCTAGATTCTATCCTCAGGTACTCTGGATTCAGACTAGTGTGTCTAGAAGCAGAATGAAATCCCATATGTCTAAAGTAATTTAAACATAACATATAAACAAATGCTGTATATGTATGTTTTCTGAAAAGGTTGGCTGCAAGTTTAAATGTCCCCCTAGTGAGAGAAAAAGGAAGTACCATTGACCAGATTCCTACCTGTCAAATAATATCTGAAGAGCACAGAGGTATTCATTGTATCTTAGGCCTTGTCTACACCACAAAGTTGCAGCGCTGGTGAGGGAGTTATAGCGCTGCAACTTAGGAGGTGTACACATCTGCAGGGCATCACCAGCGCTGCAACTCCCTGTTTGCAGCGCTGGCCGTACACCCGTTGAAACTCGGGTGTAGAGGATCCAGCGCTGGTGATCCAGCGCTGGTCATCAGGTGTAAACACTCACCAGCGTTTTTCTTGACCTCCGTGGAATAAACAGGTATCCCAGCATACCAGAGGAAGCCTCTCTGGTAATTAAGCAGGTCTCCTTCCCCGCGGTTTGCAGGGGGGTTCGGGGAACGCGAGAGCAAACCGCGGGGAAGCAGGTCTCCTTCCCCGCGGTTTGCTCTCACGTTCCCCTAACCCCCGTGCAAGCAGATCTCCTTCCCCGCGGTTTGCAGGGGGGTTCGGGGAACGCGACAGCACACCACGGGGAAGGAGATCTGCTTGCACGGCGGTTCAAAAAACACCGGAGCAAACCGCTGGGAAGGAGACCTGCTTGCAGGGGGGTTCGGGGAACACCGGAGCAAACCGCTGGGAAGGAGACCTGCTTGCACGGGGGTTCGGGGAACGCGACAGCACACTGCGGGGAAGGAGATCTGCTTGCACGGGGGTTCAAAAAACACCGGAGCAAACCGCTGGGAAGGAGACCTGCTTGCAGGGGGGTTCGGGGAACGCGAGAACAAACCGTGGGGAAGGAGACCTGCTTGGGGGGGGGGTGTTCGGGGAACACTGGAGCAAACCGCGGGGAAGGAGACCTGCTTCCCTGCGGTTTGCTCTCACATTCCCCTAACTCCCCTTGAAGCCGCCCAACAGCGTTGCAGTGTGGCCACATCTAACACCACTTGCAGCGCTGGTTGCTGTAAATGTGACCACTCTGCAGCGCTGGCCCTATACAGCTGTACTAATACAGCTGTAACAACCAGCGCTGCAAAATTGTAGATGTAGACATACCCTTAGAGATGTATTATATCACATCATTTACTGTTTTTTCTAAAGAAAAGATGGCAAAGAAAAGCATTACTGGATTATTTGAAGAAGGCAGAGTGTAGCAGCTGAATATCTATTCAAATGAATAAAGTTTCCTCTAAAATCTGAGGGGACAAAAAGTTCAGTTTCTCTTTTATAACATGTGATCCTAAGGCTATGGAAATCAACTGGAGTCTTTACACTGAGTTCCTTAAGCTTTGGATTAGGCTCATAAAATGATATTTTCGAAAGGACCTAAGCAATTTAGGCTTCTAAATTCCATTTTCAAAAGTGATTTAGCCATGTAGGAGCTTAATCCCATTTATTTTTAAGAGACGTAGAGCTATGTGAATAACGTATTTTTTGGTTCATTGGCAATTCTGAAAAATTTAGGAAAAAATGTTTTGGGTTGATCCAAAATTGAATTTTTTGGAGATTTTTAGCAAATTGCAAAGTTGGAAAAACTTGGTTTTGGTTCAACTACATATTTTGTTTAGCCAAAAATGAAATGTTTCATTTTGATTTTGGGCTTTTTCTACATTATTATTTGTTAAAAATCAAAGGAAATTTTGCAAGTAAGTCACTTCAAATCAAATAATCAAAATATTTCATTATGAGAATGTCAAAATGCGTTTTTTTGGTTGTGGTTTTAATTTTTTGTTTGTTTTTTTTTAAAGGTTTGTGGGTTTGTTTGGTTTTTTTGTTTGTTTTGTTTACTGACACAATTTTTGGCAAATTCAATGTGAATTTGCAAAATGTTTTGGTCAACCCAAATCTGCATTTTTTTTCCTTGGGGAGGGAAGTTTTTGAGAAAAATCTTTACCACCTCTACTCCTAAAGTCACTTTTGAAAATGGCACTTAGGCTCTTCTGAAAACTACTCACAATGGGTAGTTCACAGATCATTCCCTTCTTCTCCTTCACCCCTACCAAGTCTGGTTGGAAGTACAGTTAATTGTTTTTTTTTGTCTGGGTGATTGTCATTGCAATTTACCGAAAACAAATAATGGCTATGAAGTTTCTGGTTTTGTGTTACAGTGTTGAGACTATGCCTTGTTCTCAGGCTTTATCTCATTTTTGTTGCAAATATTTAATTTCCTTGCACTAGAAAGCCAAGATCTGTTGGCATTTGGTTAGGGAGCACTGACAGCTAAATGCCACAATATGTGAACTTTCATTTCCATTGAACTAATTTGAAACCTATGAGAGATTAGCTGACGGGAAGTTTTCCAGTTTAGTGTTACAAACAAAGTTCAAGATGACAAGTAACAAAAGGTCTTAACCTGCATTTTGTGGCTCAACAAACAAATTGAGATATGGTGCACCAGTACCACACAAGAATTGGTAAAAGGCCTTTTTATTGTGTTATCAAAACGTTGGTCTATATGGGGGATGGTGATTGCAGAAAGGTAAAGTTTCATATTTTCAATGATTGATTAAACACTGTATCTTTGCTAAGGAAAATGATCTAAGCTTGGATAGCTTGTTGCCCATCATCCTAAAAGGCTGTTATTTCAGCATTTGGGGGCAACTTTTAGAACTAAATTAGTCTGTTAACTGAATTCAGCAGATAGTTGGAGAGAAAAAATATGGAATGGATTCTGCATAGATTCTGTATTCTGAAATTAGCTGAATTCTGACTCTCTTCAGGTTTATCTGAAATATGTGCAAATCAGCATTTTGTGTGTGTGTGTGTGTGTGCGCGCGTGCGCGCACCATATTCTGGCTGGCCATGTTGCTTCACGCAACCCCTAAAAGCTTCTTATGCAGATTTCTCCAAGGATGAGTGCATAGCGATCACATGTGTTCTACTCTAGGTATATTTGTGCACGTGATTCCTGAGCCCCACCTTGGAATGCTTTTGGGCAACTCTTGTGAATTCAAAGATAGCCTGCAAAGTGCCAGTTTTCTGGGATTTCAGAGAACCAGGATTAGGGAACAGTTATGCCTCACATTTCCTCTCATAGATCCCTTTTCTCTCACATATGCATATCCAGGAGAGCCAGCAGTTGGCCCTAAAAATATACCAGGTGGTAATAGGAATATAAATAGCAATACACTGAAATGAAGAATAGACAGTGAGTCCAGTAGAAGAAATATCATTAGTATAGATTTAAGAATTGCCATTACCTCAGTATCTGCAGTATTCCCTGTACTTTACTAACAAATATTTTAGGGAAAATTGCAAGTACTGAGGTCCTGGTTTTAACACTAATGTCAATGAACACTCTCTAAGTACAGCCAATGTACAACACACCAGTATGTTTACAGTCTAGAAATGTAATGAAGCTTTGCTGTATAGAACTGTGCAGCACATTCATTTATTACTGATGTAAAAATATCAAACCCTTATTGGGTTGAGGTCCAGATGGTTGCTGGCCTACATCTCTTGCCAGACTCAATGTTAGGGAGTAAGAACCTTGTTAGTATCCATGTTAGTAACTGCATGAAATGGGTGAAGACAGAGCCATGACCTCCTGTACCCCTAGGTTGGCCAGTGAGCTGGCTGGACATAGAGGGAAGCATACACTGTATCCTCTGCAGTGGAGCGACCATTCCAGCATGCTTTCCCTAGGAGCATTGATTTAACCAGAATTCCTCCCCTCAGAATATCTCCTTTGCACCCTCTCTGGTGCAATTACTGAAGATAGGAAATGAGAATCTAATGGTTTATAAAATCGACTTCCCATATCCTGCTTTACTAAGTATATTGACAGATTTAAAAATAGTGCAGGCAGCCAGTAAATTGCATGAAGATTTTTAGCAAAAATTGTGATGACTGTTTTTCCCGAACATGTTAATTGCTTGTTCTTTTTTAATAGGTCAGCAAAAGCTCAGGAAAAGTAGATGTGCATTCAGTCTGTAGGCTGGGAAGAATTCTGGAAACTATCTACGTAATGGTTCCTGCCTTGGGCATATCCAAACCTAAGGCATGACATGGACTGGCATTGTGTTATAAATACTAAAAATATGCAGTGGGATCATCTGGGTAGTTATTAGAATGCACTGATGAAACTTTCAAGGCATGCTGCTTCTATACATTGAGAAGATCATTAGTAGGATGCACAAGAATGGCCTTCATTGTTAATATTAAGTGTTTTATCTTTTATGACATCTCTTGCCCAAGGTTAATCAGATAGTAAAGTCATATGCATTTACATTTATTTAATTGGTCAATACACTCTCTTCTAACTATTAGAGCACAGTGTTAAGATCTTGCTAAAGTCACACAATAAATGAGCTTAATGTAGTTCCCTGTAGGCATTTCTCGCCTCTTCTCTAAAAAAAATTAAAAATCCCTACATAATATGTCATACTTGACAGACCATTTACTGAGTGACAGAGGTACTCAACACTTACTACACTTACCAAACAGATGTATTTAAGAAAAAGCATTAAGCACCAGGAAATATTATGGTAACCTAAAAACAACTGTGTGGCTACTTTTGGTCATTGGTGACTTTTTAATGGTGACCAACATATGTGGCATATGTACCATACATTCAGTTTCTCGCTGGCAGCAGCCTGAAAAAATTCATCAAATTCAATAACAAATCTTTGGGAAAAAATGATGCTGCCAAGAATGGTTGGAAAGTAGCCAAGAAAAATGATAAATGACAGCCAGAAAATGCAATAATAGATAATGTAATGTGTTTGCAGCTTCTTGGGCATAGCAGTGCGAATCACTCATTAACTCTATGTTTCCAGGCTTCTCCTGTAACCCATCTGTCAGGAAAAAATTTTTAATGTGGAGCTGCAAAGTGTGAATGTCCGCTTGCAATGAATATTTCTAAGCCTATGCAAAACTTTAGCATGTCCATACCTGGCTGGGTGCACAGAAGAAAGAAGATAGGCAAGTTTTATTCCAGTCTGCTTTGTAATGGAAGAACACACTGCTGAGGAGAACTTAAATGAGGGGAGTGAAATAAAACCTCATCTCTAGACCCTGGCCTGATCTTGCTGTCCTTGAAATCTATGAGAGTTTTGCATATCAGTTTCACTGGGCTCTCTGTGGACTACTAACCATAACACTGCTAGTTTGAATGCTTTTGTGTGTGTTTAAAAGTTATATTAGTTTTATAAAATGCCCTTGGTCCAATCTCTAGACATACATGCAGATCAATATTAAAAGCAGGTAATCCCCATCTTCCAAATGACAACAAATCCTCACAAAGAGGACTCTATCTCCATGAAGGGCAAAGGACATTCAGACTCTTAAAATCACCCACCCTTTCTGGCAAATGTCTAGAGGCCAGATTCTGCTCACTTAAACCCATGCAACCCTATTTATTTGAATATTGCATGGGTGTAAGTTAAACAGAACTTGCCACTGAGTGAATACTAACACCTTGCTAAGCAATTAGAAGGTCAGTAAATTTGGACTCTGTCAGACAAATAGGAAAAACAAATGGTTTCAACTTTAGAGATGGTCCACAAGAACAGGACGTTTCTAACAGCTTGATTCTGCAACTCTTAACTACTACTAAGTAGTTTTTGCTCCCCTGAGTTCTTTGGGGATACTTATGATAGTCATAAGAAAAGCTAGGCCCAAAAGTAAGTATGGCTTGATAGATGTGAGATTAACAATGAGGTATAGTCTTACTAAGAACTAATAGTAAAAAAAAACCTTCCCAAAGTCCAGTTAGAAGTGCCTGCTAATGCCTTAGTTGTAGTATCTACATGAAGTTGTGTTTATAATGTTTATAGTACATATATTAATAAAATTGCAGTGCTGAAATGCCTTGTTTGTGGGGATAGGGAAACCTAAAAGTTTTCATACTGGGAAAACATTCAAATATAAAGATTAAAAAGCAATAAACTCATTTATGTTTTACTTGTATTTAATATTTTCTAGCCATACTCTTTCCTAATTACTGAATTGTAATGGATGCAGATGCTGTTCTCAGTTTTTCTATGGCACGTTAATGAAGTGAATGAGGATTGAACAGATATAACTAATATGGCCCACGGTTTTTAAATAAAATCCATTTCTGTCATATGCTAGACCTGTTAAAGACATGCCCCTTCTGCCATGAGCAATGTCTCCTGCGTTGGAGCTTGTGAGGAGGGTTCCTGGCTGGATCTGAGGTTTTTAAAGGCCTTTTATGCTCTCTGGCCCCTTTGCCCAATGTCAGTAATATAAAGGAGCCAGAACAAATGAGGGTCACAGGCATAGAAGTGTTTTTGTTTTTATTGACAGAACTATTCATTATTTACTTTTGCATTTAATTAATAAAAATTCTGGGCATGAGTCAATCTTATGTACCCAGAAGTAAAGTAGGAGTAACTTCACTAAGGTAAATGGAGCTAAACTGGTAATTTAACTGATGAGGTAATTGGGGGTAAAATTGATGTAAGTGAAAGGAGACTCTGGGTATTTATATTTATAATAGTGAAAAATAACTACTAGATCTTGTCTTGGCAGTACTCCATTTTAACCAGAAAATTATCTTCCTCCATTTTCTCCTCCTAGCTAAGGACTGGAACATGCAACAAGGCCAACAATGAATGCGTCAACCTGGTAGTAACCCATTTTCATCAGAGTAGCCTCTTGCCAGAAATGTCCCTTAAGTGCCAGTAGAAATGCTATGTGCACCACTGAAATCCATTTGTGCAGAAATAAAAGAAAATTAGTTTCACAGCTTCACAAGGAAATTTTTGGCCTGGTAGAAGTGTGGGGGAATAGGGAAATGAAATGAAAAGCATTTTAATTATTTTTCATTCCTGTCTGACTTTTATATAAAGGTAGCCGTGCAACTGGCTAAAACATGATCCTATGACTCCACCAACTTGCTGTATGAATAAATCAAAAGCTGTGGAAACATGTTCTGCAGCTTCAGGCAAGCCTATGTGCACAGGAAAACATGGAGTATTTTTGCTTTATAAAATAAAACCTCTGGTATTAGAGTTCAAACTATTTTTAGGTATTGGATGAAATACTGTGGGTCAATTTTACAAAAGCCATGTTGCCATCAATTTTTAAAATCAAGCGTTTGGTCCAGAAATTAGTTTCTAATAATGCACATTTGACTTCATTTTTTGTTTCCTCTTTAAATTATTTTCTTCTTCCATTCAGCTAAAATAAAATTTTAATTTAAACACAATAAAGCATTACATTTACTTGGATGCCTACTCCTAGGTAGCCAGGAATAAAGTGGTTGTAGATTTGTTAATTATAACACACAATAAATTACACAAAGATATCCCACCCCTATTTTGTCCATACATCTTCAGCTGGTCAACCTCAAGTATTTACACAAAGCATTACTGTATTTTCTCATAGTAGTATTACACCAGTACCACTGAGGAAAAACTGCTGCATTTGTGTCCTCTCTCTGTCTTTCACTCTTTCTTTTCAAACTCTCCCCTCCCCAGCTGTGCATTACTTCCACCATCACCTTCCTCAAAAGCAGTTCATTCTGTGTGTGTGTACTGCAATTTTCAATTTTTTAAAATGGAAAGAGAGCAATAGGAAAAAGTTAACAATTGCAAATGCGGGAAAGCATAGTATTTGTAAATCAGTTTTCTGTGAGGATTTTGTAAAGAGTACAATAGGTGAATAGCAGAGTAAAGAAGGTGTATGAACTTAGAAAATCCTCTGGCATTTATACAGGCTTCCCACAAGATTTACTGGGTATAAAAGTGTATAATGCACCAAAAAAGTGAATCTTTCTCCTTTTTTTCTTGTTCATTGAAGCTATCACTCCTTGTCCATCAGACCTCCCCGTATGGAATTTAAAAAGTGGTAGTATTCTCTCGCGCCCAAACTCTGCTTCATTAGCATATGAATGCCCAACGGATTGTTTCAAGTAACAATTAGGAGAACAACAGATAAAGGAGGAAATTGGAGACAGCAACTAACACCTGGGAATCAGGGCTTAAATAGCTTTCTTTTACATATTGATTAAAAGAAAAGACTGATAACGTGGTACAGAAAAAGTGCTAATATACATAATGCATGGCTTGGCTGTCACTTTCAGTTATACTCTACACATAGCTCACTTACCACTTTGCCTCCTAAGGGCCTTATCCTGCTGTTTTTGTGCACACCAAATTCTGTTGACTACAGTGGATGTACACATGTATAGGGGCTGCAAGATTTCAGGGGAAATGTCTTAAAGGAGTTGGAGTCATGTGGATGATTCAGGTGTCCTGTCAGAATCAGCAACATGCTCCAGGGAAACAACTGGAGAATTATTGTGATATATATGTAAATATTCTTGCTCAGAAGCAACTATAATTGTAATGTCCTATAATCAATAATATATGATGGCTTTCTTCCAAGGTTCCTGGTGAAAATAATATAGGGACCTTGCTGAGCTAACTTGTTTGTTTTTGTAAAATTTTATCAATGGCACAATATGAGCAGAGTTTTACAACATCTTACAGCTTTTTCTCAAAAAAGACAATCAGTACATGCACTTGGTATGCCTGCATAGTTAGTTGTTTCTGCAGTAGGTTACAGTGTGCTTCTTTTGAACAATGTTTAAAGAAACTACATTAGGGTTATGACCCTGAAATATGACAGGGGTTCTCAAAACCCCTGCAACCTCTATCTAAACATGAGGGCCTAGATTCTGCTTTTATTACCTGTGCACACCAATAAAGTCACAGGAGTTGTATGGGCATTAGTGAGAGCAGAGTTTGGTCTGAGGTTATTTAATGGTGGATATTCATTTAAAAACAAAACTACATAAATCAAGGTATAATACGCACTTTTAATAGTAACCAATTTTTCTGTTCAGTGCTGAAAATCCAGTGCAGAAAGCTTTGTTTCCCTTATCATCAAATGAAGTCCAGTCACATGCTGGACAAAGAAAGACTTAGGCCTGGTCTACACTACGCGTTTAAACTGATTTTAGCAGCGTTAAACCGATTTAACCCTGCACCTGTCCACACAACGAGGCCCTTTATATCGATATAAAGGGCTCTTTAAACCAGTTTCTGTACTCCTCCCCAACGAGAGGAGTAGCGCTGAAATCGGTATTGCCATGTCTGATTAGGGTTAGTGTGGCTGCAAATCAACGGTACTGACCTTCGGGCAGTATCCGACCGCTCTGGAAAGCAATCTGAACTCAGATGCACTGGCCAGGTAGACAGGAAAAGCCCCGCAAACTTTTGAAATTCATTTCCTGTTTGGCCAGCATGGAGCTGTGATCAGCACGAGTGGCGATGCAGTCCCAAATCCAAAAAGAGCTCCAGCTTGGACCGTATGGGAGATACTGGATCTGATCACTGTATGGGGAGACAAATCTGTTCTATCACAGCTCCGTTACAGAAGACAAAATGCCAAAGCATTTGAAAAAAATCTCCAGGCTATGATACAGAGTCCACAGCACAGCGCTGTGTGACAAGCGTAACGGAAAGCCAAAGAATCAAATGGATGCTCATGGAGGGAGGGAGGGAGTACTGAGGACTCCAGCTATCCCACAGTCCCCGCAGTCTCCGAAAAGCATTTGCATTCTTGGCTGAGCTCTCAATGCCTGTAGGGTCAAACACATTGTCTGGGGTGGTTCAGGGTATATCTTGTCAATTTACCCTCTCTTTCCCCCCATGAAAGAAAAGGGAAAAAAATCGTTTCTTGACTTTTTTCAATGTCACCGTATGTCTACTGCATGCTGCTGGTAGACACGGTGCTGTGGCACTGAACAGCAGCATCCTCTCTCCTTCCTTCTCTGGTGGCAGATGATACAGTGCAGAAGGACTGGTAGCCGTCCTCGTCATCATCCTGTGAGTGCTCCTGGCTAGCCTCAGGTGAGGTCGGCTGGGGGCGCCTGGGTAAAAATAAGAATGACTCCCGATCATCCCGGCAGATGGTACAGAACAGCTGGTAACCGTTTTCATCATAGCAACTGGAGGTTGAGCTCCATCAGCCCCCCCCCTTTCATGTGTAAAGAAAAGATTCTGTACTGCCTGGACTATCATAGCAGCGAGATGCTGGACTCCTTTCCCCCCCACCGTTTAATGTCCTGCCTGGACTATCATAGCAGCTGGAGGCTGCCTCCACCTCATTTTATCTCACTAAAAAGTCAGTGTTTCTTATTCCTGCATTCTTTATTACTTCATCACACAAATGGGGGGAAACTGCAATGGTAGCCCAGGAGGGTTGGGGGAGGAGGGAAGCAACGGGTGGGTTTGTTGCAGAGGCACCCCCTAGAATGGCATGTAGCTCATCATTTCTGCGGGATCTGACATGGAGCAGCTGTGCTCTCTGGTACACTGGTTCTCTAATACACTTGCCCCATATACTAGGCAGGACTGACTCTATTTTTAGATACAACATAAAGGAGGGAATGACTTGGGGAGTCATTCCCATTTTTGTCTTTGCGCCCCTGGCCGACCTCAGCGAAGGCCAGCCAGGAGCACCCATGACAGCAGCAGACAGTACAGAACGACTGATAACCATCGTCTCATCGCCAATTTACAATGGCATGGCAGATGGTACGGAACTACTGATAACCGTCTCTGCTATCTTACAAAGGCAAATGAATGCTGCTGTGTAGCGCAGCAGTACCGCCTCTGTCAGCGGCATCCAGTACACATACGGTGACAGTGACAAAAGGCAAAACAGGCTCCATGGTTGCCATGCTATGGCGTCTGCCAGGGCAATCCAGGGAAAAAGGGCATGAAATGATTGTCTGCCGTTGCTTTCACGGAGGAAGGAATGAGTGATGACATTTACCCAGAATCACCCGCGACACTGTTTTTGCACCATCATGCACTGGGATCTCAACCCAGAATTCCAATGGGCAGGGGAGACTGCGAGAACTACGGGATAGCTACCCACAGTGCAATGCTCCAGAAATCGACGCTAGCCTCGGTACATGGATGCACACTGCTGAATTATTGTGCTTTGTGTGGCCGCGTGCACTTGACTTTATACAATCTGTTTTACAAAACCGGTTTATATAAAATCGGGATAATCCTGTAGTGTAGACATACCCTTAGAGTGAAATCCTGGCCCCTTGAAGTCAATGTCAAAATTCTCACTGACTTCAGTGAAGCCAGAATTGACCATTTCTGAAGGGCCACGAAGGAATACGTTTTCTGGAAGCGGGAGTTTCTGGTGCCAGTTGCTGTACTTTAGATGTGATGGAGAATGGAAAGAAGGGAATGGGGACGGAATGAAGACTGGAAAGAAGAAAAATATGTTTCATTAGTCCTGCTACCTACAAGTATATCAAATGTGGATGAGCAAAAGCTTTAAAAGTGGTCAATAATCTACATTCAAATAAAACTACTAAAATACATTACTATTTTGTGCATATTTGCTTATAAGACCAATGTAGACTGCAATATTGATGGCATTAGTGTTTTGTTTATCCTGTATTTACCATTCAAAATCTAAAACAGGTGAATTTAATAAATGTCTAGGCATTAGAAATGATAATTCACTTGTGTCACACTGTCTGGAGTGGCTCATGACTGTGAGAGCCTACCTCAGGGCAGAATGTCAGAAAACAGGGTGGATACCCCAAAGTGGTAGAGTGTTCTATAATTAGATTTCACCAAGCCATTAACAAATGTGAACTCCTGGATCACTATACTGCTAACTATGGAGCCACAGACAGTCCCCCTAGCCTCTCCAGTCTAAATGAGCTTTTATGACAAAAATTACATCATATTTAATTTTATGTTGCTTCCAATCACAAGAGACCAGTCACTTACCCCAGATCAATTGGTACGCTAGATCTTACACCAAAGACAATGCTGGAAGCCAGTTCTCTAGTAAACTAACTAAAGGTTTATTAGCTAAGAAAAGGACATGAGAGTTATTGAGAGTTTAAATATAGGCACTGGTGAGTCACAGTTTGTAACTCCAGTGGTGTCAGTAATGTTATAAATTGCCACATTCCCAAAAGTCTCTTCCAGAATATCCAAAAGGTGTCTGAGGAACTCTGTTTTGCGTCTGGTACACTTCCCTATAAGAGTCCAAATAGTCCAGAAATGCAGGACCTTTCCTTGAGTCCATACTTCTCACAGAAAACAAGCTGACAATGTCACTACCCACATGGGCTTTTCCTTTGATAATGTAGTGAGGAATGCATTTTGAGTCTTTGACCTCTGATCATCACACACAATGGCCACTTGCTTTGAAGTTAGCACTTTTTCTGTTAAAGTTCTTCATTTGAATTCCACAAGGCTTCTTTCTTGTTTGATGTGTTATTTAGTCCCAAGGGTATACACAATGTAAATGTTTGCTACAACATTATAATGGGATGCAATAAGTAAAAACAATGCAAATAACATCCCACTAGTGTTCAAGACATTTAAATACTAAATACACTCATACCTTTAACAATCACTTTGATCTATACTAACATACAAGTGAATTGGACTGGGGTTCTGGCATGAGCTGGTACCTGGTCTACCAGCATCACAACTTGTTTGTGGATTCATCCCTTCTTTTTTTTTTTGTTACTGATACTTTTCTGTTTTTATTATTTTTTTTGTAGATTTGGTTTACGGATACTATAGACAGCAGAGAAAAATGATTGAAGAGATTGACTGGTCCTATACAGGTAAATGCATTAAGTGACTGAAGAAAATATTTTGATTTGATATTTCACATTCACTATTATAACTCTTGGGGTCTGCAATATAGCTGTAGCTAAAGTTGTACTGGGGACTGAGTTTTATATTATACAGAGTTTGAAATTTAAGTCTGGAAAGTTTCAGGAACAAATATTGATTCAAGTTGCTGTAGAACAGGCTAAATTTGTTTTCATTGAATTTGTTACACTCAAAACAGCATGGCTCTGATTAAGCAAAGTGGTTTAACATGCAACGGTCTTTAACACTTGAGTACTCACCTTCTATTGTTAGGCGTTCTCTCTCATCACCTGTATATCATAATTTGGAGATTATGCAAGGCAGACAGGCCATGGCTGGCTGAGGGGTAGCGAAATTACCTGCATCTGCTCTATGTCCACTCCTGGAACTTGGTAGGATTCAGCTTTGCAGCACCTGACTGTCTTTTTTTCACACCAGCTACCAGGATCAGTCAGTTTGATACAGAGCTCCCATCTGTGGGAGGGGAGGGCTTTAGTGCTGCTTGGGATTTACCCACACTTGTCTTCAGTATGGATTGAATAACAGGTGAATAAGACTTATACAGATGGGCTGTATTAGAACTTCAGGATCCCAGATTTTGCTGTAAAGGACTGTGATCTTTCAGATGTAAATAATGCCTTTAGAACAAAATTAACATTTCAATACATCTTACTCAGAGCCAATTTTAAAAAATGCAAAGTAACATATAGTAGCTGTATATAGCCACATACTTTTTGTATAACTTTAATTTGCTTAATCACTGTCAAAAAGCACCAGTATGAGAAGAATCAGGAACCTGGCAAATTTCAGCTTTTAATATCTTTAGTTCAAAAAGTTTCTGAAGCCACAGATAACTTTTCAAATCTAAAAACAGATCTAAACTGATTTTAGTCTCCATCTCTCAGTTTGTAAGGCAAAACCTTTTCTTCCATGGTAGAACATGTATAACAAGTTTGAGCCCAGAGAGAATTGAAGCAGGCAAGTCGTAAACCACTTAACAATGAGTTTATAATGGAAACACCTACTCAGACACTTTGCGCTATAGTATCCCTGGGCAAGATCAATCAGCGCAACATTCCTTATTCAAATTCCTTCTCTGTCTTTTGTAACTATTACTCTGTATAAAAGCAGAGTTGATCACAAAGAATGCATATGCTCAGAGGCCAAATCCTAATCCCTGTGCAAAGAACTAGTAAAGCGTTTTTGCACATTTTTGCATAGGGGATTGATATGGGGGTCAGGGCAGGACAGAACCTCCCCTTAGGCCACAAAATACCATCAGAGCTTTTTTCCAGCTGCTACTACACCCTCAGGACTGCAGTAACACCTCTAATCCACGGGCATCCTCTGCCTGATTTTTTTAAAGCTGGATCTGTACCATTCAGATGAACTGATTTAACCTCTAAGAAGTTTGTATGTGGCTGGGACCGCACTGCACAGCTCAACTGCACAGCTCTGTTGCTGTGAGACCTCCTAAGACTCTTTTTGCAAAGTCTTTCCTGGTCTTACATGTTCTATCTCCTTCTGGATGCATTTGTTGTCACCAAAACTTGAATTTGTCTATGTACTCAATTTTGCCAGCTCTCATAATTTTATCATAACTGTCATGATATTTGGTGTGTTTCTTAAAGCTCCAGCTCCTGGAGTCAAGAGATATATTAAAACTTCAGCTTTCATTTTTTAAAAGTAAGTTTCTAGTCCTCATGGTTGCAGAGAACAGCTCTAAAATGTAACAACCTGAGAGCATTCTAAAAGCTCAAAAGCCAGAAGGCAAATAAAAAGAACCCAACCTTTGTTTATTAAATCTCAACATTTTTAAGCCAGTCACATGAATTTTTAAGGCCTGACTGATGATTTTTGAATGCTCAAGGTTGGCAATACAAGATACGCTGTATGCACATACCTTGTTGCATATGGAAACTAGGAGTTTGGTGCATAAACTTGCATGCACAAATTTGAATGTACAGCCCAAACTGCGAGAGTGTACTCATTCTTTGCTCAGACTCAAATTGTGCTTGGATTTGATAGCCTTGAATCCTGAGCACTAAAGAGCTTGAGAAATTACCCTCTGTGGCTGTTGCCTTGTGGCAGCTTTGTGGGCCTTTGGGGCTCTCCAACCACTGAGTTTCATCAGCATGAGGTAGAAGAATTCCCTCTCCTGCAGTTGCACCATTTACTTTAGACAGGGGCCTGTAAGTCTGATCTGCTAGTAAACAGCAATTTAGCCAGGTTTGGACAAACTTCACCCTGCCCACAAATGTTCGTCTAGAGTTACTATATTTCAGGTTATCAAAAAGAGGACACTCTGTGGAGGAGGTGAAGGAGCTAAATGAGAAGAGCGGAACATAGATGGGAGGTACAGCTGGGGATGTTGGAGAGGACACCTGTGGTAGGGGTACTTATTGGAGATGGGGGGCAGTGACAGGACAGCAGGCACAAGCCCAGGATGCAGCAACAGTTGTCAATCAGCACCTCCCTGTGGGACACCCTTCCCAAGGCTGGGAGCCTAGGCCTGGGTGGGCAGGATCTGGCAGCTGTGGCTTGCAGGGGAATGGACCAATCAGCTATGAATGCAGGGGAGGGACCAATCGGGAAGTGGACCAATTGGGGCTCTTTCTGAGCTACAACCTCTCTGCTCTGCAAAAACCCCAGACATTTCCTGTTATTTGAAAAATCTGCCTGGACAAAGAAAGGCAGTTCAAAAAAAGAGGCTGTGTCAGGGGAAACTCGGACATATGGTCACCTCCCTTAATGTACTTCTGGAAGGTGCTCGTCTGCTACAGTGGAATAATGGTGGCATATGAACTGATATAGAATAGGACAAATGAAAGAATAATTTGAATCTCCCTCCCAAAAATCCTGAAAATGTAATTTAATAATAAGCCACCTTAATATACCATGGTATTGTTTACATATCTTTTAAATTAGGCTCCTAATAAAATGTTATTAACAACATTGTATTCTGAAGGAATACCTGTTTTTTTAATACACTTCATAATTCTTATTAGAACCCAATTTACTGCTGTGCACTAAACCGTGCATTTGCATGCATAGATCTATAAATCTGCATGTGAAGTAAGCTGGTTTGAATACACAAGTGTTGAATTTTGGAGGTGCAAGAAATGTAAGCATTTTGCAGGTGGATGTGTAATGCATAAAACAGAAAAATGTACCCTAACAGCTATTCTGCCAAGTAAATATCTTTATTTCAATAGGATTATAATTGGGCATTAAATTATCAGATGAAATGACTCTTTGTCCAGTGTGGAACATTTCTAAAGTAGTGACATATATTAAGAAATAACGAGACTGATAATCTTACAGAGAAAAAATTAAGTATACTGAGCAACTACATTTGGTGAAATTGATTATTTAGTGGACAATGAACATTTATATATATTTTGGGTGCAGCAACAATCCCATGTTAATTCAATCTGTAAAACAAGCAACATGAGTTTAAATTATTTTTGTGACATCTACATGAAAGCTTTTGTATGGATGCCATGTTCAAATACGTAATTTTAGCTGGAATAAATGGCCTACTGCAGCTTTTCTGATATATCTGGATGAATGTGGTCTGAGAAGTTTCAAGTCTGTGTATATACCTTATAAACATGGACTCCTTCTACAAATAATCACTTTTTCTTTTGGTGAAATTCTACTCTTACTCAGGGTTTTATTGTTTCTGTTCATGTTCCCATGTGCCTCAAACAGGATCTAAATTCTCTGATGAGGCCCCTAGCTTCTGTAGGACTCCAGTGCAGTATTATGCTAAAATTGGAAATTCTGCCCAATTTTCCAGTAAATAAAAAAGGGAGATATTTTTATTGAATTTAATATGTGAATGAATAATGCCACCAGTTCAGTATTCCTTGTCTTGTTGTTTGATGTTAAATTCAGTTTATACTGCCTCCCAGCGTGCAGCATGACAATGCATAACTGCCTTTCAGAAGTTGTCAAAAGCTCCAACTTTCACCCTGGCTATTAAGTAAGAGGTGATTTGAGATTGGAGTTTCCAGGAAGGTGTGGGAGTTGTTGAGTAGTTTGGAATTCAGAGGGCTGCTGTGGCTTTTGGCACTGCAAAAGATTCATCTCTTTCCTCCTTCTTTTGAGCTGGGTTGAAGATAATTTTGAACTTTTTCTGGTGGGTCTTGAACAACTAGTTTACGACATCAGCAACTCTTGACTCCTGATGTCCCTCTTCGCACCCACCCCAATTGCCTCTGACAGTTATGGGTAAGCACTTTACTGTGAAAACAATCAGTGGTGAAATGACTAACCACATTAACATTAATATTGCCATAATTAAACATATCAGCTGGAGCTACTGTTTCAGGTGGTCAGTTTCAGTCTCCAGTAAACATCACCATTTCAGCTCATGTTCAGTTCACATTAAGAAGTTTATCTTTGAAACTGTGAGTGCTGAAAATATAGGACAACATTTCCAAACCTGGGTTTGGTATCTAAATCCGTAGTTAGGCTCCTAACGAAAAGTGGCCTGATTTTTTAGACATTCTGTTAGATTTCAAGTTCTGTTTGTTGCGTATGTATGGACTCAGGTGCCCAACTTTAGGGTTTTCTGACCTTAGATTCTGTTGCCTAATTCCTCAGAACTGGGTAAATTCTGTGGCAAACTCAATTTCATAGAAATGCCAGAAAAAGAAGTCTTTGCTTATGGAGAGGGTTTAGAGAAGAGCCATGAGAATGATAAAGGGCTTACAACACACATGCCTTATAGAGATTGACTCAAGGAGATCAATCTATTTAGCTTAACAAAGAAAAGTTTAAGGGGTTATTTGATTATAGTCGGTAAGTACCTACACGAGGAGCAAATATTTGACAATGGCCTATTTGGTCTAACAGAGAAATGTATGACACAATCCAATAACTACAAGCTGAAGCTAGGCAAATTCAAACTGGAAATAATGCATAAAATTTTAACAGTGAAGGTAATTAACCATTGGAACAATTTACTGGGAGCATTGGTAGATTCTCCATCACCGGCAATTTTAAAATCAAAATTGAATGCTTTTCTGAAAGATTTACTCTAGGAATTATTTGGGGGATGTTTTAGAGTGGTCCCTTCTGACCTTGAATCTATGAATATTTTAGGAATCAGTGTGCTTCTATTTCTCACTCTTCCATGGGGCAGCAGATAGCTGTGCCACCTCAGCTGCAACTCAGAGAAGGAATTGTGGCACAGAGAGCTGACCTTACTTCCGTCTTATTTCCAAGGAAAAGTTATCAACTATCACTCCTGACCAGTAGCTGATTACAACGCCGTCCCACCCCTGAGATGTGTGCCAGCTAAACTGGGTTTACCTATATATTAGGAGTGCAGAGCTAAGGCTCCACCCACTCCTGATCCCTCTCTGCCCACTTCACACCTCCCTCTTAGAGAGTGAGAGCACTGGGGACATAGCCCCAGCTTCTCCTCCCTATGCCTGATGTGGTAAAGCTGCACTAGTAGGTTGGGGGGAGGGACTTTGCCCACATTTATACCCCTACAAGGTGAAGATCTGTCTCTTGTAATTAAGTGATATTAAATTGTGGTTAGATTGCAATTATTAAATACCATTTTTAATAAGATGGTTTCCCCATGAAAAACTAATGAATTCCTTCCTTTTTCCTAGGACTAAGTGAGAGATGGCAGGGTGTTGACACATGGGAAACTTAGATTCAGGAGCAGCCAAGGGCTGATGAAACTAGGAAGCATGGATGCACCTGGCTCCAAGGAGAGGGTGCATGTCACATCATATTGGTATTTATTCCTGCTGGCTACTATAGCAGTATTGGCATAATGTTGTGATCAGACCTGATATTTCTATCGCCCTGCAGGAAATACATGACTGTGATCATATCTATGTATTAATAATAAATGACCTGATAGATCAGTGCTGTAAGTAACAAAGAAAAACCTATGCTACTGTGCTTTGGAGGGTCCCACCCTAATAAAAGTTATAGCATAAAAGATAAAAATAGTGTGGATTATTGAATTAGCTGATTTAAAAAGTGGCTCAGCAGAGGCTAGTTTCATTTTTTAGTTGGCTGTTTGCTTAGGAGACTGTCCAAATGCTTCTTGCATGATAGCTCATTCCATACATTTGTGTCCCTGTGTTTGGGCAGGCTGATGATTCAGCAACAGAAATTACAACATTACACATTTCAGTGCATCACAGGGTTGCGGTTTTCCCTGGTATGCAATTACATGTAAACATTATTGACCATGGAGAAGACATTTTAAATCTCTAGATGGACTGTGTCCATGAGAAATAAGCAAAGAACATGTGTAAAATAAACGAGAAAATAACTATATTTATGGTCAAATATGTGTGGCCCTTATGTTCCTATAAATAAAAGCTATAGTTCAAAAGAGCCTGTTCATTCAATTGGAAGTTGCCTCTTTTATTATAGTAGAATTGGTCTTTGAGCACAAAAAAGAAGGCTCATAACAGCAAATTACAGCTTATTGAACTTTGATGCAATCAACAGTTTTTAGCATAAATTCAGTGAAAAACTAAGTACACAGTGCAGATATTGTTTATAAAGTGGGCCCTGGTATGGTTGCATGTGGCCCTTCACCCTTGGATGCTTGTAGCAGATTAAAGTACCAAAGATACAAAGCATGACCCATGTATGACCCCAGCTCATGTTGGTCCCCAGTTTCATAAAGTTCTATAATTTTCTGCCCTCTAATGATTTGTAATTAAGACTGCAGTGATCTATTTGCCAAAATTTCCTGCTCCGATGAGGCCTATCCCATCCCCACTTGGCCCCTGTAACTGCGGCATACAAAGGCAATGGAGCAGGTGGGTAATGCTCAGAATCAACACATCATCTTATTAACTAGATCTTTTAAAAAGATGCTTCAAAGTTACAGATGATCGAGAATGTGCGTGAGGATGTGCCTTTGTAAAGTATAGTACTATTGTTTTGATGAAAATTTCATAGGCAAGGCTCAAAACAGTGTATGTGGTACCTATTAGAGATAGGCAATCTTAAACCACATGCTTTTTCTAAGCTTACCATCTCTGGGACATGCACCGGAGTAAAAGGAACAAGCACGCTGGGGTCATCTCACACTAGAGTATGGGCTGTGGCTAAATATAATTTAATTTGGAGATGTACCTATCTCATAGAGCTGGAACAGGCATCATATCCAGTGCCCTGCCTTCACAGCAGGGCTAAGTATTGTCCCTGACAGATTTTTGCCCCAAATGCCCCCCTCAAGGATTGAGCTCACAACCCTGAGTTTAGTAGGTTAGTGCTCAAACCACTGAGCTATCCTTCCTCATAAACCAACCTCTTCTATAACCACGGATTTATTTCTCACTTGTAAGTATATTTAAGCCATGCTACACTAGGCAAGATGTGTGCTTGAGGAATACTTGTTTCTGAAATGTGCAGATGCTTAACATAAGGTTATTGTCAACCACAAACCAAAATAGATTTCTGCACTGATGAATATCAGAGCCCTGCAAACTTAAGACCTGATCTGTCACCCTTACTCATGCTCATGTCAGTATCTTAGTTCATGAGCAATCCCACTGGGTTGGGTCCAGTTATGAACCTCTTTTGGTGTGTGCATTTACTCATGTGAGTAATCCCATTAGTTTCAGTGTGTCTACTTGTATAAATGTTCACACCATGAAGAAGAGCCACACAATTGACCAGTGACAAGTGTAACATCTCATGGAACAGAGCATGGCCCAACCTATGAAGCCTCATAGGGATGTAAGGAGGGGTAAGACTTTTCCCCCAGTGGCCCTCTCAGCCTGCCCTTATCCCTAAGATAGATGGTGTAAGCAGGGACTGCATGCCTGGTGTATCCCCAGTGCAGGTGAATGGGGAGTAAGCAGACGGTGGGAGAAGCACAGACAGGACATAGTATGTTTGAATATTCTACACTGGAGAGTTTTGTGAACTTCCAAGGAGCACACATATATTTTCCCTTTTAATTTTTTTCCCTTTTAATTGGATCCAGTTTGAGGCAGATGAACAACTGCTTAGATTGATATAGAAGCGAGGGGAGCATGGAATAGCCCCTATTGACAAAAATTGCAATCTTATTTATTACTGTTTCTGAGCATTCTTAAAGATTTGCTGCAGCTTATTTGCATGTTTAGGGCTTGTGTGGGGTGATGTGCAGCTGAGCACTGCCCCAGGGACAGTGCAGGAAAGGACTTATACCTCTAAAAATCAAAATTCCCTCCATGTTTCTCCCTTGCTACAGTGAGATGATAGTTTGCTGCTGGCCTATACCAGTATCAAATGACAATACTTCACCACAAGCTCATCTATTCTGGCCAAAGTGTTGGAGGGGCAGAGCCAAGGCTATACCCACTAATCAGATCATCCTCTCCATGGCAGCCTGTCTGCTCTGGGGGGAAGTATCTAGACCAGTGAGCCAGGGCCCAAGATCCAGGTAAGCCTGTACTGGGACACACTGTGAGCATCTTACTCCCCTCTATGTCTCATTTCAGGTACTCAGGCCAGGGGATAATTGTGCCTAGAGAGGATATTTTAAATACTTTTCAGACTATGTTCATATGACTCAATATTTTTTGTCATATATTCTATTTTTGTCCTATTTATTGCAATACAGTCTGAGAAACTCAGTTTTCTAGATTCTCTGTACATTTTTATATTTTCTTGCACATCAAGGTATCTCCCCCCAAAATTTAAATTTTTAATTTCTTCCTAGACTCATGGGTTTAAAATGCAGTGTCACAGTGAATAGTGACAATATAAAAATGGAATCTTCCTACTCAAAAGATTGGCTTCCTGTGCATATTCAGAGTCATATCTGCTCATTTCAGAGTCAAAAATAAGTGTTTTCTGCTCTTGCTCCAGTTAGGCCTTCAAATCCAATACAATTAACAGGGCGTGAACTGGTTCCTATTCTTCCCTCTTGTGCATCAACAACAGAATTGTTTACTGAGTTCCATACAGTCACACCTGTGAAAACCTGTTCACACCAGTGGGGTTATCCAAGTGTCAATAATGACCTAGTTTGTTTTACAGACTTTCTATTATCATTGGTAATAACGCACGGCAAGGAAAGAAACCAGCTTGATTTAGATCTCAGGCTGACTCTGCAGGGCTGACAACTGGGGGGAAAAAATACTTCTTTGATCAGGAGTTGTTGAGAAACAGTAAATTTTTAAGTAGTTTATGGAGGGGAAAGAAGTAAATATAAAGGGACTGATCACTCCCTTCCAGGGGAAAATGAGGAAGAAGAAACCTCCATGCGGGTCTTCTGGGAGATTCACCCCCTGTCGCTCCACCAGAGAGTCAAGGTTTGTCTTCCCCTCAGAACAGACAATGAGTTGTGCCTACAAACTGCATCTATCCTCATTGATGCTCACGGATCCTAGAAGAGCACTGGTAGCTATAGACATCCATGCAGAGGTCATGTGCTCCTGGACTGGTTCCTTGAACTTTGCAGTACCCTCTTCCCGTGACCATTGCTCCGTGGCTGCATGGCTCAGATGGAACCACATGCTCAAGGTAGGGCTTCTGCAGCTGGTGGTTGCCCCACAATTCCTCATGAAAGGTGGGCTGCCACGGTGGAGGTGGTCCTGTGAAAAGCTATTACAGCCTAGAGCTGTGTTTGTATCTCTGCCATAATTTCCACAGGGCTGCTGGAGGTTGACAGTATACATCCCCCGAGCCAACTCCCCACTCCTTCCATTTGGTCCCAGACCTGCAGAATGTCCTCCGCTGCCACAGAGCCAGCTTGAGCCCCTCTTTCAGGTGGAAGAAGTGCATAGTCCCTCTTCACACCGATCAAAGTTGGACATAGTTATAGATATTTCTTTCCATATTGTCACAGTTATACTCACAATAAATCAACTCCATTCCCTCCTCTGGGCCTTTCCTCCACATTCTCCAAGGGCTTTCTTTAGGAGAAATTAGGCTGTAACTGCTAAACCAGAAAAACTCTATGGAATTCCTTGATCTGACACTCTCAGATCTTAATCCTATTTCAATAGCCACAAATATATTGACAGCTCTAGAATGTTGACTGTTCTAGAATGTTTTATCAGCCACCTCTTTCATTCATGGTTACAGATTCTTCACTTCAGTACTACTCAGTGTGAGTTAGAATACTACCAATGAATTTGCGGATTCAGTGTCAGTCCTCTCAGGTGGATTTTCTCTGACCAAAATGAGATATTTTAAAGAAATATGTGGGCCTTAAGAATAATGCAGTTAAAGGGGGGGAGATGAGAGCATTGAAACCTGGGAAAGATGGTTGATGGCTGGGAAGAGACTCTCAAGTTAGAAGTTTAGGATACTAGGAATTTTTTTTTAAATATCTGAAGTATCTTAGCTTAACAGAGAGTTAATCCAGGCCAAGGCTGGGTTGTCAAAGATCAGCAGCCATTTATTCTACTGATTTAAAAAACAAACAAAAAATCCTACACTATTTTATTTGATAGTTTAAAAGAGAAAAGTGCACAAACTATTGCTACAGTATTTCAACATCAGATAAATGTGGCAGTTGGAATTGCTCCAGTTATTTGCAAATTATTTTCTAATGTCTCAGGTAACCATGGATTTAGAAACTACTTTTAAAGTCTCTGGCCGCTCTTGCATACATACAATCAAGACTGGTAAATGTTTTAAGGTATTGGTTGGATGAATCCTCCACCTGTATTTTTTCTTTTGAATTTTTTTAAAGCAATAAAAAATGTTATTTAGTGACTGATACCTCTTCACTTATCTCAGATAGGTACTCAAGAAGGCTAGAGTTATGTTTGGAATATGTTATTTGTGAAGTGAGCCTTGGAATTCTGAGTAGAGTGATCTCTAGGAACTAAATATGAAACATGAGTTCCCAAACTCCTTAATCTGTCACTTTACCACTTTTCAGAATATCCAGAACAGGGTGAAGAAGGAGAGCGACACACAGTGGAATGGATACCATGTAGCATGTTTTATTGGGGGAAAAGTACAATGATTTAAATAGGGAAATCTGTAGATTCCCCTTGCTTGTAAATCTCTGTATACTGTCAGTACTATAGTATCCTGCTATAACTAATCTTTAACAACATATTTTAACTATCAGTGAGAGACTGTTAGTCAAAACCTATGACTGTTTGTCAAAGTCTGTTATTGGATATGGATGCAGGGCCAGATAAAGCAATGTCTGTACTCATACAAGTGAGAGTAACAGATGATAATCTGGTTGCAGGGTTTGTTCAGCCCATATGAAGTTCATTTGTCCTGCCCCTCATCCCCAACTGAATGATTTGTCCTGAAATTACATACACATTCTGTATATTAGGGAAGGTTGAGTTGGATGTGTGAAAGGTGGTACAGGACAGGAAGGCTGAGGCAAGGAGAGAGTAAGGACAGAGACAGAGATGAGGAGATTTTCATGAAGAGATGCAAGGACATGAAAGGGAACCAGAATGCAGCATGAAAAGCAGCACCCGGGGGACTCCTTTCAAATTCCCCATCAGGTGCAGCATTAAATGTTAAGAAAATGGGGTTCAGAGGATGCCCTTAGTCAGGAGCATCAGGAAAAGCAGATGGAAAGTTGAGACCTGCTGCTGGCCTCTTGTATGTTTAAGGCAGTGTAGTATACTGAGGTCTGGCCCCTAACACAGGATGGGAAGTCGGGGACATAACCCAGATCTCCAAGCTTTGCCACAGACATGCAATGTGATAAGCCACTTCAACATATTATGCCTCAATTCTGAGACAAAATCTGTAAGATGGGGCTAATAGTACTTCACCTCTTCATGGGAGGCAGGAATGCAAATGTACTTGGTCAGTATTATGATCTGCGCATTAATTCCTCCTCACCAATTAGGCTCCAGTTTAGAGAAGTACTCAGTGCCTGCGTTTTCTCAGGACACTCCTTTCACTGTATCAGCCCTCCCTAGCATTTACATTTGTGACTCTGCCAACACTGTCTGATTTTCTTCTCCTGTAACACAATCATTATTTTTCAAAGTGTCTCTTGCTTTGCTTTCTTTCCACTGAGCCTATTTCTCTTTTCCCATATTAAATTATCTCTGCCTAGCCTTTTGGTGTCTTCCTTCCTAGTCCTTCTGTCTACATACTAGTTATAAAATCACTGTCACTTTCTGCCTACTGTATTCTAGGGAGAAACTCTTTCCAGTATCAAGCAGCTATTACGGTGCTGGAGAAGGAGCCAGCTGACTCTGTTTCCTTGGCTATCCTTGTGCTTACCCCCTCCTCAACTGCCTTTCTCGAAATGTCACAGACACTCTCCAGCATGGTTACCATGGTGCATTCTGTTGGAATGTCTGCAAGAGTTCATACAAGCTACCAGAAAATCAGCAACACATTTTAAAAGGTCATATAATGATGCCAGCCATTTACCTACTCTATTACAATTTAAAGGGCATTGTAGTAGGTGCTTATTGGAGCTCACTGGTCTAGTACCCCAGAATCTTCTCTTTCTATCTTTTTGCCCCTCATATTGTGTGTGTGTATCTATAAACTACCTGAGAGCTTTTCAAATCAGCTGACTAGTTTATAAATATTAGCACTGCTGTAGAACAGTTAAATCCACTGCTCCTTTTGTTCATTAAATTCTTCAAGGATGCTGGAAGATTTTATCCACTTCCTCATAACTGATCAGTCATTTCCAAAAAAAACACAACCCTCTTCTTGGTAGACATTGTTTCCTGTTGTGCAAATGTATATCTGTAGATTGGGAATGGCTGGCCTCCAGCTGTATGAAAATAATAAAAGAAAAATCTCAAATTTGTAGCTAGCCCCAGCTAAACTGATGCCCGAACAGTGGAGTCCATTTTAAAAAAGAAACAGATTTTAAAGCACTTTGTGGAATCCTTTAACAACATTATACATTTTTTCTACAATATTTTATTCACTTCATAAACACATTTTCTAACATAAACATGAATAAATGATTTTGTTCCAAAAGTTAAGATGCTTGTAAATTGCATTAATAGAATCAGAATATCAGAGTTGGAAGGGACCTCAGGAGGTCATCTAGTCCAACCTCCTGCTCAAAACAGAACCAATTCCCAACTAAATCATCCCAGACAGGGCTTTGTCAAGCCTGACCTTAAAAACCTCTAAGGAAGGAGATTCCATCACCTCCCAGGTAACCCATTCCAGTGCTTCACCACTCTTTGAATGAAAAAGATTTTCCTAATATCCAACCTAAACCTCCCCCACTGCAACTTGAGACCATTACTCCTTGTTCTGTCATCAGGTACCACTGAGAACAGTGTAGATCCATCCTCTTTGGAACCCCCTTTCAGGTAGTTGAAAGCAGCTATCAAATCCCCCCTCATTCTTCTCTTCTGCAGACTAAACAATCCCAGTTCCCTCAGCCTCTTCTCATAGGTCATGTGCTCCAGCCCCCTAATCATTTTTGTTGCCCTCTGCTGGACTAGTTCCAATCCTTCTTGTAGTGTGGGGCCCAAAACTGGACACAGTACTCCATACAACACAGGCCTCACCGATGTCGAATAGAGGGGAATGATCACGTCCCTCGATCTGCTGGCAGTGCTCCTACTTATACAGCCCAAATCGCCATTAGCCTTCTTGGCAACAAAGGCACACTGTTGACTCATATCCAGCTTCTCGTCCACTGTAACCCCTAGATCCTTTTCTGCAGAACTGCTTCCTAGCCATTCAGTCCCTAGTCTGTAACAGTGAATGGGATTCTTCTGTCCTAAGTGAAGGACTCTGCACTTGTCCTTGTTGAACCTTATCAGGTTTCTTTTGGCCCAATCCTCTAATTTGTCTAAGTCCCTCTGTATCCTGTCCCTACCCTCCAGCCTATCTACCACTCCTCCAAGTTTAGTGTCACCTGCAAACTTGCTGAGAGTGCAGTCCACGCCATCCTCCAGATCATTAATGAAGATATTGAACAAAACTGGCACCAGGACCGACCCTTGGGGCACTCTGCTTGAAACCGGCTGCCAACTAGACATGGAGCCATTGATCACTACCCATTGAGCCTGACGATCTAGCCAGCTTTCTATACACCTTATAGTCCATTCATCCAGCCAATACTTATTGAAGTTGCTGACAAGAATATTGTGGGAGACCATATCTGAAGCTGTGCTAAAGTCAAGGAATAACACATCCACTGCTTTCCCCTCATCCACAGACCCAGTTATCTCTTCATAGAAGGCAATTAGGTTAGTCAGGTATGACTTGCCCTTGGTGAATCCATGCTGACTGTTCCTGATCACTTTCCTCTCCTCTAAGTGCTTCAGAATTGATTCCTTGAGGACCTGCTCCATGATTTTTCCAGGGACTGAGGTGAGGCTGACTGGCCTGTAGTTCCCGGATCCTCCTTCTTCCCTTTTTTAAAGATGTGCACTACAGTAGCCTTTTTCCAGTCATCCGGGAGCTCCCCTGATTGCCATGAGTTTTCAAAGATAATGGCCAATGGCTCTGCAATCACATCCGCCAACTCCTTTAGCACCCTCGGATGCAGCACATCCGGCCCCATGGACCCGTGCTTGTCCAGTTTTTCTAAATAGTCCTGAACCACACCATTACCATTATTTGTTTCAGGTTGTATTGGTCACGTTTTGCTTCACTGCAATGAGGTAGACTGGGTAACACATTGTGACAGATGCAACAAATGAAATAGTACAAAATACGGGCAGCATCTCAGAAGTACAGTTTGTTCTGCTCTGTTTCATTGAAAAATATTTTTTTACATAACAGGACTGAATTCTACTCCTGGTTCTACTGGTTTAACTCCAACGAAGTCCATAAGATTGGACAACTGTGATTAACAGCAACTCTAACCTTAGATTTTGTAATTATTATTACTGGAGGAGTAAAAAGCATGTTTTGTTTGGGTGTTAGTGGAAACATTTTTGGATAATTAATGCTGTACTCAGCACAATTCCCAATTTCTCATAGTCTTCTGAACTGTCATAAGAACATAAGAACAGCCATACCGGGTCAGACCAAAGGTCCATCTAGCCCAGTATCTGTCTACCGACAGTGGCCAATGCCAGGTGCCCCAGAGGGAGTGAACCTAACAGGTAGTGATCAAGTGATCTCTCTCATGCCATCCATCTCTATCCTCTGACAAACAGAGGCTAGGGACACCAACTGTCCAATTACATGTCTCATTCCTATACTGTGGGCAAAGTTCATTCCTGGTGTAGCTCGGTTGACTTGCTGAGCATGAGTGAAGATATAAGAATTGATTTGTACAATTCTCTGCAGCCTAGCCAAAATACTGCTAATGCCCAAAGTTTCTTTCCTGCTTAAGCATTATAAAATTCCAGTGATTTTACAGGACTAAAATGAAGGCCTGCATAAATAGTAAATTAATGCTTTAGAAACATTTATTAGTGATTCTATTAATTACTGCATTATTACCCACAAATTCATTTTGCTTTGATACATTTCAATATAATTTTTTTTTAAATTGTAATGTTTAACTTCTACTTTAACTGAAATTTTCCGATTGGAATATGGCCATGTTTCAAACTTTTGTGTAAGGCCCTGAACTAAAGCCCATTAGGGTCAATGAAAAGATGTCCCTTGATTTCAGTGGGCTTGGATCGGCCTCACTGTATAGATACAACCAACTTTTTTTTATAAGCAGTACTAGTAATTTACTTAAATGAAGTAGGTTTCAAAATAATTTAAATATACAACATTTAGAATTTTGGCCTAATACTAATAGTCCTGAGAAATGCATTATGACTATTTATTCTAGCTATAAGATGCATAACTGTACTGTAACACTTATCAGGGCAGAAGTTGGAGATTTCAGCAGATGCATATCGGGTCACTCCAGTGTTCCTATACAGCAACTACCAGCCCCACTGCACTTTCCTCCCCATTATTTGCCATGACAGCAAAAAATGGCAAGTACACCTCTACCCCGATATAACGCTACCTGATATAACTCGGGTTCGCATGCAATGCGATAAAGTTCTGACACGCTGCTCTGAGCAGCGTGTTAAGGGTGCCGGGCCAACAGGTTTGATAAGGGGAAGAGTGTCTCTGGGGAGATCAGGGGCTCCACCCACACACAGGGTCTGGGGGGCAGGAGCTGTGGGAGAGCACTTTTGGGGGCCCGCAGTCCCAGAGTGGCCTGGGGGATTAGTGGAGGGCCAAGAGCAGCCTGCTCTGCTTCCCTTGCCCCAGCCCCAGTCATGTCACTCTGGGGAGGAGGCTTGGGGAAGGGGATTCCCTCCTTCCCCCCACACTCACCAGCAGCAGTGGAAGTGAAGCAGCCCACCTCCAGCCTGCTCCACTCCACTAGCTCCCAGCCGTGGCACTCCGCTTCCCACCGCAGGTGAGTACGGGAGACATCCTTTCCCCAACCTCCCTGCACTCACCTGCGGCGGCAAGCAGAGCACTGTGGCTGGGAGGTGGCAGAGTGGAGCAGGCTGGGGCCACATCGCTCTGCTTCCCACCACCAGTGAGTGCGAAGGGCGTCCTTTCCCCAACCTCTCCGCACTCACCGGCGGCAGGAAGTGGAGCAGCCCGGCCCTGGCACACTGTACTCTGCCAGCTCCCAGCCATAGCGCTCCACTTCCCGCCACAGGTGAGTGCAGGACCTTTCCGCAGCTGCCCCTCAGCAACACGGCTGGGTCTGTGGAAAGGAAAGCGGAGCTTTGTAGCCCATACTGCTAGCCAACCATTTGCATTCCTGCTGCCATCCAGTGTTATTTATGTATATAAGATATTTTGCATAATATAGCCAGATAATATTAGAGTGAAAATGTCTAACGATAGCATAGTTATAAAAAAATCAACCAAGCATGAGCAGAGCTGTAAAAACCAATAACTACTTTCAAAATGTCAAGCTAACATCAGCATGTCCTCACCACCCTTTTGTGTACAATGCTTAAAAAACAAACAATTTTATTTTCATTGAACAGCTCATTATCCCCTAATTTTCACAGTCAGACAGGATTTGCTACCCTACCGTGAGTATAATATCCTGGTGGTATATTTCAATTGATATTGTTATATACTGAAATATAACAAACATACTAGGACTGCTATAGAGATGAGGAGTTGAGGGCATTTAGCCATTTACAGAATAGAGCTCTTACCTAGTTCTGTACTTTTTTCAAAAAAAAGATACAGTGGGGATGGAAAAATCCTCATAACTGATCTTCTATAACCTGTTCTGAAGCTGGGATGCTGGGATCACTAGAAGCATGGGCTGTTGTATGTAAGTTGGTAACCAAAATGTTAGTACATATATAGGGATACCTACATTTTCCAAGGATGTTACAGGGGATTTTTAGTCACACACAAACTCTGAATTGTGTCTAAGTCCCCTCTTTGAAAATTTAGAAGTTCTGCTCTTCTGCTTTCCTCACCATGCAATGTGGTGTAATTTTAAACAGGAGAAGAATGTCACACAGGTGTTTTGTATGGGGTATGTAAAGTCTGTTTACAGATAACCAAATATATATCTTGGTTGGCATCCCTCTCTGCCTACAGGAGTGTTGCTGGTCAGGGAGTCCTTCTGGCTCCTGGAGCTTGCTTCTCCTGCAGGAGTTCTTCTTGTTACTTCATCCAGGCCCACTTGATTTTCAGAAGCAGATGCATGAGACCTAGTGTGTAGCATTCCTTGATCAGGTGTGGGCCATCAGAGGGGTGTTGAGGTGGTCTGGAAGGCCACTACCTGAACCTTCCACACCTCACAACCACAGGACTACTGTAGCTAAGGAAGCCCAGCATTGTTATCTAATATACCTGTAACTAGCTTTCATTGTTTTAATAATGTTCAATTTAGTAGTAATTCCTAAATTAACATAGGCTTTATTTTTTTGTATAGGGACATATGAAAATCAGATTCTGAAAATCCTTTTTCCTACTATTGTTACAACATCTAAGACTACTATTACTGAATGTGATTAGTGGAGGAAAAACTGATTTTTTCAATTAGTTTTTGCTGGTCTTTTGGCAACATTTTGTGTACAATCATTTTTTCTGTTTCCCCTGAGTAGTTAGCCAGTTTCCTTTTTGTGTTCATGGAGTCAGTTGCATAGTAATACAGAGGAGAAAAAAATTAAAATAGGAAATGTAATAATAAAACCTCAGAGACTGGCAGGCTTACTCAGGAGGAGGTGCAATACCTGAAACTTGTTCATCTAATTTTTAAAAACTGACTGGATTTCAAGCTGACAGTGTCCTTTAAAATCTTTATTGGATATCAATACTGTAATTTAAAAATGAAAAACTTAAATTTAAATACAGTTTATACAGAGACAATGTTTCCAAAAGCCTATTTATAAATCCTCTTCAAAGTTTTCATTAAGCAACTTCAATAAAGGCTGTTTTTGCATTAAGCAACTCATGAAACAGGTAGTTTTCAGAGTTATTCATTAAATATTAATACTGTCATCCCATGGGACATACTGTTTATACCATCACAGATGCACATTACATCTCAGATCAATGGAGCAATTTTTTTTTCTCAAATAAGCCTTTAAAAAAAAAAAAACAACCTCTGAAACAGCAGTTGATTACAGTTGTCCGTAGTGGTTAAATCATGAAGCAAATTAGGAAATATATGTCAGTATCCATTATTCTAATAGGGGCTTTGCAAGATTTTTAAACAATGTAAGTAGATGCCAGACTTACAATGCAATGACCCCCTTTGTAACAATACCTCCAGCAGAGACAAGAGTACAAAAATTTCTGTTGACTTGTGCATGGCTGTCAAGTCGATACTTCATAAGAATCCAAAATACAAATCACATTGCTTGAGTGGAAGTTTTTCTTTTCTTTGACTCCCTCATAAGATGTCCTTCCTGTGCTCATTAGACTATCACAGTTGGAAATTTGTAAATTAATTGTCAAGGTCTTCTACTACAAGCATATCTGTCTTACTGGGTACAAAGGACATGACTTGTTATTACTTGTGTCAATTTGTTGACAGTATTTTTGTAAAATAAATATTTTGCTTTTCAAAATCCATAGTATATGGATAATATACTAAGCTTAAATCAATTAACACATTGAATGAATTTCCTTCATATCCTAGTATGTGAGACATAACTCATTATACTGGAAACCCATCAACCTAAATAATCATCTAACTGGAACATCTGAAGTTCTATAACTGCCAATTTTTCAACAATCATCATCATCATTATTAACTAGGGAATCATAATTGCTTGAGTGGTTGCAATATTGATTGTACATCGCTAAGCAGTTTGTCATAATACAAAATTAAATTGCATACCTATTTAAAACCAAGACCAGGGATTACATCTTGCTTGCTCTTTATTTCTTGTGGTGGTGGGGAGTATATTTTTTTTAATGGCCAAATATTTCTTGAAATTGCTTGTAATTGGATCATCTTCAACTATAAAATAAAGGAATATTGACAATAGTTTGAGTGAACAAAAAGAAAATCAATTCTGGTGTGAGACTGAATTGATATCCTCATGCTGTTGTCCCAGGGTATTGCACTGCTTGTTACCTTCACAGGGACTGGAGTGGGACAATACCCGATGATAACAACATCTAGCAGAAGGGATCTAGTGAGAAGAAATCCTCTTCAGGCTCCCTCCACTGACGGTCCCACTGTTGGGGGTGCAGAATAGTCTGTGTGACTCGTCCCCATGCCCTGTGAGTGTCATTAGAGAGGCAGGAGGACCAGACTCTGGAAGCTCTGTGACTCCACAGTTGCACTGACTGCAGGTGCTCCCTGCATGTGCAGCTCCAATGAAGCTGAGCTGCCACTGACTCCCTCTGGTCATGGCTGCTCCAGGCCATACTATATAAACTCCACAAGGTGCAGCAGGAGAATGATGTGCTTTCCCTCTGCTCCCACTCCTGGTTCACTCACTTCTTCCCTGGCCAACCTAGTCCCCATTCTGTCCCTCTGTTTGGACTACTAGAGCAGTAGTCAGACCTCTGCAGAGTGCAGGGATCTTGCAGATTGAGAGAGGGCAGGGCCGAGGAAGACTGTACGTGCTCAGCAAGATTCTCTCTCTTAGCATAAACCTTCAGGACAAAGAGGTGTAATTTAGTTAGAACAGATTGAATCTCCATGCTGTGCAACTAAAGCTAGATCAGCAGCAGGTTTTATTGGTGTGCTGACAGTGCCAAAAAAAATTGTTTGGAGTCAAATTGAAAACAATATTAAAAGAAATTATTGGGGGGAGGGATCAGATTATTACAAAGTTTTATCTTGGTTTAAACAAAATATTTTATGCAACCCAAAACAAAATGTTTGATTTTTATTTTGAGCATTTGCTTAGATTCTTATTTTTTAAAATAAAATTAAAGGAAATTTCAAAATGAAAAGTCATTTTCAATCAAAAAATTGAAGTGTTTCATTTTGAAAATAGTGGAAAAAATAGTTTTTTTCTGATTTTTTTTTCAACCAAAAGTATTCAGTGGAATTGACACAAATTAGTAAAATATTTTAGTGCTGCATATTTTACTGGAAAATATACTGATTGGAAAATTTTGTCCAATTCTATGTGTAATATCCACAGAGGGAGGGGTCCTGGGACAGCCACCAGTTGTGCAGTTCCCTGTGAAACCATGCTGTGAAGGAATGGTAGTAAAACTGGGAGCTGAGATGACCATGTGGAGAACAGATAGATGGCTCTTTCCTCTAGCAGATCCCCTGAGATCTGCAGGTTTAGTAGGCTGATCCCATGCCATTTCATGATTTCAAGAAGAATTCCAGGGAACTTGAGAATCAAATGTCCTAGACTTAACTTCCCCTGCAGGAGGGTACCTTGAATAGGAGAACATGACACCCTGCATTTTATTCCAAGACAAAGTTGAGGCAAAAGAACTGATGTTGAAGATGTCATGTTTGTGCCTGTACGCTATAGAAATTATTCAAAACAGGTCACCATTGTATCTGATAGTAAGTATTGCTACATTCTCAGAAACACTGATTTAATCTGCTCTTTGTTTCTTCTTGCTTTCCTGCCCTTGGCTTCCCACCTTTTTTTAATCTAATGTGCCATTACATGCCATGAAACTCACGTGGATGAATCATGATCTTGTGTAATTTACTTTAAAAGGCTTTTGATCACCTCTTTCACACTAAAATTCCCATGTAAGTGTTGTGCAAATCATTCATGAATAGACCCCTAACACCCTTGAATCTTCACAGTTATACTGGAAGAAGTATATACTACTTGTGCCTGTGTATAAAAAGAGAATTTTACTCTAGTTAATTACTCTCTTCTTTCATACATAAATACTAAAAGAAAAAGGAACACAAATAAACAAGAAACAGTCATTGTGTTCTCTCCATCTCTGGATGTGTCATTGTATCCCATCTTCTCTGTGTCTCTTTTAGGCCATGTCTGCGCTGCCACTTATGGCAGCAAAATTTATGTCACTCAAGGGTGTGAAAAAAACACAGCCGTGAGCGACATAAATTATGCCAGTATAAGTGGTAGTGTGCATAGCGCTATGTTGGCGGGACATAGCTATCGCCATTGAGGGTGATTTAATTATATTGATGGAAGAGCTCTCTCCTGGTGCCTTAGAGTTGCTACACGAGAGCTCTTACACTGATGTAGCTGCTTTGATACAGCTGTGCTGCTCTAAGCTCTCTCATGTAGACATAGCCTCAGACTGTAATGTCTTCCAGAAAGCAAAATGCTGAGCACATTGTTGGTGCTAAACAAATAAATGATCAATAAATATATATTAGAATCATATTCTGCTGTCACATACATATGCATAGCTGCATTGACATTAATGTAAAGCACACATGTGACTTCCTAGCTAGGGCTGCATTCTAAAACAGTGTTAAAAGGGAGCGTACAATGGGGCATCCCTGAAAGTAGTTGGTCAGTCAGAGTGAAATTTCTTTTGCTTCCCTTCTAATTTTCTGCAGCGGTTTTGTTTAGTTTTGCTCCTTACATTTTTAACAGGAAGTTTTGAAATTTGTCCAGGGCAAATTGCCTGAAATTTGTCCAGGGCAATCCTACTTTACATTGATGACCAATGTCTCTTAAACATTGTCTATCTATACATACCTTGGTAAAGAAGTGAATCTTAGCTAAATCTGGTGCAATAGGCAGTGCTTGGATTGTTTTTAAATGTTGACTTTAAGGCCCTTTTTAGCCATTATTCACATTGTAAGTGAAAATGTATGTCCTGGTCCCACAAACTTGATTTTTAAGTCAGATGCCCATAAGTTTGATTGGCTGATTGGCACATATAAGCCTGACTGATGGTGGGGAGGAAGAGGGCTGGGAAAATGCAAACCTGCTAGTTGATTTGACATGAAACCTTCATTAGGAGCTACACTTTCCTGTCTTAATTTATCCTATGACAGAAGAGGATTCATGTGCAGCTGCTGTCAGATCGCATCAACTCCATCAACAACTGTCCTACTCTCCACAAGCTGTACCCACCCTCATTCAAACCCCATTCTCAATTAGCATTAAAAATCCCTTAGAAATTAATACACAAGCTTGGTTGTAAAGCAGTTGCGTTACTGAACATATATACAAGAGACCTGACACAAACGCAAGAAAGCAAAGAAATGAAAAGATAAGTGACCTAACAGTAAATACCCTCCTATTAGCATATACTTTAGCACTATCATAACTACCACATACCACAGGCTACACTTCACAGCCAACCTCTGCCCCTCTAGAGATGCCAGCCGTATAGCACCACCCTTCTGTACACAATCCTTTACCTTACTATGATCTCCCAACACAACCAACTATTACACCAACCATCTACAACTACTAATGTTAGGGGGAACTAACCTGGTATGCACAGAAGGGCAAAATGGACACAATTACAGTTGTGGTGCCTGGTCTATGGTGAATGGTAATTGTTGTGCTGCTAACTGATGTGCTGGTGAACAGAGAAGTAGAGGGAATGTACTGTTAGGTGGCTTAACTTTTCATTTCCTTACTTTTGTGGGTTTGTGTCAAGTATGGTGTATGGGGGGGGTGTTGGGGGGGTGTTACCCTTAACAGCAAGGTTTTTGACATATTAATATTCTATGCCAGGTTAGTTATAAACTTGTTGGGGGGGGTTGGCTTCATCTATTTTCCCTTGTTTTTCTGAATAATTTATATTGCATAAAATACTGAGTTCTGTGTTTGATAGTCTGGAAATTAAATATGATCAATTGATACAGATATTACTCACTCTGTGTGAAGTTGCATCAGAAATTTTTTGGTACATACACACTGTACCGTATGGAGTTAAGTGACGTAAAACAAATGGTAGCCATGTTACTTGAGTATCCAATAGAAAATATTTAATATTTTAATTACATTTTAAACTGTATTTCCTTGATAGGACTGAACTCTAAGTATGCCAGAGAAACAAGTTGTATTTTTTTAATTATTTTAATAGCATGTAAGGTGCTTTGCAGACAAGTATAAAGATAAGTTCTGTGGCCTGAATAGCTGACTTAAATGGGTCTGCCTCTGAGGATCTCATTGCAAGATTGGGGCTCAAATCAAACTGAGGACTAATATAGTAGAGAAATATTAGTATAGAGTTAAATAACGATTTAATTGGAGTTTCTGAAAAGAAGCACTTTAAACTGTCATCTACATTTTAATGATTTTCCTGGATATACTCAGTATCAAGGACAATGGAGATCTCTTAGAGGCCAGTTTCTTTAAGAGATCTTCACAATGTTTTGTACAGTAATGTCCTTGATTTATTGTTAACTATCTCAAAACCCTGTGTTCAGAAATGTTACTTTTCAATAATTTTTATAGTATGTTGCTGTGAAAGGCAATCTGCATAGACACTGGGTAATATTTCTTACCTATTCTGCTTTTTCTGTTGCTAGTCAAATAATTTTTACGGTTACCTATGATCTTATGACAAAGGGCCTACAGGGCTCTCTTTTTGCTAGCTGATAATAATTTAGTTCAAGAAATTCCATCTATCAATATTTTAGCTCTGAGAGTACAGTACTCAACAGTATGAGCAGAGAAGATTCTTGTAAGGAAGATTTCTAATATATAACTTAATTCTGCCACCGGACAATTTTGTTATACATGTTACTGAGACAATTTGTTTTTTAACATAAATACATACAGCTACTTGCCATCAACAGAAAACAGGTAAAAGCCACAGAACTAAAACAAATAATCAATGTCTCTTGCTACAGAATCAGAGGGGTAGCCGTGTTAGTCTGGATCTGTAAAAGCAGCAAAGAATCCTGTGGCACCTTATAGACTAACAGACGTTTTGGAGCATGAGCTTTCGTGGGTGAATAGCCACTTCTTCAGATGCATGTGGTGGAAATATCCAGGGGCAGGTATATATATGCTAGCAAGCAAGCTAGAGATAACGAGGTCAGTTCAATCAGGGAGGATGAGGCCGTGTTCTAGTAGTTGAGGTGTGAAAACCAAGAGAGGAGAAACTGGTTCTGTAGTTGGCAAGCCATTCACAGTCTTTGTTCAATCCTGAGCTGATGGTGTCAAATTTGCAGATGAACTGAAGCTCAGCAGTTTCTCTTTGAAGTCTGGGCCTGAAGTTTTTTTGCTGCAGGATGGCCACCTTAAGGTCTGCTATAGTGTGGCCAGGGAGATTGCTTGCTACAGAAGCTCTCCAGAGACAGACAGCACAATCTGGGTTTTCTGAATCCAGAGGAAATGGAGCAGGGAAGAATCTCTGTGCAGCACATCTTTTTTTAGGACCTGATTGATATCCAATAGACAATATGTATGTGAGTTAATGCTTGTCCAAAAAGCATTAAATCTCCTTGTGCATCTTCTGCTTTGGGGACGGATGAGTGAGGGTGTATATGCAGGGCAGAGAGCTATGTACTCATCCAGTCCCTGCCTGCTCTCTGATAGCTTCCAGTTTAAAACTGGTGAGTGGGTGCTGGAAGCATTCCTTAAATTAGGCCACAAAGTCTGCAGTGCAAATCTAGTAGTCCTCCCTTTGAAATGGCTTAGTTAGAGAAAAGATTTTACAAATATTGCTGCAGATCAGCATATTTACTTTTGATCCCTAGGTGACAGAATGGGGGAAAAGAAATAACAATTACTGCTCCTGATTCTCTGCTATCCTTCTGCATGTAGAAATGAGGGAAGAAGGAGAAGAAATATTTTTCTTTGGTGGAGTGAAAAAAAAAAAGGATAATGATAATACAAATCATCTTAGAAGTTGATTATACTGTGTATTAGTCATAGATGGAATAAAGAATGAGGCTACCAAAGCCTTGAAGAGCATAGTGAATTTTAAAAGGAAAATTGATGATAGGAAGGATTGGAATCTTTGCAATAGAACTTTGCTATAGAATTTCTGACATTCGAACGCAAAGACCATTCAAAATAAAACTCCATGTTTCCATAGAGAATTATTATACAGTTGCCAAGAGATGCACTTATTCAGTGCATCGTGGCTGCAATTAAGCTGATTCCTTCACCACTCCAAACATAAATTCCTTTGAAGGGCAGCAATGGAAACACCCCGAGGCAGAGTTGGTTTAAGGTGAGTTTATCCATCTGATTGATTGTTTGTCAGAAATGTATAACTAAGAATAATTTCTCCACATTGGAAATTGCTATTAAAGTTCTTAGTTCGGAAAGAAGATTTTAAAAAGCCTGGTTAAGCCTTTTTTAAAACTGCAGAGGGGAGAAAAAAATGTTCAAACAAAATGTTTAAACTAGGAAAAAGTGTGAGTTTGTATAGCAGCTATTATGTAATTTACAGACTGTTGTTATCATGTCAAGGCAGAGTAAAATCCTATTCAGTGGAACATTAGTAAGGAGTGTTGTTTGAAGCCTGATAGACACAATAATCACATAATAGTGCTATTGAAATATGACACAATTTCTGAAGAAGAATCTTTTATACTTCCATTGAAATTGATGTCACAGTTCTAAAAGAGCCAACTTCAATGGAAAAATGGGAACATAATGGTTCAACTGAAATTACACTGGGTCCAAATAAAATAATGCCGTTTCAGTTTAAAAGGCTTATGGGACATTTTTTGGCTTTCATCTCTTTGCTTATAACCTATTTTTATATATTTTCAAAATGCTACGGTGAACTCCCATCCCCAGAAGGAAATAAAGAAAAAAACGGGATAAAAAATAAAGTTAAAGCATTAATTTTTAGCAACATAAGAGTTGCAAAACTGGGCCAGAAGAACGGTGCGTCTAGTCCAGCATAAACAATGAGGAGCTTTTGTGGGCTGGAACCCACTTCATAAGGTGCCACAAGGATTCCTCGGTGTTTTTGCTGATGCAGACTAACACAGCTACCACTCTGAAACTAGTCCATCATACTTCCTCCATCAGTGCCCAGGAACTGCTGAACTGGAAGAGTGGGTGAGAAACCCTAAAATGGACATGTATAATATCTGCAGTTAGTTGTTGGCTTATGTCTTGAAGCATGCAGATTTAAATTGCTTACACTTTTTTATCCTACCTAAAATAATGGTGGAAGCCCTTATTACTTATATAAATGTTACCTTTTTTTCAAATTATGTCAATCTCTTATTGCAGTGAGTCCAAAGACTAATTATGAGTTGTATAATAAGTTATTCCTTTTTTCTATTTGCCTTTTAATTTTACAGAGAAAGATAAGTGGGAATTAAAGTTGTTTTTGTATGACTTTCAGAATATTATGAACTATGATATGCTTTATGGGCCATATAATTTCTAGAACCTAATATCTGGGATAAAAATCAGTTTACTTGGGCAAATATTTGTGTGTGTACATGCACATGTGTGCAAGAATTCCATATAGCTCGATATAATATTGCAAAGCAAAATTCACTCTCTCTCTTATTTGTATCCTTTTCTGTCCTTGTGGCATGTAAAATTAGCACTTTTAAAAATTCCCTTATTCTCCGTAGAAATGTAGCACAGATATATACAGAATCCTGTTACATGAAATAGTTTTCATATGGTAACGTATTGTTCTGGAGATCTGTATATCTCCTTTATAAAGTTTGAAGTTTCATAATGTTTCATCACTGTGCTGGTGACTGCTGAGACTGACTGAGCAGTGATATGAGATTAAAACAGTACTGGATTATATTTGTCTTGCTTTGGTTTATTGCTGTCAAGTCCTTGCATTTCAATAGCTTTGAGTTATTCCTGAAACTTGAGGCAAAGGGCATCTTTTTATTCAAGTGTCGATGTCAACCTTTTTCATGGCTATTTGTGAAATTTTGGCATACGAGACTCTTCTGCTGTCATTTATTGGTAATTTTTTGAATGCACTATAATAATAGGCCATATCCAAAGCCCACTGAATTAATTGAGGGTCTTTCTACTTACTTCAGTTGAGTTTGGATCAGAACCTCTCTGACTGTGGGCAAAATAATAAATATTAGCATTAGTGATAGAAAACCTAAAATAAACTACCTTCCTAGGTGACAGCAAACCACAGTTAATTCAACAATATAACCTATCTGGTAACTGGAAATAGTTCCTTTTGTGATTTTTGTACAAGAATAATGTTTGCATGGAGTTAGACAAATGAGTGTTGCATTAACATTCAGCACAACTGTTTTAAATAAAGAGAAAATAAACACCATAACAGTAAAAAAAAAATTAATACTCTCGGGGGAGGAAAACATATTGTATTTGTTGTTCAGGAGAGAGGCTGAAAGAGGAGGAAAATGACATGGAGTGAGCTCTTTATTTTTTAGGTATATCATTGCAATGACCTGTGTCTGTACTGGAAGCAAGAATGGTGCCTCCTTGAAAATCTTTTCTAAATACTGTAGAATCTACCATATAGCAATATGGAATGAGAAGGAAAAATTGCTTTTGTGCATTTCAGTAGCCATGGTCAAAAGAGAGCAAGAACTTTATTCTACTTATAGTGATTTTCTCTCCTATGAAGATGTTTCATTGTGCTAATCTCCTTTGAATATATCAGCTATCACTTACTAGGTAGAGGATAAATGCTGCATTTGAAGCAGATGATGATTTCCCCCTCCTCCTTTGCTCCTGCTGATCAGAGGAAGAGAGGGGGTAGCTAGTTGCTACTACTTTGTGGAAGAAGGGGGTAAATCCTTGGCTGCCAGTCTTTTGCATCTGATCTGCATTGACAGGGCTATACGGCTTCCACATCTTCTGCCCAGGGCCGCCCAGAGGATTCAGGGGGCCTGAGGCAAAGCAATTTCAGGGGCCCCTATCATAAAAAAAAAGTTGTGGCAGGAACAATAACATAATAGAAAGAATAGACTAATAATGACCTAGACGGTGGGATGAATTGCACCCTCAGTAAGTTCACAGATGACACTAACCTGGGGGGAGAGGTAGATATGCTGGAGGGTAGGGATAGGGTCCAGAATGTTCTGGACAAATTGGAGGATTGGGCCAAAGGAAATCTGATGAGGTTCAACAAGAACAAGTGCAGAGTCCTGCACTTAGGATGGAAGAATCCCATGCACTGCTACAGGCTGGGGACAGACTGGCTAAGCTGCAGTTCTGCAGAAAAGGACCTGGGGATTACAGTGGATGAGAAACTGGATATGAGTCAACAGTGTGCCCTTGTTACCAAGAAGGCTAACGGCATATTGGGCTGCACTAGTAGGAGCATTGCCAGCAGATCGAGGGAACTGATTATTCCCCTTTATTCGACACTGGTGAGGCCACATCTGGAGTATTGTGTCCAGTTTTGGGGCCCCCCCCCCACTACAGAAAGGATGTGACAAATTGGAGAGAGTCCAGCAGAGAGCAACGAAAATGATTAGGGGGTTGGGACACGTAACTTATGAGGAGAGGCTGAGGGACCTGGGCTTATTTAGTCTGCAGAATTGAAGAATGAGGGGGATTTGATAACAGTCTTCAACTACCTGAAGGGGAGGTCCAAAGAGAATGGAGCTCAACTGTTCTCAGTGGTGGCAGAGGAGAGAACAAGGAGCAATGGTCTCAAGTTGCAACGGGGGAGGTCTAGGTTGGATATTAGGAAAAACTTTTTCACTGGGAGAGTGGTGAAGCACTGAAATGGGCTACCTAGGGAGGTGGTGGAATCTCCTTCCTTAGAAGTTTTTTAAATCATCCTGTCTGGGATGATTTAGTTGGGGATTGGTCATGCTTTGAGTGTTTGGGGAATAGGTTTGGCATTTTGGGTGTGGTGCTGCCAGTGGTTAACCTCACCACTCACACTCTGTGCCCCTTACAGGCAGGCTCCCTTACAGGCAGGCTCTTTGCACACAGCCCTCACCACCTCTTTTTGCCTTGTTCTTCTCTAACCACCACCCAACTGCCACCTCCGCAGCTTGAGCTGCCCTCTCACTGACTGTCTCTCTCCCGAGGACATCATTCGATGCTGCTGCATCATGTGCTAATACCAGGGCCATGGTTACTACAATGACTCTTCTCTATATATGGTATTCAGATTCCATTTGCAATTTCACAGCCTTGCTTATCTGTATTGTTATAATGTTCCTCCTCATTTGTGAAATCCTACTGGTGGTTTGCAAACACAGGTTTCTATGCATCTGTAGATTAAAGGAAATTGTTTCTATAAAATATTAGTTCATCAGAAACATGAGGCACTAAGAGATAACTAAAGCTTTCAATTTAATGTACATATCTGCAAAATTAAATAAATACAATCAGAGGAGAGAATGCATTTTTTCTTTTTCTTTTTCTTTTTTTCTTCTTGCATATTTATATATCAGCTGGTATTTTCACAAAACTCAGGCTTGCTAATTACCTGAAAAAATATAATCTGGGTATTAGTGCCAAAATGAATTACCATAAATACCTGGCAAGTGTGGGTCACGTGCTGTCACATTATCAGTTAGCACCACTCATGTGAAGGTTCGGAGGAAATAAAAGGAGAATAGTCTGATTGACTTTCTCTAATGATCTCCCTCCTAATCTAAACAGTTATCCTACTGAGTGCACTGCAGATGGATCTATAGTGATGACTGATATCTCTCTGGTATACAAGTGTTTGATTCTATACTTGCTAACCAGCCAGCAATAGCCAGATTTGGAAGGATGTGAAGGAAGGAAAGGCGAACAAGCTAACTGTTGTTAAATTAAAAGAAAGTGTTCACTAGCATTTATCCTCCTACACATTTGGCTCAGTATTTTCCTCACCCTGACTCTGAATCATTATGAGAGTCCCTGAGTCCCAGGCAGAAAAATCTCCAGGCCAGCAGTAATATCATAATGCTGACTGCAAAGTTGCTTTTTATCCCTACAATTGTACTTAGGACTTAAATATTTTATCCACTGTGGGTGGTGTAGAAGAAGAAAGTTGGTTCTTGGTCTTGTCCAGCAGTGTCACTAATTTTTCAGTTTCTGTTCTGCTGAGCTATATGTCTATGGCACTAGACAGAGTGCAAGTGATGATTACATAGTTTTATTTATCTAGCGCTGCGAGTGTCCTTCGAAATTTATAGACAAGTAAAATGACAAGGCTTCTGCCCTGAAAAACTAACAAACATATTTCTCTATGGTCTTGTCTATACTAGAGAGGTGTACTGCTTTAACTAGCACAATATAATTAAAGCTGTATGTGCTCCCCTAATGTGAACACAGTTATATCAGTATAAAGATACTTTATTCCGCTCCCCAATATAATGCGACCCAGTATAACATGAATTCAGATATAACGCGGTAAAGCAGTGCTTCAGGGGGTGGGGCTGAGCACTCCGGTGGATCAAAGCAAGTTCGATATAACATGGTTTTACCTACAATGCAGTAAGATTTTTTTGCTCCCAAGGACAGAGTTATATCAGGGTAGAGGTGTATTCTTATATGGGAAGAGAATTAATCTATACCAGTGTAAAACATCTTTATTAATGTAATTATATCCACATTAAGAGTATTGTATCAATATACCATTTAAAAAATTCCACCCTTGACCAACCTGTTATTATACTGGTAAAAACCTGTGTGCTGACCAGGCCTAGGTCCATGTTACAGAACTTTCAGGGCCTATGGGAGTTAACTTTCTTACAATAACTACACCTATTTTGTATTCTGTTATTTTAAAGATTTTCTTCCAAACTCGTAGTTTAGGACTTTGGACGTCCAACTTCCTCTCTTCATCTGCAACATCTCATTTCCTAATCCCTGAGGGCATATTTCCCCTAGTGACCAATACACTCAATTTGTGATGTTATACCAAAGGTTTGGCTTTGTTTGTATGTTCTACTCAAAAGCCATGCTTTCTGGGAGTTTTCTGCTTCAGAGACATTGCAGAAAGCTTTGCTATCTAACACAGCAAAAGTACTAGACTTTCTGTGATTTGGAGACAACAAATGGCCCCTGTAGAATTTCCCAGATTTATTGACACCTTGAACTGGATTTCACTCAAGGACAGAAGATCATACATACCCTTATATTCTGATGGCAGAGGTTGAGTTTACTAACTTGTTTGTGTTGGGTCGTCCAGTAGATGTCATTTACTCAAAGCAACCAATGATAGTTGTGCTGTTACAAGTCTTTATTTGTACATTACTTATTGTCTTGTGTCCAGAGGTTGAAGTACATTTTCATACAATAAAAATACACTGATATGAAAAATGAAAAGGTTATAAGCAGCTTGAATAAATACCAGACTATCTTTTCCAGTTCATTTGTCCTAATTACATCAGAGACTGGCAGTTGCCAACCATCTAGGGGGGTTTGTTCCTTTGTTTGTTTCATTTTAAATACTGCATGCTGTGTTAGCAGCATAAAATACATCAATTTCCCAGCCCCTGTATATGTGCCAAATAAATATTTGGTATAACCAGGCACAACTCACTAGATTTATAATTACTGACTTCCGTAAGAGTTGTGCCTGCTTATATGAGGGCTGAACTAGCCCATATGCATTTTACAATGTCATTAAACTTTTCCCCAGTAGTCAGACAGTTGATCTTTGATATTACTGTACCTGACAAAGCAGTACTAGTTACTTTTGGTTTTGAACTCTTGACCTACTTATTAGCAGACAATTAGCACCTTGGAAAAGCCACAAGAAATGAGACATTTGCAAGATGCATAATCTAATTATCTGAGTCCAAAATGAGGCGCCAGGAACTACTTTATTCTATTCCTGACTTTGACCTGACTCCCTCTCTGGTTTTGGACAAGTCACTCAGCTGTTCAATGCCTAGATTTTTTTTTTAAAACTGAAGGAGTGAGGATCATTTTAAATTAGGGGGGCAGTGAAGCTGTGTGTTGGACAGGGACATTCTTAAGTAGTGGAGGTAGGGAGAATTGGTGCAGGAAGGCAGAGCTGCGGCAGAGAGTGAGGGAGAGCTCTTGCCTACTGAGGAAAATGGGGGAGAGGCACCCATAGCTGAGGTGAAAAAGGAAGGATGCAGCCTCAGCAATTGGAGCTGGTGCTGGAGAAATGGATACCATAGAGTGGAAGCAGTCTGGAAGCAGGAAGTGCAGCCCAGTAAGAGCTAAAGGAAAGTTCAGAAGGGCAGTCCAAACAAGGACTTCAACTACTCAATCCTCTGTTAGAGAAAATAACACCGCAGGGCACAGATTATCCAATAAGTTCTTGGAATGTATTGGAGATGTTTTTTTAATTTCAGAATATAGAGAAAACTACTAGGGGACAGGTTGATCTAGATTTGATTTTGACAAATAGGGAGGAACTGGCTGAGAATTTAAAAGTAGCAGACAGCTTGGGTGAAAGTGAACTTGAAATGGTAGAGTTCATGATTCTAAGGAATGGTAGGAGGGAGAACAGCAAAATAAAGACAATGGATTTCAAGAAGGCAGACTTTAGCAAACTCAGGGAGTTGGTAGGTAAGATCCCATGGAAAGCAAGTCTAAGGGGAAAAAACAATTGAAGACAATTGGCAGTTTTTCAAAGAGACATTATTAAGGGCACAAGAGCAAACTATCCCACTGCTTAGGAAAGACAGGAGGTATGGTAAGAGACCACCCTGGCTTAACCAGGATATCTTCAATGGTCTAAAAATCAAAGGAGTCCTACAAAAAGTGGAAACTAGGTCAAATAACAAATGATGAATATAAACAAATAACACAAGTATGTAGGGACAAAATTAGAGCAAACTAGCTAGAGACATAAAGAGTAACAAGAAAACATTCTACAAATACATTAGAAGCAAGAGGAAGACCAAGGAGAGGGTAGGCCTGTTACTCAATGGCAGAGGTGCTTAATGACATCTTTGTTTTGGTTTTCACTAAGAAGGTTGATGGTGATTGAACAGCTAACATAGTGAATGCCGGTGAAAATGAGGTGGGATCAGAAGAAGCTAAAATAGGGAAGAACAATTTAAAATTACTTAGATAAGTTAGATGTCTTCAAGTCACCAGGGCCTGAGGAGATATCTGAGCCATTAGCAATTATCTTTGGAAAGTCATAGAAGACGGGAGAGATTCCAGAAGACTGGAAAAGGGCAAATTAATGCCAATCTATAAAAAGGGAAATAAGGACAACCCAGGGAATTACAGACCAGTCAGTTTAACTTCTGTACCCAGAAAGATAATGGAGCAAATAATTAAGCAATCAATTTGCAAACATCTAGAAGATAATAAGGTGATAAGTGACAGCATGGATTTGTCAAGAACAAATCATGTCAAACCAGCCTGATAGCTTTCTTTGACAGGGTAACAAACCTTGGGGATATGGGGGAAGTGGTAGATGTGGTATATCTTGACTTTAGTAAGGGTTTTGATACTGTCTCTCATGACCTTCTCATAAACTAACTAGGGAAATGCAACCTAGATGGAGCTACTATAAAGTGGGTGCAAAACTGGTTGGAAAACCATTCCCAGAGAGTAGTTATCAGTGGTTCACAGTCATGCTGGAAGGGCATAATGAGTGGGATCCTGCAGGGATCAGTTCTGAGTCTGGTTCTGTTCAACATCTTCATCAATGATTTAGATAATGGCATAGAGGGTACACTTCTAAAGTTTGCAGATGATACCAAGCTGGGAGGGGTTGCAAGTGCTTTGGAGGATAGGTTTAAAATTCAAAATGATCTGGACAAACTGGAGAAATGGGATGAAGTCAATAGGATGACATTCAATAAGGACAAATGCAAAGTACTCCATTAAAGAAGGAATAATCAGTTGCATTCATATAAAATGGTAAATGACTACCTAGGAAGGAGTACTGTGGAAAGGGATGTGGGGGCCATAGTGGACCACAAGCTAAATATGAGTCAACAGTGTAACACTTGCAAAAAAAGTGAACATAATTCTGGGATGTATTAGCAGGAGTGTTGTAAGCAAGATACAAGAAGTAATTCTTCCGCTCTACTCAGCACTGATTAGGCCTCAACAGGAGTATTGTGTCCATTTCAGAAAGGATGTGGACAAATTGGAGAGAGTCCAGAGAAGAATGATTAAAGGTCTAGAAAACATGACCCATGAGGGAAGGTTAAAAAAATTGGGTTTGTTTAGTCTGAAAAAGAGAAGACTGAGGGGGAACATGATAACACTTTTCAAGTATGTAAAAGGTTGTTACAAGGAGGAGGGAGAGAAATTGTTTTTCTTAACCTCTGAGGATAGGACAAGAAGCAATGGGCTTAAATTGCAGCAAAGGTGATTTAGGTTGGACATTAGGAAAAATGTCCTAACTGTCAAGGTGGTTATGCACTGGAATAAATTGTCTAGAGAAGTTGTGGAATCTCCATCATTGTAGATTTTTAAGAGCAGGTTAGACAAACACCTGTCAGGAATGGTCTAGATCAGGAATAGGCAACCTATGGCACAAGTGCCGAAGGCAGCACGTGAGCTGATTTTCAGTGGCACTCACACTGCCCGGGTTTAGTTTTAAATGAAGTTTCTTAAACATTTTAAAAACCTTATTTACTTTACATACAACAATAGTTTATTTATATATTATAGACTTATAGAAAGAGACCTTCTAAAAATGTTAAAATGTTTTACCGGCACGCAAAACCTTAAATTAGAATTAATAAATGAAGACTCGGCACAGCACTTCTGAAAGGTTGCCAACCCCTGGTCTAGATAATACTTAGTCCTGCCTTGCAGTCCTATGATTCTAAGTATGGAACTGGTGAGACAGCCTTAGTAGGACAAAGGAGCTTAAGAAGCAGGATGGTGTTGGATACATCCCAAGTTCACATGCAGTATTGCTATAGCCATGTCAGTGCCAGGATACTAGAGAGACAAAGTGAGTAAGGTCATATCTTTTACTGGGCCAACTTCTGATCATGAAAGATAAACTTGTCCTAAATGTTAGTTTTATTCTTAGAACATAAGAATAGCCATACTGGGTCAGACCAAAGGTCCATCTAGTCCAGTATTCTTCTGATAGTGGCCAGTGCCAGGTACCCCAGAGGGAATGAACAGAACAGATAATCATCAAGTGATCCATCCACTGTTGCCCGTGTCCAGCTTCTGGCAGACAGAGGCCATTGACACCATCCCTGCCCATCCTGGCTAATAGTAATTGATGGACCTATCCTCCATGAATTTATCTAGTTCTTTTTTGAACCTTGTTATAGTCTTGGCCTTCACAACATCCTTTGGCAAACAATTCCACAGGTTGACTGTGCATTCTTGGTACCACTGGGTAGAATTATTCTGCTCTAATAGAATTGTTTAAAATCATTTAGTTTAAAAATAATAAGATTGTAAGATTTTAACTAAGGCAGATCCAGTATTATTAATTGCTTAGAATGTACATCCTTAATCTCCCTTATGTGTAGAGATTACATTTCTAAACATAAAGGGGAAATGGGAAGTAAGGGAGAAAACTGGGTAGGAAGGAATTAAAGAAAAGATGGAAAAGCCTCCATATCCCTTCTCTATTCTCTTTCATCTGTCACTCAAATTTAAAAATAAAGTTTTCTAGGGTTCCATTTCTTAGATAATAGTGAGAGGGGTACTAAGGAAAACCTAAAGTAGTTTCAAGTGCCTCTTCCATAACTGTTTTTCTACAGTCCTGTTCCACTCATGCTGAGCTGCCTGTTCCAGAAGCAGTATTTCAGATGACTGACAAGAGGGATGGTTCAATTTCGGAATAGAGTCAAAACAGTTATTTTATATGATATAGTTCTCCCATCCCTAATCCCTACAACTATGGCTCTAATCTTTTAGTGTTTTCAAAATTTATGCCTGTGAACTGAGAGTGGTCTCTCCACCTTGACATACTTGCAAAGCATATCTCCACTAGTCGCTGCTGTTAACACTAACCCATCTTACATTGCCTCAGGGTAGACATACCTCCATTCAAGAGAAACCTACTTAATCAGTTACGTGCTCTGGTAGTTTTGATCTATGGTATTTTACTAAAATGTAATCTTGAGAAAATGGAATTTCCCAAGTTAAAAACTCTCCTTCCTAATGTACTTCTTTCTAGCATACTTTGGTTTCCTGGGAATACTACTTATCTCAACCTCCTGTTTCTTGCACAAATATGTCCATTCTCAGTAATGAGCTGAAATAATATGCAATATTTGTTCCTTGTGTCAGAACCACATTCCTTTGGTTCCAGATTTGAATCTGAAGTTCTTTGTACATAATGTTTCCCAAGCAGCATTGGTACATGATGCGTGAACCACAAGTCATAAATCATCACTGTGTACATGTGGATACAATGTACATAGAGATGGTTTACAGCCCTGACTATATGTGCATGGCAGTGCATCAACCTTCTGAAAAGCACCTTTTCTGTAGAGTTGCAGAGGGTACCACAGCCTGCTTAGTTTCGTAGCTTGTCTTTGAAATCCTATACACTTTTTTAGCTAGCTCTAGATGTTTCATGCACTATCATCTGACAGATGTTTTTCCTTTTGGTATTTTAACACAAGGCAAGAGTGATTTGGGGGGAGTGGTCTGCTGTGCAATAATATATTATGGGCCAGATTCCAAAAGAGCTCAGCAGACAAGAGTAGATCACAGTCAGTAGCTACAGCTATCTATGAATGGATGGCATCCTGGAGAGTAGAACTGCTTGGGAATCCGAGAAAATGTTTTAAATAAGAAAATACTGATTCATCAAAGTCCAAACTTTCCCTGGAAACTTACTAGTTTTGACTAAACTTTCCTTGGGAGAGTTTCTGAGGTCCAGGATGGAAGTGAGAGAATGGGGGTGAGTATGTGGGAGACCCGGGTTCAAGTCTTTCCTCTGAATCATTGAGAGCAGGGACTTGAACTTGGGTCTTCTACATCTTGTAGTTGATGGGGTTTTGTTTGTTTGTTGACCTTCTATAAATTATCTAAACTGTGGTAGTTTCACCAGTTGTCACTTTCAACACCTACACCAATACTTACATGTAAATAGTGCTATCTCTCAGGCACACACATATGAATTGGACAATCAGGCTTGAACTCTGGTTCTCTTTGCAGTTTGTCTGTGATTTGTTTTATATTTAACTCCTAATGCTATTCAATCAATTATGTAAGATCTCTGTAGTTGCTTATCTGTGCTTTGAGGCCAGGACATGAAATGAGCACATCAGATGTCACTCCTTATTACTTACTGTGTTCAAATAATAGTCCTCACATAGCTCATTCTCCTTTTGAAGAGCAGTATGCATCAAACTTTTGAAAACTATTTTGCCAATTTTGTCTTCCTCTGGGTCAATATCAATTGCTTGTGATTCTGCAGTTGTAAGCAGTGATATTGCTCCTTGTTTATCTAGCTTTTCAGTTTCACCAACTGCTGTGATACAGAGAAGAAAAGTCTGTTTGAAAGTTTTCCAATTACTGTTCATACTTCCTACCATGTGCAGTGAATGTGGAGGCTTGATTAATTCTTCTTAGTTGGAAGTCTTATCTCTTTTTCAGTTGCACATTTGAAAATGCCATTTCTTTCATTCTTCTGGATTTCACTTAATGTTCATGGCACCATACAAAGATCAGTAATTTTTTGTCAACTAGAGAGCAACAGAGAGACTGTGCTTTTCCTTTATTCATAACAGGAAGATCATCCTGTTACAGTAACTATGTGCAACATATCATTGGAAAGCTATCACAATTCAGTAACTTTTTCCCAGGGCATCAGGGTTTGCACCCACAGTAGAATTTTGGTAACTGAAAGTGGGTAAGCAGTAAAGCTGGTTGAAAAAAAATCACAAAAACTTTCCTGCAAAATTTGTCCTTCTTTCGGGTATTTGTTTAAAAAAAATGTAATTCTTTCTTTTTTTTTCCAGCCAGCTGTAACAGGCTGCACTGGGCCCTTACTGGGAGAAAAAAAAAAAGATGTGCTTCCTTTCTCTCTCCTACCCATCCTTCCCCACTTACTTTGACTTTCCCAAGCCACCTGGGCCCTTTCCCTCCCACATATGCTCCAGACATATTCCGTCCTTGCCTAACCACCATCCCTTCTTGTGTTTCCAGCCTTCTGTCCTCTCTCTTTTGCCAGTCACACTTCCTCCCTTTTCATGACACCATCCTCCATCTTTTCCCATTTACTTCAAGTGCTTCCCCCTTACCTTAGGACTGGAGGTCTATCTGCCTTTGCTGGGTCTTAGTGATGCTGCATTACTTGCAGCCGGTTTCCTATTTAACGGCACTAACTCAGGGCAGTGTGGAGGATTTATAACAGTCCTGTGCTTCTTGGGATACTCTAGGATTATTTATTAGTATTGTTATTAATTTAGCATTCAAGATTTGTTACACTTAGTGCTGTCTCAGGCTCCAATAACAAGGCAATCCTTTACTCAAAGAGCTTACATTCTAGATGATAAATACAGCAGCACAAAACATGCTGGAAAAACTAGAGGAAGGAGTTCCCATAGATCAGGGGTGGGCAAACTTTTTGGCCCGAGCGCCACACCAGGGTTGCCAAACTGTATGGAGGGCCAGGTAGGGAAGGTTGTGCCTTACCAAACAGCCACGCCTCCATCCCCTATCTGCCCCCTCCCATTTCCTGCCCCCTGACTGCCCCCCTCACAAGCCCCAGCCCGTCCAAACCCCGCTGCTCCTAGTCGCTGACTGCACCCTCCTAGGACCCCCTCCCCTAACCTCCCCCTGGGACCTCACCCCCTATGCAACCCCCCATCCAACCCCCCCCACTCCCTGTCTCCTGACTGCCCCAACCCCTATCCACACCCCCACCCCCTGACAGGCCCCCTGGGAGTCACACACCTATCCAACCCCCCTGCTCCCCACCCCTTTACCAGCTGGAGACAGCCATGCTGCCCAGTAGGAGCTCACAGCCATGCCACCCAGAGTGCTGGTGGCACGGCGAGCTGAGGCTATGGGTGTGGGAGGGATAGCCGGGGAGGGGGCGTGGGCTAGCTTCCTTGGCTGGGAGCTCAAGGGCTGGGCAGGAGGGTCCCGCGGGCTGGATGTGACCCGCGGGCCATAGTTTGCCCACCTCTGCCATAGATTGTGGGTTTGTTTTAATTTTTTTTAAAAATGTATTGATTTTCATTGTAGGCTTCATAGATGATGTGATGCTTTAGAGAGGATTTGAATGAAGAGAGGCTAGGGGCCTGTTACACTGGCACTGGACGGGAAGAAGGTGCAAAGAAGAAAGCAGTGGGAGAAAGAAACCACGGAGGCCTCATGTCTGGCATTGCTGGGGGAAAGAAGAAGATGAGGGGAATGCAGGAGAGCACAACATCCAACATGTCTGCCAGGGCAGGGTTTTGACGATGAGGACTAGAAGCTAAAAGTTGATGCAGTGAGGGAAGCTGGTGCAATGATTCAGCACAGGAGAGTGTCACATTCTGATTGACGGGGATAACGATCATTTTAGCTGTGAAATGGATATTGAGGAGACCAGAAAGGACTAGGAAGAGGATACGGTACTGTAGTAGGGAGATGATAAGGGTATGGACAACTGATGTCGCCATACAATTGGAAACTAAGGATCAGGTTTTTTAAAGGTTGTGGAGCAGGAAGTGGCAAGAGCCTGGATGCTCATATGAGGAGAAGAGCAGTGACACAAAGACTGCAAGCTTTAGAGAATGGGAGGATGGTGGACAAAAGAGAGAAAGGGAAGTAGAATTAGATGAGAAATAAGAAGCTCAGCTGAGCCTGAACTGGAGATAGGCTATCCAGGTAAGCTGTAGGAGAGAAAGGTACACCTGATAACTAAACAGGGTAGAGCAAGAAAGGACCAGTTTTAAGTGATAGATTTGGGAGTTGCCAGCATAGGGCAGAAACTATGGAAGCTATTTGAGTCTCCCAGGAGTAAGGAGAAGAGGAGGGAGTGAAGGACAGAAACGTGTGGGGCTTCTACAGAGGAGGTAAGGAAGGGAGAATAATCTACCAGCAAAGATGCTGTGAAAAGAGAGCTAATGAGGGGATAGGGGAAAGGCAACTCTAGATTTAGTCCTGAGTGGAGCGCAGGAGCTAGTCCAAGAGGTAATAATAACAGGACTGCTTGGAAATAGTGACCATAATATAACAACATTTAACATCTCTGTGGTGGGAAGAACATCTCAACAGCCCAACACTGTGGCATTTAATTTCAAAAAGGGGAACTATGCAAAAATGAGGGGATTAGTTAAACAGAAATTAAAAGGTACAGTGACTAAAGTGAAATCCCTGCAAGCTGCATGGATGCTTTTTAAAGACACCATAATAGAGACCCAACTTAAATGTATACCCCAAATTAAGAAACACAGTAAAAGAACTAAAAAAGAGCCAACGTGGCTTAACAACCTTGTAAAAGACACAGTGAGAGATAAAAAGACTTCCTTTAAAAAGTGGAAGTCAGATCCTAGCGAGGTAAATAAAAAGGAGCATAAACACTGCCTCATTAAGTGTAAAAATGTAATAAGAAAAGCCAAAGAGGAGTTTGAAGAACGGCTAGCCAAAAATTCAAAAGGTAATAACAAAATGTTTTTTTAAGTACATCAGAAGCAGGAAGCCTGCTAAACAACCAGTGAGGCCCCTCGATGATAGAGATAGAAAAGGAGCGCTTAAAGACGATAAAGTCATTGCGGAGAAACTAAACAAATTCTTTGCTTCAGTCTTAACGGCTGATGATATTAGGGAGATTTCCCAAACCTGAGCCGGTTTTTGTAGGTGACAAATCTGAGGAACTGTCACTGATGGAATTGTCACTAGAGGAGGTTTTGGAATTAATTGATAAACTTAACAGTAACAAGTCACCAGGACCAGATGGCATTCACCCAAGAGTTCTGAAAGAACTCAAATGTGAAATTGCGTAACTATTTACTATGGTTTGTAACCTGTCATTTAAATCAGCTTCTGTACCCAATGAATGTAAGATAGCTAATGTAACGCCAATATTTAAAAAGGGTTCTAGAGGTGATCCCGACAATTACAGACCGGTAAGTCTAACGTCAGTACCAGGCAAATTAGTCGAAACAACAGTAAAGAATAAAATTGTCAGACACTTAGAAGAACATAAATTGTTGGGCAAAAGTCAACATGGTTTCTCTAAAGGGAAATCGTGTTTTACTAATCTATTAGAGTTCTTTGAAGGGGTCAACAAATGTGTGGACAAGGGGGATCCAGTGGACATAGTGTACTTAGATTTCCAGAAAACCTTTGAAAAGGTCCCTCACCAAAGGCTGTTACTTAAATTAAGCTGTCATGGGATAAAAGGGAAGGTCCTTTCATGGACTGAGAACTGGTTAAAAGACAGAGAACAAAGGGTAGGAATTAAGGTAAATTCTCAGAATGGAGAGGGGTAACTAATGGTGTTCCCCAAGGGTCAGTCCTAGGACCAATCCTATTCAACTTATTCATAAATGATCTGAAGAAAGGGGTAAAAAGTGAGGTGGCAAAGTTTGCAGATGATACTAAACTGCTCAAGATAGTTAAGACCAAAGCAGACTGTGAAGAACTTCAAAAAGATCTCACAAAACTAAGTGATTGGGCAACAAAATGGCAAATGAAATTTAATGTGGATAAATGTAAAGTAATGCACATTGGAAAAAATAACCCCAACTATACATACAATATGATGGGGGCTAATTTAGCTACAACAAATCAGGAAAAAGATCTTGGAGTCATTGTGGATAGTTCTCTGAAGACGTCCATGCAGTGTGCAGAGGCAGGCAAAAAAGCAAACAGGGTGTTAGGAATAATTAAAAAGGGGATAGAGAATAAAATGGATAATATCTTATTGCCCTTATATAAATCCATGGTATGCCCACATCTTGAATACTGCATGCAGATATGGTTGCCTCATCTCAAAAAAGATATACTGGCACTAGAAAAGGTTCAGAGAAGGGCAACTAAAATGATTAGGGGTTTGGAGAGGGTCCCATATGAGGAGAGATTAAAGAGGCTAGGACTTTTCAGCTTGGAAAAGAGGAGACTAAGGGGGGATATGATAGAGGTATATAAAATTATGAGTGATGTGAAGAAAGTAGATAAGGAAAAGTTATTTACTTATTCCCATAATACAAGAAGTAGGGGTCGCCAAATGAAATTGATGGCCGGCAGGTTTAAAACAAATAAAACGAAGTTCTTCTTCACACAGCGCACAGTCAAATTGTGGAACTCCTTACCTGAGGAGGTTGTGAAGACTAGGACTATAACAACGTTTAAAAGAGAACTGGATACATTCATGGAGGTTAAGTCCATTAATGGCTGTTTGCCACGATGGGTAAGGAATGGTGTCCCTAGACTCTGTCTATTTGTCAGGAGGATGGAGATGGATGGCAGGAGTGAGATCACTTGATCATTAACTGTTAGGTTCACTCCCTCTAGGGCACCTGGCATTGGCCAATATCAGTAGACAGGATACTGGGCTAGATGGACCTTTCGTCTGACCCAGTACAACCGTTCTTATGTAGGGCCATAGAAGTCAGAGGAGGACAGAGAAAGAGATGTTTCAGCCACAAGCAGTGTCTTTGGGGACCATATTGTATTAAGGGTATGAATGGTTTATGTATGCAACTCGAGGCAGGGAGCAGAGTCAGGAGGTTTGCCATAGCTCCATCAGGAACTAAGAATAGTCAGGGAATGGGAGAGTGGCTAAGGTGAATCACTCAAATTCTAAACACCTCCAGAGAGATACCACTCCTTGAGTCTTGCATATGCTGATTCAAACTGGACTTCCCAGAGACCCACAAATAACTAAAGGGCTTTTGGCATAAAAAGGTTGTGTTTAAACTGACTCAGGACCTTCTTTCTGATCCAGCAAATGGACAGATTCTGTCCAAATGATCATTTGCAGAAGGGTGGAAAAGACTTTGGCCTGCTAGGGCCCCACAAGACTGATGAGTGACCTCTGTTAAGCTTTTAGCATCCATGCAGGAACTTCTGTTGTTTTTATATGCGTTTTCTTTGAAATCCTTTTAGCTGAAGAATAAATATGCGTGGTTGGAAAGAGGTGTGTGGTAACTTGTAACTGCTGGCAATACACTATTCGTAGCTCTCGGAGAGAAAGCAAAGCACAGATACTGGCCTTCAGGCAATGTGGCTTGCTGGGGATATCCTAGAGTATGGCTACACTTGACATTTCAAAGCGCTGCCGCAGCAGCGCTGCGGGAGCGCTGCCGCGGCAGCACTTTGAAGTGTGAGTGTGGTCGGAGCGCCAGCTGGGAGAGAGCTCTCCCAGCGCTGCACATAAACCACATCCCTTACGGGTGTAGCGTGCAGCGATGGGAGCAGCACTGATTACACTGAGGCTTTACAGCGCTGTATCTTGCAGCGCTCAGGGGGGTGTTTTTTCACACCCCTGAGCGCGAAAGTTGCAGCGCTGTAAAGCGCCAGTGTAGACATCGCCTGAGTGTAAGGCAGGGAGTTGTGTAGCCTGAAAACCCCTCGTTGGGGGGAGGCGGGGGAAGAGAGATGGATCTCCACCCCAGAGAAGTGGGAGATGCAAAACTTAAGTGGATGCACTTGAGAGACTATGGAGGGGGAACATAAGTACTCTTTCCCTGAATCTGTGAGAACAAGGCACAAAATTCAAGGGAGGACAGAATGTTGAGGAAGAAGAGGGAGTGATCAACATTACCAAAGACAACAGAAAGGTCAAGGTAGAGACACTGAGCCATAGTCGAACTAGGAAGACTGAGACTTTGGTAAATGCAGTTTAAGCAGAATGAAAAAGGTGAAAGCTGGATTGTCCTGGATCCCAGACTGAGTTAAAGGAGAGTAAATTGATACAGTTGTTGTAAAGAATCAATAGTCAAAGACAAGCAGAGTGATCAGGTTTGAGTCTTTTTAAAAAGAGGAATGCTACTAGGCCATTTTTGAGGGGGAACGAGGTTGACCCTTAGTAAGAATTCATAATGCATATAATGAGGCATTGAGCTAATGTGCATGCATATTTAAATCAGGAGACTGACAACAAGTGATGCAGTATGAACAGGGTCTAGAAGAGATGATGTCTAGACTGTGGGAGTTGCGAGCAAGGATTCCCACAGAGAGCAACTGAGAAGAGGAAATGCTAATGGGGGAGGGGAAGCAGTAGGCTGGCATGAAGTTGGGGTAGGCTGGCCAGCTAGCTGGCCAATTAAATTGAATATGGGACAAAATTGGCCTCAGTAATATCAGCCAGGAAACCTGTACTGTTCCTAACAACTGGAACAATCTTGGCAAAGTGTCATAGTTCACCCTAGTTATATAACCGATACAGTATTTTGGTATAGATATTGGACTTGATTTGAATTTTCTTGGCTGTAAATGCAATCACCTTGGACATTTCTATTAAGTAGTAATATGGACTAGATGGCCTCTTGAACTCTTTTCCAGCCCTACATTTCTCTGTTTCTGGGTGCAGATGGTATTTTGAATTCCCTCTTGTCCTCGTTTTACCACAAGAAATGTCTATTTACTGTGCCCAGAATCCTTTGAAGGAAGTTTTGAGAATGGAATGTTAGCTCCACACCTCATGTTCTGTTTTTTTCTTAGGAAAATTCCACAAGACTGAAAGATATTACCTCGCAATAGGAACTCTCATCAAAGGTCACCATTAGTCATTTTAGAGATTGTCCACTATAAGGAGTATGCATGTTTGGATAGGGCTGGAAGTATAGAATTTCTCCATTGGTCAGGTACTTAGTATGAAGCTATAATCCCCATGTCCAGAAAATCTAAAACTTCACTGTGAAGTTTGTTTAGTTTGCTTGGATATTGCAGTTGACAGTTTCATGTGTCAAAATTTCAGAGCAGTACCTGCGTTACTTATGCATCATTAGGTGATGTCAGTACCCTATTTAACTCAGTTTCCTGAATTAGTTAGTTTGAGACTGATCTATCTGTCTGTCTGTCAATCAGTTTGATTGTAGGGTTTTATACCACCAGCCATTGTCACGGCTGCAAAACTACTGCACCTCTGAACCCTTCTCTGGCTGCTCATTGCACTACTCTCTAGCGTGAGGCCGTGCGCCTTTACCTCCCTGGAGTAGAATCACGCATTTCTCCCACTCTTAGATCAAGTAGTTGAGTCTCCCACTCTGTGGATGAACCAAGCTTTCCCTCAGCAGTTTGTACGGTACTTGGTACCTGCAGCTCTTCCCTTTGGAAACTTTTGGCCAGCATTGAATAGGGACCACAAATTGCCTTCTTAAAATAAAGTATTGTTTAATCTTAACAGCAGAAACAAGGCAAAGTATAAAAGTAGAGGCTTTTAAAACAATAAACAGTCTATACGCGCGCCTAAAGGTTGAGGCAGGCCTGTCTTACCCCAGATCACTGGCCTCTGGGGCTCAATCAGTTCCCCTACAGTCACTGTCTTGTCTTTGAGGGCCTGTCTTTTGATCTTGCCAAAGTTCCTTGTTCCAGTATTCAGGAGCTTTGATCCCTGTGTGGTTACAAACTGGGACACCACCACCCTTTTGTCAAGCTAGACTGTCAAGCTCAGCTGGGTGTCAGACGTAAAATTTCAAAGTAAACAGCCCCTGCATTGTCGCTTTTGTATCAGTAAATGGGTGGCTATCTGAAGCAATTGTCCTTTTCCCAGCTTATGTCCAGACAACCCCTGCTTGAATTTCTCTTGTATTCATACACTAACCTCACTTACAAGAGATGAACAGAAAGACCATATATAATATTCATCAGTTATTACAGATCACCTCCAAACCCACCACACTCATTACCATGTTACCTGAATGCCTTCCATTTATTCCAATAGTAATAGCAAAGTCATTAGCAGACTTTGTAGAATCATAAGGTCTCTGTCACTTCTCCCTTTCAATGGTAAAAATTCTGATTGGGGTGAGGATTTCGTTTTTGATTTTTTTTATATGTTATTAATTCCTCTTTTTGTGTTGTGGTTGGCAGTGCATTATTTGGTACAAGAAGGTGGCAGTGTTGTAAGTGTCAGACTTATAGTGTACAAGCTTTTTCAGCGAAGAAGGCTTTGCAGCATTTCCTAAAGATGATCAGATTCTGGATTCGCTTGACCTCCTCTGGATGTTTGTTCCATTCCTATATTACATATTTTAGCATATACTTTGTATGTTTGTATAATCTGTTTTGTCATCAGCCCAAAGTCATTTCACCTTAGGTTTTTTACATGATTTTTTTAGATGGCCTAAAAAGGTGATTCTCTACGTCTAATATTTAGGATGTAAGTCATATGTATTGCATATTACGATGTAAATAAAGACTAAGAAAGGCAAGTTTTCTGCCAGGCTTACATTCTATATTTTACCTTTTTCATGTGCAAAAAATAAGAGTATTAGCTTGAAAGATCATGTTTACTTATAATGTTTACCTGTTATGTTTTGATGTTTAGGAACTTTGAACCAAAAGAACTGGGGGAAGAAGTATCCAGCATGTAATGGTGCCAAACAATCTCCTATTAATATTGATGAAGATCTTACGCAAGTAAATGTAAATCTCAAAAAACTTAAATTCCAAGGTTGGGAAAAGGAAACTTCAGAAGACACTTTCATTCACAATACTGGCAAAACAGGTAAAATGTCTGATTTCATGTTTTGAGTTAATTGGGCATCATGAAAGTGAAATGTGGTGAATAACTGAGGTTTTTTAATTATGCTTTTCTTTTTCTTTCTTTTCTTTTCTTTTTTTAGCCTTTGCATTTTGGATTTTAGCTATTAGCCAAAGGCCAGGTGGTGATAGCAGCCAAGCATAATAGAAAGCCCCTAAAATAAAGAAAACAAATGTAAATTATGTGCACGGTTAGAAATAGCCAAAGTAATCACATTAGTATCATCCCATAATGAGTGCTTATTGAAGCTAAATAATAATTTAGCATTTGCCACAAAATAATAATTACTACTAATAATGCCTGCTCTGGAAGATGCAGTTAAGATATAAAAAATCATTTTTAATGTATCATGAATAATCACTCAATCACTAGTAAGTAGTTCATAGGATTACTTGGTATTTACAGAGCCAAGGTTGCTATTTGGATCTAGCACTGTAGTTATCAAAAGCTGTTTGGCTGTTGGAGAAGCGGGGGATGGTCTTTTGTTTCAGGCACAGGATTTGGAGTAAGGACATTTAGATTTTATTCTTGGTTCTGCCATATACTTCCTGAATAATTCTGGACAAGTCATTTAATTCCCCTATGCCTCCATTTCCCTATCTGTAAATTAGGCAAATAGTTCTTCCCTACCTTACAGGAATGTTCTGAGGACAAATTCTTTAATGCTCAAAAAAGCGAATTGAGATCCTCCTCCATTGTTGAAGTTCAAACTATTTGAAAGGAGCAGCATGGCACTCCAGCCAAACCTCCTTCAGCATTCTTCTGAGTATGGGAATCTAGGAAACTGAGAATCCACTGCTGTTGTGTGTGGCAAGAAGAGAGTGCAGTACCAATCATCTACTCCATCCCTCTGCCAGTGTAGGATTTTCTCTGCAACATATCTGTGTTCAGCTCTTTTTCCAGTTTATTTGTAATTATCTGCAGGGACAGAGCTTCCACCGCATCATTTGGGAGACTATTCCACAACCTTGTATATCTCACAGCCAGGAAATTCTTCCTGGATCTAGCCTACATTTTCCTTTCCTTTGGTCACATCTATATGAAAAGTGAAAGTTAAAGCACCTTAACCACTCCCACCCTCCATCCCATCCCCCACCCCGGGAGGATACTGTCATTCAGGAGTAAAGTGCCCTTAATCTGTTGTCACTTTATCCTCCTCCAAGGAATGTTCCATGTCCTAGTGTAGACAAGCCCTAAGTGTTACCTCATTATTTCTAGTTAACCCCCTTCTACCATGTTCAATAAATTCTTTCTCTTCATTCCCATTTGCATTATCAACACATCCACTTTCCAGAAGGTCTCTATCCTAGGAGTGCAAAGATAGGACATTAGGGTTTTGTTTTCTTTCCTTAGAAGGAGGGTTTCACTGATAGGCCAGCTTTCTTGAGCTTTTGTTTAATGTACGACTATGACAGATTTCAGATGAATTACAAAACAATGGATTATGAGAGTGCATTAAAGTAATTCAGCTCCCCATATGTCTATTTTATTAATCAAAGTTTGAAATGAAGTAAAATACATTTCATTTTGTTATTACCAGCTATAAATCTCCCAAATGGTTTTCCTTCTTGGCTGAATAATCCACATTCTGTCAAGCTGTTGATGAAATACAAGGAGAACCAACATATGTTCACCTTTTAGCTAGTAATGTTGATGTATCTGAATTTCAAATGCACAGACATGCTCATTGACCATTCTTTTTTTCTCTTTAGTGGAAATTAACCTGACAAATGATTATTATGTCAGTGGAGGTGGCTTAGAAACAGTATTTAAAGCAAGCAAGATAACTTTTCACTGGGGAAAATGCAATGTATCATCAGATGGATCGGAACATAGTTTAGAAGGACAAAAATTTCCTCTTGAGGTAATGAATTGTAATAGACTCAATACTGTACAGTCCTGCAAATAATCAGACTTGTTAAAGATGCAACAAAGAGTCCTGTGGCACCAAAGCTCATGCTCCAATACTTCTGTTAGTCTATAAGGCGCCACAGGACTCTTTGTCACTTTTTACAGATCCAGACTAATGTGGCTACCCCTCTTATACTTGTTAAAGATGTTAATTTATCATTTGATTAGGGTACATTGTGTGTATATAATCCTTCAAATCCAAATGAGTAATATTTAAATTTTATGTTTGCAAATATGAATCAAGGCCTGATCCAAAGCACATCGAAGTTTTGCCACTGACTACAGTAGCCTCTGAATGAGATCCTTCCTGTACAGTTGTATTTAGTTTGCCATTCTGAAAACAAAGTGGGCATTTTCAAATTCAGAATTGTTCAGGAGAGATGAGCACAAATCCAGGTATCAAATACAGGGTCTAATCCTGCAAACTGAATATAGGCCCAGTTGCCACAGATGATCAAATACCTGAGAGTTACAGTAAACTCCATGGACCCATTCATAGTCTAATAAGTTACAAAACAGTATATATCTCTGAGGGGACAAATGGAGGGATGGAGTTGCTGGGATCCTCTCTTCCTCTCTTCTCCCCAGTTCCATGGAAAACTGTTAGGGACAAACTTACACTATGGCCAGTGTGGTCCATTCAGTCTTCTTGACTTCATGACCCATTTGGACTTGCCATTCAAGCTCCAGCCTTATATCTTCCGTCCTGCCAGGACATCAGGGAGCAGAGCCTCCTCTGAAAACATCCCATGGGAAGAGGGGTGGAGTCACATACTCTGCCCCAAGGTAGGGAGCCAGATTTTGGTTGATCATGAAGCTACCCCTGTGGTGGAAGAGTGAGGGTATGAGGCTGTGGAGCCTGATGCAAGCGTACAGTTCCAGCCGACTCCAGACTGCAGAAGTGATAGGATCAAAGTCTTGTTTGTATTACCAATACAGCTCTACTTTTAGTTTGGGGTAGATACAGTGGGTGAAATCCTGTCCTCCTGAAGTCAATAGTTTTGCCATTGGCTTCACCAAGTAAGTTTTTAGGCAATGGATGAGAGAACTATAGAAAAGGCATTTATTAGAATTAAAGTTCGTTACTGCTTCAAGATTTTTCTCAGTGTAGAAATATCTGAAATAAATAATTGTATTGTTTACATTCTTTTAAAGATTTTTTTCCTATCATGATGTATACCTCTGAAAATTGAAGATCTAATCTTTATATTTACAGATGCAAATCTACTGCTATGATGCAGATCAGTTTACAAATTTTGAGGAGGCAATTAAAGGAAATGGGAAGTTAAGAGCTTTATCAATTTTATTTGAGGTAACCATTTTGTATATCTGTGGCCTTAACTTTGCTTTAAAATATAGCAAATATCCAATCTGAGCTAAATGGTTCTGGTATATAATAAGCACATTAATATATATTTCTAATTTATTTTGCACAAAAAATTATTTGGCAAATATGTGTAATTACTCTTCTTTAAATCCTCTGTTGCCTGCTCAGCTAACTTATAGCTTTCATTTTTTATTAAACCTTGTTTTTAATAAAGTATACAATTTCTCTTTAACAGGTTAGCCTGGAAGATAATATGGATTATAATGCAATTATCAAAGGAGTAGATAGTGTTAGCCGGTTTGGTGAGTTTATCTTCTTGCTTGATTGGTTATTGGTTGGGCCAAATTCTGCTTTTGAATGTGCATGCAAAACTTATTGAAGCTATTGGGAACCATGAACTGGATTTGGTCACTTTTGTTAAAACCAAAATAAAAAATGTCACAATTGGTTATATTTTCCCAAAAAATGGTTACTTGAAAAAACTGGAAAAACCTGAGTCACAAAGTGAATAGATTTAACTTTTCCAAGGCCTTTGCTACACTTTCAGTGTTTGGTCAAGAGAAATTACCAATTTATTCATTAAGGTTTCTTAGTCGTATATATCTGAGTTTTCTGTGTAATTTGTAGCACAAATACAAGTATTGTAGCAAACAAAGATCTGTCTTACAAGTCTAGTTCTGGGAACAAAGTGAGATTTTATGAATGTCAGTATTCAGTAGAGTCAGGGAGCTATATTCCACTTTCAGTGACACTGGTGTCAATCTGAAATAACTCAGTCAGTTTCCATGAAATTACTTTACATTTACACTGGTGTCATTCAGAGCAGATTTTGACTCAGTGTGTGATGCTTTATTTTTTAAAAAATTGTGTATTCATTTACATCAGAGCATGCTGAGTAAAGGATGGTGCATCAGGAGATCTAGTTTCTGTTACATACGCTGTCTCACTGCGGCCCCAGTTGAGGAAAGCATTTGAGCACATGAGTGAGGATTCTTTCCTAAATCAGGGCCAATGACCCTGGGTAAGTAATCAAGCCCTGGTCCACACTAAAACTTAAGTCACATTAGCTACATGGCTCAGTGCTGTGAAAAATTTCATGCCTTGAGTGCCATAGTTAGGTTCACCTAACTCTGGTGTAGACTGAGCTCGGTCGATGAAAGTATTCTTCCGTTGACCTAGCTACCACCTCTGGGAGAGGAAGATTACTGACATTGACTGAAAAACCTTTTGTGTCAGTGTAGGAAGTTTATATGCTACACCACTACAGCTATAGCATTGTAGCCGTGCTGTTGCAGCAGCTTTAGTGTAGATGTATCCCCACCCTGCCTAGCTCATCAGTTTCTCTGGCTTTAAAATGGGTATAAAAATACCTACCTTTTGTAAAAAGTCCTCTGAAATATATGGATTTAAAATGTTAAGTATTGATTATTTATTCTGATTAGTTATTATAGGATGTGTGTCATAAACTTTTAAAACATTTAGCCCCCAAAATGGAAGCAGATATCGGTCTCCAACACAAAACAAAGTAATGGAACTTTTTTAGCTTATGAGGACAAGATGAATTGTGTAAATCAGCTAGGATTCATTATTACACTGGTCAAAACTCACCAAAAATTCTCAGAAATGAGAAATGCTACTTTGAAATCTCGTTTTGTTCTGAGTCGGACCAAAGCTAAATTTTTCAAGAATTTCTCTCAAACTGGAAATCATGAAAAAAAATCATTTAGAAAACACTGACACATGATGGTTCTGAAAGGAAATATGCTCCCTAGGACAGGTAGCCGCTGACTGAAATTAACATTCATGTCAGGTTCAGACAGCAACTTCCCATGATCCCAGGATCTGCAAATCCAGGCACGGAGACCCCAGGTCTTCCAGACTCCTGGTCCAACTTGGGAATCAGCAGCATGGTGAGCCAGCCAGCCTGAGAGTTTGGAAGCCCTGGAGTCACCGCCCAAGCAGAGTCCACATAGCAGGGCTGTCCCAGAACCATGGACCCTGGAAGCCCATCTCAAGACTTCAAGACTCCTGGCTGTACAGCAGAGAGCCTGGAAGCCTTGAGAGCCCCAGTCCAAACTGTAGTTCTCAGGGCTTCCATGCTCCCTGCTGCAGAGACAGGAGCAAGCACTGGTTAGATGTGGGGCTCCTGCTATGAAGCTAGTATCCTAGACTCTGAGGATATGTCTAGAGCCCTGCACGGATACAGAAATTTGGATCTGCATCTGATCTGCATCTGTGGTAATTAAATTGTATCCGATCTGAAATCCGCACTCCACCTTTTATCCACACCAACACCCTCTACAGCAGGGGTTCTCAACTGGGCACCCGTGGCCCCTTGGGGGGCTGTGAGCCAGTTTCAAGGAGTCCATGAGCCCCATGGGGCTGGAGGCCTGAGCCCCAGCACCCCTCTAATGATCTGAAGTCCAGAGTCCCAGCGCCCCAAGCCCTGGTGCTCCTCCCTCCCCTTCAGGGCTCTGGGCTTTAGCCCTGTGGAGGGGATTACCAAGGCTTAATGTTTTAGCCCTGCCGGGACCACTGGGACTTCAGGCTTCAAACCCCCCCATGACCACCACCACCCTCGGGGGGCACCATGGCTCAGAGCTCCAAGCTTTAGCCTTTTGGGAGGCACTGGAACCTGGGACGTTGCCTTAGCTCTGCCAGGGGCTCTCGGGACTCTGGGCTTTAGCCCCATGGGGGGCACAAGGGCTTAGAGCTTCAGCTCTGCCAGGCTCTGGGCTTCAGCCCTGTAAGTGGAACCTCTGAAACTATGGCCCTACAAGGAGCCACAAACTCCTGGTTGAGAACTGCTGCTGAGCTAGAGCCCGAGGCAGATAAAAAAATTTAGATCCACATCCAATCCAAGAAGATAAGCAATATGACCACATCCACGGACGCAGATATCCATGGATATAAAGCAGATACCTGCTAATTTGTAGGGATCTAGGTATGTCTACACTGCAGTAAGAGACCTGAGTCAGCGAATCTCAGAGGCTGGGCCAACTGACTTGGGCTTGCAGGGCTTGCATGTGGGCTAAAAATAGCACTTTGATGTTTGGACTCAGGGTGGAGCCCAGGTTCTGAAATCTGGGAGCGGGGAGGCTCTCAGAGCCCAAGTGGGAATGTCTACCCTGCTATTTTTAGCCCCACAGCACCAACTCTGTGAGCCCTGGTCAGTTGACCTGGGCTCTGAGACTCACTGCCACATTTCTTTCTTTTTTTTTTTTTGAACAGTGTAGATGTACCGTCAGAACCAGAACTAGAGCCTGGGTTTCCAGGGCTGCCAGGCTCCCAGCTCCACACCAAGGAGCCTGGAAAACCTAGATGGCCTAGCATGACATGACTGCGCCAGAACAGGGAAGCCCAGCATCCACAGTAACCGGCCTTGTGAGCAGGCAGGGAAGTGTTTCCATTGTAATCTTGCTGGCAAGTCAAAAGTTTGTCAAGCCTGACTTGCTTTCGCAAGACATTTCAGGTTTGATGAACTGGCGCTTTCTGACAAAGCTATGTTTCATTAAAAAATTTCTGACCAGCCCTATTCATTAGTTTTAGATGCCATGCTTACACGAGACACCTGAAGGGAAACCCATTAAAGTAAACACCATCCAACAACCTTTGTGAGGAGCTGTAAAGCCAAGGGCAGCAGGTGTCAAGCTACCTGACACTTTAATGATGAACAGAACATGCTTTATTTTAATAGATCTAAGTGAGCTCACAAAATTCAGACCAAGACTAATTCAGATGGTTTATACTGGAGAAAGATGTATAGTACATCAGCTGTCCTTGTAAATCATATTTTGTACATTAAAATGAGAGTTGCTGAGTTCTCAGGCTCTAGAGTGGAAGTATTCTCAGTTTCTTCCCCCGCTAACACTCTGAGAATAGAAACCAGTCATGTTACTATCTGACATCAAACATTTTCTCTTGAAACTTTTCAGATGTTTAGTTTTATAGTCTAGACTATAAAACTAAACAAGTTGTAACTAACATTCAAAGTTCCACAAGCTACTATAAGGTGGGTGCATAACTGGCTGGATAACCGTACTCAGAGAGTAGTTGTTAATGGCTCCCAATCCTGCTGGAAAGGTATAACAAGTGGGGTTCCGCAGGGGTCTGTTTTGGGACCGGTTCTGTTCAATATCTTCATCAACGATTTAGATGTTGGCATAGAAAGCACGCTTATTAAGTTTGCGGATGATACCAAACTGGGAGGGATTGCAACTGCTCTGGAGGACAGGGTCAAAATTCAAAATGATCTGGACAAATTGGAGAAATGGTCTGAGGTAAACAGGATGAAGTTCAATAAAGATAAATGCAAAGTGCTCCACTTAGGAAGGAACAATCAGTTTCACACATACAGAATGGGAAGAGACTGTCTAGGAAGGAGTATGGCAGAAAGAGATCTAGGGGTCATAGTGGACCACAAGCTTAATATGAGTGAACAGTGTGATACTGTTGCAAAAAAAGCAAACGTGATTCTGGGATGCATTAACAGGTGTGTTGTAAACAAGACACGAGAAGTCATTCTTCCGCTTTACTCTGCGCTGGTTAGGCCTCAACTGGAGTATTGTGTCCAGTTCTGGGCACCGCATTTCAAGAAAGATGTGGAGAAATTGGAGAGGGTCCAGAGAAGAGCAACAAGAATGATTAAAGGTCTTGAGAACATGACCTATGAAGGAAGGCTGAAGGAATTGGGTTTATTTAGTTTGGAAAAGAGAAGACTGAGAGGGGACCTGATATCAGTTTTCAGGTATCTAAAAGGGTGTCATCAGGAGGAGGGAGAAAACTTGTTCACCTTAGCCTCCAATGATAGAACAAGAAGCAATGGGCTTAAACTGCAGCAAGGGAGATTTAGGTTGGACATTAGGAAAAAGTTCCTAACTGTCAGGGTAGTTAAACACTGGAATAGATTGCCTAGGGAAGTCGTGGAATCTCCATCGCTGGAGATATTTAAGAGTAGGTTAGATAAATGTCTATTAGGTATGGTCTAGACAGTATTTGGTCCTGCCATGAGGGCAGGGGACTGGACTCGATGACCTCTCGAGGTCCCTTCCAGTCCTAGAGTCTATGAGTCTATGAGTCTATAAGCTATTGAAGAACCTTCTAGCAAAGGAAGTTATCTTATCAGGACACTTGCTGTAAATGTCAGGTTTCTTATCCTGATGCTCACAACTACAAAAGGATTTGTGAAGCTAGAATTATTTAACTAGATATACACTAGATTGTTAGGAGCATAAGCTTTCGTGGGTGAATGCATGCGTCTGACGAAGTGGGTATTCACCCACAAAAGCTTGTGCTCCAATACATCTGTTAGTCTTTAAAGAGCCACAGGACTCATTGTTGCTTTTTACAGATCCAGACTAACACGGCTACCCCTCTGATAGATTGTTAGGGTGGCTGCAATCTGAAAGTGCCTAGGAGGTTGACAGAATACTACAGATAGGTGGAAATATTTTGCTCACCACTGTTGAATGTTCTCCTGTCATCAGATGCGGACAAGAACAAGTCATTTTGAAAGAAAAGGTGGTTTCTAAGACTTGACTCAGTAGAACAACTTTGATTCTGTGCAATAAAATGGCCAACAGTTTATAGCAGAATGTTAAGGTGACGCTAAATGGGGATGAGTTACAAACATCACTGAGGACAGATATAATGCAAAGGGACATGACTAGGTTAGAAATACCTGCATGTGGGGGAAATAATTTGGAATGGATATTTATTGAGAGAGGGAAGTTTACAAAGCAGTAACATTGAAATGAACCTAGGGATGATAACAAACAGCAAATTATATAGACATGAGTCAGATTTTATTTAAAATCACATCTAAAAGGACCAGTGGTCTTTTAGATAAACACAATCATCCTCTCATGGAAGTGGGATTGTCCAAAAGCTGGTAAATTCCCCCACTTGAGGAAGCTAGTATAATCTCTGCCAGTTCTACTGATGGGCTCCTGCTACCTCACCAGCTGAATCTCAGTCAGCTCATCCTCATCCAAGCCCCAATCCTGGCAAGATACCAGGGAAGTGGATGAACTGCACCAGCCATACATTTACATGCGTGACTAAATGTGTACATGGGGTTTTTCCATGCCCTTCAGTGAGGGCAAAGCATCTAAGTGAACTGGAATGTTTCTTCTCCCTCCTCTGATATGAGGGCATGCAAAGGAGAGTAAAGGCTTCTCTACACTTGAAACACTATGGTGGCATAGCTCCAGCACTTCAGTGTAGACACTGCCTACGCAACCAGGAGGGGTTCTCCCATCGGCATAGGTAATCCACCTCCCTGGCAGGCAGTAGCTAGGCTGATGGAAAAATTCTTCTGTTGACCTAATGCTGTCTACTCCAGGGGGTTAGGTCAGTATAGCTACATCTCTCATGGGTGTGAAGTGGCATGGCTATACTTGCAGATGTAGAGCATTTTGAGTTAAACCAGCCTTCGTAGAGCACAGTAGGGAAAGCGCTGTAGTCTGTCCAAACTGACAGCTGACAGCGCACTGGCATGGCCACGTTAGCAGCTCTTGCAATGGCCACAAAGAGCAGTGCATTGTAGTTGCTATCCCCGCATGCAAGTGGCTACAACGTGCTTTTCAAATGGGGGAGTGGAGTGGAGTGTGACAGGGAGTGTTATGTGTATGTGGGGGGAGAGAGTGGGCTTTTGGGGGGCTGAGAGCATGTCAGCATGCTGTCTTGTAAGTTCAGACAGCAGCAGACCTCCCCCCACCATCTCCCTCTCTCACACACAGCATTCCACAGTAATGGTTGCTTTGTCTCAGAGCAGATAAGCAGCTGGCTGTCAAATGGAGCTTTCAAAGAGCATATCCAAAACAATGATAAGAGTGGCCACTTGGCTTAAGGGGATTATGGGACGTTTTCCAGAGGCTGATCAGAGTTCAGTAATGCAACACCTCATTCACATTAACGCTGGGGGCGCTCCAGCGGGGGTGCAGCAAATGTTATTCCACTCACCAAGATGGAGTACCAGCAGTGCTCTAGCTGTGGAATCGGAGTGCTCTACATGCCTTGCCAGTGTGGACAGGTAGTGAGCTAGTGCGCCCGGAGCTCCTTTAATGCGCTGTAACTCACAAGTGTAGCCAAGCCCTAAGAAATATAGCTATGCTGATGTGAGCTCCCTATGTAGACCATCCCTTACTGTTGCGTACAGGGCAGTCACCTGAAGTGTTACATCATCTTGAAAGAGGTCTTCATCTCCCGTTCTGTCTCTTGTAACATTGTTCCTTGAGCTTTCCCATTCTTTTTCACCATGCTTCACTATTTCCTGCCTCCTACCACAGTTTGCTCCAGGCTAGAGTAATGTAATGCTCAGTGTGTTCCAATGAAGTAACACTTCCCTGGACTAGATGGCACTTCATATGCAGCTTTCATACCTCTTCTCTGCCCCACAGAGAGTAAGAGGTACTGTGAATGTGATGTATTGAATGATCTTGACTCTGAGTTCAGTAACGGTCTGTCATTCAGCACTTCATGGGAGTCCCTCCCAGGCGCAAAGACTAAAAGCATTGTTTCTTTGAATCTCACAGCTGAGATGAAGATTGGGAGTTCTGAGTTTACAGCTGAACTTCAGCCTTCCATAAAGTAGCTCATTAGAACCTTCTGCTGACCCAGTAGAATTATTGTTTTAGGATCTCTGTTAAAACTTAAGTGCAAAGGGCCCAATCTTTCATAAGCTGAACAGCCATTGAAATCAGACTCCAAATGTCCTCAAACATTCCTTTCTTTCACTTGAAGGAACTTCCATTTTGCACTCTACTTTTGTTTTATTCAGCTTTTATTTAATATCTTAATAATTTGAATATAAATGTTTTGCAGGAAAACAGGCTGCATTAGAGCCATTTGTTTTGCTGAACCTTTTGCCGAACTCAACAGACAAATATTACACTTATAATGGATCTTTGTCGACGCCTCCCTGCTCAGAGACAGTCGAATGGATTGTGTTTAAAGATCCCATTAACATTTCTGAAAACCAGGTAATTCATTTAATCCATGTGAAAGAAATAATTGTTCTTATTTGAAAGGAAAAACAGTTTTCATGTATGTAGTAAAAGTGCATGGCATTAGTTTCTAGCCTAACAACCTAACATTTCTTTTTTCTAGCTTTTCACTTGCACATGTTTCAATTAAAATCTATTTGTGTGAGTAATCCCCTCCACCCCCACCCCCACGTTTTCATTCATGGCTAGATTCTGACTACGTGCCTGTGCAAAGTAAACTACTAACCCAAAGAAAACAGTAGGAAACACTGGAGGAATAGTGACTCAGGTTATCTCTGTAATTAAAAAAACACGGCTGATCCATGCCAGCTGACTCAGGTTACTGGAGATCAGGCTAAGGAGCTGTTTGATTGTGGTATAGACATTCAGGCATGGGCTGGAACCCGGGCTCTAGGACCTTGTGAGGTGAGAGGGTCCCAGAGCTTGGGTTGCAGTCCAAGCCCAAATGTCTACACTGCAATTAAACAGTCCCTTAGCCCGAGCCCTGCAAGCCAAGTCAGCTGACATGGACCAGTTGCAAGTGTTTAATTGCAGTGTACTCATGCCCTCAGAGGTATGTGTCTGAATCACAACGTTTACTGGGATTATTCCTGAACTGAGTATCAGAGGGGTAGCTGAGTTAGTCTGGATCTGTAAAAGTAGCAAAGAATCCTGTGGCACTTTATAGACTAACAGACGTCTGTTAGTCTATAAGGTGCCACAGGACTCTTTGCTGCTTTTTCTGAACTGAGACAATCTACACACCTTCCATTTCTCAAAGTTGTGCCTAATATCAGAATCCAGTTCATTTTTATGACTTAGAGGAAGTGTGCCGTCTTTTATTTTTCAGTTGGCTGTATTTTGTGAAGTCCTTACAATGCAGCAGTCTGGCTATGTCATGCTGATGGACTACCTGCAAAACAACTTTAGAGAACAGCAATATAAATTCTTTGGACAGGTGTTTTCCTCATACACTGGCCAAGAAGAAATTCATGAAGCAGGTATTTACAGAGTAATTACTACTGCGGGCTTCAGAGATTATAAGACTGTTTTAAGTACAACTATTGACCCCAATAACAAGATACTGATTTTAACTTGAAGAAGAAAAGATCCTAATAACACACAGCTTTAAAAGACAGGTTAATGCTCATAAAAAAAATGCCAGATTAAATGGAGTAGAAAATTAAATTCTTGCATCTACAGAGCACATGTAGTGAAGAGGACATCAGTTCAAGTGTCCCTGTGCAGCTTCAACACTGATCAAAGCTGCCATCTTGAGGGGTACGCAGTGTTGTAGCCATGTCAGTCCTAGGATTTTAGAGACACAAGGTGCGGGGGGGGTGAGGTAATATCTTTTATTGGACCAACTTCTGTTGATGAGAGAAACAAGGTTTTGAGCTACACAGAGCTCTTCTTCAGGTCTGGAAAAGGTACTTAGAGTGTCACAGCTAAATACAAGGTGGAGCAGATAATTTTGCATAAGTAGTTTGCACATATTTTAAGTGGGACCATTCAAAGTAAAGTAGCCCATTAACACCACTGCAGTCATAGGACTGAAAGGGCTGGTCTACACTACGGGGGAAAATCGATCTTAGATACGCAACTTCAGCTACATGAATAACGTAGCTGAAGTCGAAGTATCTAAGATCGAATTATTCACTGTCCTCACGGCGCGGGATCGATGTCCGTGGCTCCCCCTGTCGATTCCACAACTCCGTTCGGGTTGGTGGAGTTACGGAATCAATATAAGTGCGTTCGGGGATCGATATATCGCTTCTAGATGAGACGCAATATATCGATCCCCAAGCAATTGATTGCTACCCGCCGATACGGTGGGTAGTGAAGACGTACCCAAAGAGTACTTCATTCTCCATACCAATTTAATTCTTTGTTGTGTGATGTGGGACCACTGTCAGTAACATCTAAAAGGAAACCACCAAATTCATTTAACTTAAGCTACCAAGCAACTGCAAGAGAGAAGCTACTTCTGATCAGCCATAACTCAGGCCACTGTGTGTCATTTACTGTAAATGGATACAGCATCAAAGGTCAAATTTTGTTCTCTGCTACACCTGCGGAATCTCACATAAATCAATAGAAACTATATCCATGTAACTGACAGCAAAAATTAGCACTAAATCTATTAATTAGGAATTTATATTCACAAGTACAAATACACCCCAAAAGGGAGGGAGGGGGAAAAGAGTGGTAATTTTTACCAGCTTCGATTCCATGAACCATAGGCCCCAACTCCGTGGGTGCTCCAGGGCTGAAGCACCCACAGGGAAAAAATGGTGGATTCTAAGCTCCCACTGGTAGCTCCCCAGTCAGCTCCCACCTGCCTGCAGGCCCTGCAGATCAGCTGTTTTGTGGCATGCAGGAGGCTGTGGGCAGGGGGAGGAGTGAGGATGCGGTGCTTTCTGGGGAAGTGGTGGTGGGAAGAGGAGGGGTGGGGGTGAGAAAGGGGTGGGAAGAGGTGGAGGTGCTTGGGGAAGGGGTAGAGTGGGGGCAGGGCTAGGGGTCGAAAACCCCCGGCATTTTGGTACATTGGAGCCTGTGCCATGAACATTTCCCACTGGTTCTGGGCCTGATACTAAAAAGACCCTGCTTGGAACTTTCAATGAAGTCAGTGGATGTTCTGTATTCAGAACCCTTACAGGATTGGGCCCCTGGCACATATATGTGATGCTATTTGAATCAAAATGATGATAAATGGGATAGATTTATAGCATCTTTGCTATAATTAGCCAAAATGATACTTCACTTCTGAGCCCATCCTTTCAAACTATTACAACATTCTCAGATAATTGTTCTTGGGGCTGAAATTTGTCATCACTTGGTCTCAGCCAATAAATGATTTTTCTGAGGGGGAAAAGCTTCATAAAAAGATACCAAACTGTATCTGAATTTTTCAAACACAGGAATGGGGAGGGATGGAGCATGGTAAGTGTTTAATACTAGGTAGAATTGAGGTCAAAGAGTTAAACAAACTGCTGTTTCATAGCATCATACTTTTCACGTGCACAGACACTTTTACATGAAGAACATGCACTCTACCTTGTTTGAAGAAATTCAGTTTGGAAAATAACTAAGGGCTTGGCTACACTCGAAACTCCAAAGTGCTCCCGCGGCAGCACTCTGAAGTGTGAGTATGGTCGTGGTACTCCACCTCGCCGGGGAGATTAGGTTACAGTGCTGGGAGCCACGCTCCCAGCACTGGGGCACTGTTTACACTAGCACTTTACAGCGCTGTAACTTGCAGCGCTCAGGGGGGTGTTTTTTCACACCCCTGAGCGAGAAAGTTGCAGCGCTGTAGAGCGCCAGTATAGCCAAGGCCTAAGAGCATGTCGACACGACAGCCCTAAGTCAACTTATGTTAGGTCGACTTTCAGCCACCACAGTAATTACTACCTTCCTTCTGTCAGTGGTGTGCGTCCTCACCAGGAGCACTTCCACCAGCTGATGGGGGCAGTGTGGAGGCTGAGAGCCAGGGCTCTCAACTCCACACAGCTCTCTGCCAGGAGTTCAGCTTGTCCTCCCTTTCCCCCCGGCTCCCCGCAAAGACCTGGGGGTCAGCCATCCAGTCTTCTCGGCTCCCTGAGTGGGGAGCCTCCGGGCAGCATCCCATCTGGGAGTGGGGAGCCAGAAGCAGCTGGGCTGTACCTGCCCAGCTTTCTTGTCAATTTCACGGCCCCAGCATGGAGCAGCCAACAGCTGATGTAAGTAATGCAGTTGCTGATACAGACTAACATTGCTACCACTGAAACCTATATAGACACTGCGTCACCCTAACTACACTGCTGTAAGCCCTATGCCTCTCATGGAGGTGGAGTTATGATGTCGGTGTATTAGGACACTTACTTCCATGGGAGGAAGGCTGTCACATGAACACTGACATGCTTAGATTGACGTAAGCTGCTTGTGTTGACCTAACTGTGCAGTATAGACCAGACCTAAGATTTTCCCCTCCCAAGGAGATGCTTGAAGGAGGGCCCATAGAGGCAGATCATTCCCTCAAATGGATCATCCTTTTGAGTTTAGGGGGTCCATGTTGTTGGGAGGGGATGAGGCCTCTGAAGCCTGTGGAATCTGAGATCCACCAATAAGGTTTTCCACTGGGATGAGACTCCATACTTATTGTGAGAGAAGGCATCTGCATGCCTGGCTCCTTCTTCCACTCTACCTCTCTCCATCTGGCAGCACTTCTGCCAATGGTCATGTCCCCGCAGGTCACTAGCACTAGTGGAAGGAACCCAGAGGGAGTTAATACAGCTTTGAGCTGTTACCCCCACCTGGATTTCCACATAAAATAGGGGGCAGAGTGGGGGATAGTGCCACAGAAAGTGGGCTACAGCACTGTTCTGTCCCTCCCATCGCACACCCAAAAGCCTGGAGGAGCCCTCTCTGTGCTGACTCTCACAAGTGTGCAGGTTTACACAATGGGGGATAGAACTGCATAGGTAGATTTGTATCCAGCTTCTCCCTTTCTGCCCTAGCAGGCAACATTTCATTGCCAAAGTGCCCTTTCATTATGCATGTGTGGAGAAACAATCTAAAGTTAGCAAGGCCCTTTTCTGCTCTCAGTCACACAGTCAGTGTACATAGGGAGTAACCTCAGCTCCACTACTGATTAAATATTTTGTACTGAGTATCCAAAGTGTCTGACAGTTGTGCAATTAAAACCTCATACTTAACACTGCATGAATATAGTTTGACTTTTCTATAGCTTCCAGTTTCAGACTAGCACAACAGACATTTTCATACATTACTGATAGACTTGTATAACAGGGTATGTGTACATTGCAATAAAAAACCTGCTGCACCTAGTCTCAGAGCCCAGGTCAGCTGACTTGGACTCGTGGCTCAGGCTGTGGGGCTAAAAATTGCAGTGTAAACAAACGTTCAGGCTCGGGCTGGATCCCAGCGAGTGGGGTTGGTCTACAGAACCCAAGCTCAAATGTCTACACCACAGGTTTTAGCTCTACAGCCTTACCCCCATGAGCCTGAGTCAGCTCACCGGGGCCAGCCACAGCTGAGCCATGGGTCTTTTATTGCAGTATAGACGTACAGACACAGAGCGAAGTGTTTTCCATCTACTGATCTTAGGAAACATATTTATTCTGCTCTTCATATCACCCTGGCAACAAACACATTTAGTATTTGTTCTGAAGGAGGAATTTAAAATGTCTAATTGTAAGTTAAACATTCTGCTCTGCCCATAGGCAAAATGGAGGGCTAGGCATGGGTTAATAAAAATTCCAGATGTGCACATATTTTACAATTCATCCTAACGTGTTAACTCACTGTAATGAAAGGAAAGGGTGATTACTCTTGATGTGAATACATATAGCTTCCTTTTATATTAACATCAGCTATGGACGTGTATCAAGAGCAATATTTATCTAAAATATGCTTATTTGAGAACTTGAATTTGTAGTATTTGAGGTACTTGTTCTGAACGGGTAGTAGATAAAGAAAATAGAAGAAAACTGTCATTGTTCTGAAAGGATCTTTAGGAGCTCTGAAATGCTGAAATATAACATTAAAACATGAATGGCTAACTTCAGTAATAAATGGAATCATATGCCATTTATTTTCTAGAACCAATAGAAACTACAACGAATATTATAGTTAGCAGAAAAAAAATCTCTGACTTCCCTGCAGTTAACGTAGGAGAAATTGCAACATGAACCTTACTCTAGTGCCCATTTGAAAAGTTAAAATTATATAATAAGGAGATTAGGGCCAAATCCTTTTCCTGTTGGAGTCAATGCAATCTCTCATAGAGAGTAGGATTGCGCCTTTCGTTTATTATTATTGTTATTGTTATTTATTATTGGTTATCTGAGTGGAATTGTTCCATGAGGTCTAAAATGCTGCTAGTGATGGGAAATACACTCCCTATTTAATTACACACTGAGTTCAGAAATGAGCTGTCAGGAATTTCCATGCAGCCATGCCAGCATTGGCAAACTTTCCTTGCAGCAATTGCTTTGTTTTAGGTTGAAAGGTATTTCATTCTCTGCCTGCACAGTGTTGCATGTAATTTTCATATGTGGCATATTTTTCATTAGCAGTAGACTTAAAGGCCGCATGTCAGGGCTCAACACAGAAAGCTTGCAAGAAAACTTTAGCTCTTTATCTGTCCCCAGCCCCAACAGAAATGAAAATCTGTTTATGTCTAACAGTGCTCAACTGCTGTTCATGTACATCTGAAAATAATATTGACAGACACCAAGCTGTTTATGTAACATGTCAGCAAATGTACTCCTCTAATGGTGTCCTGTAGGATAACTGTAGAAATACAGCTCCTGGTAATCTTACACAGACTCAGTAAAGACATAAAAAGTCTATAAGTTCTTAAAATTAAAAAGTAACAGTATGTGCTCAACATAAAACACCTTTTAACCCAACGTTTTGTATTTTCCTTAGAACTAGAGCTGTGTGAAACTCAGCAATTTCTCTTTACAGGATCTCGTGCAAATATTGGATCACAGCCTCAAGCCTGATTATGGCCTCTTAATACCACTCATAAAGGAGACATAATTCAGCCACAAATCACAAGCAGAGAATTTCCCTGGCACAGGCAACTCTGATGCTGATATATTTGTACCACTGCTGGGCCCTGCATCTGAGGCTATGTCTACACTACCGCGATAAGTCAACCTACACTACACAACTCCAGCTACGTGAATGACGTAGCTGGAGTTGACGTACCTTAGGTCGAGTTACTGCGGGTTCTACACCGCGGGGGGTCGACAGGAGAAACTCTCTCATCGACTTACCTTACTCTTCTCATTGGGGGTAGAGTACAGGGATCAACTGGAGAGCGATCTGCTATCAATTTGGCTGGTCTTCACTAAATCAACCACCGGTGGATCTATCTCAGAGCATCAATCTGGGCTGTAGTGTAGACCTGTCCTGTGCCTCCCCTACTTCCAGCACAGAAGATGTGTTGTAGCATAGCAGAGCTTGACCATGCCAATCCTCCACTGGCATAGGGTTTACTAAGGGCCCTACTCCAGTAGCAAAAGTTAGAGCTGTTGCTGGACAGCTCTAAGTGGCGTCTGGGTTGGGGCTGGCCCTCAGAATTGGGATGCTGGAACCAGCTCCCTGGTCCATCCTGGAGCTTGGGAGCAAGACAGAAATGGTCCCATTTTCTTCAGACTGATTATCATGGTCTCACAAACAATACCTAGAGTTTCATTTTCAATTTTGAATTCAAATTCAAAATCTCAAAGCCAAACTCAGTCAAAACTCTTGGGATTCACCTGAATCCACGTCAAAATTGAAACCAAACCATATTTCAAAATTCACATGATTTTTGAGTTGCAATCTATTTGGGGCAGGGTTGTAAAGTGCTTAAAAAAGAATGATCTCTAACATAACAAATTATAGAAATCCATAAATTGGCCTAGTTCGCTCAAAATTAGACCCAGAGTCACTCAAACTGTTCATGAAATTTACAGAAGCTTTACATCAAGCTGGTATAAATTTCTAGTTGGTAACCCAATATGAAAAGTTTTGTGTGGATTTGGAGGGTTTTTTTGGAAATATTTCAAACAAGTCTAGATAGGACTTCGTCACATTAATGTATGGCAACTTCCTTTTTTAGCTAAGCCAACAATTCATCACTGTTTTGACCAAAACAATAGTGAATTACATGGAGTCCAGAAACACAACATGCCTGACCAACATGCAGTACAGGATTTTGAAGTTTGGGCTGCTGCATTCTGTGGCATGTGACATGCCTCCTACTCAAGCAAAAGACATCAATAAGTGACTTTAGAGCATAGGCACCAACTCCATGGGTGACTCAAGCACCTACCAAAAAAAAATAGGGGTGCTCAGTACCTGCAGGGCCAGATTAATCTTTTGTTGGTCCCAGTGCCCAGACCTTGGCCCCGCCCCCCGCTCTGCCCATTATCTGCCCTGAGAACTCACCCCCACTTGGCCTCTTTCCCCCAAAGTCCTGTCTGACCTCCACTCCGAGGCCCTGCCCCTGCTCAGCCTCTTCCCCCCGATTCTCCCAGGCTCTGCCTGATGCTCCACCCCAAGGCCCTGCCCCTGCTCAGTCTCTTTCTCTGGAGGCCCTGCCTGCACTCTGCTCTAATGGCCTGCCCCCACTTACCCTTTTTCCCCCAAGGACCCGTCCCTGCTCTGCCCCGAGGCCATGCCCCACTCAGCCTCTTCTCCCCCCACCAAAGACCCCGCCCGCCGGTCTCACAGAGGGGATGGGGCAAAGAAGAGCACCCAGCAGAAACAAAAATCAGCGCCTGTGCTTTCAAGCAATGACATGTCAGTAAAGCTGCGGCGTGTCACATAGCACACAATGCGTCTCACACTTTGCAAAAGCCATTTCCATTCCTGCACAAGATAGTCTGGAAAAAAACAGATAACTGTTCCTGCTCATCAGTAACATGTATTGAATCATAAATAGATTAATTACGTAGGAAGAACAATAGCCAGACCATTCCTGCAGAGCAATTATAAATGTACATAGGTAGCCGAAAGTGGCTTTTTTTTTTTAATTGCATGTATGTGGCTTGGAAGAAGTGGTTTGGGGGCATTTTTCAGTGAGGCTAATAAAGTTGAGTCCTCAGGTTAATAGCTGCCTGGAACCTTTGCCCCACTGGTTTTGGATATTGGCTTTGTGTGTATTGTATGAACATGTTTCAGTTATTTTATCTGGTGCTCACTGCTCCTCCCAGCGCCTTCTCCTACACAAACCCTGTTGTTCTGTGAGCCCTGCTATCAAGCAGTCTTCTCTCCCCGTTCCCCCTCCCTAAATCTTCCCTACACCCTCCAACTGCTGGGCTACTTCTTTCCAGCAATTCTCCCTGCAGCTGCTCATCTTTATCTCACTAGCTTTCTCCCATTCAGCTGCTAGAATGCTGGATCTCTCCCTCTAGGCTCTGAATCCCCTGCAGTGTCTCTGACCCTTACCCCCAGCAGCTGATAGGGCTGTTGTCCTTTGCCAGCTGGCAGCTTCTCATTCTCAGTCCTGTGCCTCCTGTACTTCCCAGTCTGCTTAGGCCTCTTCTTCCTGTGTCTAGGTTCTTTGGGTCACTGGGGAAGGCTCCTGGCCCCATCCACCTGGTCTCATTGACCAGCTTAGATTGGTTTTGGTTTCCCGTCCTTGGGAGAGTCTATTGCTCTCAAGGTTGTTGCTTGTGCAGAAGGGAGGGGACCTGCTGATTGACTGAACTGAACACTACATTAGATGATTTAAAGTGATGATTTAAACGTTATCATCCGTATCTACAGTGCTCACTAGTAGGAAATGTATTCACTCCTCAGCCACAAGGCCAATACTACAACTACAACTTGCAGTGAGGGTGACTAAAAAGATATAGCCTCCTGACAATACATGGGACTGCCAAATCACTTTCAATTTCAGCCTCCCCTTTTCGCCATGGAAAGACTCTGAATTCCCATGGAAAGAGGGGGTGGGGCCAGCTGCTTCCCCATACAGCCAATTCAACAGGGCACTGAGCACTGGGTTGTGTCCTACCAATTGACAGCATCCCTCATCATAGGTGCTGCCACACCCTCTGGCTTGAAGTGGTTTTCTGTATACAGGGTTTATAGTTTAGTTCAATGGCTCTCAGCACCCTGCCATACAAATTGTTCCAGCTTCCCCTGGTTGCTTACAATTGAAAAGGCAAAAAACATCCTCTGGTTATTTGTATTGTTTTCCTTATGCCATCTGGAGGACAGGAGCTGTAATAGCAACAGTTGGAGTGACTGAATGTAATTGAAAGTGGTTTGAAAAGACAATTTAATGTGGGTATTCACATTTTCTCGTACTGCACCTCAAGGAATTCACTATAACAAAGACAGTAACACATCACCACTGTACATTCAAAATATGAAAATGGGCACAATGATAGGTTTCAGAATAATTTATAAGGATCATCAGTATGTCCTAGTGAGGGAAAAAGACATTCTCACTAATTTTCATTGTTTTATTTGCCCATACAAAAAAAGAACTTTTAGCACTTCCTCCAGCCTATTGTAGAGTTTTCTTTTGCAAAACAATATTTAGTTTCAGTGCCCTCCTGTGGTCAAGATGCAAATTGCAAAGTTAATTAAAAGTTCACTGTCTGTTTCTGCCCCTCTACTGCAAACTGCAGTTTTCTCTTCACAAGGTTTGTCCTCATGGAATCTTTGGGGAATTTAGCTGCTAAAATCTAAGAATTCTCTACCAACCATGTGTGAAATATGATTTTTCAAAAGCTTATAATGGCCAAATTTGGACAGATTCTCACACAGATGGCAAAAGGCATATCTAGTGACAGTGTAGTGGTAGCCATGTTGGTCCCAGGATATTAGAAAGAGGAGGTGGGTGGGAACATATCTTTTATTGGATTGACTTCAGTTAGTGAGAGAGACAAGCTTTCAAGCTTACACAGGTACTCAAAGGCCATTCCCCAATCAATGTAAGGTCCCTGCTCCAAAGAAATAATACCATCCCCTCACCTCACAGGGGTCTTGTTAAAATAAATTAGTTAATGTTTGTGAAGCACTCATATGCCATAGCAACGAGAACCAGAGTAAACCCCATGAGGAAATTAATTTTTGTCTTCAGAGCAGGGTTTGCATAGAGTACAGTAAATAAGGCATAGGCTGGGACTCACATTGAGCCATCAGGAGAAAACGAACATTGTATTGCCACACCATCCATCCTGTGCACTGAATGAGGCACTGGCCCTATGGAATAAATAGCATGTGATCATGTAATTAAAGGCTGTATCATATGCACATGAACAAGCAGGGGGAGTTTGTACAGAAAACTTTATTTCTACCATTTCCTACCTTTTGAGTGCTTGACTTTGCAACCTTAACAATGTTCTTTTAACACAGTTTTCTGTTTGTAATTTTTTATTTGCATTGTAGTAGCACCAAAAAACGTGGTAGGCTCTGTGCTTTCTGTGTACAGAGAAAGACACCGTCCATGCTGCAAAGCTTTTACAATCTAAGAAGACAAGTGACGTATGATGGGTGAGGGGCACAGCCAACGTGCAATTTTATATATGCATTTTAAATTAAATAAGCAAATATCACTGATTTCTCAACTTTTCTGTTATTAGTTAGCCAGTTGCTTGTCAGCCTCGTGGAAGAAATGGGTCTTTAGAGAGAGTGTAAAAGGAGAAGACAGAGGTCTAAGGACTGAGCCATGTAGAACCCCCCCAGAGAATGGGTGAATAGATAAGAAGGATTGCAGGAATGGCCAGAGAGGTAGGAGGAGGCCAGAAGAGGACAGAGCCACTATCTCCTCAGGAGGGAATAAGAATTGGAGGAGAATAGATGCTGAAATCAGCAGAGAAGATGAGGACAGAGTGGAAGCCCTGAGATTACCACAGGAACAGGTCATTAGAGTTTATGAAAGGAACATTAGATTGGATTCCAGGATACTAAAATCTCCTAGAAGTAGGATTAGATGATGTAATGGAAAGTGATATCGGAAAAGATCTCTCTATTAACTTCATTAAAGATTCTCATAGCTGTCCCAGGCTAGAATAGAAAATAATACTGTATGTATTAAACCCTGGACTAGGTCACTTTACTCTTCAGTGTGAGCTGACATGATCTGTAATCTTTTAGTTAGCCTTTGCAAAATAGTTTGTATACTAAGTTAATGTGATTTAGTCATGTAGGGATAAACCTCTTAGGCCTGATGTGCTAATTTACACCACGCACTGGTACAGTTCTCAGGTAATTTAAGTAGTAATGTGACAAAATCTGATTCTCCCATGTAATTTGTATTCAATCACCCGTATTTTTGGAAGAGTATTGAAGTGCTAGGCGGACCTTGCATGAAAAGATTGTTGGATAGGAATAAATAGAACAGTGGTACTCACAAACTAACTTTTATTTCACAGGGCAAATTTCAGTCCCACAAACGTTTTCTAATAAATAAATGTTGAACTTAACATGTCTATTTTGTATTTGTTCTTGCTTCTCTTTCTTTTTCCTTGACTCCTTCAGTTTTATACTCTCTCTGGCTCTCCTCCCCCCCTCTCCCAATCTTCCATAGCTCTCTCTCCTTTGAGGGTCATATAATGATTAGTAGGGACATTAAAAATAATTTGAATTTTTGTAGCCTCTTTCTTCTGAGGATCTCAGAATCCCCTGCAAAGAGCTTATTAAGCCTCAGGCACAGTGAAGTAGATATTCTTCTAGCCATTTGATCATTTTTTACATAGTGACGTGTTCGAAGTCACATAAAGACCCTGTAGAAGAGTCAGAAAAAGAACCCAAAAGATTTTGCTCTGAGTTTTATGTTTTAACCTCTACACAATACTATAGCATAATTTGTATACCCTGAACTCTTCCTTCCCTTGCCCCTGGTTTTCCTTTCTAAGATGGAGATCTGTATTTATGGATTCAAACAATCTTGAATGGAACACTTGCATTTACAGGGTTACACATTAATGTTGTAAATAGCATGCAATAACTGGTTATGCAATACAGAGACAAATGTATTATAATGCAATCAAATTTTAACAGATGACACTATAAGGGAGGCAGTTATTTGGTGGTTACAGCACAGGATTGGGAATCAGAAGTGTATATTGCTAACTCTCCCCCTACTTGACGCTTGACCTTTTTAACATTTATTTGTATTGTTTTTATATAAAATATATATAATAACATGCACAAGATGGAAATAGTATATTAAATAATACAGTTCAACACTCATTATTTTCAAAACCTGGAAAAAAACAAACAAAAAATCTGGACCCACGTAGAAGTCATGCAGGGCATCTATGGTTACAGAGACTAAATAAGTAAGAACATAACCTATGAGTATCAGGGACTAATATATACTAAACTGCAAAAATACGCAATAGTTTCATGTGTGACCAGAAATCCCCATATTTTTCCAGGCATTTCTATTAAACTGAGTCATTTTTTTTCATTAATGTAATAGTAGGGAGCTCACTAAGCCAGTCTGTGTATGAAGGGAAAATTGTAGATTTCCATTGTCTCAAAATAACTCTTTTGGCCACTAAAATATTTACTGCAATCCACTTCTTAATGTTAACTGGTAATATCAACTCATTCAGCACCCCTAAAATACCCAAGTTTGGAGAAGGACAGATAGCAACAGTTAACGTTTTTGAGAGAGCACTGAATATGGCATTCCAGAACACATGCATTTTTAACACGTATAGAGGATTGGCAAGGGGCTGTTTGCAACGCCCGCCTGCACTGTGTGATGCCAATCTAGCCTTAAACAAATGTTCTGGAGTCCAGTATTGCCTGTTTGATATCTCATTCTGGAAGAATCGCAAGGATAAAGAATTTGAAGTATCTTTCACATTAAGCCAGATATCTTCCCAGGTTTCTGTTGTGACAGTATGGCTAAGTACTTTTTCCCATTTTTCTTTGAGATTGAGGAGGTAGTGCAAAGCATTAAGACACCTATTAAATTCCTACAAAATGAATTCCATATTTGATTCCATATTTCTTAACATGTTCTTCTAGAAGTGAGAGAGTTGAAACAGACCAATTATCTCCTCATCCTTGCATGAATCCTTGAGCACAGTTGCTGCAAGAAGGAACTATGAGACAAGGATAGCTGATATTTTGACACATGTAATTGAAGGAAGTCAGTCTATCATCTTGTACTATATCTTAAATTTTTGTTAATCCTTTTTCTGTCCAATTTGTCTTGTGTCGAGTTGGCCTTTATCCTGAGACATGGGTTATGTCCTAGTTGTACAAGAAGAGAATTAGCAAATGCCGCTTGTAGATGCAAAGTCTGGACTTTTCCTTAAGGATGTGGGTAGCCTCTTAAGGTATATAAAAGAAGAAAGGGAACCAAATGACATAGTTAAGCTTTGTTCCATTTAAAACCAGGCTGATGTGTATACACAGCTACTAGAAGGGAACCACCTTACAACAGGGCACATTTGGAATGCTAGATAATATAGATACAAATCTGGCAACCCTCACCCCTTGCAGCTGCCCAGGATATTTTTGGAGTCTTGTGTGGCAAGTGAGGCCATTTTTTTAATCCTATATAAAGTGCATGATAAGACTGTTTATTCGAGGAAAGAGCAACTGGGAGACCTTGAAAGACAAGAGGCTAATGATAGAAGTCAATCTTAGACAGATATTCATTTTGGCTATTTCTATTGTTCCCAATAAGGGCAGAGGGAGTAGATACTACCTCTCTACATCCTTGGACATTTCTTTTAATATATAGTCCATATTTATAGAAACCATTTCAGGAAGATTAGGACAAATTTTAATACCTAAATAAGTTGTTTCCTTTCATATTTGAAATGGAAAATGCTGAAACTGAGAAGGATCTGGTCTTTTGAATATATCTATTGCTTGTGATTCATCCCAGTTAATGCAAAACCCAAAGATCTTTCAAAAAATATCAGTTGCATTCAATAATGATAGGAGGATTCTTCACTAGTACTATTATATCATCAACATATAAATTGATTTTGTATTCTCTCCTGTTTCCAGTCACATGTTCAGTGGCTGAGTGCTGATGTATGTACATTGCCAGTGCTACAAGGGAGATTAAAAAGGAGGGGTAAAAAGGGACAGACAGTCCTATCATGTCCCTCTTTCTAGCTGTAATATGGGGGAAATAATTCAAATAGTTGATAGTAAAGTGTGGGGAGAGTTGTATAATACCCTGACCCAATCTGGGAATATTGGTCCAAATCTGAATTCTTTTAGTAGTATTCATTTAGAATTCATTAGGTAAAGCCATTCAACCTTATCGAAGGCTTTCTTTGCATCTAGAGATAACTCTGTGGAAACATCTGAGCTTGCTAGATAAAGTGAGCGATTTTTCTTGTGTTAGCAGCAGCCAATGGGCATTTAATGAAAGCAACCTGATCTGCATGTATAATTGGTGGGATGATAGTGTTCAGTCATGTAGCTAAAATGTTTAAATTTATTTTGCAATATGTGTTCAATAGAAATATGGGGCAGAAGTCATCACAATTGTGACCATCTTTTTTCTTCTTTAATATTAAAGTAATTAAAGCAGTTCTCATGTCACGAGTAAGGCTACAATTTAGTCACGGAGGTCACAGAAGTCTTGGAATCTGTGAATTCCATCGACCTCCGTGACTTTAGCCTTGTTGCTCGGGAGCTGCAGGGTCCCCTGCCACCCACGGAGGCTGTGAGCTGTGGGGTACCCCAGCCACCTTTGGCAACCCCCAGAGCTCCAAGCTCCCGCAGGTAGCGGGGATACCCTGCAGCTCCCAGACGGCAGGGGAACTCCGGAGCCGAGGAATCCGCAAGCTCCCAGCTGCCGCGAGGTTGACCTATTGTGCTTTGAGAGCTGGGTCTCAAGTAACTGGATTAGTCCAGATGTCTGTCTAGCATATTATTCTAGATACCTCCCAATAATACAGGAATGTCTATTTTATTAGAAAGAATGTCCACTATGTCTTTGGAAAATTCAGAATTATCTCCACTTGGATTGTAAATGCTTCCTAGAATTAACATTTTTGAGGGGAAACAGACTAAGACTGTATATATTGAGAAGCTACACTTTTATGAATTACGATGGATTTGTCTCTGCTCTTAGGATTCAATGATGAATGATACTCAGCACCTACCCCCATCTTCTTGATCCTGTTATATCTGCTAGATGAGTTTCCTTCAATAAGCTACTTAGCACTTTTTTGATCTGAGGTACCTCAGGATTTTAATTCTTTTGGAAGGTTGATTAAGTACCTTTGCATTCCAGGAGCACACACTAAGAAAATTCATGACAAAGTTTTAAATGATATATTAAGACATCAAGACACACATTTCCCCATTGATGTTGTAAAACCACGTTTGCGATATGATCTGTATTTATACATGTTAGATACTGGTTAGTTATGATTGAATGTATGTCTTCAGTTGAACCTCTAAGAGTATCAAGTACACAAAAAGATCTGTAGTTAAATATCATGTGTCTTCCAAAATATATTTGTAACAGAAAACAAAAAAAATTTAACAGACTTAAAACAAGCCAGCGTAGGCATGTTCAGGTCCCTGATGGCTTCAATTCCATCCCCATATTATCTAATAATAGTCTAAACATCTCCAATGCAAATATATTTAAAGTCAAATTTTATCTTGTAAATATCATTGGACATTCTAGAACATGTATAATATATACTCACCTACAGAAGTTTTATGGATACATACACATACATATATGGATATACATATATACACACTCATCAAATGTAAATTTACAATTGATTTGGTAAATCAAATGTAAACTAGTACAAAATCTAAATATGAAAAATACAATATAAAAATTTATATCCATATTAGGTCAAATGCCCTGCACAAATTGAATAACTAGTGCTATTTAAGGTTTAGGTTATAATCTACTTTACATGTCAGGAGTATTGATTGTTCCAAGGACTTGTGGTTATCATAATATCATGATTCTCTCTATCAAATTGTGATGATTAGTGTGGATAATACTTCAGTCAGTAGATGCTGCTTAGTGTCTCAAGGTCTGTGTACACTATATAATTAGGTCGATTTTATAGAAGTCTATTTTTAGAAATCTGTTTTATACAGTTGATTGTGTATGTCCCTTCTAAGCACATTAAGTCAGCGGAGTGCATCCTCAGTGTCGTGGCTAGCATCAATTTACAGAGCAGTGCACTGTGGGTAGCTATCCCACAGTTCCCTCAGTCTCCGCTGCCCATTGGAATTCTGGTTAAGCTCCCAATGCCTGGTGGGGCAAAAACATTGTCGCGGGTGGTTTGGGGTACATGTCGTCAGTCGGCTCTCCCTCCATGAAAGCAATGGCAGGGCGCCTGCCATTTTTGCACCTTTTTTCCTGGGTTATCCGTGCAACACCATACCATGGCAAGTATGGAGCCTGCCCAGCTCACCCTCACCAATGCTGTTGTGAGCATTGTATACACCTCACGCTTTTTCCTGGAGTATATGCAGAATCTGGCTAAGAGACACCAGCATGAGGACGATTTTGGTGAGGACGTGGACACAGACATTCCTGAAAGCACGGGCTGTGGCAATTGGGACATCATGGCAGCAGTGGGGCTGGTTGATACAGTGGAATGCAATTTTGGGCCAAGCAAACAAGCACAGACTGGTGGGACCACATAGTGTTGCAGGTATGGGATAATTCAGAGTGGCTGTGAAACTTTCACATGCATAAGGCCACTTTCCTGGAACTTTGTGAGTTGCTTTCCCCCACCCTGAAGCACAGGAATACCAAGATGAGAGCTGCCCTGACAGTTGTGAAGCAAGTGGTGATAGCCCTGTGGAAGCTTGCAACACCTGACTGCTACCAGTCAGTCGAGAATCAATTTGGAGTGGGCAAGTCTACTGTGGGTCCTGCTGTGATCCAAGTAGCCCATGCAATCATTGATGTTCTATTGTCAAGGGTAGTGACTCTGGGAAATGTGCAGGTCATACTGATGAGTTTGCTGCAGTGGGGTTCCCTAACTGTGGTGGGTGATAGACGGAACGCATATCCGCATCTTGGCACTGGACCACCTTGCCACCCAGTACGTAAACCGTAAGTGGTACTTCTCAATGGTGTTGCAAGCACTGATGGATCACAAGGAATGTTTCACTGACATCAACATGGGATGGCCAGGAAAGGTGCATGATGCTCGCATCTTTAGAAACTCCGGGCTGTTTGAGCAGCTGCAAGAAGGGACTTACTTCCCAGACCAGAAAATTACTGCTGGGGATGTTGAGATGCCAGTAGTTATCCTTGGTGACCCAGCCTATCCCTTGCTCCCATGGCTTATGAAGCTGTACATAGGCAGCCTGGACAGTAGTAAGGAGCAGTTCAACTATAGGCTGAGCTAGTGCAGAATGATGGTAGAATGTGCCTTTGCACATCTAAAAGCTCACTGGCGCTATTTGCTGACTAGGTCAGACCTCAGCACAACCAACATTCCCACTGTTATTGCTGCTTTCTGTGTGCTCCATAATATCTGTGAGGGTAAGGGGGAGACGTTTATGGTGGGGTGGGAGGTTGAGGCAAATCATCCGGCATCTGATTTTGAGCAGCCAGACACCAGGGTGATTAGAAGAGCACAGCTAGGTCCACTGCACATCAGAGAGGCTTTGAAAACCAGTTTCATGACGGGCCAGGCTTCGGTGTGACAGTTGTGTGTGTTTCTCCTTGATGCAAATCCACCCCCTTTGTTGATTTTAATTCCCTGTAAGCCAACCACCCTCCCCTCTTCAAAATAAAATAACTATTGTTTTGAAATCATGCATTCTTTCTTTATTAATTGGGGGAAAAATGAGATAACGGACAAGGTAGCCCGGGTGGGGTGGGGGAAGAGGGAAGGACAAGGCCACATTGTTTATTGTAGCCACACTAAAAATCAAACTGTTTGAATGACAGCCTTCTGTTGCTTGGGCCATCCTCTGGAGTGGAGTGGCAGGGTGCCTGGAGCCTCCCCCTGCCGCATTCTTGGGCATCTGGGTGAGGAGGCTATGGAACATGGGGAGGAGGGCATGCAGTTATACAGTGGATGCAATGGGGGTCTGTGCTCTTGTTGGCTTTCCTGCAACTTCAAGAGACGCTTCATCGTGTCCATTTGCTCCCCCAACAGACGCTTCATCATGTCCGTTTTGCTCCCCCATTAACCTCAGCATCACTTCCTGCCTCTGCTCTTCATGCTCACTTAATTCTTTCCTGGCCTCTGCCACTGAATGCCTCCATGCATTCAGCTGTGCCCTATCAGTGCAGGAGGACTGCATGAGCTCGGAAAACATGTCATCGCGAGTTTGGTTTTTTTCGCCTTCTAATCTGCGATAATCTCAGGGATGGAGATGATGGGGGAGTGTATGCTGATTTGCACTTGGGGGTAGATAAAAAGGGAGAGTAAAATTTATGATGATACATTTCTGAGAACAAAAGGGAGACTCTTTCACAGTGAATCAAGAAATTCACAGCAGACAGCACATGTGCTTTAGGTACAAGGTCACATTTTGCCTTTTATATTGAGTGCCTGCTGGTATGGTGACACATCACACATGGCTGAGCAACAGAATTCGGTTTCCAGGCAGCCATGGTAAGCCTTTTGGTATGTGGGATTGGCTTCTTCTCCCTTCATAATCTGTGGGAATGTTTTCAAACTGCAGCCCCTCCTTTCCCAGAGCAAGCAAGGAGTTGGGTTTCACATTTAAAAGAAGGGGCTTCGGTTTTGGGGTGGATGTGCAGCACACCCCTTCTTCTGCCACATGGCTATTCTCTGGGATGACCCTTTCTCCCCTACCCCTGCCACGTGGCTATTCTCTGGAACGATCCCTTTTAGCCAAGCACAAACAACCCAGCATGAACGAGGTCCTTTTACTGTTCCCTTACAAAAAATTCCCCTATTTCAACCAGGTGACCATGAATGATATCACTCTCTTGAGGCTAACAATGATTCCAGAATACTTGCTACTGTCTTGGTGCGGTAAAGTGTCCTACCCTGGAGGATGAAATAAGGCAGCCCTCCCAAGAAACCTTCTGCAAAGGCTTTCAGAGTACATCCAGGAAAGCTCATGGAGATTTCCCTGGAGGATTCCCACTCCATCCCCAGACATGTGAACAGACTTTTCCCGTAGCTGTACTGGCTGTGAATGCATCCCAATTCTTCAGGGCAAATCAAACATTAAACACTATTGCTTTTAAACCCTGTACTGTAGTTACAAATGTGCACTCACCAGAGGTGCCTTCTCCAGCTTCAGGGTCAGGGATCCTGCCTTGGGAGGATATTGACTCCAGAGTGATGAAAAGGTTCTGGCTGCCGGAGAGAATGGATTCACCACTTGCCTGCTGCACATTCTCCTCCTCCTCCTGTTCCTCACCCACAAAATCCTCCTCCCTGTTTCGTGAGACTCTCCCCTTGCAGGTGTCCACGGACAGTGGTGGGATAGCGGTAGGGTTCCTCCCAGAATGCCATGCAGCAGATCATAGAAGCGGCAGGTATGGGGCTCTAACCCGGAGTGACCATTTGCCTCCTTTTTCTTTTGGTAGGCTTGCCTGAGCTCCTTAACTTTCATGCGGCGCAGCTGTGTGTCCCTGTTGTAGGCTCTCTCCACTGTGCCCTGTGAGATTTTGGCTAATATATTTGCATTTCTTCTTTTTGATCGGAGTTCAGCCTCTACAGATGCTTCTCTACAGCAAACAGATCCAGTGTCTCCCTTTCAGTCCATACTGGAGCTCGTTTGCAATTCTGAGGGGACTGCCTGGTCACCTGTGCTGCTGGGTTCGCCACGCTGACCAAACAGGAAATGAAATTCAGAAGTTCCCAGGGCTTTTCCTGTGTAGCTGGCTAGTGCATCGGAGTTGAAAGTGCTATCCAGAGCTGTCAAGGTTTTTCCCCCCACTTTGAACTTTAGAGTACAAATATGAGGACCTGCTTGAACACTTCTAAGCTTAAGTACTAGCTTAGATCTGATAACACTGCCACCACCCAGAAATTTCAGTGTCTGGGGCACTACCTGTCCCCTCATAACTTTCCCCTCCCTGGGCTGCCTTGAGGGACTTCACCATTTCCCTGGGGAACACAGATCCAAACCCCTTGGATCTTAAAACAAGGAGAAATTAACCATTCTCCCTCCTTTCCCCCCACCAATTCCTGGGGAGTCCAGACCCAATCCCCTTGGATCTTAAAACAAGGAAAGATCAATCAGGTTCTTAAAAAGAAAGCTTTTAATTAAAGAAAGAAAGGTAAAAATTATCTCTGTAAAATCAGGTTGGAGAATGCTTTACAGTGTACTCAGATTCATATAGCCCAGAGGGAACCCCCTCTAGCCTTAGGTTCAAAGTTACAGCAAACAGAGGTAAAATCCTTCCAGCAAAAAGAAACATTTACAAGTTGAGAAAAACAAACATAAGACTAACACGCCTTGCCTGGCTAAATTACAAGTTTGAAACATGAGAGACTGATTCAGAAAGATTTGGAGAGCCTGGATTAATGTCCCGTCCCTCTCAGTCCCGAGAGCGAACAACCAACAACCAAAAAGTACAAAGACTTCCCTCCACCAAGATTTGAAAGTATCTTGTCCCCCTGTTGGTCCTCTAGTCAGGTGTCAGCCAGGTTTACTGAGGGTATGGGTACATTTCGAATTTCAAAGCGCTGCCCCAGCAGCGCTTTGAAGTGTGAGTGTGGTCGGAGCTGCAGCGCTGGGAGAGAGCTCTCCCAGCGCTGCATGTAAACCACATCCCTTACGGGTGTAGCTTGCAGCGCTGGGAGCCGCGCTCCCAGCGCTGCCGCCCTGATTACACTGACGCTTTACAGCGCTGTATCTTGCAGCGCTCGGGGGGGGGGTTTCACACCCCTGAGTGCGAAAGTTGCAGCGCTGTAAAGTGTGAGTGTAGCCATGGCCTGAGCTTCTTAACCCTTTACAGGTAAAAGAGACATTAACCCTTAACTATCTGTTTATGACAAGAGCGGTCACAATGGAGCACTCTGGGATATCTCCCAGAGGCCAATACCGTCGATTTGCATCTGCACTAGCCCAAATTCGACCCAGCAAGATCAATTTTAGTGCTACACCCCTAGCTAGGGAGGAGACAGAAGTCCATTTTAAGAGCCCTTCAGGTCGATGGAACGGAGTTGGTTGTGTGGACATAGTCATTTTTAAATCAACCTAACGTGGCTAAATTTGACCTAACTCCGTAGTGTAGACCAGGCCTCAGTCTTTGAAATGTCTGCCAAGCTTCAGAGGGAGTTTTGCAAAATCATGTGCAGCCTGCTAAATCCATAGTGAAGGTGGATAGGTACTTTATGATCGTCCTTGGAATTTGCTTTATGCCACTGAATGCAACCCTCTTGTTGTTAAGCTCATCTGAGAAGTCAGGAAAAAGAGACCTTTTGTGGCCTTTGTACATAAGGGTTTGAACTTTTCGGGCAGTATTCATTAACATTACTTTATCATTGAAATTCAGCAGCTTGAAGATGATGGGTCTGGGCTTTTCAGACTTCTGCCTTCTAGTACCAGGCATTCGATGAGCCCTTTCAATATTTAATGGGGGCAGCTGGGGGTCCAATTTAAATATATCAAGGAGCAGCTTCTGAAGAAAGTTGATAATATCCTTCTCCTCTTGACCCTCAATAGTCCCCAAGAAGTGATGGTTGTTTCTTTGAGATCTAGTTTCTAAGTCATCCTGGTTTTCTTCCAGTTTGTGTAGTCTAAGATTTAAGGAGGCAGTTTTTTCTTTAATTTCGCAGGTTTCAATGGCTGTCTTTTGTAGCTCATTTTCTAAGTGAGCCATTTGGGTTTTTACATGGCTTGCATCTTTAGAGAGGCCACAAATATCTTCTGAGACTGAATCCAGTCGGTCTGTGTGGAATTCTTTGAGTGCTACAGTATGTTCGGCTACGTTCTGTGGTGGCCTTGTGGTCTCCTCCTTCAGCTCCTCCTTAGGTCCTTTGTTGCCTCTAATTTTTTTCCATTGGAATCCATATTCAACAGTTTATTTAGGGGATTAATGTAAACTTTTATCACAGAAACTTATTGCTAATTTACTAGAAAAGTAATTATTAGAAACAATAGATATGTGGGGAATGAGGAGGTCCAGGACTAAGCAGCCATCTTCTTCATGGGTACAATGCGATCCCCAACACTTGACTTTTGAACAAGTGACTATGACCCAAATTTTCAAACCTGACCACAAGTTTCAGCTGTAGACACCTAAAAAATATTAAGGGACCTAAAATTAGAGTCCACTTTTAAAAATATAGAGGTGAAATCTTAACTTCATTGAAGTCAACAACAAAACCTTCCATTGACCTCAATAAAGCTAGGATTTCACCCTAGGTATTTTATGCAAGTTTGTCTTCAGTTGTCCAATCTGTAAAATGAGCATGATATTTACCTATCTCAAGAAGTGTGTTGTGAGGACTAATCATTTCTGTTGGCAGTTAGCAATTTTCATCAGAGGATGAAACAATTCCTAAGTAAATGGAAGATACTATTGGCTGGAATTTTAAAAGAAGCCAGAGTAAGACAGGTACCTATATTCCATTTCATCTTGTGGGACTTGGACACCACACTCTGCTAAGCTCCTTTGAAGATCTCAGCCATTATTATTAATATTCTTACTGTTGTAAGAATACCGCTATTGATTGTAAAAATCTATTACAAAACATGTCCTAAAATGCAGATATTTTCAAGGCAATGCATAGTTCCTCCTACTTTAATGGCTTCCTCTTTCACAGATTCATGAAAGCACAGACTACTAAAGACTTTATTTTTCCTGAGACACATACTTAAGAACCTTTACACTTCCATTTTGTCACTTGCATGATTACAAAGAAATAAAATGTATCCTTCTGGGTATACCAGTATTTTATGACCAATAAGAAGTTCTAATACAAATCAAAAAGAATGTTATTCTCTAATTTTCATGGAACTTGATATGAACCTTTATCAAAATGTGAAAATTCAAAATGTACCAATATCTCTTCATTCTTTTAGATAATATTATTAAAAAGAAAGGAAAAATTCCACTTCCACTAGTTGGAAAACAACCCATACACAGTGGTGACATAAGTAGATCTTTGGTAGTTTAGATTTGCATGGTTTAGAATTTTAGGGACTGATCCAACTCCCATGGAAATCAATGGATAGACTTATGCCAATTTCCATGGGAATTAGACCACACCTTCAGTGCTCAGAATCCATGATGCTGTTTATAAATATTATGCTATTTTTAGTTTGCAGTTCAGAACCGGAAAACGTCCAAGCCGATCCAAAGAACTATACCAGCCTTCTTGTTATATGGGAAAGACCTCGAGTTGTTTATGATGCCATGATTGAGAGATTTGCTGTCTTTTATCAGCAATTGGATGGAGAAGACCAGACTAAACATGAGTTTCTGACAGATGGGTATCAGGACTTGGTAACTGTAAACTCTTCAAGTTTCATACAAAAGTGGTGGTGGTAAAGCACTTACAAAGAATTATTCTGAAGGATTATGTCAGGGAGCTGATCCAGCTAGAATTAATGTCTTTGACTGCTGCTCATAGAAACTCTGCTTGTATCATTGGCTATACAGCCAGAGAAAAATGGAAAAAAAAAAAAAAAGGCTATCTGAGAGAGAGCTACCATCACCTCCAGTTCTAATTTCTAAAACTGGTGTTCCTATTTGTCTGTAATACCTTGAAATAACTATTGCTGTGGTGTCAAACTCAGATCTTGTTAGTCACAAGACACTTTCTTCCTGCAGTAAGAGCCTCTGTCCCAAAGATCTTTGATGTGTAGGATGTTGTACACAGGTAACTAATGAAAAATTCAGCATCTGAACAATGATCCATCTGTGATTACTATATTGATGCCCTGATTTATAATATGATGGTGCTTTACCAGCACAAACAATTACATTCACCCCCTTCGAAGCTGCTTAAACTTCACAAGGAATATTAAAATCTAAAACTAATATTCAACATAGAAAAATGTACTCTCTCCAGTTATTCAATCACCTGCCATTAGAACATTTCACAAAATTCATTGATTAAAGTTTTATGCCTGTTTTTCTGGCTATAAAATGTAAAAGTGATGTTTCATGTGAGAAAATGTTGATATCTTCTATTGTTGTTTGCAGTGTTGTAGCTGTGTTGGTCCCAAGATATTAGAGAGACAAGGTGCATGAGGTAATATCTTTTATTGGACCAACTTTTGTTGGTGAAAAAGACAAGCTTTTTTGAGCTCTTATAAGCTCTGTGTAGCTCGAAAAGCTTGTCTCTTTCACCAACAGAAATTAGTCCAATAAAAGATATTACCTCACCCGCCTTGTCTCTCATATGAGAAAACACTGTTTGAAAAATAAAATAATCTTATATTTTCAAAAAATATGCTAAAATTCACATTTATGTGATTAAACATGATTTTTCTTTTAGGGAGCTATTCTAAATAATCTGCTGCCCAATACAAGTTATGTTCTTCAGATAGTTGCAGTTTGCACTAATGGTCTATATGGAAAATACAGTGATCAAGTCATTGTTGATATGCCTTTAGATGATCCAGGTAAGTGTTCTTTTGAGCACAGTAGTAACTTTTAGCTAAAAATCTGTGTTCAGATAAGTAGTTTGCTTGCAAACCAGTTAAATTTGACTATCAAAGTACACTAAAATGGAATTTCAAAATCATTGTAGTTAACCTTAAATTTGTTTGAGATGACTTTTATTCTGACACTCATTTTCTGTCATGTGTTTCTTTAAACACGAGCATTTTATGTTGATTTTTTAAACTATAAAAATATATTGAAAAAGTGAACATGCTTACAATTCATATGAATGATTTTGAACAATAAACCTTTGGGAAGTAATACCATTTTGGAATTGTTTCAACTGCATCCTTCTGCCTCCTAAAATTAATCCATGTGATAAAAATGTAAAGCAAACAAAATAAAGGAGCTAATATAAATTAAAAATTTGTATCTCAATTGATTTTGAAATTTTATTACATATGAGTACTTGGAGCTTGATTTCAAAGCATATGTGGTGATGGAATTCCCTTGCTTCTTAATGTTGGATTGTGAAAATCAAAAGGGCTAACAATCAAATCTTGTTGATTTCAAAGCCAGAGTTAACTCCTCTGTCAATAACTAAATGATGGATAATTTAAAACCAAAATAGAGAGGCTTGTTCTTGTCCTTCAGTCATTCCTTAAAGTCAGTGGAAGATTTAGGGCTTGACCCAGTTCCAGCTGTTGGGTTGGACTGTGTGTGTCTTGATCATAGGGTCAGTCCATAATGATCTTTAGCATACTCACACACCCCAGTTTTGCTTATCATATGGATTAGATTGTTGTTGTTTTTAATTCTGGGTTACCAGGCTGGAATTCTCCCCTCAGTTACGCTTACCTGTGCAACTCCAGTTAAGTCAGAGGAGGTACAGAGATGTACCTGAGAGCCCAGTTTGGGCCATAATGTTAAGAGAACCACTACTGATAAGAATATAAGTATTTTCCTTTTTCTGCTTGTTACCATGAATTGTGTGAAAGTAAAGATATATGAGCATAAAATGTTTTATGCTGGGACATTTTTCGTTAAAACACAAAAGTTTCCAAGGCATAGCTAACCTGTCTTTCAAAGACAACATGTTTAGAAGACTGTTTCCTAGGTGTTGTTATGCTAATATTTGTCAGAGCCTTTGTACTCTGTATTTCTCTGAGGAGAGGTTCTGTCAATGTAATTGGCATTTCACGGGAGTTTGTATCCTATCTGTAACTCCTTGATATTGGATTTCCTTATGTCTCTCCAGCAGAGTTTTCCCAACTTGTGCTTCAAAAATCGCATGACAGGGAACTCCATCCACAGACATCCACCCAATGTCTAGACACATGACTATACCAGCCGGTAGCTTGGAGCAATGTGAGCCCCAATTATGCAAAGAATCCATAAGCACAGATCCTTATTCCAGTGCCAAGTGCCACTGGCAAGGCACCTCATTGGCAGATACCTTTTAAAGGATCAGGGCCTCGATTCCAGTATGACTCCATTTGGATTGAAGCCAACCATTCATACAGTTTCCACAATTAAACAATGTTTGATCCAATACATAAACTTACTTTGGTACAACACAAACATTACAGCTTTAAATACTCACAAGCTGAGATTCTCATAGTAAATTTGAACCCTGTGATTCTCTATGGAGGTCAGTGATAATTTTGCCTTTAACTTCAGTGGGAGCAGGAGTGGGGCCCTTACATTGCACATACTTACTGTAGAAACTAATTTCACCCTCCATTACATCTATAAAACACACAGAGATGTCATTTGGAATTTTGTGTGCATATCTGAGGGTAGAAACTGATCCATATGTTACAATTATCAGCATAGGGTCAAGGCTTAAGGTTCTTACTCCATTTTTTGCAAGGAAAACTCTTTGAGTGAGAAATAAGTAAATATGGAATAAGAAATTAAGGATCTGCTTCATAAATAGTAATAAAAAACATACCTATATGCAGCATGAACAATGAATGTTATGATAAGAACTTGATTTTTACATTGTATTGCTTTTGAGCTTTTAAAATGGTAATCTTAAAGTTACATTAAAATAAATTCCTAGATATAAGTTTATCATTCCCTATTTTTAAAGAAAAAATGTGAGGAGGAAATTAAAACAGTCTCTGTACATATTTCACTGTCTACTTTCACAGTTTCATATGCAAAAATGATTGAATTATGAAACTCTGCAATGATAGGTATAAAATCCCTCATATGTAGTCAGTATCATTAATATGAATATACACTATTCCCTAGTCTGTAAATGTCATCTTACGTCCATACAGAGTGGGAACATGGTAACATGCTAAACAAAATGTTCATTCACTTGTAACTTCAATTTATTTATTTAATCAGTTGCATTTGAATGAACTGTGTTGAAAATATTAAATAACAGAGACATGAGAAAGTATGTATCTAATTAGTCAGAGAAAGAGATGTGTTCATACAAACTTTCACATGCCAAATATAATGCCAAAACTGATTTTGTGATCTGCTTTATAGATGATGGTATGAAATGGGGTTCACAGTAATAAGATCAAAATATTTCCCAGAACTCCTGCTTCTGAAAAAAAAACATTATCTTCACTCATGCAGACCTGAAACAAAATTGACTCAAATTCAGTATAACTTTTATATTCAAGACTTATTCTGAGTATGTCAGCCCAGTTAGGATGAAATTCGCTGCAATGCTATCTGAACAATTTAAATTTCATGTTAAAAGCTTAAGTGGACCTTAAGTGATGCAAAAAACTTTGCATGGGCCCTCTGCTTGGGGTTGAATTTCACCCTTGGACTGCATATTTTTAATATAAGGGCTGTTTTAGTATTGCTGTACTATATATTTTTATTTACTCAACACCTGCTACCACTCATTTGTTCTTGATTTTCCATTATGCTGACCATTTTGTAAGAGAGAGACCCTTTCATAGCCTGCCACCACCCTTTCAAAACATTTAATTCTGCGAACCACCACTAAGGGTTCTGCAGAGCACAGGTGATCGACCGACCAGAGTGAAACTTCTCATTCTCTAGGCCTATTACATAAGAGGAAAGATCCTGTCATGGCCAGGTCCTCTTCCAACTTCATCCCTGCACTGCTGGGTTTTAAGACATATTACAATCTGTGGACTCTCCAGAAGAGCTCTGCAATTCATTGAGGGCCCACATGCCTTCATGAGAACTACAATACTAGTCTATTAAGTTTGTGAGAAGAACTGTACCATTTTCTCCTTATTAGTTCCTATATTGTTTTTTGTTTAGGACTGTGGAATTTTAAGTGTGTGTGTGTGTGTGTGTGTGTGTGTGTGTGTGTGTGTGTACACATAGTTTCCAGTAAGCTTATGGCTAGTCAGAAAGGATCTTTGGGTCTTGGGGTGTTTATCAATATTTATTCTTAATGGTTAACATTTTCAAATCCAAGTAGGAGATTTAGCCACACAACTACCATTAAAATTAATGGGACTTGCATGGCTAAATGGCATAGCCAGCTTTGACAATATCTCGACTATTATTTATAATCTGATTATTTGCTTTTGGAACTGGTTTCTGAATAGTGACCTAAATGCATGTGTTTCACTCTTTAGATAATATTTGTATAGTTACGAAAGTTTGATACTTTAGGTGCATAAATGCGGCCCAGTTTAGCTGTGCGTTAAGGCTGACCTGCGTGATGGAGTCCAGGGTCAAAGGTCCCAGCTGGCCCTGTGGTGTTAGGGGTCCTGGGTCTGGAGCTGCTGCCTGGCCAGGCAAGCTCTGGGGCAGCCACCCATCCTCATGTGGCGGTGGTCTGTGACAGCCTGCCAAAGGGGTCTGGGGCTTCCGGCCGGCCCCGCAGGGTCGGAGGTCTGAGACTGCCGCCCGGCCCCACAAACTCCAGGGCAGCTGCCCAGACCCGCACAGCAGGGGTCTAGGATCCAGGGCAGGCAGCCAACCGGCCCCAACTGTCTGGGGCTCCCGTCCGGCCCTGCATCCTCCCCTTGTTCTCTGTGAGGAAGTCAACTGAAGTTTTTCATAAAAACAGCATGAAGGGGTATAAATCTCAAACTTTTGTCTCTTTACTCAGCAGCTCATGCTAGTTCTTTGTGAGGGCCTTTTTATGCAATGTCTTTGTGAGAGATTTGCTTCATAAAGAACAATAAGGGTATCTGAAATATTTCACTCAAGGAGAGCTTTTGTGATTCTTATGCTGATGAATGATGAAAAGATAATAGATATTTCATTTAAATGTAGCAAAAATGGTTTTACTTGCATTCTTGCAGTGTCATTTATTATGTATTGTAGTGTAGAACTGAAGATAATATACTCTGCAAATATTATTGTAAAATTATGGAACATTGTTATAGGGGGGATGTTTTTAGGAGTTGAGCTGAATTTAAATATAGGGAAATATTTAGATATCACATTTTCCTTTTGTCCTTATTCTATCATTTCTGCAGGAATCATTAAACTACAGTATTATATATATTTACTTGAAGACTTTCTAATAAATTTAAGGTTTGAACTTTTCCAATAAAACCTAAGCTATAGAATAACCAATCTGCAGTTATACAAAAAATCAAACATACTGTACCTTGTTTATTAACCTCCCTCTGAGTTTTATTTCTGTGCTGGGAAATAGTACCATATTACTTATATATATTATTGGTTCAAGAACACGGTATTAAGATTAGCAAAACCACAATAACTGAGTAATTAAATGTTGCTGGCAAATAGATTTATTTTGTTACCATCTAATCAAGAGAGTTTCCATGGATATATCAGGATGAAATTGTAGTTTCGTTCTGGTTGAAACAGAGGATATTGAAACTTTTTACAGTTTTCCTTGTAGTAAATAAAGTTTGTAGAGGTATTTTACATCCATTTATATTATCACTGCATTAGTTTTTCTTCTATATAAAGTTCAAAAGATAACATAGATACTGTAGAAAACATGAAATCTGAAAGAATATTTTTATTTTTATCATTTAAAGAAGAAATTAACCCTAACAACAAAAATAATCATATTTCTCTTTAATGAAAGGCTGTTTTTAAGAGTCTGTTGACCCCATAATGTATGTTACCAGGCTACAGTATTAAGAATTTTGAAAACACTATCTAAAAATTTAAACAGAAACCATTGAGAAGCCAGGGAATATCATCATCTTTTCTCCCCCATCCCCCCAGCCTTCTAGCCTTCAGAAACACAGAGGTAAGATAACTTTTTTTTCTGTATCTTGTTAATATTTCAACTATTTAATTCAATAGTTGCTACTTATAAAATGCTTTCATGAAGAATTGATCATTTCATTTTTTTACATTCTACAACTTATTCGTATAAATATTTTAGCTTGTTAGTGTGATGGAGCCCTAATTAATAATCAACTATCCATTGGGCAGGCAATAGAGAGAGAGGGTCTGACTCAGTAGGCCAGTGATTAGCATACTCACATGGGATGTGGAAAATGTAGAGTCTCTGCTTCAATTAACATTTAATTATTTCTTCAAAGTAGAACCAGGGAAGTTAGTGAGATCTACCCCAGACCAGCCAGTTGGCTAGGGCATTCATCTAGAATGTGGATTCAAGTCTCTATTTCAAATCAGGCAGAGCAGGGATCTGAACCTGGGTCTACCACATAAAAGCTCTAAACACTGGGCTATTCTGGCGTCTTATTTTCTCTGGTTTTTGAGAAAGATCTGCGTTTGACTGCTGGGGCATGACCTAGTTTAGGCACCGAATTCCAGAAGAGAATTAATGGCTGAGACTCCTGAATGGAGAGAGATGACAATCTCTGGCCCATAAGTGAGGCAGATAAGGTCCTGATCAATGGTAGTTTAACACTGGTACTGTTGAAGATCTGGGTATAAGCCACACCTGAGCCTCTATCTTTTACTCCAAAGGGTGTGTCTACACTGCAGCTGGGAGCATGCCTCCCTGCCCAGGTAGAAAGACTAACACCAGCACACTGAAATAGCAGTGTGGACATTGTGACAGTGGCACAGCTTGGGTTCGGACCAGGTGGTCAGGTAAGCTTGGACTTTGGTGGCTAGCCTGAGCTGCCACCACTGCTGCAACATCCACACTTATTTTTAATGCCCTAGCTTGAGCGGCGTTAGCAAGTGTCTTTCTACCTGGGCTGAGTAGGCCTATTCCCAGCTTCTGTGCCTGGAGCATTCTTCACCTAGTACTGCAGGACCTTTTTCCTATCTGCCTACCTGTTCAGTCTCATCACCATGGGCCTGGATGCTGTTCTTCTGTGCAGACAAGCAGCTGCAGCTGCACCCCTCAGCCCGTCAGTAATGTTGCAGCTAAATTACCAGCCAGTTGTTGAGTCCCATTGTTTCCCTCACTGCTACTCCTCCGTGCAGCTGCTTGGCAGCTTCTGCAGATAGCACCTCCAAAATCATCTCAGACCTCAGCCTAATTGGTTTATTGGCTAATACAGCCCTGGTTAGAAAATGATTATAACATTGTAATGACCTGTGATTGTAATACAGCTTAAATAACATCTTTTGGTCTATCATTTCTAAACTAACCATGAAAATTATAACATTGTGTCTTGCAAAATCAAAAAATCTGTGAGCTTAAAACAGTGGATAATGTAATGTACCTTTTTGTTTCATAGAAAGTGACCTCTTTCTTGAACTGAATGAAACTGAAGAATATGAGGTATTGTATTCATTCATTTTCACACAAGCGTTTCAAATAATATATAATACACTCCACATAAATGGAGGTGATCAACTGTGATAATTTGCAGAGATGAATTTAGCATGTACTTTTAACTATATCACCAACACTTTGTCCACTAATGCATATCCGCTGGGAATTATTCTACATTCCAGATGCTTGAGCAGCTTCAAAAAAGTACAATTTAAAAAATCTACCTGCCAAAGAAATGTTTTTTCTTCCTTCCCAAAGTGTGGAATTGCCTCCCCTTCCCCAGTTACACCTGCTTCAGGCAAGATTCAGCTTTGGGCTAGTGACAGGTTTTCTGTGCATAAAAATGTAATGACTTTGAAGTCCAGTGCCTTGCTTCTCTGTAATGCTAGAAATGGCAGTTTTATACTATTGAGAATGAGAGAGATTCTCAGTTTCCAGAAGGATCCCAGCACTCATCTAATCCTAGATGTGTCATGGAAGTTAAGTGCCTGACCTCTTAGGCACTTTTGTTCTTTTCACTAGATGCCTATCTGCAGCTTTGGGCGCCTAAATACCTTTGTAAACTTGGCCAGAAATACTGGGTGAAATCCTTGCTCCATTGAAGTCAATGGCAAAACTTCCATTCATTTCAATAGGGTGATAATTCCACTCCTTGAACATAAGTAATGATATTTTGATGTATTAACCATATTTTATAATAATGTAACTGTGTTTTATACAATTTTAGATGTTTTCATAACTCCCTCTGATCTGGCACAGTTGTATTTTTGGCAACTAAGGTAGTTGGCATACAAACAGAGGAATATGAAAGAGTCCCAGTACAATTTTTAATAGACTGTAAAATAATTTTTGTAATGTGGCCAATACCTCTATAACATGTGTTAGCATCAAGTGGTCATTCAGAACATCTGTTTTACTGTTTCATAATATGTGCACATTATTCTCACCAAGGGGTAAATCCTAGTCAGTTAAATAGAGAAAGAAATAGCTCATATCTATCTTTCCATCTCTGTACCAATTCATCCAAACTATCAAATCTATTTATCCAATTACCCATTTTTTCAATCAATTTATCTATATTTATTTAAACTATCTTTATCTAAGTATTTATATTGCACCCATCAATATGATATCAGGATGTTAGTTAATTTTAATTGTGATTTTGTCTGATTTAGAACTGAATAAAGACTAGGGGAGTTGAGAAAGACTAGACCTTGAGAAATAGATTTTCAGAACCTAATGCAAAGCCCTAACATATATTTCTGCAGATGTACTTTGAATTGTCTTCACTAAACAGTTACTAAGATGTCTGCAACATGAATTTCAGTGTATGATATGTGAGATATTGCCTATGAAATTGCTTTTAACTGTCTCAGAGTCATGGAGACCTTTAAAATCCTAAACCCTAACATCCTGTTTGGAGTAACTATGAAGATTAAATTATTTGAAAGCAGAACGTAAATGTTTTAAAATATCTTCTGTTATATTGGATGGCCCTGGCAATTATCATGGATGGAAGATGACTAAGGGGGAGGCCAAAGATTAGATATCAACAGACCTTAGAAAGATCGATTTGCACAACAGCCAGATATACAATCATGAGTTTTGAAAGAAGGCTATAAAAGTCACCAACTCCAAATAGGGAAATGGCAAGAGAGAAGAAAAAGATGATCTTCTGTTCTGTTGTAATGACACTTGAACTGATATCAAAGAATATTAATGCATATCTTTGAGACACTACATGCATGTATTCACCCACGAAAGCTCATGCTCCAAAACGTCTGTTAGTCTATAAGGTGCCATAGGATTCTTTGCTGCTTTTACAGATCCAGACTAACACGGCTACCCCTCTGATACAAATACAAAACATTCTGTGTTTAATTTTTTTATTATTACTGTACAATGATAGAGTAAAGTACACAACACAGTTGAGAGGTTTTTATCTCTCTCGAACATTGAGTCACAGGTAGCAGGAGCACAATGTTTAAGAAGGTAGAGGCATCTGTGGTTCTTTTGTCAGTATTACAAATTTATGGTTTCAAGAAAAAAAAATGAGATTAATGTTTTTGTAACTAAAGCCATTTTATTATTAAGTTCAATAGCCATTTCATTGGTTACCTGCCATTTTGTCTGTTATAATTTATGGACACAGGCGAATGTATTGCAGTATGTATCTTGAGTTTTCCTGTTTTATCCATAAACACTCTTAATAAACTTGGAGTATGTTGTTTTCTTTCCAAAGGAGGAAGTGGAAGAGAAAGAGGTGGATGAAGAAATTGCAGTGATTCCTAGCACTGATAGTACTCTAAATCAAATAAGGAAAAAAGAATTCCAGGTGACTACGTCTAGCTATAGTCAAGAGAAAATGGGGACAAAATTCAATGAAGCTAAAACAAACAGATACTTAACAAAAGAGGAAGGATCACATGGAAAGGATGTTTTCAAAGCAATTTTTTACCTTACTTCCCAACCTGCTATTGAAACATCAGATGAAGAAGAAGATGCTTCTTTGGAATCTCAAACCATTATTGGAATCCCCCTGCAAGTCACTGAATCCACTAAAGGTATTGACGAAGAATACATTTACATTTCTTCTGGCACTGAACCAACAAGCATATCTGCTACTGGTGGTAGTGAGGAAGATATTTCATTGTCAACTTTTAAGCCTTATCAAGATGTATACACCTCTTGGGGTTCCATTCCTACTACCTCTGCTATGCAATTTGTCACTGAGGAAGCATCTCAGGAAGACATCCTTCATTCTGGAAGCCCAGAAATAAGCAAACATGATATTGCTTCACAAGGCTATGTAAAAAATGTTTCAGAAGATGTAGCACCCTCAGGTGCTGAAGAATCTGCAGAGAGTACTCCTTCTGTTGATGGAAAGTTGTGGTTTCAAAATGCAACAGATTTGGCACCTAGATCTGATGTTCCATTGGATAGTGAGCTGTTATTTCAGACTAGTTACACTGAAGCTTATGTTGAGGGATCAAAGCCAGCTACAGTGCCCTATTCCAGTGGTCCAGTGATATCACAAGATACTTCAGATGCGGATATAGAATTGCTACATTATTCTAATTTTGCTTTCTCCCCTACTGAATTATCACCTCATTCTATCTCTTCAAGCTCTGGAGAATATGGCTCTGCTTCTGTTGCCAGTGAGGTACTCTCTCAGACAACTCAACCAATATATAATGGTGAGATACCTCTTCAACCTTCCTACAGTAGTGAAGTGTTTCCTCTAGTCACCCCTTTATTGTTTGACACTCAGATGCTCAACACTACCCCTGCTACATCAGGCAGTGATGTGACCTTGCATGCTACACCTGTATTTCACAGTGTTGATGTGTCATTTGAACCCATCCTGTCTTCCTGTGGTGATGTACCTTTGCTTACATTTTCCTCTGCTTCCTTCAGTAGTAAAATGTTTCACCATCTGTATACAGTTTCTCAAATGTTTCCACAAGTTACTCCAGCTGTTACAAGTGATAAGGTGTCCCTGCATGCTTCTTTGACATTGGCTGAGGGTGATACTTTAATACAGTCAAGCCTTGCTCAATATTCTGATGTGATGTCACATCAGACTGCACATGCTGCTTCAGAGACATTGATATTTGGTCATAATAGAACTCACATGTTTACTCAAGTTGAACCATCCAGCAGTGATTTAAATATGCATGCACTGTCTACAATGTCTGAACTTACTTATGCTTTGTCTAGTAATGTGGGCTCCCGCCAAACTTTTACTGTTTCTTATGACTCTGCAGAATATGTGCATGATTCTGTTGGTGTATTTCATCAGAGTCCCCTATTTAGCAGCTATAACAATGTACTGGTGCATAAGCCTTCTTCTGTAATATCGCAAGCTGATACTTTGCTGCTGCCTACACGCGCTCTATCTAGTGATATGGATTGGTCTGAACCGTACTCTGGTAGTGAGTCCCTTTTGCCTGATACATATGCTCTGGCCATACTTAAAGTTTCTTCATCTGATTCTATAGGTGAATTTACATATGCAACATATGAGTTTAGTGATGTTAATAAGACACTTCACAAAAGTGATGTAATATATGGAGATGAGAAAGAACTGCAAATTTCTTCTTTCAGTGAAGTGGCTTCCCATACTGAAAGTACAGTGATGCCTGAACTTCCTACTTATGTTTCTAACAATGATGTAATTAAGCAGACTACGTCTTTGCAAGAAACCCCAATTCCTGTTTCTAGCACAAAGGGAATTCTTCCAGTCTCTCTTGCTTTTCCCTCTACTAAGATTTTTGATTATATTAGTAAACTTTCAGAAAATTACTTTTCTGTTCAGCCTTTGCATGTTACTTCTCAAGCCTTTGATGACACTTTGCTTAAACCTATGCTTAGTGCAATCTCAGATCAAGCTGTCTCTGTCCCTGCTTCTAGCAAAATATTGTCTCCTTCAACACAGCAGTACTCTTACGAGACCTCAGCTCCATTACATAATGAAGCATTACTACAAACTTCCTTTCAAGCTTCTGATGATGGCACTCTGCTTAAAACAGCTACAGCTGTGCCTAGTGATCCAATATTCGTTGAACACTCCAGGGTTTATAAAGATAGTTCTACATTTGACCAAATATTCTATCAGATGACACCAGATTCTGCTACAAATAAAACAATGTTGCATTCTACATCTGCACCTTCAGTTGTTGACATGTTTGCCCACACCTCTAGTAAGCCCACAACATCATTTCAAGGTTTAACTGGCTCTTATGGAAGTGAGGAATATGTTTTATCCAGTTTGGTTAACAATGAAGATAATCACCAGGTTGCTCCTTCATTGTACAGTAGTGATGTTTCATTCCAGTCAACCAGTTTAGAAAATACAAATGCCTTTTCCCCCAAGGCAGTGAAGAGAGTGGCTACTCCTGCCTTAACAATTGACATATTACCAAATATTCCCACTCTTCTAAACAGCCATATTTCTTCAAGTGTTTCTCAAAGAAATGAAGTTCCCATTTTTTTCTCAAGTTCTACTAATGCTGATGTTTCTGTTCATGTGCCTGCAGTTGTTTCTGATTCTCATGTATCTGCTCATCATGCCCTTCCTTTTCCAAACATGTATATTTCTGTTATGGCTATTGCTCCCAGCAGTGAGGGCCTTAGAACCCTAACCAAGTTGCTGGTTCCCTCTCAAACATCGTCTGGGTTGGTCCCCAGTGCCAATTCTGATACTAATTTGTGGCCTCCTGTAATTGATGATGATTATGATGAGTATGATGATGGTTTACCTGTAAGTAATTGTATCACATGCACTTCCCATAGAGAAACTCAGGAAAAGGTAGTAGATGAACAGAATACACAGATAAACAATATAAAGGATCAGAGTAACCTAATTATCCATTCATATTCTGAGAAATCTGAAGAAGAAGAAAAGAAAATTACAACTGCTGCATCACACAGTCAGATAAGTCATGGTATGGACAGACATAATTATCCATCAATACCAACATTGGCAGCACTGATACCTAAGAAGCATAATGATCAAACAATATGGGAAAACCGTATTCAGACTCTTAGTATCCCATTGCAAAACACACCAGAGTCTAAATCTTGGGCTGTTTTTACCAGTGATGAAGAAAGTGGCTCTGGTCAAGGTACCTCAGATAGCCTTAATGATAATGAGACTTCAACAGATTTCAGTTTTCCTGACCTTAATGAAAGAGACGCTGAGGGGGCAATTGAAGCAGGTAACTCAGATTTAACTCCTGGATCATCACAGTCATCAGCACCATCTGTAACTAGTGGTCACTCACCAGTATTCAACATTTCTGAGGCAGGTTAGTTGTGGATCAATCTAATGCATAACATGTATAGCTGTGACATTCTTCTGCCACTGAAAATGAAAAAATATCTTAACACCAATATAAAGGAGACTCGTGAGAATTGCTACAGATATTTCAGTGATGGAAGAACTTAATGGGGCAGTCAGTTTGATTAAAGAAATGCTGTGGAACAGGGAACATAAGCATTGCAACAGTTCTGCTGTAAATGCAACTTCTGATTACTCACAACTACAACTGAAATATGCTGTAGTATTAAGGTCCAAATGCTGCCCTTGGGTATGTTTATACAGTCAATGGAAGTTATGCACAGAGGTCCCAAAAGTGTGACTTTTTGTTCTTTAAAGGTTAAATGGGACTTAGGCCATTTGCACAGGGGTAAATATCACTTTTTCAGAGGAAAGCTCACTGCAAGATTCTAAAGTTCTGTATGAAAGAGTCTTAAAATTATGGTTTTATTATGGCAATATTTTTTTTTTGTAATTTTCAAGATGAACTGAGCAAGGTAAAAGATGTTTCAACCTAGTTCTGACTGGTTTTAGCTTGTAAAAAAATTTTCATTTTTATTGCTTCTCATATTTTTAAATTTCAGTAACATACAGAAATTTCCTCCTAGACTTGCTCATTTCTAAAATCACTATGGGCTATATTCTGCTGTGCTTGCCTTTCTCTTTGTTCAGCTCTACTGATGCCAATTAGCTGTTTGTGGAGTAACATTCTCAGCCTGAGTATGGGTGGCAGAATTGGACCATACATTTATAAGATCTTGATAAAATTTAAAGCAAAGGCTTTAAAAAGTTCTGTTGTGAAAAACTCGAAATGATCAAGAAATTAACTTGTATTGCTATTTGTTGTATTTGTTGAAATCTAAGTGTAAAATCAGAGCCATCAATATGTGTACTTATTTGAAATATTCAAGGCTAATTTGATAATGTAGGAAATATGTTAAAAAACTGAACTTCCATCACATATTTATAATCTCTCTAGAGGGCAGTGTCATCCAACTAATGGTATCTTTAAAGTATGCAAAAATCTTAGGTCCAATCTTGCAAATATACAATCAGATAAATTTGTTAGTAACTTTGTGCATAAAAGCAGTCCCAGGCAGTCTGCATAGCTCAGGATGTTGTAAAGTGGATAATCATGAGCCCTTTTGGTCAACAGGAGTTTTACCTGAGCAAGCAATTGAGTCAGTAAATCAGTGAATTGTTTTGATGTTTCCTGAAGGAAATTATGTAAAACACACATGAAATAAATTTGTTTCCTTTAAAGGTCAGCAAAAAAGAAAAGGAGAATAATTTCCAAGCACATTTTATACCAGCTAATGACATGAAGGTTATCCTAAATTATTTATACTTTTCTGTAATTAAACTTAAAATGCCTCACTTTCAATTAACCATGAAGAGCTTTGATTCTTGATAGTTCTCCAAAAGGATGGTATAACATGTGGCTTAACTAATAATGTATATTTAAAATTTAGTTTCCAGTCATCACTCTCATTAAAAAAACTTGCCTATGCATTAGTTTCTTCCAACAAATTATTCCCTATATTGTCTTTTAATAAAACTGCAATTAAATTGGAGCATTTCTCATATGAGGTCTCCTGCTAATCAGAAATAGCTACCTAGTTACATCTTAATTTCAATTTAAAAACAATAACAACAAAAGAACCTTGTGATAAATGAACATTTGTATTAAATTTAAATCTCAAGTATTACAGCACATTCCTTAGTAGTTACATAAGTCAAATGTTTTGTTGAGAGTTTGTGTGAGTTTAAAAATATTGTTAACTCATATTTTGTTTAATAGTAAATCATATTATTATTATTATTAATTAGGGGTAGTATGAGATGTATCTTTAAGATCTGCATCACTGAAAAATTGCTTTATCAGTTAGCAATCATCTTGTCAAGCTTTCCAATAGAACCATTTATTTGAGGGGAATTTTGAGATGTCATTTATATTTTAAAATTGCTATAGCAGGTTTACCATGAATTTTTAACTGCATTGTAATATCAAAGAGAAAAGGATGATGCAGGATTTATGGCTAACTGCCTCACAAATATGAAAGTGTGTCCAAAAATAAGGAGGAACTAGCTTTAGGTGAAAAGAAAATTACACGGGACCTGATCCAAAGCCCAGTGAATCCAATGGGAGTTTTCCAGTTGAGTTCTGTGGTCATTAGTTCAGGCTCATAGGGCTTGTTCCTATACCAGTGAAATCAGTTACTGCATTGGGATTCAAATCAGGAAAACAGTGATGGTAAACATTAAGAGGACTTTCTGATTCTCCTGTTAATGACTGCAGAGAATTGTGCATCTGTCTCACACCATACATATATTGTAATTAGTAATGCTAATGAGTGTTGCTCTTGTAGAAGAGAATGACTGATGTTTTTGTTTGAATTTTATTTTTTTTTAAATCTCCTTGTATGGAGTTAGTTTGAATTTATATGCCGCCCAGGCCCACCTAGAAGATTTTACAAAATGCAATCTTATGTGGGGCTTATGTGTGATATTTTAGATTCTGGCCCTTAATTACCTCTCTTAGCAAATGAGGTTGCTATTGCTCCTAAAAATGAAAATTCATAAGCACAGGAAGAATTGAGCTTTGAGAAACTAATATGTGCCGGTGTTTTAGAATAGCACCAGTTACACTGAATATAAAAATAAATATCTTAATTATAAGAAATAGTTGATTAATTTAACACAGTTACAGAGCCCAGATCCTGGCCTGTCTGGAATAGAGGCAAATGGAACTATAAGGTTTGGCCACTCTTCATGACTGTAGGGCTGTATTCATACATATTCTGAGACACAATCCAAATGAGAGTTTTTTGCCTACCACCTACATGCCCACCAAACTTGCTCCACCTGTAGCACTGTGTCAGGGGAGGTCCTGATATCCCAGTTGTGGAGAGAGGAGCCATTTCCACCCTGGTTGCCAATTACCCATGGAATGGAGATTCAGTGGGTTGCCTGGAGCAAAATGTCCTCCCAAAAAGGAGCTGAAGATGTAACCCAGGAAGATGAGAGGGTCCCAATGATGGTAGGAACATTCTCCTGTGGAAATCAGGGGAAAGATGACATGCAGACTAGGTCCCCTGCAATCCCATATATCCACAAGTAATGCTTATTTTTGGTCAGGGTTTCTGCTGTGCACCCTGCAGTAGCTTCGCAAAAATTTTGCAAACACAATTTGGGGAGGAGGACAGGACCTTATGAACAATGGTACCCTATACATCAGCAGCTGACGATCTCTTCTGCCCCTTGTGCACCAAGCTAAATTTTGCCTCAGAATCAGCCAGCTCAGCACAGAGACAGTTATAATATGGCATTTTACCATGAACCAGAATTTGGCTCCTAGTGAAATCAGTGATCAAATAATAATATAGTTTATTTTCATAATATTTTATGTCATAATAATCTATTCAAACTACTGTGTAAAGAGCTAGCTACCTATTTATAAAGACATTTATCTTAGCTCACCTCAAATTACACTGTTCTTTTGCCCACTTTCTTTGGATTGGGTGGGAGGGGATAGGAATGGGCCAAAATCTGCCACAGACTGAAGGCTAAGTACAAGAAACCTGAGCTATTTAAATGAGCACCATACAGTATAAATGCTTTCTTTTAACGGTGCACTGAGAGAGCATCTCTCTATTATAAAATAGTGCATGGACACATCTGGATCTGTGCTAGTGGATTCAAATGTGAAATGTAAATTTGTATTTTAGCTATGCATCATGGGCATGGTGCACAGCTAAAATATAAATGATATATATATGAGGAACCCATATTAATAATGTATATGATACTGTCCTTCTAGCGGACTTAGTAGGATTTAGCATTTGGAATGACTGAGATGGTGGCAAAGAACAACCTTATACCATTCTTTTCACTCCTTTAATTTAAAGCACTAAAGTATGATGCATTTTTAAGCTGCCTTGTTATTAAAAATATTAGACCATGTTCTACCTTGGGAGTACCTCCAGAGTCGAATAAGTGCACTTTGCTCAGCGGCCACATCCTGATTGCTCATGCATATACATAGTTCCAGTTAAAAACTTGAATGCATCACATATCTCGTTCACCAGAAATTTGGGCCCTGATATTTTAGAAACAGCTTCCAATACTGTGGATGCAATTCTGTGCCTGCAATTATTTGTGACCACAACTGATATTATTTGCATATTTAACTAGCTGATTTACAGGAAGTGAGTTATTAAGATGTTCAAATGCTATAAATTAGAAACAAAATTGTGCCATGCAAAATTGGCAACTAAGTTGAGGTCTTTCTAAAGAAGAGGCCCGTGAGCTCAAGAAATTCAAGTAACTTGCTAATTGCCTTGCCATTGACATATTTTAATTACTTTGCTAATGCTGATAGCTTTCAGAGGACAATTCATTCAATATTTGGCCTTTGCAGATTCCATTTGTTATTCTGTAGGGTTGGAGACAAAAATGGAAATTACATTCTGCAGAAAATATTTGAAATTTCAGAAAAAAATTATCCCAAATTAAGACAAAAAACAAAATTTTGAAACTTTTTTACAAAGTGAAATTTCAAAAGAACTCCATTTTTTCTCAACTGAAGTGATTCATTTAGTAGATGTTTGTGAAATTCATGCATTGTTTGTACTTTATATTTTCTAATTGGGTGCTGTTCTTGTAGTTTTAAGGGCTAGATTCTACCAGTCTTGATTTTAGTGGGACTACTTGAGAAGTAAGGATTAGAAAATATGACTTATAGTGATAGATTCAAGGAGCTCAATCTATTTAGCTTAACAAACTTGATTACTGTCTCTAAGTATGTACATGGGGAACAAACGTTGAAAAATGGGCTCTTCAGTTTAGGAGTGAAAGATATAAAAATTAGAAGACCAAGGCACAAACAGAGGTGAAACTAGCTAGAGACGTAAAGGGTAACAAGAAAACATTCTGCAAATACATGAGAAGCAAAAGGAAGACCAAGGGCAAGATAGGCCCATTACTTAATGAGGCAGGGAAAACAATAACAGAAAATGTGGAAAGGCAGAAGTGCTAAATGATTTTTTTTGTTTCAGTTTTCACCAAAAAGGTTAGTAATGACTGGACGTCTAACTTAATGAATGCCAGTGAAAATGAGGTAGAATCAAAGGCTAAAATGGGGAAAGAACGAGGTAAAAATTACTTAAACAAGTTTGATGTCTTCAAGTAACCTTATGAAATACATTTGAGAATACTCCAGAAGCTGACTGAGAAGATATCTGAGCCATTAGCGATTGTCTTCAAAAAGTCATGGAAGACTGGAGAGCTTCCAAGACTAGGGAGGGATAGCTCAGTGGTTTGAGCATTGGCCAGCTAAACCTAGGGTTTTGTGAGTTCAATCCTTGAGGGGGCTACTTAGGGATCTCGGGCAAAAATTGGTCCTGCTAGTGAAATCAGGGGGCTGGACTCTAGAAGATTAGTATATCTCCTATCATTATTATTATTATTCCAGAACACTGGAAAAGAGCAAATATAGTGCCAATCTATAAAAAGGGAAATAAGGACAACCCAGGGAATTATAGACCAGTCATCTTAACTTCAGTATCTGGAAAGATAATTGCGCAAATAATTAAGCGATCAATTTGCAAACACCTAGAAGATTGTAAGATAAGAAAATAAAAGTAAATAATTGGAGATATACCAGTCTCCTAGAACTGGAAGGGACCTTGAAAGGTCATTGAGTCCAGTCCCCTGCCTTCACTAGCAGGACCAATTTTTGCCACAGATCCCTAAGTGGCCTCCTCAAGGATTGAACTCACAACCCTGGGTTTAGCAGGCCCATGCTCAAACCACTGACCTATCCCTCCTCCAAGTAACAGGCTGCATGAATTTATCAAGGACAAATCATGTCAAACCAACTTAAAAGCTTTCTTTCACTGGGTAACAAGCCTTGTGAATAGGGGGGAAGCGATAGCTGGTGGTATATCTTGACTTTAGTAAGACACTTGATAATGTCTTGCATGAGCTTCTCATAAACAAACTAGGAAAATTTAATCTAGATTGAGCTACTATAAGATGGGTGCATAACTGGTTGGAAAACCATTTCCAGAGAATCGTTATCAGTGGTTCACAGTAAACTGGAAGAGCATATCAAGTGGGGTTCTGCAGGAATCGGTTCTGTCTCCAGTTTTGTTCAATATTTTCATCAGTGATTTAGATAATGGAATAGAGAGTACACTTATAAATTTTGTGAATGATACCAAGCTGGGAGAGGTTGCAAGTGCTTTGGAGGATAAGATTAAAATTCAAAATGATCTGGACAAACTGGAGAAATGGTCTGAAGTAAATAGGATGAAATTCAATAAGGTCAAATGCAAAGTACTCCACTTAGGAAGGGACAATCAGTTGCACGCATACAAAATGGGAAATGACTGTCTAAGAAGGAGTACTGGGGACAGGCATCTAGGGGTCATAGTGGATCACAAGCTAAATCTGAGTCAACAGTATAATACTGTTGCAAAAGAAAAGCAAATATCATTCTGGGATGTATTAGCAGGACTATTGTAAGCAAGACATGAGAAGAAATTCTTCCGCTCTACTCTCCACTGATTAGGCCTCAGCTGGAGTATTATGTCCAGTTCTGGGTGCCACATTTCAGGAAAGATGTGGGCAAATTGGAAAGATCCAGAGAAGAGCTACAAAAATAATTAAAGGTCTAGAAAACATGACCTATAGGGAAGATTGACAAAATTGGGTTTGTTTAGTCTGGAGAAGAGAAGGCTGACAAAGGACATAAGTTTCCAAGTACATAAAAGTTGTTACAAGGAGGAAGGAGGTAAATTGTTCTCATTAACCTCTGAGGATAGAACAAGAAACAATGGGCAGAAATTACAGCAAGGGCAGTTTAGGTTGAACATTAGAAAAAACTTGCTAATGTCAGGGTGGTTAAGCACTGAATTAAATGACCTAGGGAGGCTGCGGAATCTCCATCACTGGAGATTTTAAAGAGCAAGTTAGACAAACACCTGTCAGGGATGGTCTAGATAATACTTAGTCCTGCCATGAGTGAAGGGAACTGAACTAGATGACCCCTAAGGTCCCTTCTAGTCCAGTGATTGTATGATTCTATAATACAATCCAATGGCTGGAAGATGAATCTCGACAAATTTAGACTGAAAATAGGGTATACATTTTTAATGCTGAGAGAATTAAGTATTGGAACAATTTACCAAGGGTTGTGGTAGATTCTCCATGATTAGCAATTTTTAAATGGAGGTTGGATGTTTTTCTAAAAATTATGCTCTAAGAATTATTTTGGGGAAGTTCTATTGCAGAGAGTCAGACTAGGTGATCACAATGGCTCTTTGTGGTCTTGAAATCTATTGAAATTTTGAAATGTTTCAATATTGATCTTTTTAATTTTTTTAATATATTTTAAAAATAAAATTAAATAAACAAAAAGATGTTTTGAAATGAAAAATCGGAACGTTCTGTTCCAATGATGTTGAAATATTTCCCCCCAAGTTTAAACAAATTTGTGTCAAAATCATCAAGATTTTTCAAAAAGTTGCAGATTTGATGAAACACCATTTTTCAGTGGAAAACTATTTCACTGACAATTTTCCAAGCAGCTCTAGTATTGTGCATTTCAGAAAGTAGGGCTTGCTCCTGAAGTCCTTACTAGGACAAAAATCTCATTAACCCTCCATCTAGAGGCATTTTTATTCAAGAAGAACTGTAGAATTGCTTCCTTAGGCCCGAAACCTGCATTTGGCTCTACACAGGCAGATTCCTGCCCCCATTGACTCTGGATTATGCATGGGCACAGAGGTCTGCCCATGCACTGCTCTTTGAAATATTGGGGCTTTAATTCCAACAACTGTGAAATACCTTTTCATTTGCGGTGATAATGTAAAGATCATAGACATTGATATGGGTGAACTGTACTCCCTAGAAAAACTCTCATTTGGGACAAAACCCGCAACCCTAACTATTGTGAGAAGTCCCATTGACTTCAAGTTTCAGGGTTGACCTGAGAAAGGGTTGCAGGGCTAGTCCCTTTACTATGTTCTTTTATTTCAATAAAATAGTAAAAATATATTTTGAAATCCTAATGCACTCCTGGGCCTGAGCATTTCAAGCATCTGGTAATACAAGGCTAATAGAAACATATGAGATCTATAAAGTGTATCTATTTATATGCAATAATTTGATTCTCTGTAAAAAGCCAAGTAAGGAGTGAAATTTGGCTCAACTGAACTGACTTCAGTGGAAGCAGGATTTCTCTCATGAATCGCTAGGCCAAATTTCCAGAACTGACAAAATATTAAAATATTGCAATTTCAGTTGCAACTTAGCAGTCATGTAGCTATTTGCTATGTTAAGAAAAATGTCCATTTATATTTATTGATCAAAAGAACAATGTTTTGAATTACATGAGTAAAAATATAATATTAAAGCTATCTTTAAACACTTCAATATTATATATTCAGATCCCTAGAAGCATTGAGTGTCTGCTAATTGAAATTTAAAATGAAACATTTTCTTCTTGAAATTATATTTTAACAATCAGCATTTTTACAAAGAAGTTCTACACTGCTGGGATGCTCTGTTGCATAAACTCTAATACTTTGCTATACTTTCTGTCTGCCTATTTTCTTTAAACTGGTTTGCAAATATGTATATTTTCTGCCACACAGTAAAAGTTAGAACGGTAAGTGACATTACCTAGGGCTCTTATAAACACATTCAGTTATGCTGTGCTTTTTGTTGACATTTAAATATGGATTATTTCAATTTTCTCTGACTACAGAGGCAAGTAATAGTAGCCATGAGTCTCGTATTGGTCTAGCTGAGAGTCTGGAATCAGAGAAGAAGACAGTTATACCACTTGTGGTCGTATCAGCTCTGACTTTTATCTGTCTAGTGATTCTTGTGGGTATTCTCATATACTGGAGGTAAGTGATTTATTTTTGCAGTTCTACAAAGCTTAGATTTGTCCTATTAGAAAAATGTAATTGGCAAGAGATCAGACTGGATCCTGACTCTCTAACAGATACTATTATTATTTATTTGTATTGCAGTAGTACCTATTTTGGTAAGCTATTAAAATATTCACTTGCATATCAAGAGATTTTAAAAAATAAATAATTGATGTGATTGTTTGTTTACCTTTAGGAATTAAATGATATAGGAAAAATAAAATTAAACATCGCAGCTTCCTTTTCCACATGTACCAGAAATGTATCTGTAGGGTGATTTACAAATTTAGTACCCGATCCTGGAGTTCTTGACGTCAGTGGGAACTTTGTAAAGGGATGCTGGATTAGGTTTTTAACTCCTATTAAAATGCAGTGAAGATAAGTGTATAGTAATATAATTCTGTATCAATCCAAATTTAATTTTTTTACATGGCTATTTTTTTCCATGTTTTAAAATTACTTACGGAGCGCCATCAGCATGGAAGGAGAAGTACAAAGCAGAGGAAGTTACAGGTCCTAACCTAAGGGTCTTCCATGCAAGCACAGATCCTACATTAGGCCAACAGTACAGCACGTGGCCAGGGATGGAACCTTTTCTCATTCTCTAGCACACAGAGTTCCACCATCCCATATGAAGTGGGAGGATTAGCAGATGCTGGGCCTGCACTTGGTGCTCCTCTAGCCCAGGGGGGATTCCACAGAAAATATGGAGGTTAAGCCTAGGGCTATGATAACAGTCATAACTAGGGGATTCCCTAGTAGCCAGAGGCAGTGCTAGAGTTCCTGAGCAGGAATATGTTGGAGTCCCTCTTACTCCTCACCTACCTCCTAAAAATACTAATTGCATTATTTTCAGAAACTAAAAAATAGCCAACATAACATATACTAATGCACTTGTTAAAAAGTCCATGTTAAATTCCATGAATGGTATTTTGGGGGTAATACTAAATCAGGGCCTCCTTGAGCTGCTTAGGGCACTAAGCAATTGCTTAGTCTGATTATGCTTAGATCCACCACCTTAGCATAGCTCCATTGTACACAAGGTTTTCTGTAGGCCAAAGTGAGTGAGGAGACAGAGGTCTCCAGGACAATAAGATCCATGCAGAACGCTCGTGGTCCTCTAGTTCCAGAGGTGGGCTCCATGGCCTATTCCCTGGGACAATTAGGGAGAAATTCCCTTGCAAAGATTTCCTCCCCCAAAGCCTCCTGTTAAATTATGGTTCTAAGCTATCTGATCCCATATTATTATATATATTGTGATCGTGCCAAAACATCCCAGTCAGGAATGGGGTCCTGTCATGGACTCTCAGGTTTAATGCTATGCCCCCAGCTTTTGAACAGTCTCTTGGAGGAGCCTTTTCAATGTGCTGGACACCTAAGGTGTCTCACTCTTCCTTCTGGGTAGGCCATGCGGCCTCAGTGCCTTCCAGGACTAATCCTCTGGGGCTTTAGCACTCCTGCTTCACCCCATGAGCTCTGTTCAGCGAATCCAACTGAGATAGACCCCGGTTCAAGATTAATACACTCTTCAGGGACTCAAGCAATGTTTTCAAAAGAGCAGGCTTTATTAGTCACCTGGCATGTAGCATTGACAGTCCTTAGGTTAGTATAGAGCAGAAGTCCCCAAAGTGTGGGGCGCAGAGGAACCTTCGGGGGGGGACGACATGGCGGGGCCCAGGCCAGCCCTCGGGGGGGCAGAGATAGAGTGTTACCCAGCTCCTCCCCACTTCCAGCTCTGCTCCAGCCCTGTCTCTCACTGCGTCCCGGACTCCTGGCACTGTCTCCAGCCTCGGCACAGTTCTGCTGCCGGCGCCACACCAGCCAGCTGCTGCTGCTTGCCACAGCTCCATTCCCGGCCTGGGGGGCAAGGCTGGGAGAGGAATTGCCCTTGTCCACAGGCCAGGCTGCCAGCCCCCACCGCAGCCTGCCTGCAGCACCGCTCCCACCCCCAGCTTTGGCCTCTGGCTTCCCTGCTTCCAGCTCCATCGCCATCCCCATCTGCAGCCCCAGCCTCGGCACCCTTACCGCTGTCTGGGTCTCCCTCCCCCCCCAGCACCAGAACCCCAGCACCTCTGCCAGCCCCAGTTCCAGGAAGGTGTAGAGGGGTGGACTGGGACAAAGGGAGGTGACCCTCAGAATTTTGGGGACCATTGGCATAGAGAAATAAAGGTTAATACCTAGTCCATTCTGGTCAGCCCAGAGCAATTCACCAACCTGTAGTTAACTCCATTTTCAGACTCTGTCTCTCTCTGATTTTCTTCCTTAGACAGTTCCCAGGTTAGAGAGCTCAAACTTCTTCCAGAGCCCACACTTGTTCCCCTAATTTACATCTCTCAGTCCTTTGTTCTTGAGCTGGGGTCTCTGCTCGGCTTTGCTGCTGATAGCTTCAATCTAAAAGTCATTGGAGCTTCTGTTGTCTCTCTTAGCGCCTTGTTGGTCTGGGTCAGTTTCAACTAGTTCCTTAATGACTCTGTTCATTGTACCCAGACAGGGAGATGACACGCAGACCTATGTGTCTTTGCCTGCCCTGAGAGTAAACTTAATCCTTTTTCCCTTCCCCCGCTAACTGAGTAACAATGCAAAGTATAGGGGGAAAATGAGGCACACACAGAATTCATAAAAATATTACAGAAAAATCCTGCTTTGTCATAGGCCCTATTCTACTCGGTTCCAAGCAAACATATAAGATGACACAGGAGTAGAGCTGTGTAAAAAATGTAAACAACCGGGGGGGGGTAGGATCACCAAAAAATTTTGAATTTTTTATTTTTTTGAAAAATTCAAGCAATTCTCCAAGCTGATCAGAAAACCGCGGGGGTGGGACGGGGACCTTAAAAACTTTTATTGAAATTAAAAAAAAAAATTACCAACTTTACGCAGAAGGTAAAGATGTGAGCAAATAGAGATATTGGGGCAGTTTGGCCAGCCTAGGCCATTGTGTGTGGGGGCAGCAATCCATCCCCAAGGAAGGGAAGTCAGTATTTGCGCCACCACCTTTCCCTCGAGGGTTCGACTGGTGGAGCACCATTCTTGATTCTGATGGTACTTCATGGTTATACTGCCAGTGTATTTCCTGGCCTTCCTGGCCAGTACCAGCCATTCTGGGCTTTCTAGCAGAAGGCTGTGGGCACTGTGCATCATACCAAACCCACCCTCTGCCAGATAGATTTTCTGCCAGCAAAGAACTTTCTCTGTCAGCGTAGCCCAGGACTGAATCTGCCCATTTTGCCTTTTGGAGGGTGTCTCAGCTTTTTCTTTAAATAGACATCTTGTATTATCATTGATATGCTCCTGGAAAGGAAGTCTAAAGTGAAGGACTGCAGTGGAGTGAAGATAGATGTTAGAGGTACAAAGAGGAGGGCATACCATGGTTGATATATTATCTGCATTACTGTCTTTTAAATAATGTGAATCCACGGAAATTTAAACAATTGGGGATAAATTCAGACATGATGTAACTAATAAGTGTAACTTACATGTGAGTAAATCTGCACAAATGAGTGCAAGTGGCTGTAGGTTACATACCAAAGATATGGAAGGGTAGGGTTGTGCCAACAGCCAACAGGGAATGTAAAGTGTAAGGCAAAGCACAGGGGGCCTGCTACATTTTACACCTTTGTACGTTCTCCTGTTGGTTCTTTTCCTACAGCCATCCTCTTCCACCTATTATGCATGTGCATTACATCTAGTTTCACTCACGTGAACACCACTAGTTAAGGCATCTCTAAAATGTCCTGATAAAGGTATAAAGTGATAGTGTTGTATTCTAATAGATTGTCATGTCAAAATAACACTCAACAAAGAAGCATGACAAGTGTAAAACAAATACAAAATGAATAAATTCAGGAGTAATAACACACTACTATCTATCTAAATCTGGCCTCTATTGTTGTAGTATCTCAGCGTCTCACAGTCTTTGATAGATTAAGCCGCACAACAATGCTGTGAGGTAGGAAAGTGCTATTATTCCCATTTTACAGACAGGGAACTGAGCCACAGAGAAACTATGTGACTTGCTTGAGGTCCTACAGGAACTCTGTGGTGGAGCAGGGAATTGAACCCAAGTTTCCCAAGACCCAGGCTGCTATGGTAACTAGCAGCCCAACCTTTGACAGTATTCAAGCTGCTGAATGAAAAATGATGTTTTTAAAATATTTCATCTTCATAGTGAGTCTTGGAAAGGAATCAGTTCATGTCCAGAAGAATTGCACAACTCATTTCCTAGATTACTTCTAGTCAGTTGATTATGAATTCTACCACAGGGATTTATGGTTAACTCTCCTTCATTTTAGTGACAGGCTTCTCTTAGTTTCACATTGTCCAACATGAATGTTCATATTCATCTTCAACGGGCTTTATTTTTAAAGCTAAATGATATTCGAAATCTTTCCTGTTTACAAAAGAAAACAATGCCATACACTTTAAGACCCAGATTGCATGGTGTAGTTTTAGTAATCCTACACATGTTATGAGCTTGTTCTTGTCAAATGACATTGTGTTCATTTGGTATTCTTTCTCAGAGAATGCACAGTTTGAAACCCAGTCTTTCAAAATATAACAAAGATCCCTTTAGAGTAATATCTTCTAGATGTTTAATTTAATCCTTTGTGTATTTCCCATGTATTACAAAATAAAATATGGAGCTCTTTTTTGTTAATCTTCAAGAGAAAATTTTGTTGACCTTATGCTAAAGCCAGTAACATATTTTCTATGTTTTTAAAAGGAATGAAATCTAAATATCATGTACTGTAATTTGGACTTTGTGGCCTGATTTTCAAAGGTGCTGAGCACCCACAGCTCTTTTTAAAGTCAATGGAAAATTAGGACATTGACTTTATATGACAATTTTATTTTCTTTGTACTTGCAAAATGTTCTATAGGAAGAAATGAATAATAGAATGAATCCCTAACAGAGCAATTGTCATGTTTAGCTTTAGTTGGTTTTAAGTTGGTATTTGATATCAGGTATGAGCCTTTTTTGTTTTATTTTTTGTGGGCCAAATTCACGCTAATTGCTCATCAAATACTTAAACTTGCAAGAAACTTATCTCTGTATGCTTATTGACAACAATGTTCGCAAAAAATGGTGGTGATATAGCCACAGCTATTCAGTGGAGCGCTTTGGTCTGAAGATGAGTCAAAAAGAATCATCCCTGGCAAAGCTGACAAATACCTGTTTTTCAGATTCATGGAAAAATGCAGAAATTATTTTGTTCTCCCTTCAAATTGTTTGTAAAAACAAACCGCAGTTGTGACCAGCAGAAAACTAACTTTACAGTCTAACTCTGTTCTCAGTAAAGAATTATTGAACTTCCACCTCCAGAAATTCACAACTCTTTACTATTTCATGAGGCAGAGTTTCACTCTTTTCATGGTGAAAAGCTGTCTTGACTGGCAGAAATGGCAACTTTTAACTCTGATATTTTCTAATATTTTTTATTCAGATTCCTTATATGAAATAAAAATGTATAATTTGCCCCTTTCTAGTTTGGTCATTCAAGGCCTCTTGTACCTCAGGCAATGAGTTTCCAGTCAATATAATTGTCCTTTCTCTTCCACAGTCTAGGTTTACAGTGACTAGGCAAAGAGATCCTTTTTATTCATTTCACAGCCTTGTCCCTTTGGACACATTGTTTTGTACAGCCTTTGGGAGGATTTTTCACCCAAAAATAGAATATGTGAAACCAAAGAAAACAGAAGTTTCAGTCCTCATAATAGAGCTTCACTGGGTATGCTTGAATCTGCTGGTTTTGTTGAATTCGTGTCTGATGCTCTGGCAGGGCCGCCCAGAGGATTCCAGGGCCTGGGGTCTTTGGCGGCGGGGGGCCCCCACTTTGGTAGTAATTCGGCGGCGGAGGGCCTTTCCATTCCGGGACCTGCTGCCAAATTGCTGCTGAAGCGGGACCCGCCGCCAAAGTGCAGCTGGGTCTTCGGCAGTAATTCAGTGGCAGGGGGCCCCTGCCACGGGTCTTCGGGGCACTTCCACTGCGGGTCCCAGAACAGAAGGGCCCCCCACCGCCGAATTACTGCCGAAGACCCAGCTGCACTTCGGTGGTGGGTCCCGCTTGGGCTGTAATTCGCCGGCAGGGGGTCCTTTCACTCGGAGCGGAAGAAGCTCTGGGGGCCTGGGCTCCGCAAGAGTTTTTGGGGCCCTTCAGAGCGAATGAAGGACCCCGCTCCAGGGGCCCTGAAAAACTCTCATGGGGACCCCTGCGGGGTAAATTGCCCCTCTTGCCATCCCCTTCTGGGTGGCCCTGCGCTCTGAACCCAAATTTCATTATTGATGACTTTCTGCTTTGGTGAATGGAATTTGTATTTTAGGGTCACTGGGTGAAAAAAAGTCCCAGTTCTGAAAAATGAAAGTTTCCCTATCCTATACCAGCAGCAAATTACACCACCATCCTTGCCTGTAGAGCTGCACTGGCCAGCTGTTGGAGGTTAGAGCCAAGGCTCTGTCCACTCCCTACCCTCAGGGGAAGGGAAGGAATAATAGGCACCTACTTATTCCTGCATGCCGAGAGCTAAGGTCTACCTAGCCTACACAGGAGTGAAAGGGTGGGTGGAGGGGTTGTTACTCCCCAGTAAGCCCCGGATAAAGAGTCCAAGTCATAGTCTTGCCCTAAACTGTTCTTTTTTAATTATTCACTCAGCTCTAGTTTCTTCAGGACAGTTTAATGTGCTGCTGTTTGCCTTACACTACTGCTATAGCCTCTTTAATTATTGCAACCTCTTTAATACTGTCTCAGGTTTTAACTGAATAATCTAAGAAGTGCAATGTCTGAATTGTGAATTACACAGCTTTAGGTATGAGATCCAAATACTGAGGCAAAAAAGTGTAAATTAAATAATGAGGTTAACATTGATTGATGGGACTTTTGTCTGCAAGTTTAAAACAGTCCTCACTTTTTTCATTAAAGATGAGTGGTAATTAGGAAGTGACATGGCTATCAACACTTAGCTTAGTCATGAAGGCTTTCACTGCTGATGCAGAGCAGATGGAATACTTAGTATGAATCTTGTTCTAGATTAAGTATTATGCCTTGAATTTTTTCTCCCAGATGTTTTAGTGTATAATTTACTTGAGGCTACAAGGGATAATTAACACACAGTATGTTACTAGAATGCTTTAAAACACTCTTTAGATGTGAAAATCATTACACAAATCTTTTTCAATTTATACTTTTTCATGCAGAAATGTGACAAAACACTGTAATGTGACTGTATACACTTAATGGAACAAGATCTTTTGGAACAATTGCATCAAGCTTTTTAGATTTTCCTGTTGTTATTTTTATTTATTCATGTATTTTAAATCTGCCCACGCTGTTAAAATGCCCAATGCGCTGAGCATCAGGCCAGGATGTTTAAAAGTAAGTAGTGATCTTTGGTGCCTTAATTTTTGGGTGCCCTATTTGAGACATCTTAAATGAGCCTGATTTGTAGCAGGTGCTGAGCACCAACACTTGGGCCTGAGAGCAGCCTTCCATGACAGACCACCTCTCTCATCATGACAAGCAGATGGAGTTGCAGTCAATGAGGGCACTGATGATAGATCTCTCTCAATATATTAAAGCAGGGGTGACTGCCAGGGTGTTCTCCAGCAGGCTCTGGGATGCCCTCTTGATTCTGGTTCAAAATAGCCCTGATTAGTTGACTGTCAGGTCATGCTGCAGCACCCATATATTTACCCAGCCTCTGAAGAAAAATAGTGGACTGAGTTATCGGCTATTGTGCGGGTGCTAATATTTGATTAAGAGAAGCTTCTTAGTAGAAGGGGGACTGAGATTTATATTTCATGTTGTATTTTAAGTCATTGGCAGGGTTCTTAGTGCCTGTGTACAAGTGCTTTTTATTTATCTAAATCAAAATAAAGTACATAATGGATAGTCCCTGCTCGAGACTCCTGTGGATGGCCAAAAATCCTCCAAGGCTCTTGCAGATATTCTGTGAGGGAAAATTCCTTCTTGGCCCCAAGTTTGGTTGTCATGTGAATACTCTACGATTTTGTTGTTCATGTAACTATCCTTTTATCCGCCTAGAATCCTAGAGGGGAATCTGCCAGGAGCTATAGGGACAAAAAATTCCAGACACTGATTACAGTCTCAAGGAATAAAAAAAAAAATCATTCCAGGAGTGTGTACATATTTCCCAAATACTTAGCTGAAACAGTTCTCACCCAAGTGTCTGTGATCTACATTTATGTTTTTCTAGAGAATGCTAACATTTCCACTGCCTCTTCTTCTCTATACTTACTAGTCCATGTTCTTCAGCTTGTCATCATAGATAAGGTCCTGCATAGCTTTGGTCACCAGGGAAGTCCTCAGCTCTGCACTTAGGCCGTTTTCAGGGAGGCTGTTCCTGGAATAGGGAGCAGCATGGGGGAAAAAAGAGCACAGAATAAAGTTTGAGAGATGGGCAAAGTGTAGAGCAGTGGGAACAATGGGTGCATCTTCATGAAATCAGTATAAATACGTTCACAATGGTGGGGATGGGGTGGAATGAAAGCCACATGTAAGCAGGGACCACTGTATGGACAACCATGAAGGTGAGATCAAGGAGATTGAAATTACTGAGTAATGGGATAGGAAAATAATGGAGGAATTTGGAAACTGAAGCAAAAGGGGGAGTGCTGTATGATCAGAGCAGCAGGAAAGGTAGATAGCTAACTGCAGTATCATGAATGGCTTAGAGCAGGGACAGATGACAGAGTTAGAAGATGGAGAAGAAGTAGCATTTTTCCCTGGCAGAGGTCTCATAACCCACAGCAGAATCTACTGTCTTCACCCCAGTTCATTTGCCCACTGATTCATCTTAAAATCTACCCCTATGTAAATCCAAAATTTTCTCTCCTAAAAAATGTTTCTTAATAGGTCTCATAAAATTGGGTGATAACAGGAATGACTGAGTTCTGGAAAGTGGAGAGCCCCAGTTTTAACATACAAAAACTGGATATAGCTCTCTTTTGTTATAACATCACACAGATTAATTATAAAGTATATTTTCTCTGTGCAATGCTATTAATTTGGAGAAATTATTATATGGAAGGTGAATTTAGAATAACAATAACCTCACAAAATGGCAAAAGATGCTACAACCATTTTAGCCAATGGCTTTCAGTGAATGGAAATTCATAAACATAAAATGAGATGAATATTTTCCCTGAAACAGGTATCTCTTTTTAAAGTTAACCACTTGTGAGTAATGTTTCAAATAGATTAAATGACCCACAGCAAAAAATGTTATTAGCGAGTTTAATTATCTGGTGAGTTTTTTTAATTAAGGAGGGTGTGCATTGCTTTAAGCAGCAGTTGGTTATTTACTCTTTTGAATAGCTTGTTTTATACCCTTAGCAGATGCTACCCATATTATCTTCACAGCTGGGGTATGGAAATAGACACAAGTAACATTGTGGACCATAGTTAAAGTTGGTACCATTAGTATTCATCCTTAAACCTCTCTGCAACACAGCTAGCATCTGTTGGAATCATAAACTCCCCTGCTTTCAGCTATCTGCATCATGATGACTTCCTTGGTTAAGATGTGCTCAGTGTGATGGCTACATTAAGAAGCAACTTCCCCCAGCCCCCAATTATAATAGCACTGTGAGCCTCTGTTTTGTTTTCTACGCAGCATATTGCCTTTTACTGATTTCTGTACCTGTGGTAGGAAAGGTCTCTCAGTGAAAGTGTTTCACACACGATTCCAGCTTTGGAGTAGTACAGTATCTAGAATACAAAAGAAGGAGTAGAATCATGTGGATCTGGATGAGTGATAGGGCAATGGGATTTTGTTACACTTGAAAGTACTGTACAGCATCTACAGTGGTTCCAGGTGCAGATTCACACTCTTTTGGCTTTCACTATGGCTGACGTCTGCTCTATCTTCTGTCTCTGGTACAGGTAAAAGTAGCATAAACTATTTGATCTTCTGGGCTAATGTGCAGGTATGTGGGGTCGTAAGTAGTAGGCATAACATTATTAGTGCAATACAGTGGCACTGACAGTGAATATTTATATTTTAACCAATGTGTTTCAATATTTTACAAGATGTTTGATTTTTTAAATCATATTGCCAATATTCCAAGAAGACATCTCACAAAACATGTTATATTTGCTATATTTACATATGATCTTTTTCTTTAGGAAATGCTTCCAGACTGCTCACTTTTATTTAGAAGATAACACATCACCTAGAGTGATTTCCACTCCTTCGGCACCAGTCTTCCCAGTTTTAGGTAATTTGTTTTGAAATATTTTGTGAATTATTGTTTGTCATTGAAAAAATGTGGTGAATATTAAAGTGTACTGTCATTAAACAGGAAGATGTGGCAAATGGCTTTTGGGTCAATAACCATTCCTCATGCACAGTCCAATAGCTATAAACATGGTTTGATTCACCTCTCGGAAATGTAAGAGTTTGAGATTTGCACCCCCTTGTATTCATGGAGCCAGCTGTATCTAAGAGTGGGGAGACACCCTCAGGAGAGTCAGACAATGCTACTGTCAATAGGCTCACCTGAGTGTTCTGCAGGAATAAAGCACCTTTAACTTATAGCCAGGGCTCTTTAAGACATCATCCTCTGATAGAGGCTGCTTGGGAGATGTGCTGAATAAAACTTTCTACAAAGATCTGTGACCCATATTCTGTCCATCACTCCATAAGTCGGTCCACTGAAAACAATGTCATTACTTGTGGAGTAAGACACTACTTACAAAGGGGCACAAAATCTGCCCCATATAGGTAACTAAGACATACATATTACTTATTAAATCTCAAGCATTTGATTCCTAATTGTAACTGAAAATTAGACATTTTTAAAGTGCTCCTTCTAAGCCCAGTGACAGCTGTGAATGTGAGAAACATCATATTTTAAATAGCTAATTACAAAACGAATAGGTAAATCTCAGGAAATTCAAACAATTCTCTAGAGTGATTTTAGACTGAATGTCATGCAGAAGTTCCGTTTTTGTTTGTTTTATTTACTTTGGATTAGCCATTGTCATGTCTTGTTAGAGTAGTTCATTATAGGTTGTTTCTGTTCCAAGTCAATAACTGTATTGCAGTGTCATTGTGCCATTTGTTTTTACAATCTGTACTTAACAGTTCAGCACAGGAAATATAACGTTCCACTGTCATGGGGGAGAATTGCATCTACAGTTCTTTTTGTGTAATTCATATATGTGTTTTGGTATTGAGGATTTTACTTACTAAAATAGTAATGAATGTTAATTTAAAACAAGTGGAAAGAACCTTTTAAAGTGACAAAAATATATAGAACTTTTTGTGGAAAACGTCTCAAGATTGTAGAAATAATTCTGACCTACCTTGTTGTGTGATAGATTTTAAGTGAGCAAGTTTTAGGTTTCCCAATGCACATGTTTTTAAAAGCATTGTATTTTTAGAACTATTGACATATTATGTAAAGCTACTCACTGCACAGTATGTGAAAGGCTCAAATCAGTCCAATGTAGGTAAAGTGGTTTGAGCAGAAAAAGCACTATACAACTGCTAAGTGTTATTTTTACTGTAACTGAATTCAAACACACACCATCCATTTCTATTACAGAGTCTGTATTACTTCAGTGCATTGTCATTAGCATCCATAGGAGATCCACATACCAGAGCTATACAGAACATGCCCTAAAGGTCTATAGCATGAATCAGGCAACTCTAGATTGTTGGGATGTGGGACCTGGGGACTAGTCCAATCATTTGGACAGTGCTGATGGCACCTGGCAACTAATGATAAGACCTACTCCTCTAGCCAGAACTAGCTGGGGGGGCAATTCAGCACTGCCCATAAAAAACAAGTGCAAGCAACCACCTTTCTCCTTTACTGTCCATAGCCTCAGTGTTGCCTCCCCTACCCATCTATTGCGCATCTATAGCCTGAGGGAAAGATGCCACAGAGGCAGTAGGGATTGAGTTGTTTCTTTCTGAGCCTGCTTTGTTTTGAGATCAAGAGGTTGCCGCATTCCAAGAATGCTGCAAATATTAGTTTACACACAGTAGATAGGAGGCCTGGCTGGCATTTGCCCATCTTGTTGCCACTTTAAAAATACCCCTCTTCCCTCCTCAGGGTCTCTGTAGTCATAGTCATAAATTGGCAATATTGTTAGAACACTTCTAAGGTTTGATCCTATCCTCATCGTAGTCAATGGGAGTTTTGCTACTGAATTCAATTAATGCATGGTCAGACCTTATCTGAAGGAAGCTTTAACAATATTTTGGGCGTGTCTGTGGATATTGGTGCTTGCTTCTGTGTTCTGAGCTCATTGGAAAACATACTTCATGTCAGAATCCTTCTCCAGGTGTGAGGGTGATATTACACATTTTGTGCTGTTTTTCTTAGGCTTGACTGCCTAATTCAATTTTAGTATTCATGTCCATTCATGTAAGGGAAAGAGCAGATGGATCTCAATACAAATCAACAAATTCATGGTAACTGAAGCCTAAAAATATTAGGTGTCCTAAATGATGAACATCTGTCGATGTAAATAGCTGTTCCTTATGCAATGTAATTGATGTTTCCTTGTCATATAAAATGGTTATGAAATTGCATATTGTGAAATAGTCGTATGTTTAATCCATGGAATGCTTTCCATGGAAAAAAAGAGATCTCTCCCCTTTAGAGCCAAAACTAGTTAAAATAATGTGTCCCTTTAACAATTAATTAACAGAACAGATGATTTTATTTACAAAGCATATTTCTTTGGAGACCTGCAGATTAAAAATCCTGAAGGTTTGTTACATGATCCTTAATGAATATTTTGCACATACATGTTTTTCTGTATTTATGTAAAGTATGAAAGAAAGATTCTCAAATAAAATATCGCCTGAAAATTCTGATTACAGCATGTTAAATGCAAACAGAAAAAAACATCAATATCAATTTGTCATATTTATGTGTAAAGCAATTCACAACAATGTAAATATTTTATCTGTGGTATCCAGAAAGTTTTCCCTGATGTATGTAATTCCCATTAATGGTAATAAGAGCTACCTCTGAGAAAAAAGTCTTGGTTAAGAATTGCACTATAAGTCCCTGATCCTGAGAGATTACAGATGCTCAACACTTCTCATGAGACATAAAATTATTGCCAAATAATTACAACCACAGAAACTTATAGTTGTACAACAAATAAAGAATATTTGCTTGCACGAGTGATTCATTGTGAGTGAAAGAGAGAGAATAAAAGTTGCCCTTGACACTAGAGCTGATACACATGCCTTAATTAACACAGTCTTGGTGGCATGATGCTGGCTTAATTTCCTAGTCTGGGGCCTATACAGCTGGCCCCACGCACCCAGTATAATACCACTCAACACAGAGCATTCTGACTCCAGAATCTAGTCATTCCTTCTCTGCTTTCCGCCAACATTACTAAAGAACTCTACTCTGACTGCCTCGCTTTGAACCTGCTTCAGCAAATGGCTGAAACTCTCAACTCTCACTTCAGTGAGAGCTGAGAGCACTCTCCAATTTATAGGCTCAGCATTTTGCAGGATCAGCCCCTTGTTTATGGAAGTATCATGAGTATGTAGACATGAGGGAAAGAGAGAATCTTCAAAGGTGGAAAAAGAGCTGGATGGGGAACTTATATGTCTTATTTCACAGGGCCTTAGCAAAACTTGTAGACAGCACCATTATTATGGGTTATGATTTTAAGAAGACAAGTTCTAAAAGCTCCTACACAAGCTGCCTGTTTTATTTTGAGATTTTGTATAGTTTGCCTAACTTTAAAGCTCATTATATATCACTCTTGCTTATTATCCTTCACAAATATATATATGTATTTTGTCTTTTTCCATCCCTAAGATGATGTTGGAGCAATTCCAATAAAGCATTTTCCAAAACATGTTGCAGACTTACATGCAAGTAATGGTTTTACTGAAGAATTTGAGGTATGGCTCTATGTCTTTTAAATAAAGGCTACAAATAATGTCAGATTAAAATTAATTTGAAAATAAAGAATTAGGCATTATTTAATGTCAGATGGGATCCTGATTCTGGGACCAATTCTGAAAATACTTCTGGACATGAGTACCTTGAACCCAGTATGTACTCATGTATATAAAGCTAAGAACATACGTAAGTGTTGACAAATTGATAGATTTATCTACTTAGACTTACAATTAGCAAGTGAACTGATGCACAGTCTTGGTATATGATAGTGAGATCTTTCAGATTAATCCCATAGCACATATAATTCATTATGTGTTTCACAAAATTGAAAATATTAACTTCATCATATAATTCATTAATTTTACTCTATATAATGAATGAATTTCAATGCATGATAAAATACTCATGTATTTCATGAACAAGCTTTTGATAAGTCATATTTCTCATATCTAACTACAAAATTGCAAAACTGAAATAGTCAATCTCACTTCTATCATCAAAGATCTATTGTTAAAAATCTTGTATGTATGTATTCCCAAACAAAAAAGTTTGTGGAGGCATAGTTAAGGTTGTAAATAGATCATCTGTATAAATATTATTAGAATGTTATAATTGCATCAAATATGAGCATTCACGGTTAAACACCCTTTGCTTTGTTGTGTTTTCTCTGCCCATTCACAATGTATAGGGAAAAAACTCTCCTATGCTTTTTTATTTTTAATTTACCCCATAAACATTTCCTGTATAGGACACAAGATAACATTCAACGCATATTGCCTATAGATAGGCTTGGCAGAATTCAATTATTTGTCGAGGGTTTGGTTTGTGTCTCACCACAAATAAGAAGACCATGTACAGACCAGTCCCTTGACCAGCCCCCATCTCTATTTCCCACTGCCTAGCAGAGACCACAGTATAGGGCATTTTGTTCAGAATGCATGGTTGAAAAACAGCATTTTTACTCATAGCATAGTTGTAGATAGGAGTAAGAACCTAATCTACCTATCTGTTCTTCCAGGTTTATAAAATGTGCCCTGACTTTCTCTCTGCTCCTGGAGAACTTACAAGATATGCAAGACTCTAAACTAAAGTTATCTGTGCAGAGCTGACAGAAATTAGCTTTTTCAGTTTTTAATTCCTATTAACTGTAAAGCAAATCCTATTTAAAACCTAATTTACCAGGTCATTAGGCTTTAACAATGACTAGTAACCACTTCTCTTATTTTTAACTTTTAGAAAGCCTAAAAGGAAGATGTTTTGGCCTTAAAATGAGTCCCAGAACATTACAGGAAACATGATTGTGCTATTTTTAAATTAATGGATTTTATTTTCTGTTTAACAAGGTGCCCCGTATCGAAGATTGAGTTTCCTATATAAGTGAAGCATTCCATAAAATAAAAACTTGAATTACATGCTGAGAATACTGTTATGGATTTTTAAGGGCCTGCTCATGTTACCCTTACTCATTCAAATAGTCTTTACACATGCATTAGGTCCAGTGAGACTGCTTGTATGAATAAGGGTTGTAGTTTAGAGCCCAAAACTGGCAGAGTATATAAAAATGTAAAGATGCACAGTCCTGCTCCCATTGAAATCAGTTGAGGTTTTGCAGTTGACTTCAATGAGAGTAAGAGTGGGCCTGTAAAACTTAACCCAGTTCCTGGAACAATAACTAAAGGCTTCTGCCCTGTCAATGAGACTACTCATGCATGAGTATTTGCAAGTCCAGAGTCTAAGACTGAGGCAAAGTCACTCAGATACATACAGATGTCAGACTTTGTTATGAAAGTTATTTCAAGTTCAGAATTTCTCATTTCTTTTACTTGCATGCATTATGTCAAAAATATTCAACATTGTTGCTATATTATAAACACATGTATTGCATGTACATAATTGTTTTCCATTGTAATTGTAATATGTATAAGCACTTCTATCCATTTGTTGTGTGCTGTGGAATTTGATTTCTTTACTTTTTTTGCATTCATTCCCTCATTAGACACTGAAAGAGTTTTACAAGGTAAGGAATTATTTCACTGCATTTTTTTTAGCAAAGAACTAGTTGTAAGATATTATAGATAGTTTGGTATACAGTTGTGGGTTTTCATGTTGATTTAATACATTTTAAGACACTGCATGTAAGTTAATATTTATTAAAATAGCATATGCCCATTTTCTTTTCAGGAAATCCAGAGCTGTACTGTAGATCTTGGTATTACTTCAGACAGCTCTAATCACCCAGAGAACAAGAATAAGAATCGATATATAAATATTGTTGCTTGTAAGTAAACACACTTGGTTATGTATTTTAGAGGTCAATGTAGAGAAGTGTACACTTATGTATTATCACTGGGGCGGGGGGAGGGAATCACACTGGTCTGAAAATTATTGGTCCTTTCAGAAGTGTTCTGTGAGTTACAGAACAGACTTTCATATCTTTTCAAGTTATTTCTCTGAAATTCTGCTGCCCTACTGAGCTTTTGATAGTGAAATCAGTGTAGGCCTTCTGTGACAAAACAAAAAGAAATCGGAGACTTCATTACAATGCCATTATAAAGCCAAAGAAGCTATGTTTTGATTACCAAAGTTAATCCATCTTTGAGCTGGAATAATGATGATTTATCCTCTTTAGCAATCTGCAGAATCCCAGGATCTCTAGTTGCTGCACATACAGAAATACATATTTATCAATTTTTTAGGTTGTATGTGCCCCATCACTGGATATAAATCAGTTTCATTAACTGGGGCACGTGTTCCAGTTGCTTTGCCCCTCTCCATCACGCTAGTAATTTTTAGCTAATGTGTATATATATATTTAGTTCTTTTAATCTTTCTTTAATATCAGTCCTTTCAGCCTGCTGATCATTTTTGTGGCCATTTTTCTGAACTGTTGCTCATCTACCAATATTTTTCTGGTAATAAGGCCCTCAGAATTAAATACAGTGTTCTAGGTGCAGTAGCATCAGAACTGTATAGATAATAGGACCAATTCAGCCTATTTGGCAAATTTCATCCCAGAACAAATTAGGTTCACTTCACCTTATTGAAGATTCACCTTAACGGAGGGAAAGTTAGCATTGTTTGCTCTCCCGTTCTCCCCATTTCTATCCAACACTTTACTGGAGCACTAACCAGGTGATTTTGGTTAGTTCCTGGGAGGTGCTCAGATACTGTAGTGATGTGTGGCACTATGAGAATCCATATAGACTTCCAAGGGGATACATTCTCTGACCATCTAGCCATACATCCTTCCATTGGCTTCAAAGGGAATTGCACATGTGCATCTCACAGTGTTACCTAATTTCTCCCTTCTCTAGAAGATACATATTTCTGATTATTTCCTAACCCAAATCTCAGATGTTAGCTTGCATTTCTCCAGCTAAAATTTTGAATGTGATTCATATTTAAGCACAGAATACTTGCATATGGTTGTTGATGTGCTTTAGAATAAATATTCTAAAATCCAGTCAACGTCTCTCACTGTTAAATGTTTCCTAAAGAAAAGGAACCATGCTTGCTAGAGTGCTGTGTTTATTTTGACTTGTTTTATTGCAGATGATCATAGTAGGGTTAAACTTGCACAACTTGCAGAAAAGGATGGAAGAGTGACTGATTACATCAATGCCAACTATGTTGATGTAAGTACGTTTGCGTATCTACTAATCTGGTCAGGTATCTCCAAGATAGCTCAGGCACTGAGGCATCTAGGTTTCATAAAAATGGGTTAATTCTTAAATATATATGCACAAAACAATATAAAAAGCTTCTTTAGCAGGAGATTCTTTAAGGATCTGACTTAAATCCGCAAACCATCAATATGAAGATAAATCTCAGATTCTATCTTGAACACATGTTCTTGTGTTCAGTTATTGTAGAGGCTTCAGAACAGCTGACGATTTTTTATACCGTAAAGTATGTGGTATGGCAGTACAGAGTGAGTATTTTCCATATTAGTATATATTTGTAATAGATAGTTAATTCTTCTATCTGGGATAATCTCATGAGATGTGTATGCCATTTGGATAAGAGTCTCAAGGGGACAGCATTTTTTTTCAGTTTTAGTTACCCTAGTCTTTAAACCTGTTATCTGTGAATTATACTGGTTTATTTCTTACACTAATATCATAACAGATCTTTTCAAATCGTTAGTATGTCAGTGTTCTGCCAGAACGTAGAGTAATCTAATACACAGTAAGGTATTATTCCCTTGGTTGGAATTTTACACATTAACATAATAATTCCATTTACATTGTATCCGGTACCACAGGCTTTATGTGAATGAAATTGTTACAAATAAAAAAATACCTGAAGTTGTGTGAGGTTTTCTGTTGTATCCGTATATAAAATGTCATGTACTCTACCCAACCGCCCTTTTTATACAAACAGGACATTAACAAGTGTCATTTCTTATATTTTTAATTTAGGGCTACAACAAGCCAAAAGCTTACATTGCCGCTCAAGGGCCATTAAAATCAACAGCAGAAGATTTCTGGAGAATGATTTGGGAGCATAATGTGGAAGTCATTGTGATGATAACTAATCTTGTTGAGAAAGGAAGGGTATGAATCCATTTCTTTACATTATTTACACCAAGTGGTTCCTACATATACAGCCTATGTACATTTAAAATTTGCGATTACACTTGTATCAAATATTCTATACAAAGCAGAAGTCACAATAATACTTATATACATCTTTCAAAACATAGTATAAAAGAAAATAATAAGACCGTTAATACAGATAGAAGCCATAATGCTGCATCTCAGAATCTGTGTAAACACAGTTGGAAATAATAAATATGATTTTATGGCTAACAAGGTGTCATCTTCTTTGACACTTGATGTCCATCACTGATTGACAGAAAGAAGAGATTTCCAAGGGCCTTCCTTAATAAACATAAACATTTCATCTAATTAGAAAAGGAACAAAAAACAAATGTATGTGAGCTATTATAATCTCCACGCATTATGTGTATGAAAGTAATTATAAATATCTCTTAAAATTCAGTAAAGGTAAAAGCAAGCTTATAATAACCCAAAATTATAAGAATAGCTACATTAACAACCATTTGGGCATTTTGCAACAACTATTGGTCTAACCTCTCCAGGCCCCACAGCTACCCTAAGGTTGAGGTGTAGAAAACATAAAATCATCACTGATAAAATTTGCAGCTGACACAAAATTTGAGGGACTAGTAAATAATGCAGAGAATAGGGCACATACATAGAGCAATCTGGAACATTTGATAAACTGGGAACCAGCAAACTATATGTATTTTAATGTGGCTAGATGTAAATGTATCCATCTAGGAACAAAGAATGTAGGCCTTACTTACAGGATGGGAGGTCTCTATCCTGGAAACCAGTGACTGAAAAACTATTGGGGCTTGTGTTGGATAATCAGCTGAGCGTACACTCCCAAAGTCACACTGTAGCCAAAAGGGCTAATGCATTCCTGGGATGCATAAACATGGAAATCTTGAGTAGAAGTAGAGAGATTATTTTTATTATCATTTTACCTCTGTATTTGGAACTGGTGTGACTGCTGCTGGAATACTGTGTACAGTTCTGGTGCCCATAATTCAAGAAGGATGTTGATAAATAGGAGAGGGTTCAGAGAAGAGCCATAAGAATGATTAAAGGATTAGAAAACATGTCTTAGACTCAAGGAGCGCAATCTATTTAGCTTAACAAAGAGAAGGTTAAGGGGTGACTTGATTATAGCCTCCAAGTATCTACATGAGAAACAAATACTTAATAATGGGCATTTCAATCTGGCAGAGAAAGGTATAACATGATCCAATGGCTGGAAGTTGAAACTAGACAAATTCAGACAGAAAATAAGGTGTAGATTTTTAACAGTGACAGTAGTTAACCATTGGAACAATTTAGCAAAGATTGTGGTAGATTTTTAAACTAAGACCATTTTAAAATCCAGGTTAGATGTTTTTTCTAACAGATATGCTCCTGAAATTATTTTGGGGAAGTTCTATGGAATGTGTTATACCAGGACCCTACCAAATTCATGCTCCATTTTGGTCAATTTCATGGTCATAGTATTTTTAAAATGGTAAATTTCATGATTTCAGCAATTTCAATCTAAAATTTCATGGTGTTGTAATTGTAGGGATCCTGACCCAAAAAGGAGTTGTGGGGGGTCGCAAGGCTATTGTAGGGAGGGTGGCAGTACTGCTACCCTTACTTCTGCACTGCTGCTGGTGGCGGTGCTGCTTTAAGAGTTGGGCAGCTGGAGACCGGCAGCTGTTGGCCCGGAGCCAAGCTCTGAAGTCAGAGTGAAATTGCCACCCTTACTTCTGCGCAGCTGCCTGCAGAGCTGGGACATCAATCATCAACCACCACTCTCTGGCCGTCCAGCTCTGAAGGTAGCAATGCAGAAGTAACGGTGGCATGAGATGGTATTGCCACCCTTCTGCGCTGCTGCTGGTGGAGCGCTGGCTTCAGAGCTAGGTGCTTGGCCAACAGCCACTGATCTCCAGCTGCCCATCTCTAAAGGCAGCACAAACATAAGGGTGCTTAACAACCTTGTAACCCCCCTGCAACTCCCTTTTGGAGCAGGACCCCCAGTTTGAGAAATGCTGGTCTCCCCCATAAAATCTGTATAGTATAGAGTAAGAGCACACAAAAGGCCAGATTTCAGAGGGGAGAGACCAAATTTCATGGTCCATGATGTTTTTTTCATGGCTGTGAATTTGGTAGGGCCCTAGTTATACAGGAGTCAGACTAGATGATCACAGTGGTCCCTTCTGGCCTTGGACTCTATGAAGCTATGTATAGGGCCACATGATGAGCACAGCCTGCTTCTCTGGCAAAGGAGGTTAAATTCAGTAACAGTTCACCACTGTGAATTTACCACTGGTCACACCACTATTAATTTCCCCTAGTTTATAGCTATAGCGGAGAAGCCAGTAGCAGAGACAACACAGGAGTGGAGATGCTGCTAGGAGATCCCTTGCAATCCATGCAGAGGGATTTATCATCCCCTGGCATCTTCTCAGGGTCCTGACCTATTCTGTAATTGTAGACTCCATTTCTCCAAGAGACGGCCATCCCCAGACAACTGAGGGAAGAACTGTAGGAGAGGCACTGTAAATATGCTTTCCCTTTCTGCAGCTTCTTCTATGTCATGGGGTGATCTGAATTCTTTATAGTTAATACTTAATGGGCTATTTGGTCAATAATTGTCCATATGGATTCTTTTCTACAACATTCTTGCTTCTGAAGAGAGTGAAAGAAATGCAAAACCCAACTTTGAGATTGAAAATAAACACTTGCTCTGATAAGGGGATAGCAGAGATAACCAGACACACAGTAAGGGACAAATTCAACCTTTGCTATGTGTCCTTGGAGTTTCCATTGACTTCTGTAGATATAGTTCCCTTAAATTTGCTCATTTTAACTCTGTAGTTTGACACTGTGTTCTCTCTTTATGGCAGAGAAAGTGTGACCAGTACTGGCCTGCTGATGGTAGCGAAGAATATGGAAACTTTTTGGTCACTCAGAAGAGTGTTCATGTACTTGCTTATTACACCGTGAGGAATTTTACTATTAGAAACACCAAGGTCAAAAAGGTTTGTGATAGCCCAAAAGCATGTCTTGGACACAGGGATGTTTTATGACTTTCAGAATCTTGTAATGTCAATTGTTTTGGTACAAACTCAAGACTGAATCCTGCACTTCTTACCAAGGCAAAAGTCCCATTGACATCACAGCGAGTTTTGCTTGAGTGCTCTCTAAATGTGGAGATGATGACCTCACAGCTGTATAACCACAATCTAATGCCCAGTTAGACTTATTAAGGGAAATTTCTATTGAGGCCACATGTTCTGCCCTCGTAGCAAGCACGTTGAGTGCAGCAATAATACCACCAGCAGGGGAAAAGCTGTGGTCCTACAAGTCTGTTGCTGTGGACATCACTTAGACTAGTGAGTAGGCGGAAGTCTCAGAATGAAAAAGTCTAACAAAAAAGAAGTAGGCTGATTTTAAATCATTTTGCTTAGCAATGTTTGCTCCATTTCAGTTTAAGAGTCAAAGCTGTTCTGGGGAGAGGGAGGAGTTACGCTTGTCTGAGCATCCCAGTGGAAATACAAGCTTGAAACACACTTAGACCACTGTATATCAGGAGTAGCCCTAATGAAGACAAATCAAAGCCTGGCTCCACTGAAGTCCAAAAGCAGCATGCATTTTGACTCAATAAAGTCAGTGGAAAGACCCCTTGTGTTCCTAATAAGGAAGGCACAATTTGGCCATTATAGTACATATAACTGTATGATTCGCTACCAGTATTCTTAGGGGTCCGGTGTGCTGTATACTGAATAGTGACTATATTAATTCAATTGCAAAATAGAATATTACATATATAAAGAAAACAGTGAAAAGATGGCCTTGTTCTGACTTGGTCTATTTACTTATATAACTATTTTCTGTTTCAGGGTTCCCAGAAAGGAAGGTCTAGTGGACGTGTAGTTACTCAATATCATTATACCCAGTGGCCTGATATGGGTGTTCCAGAATATACTCTGCCTGTCCTCACATTTGTGCGAAAGGCATCATATGCTAAGCGCCATGCTGTGGGGCCTGTTGTGGTTCATTGCAGGTGTGTTTTTTACTACAATAAAGTTCACTCTGATTTTTATCGCACTGCTTTTTCGCACAAAAAATAATTTTTCAATGGTGTTATAGGCAGAATTTCACTTTAATTACTTAATAATTACTGATGAAAGAACACTAAATTCTTTATGTAGTAGCTGTAGCTTTTGTAAGGCTGAACAATCAACTGGCCATGCCGGCACTATGAATCGCCTAGTGACTGTAAACAATGTGATGTTGCTCTGTGCTACATATATGTTTTTCAAATTGCTTTTCTTTTTAATTTATTTTGCATGTATATATTGCAATTTGGGTAACTAAGGACTTTCCTGATACATGTATTGCAGTAATTGTTTCACTTCTGCCAAAATATGTATTCTAATTTTTTCAGCTCATATGGTCTTTGATACAGGGATGCTTTGTAGTTCTAAAAGGAAATTATGCAAAAAAGAAGTCTGAATATATTACCTGCTGAACTATAGTTCTGCTGTTTCTATCATTATCCTGTGTTCTATCAATGGTTTGAAATAGAGGAGAGTTCAGGGGAAACTACTTGAGCTCTGATAGTGCTGCAAGTTTTAGGCAGATGTACTGGTAGTGCTCACTGAGACTGAAGCAACCCAGGGAAAGTTGGTTTAAAACTATTTACAGGACCTGGGATTACTTCACAGTACCAGTGAATGACCAGATTACTGGAAAATATGTAAGCAGGTTCTGGTTTTCTACTATAGTACCTCATCTTTGATGGAACATTTGAAAAGAGAACCTCCTCATGAATTCTGTCTTTCTGGAGCGGAGACTGATGAAGCCAACAGGTAAAGTTGCCATAGAAATCCTGCAAGTTGAAGATAATTTGTTTTGGGATGAGCTAATTTTACTGAAACATTTTTTGTACTGGAAAAAAATGATCAAGTTTTCTTTCTTATGCTGATATCTCCACCTCTGATTGTTCTTCAGAAGTCCAAAATTGGAGCTTTCCAGAAATACCAACACTGAGATACATTCCAATGGGTTGCAGAGAGATCAGCAATATGATAGCCCTCAATAATTTTTTAACAATGCTAAATTGAATGGCTTCATTCAGACCTCTCCACTAGGTCAAGTACAAATTTCAGGGTTCTAATTGCAAACAGTTTTATAAACTTCTTGTTTTTTGTTTCTGGATTGTAATGGAGTTTAGAAGGAATCTCATGGTATGAGACTAACTTCTCTTGTTACCTTTCCAGGTTACACTGAGGTGAAAATACTCTTATTTTTATGAAATTTTACTTAATTATTTTCTTATTTCAGTGCTTTTGTTATTTCATGTTTGTCATTTCTAACGGGCATATGGAGCCTGATAATCTGTATTTGTATTTTAATGAGTCTAATAGCGTGCTGCTAACTTGGACCTATTCAGTTTTACATTACTATGTTGGTGCTCAATTCTGCACTTTTACATACATACAATTCTAATTGACATAAATGGAATTGTGACTATATAACAAAGAGGAGAATATTGACTTTACAACTCTAACCTGAACTATTCATGAGAAACTAGCTGTTTATGTATTGAGTTTTTTAATACCACATGCATCACTGTGGGATCTAAGACTGTGTTAAATAACTGGATATAGGGAGAGTGGTTGAAGGAGATAAGAAATAAGTCTTCCCCTTTAATAAAAGATGAAAGAAAGGAAGGGGAGAGATTCCTCTTCATCACTTTCCTTACACTAAGAATGACTGAATATGTTATATGTAATATAGGTATGTAAGAGTTTGCGCTAAAAAACTGATATCTAAGGAGCAATAATTCACCCCACATGTGTTCTTTCACCCTGCTTCCAACTCAGGTGCATTTTTTTTGTTTGTTTTACAGTGCTGGCGTTGGAAGAACAGGCACATACATAGTGTTAGACAGCATGCTGCAGCAAATCCAGCACGAAGGGACAGTCAACATATTTGGATTCTTAAAACACATACGTACACAAAGGAACTATTTGGTGCAGACTGAGGTAAGAAGAGAATGTGCATTATAGTAAGTAAACTGAAGCCAGTTTCTGTGACTCAGTTGGCAACAGCATAGATGCTGCATTTCTCCTCCTCATTTACTCTGACAGGCAGGATGGTGACCAATCACCACCCAGGATTTTCCTGCCAGCTTGGCTTCCCTCCTTTGCTTTTAGAATTTGTTCTTGGCTCCCTTAAGCAATGAGCAGGCAAGTGACCTCTGCAGCTGTGGCTGGCAACATATGCACTTTTCTGGAGGAGTTTTAGGCATTTTTGTCTGAGCTCATTTATAGAATTGTCCATAGTTCAGTAATCTGGATTGAAGCATTAAATGATGTGTATAAAAAGGCCATTGGACCAGTGATGCACAAAGATCGGCAGAATGGTGTTATGTCAAAGAGAAACAATGGGTATAAATAGGACTGGGATAGAGAAATCTATTTCAGACCTCAAGAGCTGGAGTCAGATGCTATTGGTGGTTAGATACCATGGTGATAGATGCCTCAGAAATACCTTAACTAGAGAAGAAAGTAGCCAAGTGTTAAAATGGTTGAGAGAGGGAACACATTATAGCCGTAGGAATTGGGGGAGAGACGCTTATTGTGATGGCAAGGAAGACAGCAGAATAGAGCTAAGAGGCTGGTTGGAAAATTCTGACCAAGGCTATCATTCCATTCTTAACTCATCCTATGGCTGTAGGAATTGCAGGTCTCTCAGAACAGATGGGGATATGATACAACACCAGCCGTGCATAGCATACGAGTATGACATTTCAGGGTGCAATTCAGACCAATGAGGGACTGTGCCACACCTGTTCTGCAAACTTGGGTGCCTCACAATGCTTTGCTGCTGTAGCTCCCACTTGGTCTATTCACAGTCTGCCAGCATGCAAGTCACACACTGAGTGTTTGTGTATAGCCACAGTTCTGGCCCAGCAACAGTGTTCCCAGCAGCCTTTCAGCAAACACCAGCCACACTCTGGCTTCCAGCAGCCTTGGTTACTACTTGCAGGATGAGCCCAATACATTCCCAGTCCCCAATTTCCCCTCCCCTCTCCCAAATGTGTGTTCTGCACTGTCCAGCCCTCTCCTGGACAGTTCAGACATATTAGGTCCATTGCCCCTCTAAGGGGATCAGCGTACAACAGTCTGCTACACCAAATGGAGTCATCAACAGAGTGCACAACACTAGATTAGTTTTGATTAAAGAATGAAACAAGTTTATTTAAGTACAAAAAGATTTTAAGTGAGTACAAGTATGAGGCATTAAAGTCAGAAAAAGAAATAAAGATAAACACTTCCTAGTAGTAAATTTAAACTAGACTTGATTCAAGGTGAAATTCTTGCCACAGGTTTCCAGTAACATTGCTGACTAAGTTTCAGGTCAGGATCTGCTCCTAAAGTCCAAAGGTTGTTTCTTTTGTGTTCTTAGATGAAAAAGAGAGAGATTGATAGGGAGAGATAACTTGAGGTGTTTTTGCCTCTCATTTTTATAGATCAGTCACCCTTCGAAATGCATTTTCCTGAAGGTTACCCCTAGTTAACAGTTCATTCAAACAATAAAGGAGACATGGTGTCTGGTGGTAAAAGAGGTTGCACATTGTTTCTTCTCACCTCTGTTTGCTGAAATGCAAATTTTCCTTGTCTCCTATCTTCCCCCCTCTCCCTTTCTGAGGATCCTGTTTACAACTTATATGTAAATTGAGGTAAACACACATTCTTTTGCTTAAGACCCACTTGACCATTCTTGCCTCATTGAGGCTATGTGGGTTTGAACATGTGCTACCAACGTCATTCAGATGGAATTCATAACTTTACATATAATGTTGCTATACACATTTCATCATGATATTATTGACCAGTGAGTTATTAGTTTTCAGATGATACCTCACAAGGCATATTTAGCACAAAGATTATTACAATAGTGTGTAATAAGGTGTGAATACAGGGGTGAATTCAGTAACAGCCCCTCCCCCTTATAAAACTGCAAGAGGGTTAGCCACTGCTGACTCAGAGGCAGGAAATCAGAGCCCTCTTTCCTGGACAGGTCATCTGCCACCATGTTCTCTTTTCCCTTTATATACACAATTTCCATATCATATTCTTGGTGAATGAGACTTTATTGGAGCCTTTTATTTTATGTAACCAGACTAATGGAAAATGATCAGTTAATAACCTGAACTTTCTGTTAAAAAGGTCTGTAAATTCCATATCTACCTCCATCGGGTCAGACTTCACAAAATTCAGTGGAGGACCTGCCAGTAACTCTTGGGGTCTGTGTTAAGGACAGCAATATTAATAATTTGTACAAAGGTTATTTTAATCCTGTGTAGGGTGTGGTTACAGGGGTGGATTTGATCACAATGTGATTTTGTTGGACTTCTGGGTTTTAATATTACATTTCAGTATAAAGGGACACAGTCTGTTGTGATCACATTTAAGAGGCCTTCCCCTTCAGGAGCCCATACAGTATACATAGGGTATATTTTTGGAAAGCCAGGCTCTGCTGCTGCCATTCAAACAATTAAAAAGTTGCTTGACTTCCTGATTGTCTCTAATTACACTGCTCACCATTAGCCAACAAATATCACAGTTACCACAGTTATTCCTACTCTAATTATACAAAAGATCTGTGGTACCTCACACACCACTGTGTGGCAAAGGCTAATAGATTTTTTTTTTTGATGGTACCCAGTTAATGGAGAGTCATTGTCACAGTCAGCAGGGAATTTCTGGCTCCCAGACCCCATCTGAAGAAGTTTTTGGCACATCTTGAGTTCTCTTCAGTTATATAATTAAAAAAATTTCAACAGACTAAATCATAGCAGTAAGAGGGGAAGAATTCATAATCATATAGAAAGGTTGCTGTGAACCAACTGTTGCAATTTAACCAACGAAGGTGTTCATGGGAGCAATTTGACAATTGTTAGACCTAAGATGCTTGTTGCTATTTTACTAGGAGCAGTATGTCTTTATTCATGATGCCCTGGTTGAAGCCATACTTAGTAAAGAAACAGAAGTTCTTGACAGTCACATTCATGCCTATGTTAATATTCTCTTAATACCTGGACCAACGGGAAAGACAAAGCTGGAGAAACAATTCAAGGTGAGCTTTCATGGATGTCAAAATGAAAAGAGTCAGGGCAGTGTCATTTTCATACTCTGACCCATTACAAGTAAACAGTGTGCTTGAAAAGTCTGAGACTAGATGAAGTCACTGATTATACCACAGCTTTCCATTAGTTTTTTCTATTCATAACTGCTGAGACTAGATCTAGAGCAGTACAAAACTACATAGCACATCTTGGGTAAAAAGACCTAATCATGAGCTCAACCTCAAACAAGCCATGTTTTCACAAAAACAAGGGCTGGAAACACAACCTAAAAGGTGGATATTGGGCACAATTTACTGAAGTATCCCTGCTAGAGAGGTCCCAGTGGTGGCAAGACTGCCTGGAAGGGGTTGTAGTGGCACAAGGTGCCTGAAATCTGCTTTGCAGAGTAGGCAGAGCCAGCAAGTACAGCCCCAAAAGTAGGCAGCCCTGGCTGGGCAGGAGGTGTGGCATGGAGAAGATTCAACACACCCCTGCTACAGCGACTGCCATCGTGGCACCCAGGTGTAGTGCTAGTGGCTGACACAGGTTTGCTAGTTGGGGTGAACCTGGCTCATTAAGTGAGAAATCTGCCTTTTCAAACAAATTTTAATTCAGGAAAACGAATCCCACCTTCATACTTGCTGGGTTATGTGGTACAACTGAATTAGTTCTCTAATTTACTAGCGAACGTTACTCACACATGCACAGTACTCGTATTTCTCTAATATAATTGATGACCGAGTAGGAATAAACTAGGCTTATTAATAGAATTCACAGTGTGTCCCTGTCTCCTGGGTAGGACGAGCTTGTAATGCTGCAAAGTCACTCCCTGGGAGAAAGCAGAACCTCAGATTGCTCAACAATGACCCTTTCAGAGAAACTAGGAGTTGGTGAGCTCAGAAGGGAATCCCCTAACAGTGCTGTGTAGCTGAAAGTATATGACAGACTGGATCCCAAGTGTAAATGGGAGGAAACGTTGAAGGCCAAATTCCAACAAACCAAGTAATATCAGAGAGTGGGTGTTTCCCTCACTCTTCCTTTCCCTTGAAAGGCAAAATTATTAGAGCATTAATATTAAAAATGTGAATACTTGATCTAATTATGACATTACTGTAAGCTGATTTTAATATAACTAACCCTACAGTTCATCTCTATTTTCTTCATTGTACAGTAACAGGATTCTTTTTCCTATTGTTTCAGCTACTGAGCCAATCTAATATACAGCAGTGTGATTATTCTACTGCACTGAAACAGTGTAACAGAGAAAAGAACAGAACTTCATCAATCATCCCTGGTAGGCTTGTTCAAATCCATTGCTTTCGATGGCAGTGGGGCAGAGGGTCCATGATTCCTGTAATGTAATTTTAGTGAAATAACGTTTCACACTCAGGGCTAGTTTACACTAAAAGTGCTACATCAACGCATCTGCACTGATGCAGCTGCACCGCTGTAGTGCATCTGATGAAGATGCTGTATGCTGACAGGAGAGAGCTCTCCTGTTAGCACAACTACTCCACCTCCACGAGAAGCACAAGTTATGCTGGCGGGAGAGCATCTCCTGCCAACATAGCGCCTGTGTGCACAGCACTTTGGTCACTGTAACTTGCGTCACTCTGGGGTGTCTTTTTTCACACCTCTGAGCAACATACATTATATCAACGTAAATGGTAGTTTAGACCTGCCCTATGTAGCCGCTGTTGGGAGAAGAAGCTAGAGAGCTGGTGATGTTTTATCCTGTTTGATGGATCGTTATTTTATTATCATTACAATAATACATTAGCCAGACAGTACAACATATAGACTAGTTCACAACTTTCTTTTACAGTGGAAAGATCTAGAGTGGGTATCTCATCACTATCTGGTGAAGGTACAGACTACATCAATGCTTCCTATATTATGGTAAGTCAAATTGTCTGGTCTGCTGAAAAATACTCTATACTGCTATATATATTTTCAGAGTTGACAGATATCTGCATGTTAGTGGCACAGTCTTTATTTTGAAGGGATTCTCTGCTTTCTCTTTCATTTTTCACACTTTCCATTCTTCCATGGGGGATGCTGCACTGGAATTGTTTTTAAGTCCACTCAAACATATTACAGTTTGACTCAGCATACAGTAAGAACGCACAACACTTTTAAAATAGTACAATTTAGCACAAATTATGAGATTCAAAGGTTAATTAAAGCAACCAAGTTTTTTCAAGCCTCAGTGAATCATTCTGGCAAAAACAGTGTCCACATGTTGGGGGAGGGGAGCCGTAGCCTTGCTTTCTCCCTGATCATGTGCAGGGACCAATCTATGAATGTTTTAGTGCCTGTGCAGGAGCCACAAAGTGTTGCCTCCCGCCTTCCGCTTTTCCCCCTGCATCATTTTTTTCCTTTGGATTCCTTTGTAACCCCTTCACTGTTGTCTCCCTCACACCACGGCCATCTCTCGAGAGTGGAATCCACTGTGCTGGCCACAGTGAGTGGGGGAGAGAGAGGAAGAGAAAGCCTTGGCTGGGGATTCAGAAGCTCTAGGAGAAGCTTCTGCCAGCTGGTAGGAGGACTTGATGGGAAACCTTGCTCACGGCCTGCAGTCCTGCTTATGCATGGCATTTTACCAGGCATACCTGAGAGTGACAGCAGAAGCTGTCACTCTTGATGAGTGAGATTTGACAGGTATGTTTGGGCTTTCTTTCATAAAGCAGGGAAGTTATAATTAATGCTAGAGGATTTCACAGAAAGAATAATTATTTTAAGAAATTGAGTTTATTCTTTTGCTGTGTACCCCGAATCCCTGCAGAAACCTGGCCAGGGCAGAGCAATCAGTACATATGTCTGGGCTAATACCCATTTTTATTTTGAGTTGGCAGTTCACCATTATCTCTCTGCTGCTTGCAATACATTTTTTGGGGGAGGGGGCAAACTTGAACATTTATTATTTGTTTTTTATTGGTTTTCTCCTTTTCCATTTGACATGCATTGATTTCTGTTCCTGGAAGTCACATGAAATACAGGCCAATTTAGCTCTGTTTTTTAGACTTCCATCTTTGTATAGTGAAAACTTCCTTTAAATATATATATTGATGGACATCAATTCTCAGACTGATGTTTTTGTTTTGCAGGGTTATTATCAAAGTAATGAATTCATTATTACCCAGCATCCCCTGTTACATACCATCAAGGATTTCTGGAGAATGATATGGGACCATAATGCTCAGCTAATAGTCATGCTTCCTGATAGTCAGAACATGGTAAGATTGATGTCTAATTGTGGTTTGATCCAATGTAGGCTATAATAGTATCCTAATTTAAAAACACGAAACAGGTCAACACAAAACTTGGATATGGAGTCTGAGACTCTACCAAACACAGTTTTGATAGTACTGATCTGAAACATATGGGAAATCAGCTTGTATTATTCACTGTGGGCCAATTCTTGAGGCCTTATTCAGGCAAACTCCAACTGAAGTCAATAGTAGTTTATCTGAGTCAAAACTGAGAGAGACGCTCAAGTGTTGGAGCTGTATGTGTATATTAAGAATGAGCTAATGCACTCTTCAAGGACTAGTGGCATATGCTATAGAAAGATCTCAGGGTTTTTATTTTTATGTTTTGGGTAAGACCTGAGGCATGGGAAGGGGACAGTATATGAATGTGCATTTTGGAGGACAGTCAGGCAAATGCTTGAGAGAAATTTCTGTCATCTGAGAAACAGCTGTGAACATGAAATTCTACAGTGTCATTTTCTCTGCAAACATTTCATGAAGATTATTCTTTTCATAAATGGGAAAGACTTTTAAGTTAGCCTTAGTGATCAGGGCAACTTCTGAGAACTGTAAATAATTGTGCCTGCAAGAAAAGACATTTTTAATCCTGTCAAATTTAAATTCATGAATTAAACTTTAAGACTGTCACTTATGTACATTTTGCATTATTTCTCTACCAAAGCATCTACATTGGATTGTTTTATTTTGAGAACTGGAAAGAAAATTACTTAACTTTGTGGCTTTTTTTTAGGCTGAGGATGAATTTGTTTACTGGCCAAACAAAGATGAGCCTATAAATTGTGAGAGCTTTAAAGTTACTATGATTGCTGAAGAACACAAGTGTCTGTCTAGTGAGGAAAAGCTTATAATCCAAGACTTTATTCTAGAAGCTACACAGGTAACATCATTAAACTGGTACACTTGTGGGGATTTGATTTGTTAAAGTTAAATTATAAAGGTTTTAACGTTAAAAAAAAGAATATGTGAGGTCCTTTAAACACACAAGCCAGGATCCACAGAGGGACTAAGGCATTGCACTCCTGAGCTTCACAACACCGAACTTTTAGGTGATTAGAAAACATTGGAATAAACTGTGATCCACAAAGCCTTAATTAGGCACATAGGCTCCCTATACAACAAATGGGGAGAGGTAGGCAGCTTAGAACGTGACCCCCAAAAGCCAGCCCACTAGGTGGGGAAAGGCTTAGAGATGTTGATGAGAGAAGTGTATCCTAAGCCTCATCCCTCTCACAAAGATAGGTGCTGAAGTCTGGGGTGAAGGGAGACGCCTGTCTCTGGGGAAAAATAGGCAGGCCTTGCAGACCTGAGCTGGTAAGCATGCTCAGAGGCTGCCTAGCTCCACACAAAACAACCAGGGGAAGTGGAGAATAAACTAGGAATCCCTTATTGTGTTTTGCCCAATGGTTGGGGTACTCACCAAGGATGCAAGAGACCCCTTGGTTCAAGTCCCTAATCTGCCTGATGAGATGAAGGGAGTTGAACATGGATCAGCCACGTCTCAGGAAAGTGCGCTTATCAGTAGACTACATAGAGATTCTCATTTTTTCTCTTGCCCAATTAATATTTCATTATTCAATTGTTTAAGTGGAACAACTTCAGAAGGAGAGATTGAAGGAGACCCATGTTAGAATAATCCATAGAGCAGTGACCAGGTCACTCACCTAATAGGTACTTAATCACTCTTCAAATCCCTTCTATCAGGTCTTGATCTGGTGCTCTCCCACATCCCAGGTGAGCTCCCTAACCACTGGGCTGAAGGATATAAGGGAGCCTCAACACTCAGCTGTTTTGTGCTAGCCAGTCTCTGAGTTTGCCTACTAGACAGGGCTCTGCAGGCAAGATAGGTGTGTGAATATATATCTCTATCCAGTTTGTGGATCACCTTGGGGCTCAGGCAGGAGATAGATTCCAGATGCCCAGAGTAAGGGGTAGTGTACAATGGGAATTTACTTCAGCATAGCTTCATCTCACAGGGGTGTAAATCTGGGGATTAGGCATTTTAATACCTTTGTGGATCCAGGATACAGCTTGTAAACTCTTTGGGAATAGAACATGTGTTTCTATGTGTGTGCAAAGTAATGAAGGTTTGCTCCCACTTGGGCTTTTGCATACTATAATAAATGATAATACAAATAATAAGTAATAGTAATTGCATGAATGGAACGCTATAGCTGCAAGAACACAATAACTACACATACAGAGACACCAAAAATGCCTTGTTGTTTTAATCATACAAATGCCTTATTAATTTTCATAGAAACATCATAGAAATTCTAGGTTAAATGTGGTCGTATTACCAAATTAACCCCAGGAATTTAAGGGATTAGTTCTGAAAGTTACTGAGCACCCTCGCCTAATCCATTGACTTCACCCTACTCACATGCTTAATTCTGAGCATGTACATAAGTGTTTTGATAGAGCTAGAAGTCGCTACCTTGCAAGACTCAGTTCTTAGGGTTTAAGTTAAGGCTTGATATGTTGGTCTTGAAAAAACATTTTTGCTAGGTTATTTGTGGAGCATCTGTTAGCTCATAAGAAACTCCAATTTCCTGTTGTAATAGAGAAAAAAAAGAAAATTGTAGAAATTATTTTGTGTGTGTTAGGCATTGACAGTATACGCAACTCTCCACAAGACACCAAACAAGGGCAGTCTATTCTTTGAGGAGCTAGATTTATGCAAAAGCATTAATCATGACATTTTCCTTTTAGGATGACTATGTGCTCGAAGTGAGGCATTTTCAGTGTCCAAAATGGCCAAATCCTGATAGCCCTATTAGTAAAACATTTGAACTTATAAGTATCATAAAAGAAGAAAGTTCCAACAGAGATGGACCAATGATAGTGCATGATGAGTAAGCATTATAATGTTCGCTTTGCTTTGGGTACTACATACATGGGCATTTTCCCACCACACTCATACTAATTTCTCATAAAGAGCCTGATCCATTGAAATTAGGCTTAAAGCATATAGAGAACGCAAATAATAAAAGCAGCAGAACCATCCTGTTATTTTAGCTGTGTCAGCAAGAGAAACACTTGACTCAGCATCAAGAATGTTCTCTTTTTGGGTCTTTGTTTTTTGATAATCTGAAAGATTAACCAGTTTCCATCCAATGGAGATTAAATATTTTTGTGTCTTTCTTTTAGTATAGCGAGTAGTAAGAACACAATTTAGACACTGGTCTTTAGAAATCACTGTGGGTGAGATCCTCACCCCTGCTCTGGCCCCCTTACCATGGGAAAAAGTGCTAGAGCAGCATAAAGGAGCCCTAAAAAGCCCTGGTTCTAGCTGTGGAAGGATTCTCTCAGTGCAGGCACTGTAGAGAGCCATAAAGCTGCCTCCTGAGGACCTTCTCAAGCCCTGGGGTAGGGGGTCTGGCAGGAAAGGCATGGGAGCAAGAAGGGCTTGCCTTTGGGCTGTGTTGTGACAGTGCTGCAGAGATTCCTGGTTGTGTTGCTGCCCATAAGGAAGTCCATGAAGGCTGCCATAAGACAGGCCACAGGGGTGTCTAAATTACAGTGATAGCCTTGAAGCAGCCAAGAATCAGAAGGGTGCAAAAGCAGCATAAAGCCACTATAGTGGCCACCCTCCCTATGTGCTGTATCTCCTAGAGGTGCAGCACAGAATGTCACATTGAGTGACCAGATAGCAAATATGAAAAATGGGGCGAGTTGGGGAATAATAGCAGCCCAGATAAAAAAGAAGCCCCAAATGTTAGGATTGTCCCTATAAAATCAGAACATCTGGTCACTCTAGTGTCACCCCATGCACTAAGAGGGCCTCTGCATCTTCTTCAGCTGTGGGAATATGACCCAGTTCATACAAATATTTCTTTTGTGTGTTTTTAACTTTCAAAAGGCATGGAGGAGTGACAGCAGGTACTTTCTGTGCACTAACAACACTCATGCATCAGCTGGAAAATGAAAGTTCCATGGATGTTTATCAGGTAGCTAAGATGATAAATTTGATGAGGCCAGGAGTCTTCACAGACATTGTAAGTAAATAAGCCAAATGTGTATATTTTTTCAATATATGTATCATCTTTGGCAAAATTTGAGTTAGAGCAGCAAAACCACATTTTTCAGTGTGAATCTCTTCATTGGTTAAAGCAAAACTGTGTTCCAAAATAAAGTGTTCATATGAAGAACTAAATATATTAAGCCTACTTGATAGAATATTATTTAATAATTGTCAATCAGAAAGTGAAGCACTTCCTATACCATTACAAAACTTGCACTATAATCTGCAAATTATGGTTTGATTTCACCAAGGAATACATGCACACTTCCAAACATTTCAAGCAGACCCTTGAGCAGGGCCAGCGCAATCCATTAGGCGACCTAGGCGGTCGCCTAGGGCACTAACATTTGGGTGGCAGCAACCACGGCGGCCGGATCTTCAGCTGCCCCGGTCGGCGGCGGCATTTCAGGAGCGGGACCTTCTGCCACCTCTGTCGGGGGTGGGACCTTCTGCCACCTAGGGTGGCAAAAAAGCTGGCGATGCTCCTGCCCTTGAGTGATCACCCGAATGTTTCTGGTATGGTTAGGATCAATTTTTAGTAAAAGTGTACTGCTACTGCCACTGTGACCCTGATCTCTCATGATCATGAGTGATCACTTAAGATGACTTTCACTGTGCTTTTGGAAAAAGGGCAGGGATACCTCAGTGGTTTGAGCAGTAGTTTGAGCTGTGGTCTCCTAAGCCCAGGGTTGTGAGTTCAATCCTTGAGTGGGCCACTTAGGGATTTGGGGTCAAATCAGTACTTGGTACTCCTAGTGAAGGCAGGGGGCTGGATTTGAGGACCTTTCAGCATCCCTTCCAGTTCTATGTGATAGGTATATCTCCATATATTTTAATGGAGAGGAATAGTTCACTAGTTTGAGCATTGGTCTGCTAAACCCAGGGTTGTGAGTTCAATCCTTGAGAGGGCCATTTAGGGAACTAGGGTTAAAAAAAAAATCTGTCTGGGTATTGGTCCTGCTTTGAACAAGGGGATAGACTAGATGATCTGTTGAGGTCCCTTCCAACCCTGATATTCTATAACAGTATTAAATTAGAAATCTCCAGTGAAGTCCATGTAGGAACAGATACAGATTCACTGCCAGAGATGACAATTGTGTGCTGAATTCTGTTGTCAGTTACACCAATGGAAACCTAGAGTAGGTCTAGTGCCACTATTACAGAGTTACAGGAACATTTCACATTATGGATGAAATCCTGGCCCAGTGGAAGTCAATAGGAGCTTTACCATTGACTTCAGTGAAACCAGGATTTCACCCCCTATATTAAAAAAACGCACAAGCAAATATTCTGCCCTGGAGCACCCGCACAATAGTCATTGATACTGAGTTACATACTGTATGCAGATATGGGGCTATTTGTCAAAGAATTAACACATCAGTTAATGAGTTACACACAGTAGACTGCAGCGGGGCTGTATAGCACTAGATTGACTCTTCATCAGTTGCTAAATTACTTTTTTGTGTAAAAGTATTTCAAAATAATCAAACATTATTATTTAGAGCACCACATTGAACGTATCTTCTTTTCTTCTGTAGGAGCAGTACCAGTTTCTGTACAAAGCTATCCTAAGTCTGGTTAGCACAAGGCAAGAAGAAAACCCTTCTGCATCCATGGACAGTAATGGCACAGCTTTACCTGATGGAAATGCAGCTGAAAGCTTAGAATCTTTAGTTTAACTAACACACACACACACACACACACACACACACACACACCAGTCATCCCTGGAATTTAGCATTGTTGTTTTCATTTTTAAATTATGCAGGGAGATATCTGTCCAGTTATTATATGATCTGTTCCCTTCTCCTGTTCAAACAAACAACAGTTATTTTTGTGGCATATGATTTTACTTCCGAACTCACATCATTAACAATGTGTGCCTTTTTTTGAAAGATTTCTTGTAATACATTTGTTACGTCTGTACTAACTTGATTGAATTTTACAGTGTTTCTAAGAATGAAATTGTGGTATGTTTTTCAGTATTAGTTTTCAATTTGTCTGGCTTTACTTCTAACAAAATTTATCATATTTATAGATGATAGGGGGGTTCTCAACTACAAATAAAAATGTCATGTTTTTAGTATCCAATTTACTTGCTGTATTTATAGCAATCCATATAACTTTTAATATAGTAGCATGTAAATAAAATACTGTTCTTTATAATATTCAACATTTTAAGACTGCAGTAGATACTTAGACTTGTAACATGATACTTACTGTAAATACTTCTATAGTGATTCCATGGACCAAATTTATATTTATAATTGTAGATTTTTATATTTTACTACAGAGTCAGTTTTCTAGTTCTGTGTAATTGCATTGTTATAATGATGTAGTTCAGTATCTGTTTTTATTTTAACAAAGTCGCCTGATATACTATTGTGCATCTTCAGTGATTAACCTTCATATATATGCATGGAATTTTAACTTTTTGTGGGAAATATAAATTGAGTTGTTTTGAAATGAGAAGTTTTTATGAGAATAACATCTGTACTTGGCATTGTTTTAATTGTTTTTACCTAAGGCATTGAAAAAATAAATATAAATATTCCAGTCTATGCCTAGCATAGTAAACACTGTGCATCATCAATACTGAAGACATTTTACTTATCAAAAACAATATTACTGGCTCAAGGCCATGTTAGAAAAACTTCCTATGTGAAACTCATGAGTGCTAAGTTCTGGCCTGCCTCCTCCAGGTTGGTTTTGCCCCATCCTGTTGTGACTGAGCTCTCCTGAGGCTAGTGTAACAATAACCAGTTTACTTTGGCACAGTTAGTTTTAGATTTTTAGGAGGCATATTGGGATCTGATATGAGGCTGGAGAGAAATGCTGTGGCAATGAGAGGGGAATGGATTTTAGAAGCAGAAGAAGATCGACCTACTTGGGCTTGAAGCTTTTGTACACTTGAGGAAAATAGAAAGGAGCATAACCTCTAGCAAGGCAAGTGTAAAAGTATAATTAGGCAGGTCAAAAAAGGATTTGAAGCGCAACTAGCAAAAGACTTTAAAAAAAAATGTTGGTGCTAGTTTTTAAGTACATCAGAAGCAGGAAGCCTGCCAATCAGTGGGACCACAGGACAAATGACGTGCTAAAGGAGCACTCAAAGGAAGATAAGGCCATTGTGAAGAAGCTAAATGAATTCTTTGCATTGGTTTTCACTGCAGAGGATGTGATGGAGATTCCCAAGCCTGAGCCATTCTTTTAGGTGACAAATCTAAGGAACTGCCCCAGGTTGAGGTGTCATTAGAGGAGGTTTTGGAACAAATTGATAAACTAAATGTAATAAGTCACCAGGACCAGATGGTATTCACCAAAGATTTCTGAAGGAACTCAAATATGAAATTGCAGAACTACTATGTGTGGTATGTAACCTATTACTTAAATCAGCTTCTGTACCAGATGACTGGAGGATAGCCAATGTGGCATCAATTTTTACAAAAGGCTGCAGGGTGATCCTGGCAATTACAGGCCAGTCAGCCTAACTTCAGTACCAGGCAAATCGGTTGAAACTATAGTAAAGAACAGAATTATCAGACACACAGATGAACACCCTATGTTGGGGAAGAGTCCACGCAGCTTTTGTAAACGGAACTCGTGCCTCACCAATCTAGGGTTGCCAGATCTCCCTGTTTCACCAGGAGCCTCCCAGAATCAGGCTCTATTTCCCGGAGGCTACTGACAGCAAATGTGGGGATTTTAGGCCACTAAAAGTCAGTAGGTGCAGTGGGGCTAAGGCCCTGGCCCCACGTCACTCCCAGAAGCGGGTGGCATATCCCTGCAGCCCCTGGACGGGGCAGGGGGCTCCGTGTGTTGCCCATGCCCTGAGCGCCAGCTCCACAGCTCCCATTGGCCAGGAACTGCGGCCAATAGGAGCTCTGGGGATGCCTGCAGACAGGGTCAGCACACAGAGCCCCCTGCCCCCCCCCACAGGGGCCACAGAGATGGGAGAGGACCTGCTTTAGCCCTGCTGCACCACCAACCAGGAGCCGCCCAAGGTAAGTGCTCCCTGGCCGGGGCCCACATCCTTCACCCCTGCCCTGCACCCCAACTCCCTGCCCCAGCCCTGAGCCCCTTCCTGCACCCAAACTCCCTCCCAGAGCCCTCACCCTGAACCCCCTTCTGCAACCACACCCCAATTCCCTGCCCCGTCCCTAAGCCCCCTCTCGGAACCCACACCTTGCACCCAAAACCCCTCCCCCATCCCTGAGTCCCCTCCAGCACCCAAACTCTCTCCCAGATCTTGCACCCCGCACTCCGTCCTGCATCCCAATCCCCTACCCCAGGTTCAGCCCAGAGCCCCCTCCCACACTCCAGAGCCCGCAGCCCAACCCCCTGCCCCAGCCCAGGAAAAGTGAGTGAGGCTGGGGGAGTGATGGAGGGAGGGCGGAAGGAGTAAGTGGGGCAGGGCCTCAGAGAAGGGGTGGAGCACAGGCAGGATGCCAGGGAAGGGGCATGGCAGGGGCCAGGGCAAGAGTGTTTGGGTTTGTGTGATTAGACAGTTGGCAACCCTACACCAATCTATTACAATTATTTGAGGGGAACAACCACCATGGAGAAGGGTGATCCAGTGTATATAGTGTACTTAGACTTTCAGAAAGCCTTTGACAAGGTCTCTCACCAAAGGCTCTTAAGCAAAGTAAGCTGTCATGGATCAGTAACTGGTTAAAAGACAGAAAACAATGGGTAGGAATAAATGGTCAGTATTCAGAATGGAGAGAGGTAAATAGTGATGCCCCCAGGGATCTGTACTAGGACCACTGCTGTTCAGTATAGTCATAAATGAACTAGAAAAAGGAGTAAACAATGAGGGTGGCAAAATTGGTAGATGATAAAAAATTACTCAAGATAGTTAAGTGTAAGGCAGATTGTCATGAGTTACAAAGGGCTCTCATAAAACTGGGTGACTGGACAACAAAATAGCACTTGAAATTCAGTGTTGATAAATGCAAAATAATGCACAATAGAAAACATCCCAACTCTACATACAAAATGTTGGGATCTAAATTAGTTGTTACCACTCAAGAAAGAGCTCTTGGAGTCATTGTAGATAGGACTCTGAAAACATCCATTCACTATGAAGCAACATTTGTGAAAACTAACATTAGGAAAGGGATTGATAATAAGATAGACAATATCATAATGACCTATATAAATCCAAGGTATGCCCACACCCTGAATACGGCATGCAGTTCTGGTCACCTCATCTCAAAAAAGCTATATTAGAATTGGAAAAGGTACAGAGAAGGACAACAAAAATGATTAGGGGTATGGAACAGCTTCCATATGAAAGGTTGGGACTTTTCAGCTTTGAAAAGAGGCAACTAAGAGGGCAATATGATAGATCAGCAGGTTTCAAACTTTTTTCCTGGGGACCCAGTTGAAGAAAATTGTTGATGCTCACAACCCAATGGAGCTGGGGATGAAGGGTTTGGGGAGTGATAAGGGCTCAGGGCTGGGGCAGAGGGTTGGGGTGCAGGGGTGAGGGCTGTGGGGCAAGGTTGGGAATGAGGAGTTCAGAGTGTGGGAGGAGGTTCTGGGCTGGGGCAGGGAGTTGTGGAGTGGGAAGGGGTCAGGGCTCTGGGCTGGGGGTACCAGATCTGGGGTGGGGCCAGGGATGAGGGGTTTGGGGTTCAGGAAGGGGTTCTGGGTGTGGGTGGGCTCAGGGCTAGAGCAGGGGATTGGGGCGCAGGGTTGGGATACAGATTTACCTCCAGGAACTCCTGGTCAGCGGTGCAGCCAGGGTGCACCATGGACTGCATTGCATCCCAGAAGCAGCCAGCAGCAGGTCTGGCTCCTAGGCAAAGGCATGCAAGTATCATCCACATCACTGTCCCCCCAACAGTTCCCATTGGCCAGTTCCTGGCTAACAGGGGTGCGGAGCTAGTGCTTGGGGCGGGATCAGCATGTGGAGTCCTGTGGGCTCCCCCACTTCCCCCCGCCTAGAAGCCAGACTGCTGCTGGCTGCTTCTGGGGCACAGTGCAGTGTTGGAAAAGGTAGGTACTAGTCTGCCTTAGCTGGGCAGCACTGCCAATGGGACTTTTAATATCCTGGTCGGCGCCTTACATACCGTAGTGGGTCACGAGCCATGGTTTGAAAACACTGTGATAGCAAGCTGTAAAATCATGACTGCTGTGAAGAAAGTGAACAAGGAAATTTTATTTTCTCTAACACAAGAACCAGGGATCACCCAATAAAATTAATAGGCAGCAAGTTTAAAACAAACAAAAGGAACACAACACACAGTCAACCTGTGGAACTTGTTGCCAGGAGATGTTGTGAAGGTCAAAACTATAAATGGGTTCAAAAAAAGGTAAGTTCATGGAGGATAGGTCCGTCAATAGCTATTAGTCAAGCTGGTCAGGGATGCAACCCCATGCTCTGGGTGGCCCTAGCCTCTGACGGCCAGAAGCAGGGAGTGTACAATAGAGCATGGCTCACTCACTTGCCCTGTTCTGTTCATTCCCTCTGAAGCACCTCCCATTCACGACTGCCAGAAGATGGGATACTGGGCTAGATGGACCATTGGTCTGACTCAGTGTGGACATTCTTATGTGTTTACCTGAGTAATGCCTATCAACAGATAGGCATTAAAGGGGATCTGTGGGCTCCAGAATACAGAGCCGTGAAAGCTAGGACTGAGACATGCAACATTGCTTGTTTGTGTAACTTCACATGGGAATCATTCATAGGTGTGGGAACGAGGGGTGTGGGGCTTGCTGCAGCACACGTTCCCCCCCCAAGCTTTTAGCTGGGGCTCCACTACTGACCCCATGGCCAAGTCCCAACTGCTGCCCCCCTCCCCTGCGGTCCTGGCTGCTGACCCCACACCTGGGTCCCGGCTGCCACACCTTCCCCGCAAGGTCCTGGCTGTTGGCCCCTCCACCCCCAGAAACTCAGGGGGAAGAGGCAGACAAAGGTAAGGGGCCTGGCTTTCAGCATCCACACAATTAAAAGTGTTCCTCGCCTCAGGAATCATTTATAAAATTTTGCCTTCAGCTTCTCTCATTTATTGCCTACAGTCCTGAGGCCTTAACATTGTCTTAGTCCTCCAGCAATGGGGAGTCTCATTTTATAAGAACTCACTTTGAAATAGTTGTACATCAAAGCATGCTACAGAACTCTGAGTGCACAGTAGCAGGGTTCCATATGGCCAACTAGAACGCAGCAAGTTAGAGTTACACCCTGACTTGCTGTGCATAACTGAGCACGTAGACAAGTCCTAAATAGAATGGATTTTCCCTGAAAATTAGGCAAACTCATTCATTTTGCTGTGTAACATGTAGATGAAATCTCAAGTATGAGTGGACTGACCTGAATCAGTCAAAACAAGACAATGCATAATTTGTCTTCTAAAATTGTGCCAATGTGTTTATTCTGTTAAATCCCATTTTCCACTTGACCTCATCTGCTTCTATAGTCATGAAGCCCCCTGCCTCCCTCATTCAAAGGGTCAACCAATTGCACAAATAACTCATGGAAATAAAGGAACCTCTCTTTGTGAATCAGGCTGCTCGCTGCTAAGGTTATTCTGGTTCTCTTGCGCTGTTACTTGTCATATTTGTACATTGCTAATTCTAGGTTAGGTAGGAAATACAGCTTAATGGGCTACATTTTGTGTGTGTGAATACGAAGCAATATTATTTATATGGTCATAGCCAAGTTGAATGGCAGAGAACTTTAAAAAAAAACCACAAATCTAACGTATATTTGTACAGATACTCTGTAGTTTATGCATATTTTCTCTTCATTTGATAAAATGAAAGCGTTCCATGTATATTGTACCTGATCACACCCACAAAAATACACATTAATTTATAACATTGTAAAACTCCATAAATTGCATCTTTGCAATCCTCAGCTGGGCTTATTTTAAAGAAGTAGGATAGTCCTTTGCCAGAAGACATCTTCCTCTAAGGGGCTTGGGCAATTGGATTCTACCTCTTGCAAAGCACTCAACTGCTTGAAACCTTTGCATAAGTAGTTCAAACAGGGCAGCTATGGAATTTAAGGCTCTTTTCTTCTGTTCCAACAACACAGAACATAGACAGACAAAATAATTTTTCTTCTCTTAATCCCCCAGGATGTAAGTGCCAGTGAGGTTAATTTTGATTTTTATGGTTCTTTCCCAAACCTCATTCCTCTTAACTTTATATTTCCTCTCCTCACCGTAGTATCAGCACGCGGCATGATTCACAACAGCACAAGTAACTCTCGTTAGCGCGTGTCTGCTCCAGCTTTTGCACTAGGAAAACTGGACCATAACCCAACACAATGTCATACTTTTTTTTCCCCTGGCAACTTCTAGTAATATTTTTACCCCACTTCTTCCACTTAAAAATAGTTATATATAATCCAAGTACACAAAATGATTTATAGGCAAATATATTCCACTGTAGCTCTTAATTCTAACTCACACTAAAAGCAAAATTGAACAATCCTGTTTTGAAAATTCACCCTTGAAATCAGTTTGAAAGAAACACTGTCTATTTTAAAATAATAATCCAAGGAATCAAGTGGTGTTCCAAGACTTTTTTCCACCAATGTCTGCAATCACATTCATCATCTTAGCATGCCTGACAAGTTATTTAAAACATAAGTCCTTAGGATAATCTCTTTAGCAACACATATTGGTTTTGATATGGAAAAAAATTAAGAATCATAAGAAGAACTCTTCCCTAATCTTCAAGCTGTGATGGATTATTGATTTGAATAAATGCGTGTCAGTTCCCAAATAGAGCTGGCACATAATTCTCAGACGAAGGCCATCTTTTAATTATTTTTTTTTCTTATAATCCAGGCTACAGCCTCAAAAGACAGAGCCTGTCTTTGTAAACTGGGTCAAGTGGGGAAAAGATGTTAAGTATAGCTGGCTGGTCACCAACTAACTCAACATAATGTCAATTTAAGGATTTTTTTTTCAAACCTGTGTATGTCATGCTATGCTTAACAGGTTTCCTGCTAAGAATTCCTACATAACCATATAGTCACCAGCAACATGCCCAACCCCTGAAACTACAGCATTTGTTACTGTGACTGCATGTAAAAGGAAAACTTTTACAGCTGTCATTTATGTATCAATTGAACTGCGTTTAAAGACACAGTAACAATTGCTAGCAGCTAGGGCTCTCAACCATTGCAATGGTTCTGAAGATTAAATTGTTGCCTACCTTATGGATAGTGCAGGTAGTGACACCTCTAGTTACAGCTGCCTGTTCCTTGGCTTTATAAGACTCTAGTTTCCATTGCTTATAACTTTCCTGTCTAGGCAGCCATTTTTCATTCTAGGTGGCTCCCTCGAGATAACTGGGTTTGGAACATTTTTGCTAAAACTGGTCAACCATTCCTGAGAATAAGATGGTTGGGGGACGGGGAGAGCAGGACAGAGAGTGAGAAGGAAGGTTGTTTTGCTGATGTTCAAAGACATTCTTACTTATTTTAAGAAACTCTACCATGTCCATGATTTGGTGCAAGGGCTTGATATTTGACAGGGACATCATCCTGGTGTTATGGCTATGTCTTTAGCCAGCCACATAAACCTTCACCCAAATTTGGCCACACTGTTAGCTCTGAACATGCACGTATGCTAAGCAGCCTTGTTGACAGTTAAATGCTCTGAAGCATCCACTGGCATGTTCCTGCAGGGGCTGAAGAAGACCCCCCACCCCCTTGCCTGTTCCTGCCCCATGCTGGACAAGGGGCAGCCCCACCCCCGACCCCCAGTGAGGCTACAGTGAGGGGCAGCACAGGGGAGGAGGCATACATGTTATGACAGCCGCCAGAGGGGCAGTGAGCAGGCTTCCTGGACTTGAGAGGGGCCCTAGGAGCACGTGCAGTGATAGTGGTGTGAGCTAAGTGTGGTGCAGGTGGCCTCCTCTGGAGCTCACTGCTGCCTGCGGGGAGAGGCCTGGGGGGAATCCTCCTAACTGGCCCTTGCCAAGGGGCAGCCTGTCTGCACCCCAACTCCTCATCCCCAGCCCTGTCCCACCCCAGAGCCTGCACCCCTGGCCAGAGCCCTTACCCTCCTGCACTCCACCCCTCTCACACCCCAGCCCCAGCCCACCCCAGAGCTTTCATCCCCACACCACAACCTCTGCCCTAGCCCAGAGCCCCTCCTACAGCCCAAACCCCCTCATCAGATACTTAAGAGTAGGTTAGATAAATGTCTATCAGGGATGGTCTAGACAGTATTTGGTCCTGCCATGAGGGCAGGGGACTGGACTGGATGACCTCTTGAGGTCCCTTCCAGTCCTAGAGTCTATGAGTCTATCACCAGCCCAGAGTCTTCACAGTTTTACATTATTTAAAAAAAATACAGTAAGTCCTCATTTAACATTGTAGTTCCTGAAAAAGGCTACTTTAAGTGAAATGAGGTTAAGCAAATCCAATTTCCCCATAAGAATTGATGTAAATAGACGGTTAAGGTTCCAGGGTTTTTTGTTTTTGGGGTTTTTTTTGCCAGACAAAAGACTATATATATACACACACACAGTATAAGTTTTAAACAAACAATTTAATACTGTACACAGCAATGATGACTGTGAAGCTTGGTTGCGGTAGTGAAGTCAGAGGGTGGGATATTTTCAAGGGAATGCCTTACTGCTAAATGATGAACTTGGACTTGGCTGAACTCTCAAGGGTTAACACATTGTTGTTAATGAAGCCTCACAATCTATAAGACAGCACGAATGGGGCGGGCGGGAGACAGCATGGCAGAGAGAGCCAGAGACACACACCCTGTGTGTGAGAGAGCGAGAGACTCTGAGACAGCAGCTGCTTCCAGCAAGCTCCCTCCATTCTGAGCCCTGTTGTGTCCCTCCCTGCTCTGTGGAGATGGGGGGGGGCAGGAACGGAGGAGGGGGACACCCTGAAAACAGCATCCCCCTTTCGCGCCTGCACAGCAAGCAGGAGGTTCACAGGAGCAGCTCCGAGGCAGAGGGGAGGAGCAGCACAGGGCAGTGGCAGGGAGGGACACCTCAACTGCCCAGCAATTGATAGCCTGCTGGGCGGCAGCTGCACAGGAAGCTTAGGGGAGCTGAGAGGGGGGCTGTCGGCCCACCATGGTTCCAAGCCCCCACCACTAGCGCGCCAATGGGCTGCTCTTTCTGCAAGCAGTGGACAAAGCAGGTGGCGGCCAAACAACACTATCAGGGAGCATAGCACAACTTTAAACAAGCATATTCTCTATTTCAGAGGTTCTCAAACTGGTCCGTGAACCACCAGTGGTCCGCAAGCTCATTCAGGTGGTCCGCAGATAGTTTCTTCTAAGGTGCGCAGCTGGGTGGCCACACATGAGAGAATGAAGGGCCACCCACCTAATTAGTGGAGCCACGCAGGTATAGCTCCACTAATTAGGTGCCTGGACCCAGGAGAAGATGCACATGTAAGGTGAGGTGGTGGCCTTGCGGGAAATAGGGAGTTGGTGGGAGGGGGCAGTGGTGTGAGAAGAGCAGATGGGGAAATTTGGGACATGCAGGGCTATGGTGGCCAGAGAAAGAGGCTCCCAGTCTGCGCCTGCTAGAGGGAGATCCCTTTCCTTCCCAGCTTCAGTTCAGTGGCAGCTGTCGCAGGGGAGAAACTCCCCTCCTTTCCAGCCGAGTTCAGGGGCTGCTTGAGAGAGGGAGAGAACCCTGCTTCTTCCCAACCCCAGCTTGGGAGCTGCTGCGCTGGGGGGGAGAGAGGGCACTTCCATCACATTAGAAAGATTAAGACTACTGATATTAAAATAAGTTGTGTGCTTTAATGTGTAGAACAAAAAAAGTTAATTGTTATTAAGGGGTTTTTTTTTAATATATAGCACTTCTATCCAGAGCTTTACAATAGTTAGCTAACGGTACAAACATTTGGAAAGATCATTAAGTGGTCTGCCAAGACCTTCAGCAATTTTCAAGTGGTCCACGGAAAAAAATGTTTGAGAGCCACTGCTGTAATTGATCAGCAACATAACAACAAAACAACATCACAGGACCTAACCAGATCAGCCACACCATCACTGGTTCATTCACCTGCACATCCACCAATGTAATATACGCCATCATATGCCAGCAATGCCCCTCTGCTATGTACATCGGCCAAACTGGACAGTCTCTAAGGAAAAGGATAAATGGACACAAATCAGACATTAGGAATGGCAATATACAAAAACCTGTAGGAGAGCACTTCAACCTCCCTGGCCACACTATAGCAGACCTTAAGGTGGCCATCCTGCAGCAAAAAAACTTCAGGACCAGACTTCAAAGAGAAACTGCTGAGCTTCAGTTCATCTGCAAATTTGACACCATCAGCTCAGGATTGAACAAAGACTGTGAATGGCTTGCCAACTACAGAACCAGTTTCTCCTCTCTTGGTTTTCACACCTCAACTGCTAGAACAGGGCCTCATCCTCCCTGATTGAACTGACCTCGTTATCTCTAGCTTGCTTGCTAGCACACATATATATACCTGCCCCTGGATATTTCCATTACATGCATCTGAGGAAGTGGGTATTCACCCACGAAAGCTCATGCTCCAAAACGTCTGTTAGTCTATAAGGTGCCACAGGATTCTTTGCTGCCTTATGCAAAAGACATATAAGGGGTGGAACAGAAGAAAGGGAGACAGAGCCATCATGAAGAATCCCCTAGCTACCACCTAAAGTGGAACAAGATGTGTACCAGGGGAAAGAATTGTGCCCAGGCCTGGAAGGTGTCCAGTCTGCGGAAAAAACTTACTGCAGCACCTCGATGGGTGAGATTGTCTGTATTCAGTTTGATTACACATAGATTTGCATGTTTTATTTTATTTTGCTTGGTGATTTACTTTATTTTGTCTTGTTACTACTTGGAACCACTTAAATCCCACTTTCTGTATTTACTAAAATCACTTTTCACTTATTAACTCAGAGTATGTATTAATACCTGGGGGAGCAAACAACTGTGCATCTCTAACAGTGTTATAGAGGGCAAACAATTTATGAGTTTACCATATATAAACTTTATACAGGGTAAAATGGATTTATTTGGGTTTGGACCCCCATTGGAAGTTGGGCATCTGAGTGTTAAAGACAGGAACACTTCTGTGAGCTGCTTTCAGATAAACTTGCAGCTGTGAGGCAAGTAATTCAGACCCTGGGCCTGTGTTGGAGCCCTGCCCTACACCAAAACTCCCTGATCTTAACTCTGCCTCTTGGATTACCTTGCTAAGGGGTTCTTGAGGCAGATCACACAGCTATAGTCCTCCCTCAGTCAGCTCAAGGTCAAGAGGAGCAGTAATAAAATTAAAGGAGAAAGGGAAACTAAAGAAATTGTGTTTTAAATGCTCTAATCCCCAATCAAAGGAATCTCTCAGTAAGATTCCATTACCTTATCCCCCAGCAAGGGTTGCTCTACACAGGTTTTGTACTGGTATTTAAAACAAAAAAATACACACACACACACACACACACACACACACACACACACACACACACACACACACACACACACACACACACACACACACACACACCACACAAAGTAGTTATACTAGACCAAGCCCTACTATGGAGGCAGTTTGAAGGTGCATTACAGAAGTATACCTTATTCCCCTTCCTTGACAAAAGTAAGCTATGCCAGTACAACTGCAGCCACAGTGCAGGAAGAAAGGGTTGAACTACTTTAAAATGTACCAGTATAGTCAGAACAGAAGAACCTGTGCGTGTGGACAAGGCAGCTGATCACCCAGAGTGCTGTCCACCTACTCATGCTAGTACTCCCTCAGTTCAAGGAGCAGTTCGGGTCCATAGAAGTGTGAAGCTAGGACAGCAGATCTGGAGGTGGAAATGAGGGGGTGGTGGGAGGTGTAGAAAATGGAAGGTGGTGTTGAGGAGAGAGGGGTTATAATCCACATTGCCAGCTCTATAGAGGTACAGTTACAGTTGTGGGGGTGTGGTGTGGAAAGTACAACTTTAACTGTGCATTTTCGGGGTTTCTAATGTTTGTGTGGTTGAGTATTTATGCACCTTGACAGGGGCCCTGATCTCACCCACTGCTGCATACAGGCAGACCCCTGTACCCATGCAGAACCCCACTGAAGGCTGCAGAATCAGAGCCTTTGCGGGAAACCCTGGCTCCACTAAAGTCAAATGGGAGTTGTACCATTGACTTCAACAGGGCCAGAATTTCACTCTGGAATCTAGTTTAGACAACAGCTTCTGGACACCCCAAACTGTTCATGGACATTCATTTCTGCAGCCGCAACCATGATATATTTCGTGATTTATGCAAAAAAGTATAAACTCTGCTTCAAAAGACATTTATTGTGTATATAAAACTTCACAAGAGAAGTCCTGGACGTCTATCAATTCTCCATGCAGAAATCAAGGTTGTATACAAAATAATCCAACATCAGAAGTTCCCACATTTAAAAAGCAAAAAAGTTTCACTCCACGCAAAGATATATTTAAAAATTTAAACAAACCACTACAAAGTGGCATCTTATTAAATACTGCACCTAGAACATCTAACTCGTGTAAAAATAAATTTATTTTTACCCCTAATCATGAACTTCATCAATGCTTGCAGCTGATTCCTGCTACTGGACAAGCTGCCTCACTTCCAAAACCAAAAATTACCTCTGGTAGCCCAGCCTGTTAGGGCTGACACATAGTAAACTAGGGAGAAGGTGCAGTGGGGAAGAACCAAGAAGGAAAACGGGCAGACTTCCAGAATCAATGGTCAATATTACAAGAGGGAAGGACAACTTTACAGGCCAGATGCTGCTCTGTGGAAGTCCTAACTGATTAATGTATTGGGTGAATGTTCACAATGTGTTCTAGGATGAGGCAGAGAGGAAGGTGAACACAGAGACTAGTGTAAAAACAATAGTACATCCTGGATTTATACTTCTCTGCCTATAATATCTTAAGGCCTTGCGCACCATATAGTCTATTTCTTTTACACTTGTAATTACATTATTCTGACAGGCCAAGTTAAGTGGAAAGAGTAATTCAAAATTAAACAGACTTAAGAGCTTTTCTCCAAATGACATTTTAACTGCACTATATTTACATCCCAAATACCCTTGTGAATTCCAAGCATGAGTACTTCTTTATGCCATTGCATTCCTTTTAACTGGGGGTGAGGGGGGGGGAATGCAATACATGCTATAGTTATTAATCCAATGTATAAGCTTCTACTCAGTAACTAGAAACATGGGGGGGGGTTGTTGTTTTTTTTTAAAAAGCACTCCTTATTAACTTGTATATTTATTCTGATTTCCAAGAGCCACAGATCTGGCAGGTATGAAAATGCACATTTTATATTTAAAGCCTGCAAGACTGCCATTTCAAGATTTCACAAGATTTAATGCACTAGCGAACTAGAGTTTCTGAAATTATAATTGCTTTTATATTACCCTGAGATGTACAAAAATATTATTCATTTATTTTACAACATGATCAATATTTTCTTGGTAGCAAAATGCAAGTTCTGCTTTTGGTACTGACTTTGGTATACATTTGTCAACAACTTAGACCAAGAGAACGTTTAAAATTAATTCCTGGTTGGAACTCAGAAGTTCCAGTCAGACATACTTCTGTCATATTGATATGCACATACTAGGTCCACAAAGGGGATTGAAATGTTAAGCATCACAGTGCTTAACATTTAGGCACTCTGCTACCTAGTGACTTCCATAGCTAAGGTATGTACCCAGGCTCCCTATACAATGCATGGGGAGAGTTAGGTGCCTAAGAATGGAATCCACAAAAGTCAGCATGCTGAGTGGGGAGTCATGTAAGCTAGCCAATGGGAAATGATGATGCAGGGGTATAGCTCAACCCCTACCCCTCAAAAGGAGTTAGGTGGCTAACTCCAGGCACCTCTCTCAGTTTAGAATTCACAAGCATGATCCCTTCCCTAGAGTTAGATACCTAAGCCCTTTCTTGCAGCAAGCAAAGAAGGAGGAGGAGCTGTTCCTCTCTTATAACCTGTAGGCCAATGATTAGACAGTCACCCAGGATTTAGGAGACCCAGGTTCAGTTCCCCTTCCTGCTAGAAGAGGAGGTAGGGCCTTGAACTTTGGTCTCCCCACTCCCAGGAGAGCGGTCTAGCCACCGGGCTGTGGGGTATTCTGGTATGGTTTTCTCTGTCTCATGTTCAGGGGTGTGTGCAGAAATTTAAACTTTGACTGGGGGGGGGGAGGGGGGGCAGAAAATATTCTGTGCCTCCCCTCCCCTTCCCCCAGCAGGAGCTCACTCGTCCCTCCCTCTCCCCCCGCTCTGGCTCCCTCTTTCCTCTCCCTCCTCTCCCCCCCAGCTCACTTTTCCCTCTCTCCCTCCTCCTGTCCCAGCTCCAGCAAGAGCTTGCTCTAGGAGCCCTAGGGCCTGGAGGAGTTCACTCTCCCCACCACCACAGCCCTGGGGCTGGAGGAGTTCTGTGCCCTCGCTGATTATTTGGGGCCCAGGCTCCAGCCTTGTGAACACCTCTGCTCCTGTTGAAGCTGTTCCACTGAGTATAAATAAATCTTCATCAGGCCAGAGAGAATGTGCTTCTGAGAACAGCTACCATATTGGGCCCTGCAGCAGAAACAGGTGGAAGGCGCATAGCTCATGCCTAAGCCCCAGTGGCACTGGAGCACCTAGACTAAGGCAGCTATTTGCATACTCTGACATTTTTAGGCACCATGGGAACTTTACCAAAAGCAATTTTTGCATCTACGGATTTTTTGCACATACAGTTAGGTGACAGCTGTGTGGGGATTGGTGGATCTAAATTTTGGATTTAGGCACCTAAAGTGGCAGTTAAGGCCCTAAATCCTTTTGTGGACCTAACCCTGAGATTTTTCCTACAATAGAGTTCCATGCTTCTATCAATAACATGCTCTCATGTTCTAAAGATATACACCGTGTTTAAAATCTCCTTAGATATCTTCTTTATTAGCAAAGTGTATACTACGAATACATCATTAACGTATTATACAGTGTAATAATGCATTGTAAGGTATGTTGATGGCAAAAGGTTTTGGGGCGCTTTATGATGTGACCTGTTTATCCTGAGCAGAGCCAATTGGCTTCTTGAACAGCCCCCTCAGTTTTGAAGGGAAAAGTGATACCATTTATACATCTAAATATTCATTAGGCCCACATAAAGGCAGGTAGATAATTTTATAAAGGGCATCATTTGTGCTTCCGTCTGTAGGCACAGTCAGTAGTGGGCCCACAATTGTGTACATAAAACTGTAAGCCAAACTGAGATCCTCAAAAAAAAATCAAGCTCAATCTCTTGTCATCAGTTATTGTCTGATAATGCCTTGGGTACTACATACAATGCCTTCTGCTCTAATGCGCTCAAGTATTGGTGCATAGATATTCTTTGTCAATGGAATTACCAGGCCTTTGGCATCAATTTCACCTGAAAGATAAAAAAATGGAAATTACATGACATTTAGACTAATGTGGACTAATTTCTGTTGCAGGTATTGATGCTGCCTGGAGGTGAAAGCAAAGTCAATCTTTATATCAAGAGATACTGAAAACAGAACTTTTTGCACATTTCAAAATGTCTCCAACAAAATATGTTGAAGACTTTCCATTTTTGCCATGAGCGTAAGGTGTGTAACAATTTCTTCCCTTTTAAACCAAACTAAAGAGAGCAAGGTGAAATCAGACTCTGAAAATTTTTCTTCATTTCCAGTTAGCCAATAAAGGAACAGATCTGAATGTGAGGAATTGCTTAGAGGCTACAATCAATAAGCACATGCTTATGTACATATACAGTCTGGGTTAACATTAATGCAGGCCTCAAAAGTTAAATGATTCAGAGGGTGCGGATGAGAGCAACTAGCTTTGTCTGCCTTTAGCCTGTTGTGAGTCAGTATCTCTCTTTGCTGAATGCAACATAAGTTTGCCATCTCAAAGGCCTCTCTTCCCTGCCTAAAACAGTCATTTAGTAACAATAGTCAAAATCTTTTAAGGATCGTTAAGTTTTTGCAAGTGAGCTGAAGCCTCTGAATATCTTGGGTCAGACTCTACAATCCTTAGTCATGCTGAGTAACTTTTACTCACATAACTAGCCCCATTGATTGACAGGATTACTGATGGGAGTAAATATAGAATTTGGTTCTTTGTGGTTCAGCAATCTCTTTGTAAGCCACAGAACGAGTAGGATCTCAGTTTTGAGGGGAAAATGTAATTGTCAGAGGAGAAGCAAGGACAGCGCATCATGCAACAGTAATGCTCCCCTCCCTCTCTGCCTGATCACGCTGAAAAGCACATGATCACGCTGGAAAGCAGTGATAGATGGAGCACAAAGATAGTGACTTTTTGGTTGTGATTATAGGGAAGATTTTGGTTATGGAGAAAGAGTAGCTCCCATTCCTCAAAATGATCTAACATCCCTCCCCATCCCATCTCTCCTTTAACAGGATCCCTGAAAATCAAATCAGAAATTGGTCTGCACAGCTAGACTTGTATTTTAGTTAGCACTGAGTTACTCTGGGGTTTCAGCAGTGGGCCCTAAAACCATTCAGCATAAAGATTAGGAAGGAACCAAATAGGTCATGCAGTTTTCACTCTTAACCCATACTTTGTAGATCAGTTTTAAAGACAGAAAAGCACTTTGGGATCTTTGGATGAAAGCTTCTATGCAGATGTTAGTCACTAATAAGTATCATTAACGTGTCTTTAGTACAGTTGAGATTTTAAAAAACAAAATCAGTGACAAAGTGATTTAAGAAAATCACTAACATCCACCCCCAAAAATAGAAATTAAAAAAAAAATCAAATTTAAGATGATATAGGAACACTTCAAGACTTTCTAAAAGGTGGTTTAATATAAACTATAAGCTAGTCTACACTGGCAGCTCTCTCCCAGCACTACAAACAAACAAACAAACCTCCACGAGGGGCATAGCTACCAGTGCTAGAAGCACAGCACTGGTGCACTGCCTACACTAGCACTTTACAACTCTGAAACTTGCTGCGCTCAGGAGGGTGTCTTTTCACACCCCTGAGCGAGAAAGTTGCAGTGCTGTAGAGTGTCAGTGTAGAGCAGCCCTATGTGTGTATTCCACATTTTCTAAAGGTAGCAGAACATAAAGAAAGGGTGTGAAGCAATTCCCTAAAATAGTTATTGTATATTCATAGTATAGGATGAATAGGCACTTACCATCTAGAACCATCCTAGCAGCAATAGCTGTGGGGTATCCTACAGTTTTAGCCATTGCAGAATATCCTTTATCATCACCATACACAACCAGATTGATGAATTTATCTTCCAAATGGCCAGATGGGTGCTTGATACCTATTTCATTTCTCATAATGATCATATCTCGTTCTCCAGCACCTAGAGAGACAAACCTAGATTATTATGTATCATTTGTGTTATGGTAATGCAGGGCTCAGTTGTGCTAGGCACTGTAGACACGAGAAGATTAGCTGCAAGCCCAAGAGCTTACAAATCAAATGTGTATGCACTCTGATTTATTCTCTTATTTCTGATTAGCCTGAATGGTCACCTGCCAGTGCTAAGAGCCTGATCCTGAACATTTCACATATAAAATAAACCAAGTTAGAATTCTAACAGTTCTCTAATATGGAGATTTGGAGCAAGGGTCCTATTGAACTTACTTGGACTTCATTGGAGACTTTCCTTATTCACATCAGCACAAGTGAGATCAGAATCTGTCCCATAATATTAATTGAAAAGCCATGTAACAAAGGAACATTGTACCTGGCTACGTAACCACAGTCATGGAACCCTTGGAGAAGTAGAAAATTAACCCACAATGGTTCTGAGCGAATATGGCCATTTGACCAGCTAAGCACTTTATAATGTAGTTCTTTTTCTGAAGATGCATCTTTATATGGCAGAATTATTAAATTTTCCCACCTTGGGTTATTTCACATGTCTGTTTAGCCATCTATAGAATGGATACTGTGATTAGTCTTGACCCTGCACAATCCTGAGCTCTCTGGTCCTGATGCTGCAAAGCACTTCAGCACTTGCTTATCTCAAAACATGTGCAATCCCGTTTGCTTCAAATGGGACTGCTCACATTATGTGCTTTGCAGGTTCAGGCCTACACTGCTTTATTTTTTTTCCACAGCACAAACCTTTGGATCAGCTGCATATATAGAATACATAATTTACTAAGTACAACACTAATTTCTATTAGAGTGGAGTTACAGTTCATCATTGCTCTGTGTTAGGCCTACTTTAAGTGATATAAAATCTACACACTTACTCAGATGGCCTGAAAATTTACTGTGCCTCATGGAAGTGCTGAATAGTGTTAGCTGGTCCAAACTTGGATCATTCTAAAATTCTTCTGTTTTGTTTTTGTTTTTTAAACCCACACCTGGGGCTCAAACTATGGCTGTGATCCACCCCAAAATGATGTCAGTCACATGGGATTTAGCACATGCAGCCCCTTGAGATGGAGGATGTATATCGAAGTTATTCAGAGTCAAGTGAGGAAAACAGCTGCAATGAAAAAATCTGAAATGGGATGATCAGATTAGAGCTTTGCTGAAACAGGGTTTGAGCCTTCAAAGGCAAGCATTGTGGCCACTGAACCTGAGCTACACCCATGCATTGTGAATTTGAACTCTAAGCCTGGCAGAAATCTGAGAATGATCAATGGGCATGTTGTTACTCTCTGCCTCTGTTGAAAGGGGTTTTATACTTTTGGGAAATATGTCTTGAGTAGTACAGCTAATATAGAAAGACTTTGAATTTTCTAGGGGTGCTCTTCCAGCATGTGAGCCAGGATCTGGGGTGTCTTGCCCTTGTGGGGGTTCCAAACCCTCTCCCTGTCATCCCCCCTCTGGGCAGTCTGAGCCCTTTTCCCAGATTCTGCTCCCTTCCCACGTCAGTCAGGATCTGCGGAGGACTGTCCCTCTGGGTGGGGAACTGAGAACAGGCATGCTCATACCAAACAATGCTGGGACTGGGATAAAGAGCTATGAGTGGGCATGGCTTGGTACATAACAGAGGCTCACAAGCATTGACACCAGGGTGGGGCTGGGGGGGTGGGAAAATGGGACAGAGGAAGGCAGAAAGGGGAGATGAAAACTTCCACTGAGATGAACAGAGCTGTTCACACATTTCAGTTATCTGGCCATTCTCATTCTGGAAGTGCCGAGTGGTGCTTGGGGCCTTCTCACTCTCTGGTGTAAACTATATTTAATTATTTATATCATGTGGAACAGCTTCCACAGGGGCGACAGAGCCCCACATCAGAAAAGCCCATAGTCTAGTGGTTAGGCACACACTTGAGGTGGAATACCACTTTTCATGTTCCTTCTCATCATGAAGGAAAGCAGGAAACTGAACCTGGCTCCCAGGTGACTACCACTGGGCTAAAAGTTACAAGGGGGGGTGGGGGGTGCATCATCCTATGGCTGTCCCATGTAGTTCGGTGTGCTCTGAGCACCCAATGGATCAGACCCAGCAGACAAGACAGGTGTTTCATCTGCCTATATCCACCTGGTTTGAGGACTGCACTGGGGTTAGATGTGAGATAGGAATTCAGATGTCCTGCTGCCTCAGGTATGTACATACACTGAAGCAGAAACTTAGGCACCTAGGTGACTTTTACAGCTAAAATTGGGTACCTCATGAGTTTAGACAGCTAAGCAACAGCCAAGCGGGGGTGTCTTGGGGATCCCAGCATGAAATTGGCAGCTAAAGTCTTTGTTGAGCAGGGCCTACATGAAGGAGAGAGCCATATAATCACAAGGAAACCTGTCTCCAGCCATTACGATAAAGGCCAGAGTAGCAGCCCATAGCATTTCTTCCCAGCACGCAACCTCAGCAGCATGGAGAAGACGGTCATCAAGATGATTTTGGTTTCCTTACTGCTCATCTGTGCTCTCCAAGGAAGATGAGAACACAGAGCAGAAGTTATCGATGATTGTGTATATACTTGTTCATTAGCCCGTTCGTTTATAAGCCAACCCCCAGATGATTAGGTAAAAATAGCAAAAACTGTATGACCCTTTCATAAGCCGACCCTATATTTCAGGGGTTGGCAAACTATGGCTCCTGGCCCGTTAGGATAAGCCACTAGCAGGCCTGGCTGTTTTGGTTACCTGGAGCGTTCACAGGCACGGAGTCCCTCAGCTCCCAGTGCCCGGGGTTTGCTGTTCCCAGCCAATGGGAGCTGCGGGAAGTGGCGTGCTACTTCGCAGTAGCCACACTGCACCACCAGAGATCACAATTGACTGGGAGATCCTCTAGGATCAACCAGTCGATCGCAATCAATCGGTTGGTGAGCACTGGCATATATAAGCCACCTCCCTGAGCTAAATCGATGGGAGAATTCTCCCATCCACCTAATGCGGTCTACCCCAGCGGTTAGGTCGGTTCAACTATGTCGCTCAGGGATGTGGACTTTTCACACCCATGAGCAAGATAGTGGTATCAACCTAACATCCTAGTGAAGACCAGGCCTGGGAGCATCCACACAGAGGATTTAACAAATCCACTTTAAAATCCATACCTGTACTTAATTCAGATTAATTTTCTTGAGTGTGTGTAGGCAAGACCTCAGTTCAAATGTGAAATAAAAGCAGGCTTACGTACCAAAGGGCAGCTTCAGCTCCATGTGCGTGGCAAGTGCCCCCACAACAGAGTCTGCTATAGGAACTGGCTCATCTCCAAGTATCCCTAACCTGGTGAGAGAGAGACGACAGAATGAGATCATTGCTTTCCTCTGAAAGTTACATTCTACAATACACAAACTGAGGGACAAGGTCCTTAGTGTGTAATTCTGGAAGAGGAGCAATAGGACATCATGTGGAATTTTTACCCTGTATCTATGTAACCGAAAGCACAGCAGGATGGATAAAAAAAGTGATTTAAAAACAAATACAATTTATATATTTTTCTCTTTTGAGAAATAAACCTGTTTAAAATTAAATTTGAAATTATAACAACTCATGTTAAGGCCTAAACTTACTAGAATATATTAAAATCATTTAAAACAAAAAATAAGCTGCATCAAAGAGTCTGCCTCAACATTTTAAATGAGTTAAAGGGTGGTACTTGTTTAATTATAGTGAATCGGGGGAAAAACTGTGTGCCATAATTTTATGTACCACAAAGAAAGAAAGAATCTATTTTCAGTCTTTCCAGTGGAGTGAATGCTGGTATTTACATGTAAATGCAAACGTAAACACCTTCAGTTTGTCGTGTAGAAAAACTTTTGCTTTCATTACTTTTAGGTTCAGTTTAGCTAACAGGAGCAGAGAGAATATTTTCTTCATTTGGATCAATTCATTCAAAGTTGAGAGACCAATTAAAATTTGGGCGGGGGAGGGACACAAAAAACACAAAAGCTTGTTTTTCCTCCTCCCATCTAGAAATAAAAACCAGTTGGGAGATAAGATCTATGAATTCTACAACTTGAAGAACATGCAGCCAGATTTTCAAAGCTATCAAGGTGCCTAAAAAATACACACCTTGGTGTATTTAGAAAAGAAAAGAAAAGAAAAGAAAAGAAAAGAAAAGAAAAGAAAAGAAAAGAAAAATCTAAGCAGGGAAGGCACCTAACCCCCACAGATTTCATTTAACCTGAAAACACCAATAGGCACCTATCTGCAACTTCAGGCATCTAAATATCTTCAAAAAGCTGGCCCATGGTGACCAAAAACAATCAATTTACTAACTGAAGTTCTTTTGTTTAGTAAATCAGTCAGTTTGAAATGCAAAACATTTTTGATAACCTTTTCTTGCTTATGTATCCAGAACACTTAAGGTAGTTCTAGTTAACACAAAGCAATTTTTAAAATGCTGTTTTTGTGCATTTTTGTATGAGTTCTACCATAAAACAACATATTTTAATGGCTATACCAACCAATGAGAATGAACCTTTAGGGAAAAAAAGTATATGCAAAACTAGATGAACACTGATCATTTAAATCGAGGTTTCCTGCTTGCTGATTTAAATCAACCCATCCTGCAACTCAACAGGACAGGAGCCCAGAGCATCTCTAGGATCAATTCCAGCAAAAGTTCATCCATATGCACAGTCTACAGCATAGATGTAATACTAGGTCACACTGCCGCAACAAACAAGACTTCTAACACCTTGGCAAAGCACTGTACGAGCTACAAATTAAAGTCATGCTACATATCATCCATTTGTCAGCTGGGGAAAAATGCAGGCCCAGAAGAGGAGCGACTTCCTGAACGTGACTCAGCATGTCATCAGCAGAGCAGAAAGAGATTAAGTTCTCCTGGTTGCTAGTACCATATCCTAGCCACTGTGCTGCCTCATCTTGCTCTTTGGTGTCACCATGAAGTCAGACATTACTAATTTTATCATTGACAAAGGTTAAGATATATTTTGCAAAGAAACAGAACAGAGTACATGAACCCAGTGACAATGCTCCAAAAACACTAAGAAAATGCTAAGGAAATATTTTGTGAATGGCGTTGCATTGGCAAATATTGAATTCCATTAACCCTCACCCCCACATACATCCCTCAAGATGTGTGTGGGTTTCTTTTTGTTAAAAAACTTAATAGTCAAAGCATACAACTAAACAGATAGCTACATAAAAGCATTAGTCCCTTTGAAAAACAGTCAAAAACCATTAACTCCCATACACACTTTAGTGGGGAGGGGGGGGAAGAGGGAAGAAGGGGCAACAATTATACAAACAGAACTAAACCAAAGTCACATTAACTTAGCGCTGAAGTGGATGTTGTGTCTGATTTCCATTTTCTATAGCACCATATTTTAGCAAAACACATTGAGCATTGAGTATCAGTTCCCTAACACTCCAAAAGGTGGTGCTGGGGACAAATTTTTGCTGTCTGAAACTACACACTTCTTTTAAAACTTAAATGCATCCTTGTCGTTCTAGAAGACCTCTCCATTAGATCAAAGCATTGCTAGTGGGATGCAAGATCATCACTGTGTCAATCGACTGTTTGTTAACTACAATGCAAGGAACCCAATGGAATGTTCCTAAATATTTTAGAGATCTCTAGGGTCAAACTTCTCAGTTTTCTAGAAGTTTAATAAAGGGGGCTCTGTTCTGAAGCCTATCCCCATGCAACACATTCACACATGTAACAACTGCAAGATCAGGCCTTGCCAAACATTTGTCAATTATCAAAACACAGGTTTAAAAGTAAAGTTTAGAGAAAAACTCTGAATGACTATGTTTAGTAAACCCTAACATTCATGTTCTGGGCCATATACTTGGATTCTAGGAAGGCTTTCTTAAAAAAAAAAGAATCATAACTGGAATCTCCTACCATTCCACTGCTTCCAGCTGACTGTTGTCCTGTTCCAGTTTGTTGTAGATTGCGTCTCTAAGGAGAGCAGATTCGGCAGAAGGTTTGAGTCCAAGCAGCTTACACATCAGCTCTTTCTAGTTACAAAAAAATTCAAATAGCAAGTTACTACCTGCAGTCTTCTCATACCCCTGGGTATGAGAAGAGGATGAACAAGCTAATCTAAAGGTGCGGATCACAGAGGACAAGTGAATCTCCAGGGTTTGCGGGAGAGGAGAGAGGACGGTCTCTGCTTCAGGGAAGCAAGGGTAGGTCAGAATTCTAAAGTGCAGTGAGAGCCAATTGCCCCTTCTCCATACTGCAGGGAGGGAGAAAGGGGATGGGCTATGCATGTGCACAGACATGGACAGTCTCTCCAGCCAGCACTCTTTCTGAACTATCTGCCTCTCCTGGGTCCTGCTCCCTTGCAAAGCAAGGGAAGGGGGGCATGGGTACGTGAACAAACAAAAGACAGGGGAGGAGGACAACACCAAACACAGAATTGCTTTATGATAAACTGGTGACAAATGTCAGAGACCAAGTGTCAGAGGAGCCAGAGGTTCTCTGCTTGGCTGGGGGGTTCTTAAAGCCGGTGAGAGCTGGGGGAATCCCATTTAGAAGGGAGGAAACAGACTGGTGAGGTGAGCAAGACCACCTGTTTGGGGGCAGGTCATCAGAAGACCAAAATTAACCCCCATGGGGTAGACACTTCAACTTACAAAAAGAAGGGGAAAAAAGGACAGAATAGTGGCAGCCTGCCAACAGCCCTGATTTTAGTCATCTCAAAAGTTTCCCCAAAAATCCCTTCCTGAGAGGTGTTTAAAAGTTATAGGGGCTGAATATATTTTTCAGTCATGTTAATTATTACTTGCTCCATGTTCTTTCAAACATATAATAAGGGAAGCTGTAAAGCAGGATTGTCATCTGGCATTTACAAAGTCAGTTCAGCAGCAAGCCTCAAGCTGTGACCTCGAAGATTGTACAAGAGAAGTGAAATAAAAGGAAAAATTCTTAAGGCATCACAGGAGAGGACAGCTCTGTCATTAATACACAGGGATAAAATTCATTCAATGGCAGTGTTGCCATTTCTCATGCTATTGCAAGTCCTATGACAGTTGGCGTTTTCCTTAAAGCCCCAGATCCTGGAGTCACGGTCACCAAAAAAAAAAACCCACACACTTGCAGAAAGTGAACATTTGTGGGTGGCTTTTCAATCACAAACCCTTTTTCCATAAAAAATAATTTACAGGAAAAATTTTCAGCCAGGCAGGCGTCTGGGCTCTTAGGATGTCTACACTGCAATAAGCCACCTGCAGCTGGCCTATGCCAGCTGACTTGGATTTGCAGGGCTTGGGCTAAGGGCAGTTTAACTGCGGTATAGACACTTTGGCTCGGGCTGCAGCCTGAGCTGTAGCACCCTCTCACTTCACAGAGTCCTAGAGTCCAGGCTCCAGCCCACGCCCAAATATCTACACCACAATTAAACAGCCCCTTAGCCTGAGCCCCAGTCAGCTGGCACAGGCAACCCACAGCTTTTTAATTGCAGTGTAGACATACTCTCAGAGGTCAAGCCTCTAATTGTATCTTTCTTAGCTACCCCCATCCCCAGTTGACCTTGTCCTACATTCACAGGCAGCTTTGAACAAAAGGAAAAAAATACATTGCAGACCAGTCCTTTAGCTAGAGTAATCAGCGTAGTCCCCGTGACCTCAACGGAGCTATGGTGATTTACACCAGCTGAGTTTTACCCTTGGGTGGCAGTTTGCAGATGACAAATATCAGGAGAAACGTTTAGGAGAAAAACTACATGTAAACTTAACAAGGGAAGAATTTGCAAAACTGGTGGAAAGGAAGACAGCAGAGGAGGAGGGTAGGACTTGAAAATATCCATCAAGGAAATTAAACATATGCACAAGGATATATAGAATGAAAGTTCATATATTCGTATGGGCAACCTGCATCAGAAAAGGCTTGTAAAAGCAATTCCTTGGCACTGATAGGGGGTGGAGGGGAGAGGGAGTGTCATGAGGAAATAAAATGCATGCTGAGAAGCCTCTGGGTTTGAGAGGATAAGAACGGCCATACTGGGTCAGATCAAAGGTCCATTTAAGCCCAGTATCCTGTCTTCCAACTGTGGCCAAATGTCAGCAGCCAGTGAGAGCTGAATTATGAGCGATAAAGGCCATTAAGAATTCAACCTCCTTACAAACAAACACAGAAGAACAGAACTCAACACAGGCTTCCCAGAGAAAGCAAATCCCAAACCTGACAAACAAAAAGAGATTAATGGAATGAAGGAAAGCAGAAAACCAAAATAAAATCCTACACACTTACCCAGGTTATAGGTGGTGCTGTTGAGCTAAGCAAAGGATAGGGATCTGGGTTTATTAAACCTAATTTCACAAAGCCTCCCACGGCTTTCGAATACCCCTAAAATAAAACAAAGGTAGCTATAAATGCTGCACATTGCAAGTCGATGCTCAGGTGAATATTTACATACTTCCCACTACAGTCAGACGAGGACAAACAAAGCCATGATTAATATTACGCACATGGGAAGACTGCAACAGTCAGATGTGATGCCAAAGGGGGTTTAACTTCACTGCCTTCCCCACTCCCTCACTCCTTTCAATATGCTCTTTAGCTGCAGAAGAAATAGCTATCCCTTCCCCCACAAGTAGCATTGGTTCAACAGATCAAAGAGTTCAGCTGACGAGTACCTTTCCCAAGGAAAGCTTGTCACAACCGCTCTGCTGGCCAATAGCTAAATTAAAGACAAAGGACCCGATTCTGAGCTCACTCACCTCCAATTTTACATCAGTACATGCGCTGACAGTGGATTAACTCCTGGTTTACACCATAGTAACTAAAATCAGATTTGGGCTCAGAATGCCTAGGGTATAAACATGGCACTCTTCCTCCCAAAATATCAGAGCTGCCAATAGCACAGAAACGGAATGCATTCTAAGGGACACTGTTAAGGTTGTTAGGCCTTTGCAATAAAAATTTGACTGGTTTGAGATTATTTTTTTTTTTTAAAGCAAACAAAAGCATGTTTTAGTCAAAGGTTTTCATTTAAAAAAAAAAAACAAAAACAAAACACCAAACTACTGCTTCTTGATTCTCTGACATTAAAAGTCTTCATAAACAAAATGCTGCTCCATTTGTAAATTCTTCAAAGCAATTGGATGTTAATTACTATGTAGACAGCACAGGACGCAGGAAAGACAAGAACCCAGGTTAACAATAAAATACACTCCCATAAAGGGCTAATTTCATTCAGAGCATCCTCCACAGTGGCTGGCACAGAGAAATCACATGGGCACCATGATCTGCAGTCAAAGGGAAGGTCTACAATGCAATAAAAACAAAGCCATGGCTGTTACTGGCCTGGGTCAGGTGACTTGTGCTTGCAGAGCTCATCCAGGCTCTGAGACCCACTTCCCTTGGGGGGTTTCAGAACCTGGACTCCAGTCAAGACATCTACACCGCAATTTTTAGCCCTGCAGTCCAAGCCCAGTGAGCCAAAGTCAGTTGATCCAGCCTCTGAGAATCCATGCTGCAGTTTGTTTTTACTGTAGTGTAGATATACTCATACCCATAGAGACTACTTCAGACATTTCTGTTACAGGACTTAATTCCTTACCTACTTAAGCTTAGATCCAGATAAGCCGCTCTTAAACCAGTTTTCATGTCCACATAATGGGACTGCTCTGATTTAACTGTCAGTGCAACTCGTGTGTAGAGAAGGCCTTACATTCATTTCTAAAGTTTATGCTCGTTGCTAGAGGTTGAAGTCCACTAGATACCCACAGGACAGATTAAAGAAAAAAAAGCAATACTGCAAGCTCTCCTACAAACCCCTGCCAATGTATTTCAGTCCTAAAATGGAGGGACCAACTCCCTGAGATAAGTAATGCAGTCTTCACGGCCATTCACATCTTCACCTCACAGCTGAGAATATCAATTCATGCCAGCTAAGCTAGTGGATATTTTTCAGTTTGTTTTTTAAGTTCACCTTTATCCACCGGGAACTAGATTTAGACCAACCATCACTTAGCATTTAAAGTACCTAATAACCACAGTACCTACTCAACTTAAGAATGGCCGTAGCGGGTCAGACCAAAAGTCCATCTAGCCCAGTATCTGTCTACCGACAGTGGCCAATGCCAGGTGCCCCAGAGGGAGTGAACCTAACAGGCAATGATCAAGCGATCTCTTTCTTGCCATCCATCTCCATCCTTTGAAGAACAGAGGCTAGGGACACCATTCTTTAACCTTCCTGGCTAATAGCCATTTATGGACTTAGTCACCATGACTTTATCCAGTTCCCTTTTAAATATTGTTATAGTTCCAGCCTTCACAACCTCCTCAGGCAAGGAGTTTCACAAGTTGACTGTGCACTGCGTGAAGAACTTCCTTTTGTTTTAACCTGCTACCTATTAATTTCATTTGGTGACCTCTAGTTCTTGTATTATGGGAATAAGTAAATAACTTTTCCTTATCCATTTTCTCCACATCACTCATGATTTTATATACCTCTATCACATCCACTCTTAGTCTCCTCTTTTCCAAACTGAACAGGCCTAGCCTCTAATCTTTCCTCGTATGGAACCCTCTCCAAACCCCTAATCATCTTAGTTGCCCTTTTCTGAACCTTTTCTAATGCTAGAATATCTTTTTTGAGATGAGGAGACTACATCTGTACACAGTATTTGAGATGTGGGCGTACCATGGATTTATATAAAGCCAATAATATATTCAGTCTTATTTTCTATCCCCTTTTTAATGATTCCTAACATCTTGTTTGCTTTTTTGACCGCCTCTGCTCACTGCATGGACATCTTCAGAGAACTATCCACAATGACTCCGGGATCTTTTTCCTGACTCGTTGTAGCTAAATTAGCCCCCATCATATTGTATGTATAGTTGGGGTTATTTTTTCCAATGTGCATTACTTAACATTTATCCACATTAAATTTCATTTGCCATTTTGTTGCCCAATCACTTAGTTTTGTGAGATCTTTTTTAAGTTCTTCACAGTCTGCTTTGGTCTTAACTATCTTGAACAGTTTAGTATCATCTGCAAACTTTGCCACCTCACTTTTTACCCCTTTCTCCAGATCATTTATGAATAAATTGAATAGAATTGGTCCTAGGACTGACCCTTGGGGAACACCACTAGTTACCCCTCTCCATTCTGAGAATTTACCATTAATTCCTACCCTTTGTTCCCTGTCTTTTAGCCAGTTCTCAGTCCATGAAAGGACCTTTCCTTTTATCCCATGACAGCTTAATTTACGTAAGAGCCTTTGGTGAGGGACCTTGTCAAAGGCTTTCTGGAAATCCAAGTACACTATGTCCACTGGATCCCCCTTTTCCACATGTTTGTTGACCCCTTCAAAGAACTCAAATAGATTAGTAAGACACGATTTCCCTTTACAGAAACAATGTTGACTATTGCTCAACAGTTTATGTTTTTCTGTGTCTGACAATTTTATTCTTAACTATTGTTTCGACTAATTTGCCTGGTACCGACATTAGACTTATCGGTCTGTAATTGCTGGGATCACCTCTAGAGCCCTTTTTAAATATTGGTGTTACATTAGCTAACTTCCAGTCATTGGGTACCGAAGCCGATTTAAAGGACAGGTTACAAACCTTAGTTAATAGTTCCGCAACTTCATATTTGAGTTCTTTCAGAACTCGGGTGAATCCCATCTGGCCCCGGTGACTTGTTAATGTTGAGTTTATCAATTAATTCCAAAACCTCCTCTAGTGACACTTCAATCTGTGACAGTTCCTCAGATTTGTCACCTACAAAAGCCAGTTCAGGTTTGGGAATCTCCTTAACATCCTCATCCGTGAAGACTGAAGCAAAGAATCCGTTTAGTTTCTCCGCAATGACTTTATCGTCTTTAAGTGCACCTTTTGTATTTCGATCATCAAGGGGCCCCACTCATTCAGCAGGCTTCCTGCTTCTGATGTACTTAAACATTTTGTTATCTTTGGAGTTTTTGGCTAGCCGTTCTTCAAACTCCTCTTTGGCTTTTCTCATTACACTCTTGGACTTAAGCTGGCAGTGTCTGTGCTCCTTTCTATTTGCCTCACTAGGATTTGACTTCCACTTTTTAAAGGAAGTCTTTATCTCTCACTGCTTTTTACATGGTTGTTAAGCCACGGTGGCTCTTTTTTTAGTTCTTTTACTGTGTTTCTTAATTTGGGGTATACATTGAAGTTGGGCCTCTATTATGGTGTCTTTAAAAAGGGCCCACACTGTAACAAAGTCATTTCACAGAGGCCTTTAAAATATTATTAGGAGCTTCTGACCAATATAAACCATACTTGGACTTAGAAGGTGAAAAGTTCCAATATATCCTTCACTAACTCCTTGAGACATTTCTGCCACCTGCTTTTGCACAAAGACAGAAAAGGACCAACTCAATCCTTTTGGATTATAATGCAGTGAAATTTTCATGACCCCGCAGAAAAACCATTTCACACCACACCACCTCATTCATGTCCACAAAATGCCAAAAACAAATCCCTGTGGCATCACATCAGAGGAAGATGAGCAAAAGAGAAAGAAAGGGACATCAATTTATTCTTAACATTCACAATAACTAGCTCTAATTTTCTGTTTTTAAGAGAGTTGGACAGAGGGAGTGCTTTTTATTATTATTTTGCTTTGTGCAAGAAGAGTTTTCCTTTGGGATTTCATCAAAAAAAATGCAAGTTTCAGGAACCATCCCTGTCAATTTCTTAAAACATTTCTCCCCTGCACTGTTGGGGGTCAGAAACCCATGCAAATTGAATAGTCAACTATCTAGGGAAATGGGGGAAATTATTCTTGCTTCTTGGACACAGCAAAGTGCAGTCATATTCACAAAGTAAAGCAAAAACCGATTTTTTGGGGGGTCCCTTTTGGCTATAGCAATCACAGGTATTCCTCATAACAATAGCTGGTAAAAAGTTATCACTGAAAATTTGACAGACTGACAGTATCCCTTCAATTCACACTATTAAAAATCTGTCTAATTTGAACAAGATTTTAATATTTAAAAGCCTAGAAATATCTAAGAATTTACCTTATACCTTAAGGTGCCTCTTATCAAGGTATGGGCTGACTGAATACCATATGGTTCAGCATATTTTGTACTGTCCCTGTTGGGAAAACCTTCCAAATTTAATCCTGGGAAAAAATCCATGACAGCAACAGAATCAAGCAACGCTCCTCCAGCTGGAATATTAATAATCTACAGATTGTAAAGAAGAAAAAATACACAGGTGAGTGTACTGTATTTTAGGTTATTTATTCAAAAGAACACTTCTATTTTCAATGCCAACTGCAGATTAGTGCTATGCTTTATACTCAGTAACAAGGGACCCAGTTTTCATCTCACATCAGTGAGAATCTGGAATAACTTCACTGATTTACACCAGTGTAAGTGTAAGAAAGATAAGATCTGGCCTAGACTAGTTTGCATTTCGAAAATTTAAGTTTTGGGGGGAGAGGGATTGGTTTGTTTTACGATTACAGTAATCACTCTCCACCATGTACACTGGATACAGAATCTGCCCCCATGAACATCTTCGGTTGCCACTAAAAAGCGAGCAAATGTAAAGAATGCACTGTTAAAGAAGAATAAAAGAATGGAATGACTAGCTCTATCATCAATGAGGCCTAAAGCCTTGAACCGTGCTTCCTTCAAGCAGCTGAAGCACAAGTCTGCTATGCTGCACCAATACCAATTCCTTTTGTGGTTTCTGAGCAAGGGGGCGACATTGCCTTCTCAAAAGCCACCCGAAGCAGCAAAGCCCGCAGCCATGCCACAGGAATTTATTGTGCGTGTTGCTTAAGACACATGTGGAGGAACGCCCACACAACAGTCAAAGAGAACTATGGATCTGGGGGCAGGGAGGAGGATAGCTGCATTTACCAAGAGACCCATAAGGGATCCTGGACAGCCATGCTCTAACTTCATCTAGCAATGGGTGAATCAGCACAGAATTAAATTCATTCGAAATTTGAACCAATTTATTTTTTTCCATATAAAAATCCAGTTCACAATTCATTTTGCATGGTAGCTGGAACAGTGAAACCCTGAAATGTCACAAGAAAGCCTCTTTATCCAAACCCCTGGGATCTCCAGTCATCCAGACTCTGGGATGTCTATACTGACTGAACGCCTAGACACTTAGTGGTGCACCCATCAGTAGTTTATCTGAGCAAAGTGGAGTCGGCCAGAGGAATAAACACAGGCTTGGAAGCCAGAAACTCAGATTTCTAAATCTGGAAATGACACGGTCTTGCTGTGTGGCCTTGGACAAGTTAATCTCATGCCAGGTTTCCTCCTAGCTGTAAAATGACAATAGAAATATTCACTAAGTATTACTATCAATGTGATATGGAGTTTTGCCTTTTACTATAAATAGGGCTCGTGTAATACCCAATGAGATGCTGACCACCCTCAGTGCAACAATGCACAGCATGAGTTATCACTACTTCTTAGCACTGGGCACCTCTCCCATCCCCACAAAGGAGATCAGGGATTGTTCAAGGCACTGTACAAAGAAAGTAAGAGGCACTCCCACCATCTAAACAGAGAAGAGACAAAATTTAGGAGAAAGGAAGCCTCTTCAAGGAGATCAAGTGATGTAATATACACATGGCAGAGTTCGAGCCTGAATCCAGATCTCCATCCCGGTCCAGTGCCTTAATCACAAGCCCATCCCTCTTCACTGCCTTCAGACCTCTGCAAATATTAGCCTGATAGTAGCAAGAAGGCATGTCACTTTACACATACAGATAACAGGTGATACAGTGACAATTACTTAAACTGAGTTTAAGTATCTATCAGTAGCTTAAAAATAATGCAACAGTTCACAAATCCCAGTTCCCTCTTTGGCCTAATACCATCTTCTCTGCTTGTGTTTAAATAGAAGGGTGAGGATTACTTCACCTCTCCATCTTTTAAATATGTGGCAGACTGAACTGTATTCAACAGAACACCCTGTGGACTCCAGCTGAACTTGTATCGCAGAGGATTAGCGGAATATTCAGGAGCTGGCAGGCCACCGCAGAAGGAAGTGTATGATACGACCTGCAAATATAAAAATAAATCCACAAGTTGCATATGATCAGAAAAAGATATACAGCATCATCCAGCTAGCAACAGGAAACAACCACCACTGATTTCCTTGCAATATTCAGTTACCTGTGTTTAGTAAATCATTCCCTGGAAGGCCTGAATTAGGCAAAGAACTGCGAGTATTTTATGCCAACAGTGCTAAAAAGATTTATGATTTTCACATATAACAGGCCACAGAGCAAGTTTATTCATGGGACTTTCATCTCTGAGGGTACTGGGGCAGAACTACAGCTGGTGTAAACAGTCATCACTCCATTGACTCCGACTGCTTGAATTGTCAATTTACACCACCTGAGGATCTGCCCCTCTCGGCTCCCATCTGGAAGAGATCACAGATGAACAATCCAATTCATTCCAGTGAAGCACCACTCCTATCAATGGAAGAGTAGCATCCAGTTATTTAGCAGAACTCATGACACAATTTCTTGGCTAAGCAATAGAAACTGTACTGAGACCACCTCCTGGGGCATCCTGGTGGTAAATCTGAGCCAACAAGCCAAAAACTAATTGGGCCTGGTGACTAGCCACTGTTCACTACCTTCCTTCTGTGGAAAGCTTGAGGCAGATGAGCAGGGTTGTGACCACCTTTGTTTAAGGAGGTATCTGTGTGCTGGTAGAGGAATTTAGTTGACAACGCTGTCAATCTTGCACATTTTACAAGCATTACAGATAAGAAAATATTAGGCCAGATCCATTGCAGTCAATGGAGTTTAGCCAATATACCCTCATGTCATCTGGGCAGGTGACTCAAGGGCGATGATCCACACTACTAAGTCAGACAGCCAAGTAAGAACCCCCATTCTGATCTGTCACCCTGGGCAGATGCTGGGACAGTAGAGAGACAGCATCTTGCTTCGTTCAGCAGGGCTTTCTCCGGCCCACAAGGACTGGCATTGGCAGGCTGCCCAGGAAGAGCTGACTCAGTCCTCCCGAGTCACCAAATGGAAACGATGAGCAAGAGGCTTTGTAGGGTTCAAAGTGAGCCAAAAGGAAAGGGATTCATTGACGTGCATCTGGACCCAGGAACTAGATATGAGTAGTTATGAAATTCACAGCTATTACTTTAACTTTAACAAAACCTATGGCTCTAGCACTGAGGAAGTTGCAGCAGCCATAGAGCCTTTTCCAGGTCATTCATGGCTTCTCTGTTCAGAAAAAAAAAAAGCTGATTTTCAAAATAGAAAAAAAACAAAATCAATATTCACCAGTGACCCTAATGGCCGCTGTTCTCTAGGAAACACTTCCTCCAAAAACAAGTGGCCCATATTCTTCCATCTGAGCCTGCAGCAAAACAAGTGGCGAAGTCCTTTCCAGAATAAAAGCCATAGCACCTTAAGGCCTGGTCTATGCTACACGTTTAAACCGAATTTAGCAGTATTAAACCGATTTAACCCTGGAACCATCCACACAACGAGGCCCTTTATATCGATATAAAGGACTCTTTAAACCGATTTCTGTACTCCTCCCCGACGAGGGGAGTAGCGCTGACATCGGTATTGCCATGTCAGATTAGGGTTAGTGTGGCCGCAAATCGACGGTATTGGCCCACAGTGCACCATTGTGACCGCTCTGGAAAGTGATCTGAACTCGAATGCACTGGCCAGGTAGATAGGAAAAGCCCCGCGAACTTTTGAAATTCATTTCCTGTTTGCCCAGCGTGGAGCTCTGATCAGCACAGGTGGCGATGCAGTCCCAAATCCAAAAAGAGCCCCAGCATGGACCGTACGGGAGATACTGGAGCTGATCGCTGTATGGGGAGACAAATCTGTTCTATCAGAGCTCCGTTACAGAAGAAGAAATGACAAAGCATTTTAAAAAATCTCCAGGCTATGATAGAGGCCACAGCACAGTGCTGTGACACAAGCGTAACGGAAAGCCAAAGAATCAAATGGACGCTCATGGAGGGAGGGAGGGGGTACTGAGGACTCCAGCTATCCCACAGTCCCCGCAGTTTCCCAAAAGCATTTGCATTCTTGGCTAAGCTCCCAATGCCTGAAGGGTCAAAAACATTTTCCCAGGTGTTTCAGGGTATATGTCATCAATTTACACCCTTCCTCCCCCCCGAAAGAAAAGGGAAAAAAAAACACACACACACACACAAACACATTTCTGGCCTTTTTTCAATGTCACCCTATGTCTACTGCATGCTGCTGGTAGACAGGGTACTGCAGTGCTGAACACCAGCATCCCCTTCCCGGTGGCAGACAATACAGTAGGACTGCTATCCATCATCATCATCAGCCCGTGAGTGCTCCTGGCTGGCCTCAGTGAGGTCGGCCAGGGGAGTCTGGGTAAAAATGGGAATGACTCTCCGTCATCCCCCGCAGATGGTACAGAACAGCTGGTAACCATCTTCATCATAGCAACTGGAGGCTGAGCTCTATCAGCCCCCCCTCTCATGTCTAAAGAAAAGATTCTGTACTGCCTGGACTATCATAGCAGCTGGAGGCTTCCTCCCCCTTATTTTATCTTGCTAAAAAAAGCAAGTGTTTCTTATTCCTGCATTCTTTATTACTTCATCACACAAATGGGGGGACACTGCCACAGTAGCCCAGGAGGGTTGGGGGAGGAGGGAAGCAATGGCTGGGGTTGTTGCAGGGGCACCCCCTAGAATGGCATGCAGCTCATCATTTCTGCGGGATCTCTGGGGCTCTGACACGGAGTGGCTGTTCTCTCTGGTTCTCTAGTACACTTGCCCCATATATATTCTAGGCAGGACTGACTATTTTTAGACAAAACATAAAGACCCGGGGAGTCATTCCCACTTTTGTCCATGCGCTCCCGCCCGACCTCAGTGAGGCCAGCCAGGAGCATCCATGACAGCAGCAGATGGTACAGAACGACTGATAACCGTCATCTAATTGCCAATTTACAATGGCATGGCAGACAGTGCAATAGGGATGGTAACCGTCTCTGCTACCTTGCAAAGGCAAATGAATGCTGCTGTGTAGCACTGCAGTACTGCATCTGTCAGCAGCATCTAGTACACATACGGTGACAGTGACAAAGCAAAACGGGCTCCATGGTTGCCGTGCTATGGCGTCTGCCAGGGCAATCCAGGGAAAAAAAAAGGGCACTAAATGATTGTCTGCCGTTGCTTTCACAGAGGAAGCATTGAGTGACAACATTTACCCACTTTTACTCACACGCGACACTGTTTTTGCATTGGGAACTTAACCCAGAATTCCAATGGGCGGGGGAGACAGGAACTATGGGATAGCTACCCACAGTGCAACGCCCTGGAAATCGACGCTAGCCTCGGTACATGGACGCACACCGCCGAATTAATGTGCTTAGTGTGGCCGCGTGGACTCTACTTTATACAATCTGTTTTACAAAACCGGTTTATGTAAAATCGGAATAATCCCGTAATGTAGACATACCCTAAGTTACCAAACAGTAGCAAAGACAGGTTCTTGCTGAAGGAATAACAGTTTTGTTAATATAGCTTTGGGAAAACTATGCATGTGGAACTCATCCACCATCTTACCGTAGCGCCTACATCTTTTGCCTTCTCAATACACTCCATTGCCAACATATGATCGAGGCCAGGATCCAAACCTATTTCACTGATAATCATAATACCAGCAGCTTCTACACTAAAATAATAAAAACACAGTATTGTCAGAATATTGCATAATATTCCTGAAGTCTAACTTGACAAGCAATAGCCCCGTGATATTCTTTATCAGCCATGGGCAAACTAGAAATGCTAGGACAGATTCTGTGCTGAGCCTGGGAAATGGGGATGTAACTCTTTAACCCAGTGGTCTCCAACTTTTTTACGCATAAGATCACATTTTGAATTTAAGATCAACCCAGGATCTATCCTGCCCCTTCCCCAAAGCCCCACCCCTTTCCCAAGGCCCTGCACACTCCATTCCCCCCCTCCCTCTGTCACTTGCTCTCCCTCACCCTCACTCACTTTCATCAGGCTGGGGCAGGGGGCTGGGGCGTGGGGTGCAGGCTCTGGGCTGGGGACAGAGGTTCAGGGTGTGGAAGGCAGCTCTGGGCTGAGCCTGGGACATGCAGGCATTAGGGGTGCAAGCTCTAGGAGACAGTTTGGGTGCAGGAGGGGGCTCCTGGCTGGGGCAGAGTGTTGGGATGCAGGAGAGAGTGAGCTGTGTGGGCTCTGGGAGGGAGGCTGGGACGAGGGTGCGGGGGGGTAGAGGCGCAGGTTCCAGCCTGGAGGCGCTTACCACAGGCAGCTCCCAGCCAGCGGCGTAGCAGGGCTCAGGCAGGCAGCATGCCTGCCATGGCCCCATGCCACTCCCAGAAGCAGCTGGGACATCTCTGCAGCCCCTGGAGGGGAGGGCCAATGGGAAATGTGGGAACAGTGCTGGGGCGGAGCCACCTACCCCAGGGGCCACAAAGACAAGCCAGCAGCCAGCCACTTCTGAGCTGCTGGACTTTTAGTGGCCCGGAGATCATGAATGACTGGCAGAGGCTCCAGGATCAACCAGTGGATTGCAATTGATGGGTTGGTGACCACTGCTTTAACCCATCTTTAAATGGGGGCTAAGTGCCTACATATCTGAGAATCTGGGCCTTGGAACTGAATCAGAGACTATCTGTAGAATATGGATAATCTGAGACAGGAGACACTGAGAGCATAAATACATTAACTATTGTGGGGAATTTTAATAATACGGTAACGAGGCCACATAGGTTCCTAAGAAAGAAGTCACATCTCATTACTGATCTTTTGACCTACCTTTCTTGGAGTTCTTTCATAGCTGGTGTTAGGTAGCTGGCTGTCACTAAGTTTACTTTGCTGTCAATGCACTTCTTAGCGACTAAAGGATGTGCTGAGTAAGGCAGCAAGCTACCAACAAAAGAAAAATTAAATGTCAAAAATCTGACTAGTTGGTGTTTTCATTGGAAGACAATTTGCAAGAATTTTATTTGTATCTAGATGAGGTCTGTTAACACAAGGGGCCTCCATCATTGACCTAAATGCAGTTTTTACACTGATGCAAATGGGCATGAATTCCTAGTAAAGTGAAATGGCACTATTTTACACGCACTTTGCACTGCTGCAAGTGACTGTACAAAATGCAGGGCAGTGGAGGAGTGAGTTCAAATTCTCTCAACCCTTTGCAGGTCCCAGCTTTCAGTGTCACCTTTGTGAAAAAAGAACCGGCCCTTGTTTCTCAGTACCACATTCTACATTGGTGCGTTAAACATCTAACGGATTCAAAGTAGAATGCGATCTTGGAAGAAGCTTTCATTACAAGTCCTGCTGAACCATCTCTGGAAGGGCACAGGCTGCCTGAAAAGGAGATATCACTCAGGACTAGTTCAGTGAGGGGGACCCAACGGCAAGCACTATAAAGCAGTTTCCATCTCTACTTTAATGCTAGTTTTAATGCTCAGAAAGAAAACCTTTTACTCCTCAAACATTTGACAGTAATGGCCGAATTTTCCAAATTTGGCTTCTGTACATATGCATGCAATTTAGCAAGCACCAGTGACCATACGTGTTTACTGAGCAACATAACTAGCACATACAGGTGATGGTTTTGTGGGTGAATTCTGTTTCCAAAGTAGGCACAAATGTTTGTGCAAATAACACTGCATGCCCACGAAGGAGCTGAACAGAGCCCCATTTGAAAATCTTGCCTCAAAGTTATCATCCCTTTTTAACAACAAAGAAGAGATTACACTGCATTAGATACAATCCTGGTGCTCTTGTGTGCAGAGAGACGAGGATATGGCTAGTCACTATCTACTCCCCAACACACCTCATCTCCACCCCTTCCCTGAGTGCTATGAGTGGGGGAGGAGGACTATGCTAGCTTTACATCACCCAGTGATTCCCTGTACCTTGGTGGAATCTCCAGGTAGCTATTTAAAAGCAGCTACACAGGTGACTTGTGCCACTGAAGAAATGTAAAAGAGCCATAGCAAATCTCAGGATCAAGCCCCCGTGTTTTAATCAGCATTCTGACCTGATCACGAGGTCGTGTGTCTTCACCAAGGAGGACAGTTTATCCTCGCGCTTAATGATGTCCACGTGAACAGAAGTAACATTGTTGTATTTGTTGGTCAGCTGGCCAAGTTGCTCCTTCATGATGGATGCTGTTTAAAAAAGTATGAATGTCAACCATTAAACAAGTGATGTGTATCTGACAAACTGGGTATTCACCCAAGAAAGCTCATGCTCCAATACGTTTGTTAGTCTATAAGGTGCCACAGAACTCTTTGCTGCTTTTACAGATCCAGACTAACATGGCTACCCCTCGGATATTTGACAAGTGAAATTGATTCTTACTTCCCTCCCAACCTTACTCCCCAAAGTATCAAGGTAAAAAACACCAACTGCACCCTCCGTCGTTCAAACTAGCAGAATAACCTAGTCATCATGCATCAAATTCCATTCACTGGCACTTGTTGCATGGGTTCCTTCGCAAATACACAACTACACTCCACATTCATCCCTCTTTCTTAAGTAAGCAGTTGCACAGAAAGTAAAAAGAAAAAGGTGCACACTTGAAAGATAAAAACAGGTGTAAGTGTTTCATGTCTTGAACAATGCACTAGAAAGTAAAGGAAAAAAGTCATGTCAAGCTACAGCAGCTGTGACCTAAGGGATCCACAGGATATCCTTACCTTGAGAAACAGTTATCTACTAAGGGAAACTGCAGAACGAGAACAGGAAATGAACAGCATTTCTGATGACTCTGCTTTATTCCTTCTTTTTTATTTATTTTGACCCTCTTCTCTTCCTAGCAGCCTTAATTGCTGTCTAGACCAGTGGTTCTCAAAGCCAGTCTGCCACTTGTTCGGGGGGGAAAGCCTCTGGAGGGCTGGGCTGGTTTGTTTACCTGCCACATCCACAGGTTCAGCCAATTGTGGCTCCCACTGGCGGTAGTTTGCCGCTCCAAGCCAATGGGGGCTGCAGGAAGTGGCGCGGGCAGTCCCATTGGCCTGGAGCAGCAAACCGCAGCTCGTGGAAGTCACGATCGGCCGAACCTATGGATGCAGCAGGTAAACAAATCAACTCGGCCCATCAGGGGCTTTCCCCTGAACAAGCGGTGGACCAGCTTTAAGAACCACTGCTCTAGAGTACGATCAAGCAGGTTATTGTAGGAATCAGGAGAGACTGAAGGTCTCTTCCTGAGCCCTTGTGGGGCACCAACATTAGCCAATAATGAGGTGTCATGTGAAGTGAAAACTGCTACTCTTCCTCCCACACCTCAAAGCACACCTCCTCAGTGTCTCTAGTTAGTGACACTGTAGACTCCAATTACACAAAAGATGGTTAATAACTGCAGCTGTTAGAGTTTTGTCCTCAGCAGCAGCCTAGACGAGCACAAGTTTATCTTACGGTCAGCAATTCAGCACACTAGCTTGGCACGGCATCTGAAACTGCGCCTGCAACACTGGTTTGGCCAGGCCTCCTTTGTCCCAACTCTGTGTAGCAGGACATCCTCGAATGCGCTGCCTCACATGCATCCTCCAGGCACTCTGTCCTCTGCTTAGGCGTTATGGAATAGCTGCCCACATTTACCAAGGATGCATCAATCCAAACACCATTAGTAAGTGTGGTGGATGCAGGACACAGAAACATGGTTGTTGTGGTGTGTTATAAAAAAAAAAAAAAAAAAAAAAAGGCTACTGTGTGGACACAACTCAATGGATTTTTTCCTACCTCGGTCAGATGGGAGTGACAAACAGGTTGTAAAACAAAACATAGTTGTAGTTATAGTGTAGACAGGGCACAAAACCAGCTCCCAGGCATGCCCCAAGATATCTAATCTAGTCACTCATGTAGAACTGATGGAGGAGGGAGTACATTCAAATGGAGATTAAGATATGGTTCCATGAGGAGAGCTGGAGCCTCAGTATATATCACTCACAGAGTCTCTTAATATTTACACTAGAAAAAAGAGGCACCTAGAAACATTAGAAATTTTAAAAAATTGAAAAAAAGTGAGTGGACCACTGATGAAGGGAATCAGATCTGTCCCCTTATCATTAACAATGTGCTGGAACTGGATCCAAAAGATGATGCATTAAACTAAAATGCTGAAGGGATTCTTACACAGGATGTAAGGAAAAGCCACATAGGAAGGGAGAACTACACTGAGGATACTCAGGACTGAGAAAATCTTGGTCACAATTCACAAGAGAGACACTGATGGGATCTCAAAGTATATTTCCTCTGGAATATTAATCCTACCAATGCAATAGGACAAGAGCTGGGAGGACTAGAATAAAAGGGTTTTGCCAGAAAATATACCAACAGCTAGCTACGCTATGACTAGCCAAAACTACCACGAATTCATGCAGGCAAATGGTACCTGTTCTGAAATAAAGAGTCAGTGGAGAAACTGTTGGGGGGGCAAGGGGAGACGACAAGAAGATCAAACACAAAAAAGCCTGAAAAGATGAGGATCTAGATGGATGAAGCATTCTGCTCTGCCACTCCCAACACAATCTCACATACAGCACCTAGAACTATGCGAACCTCTGGACAATGGATTTATCTTTTCAATTTAATGGACAACACTAGAAAACTAGTCTTAAATGTTGTGATATAGGGCCAGCTGCACAACCCTTAGCCATGTGGAGTAGTCCTATGGCCATCAACAGGTTCACAGGCCTGAAATGTAAACTGAAACACCAGGAACTGGATTCAGGGATCTGTTTCTCCTGCAACAGATGATGGGATCAGAGAGATGTAATCATTACAATGCTTTAGGCATCCACGATCTCATCAGCTTGCAGGAGAAACACTGTATCCATAGGCTGCAAAGAAAGATAAGTGTTATCCGAAAGATGTTTTTATTTGTAGGTTTAGGTCTACACATACTAGACAAAGTAGGAATTTAAAATGGGTGGAGTTTATTTTAATTATTCATACATTATACCATATGAACGGTCCTTCCCCAGTTAAGAAAATGAAGGGTCCTTGCACCAAAGAGTTTACTGTATAAAACAGAATGGAAAAGCAGCATGGTCTAGTGGGTAGGAGTGCTGGACTGGGAGTCAGGAGGTGCAAGTTTATTCCTGACTGCTACTGACCTGCGGTGTAATGGTAAACTAGTTACTTCACCTCTCCATGCATCTGTTTCACCATCCACCCCCTATCTGTAGTCTATTTAAACTGCAAGCTCTTAAGAGCAAGGCCTGTCTCTTACTGTGTATTTGCACAATGCCTACTGCAACAGTCTCCAACTCAGCTGGGTTCTCTACATGCTACTGTAATTCAACCACACTGCCACAGCAAAGGGTGACAAACAAGGTGGGATAGGTTGCACAGGTGGGCAAAGAAAGATCATGAGAGATACTTGTTACAGACGCACACCTCATTAGCTCTTCTTAAGAGGGACGTGTCAACTATAATTTTTTAAGTGGACTAATTCTAAGAGACCCCATTCCCTAATGGAGCAGACTTTAATGAGCATATTCCAACTTAATAAAAATCTCCTTTCCTTGGTGGTGACTGGAAGGTTATTTTGGACATGACTGACAGCAAACACCTGACCAAACTTCCTCCCACTTTCCCCCTGATGTCTGTGTATACGCCTGCCTGCTGCCCATTTGGTTTCAGCTTTGCTACCATTGTTGCTGATTAAACACATTCTTGTAGAGAAGGGGAAAGATAGTTCATGCGAGCCATCACCCCAGTGAAGCACATAAAGTGGCATCATCATGCTTTTGCATGACAGAAAATGCAGCGACTGTCAAGGAAAGAATGAAACTGATTATGCACGAAATGCTGTCGGATGCAGGAATTAAACAAGCTGAAAAGAAATAGTCTCTGCAGTCTCTTTCTAGGCACTACTTGTAACAAGAAGTAGGTAAAATATTTTCAGATAGCAATGTGATTCTTCAAGTTGGTGTCTCTTTAAGGGGCTCTTAAATCTACAGAATAATTTTTTGAATGAGGTGCACAATAGTTAATTATCAGAGGTGTAGCCGTGTTAGTCTGGATCTGTACAAGCAGCAAAGAGTCCTGTGGCACCTTATAGACTAACAGACGTTTTGGATGTCACCCACGAAAGCTCATGCTCCAAAACCTCTGTTAGTCTATAAGGTGTCACAGGACTCTTTGCTGCAATAGTTACAAATGTAGAATATATCTTCAGTTTTCCCATAGCGCACTTCATATGCTTTTAAATAAAAGTTTTTACTGTGCTGCCATGCTGGTACAAAATAAAGAATTATTTCTATACACAGTATACATACTTGAAGCTTAATACAGTTCTTTAATACTTGAAAGCAAGCAAGGCCTTACATACCTGTTGTGATTTCTACGCTGGGATCTCTAGTGAGGTATTCTATCACAGGGCCAGAAACATACCCAGATCCAAGTAACAAGACCCTCTTCTTATTCTTGGTTAGTGACCGTGAGTATTCCCTAGAGGGGTTATAGTCAAAATTAAAAAAAAACATACAGGATAAGCAAACTGCTGAAGCCAATGTCAAGTCAGTATGTTTTAACAAGTTTATAAACCAAGAGCTCAAATCAGGAAGAAGTTTAAATTCTGCAGCCTGATTATCTAACCAAAGTACAATGTCACTTCCCTAAGTCTTTTCAAAATTTCAATTGCACAACTCCTACTTCAGGGAAAGTGGACTAAAGTTTAAATCCAGACTCAAAAAAGGGTCACACCACTCAATACCTGTTCCACTGTTCCTCCAGCAGCTACTGCAGCTGTGACTCCTTATTCTTCCTCAGAAGTCACTGAATTTTCCTCAACAGCCAAACTAGTCCAACCTCAGATTGTGAATTTGGTAGAACCCTGCCATGAAAAATGTGTCATGGACCATGAAGTCTTATCTCCACCCATGAAATCAGATTTGTGTATGCTTTTACCCTATACTATACGAAATTCACTTGGGAGACTAGAATTTCTCAAATTGGACACCCTGAAACAAAAGGGAGCTGTAGAGTGGTCACAAGGTTATTTTGGGGGGGTTGCAGTATTCTGTGCTGCCTTCAGAGTTGGGCAGCCAGAGAGCAGCAGTAAGATACCCAGCTCTGAAGGTAGCGCCTGGCCAGCAGCAGTGCTAAAGTAAGGGTGGCAATACCATACCATGCCATCCTTCCTTCTGCTACACTTACTTCAGCAGTCCAGCTCTGAAGGCAGCGCCACCACCAGCAGCAGTGCAGGAGAGCAGCCGCTGCTGGCTGGGAGCCCAGCTCTGAAGGCAGAGCTGCTGTCAGCAGCAACGCAGAAGTAAGTGTAGCAGTACTGCAAACCCCCCCACACACACACACACACACCCCTGCCACAGGTCCTTTTTGGGTCAGGACCGCTACAAATTTACAACACTTAAATTTCAGATTTAAATAGCTGAAATTATGAAATTTATGTTTTTTAAATCCTATGACTAAAATGGACCGCAAATTTGGTAGGGCCCTACTCATAGGCCAAGAGACTTTAAGGCCAGCAAGGATCATCATGATCATTGAATATAAACTTTTGAACATTGCAAGAGAACCTCACCCACCAGTCCTGCAATAGGCCCACAACCTCTGTCTGAGTTACAGAAGTTCTCAAATTTAACTTAAGTCTTCAAATCAAAAAAGAATCCATCATTTACTCTACTTCAAAAAACAACCTGACCACTTCTGGGTTAGCGATTGGATTGTATCATCTGGAACTAACATTGCAAGGTTCCAGATTGTGCCTAGCTCCGTCCATCATCTGTGACCTCTAAGTTGAGAGGCCAACTTTGGACAGATTAAACCAGAGTCACTTCAGGGCATCATGGGAACCTATATAGACAGATAGCGTCTACATAATAAAACCTGCTTGTATACGTGGTCCCAGATTGGACAACAGTCCAGCATTACTTCATGAACCACCAACACCCGCTAAATATCACTTTGTACATCTTCTGGCATGGTAGGATAAAGAATCTTTCCTCCGACAGCCCCATCATCAGTTTGGAAGCAAGATCCTCCTCACTAAGGATACTACTCTCAGACCCATAGAGAAAGAGTGATGACTTCTTCACACATTCCATACCTACACCAGATGCGTACATACATACAGACATGCGAAGAGGGGTAAAGTAGATTCCTCTGTACCACCACTGGAAGTGCAAAGACTCCTTACAGAAGAAATGGCTTTTGCAATATCTAGCTTCTAAATACACTGATCTCTAACTCTAACTGTCCAATGGCAAGAGTTTGACCAAACTGGGACTGGCTGATCCCTGCCTGTATTTGTGCTTTTCTGTTAAAAAGCTACTAAGAGATATTTTTGGTACATCACAATCGCAGCAAAGTTTTTATATTTCAGAAAAGAATATGAACTATTGCCCATCACGAACATACACGTGATTAGTTCAATTAAGTAATCTTTGTACAGCACTTTGGACACTTAGGTTAGTTAAAGAAATGTGTCATTTGCAGCTATGCAAGAGGAAAAGATAATCAGCATAAGCTATGCAGTGCTGAAGAGATTATGGAGCAGGGTATAATAAGCCATCAAAACTTCTTTCTTCTCCTCACATTTTAAAGAGTAAGTTCATTTGCATTAGTTCCAAAGAGAAGGCATCAGAGAAAAGGCTTTATCCACTCTTCCTTTAGGCACAATACACTATTTTGCAGAAAGATTAAAAAAATCTACACACAAGTTGACCTTTTACCGAAGGGGTTTTCAGCTTCTTAACCTCTTGTATGGTCTAGCGTGAGCTAAGAAGGGTGCCAAAAGAGGCCACAATGCTGCGCCAGGAATAAGAAGCAATGTTAGTGAAGACAACTGGCTAAGGTTGTCCACCATAACAGCATATGCTAAAAACTCTGTGGTAAACTGTGGTCTTCCAGAAACAAATGAGTTGCTCCACTACTAAAGAAAAAAGGGTGCAATAAGGCCTGTTAATAATTCTTCATTTAAAACAGAATATTCCTAATATCCTCAGAGGGATTCACTATTATTTGGACTATTATATTTTACATTTCTGCAACCCAGTTGTTAAGTAAATGAGGAAAATGACATATTACATTGTTTTTAATGGCCATGAATGTATTTAGTGCTTAAATCTATATTTATTTCCTTTGTGTTTTTCCTATTTTCTTTAAAAATTACATGTGCTCCAGCCATAACACCACAAAGAGAGTTAATCACTGCCATAACAACACTACTCTGTAAAAAGCATAAAAATAAAATGTGTTGGTTACTAGGAATAACTGAAGAGTTAGGGAGGGAAATTGTACATTAAGTGAATGACGCTAACCCCATCTGCTCCACTCATTTTTACCACTGCAAGATAAAATAAACATGACAAGGATAGAATGGTACCTCAGGTGATGGGCACAGTACAAGTCTAATGGAAAGTTAGAGGCCTTTATGCAGAATCCTGAATACTCCCAATCACAGAAGAGTGCTGCAGATCAGTGGGGCAAGAGGAACACCTCTTCCTGAGGGCAAGAACTGCAAGTCTATAGTACTAAAATGGGAAGTCTGCAAAATTATATTACTGGTCCTCAGAGGCCAGCCACCCCTAAATAAGCTAGTGTTGCATGTTTGGAAGGTGCAAGGAGGGAATAATACAATTAGCATGCAATTATTTTCTCTGAGAAATCCTAATTACTAACATGGCACACATTTGTCACTTTGGCTTTTTCCTCAGGTTCAGCATTAAATTAGTAATATATGCTAATACAATTAGACACAGTAGGAAGATTCAACCCAGGATACATTTAACCACATAAATTAACACAGCTGAATTTCACTAACAGTTAAATGAAAAAAAGGAAGGTAGAAAGCAAGCATGGTTATTTAAAACCTGAGTCACAGAATCAAGACAATGAGAAACTTAAACCACACTATACATTACCTGCTCTCCCTCAAATTCTGGATATATTTATACTTATCAGTCAATGAACCATTGGATGTAATCACTGCCTATAAAGTATATGAAACATAAAATTACTTTTCCTACGTCTGAACTTCACATATCTAAGTCAGAAGAGGAATGGAAATAGCTCGAAAGACTTACATCTCGTACAACAGGTGAATAATTCTGGCTTTCGAGAGGCTGTGAGCCATCGGATAACAGCTGTGAAGATGAAGGATTTCAGTCAGAGCATTTTATTTCCCACACATTTTCAGAGAACTTTCAGAGATAAATCCTCTTTGGAAAAATTTCCTTCATTAAAAAAAAGAAGGAAACTGTCAAGGTTTTAAGGCATATTAAAGCACATGCAGGAATTGCACATAAAATAACCTTTTAAACCTGAAATTCTCCTGACCCACATAATTTATTGTTTCAAGTGACTTTCATTCCCATTGACTTTCAATGAGACTTCGGCTCTTACACGCCAAAGTCACTTTTTGAAAATGGGACTTCAGTGCCTTTGGAAATTTTACCTCAGACACTGTGGAGCAGTCATTTTTCAGACTGATTTAGTTATGTTCTACAGCAGATTTTTTTTTAAATCTATATATGGCAGACCAAAAGAGCCACATGAACAAAGTTTAAGTTTAAACCTTCACTCTCACTGAATACCCAAGGCCTTACCATCTCTTCGACATAAGTTAAAAGCATGTCTCCAAAGTATTCTGTTGCTTCTATAGGAAGCTGTGCTGGTAAGTTGTCAATGGAACACATCAGAATTCCAGAGCCTTCCACACTGGAAGAGAAAACATTATAATTCCAGGTCACATTTTCTTGGTCATATCTTTAGCGGTCATGTTTCAAAAGCACGACTCTTCATATAGTAGTCTGAGTATACTATGATATTGAAACAAAAAAGTACAGAGCAAATTAAAGGTTCTCCCACCTGCCATGAATAATATGCTGGTCAGCGTCATACATACAGAATGGACTGTCAATTGATGTACACTCTGTCATAAATTCTATGGATCCTCCAGTGTCTGCTGAAATGTCACATATTGCCATAAGTCTAAAGTAATTAAATAAAAACAATGAACAAAAAACATCCAAATACAAATAAGAATAGTTACAAAAGATCAGAAGATTGAAATTCTTGTGAAGAACAACCAGACTTATCAGACACAGATCAATACAATATGTTGGGGAAAAGTCAACATGGCTTTTCTAAAGGAAAATCATGTCTGAATAATTTACTAGAATGCTTGGAGTGGGTCAACAAGAATGTTGGGTGATCCTTGGTATAGTGTACTTGGACTTTCGAAAGCCTTTGGTGAGGGACCTCATCTTAAGCAAACTAAAGCAGTCATGGGATAAGGAAGGCCTGCTCATGGTTCAGTAACTGGTTAAAAGATAAGAAACCAAAAGGTAGAAATAAATGGCCAGTTTTCATGATAAAAAGATGTAACTAACAGGATGCCCCAAGGATCTGTACTGAGACCTACACTGTTCAACATATTCATAAGCTATCTGGGAAAGGAGGTGAACAGTCTGGTGGCAAAGTTTGCTGACAATACAAAATTACTCAAGATGGCAGTCTGCTTTGGACGTGGCAGAGTTACAAAGGGATCTCACAAAACTAGGTGATTGATTTCATCTGCCACTTTGTTGCCCAAATGTTGATAAGTGCAAAGTAGTGCACATTGGAAAACAAATCCCAACTATACATACAAAATGATTTGATCTAAATTAGTTGTTACCACTCAAGAAAGATCTTGGAGTCATAGAGGATAGTTAAGAACATAAGAACAGCCATACTAGGTCAGACCAAAGGTACATCTAGCCCAGTATCCTGTCTTCTGACAGTGGCCAATGCCAGGTGCTCCAGAGGGAATTAACAGAACAGGTAGTCATCAAGTGATCCATGCCCTGTCACCCATTCCCCAGCTTCTGGCAAACAGTCTAGGGACACCTCTGAAAACATCCACTCAACATGTAGCAGCAGTTAAAGCTAACAAAATGATTTGGGGATATGAAACAGCTGTCATATACGGAGAAATTAAAACAAACTATTCAGCTTAGAAAAGAGACTACTACTAGGAAATATGATAGAGGTCTATAAAATCATGAATGGTGTGGAGAAAGTGAATAGGAAATATTATTTACTCCTTTACATAAACACAAGAACCAGGGGTCACCTAATGAAATTAAACAGCAGGTTTAAAAGAAACAAAAGGAAGTACTACTTCACACAACACACCAGGGTTGTTGTGAAGGCCAAAACTAACTCGGTTCAAAAAGAAAGAATTAGCTCAGTTCATGGAGGTCAGGTTTATAAGTGGCTAGTAGCAATCCCAAGCTCTGGGTATCTTCAACCTCTAACTGCTAGAAGCTGTGGAAGCACCTGGCATTGGCCACTATCAGAATACAGGATACTGGGCTAAATGGACCACTGGCCTCACCCAGTATGGCCATTCTTATGTCCAGAAAGGAAGCACTTGTAACGAACATGGAACAGGTATTTTCTGTAATAATAAAATAATCTATTGAAAGACACTTATCTTACCAGGAATTGCAATAACAGACTATTTCTATAATGACTTCGTATAGATAGTTCTAGATACCGTTTTTAAAAGCGATAAAATTAGTAGATAAGTTAAATTACATAAACCAGACACCATGAAAAGGAGACCATGGTCAATAGTTTAATTTTCTTTGTCTCGTCTGTGAACACAGGTAGTATATAAAGGGATTCCTAATATTATAGATGTATGTTGTAATGGACAAAATGTCATCATTGACAAGGGAAGCCCTTAAATACTCAGTAATTGACAAAAATGGACAAGGAACTTGTGGTACAGCAGATGTTTTCATCAATCAATTTATCAGCAAAATATTCAAGTATGGATTAACATCTAAGGCTTAAGAGCTAGCTGTGGTTACATATTGTCCTAGTAATGATCTTTTAGTTACAATTATCATAGGTTTATTGATTCATAAATAAGGTCAAGCATGAAAAAAAAAATTTCATTCTAAACAGTATGTTAGAGATGAGTTTTAGGGAGTTAGTCACAAGTGAGCTTCAGTAGGGGGCCACACTTCACCAGTCTCAAATTTGCAATGTAGGTTTTTCTGTATAGCACTCTTAAGTATTTCTTGTTGTCTTAACTCGGCTGAAGTATTTGACATAAGGATTTATTAAATCTGCACACACAACGTCATTTGTCACATTTGCTCTCTCATCCTTTCCCCAAGGAAAGAAGCATGTTTAGGGTTAACTTAATTTACAAATCTGCCATTTGTTAATAGTACAAATGAATGACATTTGTAAGTGGGATGTACAAATTCCAAAAGGAAACAAAGAAATAGGGAAGCATGTGGGAAAGGGAAGCATGTGGGAAAAGAAAGCAGGATGGGTTGGGTGTTCTGCCCCTAAGTTTCTCTTATATACTGTCAATGTATTTATTAGATGCTTTGCTGAAACCACTGATCCTTATTGCTTAATTAGAATGCTAGAGAATAATTCTTACTACCAAACAAAAGTGCCTTACTTGTGTGGTAATTCTGGACAACCTTCAGTTGCAGCAGCAGAAGGTTTAACTGGAGCCAGCAACTTTTTTGCATCGTGTCGATTTAACAAGCGAGGGGTGTGTTGCTCCCAGTATATTCCGTTAATCAAACAAGTAGTGTACGGTGCAATCTGCAAAGAGTCACAAATTCCAGAATATCTCACATGGATGTTATTGATAGTCAAGGGAACTTGAATTTGATCTAGCCTTTTAGACAAGTGATTCTCTAACTACAGAGAACTTGGAACAATATTTACTATCAGCAATATTTGGAAACCCTTATACTGAGAGAACAGCAGCAATGCTCACATCAGTATTAAAACGAGAAGTGTAGAGTTCTGGATGTTTGTCGTATTCCTCCGGATCATACACCCCATCGGTCTTCCTTACAAGATGATGGTGACGACTTAACACTGTCCCATATACTTTCCTAAGGTCTGCAATAAAGAGGAGAGTGTCAGTTATTTAAGAAGCAATACCATTGGTCAGAGATTCTAAAGTTTATCACACTTGGGCTTAGCATTACCTCCAGATTTGGAAACCTCCCTCAGTTCATGTGGCTCCACAAACTCATAGGGGAGTTCACTGAACACTTCTTGGGCACCCTGCAGATAAAAATATGACCCAGAATCATGTGGACATCAGCAAAGAGTACAGGATATTGAAAAACTGCAGAAAGAAAATTGTTAAATTTTGCATTCACAGAAGGTTCACAAGAGCTCATTTTCAACAGGTCTTGCCAATCCTGCCAGATTACACTGTCTCTATAGAGAAACATACTAATCCACAAGTGCCAAGTACCTGCCTGAAATGGAATGCTGCCTGAACTCTGGTCCACTGTGTAACATGAGCAAGTGTTCATTTTAGTTTAGTGAATTAAAAACAAAAAAGTCACCAGATATGTCTTCAGAGCATTGTTAACTGGAGTTAGAACTCAAGAATTACCCCTAATTCGACTCCCAACCACACACACCTATCTCTAGCTTGAGTTAAGTGGTTCTTTTAACTCTAACTAGCTAGCCTGTTGAGGGTGGGGCAGCAGAGGAGGTGGTCTGTTGAGGTTCCAGTGCTGCTGAAGCTTCAGCTAGTAAGGCAATGGGGATGCAACAGCTTGAGTTATAAGTCAGCAGCAGCTAACCTAATCACTCTGTGAAACTCAAATGTTATTTTGAAGCATAGTTGCTCTCAGCTCCAGGGTCCCTACTCTGGCTGATAATCTGCACTGAAGCCTGTGTCACCACCACTACATTCGTCAGTACCCATACTAGCTAGATTAAAGCTAACAGATGTTCTTCAGCTAAACCAATGAACCTTTATGCAAATCACCCCCACTGTCGAAAGTCTTTTTCATAAGGTTCTTTAGTATCCATATAGACCTTTCCACAAGTTCCTCTGACGTGTGAAAAAAATACCAAAACACCTGTAAGGATAAGGCCTTTTCTTGTAGCCATATTGTAAGTTCTGAGACCGTTGTCTGCAGTCATATTAGGAGAGCAGCAGCCATGAGCTAGAAGCAGAAAGTCACATCCTCACATTCCATCTAAATTACCTTAAAACAATGCAATATCAGTTTAAGAATGCAATCCTGTCCTAACAGTACTCACCATCACCAGATAAAGAAAACAGTTTGATGGCAATAAAGTAGGGATTTCACAACCACAACTTGATAAGTGATGTCTTGCCAGACAGAATGCCTTTATGGTTCCCCACTTTGCTAATGTTTATCTCTATGGTCTCTTTCTGGTTCTTTGATCGTTTGTCTTATATAATTAATTTTGCTAGGTATAAAAATCAATTAAGGTGGTGGGGTATGATTTTGGTTAGAGAATTGTTTTACAAGGTTAGGATTGGTTAGAAAACTGTTTAGTAATATTTAGTAAAATGATTGGTTAAAGTACAGCTAAGCAGGACTCAAGTTTCACTATGTAAGTTAGCGTGCAAAAGGAAATGCTTGGGAACCAACTCCAGGACACAGCCCCAAGATCAGAGCTGCCAGACCTCAACACTCTGCTAATGACACCGTGCAGAAGATGCATTTCCCCAGATGATCTGATCCTGACTGGCCATCATGAAACATTCATCTGCCTTACTGGGAGTGGTGAGCATTGTGTGCATTCTGTTTTGGTAATTGATAATAAACAGAGATTAAGTAGCATACTACCGTATAAGGCTCTTTCACAGGTAAAAGACCCTGCAAACCTGCAGAGTATAAGGTTATTATTCCCTGAGCCCACGAAAGGGTAAGAGTAGGTGCCTAAATTAACAGGGTTATGTCTGAGCCCTAGGAACAGAGTAAGGGTGGGTACCTTGACGGTAACAGAATTTTGTGCAGGTAACATATCAAGTCTAAATTACACCCAATCTATGCAAATGGCCTAAAATCCACACTGGAAAGTTACAGCCCATTATTGCTAAAGACTTCATCTGGAATTCCATGTCTGGAAAAGATTCCCTTCATGCCAGCTATCACTATTAGTACTGTGAAGTGTGCAAATTTCTGGATCAGAGAATCTGTGACATTAAAAACCCCTTTAATTGCCAGGTAAATAAATCAGTGCCTACATTCTCCTAAAGGCCTTTATGGAACTGGGTGAGATCTCAGCAGCTCTGCCTGCTGGCATGGCTTGCACTGAAGCATGAAAAGCAGTTTCCTGCCCCATTAGTAATGTCGTGATTGATCCACAGTCAATACAGTACTCATGCTCAGTTTGCATTTCTCAGTTCCTAAGTGACCCTTATGGATGTTCTGTAGCATTTCTTTCTGGAGTCTCATTGGTATTATAATGTTGCTGCCCTTGAAAAATCACCCTATCACTGTAAATTCATGTCTGCAGTTCTAAGTCTTATACTTGTACAGCAGCTGCTTATTTCTTCAGGCCACCCTTTAATTATTGCTTCTTTAAGGATTCCCAACAATTCATCTTTCTCCATTTGCCCTCTTATTTGTTGCTGTTTCTAGTTAGCTATTGGAATGGACTTCCCAATCAGATCTAGGCTTGCATCTCTACCTCAAAGGTCTTCTTTGGTTTCATAGTGGCAGTCATTCTAGAAAGTGCATCTGTGGTAAACATGAATTTACCAGGCATGTAGATCATAACCAAAAATCAAACTTTTGCAGTTTTATCATTATTCTTTGAACCCTTAAGGTACAGTCATTTAGTGGTTTGCCAAAAGATGCTATCAGGGTCTTGTAGTCCATTTCAACATCCATTGTCTGGCCATAAATATACTGATGGAATCTCTCACGGAGGAACAATATTCCTAAAAGCTCAGTCTCAATGTGTGTGTCTCTTGTTTCCGCATCAGTCCGTTATTTTAAATGCATATGCCACTGGTTGCTAACAATCCTCATATTTCTGTAAAATAACTGCACCTAACCCAGACTGACGCAGCTGCTGAAGCTTTAATAGGCCTGCCTGGTGAGCAGAACTTCAACACTGGCTCTTGTACAGGTCATTGTTGCAAACCTTCCAACAATCCCTCCCGTTCTGCGCCGCAGAACTATTCATTTTTATTTTCTAGGAGTTTCCTCAAAGCTACTGATTTTGTACGTAGGTTAGATATGAATTTTCCAAGATTATTAACCATTCCCAGGAAACACTGGCCATCTTTCTTTGATGGGAAACATGGCATCATTTCAATGGCTTGAAATCATCCTCTTATCAGGTTGTACATCTTTGTTGGAAAGATCTCCAGCAAAAGTCAGTTCTGTAACCTCTAAAACACATTTCTCTCTATTTAGTTTCAAGTTTGCAGCTCTAGTTACATCCAAGACTTCCCAAAGTCTACCATCATGTTTCTCTTTAGCTGAGCCCCAGATGTCGTTCAACACCATTAATAAAGATGTCAACACCATTAACAAGTTCAGAGATCACATGCATGGTTTTGTAGTACACTTCTTGCTGAAGTTGTGCCAAAGGGTAAGCGTAAGAATTTGTCTTCCAAATTGGGTAGCAGATGTGCATAGTTTTGAGCTTTTTCAATTAATTTTAGCTGCCAAATTCCTGAGGATGTATCCAATTTACTGAAATATTGTGCATTCGCAAACTGGACCAGAATATCTTCTCTGATTGGCAGTGTGAAATATTGTCTTTTTATAGCCTTACTGAGGTCTCTCTGATCTAAGCACATGCATAGATGGCCATTATTTATCATCACATGACTAGGGAGCTAACCCTTTCCATTGGCGCCTCAATTTTTTGTATTACTGGCATTGCTTCCATCCCTGTGAGCTCAACCTTGAGTTTATCATGGAATGCCACCTTTCTAAAAGGCTGGACAACTGGAGGGACCTGGCTGATTGTTTATGTGGCTTGTATGTTCACCATACAAAGTAATGCAACCCTTGAAACAGACCATGAATGCCTCATAGCCAGGTTCAGTATGATGTAGTGAAAGCACCCATTTCACCAGATTTAGCCCTGGCTACCTGCGTAAAATACAAAATTGGGGTCACCTCCTTTGGTACTACAATGAGCAAGAGCCTGTACGTGAGGCTTTTCCAGTTGATGCTAACAATGCATCTTCAATAGTATATTTGTTCCAGAATAACCAGTTACCTAAACTATGACCAAAAAAAACAGAAGTCCTATTTTCAGGCTCTCATTTTGTTCAGACAGAATATTAACCTGAGCTCCTGTGTCTCATTTGAGTGGAGTAATTGTTTCATTCATTTTCAGAGGCAGCACCCAGTTCCTCTCATCAGGTTTGCTAGATCCCAGCAGGTAAAACTCCTCAGTCAGATTGTCTTCAACTGAATACATTTGACTTTCCTGCATTTTGGATCGGCAGCATTTTGCTAAATGATTTTTGCCCACATTTATGAGAGTTTCCCAAAGGCAAAACACAGTACGGGGCCATACTGTGATCTACACATTCCTCCCTTCTGCAGTGTTTTTCATAGCGAGTGGTTCCACTTTTTGATTTAGCCTTGTCTGGCTATATTGGGGGGGGGGGGGAGAGCGGGGAGGGGAGAGAAATTTTGTCATCACCTCTTTATCTCAAAGTGGCACTTCCAAAGTGCTAAACTGAGGAGAGAAGAGTCAAAGTCATTTATTAAATTATGGACATTGGTTCAGAGATATTTTCATAACAAAACCTGCTTCCTCTGTATGATCTTGCAATGAAGTTAGCCTGAAGTTTATGACCAAAGTCACTGACAGACTACCACACACACACACAAATGCCCTCTGGGACACCCAATCCCTGATCATACATCTCAATTTGATCCTTACCAATAGGCTTCTTACCCCACTCCAAACCTCACTCTCTTCCATAAACTTCAAAAACTCCATCCCATCAGTATGGCTCCTCTAACTACTTCGGAGGGTATTCTGCACCAAATATTAAAAACGTTGAACACAAGATTTCAAAATTCTGCGAGTTTTATTTGTCAATAAATAAATGCATAGGCTCCAGCATGGCAGTCGGGAGCACATGCCACTGGCTGCAATGAAGGTGGGAGATCACCCTGCAGCCTCCTCACCCTGAGGACACAAACTCAGAGGTTGCACCTGACCTTAACACAGCACAAGGCCTGGGCTTGTCCCAGAAATACCCTGGGGCCCTGCCCCTCTGCGCCAGGCACACCAGATGTGGGGCAGGATCCAAGTGTGGAGGGGCTCAGTGTGGGGGGATCCAGGTGTGGGGTGAGAGGATTCCGTGTGGGACAATCTGGATACAGACAGTTCAGTGAGGGGGGTCTAGGTATGAGGGGATCTGGATGCACAGAGGCTCGCTGTGGGGGTTCCAGGTTCAGGGGCAATGGGACTCTGCAGGGGCTTCCAGGTGAAAGTGTTTGGGGCTCAGTGGAGAGGTCTGGGTGCAGCTCACTGGAGTCAGTGGCCTAGAGATCTGGATGTGGGGGCTCAGGGAGGTGCAAGGGGGTGGGACTCATCAAGGTGAGGGTTTGAGTGCAGGGAGCTCAGCGGAGGAGTGGTCTGGGTGCAGGAGTGGGGGTCTGCAGGCAGAGTATCTGTGTGCAGGGGGCTCCAGATGCAGGGGGTTGAGGTTCTATGGGATGGGGTTCAGGGGGGCAATGGTGTATGGGGTGAGGCTTGGCGGAGGTATCTGGGTATGGAAGGTCTAGATGCACGGGGGTTGGGCAGATGGGGGAGCAGGTCTCCACACAGTGACCCCTCCCCTCTGCAGCTGAGGAGCAATGGGGGCAGGAAGCAGGGGAGGATGCTGAGCTTCCTGCAGCTGGGGGAGGTTTCTAGGGGTGGGTCCGATACAGCCCCAGCCACTCCTTGCAGGGGAAGAGGAAGTCCTGTCCTCTCCTGCCTCCAACCTAGACGAGACTAGCAGCTGATCCTAGCTCAGGGTAGGAATCACTGGCTGGGGTATCCCCAGCCCTGCGGTGATTTGCCTCTCCGCTGGCTGTTCTGCGTGCCTGAAATGATGTACCTGCGCAGCTAGGGAGTGATGCATGACTGTTCTTGCAGCTTCCCTTTGCTTCCATCAGAAAGTCCTTTTTTCTGCAGGGAAGCAAAAAGGAAAAAAAATCTTCAAGGGACATGAATTCTGTGCATGCACAGTGGTGCAGAATTCTCCCAGGAGTACCTAATCAGCAGAGGATTCTCTTCTGTGCAGGAATACCCACAGCTCCCAGACAATGATGGGGAGGTGGGGAGAAATACCTTAGACTGCATCTAGGTTCAGCTGGGAAGAGGTACAGATATCAAAGCCTTTCTGGATTGAGAAGATGACCAAGATCAAGAAGGCATGCAGCTAGGAAGGGCCTGTGCTGGTTAGTGAACTGGGGGAGTAGCAGGTGACTAGGAAAGAGTCTGCTCTGGGAACACAAATGTTGTCAGCATCTAATCCTCTTCCAAAGCCTCCTCTTTTTCCTGAATGGCAGCAGCTGTTCTTTTGACACTTCTTCCTATGGTAGGTGGGACAACTGATATTCCCCTCTGGCTCTTCCTCTGTTTCATGGGGAATTGCCTGCAGGATTATGGTACCTCTGAGGCTTGGTTGACCCCAGAAAAGGAGTTTCACTGCTGATTCTGGGCTGACATTTCACTTTAGCACATGTTCATTGGCATCTCCTGACAGACCATCAACCAGGTTCCACATCAGCGCTCACGGCAGCCAACAGCTGGCTAGTAGTCTCTTGCCTAAGGATGGATGCTAAAGGGCTGTGTGACTGTAATGGAGACTGCACCCTGCAACCACCCAGCCCAAAAAGGGAAAGAGCTTCTGCAGATGACTGCATCTCAGAGGTAGTGGAGAGTGTAACCCATCCGTCAGATCAACCACCCATCCTTTAGGTAGAGACCAACATCAAGTCTTACACCACATAAATAATGCAGAAGTCAAACCTTCTTTGAGGAATAATGTATACAGACAAAGCAAACAGAAGTCCTCTCCCATAGTTATCCTTATCGATTCTATAGCATTTAAGGGCATGAGGAGCAGCTTTCCTTGACAGCGCATCCTAGTTTTTATGATTCATGACTAGTAACCAGTATCATAGCTCCTCCACAGGCACAAGTCTAGGGTAACTAAGAATTCATACCACATCATGGCAAAAAACCTAGAAGCAAGAGAACTGAACAAATTAATTCCATCATGAAATTGTGTACAGTGAGTCTACAAGATGTAGAAATAGGACCTGGGTAAAAAGATGCATCAAAAATGAGAATTGCATTGCTGGTGGGCAGGCTTCTTACCTTAGAAACGTTACCAGTGCCTGTAAACACAAATGTTAAGGGTCCAATCGACTTTGGCATCAAACCCAGAGAGATTTCATAGCCAGCATCCCGCACTGCCTGCACAGCCTGGCTGCTGTTCCTGTAGTTATGAGCCATACCAAGGTGCTGAAACCAGACAAAAGTGTTCCCATCAATATGTTTGTCCAGATTCAATGATACTTCTTTTTACTAAAATGTTCAAGTGATATATGTAAAAATCTTACCATGAAAGGAGTGTGATGTCCTAGAGCAAGAAATCGTAATCCCATTCCATGTAAAATATTGATCATTCCTATTTCAGAATTACACAGTTAATATAAATAAGAATGGACATACAGGAGCTACAGTGACTGATACCGAAGATCTTCTTGGACTCAAGATAAAACACAGGTTCAACAACAGACTTGAATCTCAGTCCTCCATTTGACATCCCTCAAATATGACAATTTTTGGGGGGGGGGGGGGGGAAGAGGAGACAAACCCACACCACTAAATTCCACTGAAGAGTAGTGAGCTTTTCAGAGGTACTGAATACAAAGCTATCAGGACCGTGTCACAAAAAAGAGGGCTGATTAGTATGTGTGTTGTAGCTTTACCATACACTTTGGCTCACGGGGAAGGTAATAGACATTTCTTTCTAGAGCACACATTCTGTAAGGCCTCGGGTCACTGATTCTCCTTCCAGTGAGGTTGAGTATCTACTCTCCTGGCAAGACAAATACTGGTTCTGTATAGATAGATGGGACTTTATAGGAAGTAAAATAACGGAGTTGGGAGTGCCGGGAATTAGCAACAGACTAGAAAAAGATTCTCAGGAGCTCCACAGCAGCTACAAAAAGCACGACAGGCCTGGATTCTCAGAAAGTTAATGTAAACTGAAAAGGTGCTGATGTTGGTGGAGCATTATTAGTCCTAGGCCTACTTCTTGTATCACTATACCTGCTACACCAGCCCACTGTCCAAAGGCTACCACTCGTAGTCCTCTGTGATCAACCATTTTCTCATAGTCAAACAATCGAATTTCCTGAAAATACATAAAAAGTTGCTTTTATGTTTTCACTAAAAGTTTAAAATCAAAACAGCAAAATCAAGGATGTACGGCTTCCATGGGAACTGCTTTTACATGCACGCCTGTCATGTTTTGTGCATGAGACACGCAAGTGCACAGGACTGAGTTTTCAGCTGTAGAAAAAACAAAGACCAGGTTGACTTTGGCTTGCTTGGTTTATAACCAGAGTCTCCATAATGTTTTTAAGTGAAGAAATAAAACGTTAGCACTGCAATCAACAGATCATTGGAACGAAACATGACCATCTTTGAGCAACCCAGACGGGCAGATCTTCAGCTGGTGTAAATCAGCAGTTCAGCAACAGAGCTACACTGACCCAGAAGTCATAACCCACAAACCGAATCCTGCCCAAATAGCAGGGTGATTCAGTCCCAATGGGCCACTTGCCGCCTCACAAATAAGACACTCATTGGCAATCTCGTGAGATTCGAGTAAAAGTTGCATGGATACTGGAATCAGATGCATCCTCTCCTCCCAAAAAGTTGAAGATCAAGGTTGTGGCTTGTTGGAGACGCTTGTACTTTTGTTGCCCATGTTCTTTGTAGATAGAGGGCCTCTGTTCTCGGGGACAATTAGTTGCTCAAATCAATCCACTGAATTGAGGATAAAATCCTGGTCCCAGTGAAATAAGTGGCAAAACTTCCATGAGGCCAGGATTTTACCCAATGTTATGAAACATGCAGAGGGCCAAATTTTGCAGTTTCTAATCAGGCAGAATTAACTTCTTTGGAACAGTTAGCCACACAAGGACTGCACACCAGACCCTTTACTGGTATACATGATGTTGATATCAAGTGTACAGTCACATTGACTTCAATCTTTTTTCTCCTCACAATTTACTCTAGCAAGAAAGGTCCCATATTCTTTAAACCATGAGAGAACAGCTCTCAGGAAAGCATATACATCACTTAATCAGTTTTTCAAAGTGTATTATAGCCAAGACTAGTGGCTCTCAAACTCTTGTACTGGCGACCTCTTTCACATACACCTCTACCCCAATATAAAACAGGTTCACATACAAGGTAGTAAAGCTCTGACACTGCTTTGAGCAGCATGTTAAAGGTGCCAGGCCAGGCCGAGGGGTTCAATAAGGGGCAGAGGGTTTCGGGGGCAGTCAGGGGCTCTCCCCCTCCCCGAGTCGGGGGGCCACTTTTGGGGGCCTTGCAGTCCCAGAGTGGCCTGGGGGTTTAGCAGGGGCCAGGAGCGGCCAATTCTGCTTCCCTCGCCCCAGCCCCATCACTTGGGGGAGCGGGCTTGGGAGAAGGGACCCCACACACACACCCACCAGCAGCAGCAGAAGCGGAGCAGCCCAGCCCCAGCCCGTTCCACTTTGCCAGCTCCCAGCCGCAGCGCTCCGCCTCCCACCGCAGGCGAATATGGGGGGTGGGAAGTGGAGTCCCGCGGCTGGGAGGTGGCAGAGTGGACCGGGCTGGGGCTGCGTCGCTCCACTTCCCGCAACCAGTGAGTGCAGAGAGGTTGGGGAAAGGACACCCTCAGCACTCACCGGTGGCGGGAAGCAGAGCAGCCCAAACCCAGCCAGCTCCCTTCCGCCAGTTCCCAGCCGTTGTGCTCCACTTCCCGCTGCAGGTGAGTGCGGGACCTTTTCCCAGCTGCCCCCCAGAGACACAGCTGGGGCCAGGGCAAGGAAAGCGAAGTGGGCTGGGGCCACGTTGCTCCACTCCCCACCGCAGTTGAGTATGGGGGGGGCATCCTTTCCCCAACCTCCCTACACTCACCAACAGCGGGAAGTGGAGCGCTGCAGCTGGTGGAGTGGAGCGGGCTGGGGCCAGGCTGCTCTGCTTCCTGCCGCTGCCGGTGAGTGCCTGTCAGGGGGTGGTGGTGGAGCAGTCAGGGGACCTGAACCCTCACCCTACAAAGCCCCACTCCCCCAGCACCCAACCCTGCCGCTGAGCCACACACACCCAGAGCCTCCCTGCTGAGTCCCAACCACCTTCACTGGAAGCCCCCTGCAAAGTCCCATGCCACTGTACCCAGAACCCCCTGCATCTAGACCCCCACTGAGCCACCCACACTGACTGCCCCACACAGATCCCTCTCACCTCACATCTGGATCCTTCACACTAAGCCCCTCCTGTCATAAACAGATAGCTAAGGGTTAATGTCTCTTTCACCTGAAACACCTGACCAGAGGACCAGTCAGGAAACCGGATTTTTTCAACTTTGGGTGGAGGGAATTGTGTGTCTGAGTCTTTTGTTTCTGTCTGCCTGCTGTCTCTGAGCTTTGGAGAAGTAGTTCTGTTTTCTAATCTTCTGTTTCTAAGTGTAAGGACAAAGAGATCAGATAGTAAGTTATATGGTTTCTTTTCTTTGGTATTTACATGAATATAAATGCTGGAGTGCTTTAATTTGTATTCTTTTTGAATAAGGCTGTTTATTCAATATTCTTTTAAGCAATTAGCCCTGTGTTGTATCATCTTATACAGAGAGAACATTTGTATGTATTTTTCTTTCTTTTTTATATAAAGCTTTCTTTTAAGACCTGTTGGAGTTTTCTTTACTTCAGGGAAATTAAGTCTGTACTCACCAGGGAATTGGTGGGAGGAAGAAATCAGGGGGGAGAGCTGTGTGTGGGTTGTATTGGCTAGCTTGATTTTGCATTCCCTCTGGGGAAATAGGAAAGTACTTTTTGTTTCCAGGATTGGAAACGGAGAGGGCAAATTACTCTGTTTGGATTCACAGAGCTTGTGTCTGTGTATCTCTCCAGGAGCATCTGGAGGGGGGGGAAGGGAAAAAGGATTATTTCCCTTTGTTGTGAGACTCAAGGGATTTGGGTCTTGGGGTCCCCAGGGAAGGTCTTTCAGGGGGACCAGAGTGCCCCAAAACACTCTAATTTTTTGGGTGGTGGCAGCAAGTACCAGGTCCAAGCTGGTAGCTAAGCTTGGAGGTTTTCATGCTAACCCCCATATTTTGGACGCTAAGGTCCAAATCTGGGACTAAGGTTATGATATGGTGTAGCAGTGGTGGGATCTAGACAGAATACAGAAGCCAGTAGGAATATTATATTTTTCTTTTCTCTGCTAAGGGCTTTTTAGCAGAGAGAAACAGTTTGGTTTTAAAAGGGAACCAGAGAGAATTTTTTTTTTCTGCTCTCTCTGGCAGTGTGTGCCTTGCATGTTAAGCAAGAAGTCGTTAAGGGCTATCACCAGTCTTTTGTCATGCAATAGCCCTCCCATTAGGAGGCAAGTACCAGCACTTATATGCATGCAAATAAAGTGGTTTTTCTGGTTTCCCTTCATTGAACATTAGCTAGAGAGAGAAAGGGAAAAAAAGTACTGTTGCTAGGCAGACTCCAGGAGGGAACAGAGCCTGCAGTTCAAAAGAGAAACACCGGAGGGCACCCCAACACAAGAAAACAGGAACCATGTCTACCAGGACAAAAATGGAGGCCGAAGACCAATTCAAAGAAGCTGAACACAGGTGAGAGATGGAAAAACACAAACAGGAACTAGAAATAAAACAAAAAGAGATGGAGATAAAAGAAAAGGAAGAAAACCTCAAACTGGCAGCCTTCCAAAGAGAACAGGCAGCCCAAGAGGCAGCACACAAAAGAAAACTAGAAGAAGAAGAGGTGGCCCACCGCCGAGACATGGAAAAACAACAAAAAGAGAATGAACAGAAGGAAAAACAGAGAAAACATGAACTGGAGTTGGCAAAAGCTGGGCTGCATGTGCCAGCCACCCCTAACAACCCGGCGCCAATTATTGCTCCACAGCACAGGAAATTTCCCACCTACAAGGCAGGTGATGACACCGAGGCCTTCTTGGAAAATTTTGAAAGAGCCTATCTTGGGTACAGCATCCCCGAAGACCAGTACATGGTAGAATTAAGGCCACACCTCAGTGGACCTTTAGCAGAGGTGGCAGCTGAAATGCCTAAGCTGCAAATGAATGACTATAAACTTTTTCAAACCAAGGCCAGATACAGGATGGGGATAACCCCAGATCATGCCCGTCGGCACTTCAGAACCCAAAAGTGGAAACCAGAGGTGTCATTTCCCAAACACGCCTACTACATTGCAAAAAACTATGAGGCCTGGTTAACAGGAAACAACATTCAAACCTTGGAAGAACTGAACCTCCTCATACAAATGGAGCAGTTCTTGGATGGTGTTCCTAAAGACATCACATGGTACATACAAGATAGAAATCCCAAAGATATCGCTGAGGCGGGGGAAATTGGAGCCAAATGGATGGAACTGGCAGAAAGCAAGAAAGCTACTGTCAAGGGAAACGATTACCCCAGGGGGCACACAGACCATAAACCCTACAACCGAGGACAGCCAAAGACCCCACATACCACCCAAGTAAAGCCACCGATACCCTACTCTTCAACCTCACCAGTCTCCAGTAACTCACCTCGGCCCAGTGACCCATCAGATGGAAGATGCTTTAAGTGTAATGAACTGGGACATATCAAGGCCAACTGTCCAAAGAACACCATGCGAGTGCAATTCATTACACCACCATCACACCAAAGATCCCCAGGCCCGGATGCCTCTCAAATACCCGTGGAGCGAAGGGAAAATTTGAGAGTGGGCGGAAAGAAGGTTACTGCGTGGAGAGACACGGGGGCACAAGTGTCAGCTATCCACCAATCCTTCCTTGACCCCAAATTCATCAACCCAAAGGCCAAAGTTACAATTTACCCCTTCATGTCACAAGCTGTAGACTTGCCTACAGCTCAACTGCCTGTCCAGTACAAAGGCTGGTCAGGAATGTGGACTTTTGCAGTCTATGACAATTATCCTATCCCCATGCTACTGGGGGAAGACTTTGCCAACCAGGTGAGGCGGGCCAAGAGAGTGGGAATGGTTACCCGTAGCCAAACCAGGCAAGCTTCCAGACCCATTCCTGTTCCTGAGCCGTCCACAGAGGCCCCGTCTGTGTTACCAGAGACCCAGACAGAGGTAGTGGACCCGGATTCCATGCCTACCACTGAAACAGCCACAGCATCTCCAGTCCCAGGCCCGGAACTGGAACAGCAACCAGCACCAGCAAGTGCAACCACATCTTCGACCTCAACGCCAGAGGGCGCCAGCGAGCCAGAACTGGCAGAAGCAAAACACAGCCATACCCAAAAGGCTCAGCCAGAGCCTGAAATACCCTCAGGTGCACCAGCGGAGAGCGGTTCACCAGCAACGGAAACAACCCCATCACCTACATCGCTTCCAGAGGGACCAAGCCCAAGTCCACAGTCTGAGGAAGAACTGGTGACCCCAGCCTCAAGGGAACAGTTCCAGGCTGAGCAGGAAGCAGATGACAGCCTTCAGAAAGCGTGGGCGGCGGCATGGAGCACCCCACCGCCTCTCAGCTCTTCTAATCGATCCTGGTTTGTTATAGACCAAGGACTTTTATACAAGGAAATTCTTTCTGGTGGACACCGGGAAGAATGGCAGCCGCAAAAACAGTTGGTGGTTCCAACTAAGTACCGGGGGAAGCTCTTAAGCTTAGCCCATGATCATCCCAGTGGCCATGCTGGGGTGAACAGAACCAAGGACCGGTTGGGGAAGTCCTTCCACTGGGAGGGGATGGGCAAGGATGTTGCCAAGTATGTCCGGTCTTGTGAGGTATGCCAAAGAGTGGGTAAGCCTCAAGACCAGGTCAAGGCCCCTCTCCAGCCACTCCCCATAATTGAGGTCCCATTTCAGCGAGTAGCTGTGGATATTCTGGGCCCTTTCTCAAAAAAGACGCCCAGAGGAAAGCAGTACGTACTGACTTTAGTGGACTTTGCTACCCGATGGCCAGAAGCAGTAGCTCTAGGCAACACCAGGGCTAACACTGTGTGCCTGGCCCTAACAGACATCTTTGCCAGGGTAGGTTGGCCCTCTGACATCCTTACAGATTCAGGGTCTAATTTCCTGGCAGGGACCATGGAAAAACTGTGGGAAACTCATGGGGTGAACCACTTGGTTGCCACCCCGTACCACCATCAAATCAATGGCCTGGTGGAAAGGTTCAATGGAACTTTGGGGGCCATGATACGAAAATTCATCAACGAATTCTCCAATAATTGGGACCTAGTGTTGCAGCAGTTGCTGTTTGCCTACAGGGCTGTACCACATCCCAGTTTAGGGTTTTCACCATTTGAACTTGTGTATGGTCACGAGGTTAAGGGGCCATTACAGTTGGTGAAGCAGCAATGGGAGGGGTTTACGCCTTCTCCAGGAACTAACATTCTGGACTTTGTAAGCAACCTACAAAGCACCCTCCAACACTCTTTAGCCCTTGCTAGAGAGAACCTAAAGAATGCTCAGGAAGAGCAAAAGGCCTGGTATGACAGACATGCCAGAGAACGTTCCTTCAAGGTAGGAGACCAGGTTATGGTCTTGAAGGCGCAACAGGCCCATAAGATGGAAGCATCATGGGAAGGGCCATTCACGGTCCAAGAGCGCCTGGGAGCTGTAAACTACCTCATAGCATTTCCCAATTCCTCACTAAAGCCTAAAGTGTACCATGTTAATTCTCTCAAGCCTTTCTATTCCAGAGATTTACAGGTTTGTCAGTTTACAGTCCAGGGAGATGATGCTGAGTGGCCTGACGGTGTCTACTACGACGGGAAAAAAGACGGTGGCGTGGAAGAGGTGAACCTCTCAACCACCCTGGAACGTCTGCAGCGGCAACAAATCAAGGAGCTGTGCACTAGCTTCGCCGCATTGTTCTCAGCCACCCCAGGACAGACTGAACGGGCATACCACTCCATTGATACAGGTAATGCTCACCCAATCAGAACCCCACCCTACCGGGTGTCTCCTCATGCCCAAGCTGCTATAGAACGGGAGATCCAGAACATGCTACAGATGGGTATAATCCGCCCGTGCATGGGCATCTCCAGTGGTTCTGGTACCCAAACCAGATGGGGAAATACGCTTTTGCGTGGACTACCGTAAGCTAAATGCGGTAACTCGTCCGGACAACTATCCAATGCCACGCACTGATGAGCTATTGGAGAAGTTGGGACGTGCCCAGTTCATCTCTACAATAGACTTAACCAAGGGGTACTGGCAAGTACCACTAGATGAACCTGCCAAGGAGAGGTCAGCATTCGTCACCCATGCGGGGGTGTATGAATTCAATGTCCTTCCTTTCGGCCTTCGAAATGCACCCGCCACCTTCCAGAGGCTGGTAGACGGTCTACTAGCTGGACTGGGAGAATTTGCAGTTGCCTACCTCGATGATGTGGCCATTTTTTCAGACTCCTGGCCCGAACACCTACTACACCTGGAAAAGGTTTTTGAGCGCATCAGGCAGGCAGGACTAACTGTTAAGGCCAAAAAGTGTCAAATAGGCCAAAACAGAGTGACTTACCTGGGGCACCAGGTGGGTCGAGGAACCATAAACCCCCTACAGGCCAAGGTGGATGCTATCCAAAAGTGGCCTGTCCCAAGGTCAAAGAAACAGGTCCAATCCTTCTTAGGCTTGGCCGGATACTACAGGCGATTTGTACCACACTACAGCCAAATCGCTGCCCCATTGACCGACCTGACCAAAAAGACCCAGCCAAATGCAGTTAAGTGGACTGATGAGTGTCAAAAGGCCTTTACCCAACTTAAGGCAACACTCATGTCTGACCCTGTACTCAGGGCCCCGGATTTTGACAAGCCATTCCTAGTAACCACAGATGCATCTGAGCGTGGTATAGGAGCAGTGCTCATGCAGGAAGCAACAGATCACAACTTCCATCCTGTCGTGTTCCTCAGCAAGAAACTGTCTGAGAGGGAAAGTCACTGGTCAGTCAGTGAAAAGGAATGCTGTGCCATTGTGTACGCCCTGGAAAAGCTACGCCCATATGTTTGGGGACGGCGGTTCCAACTACAAACTGACCATGCTGCACTAAAGTGGCTTCATACTGCCAAGGGGAACAACAAGAAACTTCTTCGTTGGAGTTTAGCTCTCCAAGATTTTGATTTTGAAATTCAACACATCACAGGAGCTTCTAACAAAGTTGCTGATGCACTCTCCCGTGAGAGTTTCCCAGAATCCAGTAGTTAAAAAGTGTTCTTAAAATGTAAAAGTCTGTTAGTTATATACTTAGTGGTATATGTAAAGGTGCATGTGTTGTATTACCCTGGTTATTTTCAAGTTCTAGAAGGAAATTGCCGCCAGTGAGCTTCCCCACTGTCTGCAATTTGGGGGGCGTGTCATAAACAGATAGCTAAGGGTTAATGTCTCTTTCACCTGAAACACCTGACCAGAGAACCAATCAGGAAACCGGATTTTTTCAACTTTGGGTGGAGGGAATTGTGTGTCTGAGTCTTTTGTTTCTGTCTGCCTGCTGTCTCTGAGCTTTGGAGAAGTAGTTCTGTTTTCTAATCTTCTATTTCTAAGTGTAAGGACAAAGAGATCAGATAGTAAGTTATATGGTTTCTTTTCTTTGGTATTTACATGAATATAAGTGCTGGAGTGCTTTAATTTGTATTCTTTTTGAATAAGGCTGTTTATTCAATATTCTTTTAAGCAATTAGCCCTGTGTTGTATCATCTTATACAGAGAGAACATTTGTATGTATTTTTCTTTCTTTTTTATATAAAGCTTTCTTTTAAGACCTGTTGGAGTTTTCTTTACTTCAGGGAAATTAAGTCTGTACTCACCAGGGAATTGGTGGGAGGAAGAAATCAAGGGGGAGAGCTGTGTGTGTGTTGGATTGCTAGCCTGATTTTGCATTTCCTCTGGGTGAAGAGGAAAGTGTTTTTGTTCCAGGATTGGAAACGGAGAGGGCAAGTCCCTCTGTTTGGATTCACAGAGCTTGTGTCTGTGTATCTCTCCAGGAGCACCTGGAGGGGGGAAGGGAAAAAGGATTATTTCCCTTTTTTGTGAGACTCAAGGGATTTGGGTCTTGGGGTCCCCAGGGAAGGTTTTTCAGAGGGACCAGAGTGCCCCAAAACACTCTAATTTTTTGGGTGGTGGCAGCAAGTACCAGGTCCAAGCTGGTAGCTAAGCTTGGAGGTTTTCATGCTAACCCCCATATTTTGGACGCTAAGGTCCAAATCTGGGACTAAGGTTATGATACCTCCACACTTAGATCCTGCTGGGCTGAGCCTGCCTACCCACACTTCTTGCACTTGGAAAGAGGGGCAGGGCCCTGGGGGGTTTTGGGGCAGGCCCAGCCCTTACGCTGCTTCAGGGTCAGGTGTGGCCTCATTGCCAGGAATATGTTCTAGGGGGTGGGGTTGCAGGGTGATCTCCCATCTCCATGCAGCCAGTGGCCTGTGCTCCCCACTGCCATGCTAGAGCCAACACATTTATTTATTGACAAATAAAATTTGCAAAATTTTAAAATAGTGTGCGAAATTTTTATTTCCCTCAGGAATAAAAATAGAAGCATAGAACATAAATGTTGCAATGCAGCAATATGTTCTAACCCATAGCTAAGTGATGTATAGTAGATACGCTACAGCTGGTGTTTGGATATACAATACCCTCTGATTATTTCCATATTATAGGTTAAGAGAATCAATATAAACAGCTTAAAAAAATTAAATGCATCTCTTAAAAACAACAACAACTGTGGCGAGTTCAGACTTTCTATTATTGTATTATGAAAAGCAAGCTCAAATATCTATGAATATTCAGGTTACCTTCCAATGTCCTATATGCATAATCCTGTTTTTTACATTGTGGTAACAGTCACTGATCTTTCTTACTACAATACTTACCTTTCTTAGAATTTCATCCAGTAGAGACATGTTTGCCTCTTGGGCTTTAATAGTGTGAGAGAAGAATGCATAGTTCTTCTTAGGAATTAATTTATCCTCTGGAGGTCTCTTCACTCCCACAATCAGAGATGCCTCAGAAATATCTTCCTGAATAATGCCACCTGCTTTTATATAATCCTGTAAACAGAGCATTAAGAAACACTTTCATTCTTCAATATTAATGCAGAAAAAACAAAGGCAGACTTAAAAGAACTTATGAAGCAGAAAGATACAGAAACAAGTTAAGGCCTGTTACTAAACAAACTTATTTAAGAGAGTTTAAGAGCTTGGATTTGTATTAGGGCTGTCAAGCGATTAAACAAATTAATCACAATTAATCGCACTGTTAAACAATAGAATACCATTTATTTAAATATTTTGGATGTTTTCTACATTTTCAAATATATTGATTTCAATTACAACAAAAAATATGAGCACTGTACACTTTATATTCTATTACAAATATCTGCACTGTAAAAAAGAAATAGTATTTTTCAATTCACCTAATACAATTTCTGTAGTGCAATCTCTACCACGAAAGTTGAACTTAGATACGTAGAATTATGTACAAAAAAAATTCAAAAACAAAACAATGTAAAATTTTAGAGCATACAATTCCACTCAGTCCTACTTCTTATTCTGCCAATCACTCAGACAAACAAGTTTACTTTTACAGGAGGAGATCATGCTGCTCACTTCTTTTTTACAATGTTACCTGGAAGTGAGATAGGCATTTGTATGGCATTGTTTTATATGATGAACAAGATTTTTAGTAATCCTCATCATATCTGACTTCACTGCCTGGGTGTGAGCTCAAGGCTGGGTTGCTTTAAGGGAACTGTATTTTTTGCTTCTGGGTGTCATAAACAGATAGCTAAGGGTTAATGTCTCTTTCACCTGAAGCACCTGACCAGAGGACCAATCAGGAAACCGGATTTTTTCAACTTTGGGTGGAGGGAATTTTGTGTCTGAGGTCTTTGTTGTCTGTCTGCCTGCTTTCTCTGAGCTTTGGAGAAGTAGTTTCTGCTTTCTAATCTTCTGTTTCTAAGTGTAAGGACAAAGAGATCAGATAGTAAGTTATATGGTTTCTTTTCTTTTCTTTGGTATTTGCATGAATATAAGTGCTGGAGTGCTTTGATTTGTATTCTTTTTGAATAAGGCTGTTTATTCATATTTCTTTTAAGCAATTAACCCTGTATTTTGTCACCTTAATACAGAGAGACCATTTGTATGTATTTTTCTCTTTTTTATATAAAGCTTTCTTTTAAGACCTGGTGGAGTTTTTCTTTACTTCGGGGAAATTGAGTCTGCACTCACCAGGGAATTGGTGGGAGGAAGAAATCAGGGGGAGATCTGTGTGTGTTGGATTTGCTAGCCTGATTTTACATTCCCTCTGGGTGAAGAGGAAAGTGCTTTTGTTTCCAGGACTGGGAACGGAGAGGGGGAGTCACTCTGTTTGGATTCCCAGAGCTTGTATCTGTGTATCTCTCCAGGAGCACTTGGAGGGGGGAAGGGAAAAAGGATTATTTCCCTTTGTTGTGAGACTCAAGGGATTTGGGTCTTGGGGTCCCCAGGGAAGGTTTTCCAGGGGGACCAGAGTGCCTCAAAACACTCTAATTTTTTGGGTGGTGGCAGAAAGTACCAGGTCCAAGCTGGTAGCTAAGCTTGGAGGTTTTCATGCTAACCCCCATATTTTGGACGCTAAGGTCCAAATCTGGGACTAAAGGTATGATACTGGGTAAGTGGTAAGGTATTGTAAAAGCTGTTTTGTTGCTGGCTTTGTGAATCTAAATATCAGAATAACATATCTGGTGGGACTGTCTGCCCCATTCTTCACAGTTTAGCCTAATTGAGCAATCTCAGCATGGCTCCCCTGGGATCCTGGTCACACTACATAAAAGGATTGTTTCATTGGGATAGCATAGGATTGAACCTGGAGACAGAATTCAGCCCATCTTATTACTAGTAATAAATAGGTTATAGAGGTTTTCATTCCTTCAAAAGTGGGTAAAGCATCTCAATCCCCATTCTAAGATGGAGCAACTAAGACACAGAAATTGGGTGGTTTGTTCACGGTCATATAGTGGGTTACAAAAGCTAGGGCTAGGACTTCTGCTCCCACCTCTGAACCTTACCCATTCAACCATACTATCATGCTGCTTCCACTGAGGTTGATGGCAACCTCCCATTGACTTCAAATGACAGCGGGACCAGGCTGAATATTAGCATAACAAAATATCAATAGACTTACACAAAGCAAGTTATCTTTGGTATAAATGTGGTTGTTACTTAAAACATCTGGTTAAAGTGCAATCCTTGAAGCCTGGACAGCAGATTGTATTTTGGTTTTTTTGCCTTCAACTATACTCCTCCCTCTCTCAGACCCTGACTTGATAAGTAAAAAGAGTATGTGTCACAATTGCATTAGCTTAACACAAATGCCTCATTAAGAGTCAGGCTAGCATGACTACAATATGGCCAGCTAGCAAGGCTTCAAACATGATGGCCTGCATTTTAACAGGGCTTTGCAATCACTTCAACTTAACTCAGATGAATTAACAGGATTGTGGGGGTGGGGAAGCCACACCTTTTCTCTGTCACAACTATACACAGCATCAGTGGAAATACGCTGCAGGCAGCAAGGAAAAAGATAAACAGTTACATAGGACATCATGAATTAAATAAAACCCCAAAGTTCCTATGCAAAGAATTATTGAGAATTTAGATAACAGAAGACAGGAAGGTTGGGGGAGGGCAGGACAGACCTGAAAAACAAAGAACAATGAATAGGCATCAATATTACCTTACAGATCTAGCCAATTATTCCCATTGCTTTAGTCAGTGGGAAAGAATGACCCCCTTTTGTAATACATAACAGAATAGCTAATAACATATGTTCGCTATTATGTACATCCTTTAGATCCTTCAATGCTATAATATCATCATTAATAAACCAATGTTACATTTTGTTCATCTAAATAAGAACCACAGCAGAACCTACCTTTTCATGGATGGCTCTCCGGTTTGATGGTTGTACTAAGACTTTGTATCCCAGATTTGTCAGCTCTTTAACATGCTTTGGTGCTAGAGGTGCTCTTCTTTCCCAAACACTAACATCTTCCCTCCTGATAGCCAGTACAGGTTTATGATGGTGACGGCACTTTAAAAGATGGACCCCAAACTTGCCAGTTGTGTCTCTGAACGTTCGTAGCATGATAAAACCTGATGGCAGCAAAGAAAGTAGTTAAAACGACACCAGGCTCGTAAAGGTGCTTAGAAGCCATTGTGTTTGTGTCTCTTTAGAAATCTTTTGTAAAACATACTCAGCTACTAATCACTACAATGATCACAACCCTAGCAATAATTATCACAATTTTCTGATTAATAGTACTAATATTCCCAGATTTCCTGTGCAAGAGAAACCTGAATTTACTTTCATTACCAAATACAAGTGCTCTAATGTAAACTGCAACTGAAACAGTAAGAGAACACGAAGTCTTGTTTTCCCTTCGCTTTGGCTGGGTTACTTCACAAAAATCAAACCACCAGTATTGCTGTATCAAAAAGTTTTTACTCCTGTGCAAGGTATATTGTTCTTAATTCTAGTTACTGTACTTGTAATCAGTGCTGGAGGCTTAAGCAAAAATGCCAGTTAGACTGAGTCACCAGTATAAATATGCAAGAGTCAAAATTTATCAACACCCACCTTATAAATCTTATAAGTATCTTCCTTATCACTGGTGTAGTGATAAAAAAAAAAGACTAACTCATAAAAGAGCAATAAAGTAGAGTTAAAGGTGCTACATGACCAATGACAAATGCCCTTGGGCCATTTCTTTAAAGGTATTTACATAAGCATGCCTCGGCACCCAACCCCTATTTAAATCAACCTGAATTAGGTGCTTAGGCACTTTTGAAAACCACAGTAAGGTCCAGAACCCCAAAAGGTACTTAGATGCCTGAATACCTTTGAGGATCTGGATCCAGATGCCTACGTGCATTTAAACATCTTTGAAAAATCTAGCTCTTAGACCCCAGTTTTGCAAAGACCTATGCACATATTTAAGCATACGAAGGCCCTTTAAACCCAGTGGGACTGCTCATGGACTTCAAGTTAGGAGTATCTGTAATTCTTTGCAAGATCAGGGCTATAGAGAGAAATACATAGTGAGCATCCTACAATATCAGAGAAAACTACTTCAAAATGAAAAGTAAAATGATCTTTTAATACTCACTTACGTGGCACCTTCCTACGAACAGAATGCCTGCAAGCACAGGAGCCTTCCTGATGAAGACCCACTTGCACAAGAAACTAACTGGCTGATTATGGGTCACGTGGGGATAGGGTTTTTTTGCTTGTTTGGGTGGGGTGGGGGAGAGAAGAGTGAGCATGCAAAATTCTGAGATAAGGATCATATCTTCTTTCCTGCTTGTACAGTCCTTGTATTTTTCACATTTGGTCTACTAAAGGGACACTTTCACCTTCAATTTGGCCTGAAAACAAGATTTTATAAAACCTCAGACCAAAAACAAACATTGTGGAAACTTTTTTTGAGTTCCACTAAAAGGAGGTGCTTTTAAACAAACATTCCCAGGAGCCTTTGGAATCCAACACTGCTAAAATAAGTCAGAGCGAAGCTGACTTCACTGATTCACTGGCCTTGCTGAAAGAAGTACAAGGCATATAAAGATTGGCAAGATGGGTTTTAAAAAAATTCTTACTTATAATATCTTAGCTGCATTAATTATGTTAAAGACAAGCAGCAAAGACGAAGTGGGTATTCACCCACGAAAGCTCATGCTCCAAAACGTCTGTTAGTCTATAAGGTGCCACAGGATTCTTTGCTGCTTTTACAGATCCAGACTAACACAGCTACCCCTCTGATACTTGATAAGTTAAAGATAGTACATTTACAACATATTTTTAAATTGACAGCAACTCTTTAAAGTATACTGAATATATGGTTATGCTTCTAATGGTAGTTTTAGTGCCATAAACTGATGAAGTTAGCATGAGTTTTCAATTTTTTAAAAATGATTAAAGTATTTAGTTTTAAAATTAAACAATCTCATTTATCAATACCTGCCTGAAGTGGTACTGCCAATTTCTGTTTTTCCAGCTGCATCTTTAACAAAAAACGAAGAATTCTGCCAGGTACCCAGTGCAAAGTGAAAATATAGAAAAAAAATTTCCCCACAATCTCCTTCAGTTACACTTATCTTAATTGCGAATTGGAGCAATAGCAGATTGATGGGTTTTATATCCCTCCCCTCATGGGATTTTTTAAATCAATTATCAGAGGAGTAGCCGTGTTAGTCTGGATCTGTAAAAGCAGCAAAGAGTCCTGTGGCACCTTATAGGCTAACAGACGTTTTGGAGCATGAGCTTTCGTGGGTGAATACCCACTTCCTCATGTCATGCATCCAAGGAAGTAAGTATTTACCCACGAAAGCTCATGCTCCAAAACGTCTGTTAGTCTACAAGGTGCCACAGGACTCTTTCCGGCTTTTAAATCAATGGAGACTTTCAGATTCACACACACCTTTGCCGGAGATCATGAACAGTTCCTTCCTAACTGACGTATGATGTGCTCCAAACTTGTTTTCCCCGGGTTAGAACGGGGCGGCAGGTAAGCCCTGATCTAGAGATGCAGCTAAAAAGAGCAGTTAATCTCCTTCGCAGTTTTCTCTCCGATGGATTTCTCCCTGTCAGTCTAAATTACTGGCCAGAAAAGAGCTCACGAGCTGGAAAAGTCAGGCTCACTGCCAGGGTCACCCCCCGAGGACAAACGTGGCTACTTTGTTGCCAGAAAGGAAGATGCAAACGTGTCCTCAACAGTCCCGCTGTGCCGAGGAGCGAGGAGGGAGCTGAAAGCCTGGTCTGCCCGACCCACCATGGCGGGACAGGCTCGGAGGCAGAGACACATTCCCAGACAGCGAGAAGCTGCTGCTGTCAAGGCCCCACCCCCCACGGGGCGGAATCACGGAACGCGGGGGGCGACTCCCACAGCCCCGTCCCGCAGTGACCCAGGGAGCCCCACCGGCTGTCCGGGGCGCAGCGGCCCCCCAAGGTCCAGCCCAGAGCCAGCAGGAACAGCTCCACGCGTGGCCTGGAGGTACCCGGGAGTCTAGGCCCCTGGGGAAAGGCTCCGCCGCCTGCCGCGGCAGGACCCCACAGCAGGGATGCAGCGCCCAACTCCCGCCCCGCACCACCTACCTGCCAGCGGAGCGGGGTTTACACGGGGACAACAGAGCAGCCGGCTCTAGGATTGCGCAAAGGAACCGAATCACTGCCCAGCCAGCTATTAACAGAATTTTGGGGAACTAAGGGATGCCGCCCCCCGCCGCCAGCCAATCGAGTGTGACCTTCGGGGTACAACCTTTCCTTCTCGCCAATCGCAAAAGGCCTTCAGGCGTGACGTCATTGGCGACGTCTCATCTCTCCCATACACACCCCCCAACCCGCCTCTCTTATGTGTGTGCTCCTGCTTGGACGGGAGAAATTTCCGGGAATGTCCCGCCCAGGGGCCCTGCCTCTCCAGGGGGACTTGCACAAGGGAACGGGAACGCTCCTAGATACGGACAGTCAATGGGCTAGCAGCAGGGCTGCACAGCCCGCAATGCTGCGGGGATCTGCCATACATGATAGTCGGCGATGGCTGCCAGAGCGGAGCCGCCTTCCCCGAAATGGCTCAGGGGCATCTGGAATACGAGGGAAAACAGGGTGGGGATCCGGGAAACTAGAAACACATTAATAAAATGGGTCTGTCAACAATGTATTCTTAACATAAATTGTAGGGTCATAGGGATGGGCAAGGCAGATAGGATAGCAAAGGATCAGCGTCCTCCTGTCTCTGAAAAGCATCCCAGCCCCTCCCCAACTGACAAAATCCTTGTATATCCCCCTCCTCAATGACAAATAATTCAGAGCTCTGTAATTTCCTATGATCTCCTTTCCCCACCCACTAAAATAAGGAATGGCAGTACAGTATCTTTGCTCACTACACAACATTAGTAATGGGGGAAACCACACACAGTTGGATTCCAGATAACAGTGTTTAACTATATACAAATACACAGGCCTACCTAAGGTGTAAATTTTTAACAGTGACAGAAAGTAACCATTAGAACAATTTCCCGAGGGTTGTGGTGGATTTTCCATCAGTGACAATTTTTAATTCAAGTTTGGATTTTTTTTCTTAAAGATCTGCTCTAGGAATTATTTGGGGGAAGTTCTAGGGCCTGTGTTATACAGGAAGTAGGACTAGATCAGAATGGTCATTTCTGGCCTTGGAATCTGTGGGCGGTGTCGTCAGATGCTATTGGTGTGGTGCTCTGCTCTGTTCAATATTGATATCAATCGGCTGTGTGCGTGTGCTCCCTCTGTGTGCTGTTCCAGCTCTGTGCTGATAACTGACTCAGCAGACCCCAAGAGAACCCCCAGTGATCACAGACTCTAGTAAGGTATGAAGGCACTTCAGCCAGGTTTATTGTCAAACGAAGCACAATGATAGTTCCCTCTAGACTTTATAGGACATACTATGAATATGTGCCCCCTGGCAATAGACTCAGCTCAGTCAGTGGCGGGACTTTCCACTGCCCCCTAAGCTGGACAAAGACACTGCCCCAGGGATGCATTCTTATAGACAGGTACAAACAAGTTACACATTGAGGTGCAACCCCTCTATGTAGCAAGGTACAACCCCTCTACGTAGTAAAGTGCCGCCTCTCACCTTATACATGTTGGTTCGAACAAAACAACTCTATTCATCATATTACCCTTTTGGCCCTGTCATTGGGAAGGGTCAGCCTGTTCCTTGTTATCTGTGTGAAGTGTACAAGTATGCGAATGTTCTGATATCTGGTGTCCAGTACCTTTTAGGTATGTCTCTTTTTGCAGCATCAGCCCTTTCTTTGCCAGCTTCTGTGAGCAGGGCCTGCCTCTGGCTCACAGCTTAACTTTGCTTTATGTTAGCAAAGTCTTGACCATTACTTTAGGTCAGGCCTTAGGCCTCATACCGGGCCTCTGATATCAAGGTTTATATCTCAGGGCCTCCTCTTACTACAGGCTGGTCTACACTGAAAACTTACATCAGCATAGGGCTTGTCTACACTTAACAGGGATCAACAAGTGGTGACTGATGCATCGGCAGTCAATTTAGCAGGTCTAGGGAAGACCTGCTAAATTGCAGGGCCGCCCAGAGGGGAGGGCAAGTGAGACAATTTGCCCCAGGCCACGGGCTCCGCAGGGGCCCCCACGAGAATGGCTGAGGTTCCCTCCCTGGCCCGACCCCACCTCCGCCCCTCTCCCGGAGCCTCAGTGCATCCAGGAGTATCCCTGAACAGCGGTGCAGCGTGGCTCCGGTGGGGCCTGAGTTCCTCCCCACTTAGAGCCATGTGGTAAGGGGGCGGGGCTGCAAGCTCCAGGCCCAGCAGAGGGAGCTCAGGCCCCGCTGGAGCTCTCAGCCCCACCCCTTTACCACACAGCTCAGAGCAGGGAGGAGCTCAGGCCCCGCTGGAGCCACGCTGCACTGCTGTTCAGGGACATTCCTGGATGTGGCGCATTGAGGTGCTAGGTGAGGGGAAAGCTGGGGATAAGGGGCCAGGTCTGGGGGGGTTGGATAAGGGGCAGGGAGTCCCGGGGACAGTCAGGAGACAGGGAGGAGGCAGAGGTTGGGGGGGCGGTCAGGGGAAGGGAACGGGGGGTTGGATCGTGGGCATTCCAGGGGGTCTGTCAGGACTCAGCAGGGGGTGGATAGAGGTTGGGGCTGTCAGGGGACAGGGAGCAGGGGTTGGGTTCTGGGGTGGTGGTTGGGGGGTTTCTGGGGGACGGTGAGGGGACAAGGAGCAGGATGGATCGGGGACTCTAAGGGGAGCGGGCAGTCGGGGGGGCAGGAAGTGGGTGGGGGTCAGATGGGGGCAGGGCCAGGCTGTTTGGGAGGCACAGCTTTCCCAACCTTAAAGCTCATTCAGCAGTCTGAGGCTTGCACAAGAGCAAAGCTGTTAGCTTTTCCATTAGGGCTACCATCCCTTTCACTTCTTAAATGCCAAATTATAGTCTATATTTAATTTCAGTGCCATAGGGAGATTCATGTCAGGGGAGGGTAGCTTCATTTAAAATTAGCCACTGGGGGAGGGATCACATGAGAAGAGCAATATCCTACACCACCTTCCTCCTTCTCAACCCTACCAAGGGAGACCTCCCCCCCCCCACTGCATTCCCTGAGGCTTCAAAGTGGTTAAATTCAGTGGTTCTCAAACTTTTGTACTGGTGACCCCTTTCACATAGCAAACCTCTGAGTGTGATGCCCTTTTATAAATTAAAAACACTTTTTTATATATTTAACACTATTATAAATGCTGAAGGCAAAGCGGGGTTTGAGGTGGAGGCTGACACCTCGTGACCCCCTGAGGAGTCCTGACCCCCAGTTTGAGAACCCCTGGGTTAATTTAATTTTAGCACCCTGTGTTCATTTATATGCATGTGCTATTTTGAGCATTTCAGTTTTCACAACATAAGCTCATCCTAGATTCTGGAACAAACTCAAATGCTCAGTTCGTGGAGTATGTACATAAGCTATACTAAAGACAAACCCACAATAACTGTCTCCAGTTTGTGAGGGACCCCATGGAGCCAGTCTCTAGGAAACAGGTAAATGCATGGAGGTTAAGTCCATTAAAGGCTATTAGCCAGGATGGGTAAGGAATGGTGTATCTAGCCTCTGTTTGTCAGAGGGTGGAGATGGATGGCAGGAGAGAGATCACTTGATCATTACCTGTTTGGTTCACTCCCTCTGGAGCACTTGGCATTGGCCATTGTCAGTAGACAGGACACTGGGCTGGATGGACCTTTGGTTTGACCCAGTATGGCTGCTCTTATGTTCTAAGCTAAATGAACCCAAAGTTATGGAGACAGATATGAGTCAAGGAAGCCAGCAGAGTATCAGAAACCTGGAAAAATCTGTGACTGGATGGGCTCAGGAGTTTGGTCACAAGCTGAGGTGGTTCACAAGTTTTGGATTTTTTTAAAGCAGAATTTTTTTATTGTTTCTTTAAACAATCAAACACAGCAAGCAGCAAATATTTGGCCACACACTTCTGAAACCCCAAACCATATGCAGGTTTTGGCAGACTAATTTCAGCTTTTCAATCTAAAAAAGCACAACAAATTTTGAAGGAAAGCGGACATTGTCCATGATTATTTTCTGCTTTTTAAAAACCCCTAGTTTTCGATCCAAAAAAAGTTTTGACGGAAAATATTTGTTCAACCTTTTTAATGAGCTTTAGTGTCTTTCAGCACTAGCTGATGCTCAGAACCAGTGATACCTTGTAAAGAAGTTTTCTCAAAACTGGGTTTGTGCCGAGATCCGGAAAGTTTATTTTTCCCAGGGCCGCCCGTGGGGTGGGGGAGCAAGTGGGGCAATTTGCCCCAGGCCCCGCAGGGGTCCCCACGAGAATATAGTATTGTATAATATTGCACATTTTTTTATGGAAGGGGCCCCCAAAATTGCTTTGCCCCAGGACCTCTGAATCCTTTGGGTGGCCCTGCTAAATTGACTGCAGATCGCTCTCCCATCAACTCCTGTATTCCACTAGATTGAGAAGAGTAGGGGGAGTCGATGGGAGAGCACCTCCTTTCAACATTGCATAGTGTGGACCCCACGAGAAGTAAATCTAAGCTACATCGATTTGAGTTACATATTCATGTAACTCAAATTGCGTAGCTTAGATTGAATTTCCCCTGTAGTGTAGACAAGGCCATAGTTACATTTCTCCAGGGTATGAAAAATCCGGAGAGACGTAGCCATGCCAACCTAATCCCTGGTGTAGACAACGCTAGGTCAACAGAATTCTTCCATCAACTTAACTACCTCCTCTTGGGGAGATGGATTACCTACAGTGATGGAAGAAATACACTGAACCACTGCAGCTTTGCCACTGTAGAATTCTAAGGGTAGACATACCCTATGAAAAACTAAGGCCTGGGCCACACTACACAGTTAGGTCAACATGAGGCAGCTTCTATTGAATTAATTATGTCAGTGTCTACATTACAGTCTTGCTCCCGCCAATGTAAATGCCCTACTACACCAACATAACAACTCCATCTCCACAGGAGGTATAGGGTTTATGTTGGTGTAGTTAGGGTGACACTATCTGTATAGAAATTGTACTACTTAACTTTGGCTGTTAGTTATCTTGTCAATTTCACAGCAGGAACTGTGAAATTGACAAGAAAGCAGGGCAGCTAGATTTCAGCTGCTCCCACTCTCCTGAAGAGCTTGGGCAGCTGGACACACCTCTGTCCCCCTCCTCTGCAGCCAGGGCAAGAAGCCTTGGAAGCTGGTCCCTGCACCCAGCTGGAATCTATGGTGAGAAGCCAGGGCCACTCCCCCAACCCCACCCTGCTCCCAGCATGTAGCCCTGAAATTGACAAGGCTGCCTCTCTCCTTGCAGGGAGCGGGAGGGGAGGGAGAAGCCAGGGCAGCCAGATCCTGCTTTCCTGGGGCAAGAAGCCCTGGGCAGCTTCCCCCTTCCACCACTCCCAGTGGGGAATGGGAAACTGAGGGGGAGGGCAACCTTCCAGGAGCCTGTGAGGTAGCCAGACTGCTGGCAAGGAGCTGCCAGCGGAGCTGAGAAACTAGGCTGTCAGCTCCCAACACCATCCCTCTTAGGCTGGTGGAAGTTGTCCTGGTGAGGGCCGTCCTTAGCCATAGGCAGAATAGGCAGCTGCCTAGGGCACCAGTTTGTCTGGGGCACCACTCTGCCAGGAGCCGAATGTGCTGCCTGCAGCCCAGTCTGAGGGAGGGGATTGGCTGCTGGGGTCTCTGTGAAGGGGTGGGGGAAGGAATTCACCTGTGAGTGTGACTCTCCCAGGCGTGAGGTGAAGCAGGCTGGGTGGCTCTGGCAGTATCCTTTGTTGCTCCCCATAATGTGCATTCTCCACCCCTCTGCCCATGGAGCACTCCCTTCCCCCCCTCCCACGAAGCACCCTCTCTCCCCACTCCCCTCCGGTAGGGATTGGTTGGGTAAAGCTCCTGGGGTGTGGGGGCGTTGGCTGGCTGGGTGCTGAGGAAGTGAAACTGAAAGTGACTCACTTCCTCAGCAGCCAGCCCAAGCAACAGGAACTGGATTGGAATGATCACACACAGCTGGGAGGGCTGGTGATAGGGTGACCAGGTAGCATGTGTGACAAATCAGGACAGGGAGTTGGGGTAGGGTGACCGGATGTCCTACTTTTATAGGGACAGTCCCAATTTTGGGATCTTTTTCTTATATAGGCTCCTATTACCCCTCACCCCCTGTCCTGATTTTTCACACTTGCTCTCTGGTCACCCTAGGTGGGGGGTAATTGGTGCCTATATAAGACAAAGCCCCAAATATCAGGACTGGCCCTGGTCACCCTAGCTGGGGAGCACGTCTTTCCCCTGGGCTGGCAGCAATCCATCTCATCCGAGGAGAGCTGCGCAGGGCAGGATGAACTGCTGTGGCTCCATGGGTGTCCCGTCCCTGAGATCAGATGCTGTGCTAACTTCACCATTGTCCCAGTGGTGTGTCATCAGATCTGAGAGTTTGCTGCTGCTGTTGCCACTCTGCACCGCAAGAGGTGGATTTTGGGGTCCTGCAGCTTTCCACCTATGTTCTCCTCTACTGCAGCTGTTGGACCAGCAGGCTGAGGGTGAGCCAAGCATGAAAGCATACTGTGTTGCCATTTAGACTGTCATTTTACAACTTTGTTTGCCAAAAATGCTTGCTAACAATCCTGAATCCAGTTTCAATTTTAAAAAAATCAATATCTTAGCCAAAAACAGAAAATTAAGTTGTTGACAATTATTTGTGACAAGTTTGGTTTGGGGCAGGGAGTGGGCCAGTTTTCATCAGAGAAACAAAAAATGTTGACTGGCTTTCCAATAGCCCTGTTACTGCTAAATAGAACCCTCCAACAACTGTAATATGCTTATCTCCTTACTAGTGTATAGCGTGACCATATGTTGTACTAAGATTCTCTTGCTTATTTTCCCAGTGAGTGTAGCTTTTGCCAGTTTTGTCCAATTTTCATAAAGTAAATACATGGTTAATATGAGTTAAAAAGGCCAGGGACACTTCCTTGTGAAGAATCTGTGCAGCAGATCATGCTGGAACTGCGAAAATGTTAGTTTTTGAGGGAACTTTAAAGGCAGTGATTTATCATGTATTTCTGGCAGTGACAAAAATTTGCTATTGCTAATGTCTGTACAAACAAAAATAAGGCACAATAGGACTTCTGTAACATTTCTGTGCTACCTTAATCTAGATGAGATGATTCTGTGCTGACTTCATGTTGGTCACTTTGTGCTTTACCTAGGAATAAAACTAGGGTTATATTTTCCCACTGCTTGGAAACCCAGCTTATTAAACTTGATAATGCCATTGACATATTTACAGTATAACGTTGATATAGAGTTGTAACTAACATTAAGAGTGATACCTACTATACATTTAAAACTAAAAAGTGGCTTTGTAAAAATGACATAGGTTTCCAACTCTCCTGTGTCTCAGTCAGGATGGAGCACTTTGTGAGGTGTCTTCACACTAGATCAAGGTCACAGGCTCACAACTATCCTATATTAGTTATTTTAAATAATATTTCTGATAATCTGACAATTTAAAAAGTTATTTCTTTAAAAAACACCTTATAAGTTATGTCGTATTGAAAACAACTTTCCGGTCACAGAAAAGAAAATGGAAAGATGAAATAGTTTGTACGTTATGAAAACAACGAAGTTGATCAAGATCATCAAGTAACTCCTGAAGAAAATTTTTATGCAGACAAAGCTCAAGAAACTAAACAACACACAGAACAATCATTTGAAACAGATGCAGACACAAAGCAAGAAATTACAACAGTTGAAACTGAACTAGCATGGAATATAGATAACGTTGGCGGATGGCCGCAATCTTTAAACAATGAATTCTGTGCCATTATACTTGAGAAAGGCCCTGTAAGAATAAAAGGTCTTGAATATCCTAAAGATATTAGAGGTAGGAAATTCACAGAAAACAATTACTACAAAAGACTTTCTAATGGTGAAATTGTCAACAGATGGTGGCTTGTATATTCTAAATGCAAGGATTTTGCTGTATTTTGTTTCCCATGCAAGATTTTCAATAGTTGCAATTTTAAGATAGAAACCATGGGCATTAATTATTGGAAAAATCTTAGTCACATATTACTGCAACATGAAAAGGCACAACACCACATTGAAAGTACGCACAAATGGTGTGAGCTGAGTGTAAGGTTAAAAAATCAGACAATTCTTGATGCCCCAAATCAAAGATTCCTGGAGTCAGAGAAGCAGCATTGGCGTTGTGTTCTTGAGCGTCTATTATCTATTGTTGAATATCTATCAACAAACAATCTTGCTTTTAGAGGAAGCATTGAGAAATTATTCCAGCCCAAAAAGGGCAATTATTTGGGCCTTGTACAACTGCTGGGAAAATTTGACACAGTGATGAGTGAACATCTCCGAAGAGTAATTTAAAATGAAATACATGACCACTATTTGGGACCAAGAATTCAAAATGAACTGATCATGCTACTGAGTGATAAAGTGAAAGACAAAATTGTTTCATTGTTACTTTGGCAAAATATTTTGCCGTCATTCTAGATTGCACTCCAGACATAAGTTATCAAGAACAGATGTCATAAGTAGTGAGATTTGCCAATATAAGTGATTCAGCACAGATCACAGTTAAGGAATCATTTATCACATTTCTAGAAGTAAAGGACACTATAGGTTTTGGACTTCTTCAAGCTCTCCTTGATGAACTAAAATGAATGGGATTGTCAGTAATGCATATTACAGGACTAGGCTATGATAATGGTGCCAATATGAGAGCATGTATTTCTGGCATGCAAGCTAGAATGCTGACAGAAAATCCAGGAGCCTTTTTTGTTCCATGTGCATGCTACAGCCTTAATTTGATTGTGTGTGATATGGCCAAGTCTTCTGTAGAAGCTACTTCTTTTTTTGGTTTGCTCCAACACATTTTTGTGCTCTTTCAGCTTCCACTCAATGATGGCAAATATTCAAAGCACATGTCAATGGTATTACCGTTAAGCCTCTATCTGAGACATTCTGGGAAAGCAGAGTAGAAAGTGTAAAAATATTGAGATATCAATCTGAGGAAGTTTATGAAGCACTGGTTGCTATTTCAGAAGAAGCCAGAGATCCAAAAGCTAAAAGTGAAGCACAGTCATTGGCTTCTGAAATATCCAGCTTCAAGTTTCTAACATCTGTCGTAATCTGGTATGACATTCTTGTTAAAAATTCAAGTGTAAGCAAAATAATGCAGAGTCCAATGATGCTCTATGTCAACAGGAGAGAGCTCTCCCTTTGGCATAATCAAATCCCTCTCATGGTTTCTGTAATGGGAAATCGTGTCTTACTAATCTATTAGAGTTCTTTGAAAGGGTCAACAAACATGTGGACCAGGAGGATCCATTGGACACAGTATACTTAGATTTCCAGAAAGCCTTTGACAAGGTCCCTCACCAAAGGTTCTTACGTAAATTAAGCTGTCATGGGATAAAAGGGAAGGTCCTTTCATGGACTGAGAACTGGCTAAAAGACAGGGAACAAAGGGTAGGAATTAATGGTAAATTCTCAGAATGGAGAGGGGTAACTAGTGGTGTTCCCCAAGGGTCAGTCCTAGGACCAATCCTATTCAATTTATTCATAAATGATCTGGAGAAAGGGGTAAGCAGTGAGGTGGCAAAGTTCGCAGATGATACTAAATTGCTCAAGATAGATAAAACCAAAGCAGACTGTGAAGAACTTCAAAAAGATCTCACAAAACTAAGTGATTGGGCAACAAAATGGCAAATGAAATTTAATGTGGATAAATGTAAAATAATGCACATTGGAAAAAATAACCCCAACTATACATACAATATGATGGGGGCTAATTTAGCTACAACGAGTCAGGAAAAAGATCTTGGCATCATCGTGGATAGTTCTCTGAAGATGTCCATGCAGTGTGCAGAGGCGGTCAAAAAAGCAAACAGGATGTTAGGAATCATTAAAAAGGGGATAGAGAATAAGACTGAGAATATATTATTGCCCTTATATAAATCCATGGTACGCCCACATCTCAAATACTGTGTACAGATGTGGTCTCCTCACCTCAAAAAAGATATACTGGCATCAGAAAAGGTTCAGAAAAGGACAACTAAAATGATTAGAGGTTTGGAGAGGGTCCCATATGAGGAAAGATTAAAGAGGCTAGGACTCTTCAGCTTGGAAAAGAGAAGACTAAGGGGGGATATGATAGAGGTATATAAAATCATGAGTGATGTGGAGAAAGTGGATAAGGAAAAGTTATTTACTTATTCCCATAATACAAGAACTAGGGGTCACCAAATGAAATTAATAGGCAGCAGGTTTAAAACAAATAAAAGGAAGTTCTTCTTTACGCAGCGCACAGTCAACTTGTGGAACTTCTTACCTGAGGAGGTTGTGAAGGCTAGGACTATAACAGCGTTTAAAAGAGAACTGGATAAATTCATGGTGGTTAAGTCCATAAATGGCTATTAGCCAGGATGGGTAAGGAATGGTGTCCCTAGCCTCTGTTTGTCAGAGGGTGGAGATGGATGGCAGGAGAGAGATCACTTGATCATTGCCTGTTACGTTCACTCCCTCTGGGGCACCTGGCATTGGCCCCTGTCGGTAGACAGATACTGGGCTAGATGGACCTTTGGTCTGACCCGGTACGGACATTCATATGTTCTTATGTTCTCTGCAAATGGCAGAAGCTATGTTGGTGGGAAAAGCTACTTTTGACTGCTACTTTTGATCCCTTTTGTTTTCATGAATCTTCATTTGTTCATTCTTCTTACAGCTTGTGTTCCTGTGTGAGCGACCCAATTATAAATAAAAGCTTTATACAGGGTAAAATGGATATATTTGGGGTTTAGACCCCATTGGGAGTTGGACATCTGAGTGTTAAAGACAGGAACACTTCTGTAAGCTGCTTTCAGTTAAGTCTGCAGCATTGGGGCAAGTAATTCAGACCCTGGGTCTGTGTTGGAGCAGATTGGTGTGTCTGGCTCAGCAAGACAGGGTGCTGGGGTCCCTGAGCTGGCAGGGAAAACAGAAGCAGAAGTAGTCTTGGCACATCAGGTGGCAGCTCCCAAGGGGGGTTTTGTGATCTAACCTATCACAATTGCCACTTACAAAAAGTCAGTATTGGCCTCACACCCACCCCAGAGAAATATTTTAACATTTTTCTTCATTTCCTAAAATAAAACTGAGGAATAGTGACTAATAGTGCTATTGTCCACACTCTGCAGAAGGGGAACTGAGGTACATAGAAGCTAAGTGACTTGCCTACGGTCACACAGAAAATCTGTGGGAAAGCAAAGACTTGGGCCTGGTCTACACTATGATTTTAGGTCGAATTTAGCAGCGTTACCTCAATTTAAGCCTGGACCGGTCCACATGACGAAGCCCTTTTTTCGACTTAAAGGGCTCTTTACACTGATTTTTTTACTCCACCTCCGACGAGGGGATTAGCGCTGAAATCAACCTTGCCGGGTCAAATTTGGGGTAGTTTAGACACAATTTGACAGTACTTAGAACATTTTGTGTGGGGCCACGCACAATCAACTGTATAAAAACGATTTCTAAAAAAACGACTTCTATAAATTCGACCTAATTTCATAGCGTAGACATACCCTTGGTCTCCTAAGTCCTAGGCTAGAGCCTTTACCACTAGACCATCATTCCTTTCTGGAGCGGCAGCTTCTCAACAGTGCTCACTATTCAAAAGCTCTATGCTGCTCAACCCCTTTTTCTACACATAGAGAGGATTTTTAGGGTGTTATGCAGCTCTGAGAGGTCTTGGTGTGAAGAAAATCCTTGTTTCCAGGGCGTGGAGATTCTTTACAGCCTTTGTCATTTCTGATGTCTGATGGAGAAGCAGTGGTGAGAGTCCTGTTACATTACACTGTTGGGCTGTTCCAGGAGTGGTAGTCAAGACAAGATGATCAAGAGATTCTGGATATTTAATACTCCCAAATTGGAGACCATTGTCTATCATTGTCTACATGACTGTGATTAATTCAAACTGATCTTCTAGAACCAGACTGGACATTGTTTACTATAGATTACCAAACCGACTAGAGTAGCAGCAAGAAGCTGTAAGGAGGGCAGAAGTGCTAGCCCCTACAGAATAAGTTTTCTTACTATATTATTCAGCCACTAGCAGACCGTGTGCTGTACAGAGTTCCAGACAGAGAGGATGTGATTCCTGGGAAACAAAGGAAACACAGATGGAATTCAGGCTTTGAGGGAACCAGTTGGTGTGTAGCTGTTTTCTCTAAGAGACACCTTCTGATTGAGGTGGACTGTGAGTCCATCTATGATGAAATGTAGTCTAGATGAAATTACTATTAGGTGGGTGCACAGCTGATTGTAATACTATACTTAAAAGCCTATCCTTGGTCCCATACTGTTCAACATTTTCATTAATGGCTTGGGTAATGGAGTATGAGTCAGAGATAAGGACCTGCAGCTGCACTTGCTCAGTCTTCTGATGGCCTAACGATCCCAGCTGGACCTCATCATCTAGGTTATCTGACAGACCCCCCATCTGATTGGCAGAGGAAGCTAGAAAGCCTGTCCTTAAGCTTATAAAATTTGCAAGACGAAAGAGGAGAGGAGTTGCAAGCACTTTGGATTAAAATTCAAAATTACTTTGATAAAGTGGAGAATTGGTCTGAAATCAAGAAGATGAAATTCAATAAAGATAGGTGCCAACTACTACATATAGGAAGGAAAAATCAAATGCAGAACTATAAAATGGGAAGTAACTGAGTAGGGGGTGGTACAGCTGAAAAGGACCTGAGGGTTATAGTGGATCACAGACTGAATAAGAGCCAACAGTGTGATGCAGTTGTGAAAAAGGCACATATCAGTTGAGGGTGTACTAATAGGAGTTTCATATCTAAGGCACAGAATTGCTTTGCTTTGCTTTTCTCAGCACAGGTGAGGCCTCACCTGGAGTACTATGTCCAGTTCTGGGCACCACACTTTAAGAAAGATGTGACTAAACTGGAAGAAGTCCAGAGTAGAGCAACAAGAATGATAAAAAGGTTTTTAAAAAATCTGATTTATGAAGAAAGGTTAAAAAAGGTAATTTTTAGCCTTGAGAAAAGAAGACTAAGGGAGAACCCAATAACAATCTTCAAATATGTTATAAAGAGGACGATGATCAATTGTTCTCCATGTCCACTGAAGACAGAGCCAGCAGTAGTCAGATTTATCTGCATGAAGGGAGATTTAAGTTAGATATTGCGAAAAACTTTCTAACTACAAGGGTAGTTAAATATTGATTACCATGGGAGGTTGTGGACTCCCCGTCAATGGAGGTTTTTTAAGAACAGGTCAGATAAACACCTGTCAGGGATATTCTGGGTTTACTTGACCTGGAGGCGGGCGGGGGGGAGGGGGAGGAGCAAATGTACTAGATGACCTCTGGAGGTGCCTTCCAGCCTTACATTTCTATAATTTTATGAAAGTCCCCAATCATAAGGGTTAGTTCTCAGCCAAATGGAAAGGTTTTGACTCAGCACTAATGGGACAGTGCTGGCTTCTGTTATATTAATGTTTAGCTCCCCTGAGCACCCAGTAAGTGGCAGACTTAGCAGATTTTCTTCTTAAAATATCAAGATGCCCCATTGACATCTATGGCAAAATTCCCATTGGCCTTAATAGGACCAGGATTTCACCCCATATCTCAAATGAACAGAATAATCAACATCCTGAAAATACTTTTTCCACAAATTATGTCTTTACCAGGCAGACTTTATTTTCCGTTTTAATTCTGGTTTCGTTCTGCAAAGATCAAGTGGCTTCCACAAAGCTTTCGGGACTTTAATCAGAATGAAGTTATTGAAAAATGTGACATTTTATTTCAAAGCAATTACCTGTGGCGGCTGTTGACTACCACTGTGAATACAGAGTTCACATCAGAATAGTAGCCATCACTGAACATTACAGAACACATTGCTAGTCAGGTAGGGAATCTCTATTACAATGCATTGTCTTGCCCAACAGAGGAAACTGGGATCCGCAGGGCTTCATGAACCATCAGAAATGGCTCTGTATTCTTCAATAATGGCCATTAAACTAACAATTGGCATGGATCTAGTCACATTTGTAGATACTGAATATTGCTGTAGCATCATGTACATCCATGCTCATAAAAAAATACACATCAGGTTGTTTGCAGCATCTTCTCCCATATTGGGAATTCAATTTCAATTTGTACCCTTAAATACTAAAATCTTTCCAAAATATTTTTAAATTGCAATGCAAATAATTTAAATAGAAAAATTGCAACTTGTGAAATAATTTAATCCAATTAACAAACTGGCTCCAGTTAAGAATATAGTACTCAGATAATTGCAAACCACTGCAATGCCTTATGGATACAAATTAGCCAAATTTATTGTGCAAATGAAATAGTTTTCAAGGCCTCCATTCTGAAAATATTTTTGTCCTATATCTCACATGGCAGCTCTCCTCATGCAAGGTCAGATTGCTGTGTAACAAAACAATCTGGCAGTGGAGAAAGACAAGAAAGAGATTTTGCAGTTCCAAAAAAGGCTTCATTAGCTGAATCTCATCTATGGTTAATAAACGGGAATCTCTCCTACTAGGTTTACAACATTTACACACTCTGGCATCTTACAAAAGTAAGGATCAGTGGGTGAGCCTGGTGTCTGTGAGAAATATAAATGCAATGAGAATCTTTCCTGAGTTCCAAGAATTAGGCTTGTCCATATTCACATTAGTAGGGCTCTCAAGTCAATACTACTCTTCTATTATATATCGATCCTTAGTGTGAATATAATCAAAACCTTGGCTTTTCCCTGAAAGAATAAGGATTTAGAGCTTAAAGAGCCCATTAAGCAATTATGCCATAGATGCATTAAAACTGCAACCTTACTTACGAAGCTCTTTCAATAAATAATGGTTCTCCCTGCCTTATCTCAGCCAATTGCCACATCTCAGCCAGAAGTTGCTGATCTCTTATAGAGAAACAAAAACAAAAACAGCAACACTTTTCACTTATTTAGCACTTTCCATCTTCAAATCACTGAAGTAATTGACTAACAACTTATTTTCCTAACAGTGTGGTGAGAATTGTGTGTTATCTCCCTTTTACAGATGATAAAACTGAGACATAAGAATATAAGAACTGCCGTACTGGGTTAGACCAAAGGTCCACCTAGCCCAGTATCCTGTATTCCAACAGTGGCCAATGCCAGATACCCCAGAGGGAATGAACAGAGCAGATCATCATCAAGTGATCCCCTGTCGCCTATTCCCAGACAGACTGAGACTTGCCTAAAATCACACAGTAAATCAGTGTCAAAACCAGGGTTAAAGTTCAGGTCTTCCTATCAATATCTTGCTCGCTCCTACACTGAACTTCTTGAGCCAGATTCTTTTGGAAGCCTCTAAAATCATAGATCATTTAAAGGTGTTTACAAAGAAAAAATGAAAATGGGGTTAAATATGTAATGCATGTGCTGACAGGCCCTATACTAACCAAGCTCAGGGGAGCCGATTTGGAACAGAATTAAAGTTTAACGAAACTTTTATATATATAATTTTTCCTCCTTAGTAAAATCCTCTTTGTATTCCTTGGTTCACTGATGATAACCCTGAATACATCATTGTGGGTCATGATAAATGCTATGGGTTGCCATTGTCTGTTGACAATGTGACTTCTGAGGATCATGATACAACATTCTGGGATATCTTTGTGTAATAGCACCCACCTGGCCAAGACGGAATCCGCTTTGCAGATGACTTTGGCCAAATAATGGCATGTGCAGCAATGCAGCAGGGAAACTCTTTGCTGCCCCAAGGGCAACTGTTTCAACCTCCACCCAGAGTAAACCCGCACGCACACCAGAATACTACAATGAATACAGGAAAGGGAAATATTTATTTACAGAGAGATGAATAGAGAAAAACAGGGTGATAAGATGGGGGAGCAGTTAAACAAGATTACATCCAACATGAGGACCCACAGGAGACTCAGTATAAAAGGATAGAGGTCAAGCAATGCATTTAGACTCAGAGTTCAGGAATCCTAGGCAGAGTTCCAGTTCAGCAGTGAGTCTTGGGTGCTCCTGGTCATCTCCAGTGCCAGTAAACTTTCCACAACAAACCCCTCCGGTGCCCTCTTCTGCCGCTCTCTGTAAACTCACACAGAGCAACTACCTCCCCACTTGACTAGCTCGAGCCTCCCTCCTTATTCCCAATGCAAAGTCACAAGCCCCAGTACTCACAGTCCCATGCAGCTCTTGGAGACAGTGATACTGGGTCCAGCTCCTGTTTGTCCTTCTCACAGTGATTCTCCTGGCTCTAGGCTTGCCACCTTTCTGAACCCTAAAAACTGAACACCCGCACCACTCCCCTTCCTCCACCCCTGCCCAGCCTCTTCATCAGAGGCCCTCCCACTACCCCAGCTGTCCCCCTCTCTGTAGTTCACTCTTCATCCCACTCCGTAGCTCACTCCACCATGCCCTGGGACTCACCTGCCACCTGCAGAGCTAGGCTGGGAGGAGCTGACGTGAAGCCTGCCTGCCCACCCAACTGGGACAGAGCAGGGCACACAGGGCCGGCTTTAGGAAGTGCGGGGCCCAATTCGAACATTTTCGGAGGGGCCCTGGCAGGGATGACTTAAAAAAAAAAGGAGAAAAAAAAGCCTTTCATTTCTTTCATGTATTATTTACTTTCCATAACTATATAAATAATAAAATTATAAATTGAGTACATTGCATCATATATGCTGTTGATTGGTTATTAATGACTGCTGTTTCACATGTGTGGGTCCCAGCTGCTCCCTGCCCACCTCATTGAAGCAAGTGTGCAGGGTTACTGCCCTGGGAACTGCAGCGCACAAGTGGACATGGGGCTGGCTGGAGGCAGGGCAGGGGCTGACTGGAGGTAGGGTCTGGCTGCAGGCAGGGCAAGGGGGCTGGTTGGAGATAGGGGGTGTGTGGGGCAGGCTGGCTTCAGGCAGGGCCGCGGGGGCATGTAGCAGGGGTTGGCAGGGCTGGAGACAGAGGCATGTGAGACTGGCTGGCTTCAGGCAGGGGGGTGCAGCAGGAGCTGGCTGGAGACAGGGCAAGGTGTGCAGGGCTGGTGCGGGCAGCAGTGTGTGTGGGGCTGGCTGGCTTCGGGCAGGGCCACGGATGTGTGGCAGGGGTTGACTGGAGACACGGCAGGGGGTTTGATAGGCTGTGGGCATGGGGTGCAGAGCTGGCTGCAGGCAAGGGGAGCGGGGCTGGTGTGGGCAAGGCAGGGGGTGCAGCAGAGGCAGCTGGAGCCCCAGCCCTTTAAATAGCCCCCAAGCTCCCTGCTATCCCAGGGCTTTGGGGGCTATTTAAAGGGCCGGGGGCTCCCCAGCTTCTACCCCACCCTGGACCTTTTAAATAGCCACGGGAGTCTGGGGAATGCATGGGGGTGGCGGGGATCTGGCGGCTATTTAAAGGACTGGGGTGGCAGAGGCAGGCAGCTGGAGCCCTGACCCTTTAAATAGCCCCTGCAGCCCCTCACTACCCCAGGGCCTGGAGCTCCAGCCGGGAGAGCGGGGCCGCGGGACTTGCCGCGCTCCGGCCAGAGCTCCAGCCGGGAGAGCAGGACTTGCCACGCTCCAGCCAGGGCTCCAGCCGGGAGAGCGGGACTTGCCACGCTCCAGCCGGGGCTCCAGCCGGGAGAGCGGGACTTGCCACGCTCCAGCCGGGGTTCCAGCCGGTAGAGCGGGACTTGCCGCGCTCCGGCCGGGGCTCCAGCCAGGAGAGGGGGGCTTGCCGCGCTCCAGCCAGGGCTCCAGCAGGGAGAGCGGGGCTTGCTGCGCTCCCGCCTGCGCTTCGCTCAAGGGAGTGGAACCATTGAAGACCCCTGAGCAGATCGCAGCCAGGGACGTGGGGTAAGTTTAAAAAAAAAAGTGTCTAAGGCGTGGGGCCCTCTTAGGCGCGGGGCCCGATTCCTGGGAATCGGGTGAATTGGCCTAAAGCCGGCCCTGAGGGCACAGCAGGGGTCAGTCCCCAGCGCGAGGGGCTGGGGTGGGGAAATCAGGGCATGATGGGGCAATGGGGGTCCCCAGAGCAAGGCGCCAGGGTGGGGAAATCGGGCCCCAGCAGGGTAGGGAGGCAGACAGGTTACACCCTACCCTAGATGGCGCCGGTACCTACTTTGCAGCCCCGTCAGGGAGCCAACCACTTGTCTCCATCAGGCTGGGGGGTTGGGGGGCCGGGAAGAGCAACAGCTGCTAATCAGAGCGGCTCCTGCAAGCTCCAACAGCTGCTGTTGCTCTTCCCTCCCCTGGTGGCGGAGACTGGTTACTGCAGGCAACCGGACTTTTAGTGTCCAGTCAGTCTGCCAGGTTCCCTTTTCAACCCGACATTATAGTTGAAAACCTGGCAAGTGGCAATCCTATCTGACTCCGATCCTAGGACAGTCCCCATTGTCTGCTCTGTCCCTCCCAGGCTTTGGGCTCGTTCTCAGTTGTTTCACTACATGAGGGCCTGCTCACTGTAACCCCCGTTGTTTGGTACTACAGTCACACACACACTGTCACTCTCCCTCTCTCCACTCTTCTCCCCTCTGAAACAACCAGCACTTTCTCCCCCTGGAGCAAACAGCACTTCCTCTGCCATAGGACAACATTTTTAAAGGGCCATGCTATCTAAACCCCAAGGGGGTTACATTTGGAAAAGGTTAATTAACATTTATTTCTGTGAAGAAATCTGCAACCTGGTTAGTGGGGGCATTAAGCACAGAAATCTGTGTTTAACTCCAGTTTCCTTTTTGCTTAGCAGTTCAGCTTTAAAGTGGACTGAATCCAAGATTAAATTCGAGGGAGAAAGCTTGCCTTGCAAGAGGGGATAGGCAACAGATGACCTCATACATCTTTTGTATTCCTAATTTATCTTACTACATACAAAAAGAATATTCTGGAAAATGACTGGATGAAAAAAGCATTTGATGAATTAGCAGGCTTCTTCTGTTTCCTTCCTCAGCTGTGAACAGTACTGAGGTCTGAAATAACCAATTTGCATCCTGATTGGCTGCCTGAGTTTAGGTAAATCTAGTATTGACTCTGAGCCAATCAGATATAATATTCAAATCTCTTTACACAGTATGCGTGTACACAACAACAGTCACTGACTGTGATATTTCATACCAGATGGTGCAGCAAAATACAAGGCCACATAAAGTATATAAAGGTTAGTTTATATTCATTTAGGCAAACTGGTCTCCCAAAGTTTGGGTTTATTCAGATCAAAAGGTTTTATTTGGGCCCATTTACAGTAAAAGTGAAAAATTCATGAGGACTTTTTTACCCCAAAGTAAATGTTTTATTCACCAAATGGCTATGTTAAATACTTCTGAACACACACTTTCATTAAGAAGATGAAAACTCTGTATGTGTGCTTTATTTGGGGGGGGGGGGGTGAGGTAGAGAGAGGGAGAAACAAACACAGAGAAATCTGGACTTCAATTACTATTCAATTTTCACTTTCATTTCTTTAAAATTTGGAGAGATTCCTAAAAATATACCTGTCATATTTACAGGGCTTACTACACCTCTGTGCCCTTTCTGGTCATTCTGAGAGCACTCCCGCAGGTCTCAGGCCTCATGACTTTACCTATCCTGGGATGGAATTTCACAATTCTCCCACTCTTAGCCCTCGTCCAGGCTAACCCGCGGCATCGGCGGGTTAAAATCGATAGCTCGGGGATCGATATATCGCGTCTAGTCTGGACGCGATGTATCGATCCCCGAGCGCGCTTACATCGATTCCGGAACTCCATCAATCCGAACGGAGTTCCGGAATCGACACGGAGAGCCGCGGACATCGATGCCGCGCCGTCCAGACTGGTGAGTACCTCGATTTTAGAAATTCAACTTCAGCTACGTTATTCCCGTAGCTGAAGTTGCGTATCTAAAATCTATTTTAATACATAGTCTGGACGTGGCCTTAGATCAGACTGTGGTCTACAGTGCTTTCTGTTGCATAACCTCTGTTCTCATGCTGCAGGTCTGACTAAGTTTGGGCACCTGTGGTTCTCCCCTTCAGGAGTCTGTGACCAGTGGTATACAGTGATCAGACAGAGACTGCCGTCTTAAAACAAAAGTGTTTGTTGTGACAGTGGGAACAAAACATTTGGAGAGAAAGGATTTTAAACACCAAACCATCTACACACGGCTGTCTTACCTAAAGTTCTTAGTTAACCCTAATGATAACTGAGGCAGGCCTAACTTCTCCAGACACATCTGTCGGGGTCCTGTGTCTCAGTCTGTTTCTTCAGAATAACTATTGCCTCTCTCTTGAGTATGCCTTAAAAAGCTGTCAGAGTTCTTTCATCCTTCTGTGTTCACAGGCTTTTCCTGTCCTGGTACAACCAGTTTTATAGGTTGGCTGGAGAAGAGGGAAAGTTATCAAAGCTAATAATTCTGGCATTATCCTTGAACAACTATTAAGTATTTGCTGAGAGGGGGCTTAGTCTGAACCATTCTTCTCCTTCCTGCCTGTTTTTCCAGACAGAGTCCTGTGGAGTTAAACCAATATAGTCATAGAGAAAACACCACAGGAACCAGGCCAACATACTGCAGTCATAAATTATTACAGAGCAGCTCCAAATCTGTGACCATATCAGTAGGAAATCTATGAATCCCAAAATGTAGTATGATTTCTACATTGTGGTAAGAGTATTAATATTCCTATAATTGGGGCAAAAGATGTGTGTATGTATACATATAATGTATGCACACACACATGATTTTTAAAAATCTTTTAAATGAAAGAATGTGTTTAAAAGTACCTAGCATGGCCATTTGGTGAATAAATTTTTTTCTGCAAACTACAATTCTATATGAGTGATCCAATAGCTGTGCAAGGATTAAAGAGATCATATTATGTTTATGAAATGAAATCTTTGTGTCTCTGGTTTGTGCATCACATGTTATAAGATAATGAACAGTTCCATAGCAACAAAAGTCTAGCGCTAAACCATTACCTTGATTTTGCTTCTTGAACAGAAGAAACAATAAAATAGAAGACAATAAAACCAGAAATACCAATCCTGAGCTTCAGACAGTAGTTGTGAGTTGATCAGGCTTTTTCAGACTCTTTTTTATATCAGCAAAATATTTAACAATTTTCTTTTAAAAGGAAATGTCATCTACTGAGGATATTAGAACTCACCAAAAGAAAATTCTCCTTGGGTTTAAAAATAAATGCTATTAAGTAATTCTGAAGTCATCCAGTCACCTAACCAATTTTCTTAATTATGGGCAGATTATCTAAATATAGAGTGTAAAATTTAAATTAGCTATAGTTCTAACAATACTCAACAAAACACACAGAAGTGGTCATCTATGAAGGAGGTTCTAAGATGGAGAAAATCAATATGCACTCTGCAACTTAAAAACTAATATTATGGCCAATAAAATAATAAAAGAGATGCTTATGGTATGTTTGAATCAAGGTATATGATATAACATAGCTTAGTACCAACCATAAGAAGCAAAAAAATCTTTCATTTTATTCAAAGTAACCATGAATAGTCATCCCTCGCTCCCACAGTTAGGATCCTCCTGATCCCATTTCCAGTTAAATCAATAGCAAAAGTCCAATTAATGTCATTGGGGAGACAATTGTGTGTTGGATGTGATGGGATGTTATGATTTCCATACAAAAAGCAATGTATTTTCCAGACAGCAAGGTCCCTAAAGATTTCAAGATGCAGTATACTGAAAGCAGAGGCAAAATAATTACATAGCTAAATGTACCACCTGAAGGAATTTTATAGCAGCTAGTCACATCTATCTGCCATAATCTCTAACGCACCCACATATTTAATGTGTGCCTGGCTCTCTTTCCTGTAAATATACTTGCAGAAGACTGTGTTCTCGATGGAGTCAGTGTTTCCAGTACAGGCACACCACTCCTTCAAGACATAGTGGGCCTAATTCTCATTTACACCACTCTGAAGTATAAGGAGCCTGTAGAGGGGCATCAAAGTGTATGTAACCATCCCTCATGAGAATACCCTTTGTGCAGGAAGAGACCCTGACTGATGTAGAACTGGCATAAGGGCTCTATACCATCCTTACTCCCTGGCACAGAAGGCAAATTTTGGACATGTGAGAGGAGGGGAGTATCAGGGGCATGACTGAAGTCCACTGAGCTACCATTAATCCTAGCACTCACAGGGGGACTATAGGATGTGAGCATTAATTAGAGCAGCCTTTGAGGCTTCTGTAACTTACACCAGGAACTGAGCCGCAGAATAAAGAAAGCAAATGCGAGGTTCTGCAGGAACGTCACAAGAAGCCTGGTCTGCCAAACAGCCAAAGCCTTTACCTAGGAACCATGGTAAGGCCACATGTACTGCCACATAAAGAAATGCCACCGGAAGTATCAGCTGGGAAGGCTGGGCTGATAGCTTCCCTTGTGGCCCCTGATTGGTCCAGGTATTCTATTTAAGCTCAAGAGGAGTTCCAAGAACTGTTTGTGCAGTGAGGTGGACATGCCTGCTAGCTGTAGTGATGGACCTACCTGTCGGCTCACTCCTGTGCTTCAACCCCAAATCAGACCCTCATTTTCTACCCTTGAACTCTGACTCCAGTCCTGACCCCTGGCTTTGGTACTTGGATTCTGACTCTGGATTTGACCTTAAGCTTTGGTGCTTGAACTCTAACTACATCTTTGACCCCAGGCTTCAGCATTTGAACTCAGACTTTGGATATGGACCCTAGTTTTGCACCTGGCTCTGTTCCTGTTCTCTAGCATCAGTACTAGGACCTTGATCCCAGTCCCAAACTCAGCCTACTGCTCTTAGACACTGTCCCAGGTTGTGACCTCCATCCTAGGCCCCTGGACTTTGACATTAGGCCTAACCGCCCAAGTCCAGGACATGACAGTAAAATGGTGGCTTGAAGATATCTTTGCTCTGCCCCACCCAACATGTGCTAATGTGTATCAGCAACAAAGGAAATATTTAAGGCACTAGACATGTCCATTCCCATGATTGTATCTAGGAAGTGAAAAAGAGTTTATAGAGGTCAAGACTCTGACAGTGCACTTAGGTATTATGATGTTTGTGTAGGAAGGCATATGAATTAAGGTTGGAGTGAATGTTAATGTTGTCTTCACTGTTGATTTCCTTCATGTCCATAGTGATTGTGTTGTTAGGAAATACACTTGTGTAACCTTAATTATAATTTAATACAACATTTTGGGATGTTAACTAAAAGTGATGGGATAGAATTAAGAATGGTAAAATTTAGTCTGAAAGCTTTCTGACAGTGAAAGAAATCAGAATATCAAATTGTCTCTCAAGGGAAATGGTGAAAACGCCATCTTTTGGGATATTTAAAACTGGATTCGCCAACAAATGAGACAATGTACTGTAGGGAACAAATCTGCACTGGCAGGGACATAGGCTGAGTGATCTAATAGGGCTTTTCAGTCCCTATCTGTGACGCAGTTTGCAGACAAAAACTAGGTTAAAATAGAGTTAAGCTGGAGAGTACACGTCAGCAGTTTATGAATATAATACAAACCCTCATGGTTCATCCTCCAGGGCGGATTGGCAGGGGCCCTGGAGGTTTTTCGCCTTCCCCTGCAGCGTGGGGCACGGGTCACTTGCTGGTGGTTTCTCTGCAGCTTGAGGTCTTCAAACCAATTTTGAGGATTTCAATAACTCGGTCCTGGGATAGGGGTTGTTATAAAATTGGATGGGTGGGGTTCTGTGGCCTGCCTTGTGCAGGAGGTCAGACTAGATGATCAGATTGGTCCCTTCTGACCTATGAGTCTATGAGTCTATGAATCACAGCATTTCTGCCTGATAAAGCATTTCACATGGCAAGCCAAAGAAAATCACTTTCAATAGTCCAAAACTAGAACTAGATCATCAAACACTAGTAATTGCTAACTGTCTGAAAATTTGGAGAAATCTCTAAAACAAAACCCCCCCAACATTCTGCAATGGAGTATAATCTAGCAATAGATTTGTGTTTAGGGAAAATACTGTCAGGGTTACATAATGAATGAAACAATGAAAAGGGATTTTCTCCTTACCATGACCACAATAAATGTGATTGTCCAATAAAGAAGAGATGGAAAAAGATTACATACATTTTGCCTTATGCAAAAAAGGCATTTTAGCACCTAAAACCTGTGAACAGTTGGGAACATTTCTGTATCTTTCGGAAGAGGGTGGGAGGCGTGCATAGGGAGAAGAAAATGTTCACAGCACAACATTCTTAAGTGCCAATATGTTTGCTCAAAACTGTGTACTGCCACTTTTGTTCAGCAGTACAGAATATTTCCACTTGATGGCACCAAATTTTGTTTTTTAAACCTCAACTCAAAACAATGGCTGAGCAGCAACACAATTTGGAGGAACTGGTCAGGAAAAGTTAATCAAGATCAGTGACGCCTGCTGAGCAATTACAAATTACTGAATAAATAAATACTATATTTAAATGTCTGGAGGTCATTATAAGGATCAAATTTAATCCATTACAGCGCTTTGCACTATCCTGTTTGGCCATGACACACACTTTTTTTTTTTGCCTGGGTTGAACTATGTCCCAATTCAACAAAAAATTAATCTTGTATTATTACTCTGTTCTGAAATTCAGCATATTGGGATAAATTGAACCCCCAGTTACATGGCTGAAATGCTCACTGACTTTAGAATAAACTATGTCCATGTAAATGTGGACAAAACAGTGGGCAATATCTTAAGAGTTGAATATCAGCCCCAGTTTTTTTCCTGATCTTTCAATTTTCTGTTCAATATTTAAACTACTATTCAATGGTATATCATCCTCTCCTTTCAGTAGCCTCATCTGTTTCTGATCCAATTCCATTAAACTCAGTATAAACATATTATTTATTAGAAATCTTTATTTCCTGGGATGTTTCAGTATTAATTCTATTCAAGGTGTCCTAAGCACCAAGGGTCTGATTAAATGAAAATCAATATGACTTCTACATTGCACAAGGCCGGTTAACATAGTTCTTGGAGATTTCTCAATCTTCAGAAAGCTGAATCACTTTTTGGAAAATGTTTCAAGTACCTCATGCTGGGTAATAACATGAGAGGATTCTAAACTTGTAAAATGTAATTGACTCTTTGTTAAGAGAATTATCTACAGAGATACTGCAACTGTAGCCGGGGCCGCCCAGAGGATTCTGGGGGTCTGGAGTTTTCGGCGGCGGGGGACCCCGTTTCGGCGGTAATTCGGCGGCGGAGGGTCCTTCCGCACTGGAGCGGAAGGACCCCCGCCGGCAAAGACCAGGAGCGGAAGAAGCTCCAGGGGCCCGGGACCCGCGACAGTTTTCCGGGGCCCACGGAGCAAGTGAAGGACTCCACTCCAGGGCCCCAAAAAACTCTCATGGGGGCCCCTGCGGGGCACGGGGCCTGGAGCAAATTGTCCCTCTTGCCACTTCCTCTGAACGGCCCTGACTATAGCTAGCATTCTAACCAGGTCCAAACAGTTGAGAGTTCCTGGTGCCTCCAAACTCTTTCCCTCCTGCAACCTGTGCTCCTCCCTCCAAGTTCCATGCAAGTTGCTACAGTGAATCATATTCTAACATAATTTTTGTATCTGTCCAACTGTGACTCTCTTTTCTCTATATTCCTTATTACATACCTTTCTGTGAAACTTAGAAAAGTGTAAAAGATGCCTGCCATAATTCCCAGTTTCTTTGTAGGAGTCTTTATTTACCAAATGCCTTTCCAAACCTTTATTTTCTGCTCTTATGACCACACATTTTTTTGGTGGTAGTCATCCGATTTAGGAGATGTGTTTGTCTCAGACTTGACACTTCTCATCTGCCAAGTCAGTCTCAACAGCAGCACCTAATAATATTTCCATTCTAAATCTCATATTTAGAGGCTTAGCTCTGTACTTTAAATTTCACTCTGAGATGAACAGGGCCAGCTTCATGGTTTTTGCCGCTCCAAGCGGCAGATAAAAAAAAGAGGAAGAAGCCGCTATCATGATTGGCAGCAGCTCCACCAAGCAGCTTTCTTCTTCAGTGGCAATTCGGTGGCAGGTCCTTCCCTCCAAGAGGGACTGAGGGACCTGCCATCGAATTGCCGTCAAAGAGCCTGACATGACACCTCTTCCCCTTGGCTGCCCCAAGTACCTTCTTGCTGAGCTGGTGCCTGGAGGCAGCCCTGGAGATGAAGCATGACATGCAGATAATTCCACATTTCCAAATTAAAGGGAACAAACATCTCAAAATTTATCTGGGAAAAAGACCTGTTTTCTAAAATGCTGTAAATGTAATTCCTTCAGTCCATAATGTGGCTGCACAAGTTCACGTGCATGCATGCATGCTCATTTTCTTAATTAGGGACTAAGGGTGTGTCTGTAATTCAAACTGGAGGTGTAATTTCCAGCTCAAAGAGACGTACCTATGCTAGTTCAACTGAGCTAGCACAGGTATGGTTCCTTGAGCTGGAAATTACACATTTCAGCCGAAAGTGCAGACATATCTAAAGGAAACTATTGCTTAACAGAGCAATAGGTTTATTAATGTTGTGATGTTGTTCTGACAAGTGTGTGTCTATAAGTCTTCAGTGATAGGTGCTGTTTGCACTCAGGAGAGATTGGTAGCCATCTAAAACTGAAAACGGAAGTGACCTTTATGCCCTGTAATGATGTTCCTGGTTCACCTGGCCTTCTGCCTGGAAATAGTTAAGCACTTGCTTCTGAACTGAGCAAAACAATCTTTTTTGCTTCAAGTAACCTTTCTAAACACAACTTCTCTTCAGTTTGTGGCCTGGCTAACAGTGAAGAGCGGTCTGCTCCTGCCAGAGGAGAGTCAATCTGGCACCTTTACTCTTTTGGCCTTTACTTTGAGGCCTAATGCTGTGTGTAAAACCTCTCCTTAGCAAGTGGCGGCGAAGATGAAATGGCAGAGAAGCTTCTTAAAAGACTCCTGGCTATCTGTTCTGCCAGGCAAGGACTCAAGGTGTCTCACTGGCAGGCAGCTCACTTCTCCTCCTCCAGGTAAATAGCCAGATTTTTCAGAAGAGCTCAACTCTTAATTAGGCCTTGCCCAGTATTCAGAAGGTCCCACTGAAAGCAGGGAGGATTGTGAGTGGCTGGGGGCTGATCACTTTTTTAAAGTTTTGCCCCATATGACATGCCCAAGGTCACAGAGGAAATATATAGGAGAACCAGGAATTGAACTCATCTCCTGAGACTTAGTCCAGTGCTATATGCACAAAACTGCCCACCAAGAGAAAAACTTTCATTTTCACCAGCACTCAGCAATAGGAACCTCCAGTCATGCTTTTACCAGAGAAAAGGACAGAAGAGTTGAGAACATTTCCCTATTTCTCACTTAGACCAAGGAAACTCAGAGCATTATAGCTTCCTCCCAATCCCCTCTTAACTTGGAGCTTTTTACACCCACTCAAGGGACTTAGAACACTGACTCGAGCCTGGCATCTCCACTGACAGATGCTCTGCCAATGCAGCTCAGCCCTGGCCTACACACAACCCAGGCAATTCTGCCCAAGGTTTACCAATGGTGCTGAATTGAATGGGATGTATTCAACTTCCCTTAGGAATTAGGCTGTGACAATCAAATCATTTTTCATGTGTGAGCTAATCTCATTTGAATCCAGATTTCCCCTGTACATAAGGCTAATACACTATGTAATTTAGCCCTGGCTTTTTTATTCAATATAAAAATTAAGCCACACGTATCATTAATCTTAGAAAAACAGCTTTTGGTTATGCCTTCACAGTAACTACCGTTCATAAGTCTGTGTATTCTGTGTAGTACTAAGCTACAATAGTGGTATAGTGGATTATGCATTATTTTTTATAAAATATGTTCCTCCTTACCCTTCAGTAAGGGGATGATATGATGGGATAGCCTAATTTTGGCAATTAATTTAGCAATTCATCTTTGATTATCAGCAGGTAAGTATGCCCAGTGGTCTGTGATGGGATGTTAGATGGGTTGGGATCTGAGTTACTATAGAAAATTCTTTTCTGGGTGCTGGCTGGTGAGTCTTGCCCACATGCTCAGGGTTTAATTGCCATATTTAGGGCTGGGAAGGAATTTTCCTCCATGGCAGATTGGCAGAATCCCTGGAGGTTTTTCGCCTTCCTCTGCAGCATAGGGCACGAGTCACTTGCTGGAGGATTCTTTGCAGCTTGAGGTCTTCAAACCACAAATTGAGGACTTCAATAACTCAGACATAGGTTAGGGGTTTGTTATAGAAGTGGATGGGTGAGATTCTGTGGCCTGCATTGTGCAGGAGGTCAGACTAGATGATCATAATGGTCCCTTCTGACCTTAAAGTCTATGAGTCTATGAGCTCGTCCTGTCAACAGAGCTGTTATGACATGTCATGTGAACATAACTCTCAAATTGCCTACATTTCAAAAGGTTAGCAACCAAGTTAGTCCCAAAGTTACCTCTGTTCCACACTCATTTGGTGTCCCCTCGGTTTTATTGTTGAAAATTCTTTACATCAGAAATAAAAACTCATCAGACAAAAGTTAGAGAAAGATTCACCCAAAAGGAATGAATCTCCCACAATCTCTGAGTTTCTGCGTGAATAAATGTTCACATCCCTCATTTTTGGCTCTTTGTCACACATTTGGACTTTGTCTATGCCACTGAGTATTTACGGAACCTTGACACTACGGTTTTTTGACCTCTGAACCTGACAATCTGTCCTGGTTCGAAATCATTTGATGCCAAGGCAAAGTATACAAGACAAAAAGCAAAAGAAATTAGCATAAGCATATTAACACTAAAGGCTTGTCTACACAGGAAAAAAGCCCAGAGTACCTAGGGCAGAATAGATAGTGCTCACTAGCTATTCCTACACTCTGGAAGTGTATTATGCAAAAGTACACAAAGGCAGTCTTAGGACTTCTCTACATTACAATTAAGTCATCTTAAGTTACATCGATTACCATAAGCTTCTTTAATTACATTAGTTGTGCACATCCACACAATGCTCCTTGTGTCGGCAGAGCGTGTTCACTGTCGGTGCTCTTGCATCAACAGAGAGAGCATTGCATCGTGGATAGCTATCCCACTGTGCAACTCGCCACTCTCTGGCAGTGGGAGATCTGGGAACGGATCGCAGTACATCATGGGGGTGTGCTCACCATCCCATAATGCAGTTCTTCCCATCCCAACATTCCATGGGTTTCTGATTTCGTTTTGTGCTATTTTTTAACAGCCCCTGTAAATTGTGTGCCCGCCATCTCTTATGGAAAGCATGGATCCTGAACTGCTGATGAGTCTGGAGAGGAACATTATGAACACAATGTGGCTGGTCCTGAAATATTTTATGAGCTGGGAAACAGAAAATGAATCTGTGGTGTGCAATGGAAAGAAACAATTCAAGCTTGCTTCTGGTATTCCCGAAGCAGCTGCATACAGTGGACCGTTGATACTGGGCTCAGGAAACAAGCACTGAGTGGTGTGATCACATCATGAAGCACACATGGAATGACAAGCAGTGGCTGCCGAATTTTTGGACGTACAAAGCCACTTTCCTAGGACTGTGTGTGTAGCTCACCCCTGCCCTGCAGCGTAAGGACACCAGAATGAGAGCTGCCCCTGCAGTGGAAAAGCAAGTATGGAAAAGCGATCGCTGTATGGAAGCTGGCAAATCCAGTCTACTACCAGTCAGTCACGAGTCAGTTTGGAGTTGGAAAGTCCACGTTGAGGGTTGCGGTGAGGCAAGTGTGCAAGGCCATTAAGTGCCTCCTGCTATGAAGGACTGTGACTCTGGGTAATGAGCAGGAAATAATTGATGGCTTTGCGGCAGTGGGATTCCCTAACTTCAGTGGGGTGATAGATGGCATGCATATCCCAATTTTGGCCCCAGATCATCTAGCAACAGAGTACATCAACTGAAAGGGCTAATTCTCCAAAGTCTTGAGGTGCTGGTGGCTCACTGGGGCTGTTTCACTGACATAAATGTGGACTGGTCAGGGAAAGTTCATGATGCACACATCTTTAGGAACACGGGACTGTATAGAAAGCTGCACACTGGGACTTCCTTTCCAGACCAGGAGATTCTAATGAGTGATGTGCAAATGCCCATAGTGATCCTGGGAGATCCCGCCTACCACTTGCTCCCATGGCTCATGAAGCCTTTCACCAGGAACCTAGACAGCATCGAGGAGCCCTTCAACAACAGGCTCAGCAGATCCCAAATGATTGTTGGATTTTAAAAGGTTGTCGGTGCTTCCTTTTTAGCAGGTTAGACCTCAATGAGGAAAATATTATGATGGTCATAGCAGCCTGCTCAGCTCTGTATAACATTTGTGAAGCGAAAGGGGGAAAGTTTTCCCAGGGTGGAGTGCTGAGGTGGATCCTCTGGGAGCTGAGTGTGAGCTGCCAGATACTAGAGCAATTAGAGGGACTCAGCAGGGGCTATTAGAATCAGTGAGGATCTGAAGGAGCATTTTGACAATGAGCACTGGTAATGTGTCTTTATGTGATGCATTCAGTCAGGCAATGATTACTTGCTGCCTCAAATGACCCCTGTAATACTTGCTCCTTGAGCTTTAATTGTAGTGAGCAAATGTTTCTGCCTGTAACAGCTATGTTTCAATTTTAGCAGCAACTATCATGAGCATGATACAAATAAAGACTCATTTTGTTTCAAATTCCAGCCTTTAATTAAAGGATAAAACACTTTTTTTTTTCAAACAGGAGACATAGCAATGAGGAGCAGTCTCTCAGTTCACGCTCTCACAGCTGTGTGTAACTCCAGCTTTCATCATGAAACCGGTCTCTAGGGGTAGATTGCAAGGGTGCGATGGAATGGGAACATGCAAAGAATCTGTTGGGGGAATTTGGGAAGGGCATGGAATGGTGTTCTGTATTGGCTGCAGGGGGAGTCATGCATGCATGCAGGTGCTCAGACTGCAGCGCGATGAGGGACTTGAGCATCTCTGCCTGTCCCTCCAGTAGCTTTATCATCTGCTCCTGTCCATCTATCATCTGCTTCTGCCCATGTCTCCTTTCGAGGCTATCCAGCCTGAGTTTTTCATTAATTGGCTCCCTCCATGCTCTTGTTTGGCCATGTGCTACATCTGCTGACTTCAGCACTTCTCTAAACATAGCCTCCTTACTCCTCCTGGTTTGCCTCCTTGTCTGACAGAGGCACTCTGCCAGTGTGTAGGGGTTGTTCTCGAGGGCACATCTGCAGAAGCCAAAGAAACACTGAATAGAGACAGTATTGAGTGCACTCAAAGCCGTGAATCACAAAAGTCACATACACCTCTTTCTCACTGTCCCTTTGCTAGCACACAGCTTAGTGAGAGTCCAAATATGGTGAGTTGGGCAGGGTGTGGAGTGGGAAGAGGGAATGGGCAAGAAGGAGCAAAGGGTCTGGGTAGTTTGCGAAGAGGGTCACTACACGCAGAGGTGCTGACTTCCCCAGTTCCTGGGGCAGTGCTCAACCCCTGCTCTGCCCTAGGACGTGCCACCACTCCACCCCTTCCCCCAAGTCCTCACCCTCACCCTGCCTCTTCCCACCCCCACCCCAACTTTGCCTGCCACCTCTTCCTGCCCCCACTCCTTCCTCTCCCTGCCTCAGCACCTCCTGCATGCCACTGAACAGCTGATTGCAGCAGGCCTGAGGCGCTGGGAGGGAGGAACTGATTGGCAGGGCCCACCGACAGGCAGGAGGGCTTGGGGGAGAGGAGGAGGAGCTGATCCACAGAGCTGCCGGTGGGTGCTAGGCTCCCACTATTTCTTTTCTGTGGGTGCTCCAGCCCCGAAGCACTCACAGAATCAATGCCTATGACTACCTGCACCTAGGGAGAGTATTCTGAATATTGGCACCTTTTTCCACAGACTGGGATAATTAAACCCAATATCTCACTCCTGAGGGTAATCCAGGATGCAAGGGTGTATCTCCTGCATATGTGCAGCCAGGGGCGGCTCTAGGTATTTTGCCGCCCCAAGCACGGCAGGCAGGCTGCCTTCGGCAGCTTTCCTGTGGGAGGTCCCCTGTCCCGCAGATTCAGTGGCACACCTGTGGGAGGTCTGCCGAAGCCGCGGGACCAGCGGACCCTCCACAGGCATGCCGCTGAAGGCAACCTGCCTGCCGCCCTCGTGGCGACCGACAGAGCGACCCCCGCAGCTTGCCACCCCAGGCACGCGCTTGGCGTGCTGGTGCCTGGAGCCGCCCCTATGTACAGCTTCAGACTGGGTCCAATTGCTGCTTGCCTATGTGCCACTTTGGTCCCTGCAGAAATAATTGCTAGCTAGCACAGTAAAGTTTCCTACAGAGGGGGAAGCAAGGCAACTGTACCAAGGAACCTTCGGCAGAGAATTGCAGAGTACCTGCACAAAAGTTCCCTAGAGCTCTCTATGGAGGATTCCTGGGACAACCTGGTGTACAGTAACAAACTTTTCTAATGGACCCTCATTGCGCAGCTGCATAGACTGTTGGTAATTTATATCCCTTATTCCTCTCACTGTGCAGTATCAAAGCAAAGTGCATGCTTACCAGAGCTTGCCCGTCCTGCTTCATGAGCACCACAGCCAGAGTGCTGGGACTAGCTAGACCCCTCCAGAATCGAAAATAGGCACCACTGGACAGCCCTGTCACATGTCCCACAGCCTCCTCCTCATCCACCACTTCGTCCTCGTGGTTAACTCAATGGGCTGTTGCCTCTAGTTCCTCCTGAAGTATCCACAGGGCTCCTGGCAGTGGCAGTGGAGCCACCGCTGAAGATGGCGTGCGACTTCTCATAGAAGTGTCATGTTTTCGGCTCTGCACCAGAGCAATGGTTTTCCTCCCTTGCCTTCTAGTACACCTGTCTCAGCTCCTTAATCTTAGCACAGCACTGCTGCACGTCTCTTCTGTGCTCCTGCTCCTGCATGCCATGAGCAATCTGCCTATGGATATCAAAGCTCCTACAGCTTGAGCGACTGTGACTGCGCAACCTCCTGTCTCCACGGACCCAGCAGATCCAACAGGTCCAGTGTACTGCACGTGGGAGTGCGTCTGTTGCAGAAAGCCAGCATGGTCAGCTGGGAAGATGTTGTGAGAACAGTCCATGCCAAGAAAATAGAAAGAGGTATTTCAAAAATTCCTGGGCCTTTAAATGGGAGAGGGACATATGCCTGCATACCTGAAGACAGTGGAGTTCAAACTGCTGACCAGAGTGGTTATGATGGGCATTGTGGGATGCTTCCTGAAGGCCAGTTAGGGTGACATAAGCAAGTGCACTATCTACACTGACACTGCATCATTCTAAACTATGTCACAAAAAGCTCTATGCCGCTCGTCGAGGTGGCTTTATTTTGTCAGTGTAGCAGGGAACTTAAATCGGCTGGAGGAGCATTTTTGTGTATACAAAAGCTGACATTTGTCAACAAAACCATGTAGTGTTGACAAGGCCTTAGTGTGGCATAACAGTGTCCACGCACAGCTTTGGGTGGGGTGACTGGTATGCTTTAAATTCACACACTAGCTTATTTTACACTAATTTCTCCATGCTGACAAGCCTTAAGTTTCTCCTTTTTTTTATTTGCTGAAGTTGGAATGTATCACATTTTGTCCAAATTGAACAGAGTCACTAGTAAACTCTGGTTCTGATGTGCTCCTCAGTGATCCAAAGCCTCTAAAAATACAGTTTAAGGCATCAGTTCATTTGTGTTTATGGTTGCTTTACATCAACAATGCAGGTCAAGCAGCCCAAGAGTCCCAAGACTCTGGCCCTCCATCTTTAACTTACCTCCTCTTTGTCCCTGCAGAGATGACATATCTGTGGTGCCATTATCACCAGATAACAAGACACCATTATTGTATCTCACTGAAGGTTAAGGTCGCCACATCTCATCATTTTTATGGAAATACGGCTCACAGAACTTCATAGACTCATAGACTCATAGACTCTAGGACTGGAAGGGACCTCGAGAGGTCATCGAGTCCAGTCCCCTGCCCTCATGGCAGGACCAAATACTGTCTAGACCATCCCTAATAAACATTTATCTAACCTACTCTTAAATATCTCCAGTGATGGAGATTCCACAACTTCCCTAGGCAATCTATTCCAGTGTTTAACTACCCTGACAGTTAGGAACTTTTTCCTAATGTCCAACCTAAATCTCCCTTGCTGCAGTTTAAGCCCATTGCTTCTTGTTCTATCATTGGAGGCTAAGGTGAACAAGTTTTCTCCCTCCTCCTGATGACACCCTTTTAGATACCTGAAAACTGCTATCATGTCCCCTCTCAGTCTTCTCTTTTCCAAACTAAACAAACCCAATTCTTTCAGCCTTCCTTCATAGGTCATGTTCTCAAGACCTTTAATCATTCTTGTTGCTCTTCTCTGGACCCTCTCCAATTTCTCCACATCTTTCTTGAAATGCGGTGCCCAGAACTGGACACAATACTCCAGTTGAGGCCTAACCAGCGCAGAGTAAAGCGGAAGAATGACTTCTCGTGTCTTGTTTACAACACACCTGTTAATGCATCCCAGAATCACGTTTGCTTTTTTTTGCAACAGTATCACACTGTTCACTCATATTAAGCTTGTGGTCCACTATGACCCCTAGATCTCTTTCTGCCATACTCCTTCCTAGACAGTCTCTTCCCATTCTGTATGTGTGAAACTGATTGTTCCTTCCTAAGTGGAGCACTTTGCATTTATCTTTATTGAACTTCATCCTGTTTACCTCAGACCATTTCTCCAATTTGTCCAGATCATTTTGAATTTTGACCCTGTCCTCCAGAGCAGTTGCAATCCCTCCCAGTTTGGTATCATCCGCAAACTTAATAAGCGTACTTTCTATGCCAACATCTAAATCGTTGATGAAGATATTGAACAGAACTGGTCCCAAAAAAGACCCCTGCGGAACCCCACTTGTTATACCTTTCCAGCAGGATTGGGAGCCATTAACAACTACTCTCTGAGTACGGTTATCCAGCCAGTTATGCACCCACCTTATAGTAGCCCCATCTAAATTGTACTTTCCTAGCTTATCTATAAGAATATCATGCGAAACTGTATCAAATGCCTTACTAAAGTCTAGGTATATCACATCCACCGCTTCTCCCTTATCCACAAGGTTCGTTATCCTATCAAAGAACGCTATCAGATTAGTTTGACACGATTTGTTCTTTACAAATCCATGCTGGCTATTCCCTATCACCTTACCACCTTCCAAGTGTTTGCAGATGATTTCTTTGATTAGACTTTGACTTAGACTTCAGTCTAAGTCAAAATATTGCAGGATGTCACCATTCAGTTAAAGTAGTCACTGCTGTCAGTACTGAAAAGCAAATAACTAGAACTACCATGAACGTCCCCTTGATCACTTTACTTACCATCAGTTGTTCATTTCAGCCTGGTCCTGCACTCAGAATCTCACTTGAATGGGATTCCACGCAGGAGCAAGCATCTGCCCCAAGATTCTCTGGAGGGATCTGGGCCTTTGATTATAGACTTCTCAGGTCAGGGAACATGCCTTCTGTGTGTGTTTGTACAGTGCCCATTTAGGAATTGAGGGGATACCACAACAAAAATAATCAACAGTATATTAAATTCCCTTTTGCACATGTGAATCAGCTATTTATGCAACCGGAAGAAAGAGAGGCAAACGAATTACTAATCTTGGGTTTTCCCACTGAATTTGAATTGTTTGCCTCCTGTTTACCAGCCACAGGCAATAATTGCTCACTATATCAGATGTCACACAGACAACAGATCTGCGAATGACTTTAACAATCAAGATTTTCCCCTTTGTCTGGTTTTCAGAACCAAGTTTCTTTGTGTTTGGCTGAGGTGTTAGCCATGATCAGTGTAATTCAATTGCAAAAGTCTAACGTGCTCAGATTTCTTCTTCCGTAAAGGGAGTGATCTGCCACGTGTTAGCCAGCATTACAGCCAAATCCAGTGCCCACAGCTCCCAACATCCACTGCAAGAAGTATATCCTTTTCAAATAAAGAGTGTATAATTTAAAGAGCATCTTGTTATGACCCACTTTTGTTTTTAATATGATCAGATACAAGAAAATGGGATTAATAGTCAGATTTGGATTAAAAATCCCACAATTTTGCATTCCATCTGTTCTCCTTGACAACAACTCCCGACATGGATGTGAAGAAGATTTCAAGACTGAAGTAGCCAATATCATAATCCATTCTGGGCTATGAGGTGAATATATTGAACGTTTCAGTGTTTTCTTATTAGAGTTTGTAAGAAGATCACGTCCTGATTTAAGAAAACAACAAAAAAAGAAAACCCAGCACATCATACTTACATACAGAGTTCTAAGTGAACTTTGACCTGGACCTTGAATTGTAGAAATTAACAGATATGAATACTGATGTGTTTCTCTCACAGGATATAAAAAATGAAAGCACTTGGGTTAACACCAAACTCCTAAATCACCATATAAAGTCTCATTTTTTTAATCTGCTTCTCAGACTGAGTAATAGGCTGTGTGATATATAAGTTCATTAACAACCTTTTTACGCTGCTAATAGTGCTAATAGCTAATGACCCATAAAAGCAACACTCAGCTTCTTCAGATGGATTCATTTTAAATTTAGCTTTAATTTGTTTAAACCTGAATGAGAAGCTGCTGCCTTAGTTCTCTCTACAGCTGTTGCAATTAACAGAAGTATCACACTGTGCATACATGGCTGATTGCATGGTATATATATCTACAGAGCATTTACACTGCATACCTATTCATCACAGAATGTTCTATCCTTTCATAAGTATAATAATGTCCTAACCCTGCAAAATACTCATTGACTTCAAAGTGCCAGCGTTGGCTGTTCTATACAGATTCAGGGACAAATTCTGAAAGACTAAGCATTTGCACATGTAAAACTGTACCTGTAATTTTAGAGACTGGCTGTGACTATTTGGCCTGCAATGTACTTGTTTCCTCATTTTCAAATTTTGCTTAATTGTAATTTATCATATCACTTCTTTCATATGGTTGTGTTTTAGGTTTAACTATTTATCTACCAGGATATTAAACTTTTGAAATATGCATACTATTCCTTTTCAAAAATATATGCATTCCTGGACCCAATTCTGCCCCTATGAAGTCAGTGGCAAAACTTAATATTGAAATTCCCACTAAGAATCACCCTTTTAATAAAACACCCGTTTTATTCATTATTAGCAAACCTCTTGAAAATGTGACTGAAAACTTTACATGTAAGTAATACAGTAAATTTCTCTCTACTGCATATTGATACTCCACTACTGCAAAGAAATAGCATATGGTACATGTAAAACTCAGATTATAACAACAATGAAAAAGTAAAAGTTTGTGATGTGGAAGCTAAGCACCAACAGATCATCCATATTGTTTGGGGAACATTGTTTCAGACTGCTGGGAGAACCATGAGGAATGGAGATACGTTTGATAGAGAAAGGACCATAAGCCTATTTCACTATCCCAGATGTCTTGTAAAGTAGGATTCATTTTCTATCCCAAAAAGCATCTGGTTCAGCTGTCCAGTCCAGCGTCCACTGAAGTCAATAGACATTTTTCCATTGACTTTAATGGGAGTTGGTTGAGCCTCAAGTAAAAAGAGTGCTGACTATATAAACTTGCTAAAATTTCTGTTCATATAAGAACATATAATGATGCAGTTACTGGAACATTATTATGTTAACACCAGTTTTTAAATGCCCCAACCAGTTTAGGGCCCCATCGTTGTAGATGCAGTACAGATCTACTAAGCGACAGTCCCTCGCCAGGACGTTTATAAGGCTAGTCTGAAACAAATTGCAACAGGGGAGGTGAATAAACAAACGGGGGGAGATTTCATTTATTTAAATTTACATTTCAAGGCAAATACAAGCAAATATTTTATTACTGTAAAAGCCTATCTTGAAATACTGTGTTGATTTTGTTATCAACAAGCCTAGAAAACTGCTGGTGTCATGATGAGTTGCTTCAATAAAGTACCATTTCAAAAACAAACAAAATAAACACTAGCTTCCTTCTTACTCCAAAACATGTAAGAAGTTCCAGCAATTCAGCCAGATAAAGTAATGCAAATTAATGTTGGGTCGTGCGTTTCCCTTTTTAAACAAATAACAATATATAGAGCCCTTATAGTCAACTGTCTCCTTCCTGCGCAGTTATTTTTTCTAACCAGAGGGTCCAGAGCTTTTTATTTACCTAGCAGCATTAGCTTCCAGACACAGGACTCCTCCTCCAACATTGTCTGCAGCAGCTATAGCTTCCCAGACTAGCAGGGCCGTAGCAACAAAGAACGTGGCCCCCTCCGAACATATGTCCGGGGCCCCTTACAATGCAGAAACTGGAATGCAGTATTTATTTTATACAATATACAGGGTTCATATTATGTATACATAGGCCTACAGTGTACATATATTCCGTATTTACGCAAAGCGCTTCTTTTGAGCCTTGTTCTCCGCAAATTGGTTAATCAATGCATCATAGTCCAGAGATCTGGCAATCTTGTTTTCGATTGAGATAACTGCAAGCGCAGAAAGCCTGTCATCTGTCGTGGTTGAGCGCATGATATTCTTGATCAGTTTCATTCTACTGAAGCTCCTTTCAGCACCAGTGACAGTAACTGGTGCGGTCAGAAGAATTCTGATGCAAATGCAAAGAGTCGAATATATCTCCTGAAGGCTGTTCTTGTATATGTACATTAAAAAATTGTTTGCAGTGACAAGTCCTCTCTCTTTCTCGATGACATAAATAAAACGATTCAATTCCATTATGAGTTCGTTGGCATCAATGTCTCCCATTTTTCTTTCAAAATTTTTGCTGTGATTCTCCAGTTCATTTTCTCTGTGACACTGCTTCAGGCTGTTAGCATTGTACAGAAATCTAAACAACTTATACCACTCCACGAGTTGGTCAAATCGCAACAAAACGGAAGATATGGCCTGATCAGTGAAAACAAGAAAGAACTGCGATTTGAATTTTTCTTCGGCAGAAAGACGACTCAAATCATCAGCACATTCATAATCAAACATTCTCTTCTTATGTCGCACCCTGGTTTCTGGAAACACCTGCTCAATACCCATATGCTCTGCTATTTCACATGCATTTGTGACCACAGAGTTATAGCCTATATTTCGATAGTCTTCCAAAAACTTCATTGTAGCACCAGCTTCTGCCTGCAGTACATCAATTGACACATCTGGTGACTGAATTAATTTGCAGGTTTTATTGACATGAAATAGTATATCGTACCACGTGTACACAGTCAGAACAAAAGGCCATGCAGTAACATGGTCTAAAAGTGCACCGGCTTCTGTTGCTGTATTGCCATCTTTCTTTTCGAGCGCATATTCGCGCAAAGATGACAAAGCATTGCACAATTCTTCAAGGTGATAAAGCAATGGCTTCACAGCATCAATTCTCGACTCCCAACGAGTGTCCGATAACCCTTTAACAGATATTGGCATATGTTCTTGAAGTATATCCCAAAGTGAAGGTGAAGAAGAAAAGATAACATATATTCTGTTAATCAGACCGAAAAAGTCAACGGCATATTTCGATGACTTTGCCGCATCTGAGATCACAAGATTCCAAGTGTGAGCTCCACATGGTACATACAAGGCACGGTCATTTATTTCTAGCATGCGGGCTTGAACTCCTTTATTCTTTCCTCTCATATTTGCGCCGTTATCATAAGCTTGACCTCTCATGTCAGCAATGTCTATTCCTAAGTTGTTTGCCTTTTCAAGAAATGCTTCCAATAAGCCCTCACCAGTTGTATCATGAACATTAAGAAAATCAACAAACACTTCACAAATATTGACACCATCTTCACCGTTGCATTCAACAAAGCATAACACCACAGACATGTGTTCTTCATGTGACACGTCAGGTGTACAGTCCAAATTAACTGAATAATATTTTGCTTTTTTAAGCTGCGCTATGTTGGCCTCTTGAATGTTACTGGCAACAAGTTGAATCAGCTCGTTTTGGATCTGTGGACTGAGGTACTGAACAGGTGTCTCTGCCTTTTTAATCCTTTGTAAAAGTTTGCTGAGGACATTATCATACTTTGCAAGCAATTCAAACAGTCCCAAAAAGTTGCCATTCGAAGGATCGGCGCGCTTTTCATTACTTCCTCGAAATGCCAAGTTTCTTTTGGACAAGAAAATAACGACATCAACCATGCGTTTGACAACATTTCTCCAGAAATCTCTTTCTTTCAGAAAAGCCTGCAATTCGAGTTGGTCAATAGATGTATGGTTTACTATGCCTGACCGAAGGTCAAACCATTTCACCATACAGTCTTGATGACCTTTGCCTGTTTCATGCTGCTGAAGTCTTTTTGACAGTGCTTTCCAAGCAGATGTTCCACGACGTAGCGGTATGTCGCCAGTGCCATATAATTTACAAGAAAAACAAAAAATGGCATCTTTCTGAACTGAGTACATTAACCATGAACATCTTATTTTCTTGCCATTTGCCATGGTTCGATAGAAATGAGTACTTGTGAACCTCCGTCTTTCCTCGTTAAATAGAAATTCGTAACTTTCATTCTGCTGCGGTGGGCCACGTGCAACAATGTCACACACTTGCCTGTCCGCTATTATAGACGGCCAATCTCCTGGATCATCAGTCAGTGGTTCTGATTCAGATACTTCTTTCCTGGCAGCAGCTGGAATATCTGTCACAGTTTGTTTGGTAGAACAACTGGCTTCACCTTCGACCTCACTTGAAGCACTTCTGGATACTTCTGGATATGATTCGTCGCTGCTAGCGCTGTCCGTTTCATGTGCCTGTACCTGTACATTGGATTGCAGGGCAAAATACATTGACAACTTTGGAATTTTCTCAAGTTCCTACTCTTTTTCTGCCTTTCGTTTACTAGCTCCACTCTTATACATTCTCTTAGACTTCTGCGTTGGAAACGATAAAAAACTAAACAACTAAATTAATAACATTTATCCGCCGACCGCCATTATGAACGCAAATACACATTGTTTGAATGGGTGACACTAAAATTCGAAACTGACCAACAGACAACTGATGTAGCCAGTAGCATTATGATGTATCATAATGACTTCATGGTTTTGTCAGTAAAACCGACATGGATTGTGCAATAGCGTCAATAAATGTCACTTACCTAGTTATACCTTACATTTTTTTGCCACTTTTAGGGGCCCCCTTCCTTGTGGGGCCCCCTCCGATTGGAGGGTACGGAGGGTGCTCGCTACACCTCTGCAGACTAACAGTCTGGGCTCTAATATTACCCTCCATGTTCTTTCTTAGATTGTAAGATCTTCAGGACAGAGATCATGCCTGCTTCTATGGGCTTGTTTTCACGCACAACATTGCAGCAGCGACACTGCAGCACTTCAGTGAAGACACTACTACATCGATGGGTGAGATCTTCTCCCATTGGTGTAATTAATCCACCTCCTCAAGTGAGGCTCCCCTGCGACATAGCACTGGGGGCGGGGGGGTAGGTTGGTATAACTATGCTCATTCATGAGCGACGCAGTTATACCAATATAGGTCTGCAGTGTAGACTAGGCCTAAGTTTATACAGGGCCTAAAACAACATCATTTTGTGTTAGTAAATATTATTATCCCAACTTGACAGAAGAGGAAATTGAGGCACAGAAAGGCAAGGTGATTTGTGGCCTACTTATCCCACCTGATGCATGCCATCATGGCATGCAGTTGACAAAAACAGTTGCCAGTCACACATAAGCCTCTGAGGTGAACATAAAGCATGAGAAAACTGCTACTGTCTGTTCCTGGAGAAATGATGCCATTTTAGGAGCTTTGTAGAAAAGGTGGGTATGAGCAGGGCTTAGTACCTTACCCAGCATCAGCCTCTGTAAGAGCAGCATTAAAAAAGGGAATAAATTAAAGCTACTTAATGCAGCTCAGCTTTAACTTGCTCCTTTGTCAGCATAAATTAGAGCTGCCCTGTGGCCACTCTACTTTGCATCAAATGCCAGTCTGACCTACAGGTTCAAAGAAGGCATAGAAGCTCCAAGGTACAAGGCTTAGGCATTGCTCGGGATTCAGCCTACTGTCTTCGTGGAGAGTCAGCACTGAATGGCTAGAATCACAGTTATAAATATGATTGTTTATGGTACTGTGTTACTGAATATTTATTACTGAATATTTTTGGATCATATGTGTCCATACATTGCATTTCTGACATGTGAGACAAACATCATTCCAGGCTTCACAGCAGATATACGATTTGTGCAGGGAGGGTACCATACAGTAGGACTGGCAACAACAACAACAACAACAAAACCCACAAAAGCGATCATGCTCTTGTTTTACTTTTTTTGCTGCAATTCCAAACAGCTGTGCTGTTCACATTCATGTGGGAGTCAGCCAAACACCACTTCTCTGAAACCAGTGGTTCTCAAACTGTTGTACTGTTGACTCCTTTAACACAGCAATCCTCTATGTGACACCCTTCCCTAACTTTATAAATTAAAAACACTTTTTAAGTATATTTACCACTATTATAAATGCTGGAGGTGAAGCGGGTTTTGGGGATGGATGCTGACAGCTTGCGACCTCCGATGTAATAACCTTACAACTCCCTGAGTGGTCATGACCCCCTATTTTGAGAACCCCTGTCTTAAACCTTGGCTTTACTTCAGCTGTAGCATGTTCCATTATCCTCCCTTGCACCATGCTTGGACTGTCTGCCTGCATCTGCTGCCAGCATCAGCTGCCCCACCCTCGGTGCTGTGTGTGTAAAATGGAGATTGCCCATAGCTTATCCCATTAAGATTAAAAGCAAAGTACTGTGCTGTGGATGCTTTTGCAACATTGGAATAAACACGCCTTCTTCCTTCTACAGCACATCAACCCACAGTGAAACCCCATTCTCAGGTTGCTGCCCACAGAGAAAATTTGCATACAGCAAATGGGATCAGAGGGTAGAGTTTAGACTGCCCTGGTTTGGCATAACTTTTATAATGCCAAAGGATGATGGTGCCACAGAAAAGAAAGCCTTTATCCACATCTAAGAACATAAGAATGGCCATACTGGGTCAGACCAAAGGTCCATCTAGCCCAGTATCCTGTCTTCCGACAGCAGCCAGTGCCAGGTGATCCAGAGGGAATGAACAGAACAGGCAATCACCAAGTGATCCATCCCCTGTCGCCTGCTCCCAGTCTCTGACAAACAAAGGCTAGGGACACCATTCCTGCCCATCCTGGCTAATAGCCACTGATGGACCTATCCTCCATTAATTTATCTGGTTCTTTTTTGAACCCTGTTGTGGTGTTGGCTTTCACAACCCAATAACCAGTCTCATCATTAGTCTTTTCAGATCTTTAATTTGCCCTGTGATCTTCTAGGTTTCCTTCTTTGACTCTAGTATTTGCTGAAGCCATAAAGCCAATGACGTCTGCCAAGAAGCAACTTCAAAATAGGAGACTATATAAAATCATCAGTACCAGTTCTTCATCACTGCCGCACATTTGCCTCAGTAAATAGCAATGGTTAATACATTTATTCAAGAGCAAAAAAAAAAAATATTGGCCAAATTCTTCTTGCTACATCCCTAACAATACCAGTTGCTGTAATAGAGCTGCATGGCTATGAGTAAAGAAACTAGTTCTAAATTTTGTATTTGCTGATTGCATAATTCAGTGAACAGATTCAAATAATTTCTATATTTTATTTTATTCTGTGTATATTATATTATTTTTGATAAATTTAAACAATTTAAAAAAACACAAGCTACCTGCCCAGATTTTTACCTACATTCTATGTAATTTCTTTATGAGGTCTATTAAAAAAGCCAAAATATGCCTCCCACTAAATTAATAACTATAGGGGAAAGCTAACATGGGGCTTGCTTGCTTCTTTCTCTGGTTAAACCTAGGGGAAAGCAATTGCTAACAACCTAAATAAATAGTTTGTTTGTCCTCTAGGCTTCCATCTTGTTTTGTTTTCTTAGAATATTTTTGACACAAATTGCTTTCTGCTGCAGTATCATTTATTTCCATGAATGCTTTTGAACATTTTTATCCATTGGACTCTATTAATTATTATTATTATTTTAAAAGAAAATTACTTCTTGAGATTACTTCTTTCAAATCCACAAAAGGATTCTATGGGTATGGCTACACTGGCATGCATACTTGCGTACTGGGCCATGTACATGCTTGCACAAGTTCCAATACCCACACTGAGTGTCCGCATATGCTATGCTGGACATGTTATAATGCAAGTTAATGGTCTATACCCACAGCCACACTGGCGTTGTTGTTACACAACATTAGCACTACCATTTCAGAGACAGTATCCCAGGGTTCTGTGCATCACAGAGAGACACTCTAGGAATCACGTTGCTGTATGTTGTTGATACTGTCCCCTGCCTTCACATACCTGCTGCTGATGTCAATTCCTACTCGCTGTTCTCCCTAACAAATTGAATGGAAGCTATGGTGTAAGTAAATGATGATCTGATTCCATTCCTTCTCCTTACCGCAGGACAGCCAATTATGTGATGGAGTAGGTGCTAGATGAGCTGCATGATGGACTTTGGGCAGAGCTTTCTGATATGCTGAAGATAGTGGACCTTGAGGGGGAATTGACAATTCAGTCAGTTCCCATGGTACAGATATGGTAACTGCTGGTATTGTCATGGGTGGACTATTGCTTCTGGTATAGGAGAACCAACACATCATTTTGGAAACCTGGTATGATCAGCAGAGACTTCAGAACTTCCCAATGAGGAAAAAGACCTTCATGGAGCTTTGTAAGGTACTTGTGCCAAACCACTAGAGCCAGAACACTCAATTCCATAAACGTGAAGACGGGTGGTGGCTATTGCCATGTGGAATCTGGCAATACCAAACCTTTTGGGGTTGGAAAGTCCACTGCTGGGTGCAAGTTTGTGAAGCAATTAACACTGTGATCTACCCAGGTGGTTGCCGTAAGCAAAGTTCTGGAAATAATAAATTTGAGAGGGTGGGTTGTCTGAACTGTGCAAGGGCTACTGATGGCAACCACACCCCAATACTTTGCCCACCAAAAGGGGAAAGTAAATATATGAACCAAAAAGTTTACTATCCACTTTTTTGGCAAAGTATTCAGTGGCAGATACATGACTACCAACAGGAGAAACTGGAACGTGTCATGACGCCAGGGTGCTGAGGCAATTGGGATTGTACTTCAAGGGGGAAGAAGAGCATTTATTCCCCACAAATGATATGGTTTTCTATGGTGTGTCTGTTCCAGCTGTTATTTTGAGGAGCCCTGTACGCCCCTTCTGAACTTGACTCATAAAACTTTTCGCTGACCTCAATGACTTTGGAAAAAAGGGAATTCAGTTACGAACTCAATAGTTACCCAGTGGTTATAGAGTGAGTATGTGGTAGACTGAAATTCTGTTGATGCTGCCTACACAGTGGTCTGGATGCCAATGTGGTTAAGGCTATTCATATAATTCATATAATTATCACCTGCTGCACAGTCCATAATGTTTGTGAGGTGAAGGAGTGTTTCAGTCCAGAGTGGGCACAGGATGAGTCTTGTTTACAAGCTTTGTACAGGCAGATGGATCCCACCCATGTGCACACTGGTCTCAATTCAGAAAAATCAGGAATGTCATATGTGTACACCTCTTGGAACAGAAGGGAGGCATAGGGTGATCTCTGTTGATGCTGAGGGACATCTTCACATCCTGGGCAGTTGCTAGAAAAAAACTCTTGCAGGGCTAAATAGCTTCCTGAAGATTTTGTTCCCCTGTAGGTCACAGCACTAGCCATTCATTCCTGTGACTATTCACCCACTGCAAACAATTATAACAGGGTGCTAACTGGGTTAGCACCTTAAGGATTGGGTTTATGCTGTGGAGAGTGGTGTCTTAGTTGTAATGAGGTCATTATGCAATGCTTTTTTCTTTAATATTCACACTTATTTACAAATCTCTCTTATCAGGAGCACTTTGTTGCTCTTAATGAGCTCATCAACATTTTGTTTGGTGGGAAAGAAGTTCACCCATTCTTTTTTTCACTGTTCATTGTTGGTGGTGCTAACTGCTCGTAGCAGTTATTCTGGAGCAGTAACCCCAAGGTTGAAACTGGTCAACATTTTGGAAGTCGGGGGAAAGGAGGGTCAGTTTTACCACTGGCTAGTGGCAGGTGCCGGTATAAACAACAAGGAGTCTGGTGGCACCTTAAAGACTAGCAGATTTATTTGGGCATAAGCTTTCGTGGGGAAAAAACCACTTCTTCAGATGCATGGAGTGAAAATTACAGATACAAGCATAAATATACTGGCACATGAAGAGAAGGGCATTACCTTTCAAGTGGAAAACCAGTGATGACAAGGCCAATTCAATCAGGGTGGATGTGGTCCACTCCCAATAATTGATGTAGAGGTCAATACCAAGGGAGGGAAATTGCTTTTATAGAGAACCAGCCACTCCCAGTCCCTATTCAAGCCCAAATTAATGGTGTTAAGTTTGCAAATGAATTGTAGTTCTGTAGTTTCTCTCTGAAGCCTGTTTTTGAAGGTTTTTTTTTGTTGCAGGATGGCTACTTTTAAATCTGTTATTGAATGTACAGGGAGATTGAAGTGTTCTCCTCTTGGCTCTAGTATGTTACTATTCCTGATGTCCGATTTGTGTCCATTTATTCCTTTATGTAGAGCCTGTCCAGTTTGGCTAATGTACATGGCAGAGGGGTATTGCTGGCACATGACGGCATATATCACATTAGTAGATGTGCAGGTGAATGAGCCCTTGATGGCGTGGCTGATGTGGTTGGGTCCATTGACGGTGTTGCCAGAGTAGATATGGGGACAGAGTAGGAAACAGGGTTTGTTACAGGGATTGGTTCCTGGGTTACTGTTTCTGTGGTGTGGTGTGTATTTGCTGGGGAGTATTTGCTTCAGTTTGTGGGGGCTGTCTGTAAGTGAGGACTGGCCTACCTCCCAGGGTGCCTGTATTGTTACTTTAATTATGTTTTGTTGCTCTATATATGAACCAAACTATAAAGACATTTATCTACCCATATTCTGTGTTGTGAGTTCTGCTACTTTTAAAATGACCAGTGCTTTCTGTAAGCACACAACAATGCTTCCCCATCTCTCCCCTGTCTCCTTGGGACTTCTAATATTTCCTAACCTGGGGATGGGCATTGTGGGTGTGGGATGGATAGAAAAGTGTTTGCAGTATCATGGCACCAGACAGTTCTATCCATTCAATTTCAGGTGCTGTGAGTCATGGAGTCCAATCCCGAACTTTAAAACAACTTATGTTCTTCATACCCAAGAAGAAAGGTCCACACACAAGTCAAGAAACTGTAACATTTATTAAAACTAGTTTACTGAACATATTTTGGGGAACAATTATGTTTGACCTATGAAGGAAGGCTGAAAGAATTGGGTTAGTTTAGTCTGGAAAAGAGAAGACTGAGAGGGGACCTGATAGCAGTTTTAAGGTATCTAAAAGGGTATCATAAGGAGGAGGGAGAAAACTTGTTCATCTTAGCCTCTAAGGATAGAACAAGAAGCAATGGGCTTAAACTGCAGCAAGGGAGATTTAGATTGGATTAGGAAAAAGTTCCTAACTGTCAGGGTGGTTAAACACTGGAATAAATTGCCTAGGGAGGTTGTGGAATCTCCATCTGTCAAGATTTCTTTCCACACTTTGAACAAATGTGTGGACCTGCATGAATATTTCTAAGCTTAATCACTAGCTTAGATCTGGTAACGCTGCCACCAGCCAGAAATTCAGTGTCTGGCGCACTCCCTGTCCCCCCTCCCCCGCCAGACTTTCCCCTCCCTGGGTTGCCTTGGGAGGCTTCACCAGTTCCCTGGTGAACACAGATTTAAACTCCTTGGATCTTAGAACAAGAAGGAATTAACCATTCCCTGTCCTTCCCCCCCACCAATCCCTGGTGAGTTCAGACCCAATCCCCTTGGATCTTAAAACAAGGAAAATCAATCAGATTCTTAAAAAGAAAGCTTTTAATTAAAGAAAGAAAAGGTAAAAATTATCTCTGTAAAATCAGGATGGAAAATGCTTTACAGGGTACTCAGATTCATATAGACCAGAGGGACCTCCCCCACCCAGCCTTAGATTCAAAGTTACAGCAAACAGAGGTAAAAATCCTTCCAGCAAAAAGAAACATTCAGAAGTTGAGAAAACAAACATAAGACTAATCCACCTTGCCTGGCTATTACTTACAATTTTGAAACATGAAAGACTGATTCAGAAAGATTTGGACAGCCTGGATGTACGTCTGGTCCCTCTTAGTCCCAAGAGCGAACAACACCCAAAACAAAGAGCACAAACAAAGACTTCCCTCCACCAAGATTTGAAAGTATCTTGTCCCCCAATTGAGCCTCTGGTCAGGTGTCAGCCAGGTTTACTGAGCTTCTTAACCCTTTACAGGTAAAAGAGACATTAACCCTTAACTATCTGTTTAAGACACCATCTCTGGAGATATTTAAGAGTAGGTTAGATAAATGTCTATCATGGGATGGTCTAGACAGCATTTGGTCCTGCCTTGAGGGCAGGGGACTGGACTTGATGACCTCTCGAGGTCCCTTCCAGCCCTAGACTCTATGAATCTATGAATCTATAAAGGAGAATGTAAACCAACAAAACATAACAGGACTGAATCTGTGAAAAATGACCAAATATTAATGTCTCTAAACCTATCTCATTGTCATCCCCTCCCCCTGAAAAGGGGGAATGAGTGTGGAAAATTGTTCTGGGGAACAACTGGGAATGTCTTCTGTGCAGGGTTGGGGAGCAGGCACTTAGTGGGGTTCAGGGACTACAACAGGCTCGTTGTTCCCCTTCTGGATGCTCAGAGAGGTCCCCTTATGAGGGATTTCAGATGCCAGTTGACGGGTTGTCCCAGCAGTCCTGCAGGCCGCTCCCAGTTGCTCAAGGGGTTGGGTTCTCCACCTCAGCAGCACCTTGGGAAGCAGCTGGAGGAAACAGTGGCAGTTCATGGATGGGTGCAGTGGCCACGACAGCAGCCAGACCCCGAACTCATTCAGTCACCAGTTCTATGGGCCTCTCCATTAGGGCTTATTCCCATTCCCTATGGGTATGCTCTCATTCTTTAAGAGACTCAGTTGACTCTTAACACAGACAGACTGCCACCTGCCACTGTAGTTTGGACTCATTTATTAAAGCCATGGATGGACTAAATACACACTCTGGCTTCGTTTGGATTGATAACAGCCAAATTTTTTGGGGACTTTGTTCACAGGCAACCTGGAATAGTGCAAATATGGCTGATTTATGAGGTGTGCTGTATTACATAGGAGGGGTACGAGAGGCTATGAATTGTGGAGCCCCAACCCATACTTACAATCAGTGAGTAACTGATAAAAATGTCAGAATAACTGCTTGTTTAACCACTTCCCTCTTTTCACTGTATCCATTTTGAATCCCATATAGTGTTGGGGAGGAAGGGAGAAGGTGCAGGGGGAATGATGTGGATTCTGCCCTGAACAGAAATACACTAAAACTCCAGCTTGTATTAACTTACTAGGGCCAAAAGCCAGAAATCCCTCCCATTCATTAATAACAACAAACATAGCAGCTAAAATTTACAAGCTCTGGCACTTGCTCTGATGCCAGTTCTGCTGCCGGCTGCTCCCCAGGACTCTCCCTAAATAGCATCTCTGAGTATAGCCCCAGGATGTGCTGAAGCTGCTCTGGCAGCATAGCCCTTTGGTTATCAGTACCAGGGTCACCTCTGGTCCATTATCTGGTGGCTGGCTGGTCTCTGGAGCTGCCTGTGACTGGAGAATGATAAGGGTTCCATCCCCACTCAGTAGATGCCATGCATCAGCTCAGTGCTCACTACAGCTCCCAGTGCCTGGTGAAATTCCTTATAAAAAAGGCAAGAAGATGGGGAGTTCCCAGAGGTTCCATTAGCATACTTGACTTTGCAGTACTTTGTCTTCAGCTGCTTGATTAGCTGTCTGTATTGTTCTGCTATTCGATCGATTCCCAGTGCCATCAGCTGCTCGGTTACAGCTTTGTAGATATGATCATTTCTTGTGCTCTTGCTGAAGTCGAACCTCTTCCTCACCTCACACCAGTAGTTTTCCAGAATCAGGCTGTGTGCCTTTGGCCAGCTAGCAGGGCACTTGATGCAGGCTTTCTCCTTCGTGCTGGCCATAGCTAATACACATGTGAATTGACTGTGTTTCCGGTTGAGCAGTCCATGTGGAAATAAAGAGTTAAACGCTGAGCAGGTTGCATTTGAACCAAGAGATTGCTTCTGTTTCCTGGGAAGTGAGTGAGAGGTATTGGGATGGAAATGCCAGGAAGCACAGCCCCAAGGGATTTGGGGATAGAGTTGGCAGACTCTCCAGACCTGTAGATATAATGTACTTGGACTTTCAGAAAGCTTTTAACAAAGTCCCTCACCAGAGGCTCATAAGCAAAATAAGCAATCATGGAATGGTCCTCTCATGAATCAGTAACTGGTTAAAAGAGAAGAAATAAAGGATAGGCATAAATGGTCAGTTTTCACAATGGAGAGAACTAAATCGTGGAGGGGAGGGGAGAAGGCCAAGGATTCATATGGGGACTTGTGCTGTTCAACATATTCATAAGTGATCTGGAAAAGGGAGTGAACAGTGAGGTAGAAAATTTGCTGATGATACAAAATTACTCAAGATAGTTAAGATCAAAGCTAACTGCAAAGCGTTACAAAGGCATCTTGCTGAACTGGGTGATGGGGCAACAAAATGGCAGATGAAATTCAGTGTTGATATGTGCACAGTAACGCACATTGGAAGAAATAATCCCAGCTATATATACAAAATGATGGGGGGGGGCTAAATTAGCTGTTATCACTCAACAATGAGATCTTAGCATCATTGTGGATAGCTCTCTGAAAATATCCACTCAATGTTCAGTGGCAGTCAGAAAAGCTAGAAGAATGTTAGGAACCATTAGGAAAGGGATATAAATAAAACAAAAAATATCATAATGCCACTATATAAATCCATGGCATGTCTACACCTTGAACACTGTGTGCAGTTCTGGTCACCACAGCTCAAAAAAAATAAATTGGAAAAGAGAAGAGCAAAAATGATAAAGGGTATGGAACAGCTTCCATGTGAGGAGAGATTAAAAAAGACTGGCTGTTTATTTAGAAAAGAGATGACTATGGGAGGAGTAGAAGGCAATAAAATCATTAATAGTATGGAGAAAGTGACTACAGAAGTTTTATTTACCTCATCATGGAATTCAAGAACTAGGGGTCACACAATGCAATTAATAGGCAGCAGGTTTTAAACAAACAAAAGGAAGAAACTTCACACAATTCACAGTAAACCTGTGATACTTGTTGCCAAGGGATGTTATTAAGGCCAAATAACTAACCAGGGTCAAAAAAGAAATTACATAAATTCATGGAGAATAGGTCCATAAATGGCTGTGAGCCAAGATGGTCAGGGACATAATCCCATCCTCTGGGTATCTCTAAACCTCCAACTGCCAGAAGCTGCTACTGGATGACAGAGCATGGATCACTTGAAAATGCAATGTAACTGTTCATTCAAGTACATAAAAGGTTGTTACAAGGAGGAGGGAGAAGAATTTTTCCTCTTAACTTCTGGGGAATAGGATAAGAAGTAATGGGCTTAAATTGCAGCAAGGGAGGTTTAGGTTGGACATTAGGAAAAACTTCCTAACTGTCAGGGTGGTTAAGCACTGGAATAAATTGCCTGGGGAGGTTGTGGAATCTCCATCATTGGTGATTTTTAAGAGCAGGTTAGACAAACACCTGTCAGGGATGGTCTAGATAATACATAGTCCTGCCTTGAGTGCAGGGGACTGGATTAGATGATCTCTCAATGTCCCTTCCAGCCCTATGATTCTATGATTCCCTCAGAAGCAACTGGCACTGGTCACTGTCAGAAGAGAGATGCTAGGCTAGATGTCCCATTGGTTTGATCCAGTATGTCCATTCTTATGTGATTTGGGACAAATTAAGGCCAAAAACTAGAAAAAGATTTCTAACCATCAGAGGAGTGAAGGTCTAGAGAAGGTTTCCAATAGTTGCAAAGACTTACAACACTAACTAGTTGTAAGATGGAGTTTGATACATTTATTGACAGGATTATACAATAAGGTTGCCTGCCTTAGCATGGCACTGGATGTGATGACTCAGGAGGTCCTTTTCAGTATCATGTTCCTAAATCATTTAGTATCTCTGTGCTGTAGTTCCCCTTCTGCAAAATGGGGATAATAGCACTTCCCTACCTCACAAAAGTGTTCTAGAAATACATTACATATATGCAGCACTGGGATACTACAATAACAGAGGGACTATGTGTACCATAGATTGACAAAAAACTGGATAGATAGAGGGATGGATCAGCTCTTCTATAGTTTGGGCTTTGGCTGCCTTAAAGCTTCTGGGCAATATGTGGTCTCCCTTGTTCAGGCAGATGACTCACTTACTTCCACACCATAAAGTCTGCATTTTCAAACAGGCATCAGGGAGGAATGGTAAGAGATTAGGAATTAGTGGAGGAATTGGAGGAAAACTTCAGATTCTGAGTTGCTTGCTTTGCTGCAAGTGAATTTTAGTGAATTAAGCTACTTAATTTTAATTCCTGGACATTAATTTGGTTGTGCTTTTCAGTGATGTTAAGGGTTCCTAGGCATGTAGATAGGCACATAGATGAAATCCTGGCCCTATTGGAATTGGAAAAGGTTCAGAAAAGGACAACAAAAATGATGAGGGATAAGGAACGGCTTCTGTACGAGACAAGATTAATAAGACTGGGACTTTTCAGCTTGGAAAAGAGACGGCTAAGGGGAGATATGGTTGAGGTCTATAAAATCATGACTGGTGTAGAGAAAGTAGATAAGAAAGTGTTGTTTACTACTTCTCATAACACAAGAACTAGGGGTCACCAAATGAAATTATTAGGCACCAGGTTTAAAACAAATAAAAGGAAGTATTTCTTCACATGGCACACAGTCAACCTGTGGAACTCCTTGCCAGAGGATGTTGTGAAGGCCAAAACCATAACAGGGTTCAAAAAAGAACTAGATAAATTCATGGAGGATAGATCCATCAATGGCTATTAGCCAGGATAGGCAGGAATGGTGTCCCTAGCCTCTGTTTGCCAGAAGCTGGGAATGAGTGACAGGATGGATCACTTGATGATTATCTGTTCTATTCATTCCATCTGGGGCACTTGGTGTTGGCCGCTGTCGGAAGACAGGATACTGGGCTAGATGGATCTTTGGTCTGATCCAGTACGGCCATTCTTATGTTCTTAATGGCTTCCCTTCTGCACTTTCCCCACATCACAGAGTGGTGAGAACAGATTTACAGTGCAGGCATCATTTAAATTCATCGTCAGGTGGTAACAGATTGGTATCATGTGCTAATATAGGCTGGGGAACTAAACACGCTAAATCCTAGTTTGCTGGACTGCCTAGGCCTAGGTAACCATGACGTGCACAGGGGCTAAGAACATGAGCGATGGGTGTCCCCACCCTCACACATCTCAACTGCAGTTTGTCCCTGCTAAACTCTAAATGATTCGCAGGAGGAACCTGATGAATCCTGGAAATGTCCTGAGAGGTGATTACTGCACATGCACCTGGGCTGTCAGGCACTTGGCTACTTCCAAACAGCTTGTTGAGGCTCAACTCCTCCATAGTTTCATTTTGAACAAAAGGGGGTTGGGTTGTGGTTGTTTGGCCTTTGCTTGTTCTGCTTTGGACAGTTGCATTTAACTACCCTCTGGTAACACAGAGGCCAAGTCTACACTAAAAAGTTAGCACCACCCAGGCATGTTGCTCAGGGGTGTGTAGACAGTGCTAGGTCCAGGGAAGAATTCTTGTGGACCTAGATACCTCCTCTGGAGAGCTGGATTTACTACAGGGATGGGAGAACCTCACCCAGAGTGTCCACACTGAAAGGCCATTGTAGCGCAGCTGAAGTTGGGGGAGGAGGCTCCCCATTTTGCCATTCTGGTCATTTATAGCACACACAAAACTTACAACAGGTCAGATTCAAGACGGATAGGACTAGAAATGCCTCGGAGATGAACCCATCCACCAGTCCCTATCCTCACATCAAAAGTCACTCCGAAGGGCACCCTGTTTTTTGCCCCTCTTCCTGGTCCTTAGTGCTGAGTGTTTAGGGACCGGTTTGGAAATCTAGGTGAAAAGTGGACAACAGCCAGTGCTCCTGTGTGTGAAACCCAGCCACACTAGTAGGTGTTTAACATCGGCCTTTGCTCTGATTTCCCCAGCCAGCTCTGCTCCATCAGTTCAGTCCTGCTGCTGATTGAAACACTCCTTTCCCCAAGCTCCTACACAGACGAAGAACTGTGCCCGACTGATCGCGTACTAGACAAGAGGGTCTGTGACCTTGGCAGACTCCCTGCGCCTCAGTTGTATTTCTTTTTTTTTTTTTTATTGAGGTCTCCAGAGGAGAAGACTTTCGAAGGGCACCAGGCGCGCCTCACACGGACGATGAAGAACAAGAGGTGTGAAAGCAGAATGTTGCTATTCGCTGATGACATCTGATCTCTCTCCCTTCACTCCTCGGAGGCAGCGGAGCCGGCTCGGATCCGGCTCTTCTTGGCGCCACACTGCCGTTGGTTTCCAGGGCAGAAGCATTGGGCGTTCTGCGAAAAACTGCCCTGACGTCCAAGGGAGGAGCGTTGCATGGTGTCAAGGAGAAGACCCTACGGTGACCCTCCAGGAGAGGCGACGAGCGAAGGAGCAACCCCGCTCTTTAGCGACAGAAGGAAGCCAGCCTGCACAGTGCAGGCCCAGAGCCAACGCAGCGGAGAACTCCGGAGCTGGCTCCCACTTTGCCCCTCAGCCACTCGTGCCCGTGTGGGTCCATCGGAGTGAGGACATTGGTCAAAGGAAGAATGTGTGGGCCCGTGAAGCGCACCTGCAAAGACGGGGAATCCCGACAGAGGGAGCTGAACCCAAACCCTCCCCGCCCGATAGACTACAGCCCTGGCTCTTTCCCATTTCTCTCCTGAGCAGTAGGCGGCTCTTGGTTAGACGGGGAATTGGGATAAACCCAAAATACTCTCCCCGCCCGCCACCAATAGCCTCAAAATTCTTGGGTCAGACCTTCTAATCCAGTTCCTACAGAGACCTGGGGAAACGTGTCTTCGATACAAATTGCCCACAGGGGAAATACACTGGTGTCTGCCTCTTTCCCGGTTACCTTTGCTATCATTTAACACATGTTGGGGCAAACTAAATCTACCTGTAGTTTTTATTTCAGTCTCTCTTTTTGGTCTGACCTGCAAAACCACCACCACTCTGACCCGATTCAACAGTCTCTTTTCTCTCCATTTCCGCCAGCCCACCATACCATTGGTATACTGGGTAAAAACAAAGTCTTTGGGGGGAGGAATCCAACTGCTCCATCGCCAGTGTATTAGTTAGTCTTCTTATACCCATTCCATTCAGGGCGTCATCCAATGTTCATGCATCCCATGGTATCTGAGTTTGGGGAGAAAATGGAAAGCGATGCTGAAAGCAACCTTAGCTGCCCTTGCAGATGCGTTGTTTGTTTATTTTACAAATAAAATCTTCTCTTAAGGCCCCAATCGCTAATCTCATGTATGGGGAAGGGAGAGTACTTCCGCTTTTACAGCACTTTCCAACACATATTTAGACAAACGAAGTCTGTTTAAAGTTTATCCCCATTCTACAGATTCATATCAGCCATTCCCCATCCCACCACGGCAAAGGGACCACTCATTTTTACAACATGGCAAGCTGCTATTTAACCTGACCTGACCTCCTATGCCTGTCCCTACAACCAGCTTGACTCGCTTCCTCTGGGCAGCCCCTTTCTACAGAGCCGGAATCCGGGTGCCAGTCCAGATCCTGGGAACACAGGCAAGAGCAGGGCGCCCGGTGTGAGCATGTGATCCGTTTGAGAACTTCGCGGCCAGGACCTGGAGATCTGTGTTCATCGGCAACACACCGCACAGAAATATTGTATCCTCTAAGGGAAAGAAGCCTGAATTGTCCAAATATTGTCTCACAACGTACCACGCAGGTGGGGGACTCCAAAGGTCTGCCGGGACTGAGCAGCTGTAGCTTCCCAAGAGCTGGTCATCTGTCAGGGATCTGTTTATTTCGCACACTCCCTGACATTCCTCCCCTGGTGTCTGCGGCCACACAGTGGTAGCGCTTGTGCCCGGGCAATGCTCTCTAGTCTCCCACCTTCTCTCCCGGAGAGCATCGGCACGCGTTGTGCTCTGCTCCTCTCTATTGACTTTCAGCCCGGTCGATACATTGTCTTCCCAAGCGCGGCCGTGGGTGGCAGCCACTGTCCTGCCCAGGTGCAGTGAGCAGGGGACAGGCTTGAAACCCAGTCGGTGTAATCTCAGCTCGGCCCCCTTCGGGTGGGGGTGACGGGGACAGTTCCAAGCCCTTCCTTTCTGAACAATAACACGACCCGAAATTCACATGAGGACAACGGCTCTTAAGCACGTCAAACTGGAGGGCGAAGAAGCGGGTAAGGGCATGTGGGGCTGCTTCGCAGCTGGAGCCTGTCCTCGGATTCGCCCGCATCCATTTTGCTGCCCTTCCCCCCTGGAAAAGATGATCCCGGCGAGTTAGTCTATTTCATGCCAAACAAGGCGATCCCGAGGAGAGCCCCGAACCCCCCCGGGAGCGGGTTACCTGGGGCAGCCGGTCAGCAGCCGGTTGGCTCTGAGCACCGCAGGCGGCTCTCACAAGGCTCATGGCTCTTTTCGGGTGGAGGCGAATACATAATAGTAGCAAAAGCAGCCCCTTAAACATGCTGCTTGTACTAATGGCTGGGGACAGCACCCGATTGGGGAGAGGTTAATTTTGTTTTGCGACAGGAGAGATTCAAAGTAAAGACATAAAATAAGCTCTCCTTCCTGGGCTCATCCATTCTCCCTCCCTGCTTTCTTCTAGGCAACGGCCGGTGGGAACGTGCTTAGTTTTTAAGGCTGGATTGGCAGCTTCTACTGAGCAGCTAATAGTATAACAACCCGGCTTTGATAAATCCGAGCTAATTACCCCCTCTTAATTAAAGTATTTAGCAGTTGTTTCAGTGTTTTGGCAAGAAAACAGGAGAGGTTTGCAGTTAGAAAACACCAGAGCCTAAGCTCACAGCAGAGCTGCTGATTAACACTTGGAGCATTTCAAGGACCTGGCATCAGCCACAGTTTTGATTTCCCTCCATCTTCCCGTCTCAATTAAACATAAATAAATACACACACACATACACACACACCCTCTATGTTGGTATTACCTGTCCTCCGCCCCCAGCCTTTCGTTATCAATACATTAGGAATCGTTATGGTGGGATCACAGCTCTTTAATAGGATCATTGGTCTTGTAGCTGAATAATTTAAATAGCTAATGCGCCCTTGATGATTCAATCATCATGCTCCAAGTATTTATTTCCACCAGGTCAAAGAATTCATTTTCCACGTGCAAGAATCAAACTGAAATTCAAATCCGTACATAGTGAACCAGCTCTGGCCATAGCGATACGATATCCAGGGAGGGGGTGAGGGAGGGGAAGCTATCTAGAAGGGACAACCAGCAGGCATCGGAGACAGGGCAGAACCAACACATATATATACACACATCGAAATAATTAAGTGGTGCAGCATTCCCGGCTCGGATAATACAGATGCCAATAAATACAGCAGAAATTAGCTTGGCTTTTTTTTTTAACCATCTCTAACCCTGAGATGTTAAAAAAAAAATCGAGTCTTGAAAGAAAGAAAGAAAAAACAACCCAACAACAACAAAAAGAAGGAAACGACCAGCCCATCAATGTTAGTGGCCAAATAGAGCGTAATACACAAAACCGCTTAACAGGTGCATGCAAAGAAGCAGGAGGGTGGTTGCAACGGCGGGGCTCCGGGTTGCTTTTCCCTCTGATAGGACCGGCGGAGCTCCGGGCTTGCAGTCCCCCTCACTGATGGTGCGGCTGTTGCAGCAGCGGGCCCGGCGGCTGCAGCGTCTGGTCTGGTCCCGGCTCGGCAGGGGCTCGAGGCAGTCCCAGGGAGCTGTCGTGCAGCTTGCGGACATGCTTCTTGAGATCAAAGTTCCTGCAGAAGCCCTTGCCGCAGGTGGGGCAGGTAAAGGGCTTCTTGTCGTTGTGGGTGTGCATGTGGAAGGTCAGGTTGTACACCTGATGGAAAGCCTTGTTGCAGATATTGCACTTGAACTGCTTCTCGCCGCTGTGGGTCAGTTTGTGGTTTTTGTAATTACCTGGGAACAGACAAGTCAAGGGTCACAGACGCTACATGGGCGAGAGAGCTTTGCCCTCTCCCCAAGCCCCGGCTCGAGACAAAAATGGCAATTGACCGTTTTTAACTAAAACAGAACACAAACCACCCACCCACAATATTCCGGTTATGAAATGTAGTGTTAGAACCAAACGGTAAAGCGCTGAATCAAACCAGATTTATAAACGCCACAAGATATGCTATCGTGTAGAATGTTTTAAAATACATGATGATTACTAGAATCCAAAATTCATATTAAACAAAGATTGTTACACCTGAGCAAAAAGATGAGCAGTAGAAAATTGCATTTGAGGTGAGGGAATTCAAGTAGGTTGAAAACTGCATCTTGCAGTGTGAAATAAAAACCAAAGTTCTCCTTTTTCATTCCTCTACAAGCTCAAATCGGACACTCCAGATACCGAGTATTCAATATAAAAATGTGATCTCCAGGTTAAAACTGAGCCAAGGGTTTAAAATAAATCAAATAAAACAATTAATAAAGAATAAAGCAAGCCCTCCTGCAAACTGTTTTGATTGTTTACCTACTAGAGGTGGGATTCTGAGGAGAACAAGAAGAAGCGGTTTGAGACTTGTACCTTTTTGATGAAATCCTTTGCCACAGAATTCACAGACAAAAGGTTTGTAGCCGGCATGGATTCGTGTGTGTGTGTTTAAAGTGGAACTTCGGTTAAACGCTTTGCCGCACTGGTTACACTTGTGAGGCTTTTCCTATAAGGAAACAAAAGCAAATATTGAAGTAAGTGCGTAGCAAAGCGCTTTCCAGTGCTTAGAAATCTGTGGCTTTATCTAGACGTGAGACCGACGCAAAATCTGTTTAGAAACGAACGAAAACAAAAACCAGCGCCTCCCGACCAAATGACCCTGGTTTTAACAGTGTTCTGTCGGATCGGATCAGCAAAAGCAGCTGGAAATACGCAGTGCAATAGGCGTGAGAGAGATTCACCTGGGTGTGTATGATCTTGTGCCGGCAGAGAGTGCTTGCTTGTCTGAAGCCCTTGCCACAAACTTTGCAAACAAAGGGTCTGGCTCCTGTGTGGACTGGCATGTGGCGAGTTAAATTATAATGTGCATTAAATACCTTGAAAGTTAAATCAGAAAAAAAAAAACCCAATTAGAATCATAAAGCAACAGGGGGAAGAGGGTAGTTCTAAAACGGGAGCAGACAAATGGCTAGAAACTTTATGTAAGCAAAGGAAGTTAGTTACTTGCCTTTCCACAAACTTCACACGTGAAAACTTTGGGCTTGCTGCTGGGAGAGCTCCGGCTGAACTCCGAGCTCTTGAAGGCGATTTTTTCCGATAGGATCTGGACACTTCCTTTCATGTAGTGCTGGAGCTGAGCCTGCGATAAGTCTTTAAAGGCCACTCCGGAAGGGTACTTTTCCACGGACGGCAGCACCAGTTTGTTTCTCTCCGCCAGGTACGCCTTGGGCTGCGGGTGCAGAGGCGAGCTGAGGAAATAAGAAGCCACCGGGTGGATGTTGAGGCTGGACGCCGGGTGACAAGGGCCGTCGCCGCGGTTGAAGTAGCACAGCGCTCCCATGGCGTGGAAAGAGGAGTGATTGACCACTCGCGGCCTCACCAGTTTGTACTGCTGCAGGGGCAGGGCGTCGCGGGGGAAATCGCCTTTTAGGCTCAGGGCACAGTTCAATAGATCGCCGCAGCTGAAGGGGGAGGCAGAGGAGTCCAAGTGAGCCTTCCTGGCCTCTGATCCCGCCACCCCCGCTTTGGGGAGGGGGTCGTACGCCACCGGGACAAAGGGGATCATGCAGGGGATGGAGGAGTTGAGGTGCAGAGAGTGTTTGGGGTCTCCTTTGGGCACGGATCCTTGGAGGAAGGGCGGCCCCGGGGTGGACTTGGGCTCTGGAGTCCTGGCCATGATTCGCTCAATGGAGAACGCCAGGGGTTTGGAGGTGCTGATCATGTTGCTTCCAGCAGACAGGCTCTCTCTGACTGGAGAAGTTGCTAAGATTTTGGTCGCCGTGTGGTGGCTACTATTGTCCATGGCTGGCTTGCATTTGTTCGCCGGTCTGAGCCGCTTTGGTAGACGCCTCTTTTTTGTCCCCTCTCTCTCTCTCCCCCTTTTTCTGGTCACTGATCTGCAAGGAGGGAGACCAGCACCGTCGCCGCCACCACCGTCATCAGAGCCTCCGCCGGCGGAACCAGCCTTCCCGGTCCAGTGGACTCATGCCAGCCCATCACAGTTTACTTTGGCGCGCCAGTGACTTAAGGACAATCGCTGCTTATTTCTATCAATAGAAAGTGTTGTGTCAATAACGCAGCCAAGATCTCGCCAATCGTTAACTTCCAAGAGGAGAAGGTAAACTAGATAATTGCTCAATTCGCTTCCAACAGTCAACAGGAAAAGTTCTCCCCCCACCCCCCCTACACACACCCCCACTCCCCTAGTAAGCGACTACTTGTCATTGGAGCCGCAGGCTCCCCCTCCCAGAGAAGGAGGCGTCTCTCCCCCCCCTCCCCCTCGCACGCCCCCTCACTCTCTTTTTATTATTATTCTCAATCTGTTTCGCCAGGCTTCAGAGGCCAAGCCGAACCGACATCAATGTTCTTGTTTGGCTCGAGCATCTAAAATCAGTGTCCACGTGCTAAATGAGGAAACGAAGCCCAATTTGGGGGCGAGCGGGGAGCTGCAGGAGAAGCGGCTCTGGGGGAAGCTGGTTGTTTCCCTGCCACTTTCCAGCCTAGGCTCCGGCTTGTGGAAAGTGGGGGTGTGCTGGCTGCTCTGAGACTGCTGCCCGTCTCGCAGGCGCTGGTCGGGGGCTTACACCAGGGCTTGGAGGACTTTAGTCTTGTGGAAAAAACAGCCAACAAACGGGATGAACCTTGCCCCAGATCAGATCGCCCCAGAATCCAAACGCAAATGGCTAGGCAGAAACTACCGGGGTCAAGCCGAGTTGAGACCGAATAACCAAAAGTTGAATCACGATTTGGAGGGAGGAGGAAGTGCTGGCCCAAACCGAAACCTTCTATATGTACTCAATGTGTGTTTCAGCAGTGCCTAGAGGCCTTAATCCTGACGGGGAACCCTGTCTACATAGAGGGAGCCAGGCTCCTTGCTCCTCTTGTTTACAATCAAAGCACAAGAGTAAGACAACGTGGCTGGAAGAGAAGGTTACCATCGATTTTTTGCCGATCTATTCATTTTGTAGATACGATAATCTGCGGCTAAAGCAGGTGTCAGTTATTCCCGCCTGCCCCGGCCATTGGCTGGTATTATATAAAGAGAGAGGCCTGCAATTCCTGACAAATCTGTGTACAGTCAGTCTCTGCAAGAGGCAGCAAAGCAACAGGCTGCACGTGCGCCTGGCCAGGGGCATTGCCGTGGGTGCATGGGGTCCCGCTGTATTGGGCAGGTCCCCTCCCAGTCTCCTGGGCTGCTGACGCTTTCGGGGGCCCTTGGACGGGCCTGGATGTGGCCGAGCAGCCGCCCCTTTCCCACCGCCCGGAGGTGCCTGTTGCATACGCCCCCCGAGTTATTTCGTGCCCGTCTGCTCACAAGGGCCTTTTGAACACGTGGGAGGCGAGGAAAAGCCCAGCCCGGGCACAGCCTGGGGATGTCCTCGGGACCTGCTCCCTCTAGTCTCTGATTTCAGGCTGGCGAAAGGGGTAGCTGGAGGGCAGCAATAGCCCGCTCCCCAACCACCCCGAGCCCTTCTTTGGGCCTGCGGAAGGAGGGAGGCTGGCGCAGAGCGATGGACCAAGGCCCTGGACCTTTCTAAGGGTGACGGCTCCAGCAAGCTCCTATGGAGGCGCCCGAAATGGGGCCAGGATAGCAGGGAAAGGTCGCCCCACACCCACGTGGGAGTCCGGGCCGGAGCAACGCCCTGCTAGAAACCCTACAATAGCCCGTCCGGACCCAGCCCCGAGGACTTCCCCTGCCCTCTGCCGCAGCCCGGGCGGCCGGGAACGGAGAAGAAGCTGGACAAGCGGCTGATTCGCAGCCTCCTCCGGGGCAGAGAAGGGTGGATCCGCCTTTCCCAGTGGAGCAGACATCTGGAAAGCCAGGTACCCAGGGCCCCTCTCCCCTGGCAGCCCGCGGTCGGTAGGTCAAGTGGGCGGCGATTTCTGCAGGCCTCCTGGGAGGGTGGACCCCTGTAGGGATGCTGGCACTGGGAGGTCTCCCTGCCCCGGACGCACTGGTGGCTGTGGGCCGAAATCTTTCACGTGGGGAAGGTAGGCTCCCTCGGGACCATGGGACGGCAGGGACAGACTGATCCAGGGCTCATAGCTCGGCTTTGCTTTACGCTGGGGAGGCAACATGGGCCCAGTGTGCTGGGGGCTGTTCCTGGGGTGCGGGATCCCATCCCTTCCCACAGCACCAGCCTGTAACCCCGGCCCTGGGAGTGCGACCCCGCATGCAAAACTCCCCCCAGGGCGCAGGATCAGAGCCCCTCTGGAGGGGACAAAAGCCCCAAGGCCTGGGAGTCCTGGGGGAGGGGAATGGTGGGCAGCAGTGTGGGGAGATGCCCGGGGCCGCTGAGTAGTGGGAAATGGGGCGCTGAGCACGGGATGGAGAGCAAGTGCTGGGCCAACAGAAGGGAGGAGCGGGGGCTCGGCGAGCCGGGGTTTGGGCCACACAGACTGGGGGTTCCCGGCAGAGCTCCACGTATCTCCTCTTTCCCTCCTGTGCGCAGACACAGGGAGAGCGGTGGGGGTTACCCCAGTGGGCGGGGGCGCAGGAGAGGGTCCCGCGGCAGATGGGTCGCGGTTAAGACTTTAATTGCTGCCTTTTAAGCGCTGATCAGGTTCCCACAGGCGGGGTCCTCTTCCTACCTGCTACTTCCTGCCTCGGAGTCGGCACCGAAAGCCCGGGGACTCCTCCAGCGGCGGGGCACCACCGATTTAAAGGCGCACCAGAGACACTGCAAACACTGCGTCTGAAAGCTTGACAGGGACACAAATAAAATCAGATTAGCGGATCCCGGACCTGTGCGGGGGTCCAACTTGAGAGATCTTCGTTTTCTAGCGTGTAAACCTCCCGGGTCTATTTTGTGCCTATTCTAGCAGAGTTTCCTGCTTCCGAACAATGTACATTAAATTTGATCTAGACAAATTTCCGTTTAACTGATAGGAAAGAAAGGAATTATTATAGGGTGGGGTTAGATACTTCAAATCCCACATACTTGATAGGTTAACAGGTTGCTTTTAACTGGCCTTTTTGGGATTGACTTTTCGACATGCGTTGGAAAGTAACATACATGTAGTGGCATTTGAGCAGTGTAAATATCCCTAAGCAGCAATTACAGCCCGTCCATTAGGGTAATACTGGCCTTTTTAATGCTGAAGTGGTAAAGAGGGCGCTTTGGAAATCTTGATTATTCATTATTTGTTAATGGATATTTTCCCCTCTGTACCGAGTATAGATGAAAACTTGTGTGCAAGCCAAATTAATAAACAGAGGCATGGATCTCCTGTCAGGCTCAGCTTCTGATTGAGAGAAGGGAGTTTTGCGAATGCAAAAATTGCTGAAAATCTAGTTACGCTCTTAAAGCAGCATAACGACTTTGTCTGCTCCTTTCCCGGACCTTAAGTTTCACTCATCAGGCTCACGCTCTTCTAACGTATTAGACTGGCGGGTCTGCTAAACTACCAGCTACCAACAGAACTGCTGGTGCTGGAGGGAGGTATTCCTGAAACGCTTAGATGTATATGATTCGCGGTGGTAAGAGTGATGGTTTGTCTGCTTCTATGTTCAGCGCGCATTTTCGGCTGTCTTCGAACGGGTGTTTCACCATTTATTTGCCTTTCTTTTTCCAGTCTCTGGCCCTTCTCTCCAGACAGGTTCGGGGTGAGTGGGTTGTCCTGGAGGGGGAAGTCTGGTCTGTTCTGCCTGGGGAAGTAACAAACCCCAGGTAACCTCCCCAGAGTTAAAAACCTTCTGAGGAATTAAGGGCAAAAGTTTGAGTGCAGAACAGTTATTTCGTATCCTCTCTGGGAAAGCTGCTGTTCTCTTTTTTCCCGTAATCGGTTTTGCATTTCATTCGCTCCTAAACTATGTTCTTGATATTGCTCACTTGCATTATTCTCATGACATATCTCTACGTGCGTTTAAATCCGAGCCACAGGCGAATTCATCTCGTGGTCAAGATTACTCCAATCTGAACCCAAAGGCGATTACACGCGATGTAAAATACCGCCTAAACCTTAATCTTTCATTTCTTCCTTCTTAATAAAAGTCACAAATTCCATTGCGTTTTTAAGTAAAAAATGAATTGAAAAGCATAATAATTTCCCCAACCTTCTGCTGCGTGTATTAATCTTCTCCTGGACGTGTTTTACAGTCCCCCTAGGAACAGGCTGCATTTCACCCTCAGATCTGGATAAAGACAACAAGCTCTTTCACTTGCTGCAGATTAGCTGCAGGAGGAGAAGGCGACGGGAATCTAGCGTGTTTTATTTGGGATTATGTTTGTGGGCGATCTAGGAAAGAAGCAAGGAGGTTACAGACAATACTCCTGCCTGCTTCATTGAAGGACTCTGGCGGCTTCCTCTGTGTCCGATTATTATTTTTAGTCACTGTGATTCGTTTACAGCCACTGCTTTGTTCATATTAGCTAATCAATCGGTTAATCAATCACCAGGATCACATCTTTACAATCCAGCATTTTTAAAGGGGTGATTTGCCCTCAAACAAAAGCCAGGAAATCCAGAGCTAAAACTGCCACTCCATCCCCTACACGCCTCTGTTGTACTGCCAGCCGGCTCAGAATAGCGCCTTATATTTCACACCCGGCAATTTGACATACCTCTCCACAATGGAGTAAATTAACCCGGCATTGCCGTGGCTTTTTCAATAGCGAAATTAGCTCTTGGTTGTTGTTACTGTTGTGATGTATTAGAATTATTATTTTTTAAACGAACGTGTCTCTAAAATATAAACCAGAAATGGTTTATATAAAAGATTTACAAAAAAAGACGAGGGGAACATAGACCTCTGGCTTAGTATCAGAGCCACCGGACCCAATGTAATTTTACTGAAACAGGTTCAGTTGTAACCGCTCCTGGCAGGACTGTAAGATGCATTCCTATTCCGCACTGAATTGTTGTTCCCCACTGCCCTGATCTCGCGGAGTGAGAATGTAAGGCATTGACATACTTCATGAGCCAATCTAATAATGAGTGGAGCTGTTATGATATGATGTTAGCAGCGAAGTCCTTTGGAAATCAGCAGGTTCATTTCTGAAGTCTCCACGCTATGTGCAGAAGGAATACTGGTGTAGGGTTGTTTTGTTGCGTAGGACATTTAGGCATCCTTATCTACTTAACTCGGTCGTTTATTTTTTCTCCCCGGCAATATATATTAGTCCATGGCAAGGATGATGACATTATTGTTTTAAACCATATTTTTAGTGAAGCCGCCAGCAAAAAATGTTGTCTGAACCAAAACCAAACAAACGTGTTTGCTGCTCTATTTTATACCCGTGCAAACTCCACGCAGGCTCCGACCCTCCAGGACAACCAGCCAGCCTGGTGCAAATTAAAACTTTTCAGGTATAAATCCTTTAATCGCATATAATTATAATTACAAGTGACACTAGAGCAGCGCTCCCAGCTCGCACCCGATCTGTTTAAGGATACCAGCGATGAGCATAAACTCCAAGCAATCACATCTAATCTAATCAGTCTGCCTATAAGGGGGCCCGGCGGTGTCATCAACTCCAAAGGGCCCTTGGTAAAAGTGGCTGGGAGGGGCCAACAGCAGCTGGGGCTCTGAATGACACTTTCCCACTTGTTCCTTTCCAGTTCAACAAATGCTGAGCCAAATTCCCGGGACAGGAACGTGTTACGTTCGCTGGATCAGGCAATCCATGTATTTTATATGCGCTGAGTAGGGTCGCGAATAATTATCTTTGCTTCTGTTTTCTTCTGTCATGCATCTGAGGAAGTGGGTATTCACCCACGAAAGCTCATGCTCCAAAACGTCTGTTAGTCTATAAGGTGCCACAGGATTCTGTGCTGTTTTCTTCTAGTGTATTTGGAGGTGGGACTGGGAGAAGGTTTGGCTAAACGGTTAACTGCGAGAGTTTTAGTTCCCAAGCTGTCCTCTGGTCAGGTACAGCATTCCAGTTACTAGAAAGTACGTGCCTTCCTGTTACTCCGCTTCACTGGGTGAAACATAAACGATGCTACAAGACCTATCCCGGACTGAATCCAATCCCGCCGCATCATCCTGCTCTTTTACAAGTCCCACTGACTTCTCCATGTTGCTTCTCAGCACTAGCACATCTCAACGGCACCAGTGCTGCAAAAGGGAGGAGATTCTGTGCCTCGGCCATAGCCGGCGGCTGACCCATTTAGGCAGGGAAAAGTTTGCTAGTCTCTCAGTTTGCTGCCCGTTCAGGCTGAATTACAAAAGTGGTGGTGGAATAAAGTTGGGACGTCAAAAGAGGGTTTATTTGGGGACAAATTAAGCCAGAAGCCCCAAATCATATTAAAAAAATCATGTCCTTGTAAATTGGAGTGAAATTGTTAGCCGCAATCTACAATACTGGACATGTGAAATAGTCTTTGGTGAGTACAATTCTCTGGATATCAAGGAACCGTAAGGGAATTTCCATCAATGTACAGAAGAGTCTCAACTTTTTGTTTTTGGGAAATAATTCGCTGTTGTTGTTTTCCCCCATCTGTTTGAGGTGCAAATTTTTATTTGCTTATTAAACTTTCGATTAAACAAATTTATTATAGGCTTATTTTGGAAAAAAAACTCATTGTTCACACGCCAGTAGAATCGTGTTTGTTATATACGGGTAGCTGTCAGGTCAGAAACATCTTTTAGCCAATCTTCATTGCTGTGCTTGCGCTGGCTTTTTAGGCAGATTGCTAGAGATGAGGCGGTGGAATGTCATTGCAGAATTTGATTTGATGGCGTGGGATCAAATCCTACCTAGGGCTCTTAGAATGGAAACGTTTAAGGATCCTATTCAATGGGCCTGATTCAAAGCCTAAAAGACTCCTGCATGGCCCCACGTCACCAACGCCCCAGAGAGAGTCTCTTCTTCGCACGTCTTTTCTCTGGACGCTTCTAAAAGATTTAATGCTAGCTGGTTATGTAACCCTGTGACAGGCCTTTTCAAAAAGCTCTCATGCCTGCTTCCTTTCCCATCGACAAACTCATGGGCGAGCGATTTCAACTATTGTAATAGAAGCGCCCAGGTTTATATCCGGTTTCAATGAGGATTTGATTTCTGGATTCAAGTGGTTTAGTTTTTAAGCGTCTCGGCAAATACATTAATAAACCACCCGGGAACAGTCTGTCTTATACTGAAATAAATGGAGAAGGAGCCATTGGGTCGAGTGTATTAACTGGGATAATCTAATGATCGAATCTTGGGCCATTATGAAGTCCAGTTTCCAAAGAAGTCATGATTTTCGTGTAAATGAGGGAGAAAACATCACCAATGTCAGGGCAAGAGGAAGGCCAGCTGGCAAAGGGGAATCTATTCCCTTCCGGGTGTATTATCTGTACAAGAAGTAATGCACACGTATGGCGCTCTCTGTAATAAGGTTTATAAACACAGGGAGTGGGCTTTTCAGGTCAACCGTCATGAGAGGTGAAACAATCAACACGATGGGGTTCTAGCGGTTCCAAACGCTGTCCGCGCATCATCCAAACCGACGAACAAAGCCCGTCAGTCCACTGAGTCCCATTTACAGGTGAGGGAAACTGAGGCAGCATGCCCCAGGCCACAAAAGGAGTCGGTGGCAGAGTGAGAGATCAGTAGCTTCTAACTTGCACTCAGAACGCCTCTCTCTCTCTCTCTCTCTCTCTCCGGGACTGATTAAAAGGACACCCATTCCCTTCAGTGTGCTTCGGATCGGGCCCTGCGTGAAGTGTAGTCTGTGTGTACACAAGGCTGCTGTGCACAGGTTGTTCTGGTAACCATCTCACCACAGACCACTGACGGCTGAACTGCGTGTCACGCCAGCGCAGCCCTCCCGGCTATTTCCAGCCTGGCCATTTCCAGTCCCTCTAGAATGTACATAATAGAGACACAGCGGGCCAGAGTGACTCCGAATCCCCGCTCTCTCTGCGAGGCTCCTTGCCCACCTTCCTCCCTGGAGCGGTGCCCGGCGTTGGCACGGCTGGCTGCACCTTCCCTTCTTGTTTGAGTTGGCTTTAGCGCCCCAGCTTTAGCTGTGAAAGAGATGAGCAGCTTAGGCTGCTAACAAGCTCGTTCCTTCCCTGCCTTTACCCTCCTGGCTCCTCTCATATGTGAATGGGGGAGGGGAGGAATTGAAAGCGTCGCAGGGGAGCCAGTGAAAGGGAACAGCCGCTCAGGGCAGGATCGCACCGCTTTGATTTGCAAGCGGCTTCTTCCCTGCCTAGGACACGGGCTGGGGAGGAGGGGCGGCGCCCCACCCCGGGTTACACATTCATAGGCTTAGCCCTGAACTTGCCCATCTGCCTTCCGTTCTATTGTTCCCCCTCCACCTGTCGCACTGGCTGCGCGGGTCAGGAGGCAGAGACAAATGATACCTGACAAAGACAAGTCTCTTGGGCCCAGGAGCGGAGGCATCCCACGTGCTCTCTCGTTTGCCCAGATGCTCACAGTGCGTGGACTGTAAAACCTGTGATTTGGGCCACCGCGTGCGCTGGGCTCCTTGGGACTAGACCCAGTTAAGCTGGGGAAGAAACCTCTTCTAGCCAACGAATCACGGAATGCGGGAACCTCCGCAGGATCTCAGACGCGGTTATTGTGTCTTTTCCAACTGCTACACGTTCCGGAAAGCTGCTGCGGTGCCAGCGCGGGGTGGGGGTTAAAACCAGTGCTATGGTCACCACACGTTGTTAAGCTCTTTCCTTTCTCCCACTGAGTTACTTTCCTAACGAGTGTTACGGTGGCGCAGCCCCGATGCGCGGGGATGGGCCCATGATTCCCGCTGGGGGACAGCATCAGTTCGGTGTGGGATCAATGGGCCCGGGCCTTTCTAAGAATAGCTCTGAACGCCTGGGAAGACTGAAGCGTTAGTCTATGTTGTACGGTCAGGCCCCAGTTCAGCGCAGTACTTTAGCACCCCAACTTTGGCGGCCCTGGGACTCGTTAAAATCAGGCACCTGCTCGAGTCTCCTCGCTGAATTGGGGCCTCGGACCGGCTCTTCTCTGTTACACATCAAAACACAGCACCTGGCTTCTCTGATGAGGCTGTTAGAGTCGGAGGCCAAGGCCTTGGCTACACTCACACTTTAATCTGAGCTAACTAGTCACTTGCTGTGGTGCAATTTCAGCATTTCCGTGCATCAGTAGAAAGGCTCTGTGGAATTCACTGGTGAGAAAGACTCCGGGTATGAAAAGAATTCTGCTCAATCTCAAGAAAGGCCCAGGAAGCCCCTACGTTTCCCCTGCACTTAGCTCATAACACATTTCTGCGTGTCTGTAATGAACATTTTTAAATGCAGATTGAAATACAAGGCCCGACGCAGTTCCCCTTGAGCTCAACAGAATTTCATGGAAGCAGTAGCTGATCCATTAGAGGAATCTCTGAATACAAATCCAACATTTTGCTTAACTCGAGGATAATCCATATCAGTGTTCAGCTACTAGCAAAATATCCGGATAACTAAAAAATTAAAACATTCTCTCCAAAGTGCTATTTTGTAGCCTGTGCTAAATAAACAGCTCCTCTGACCTTCGGAGGATGTGGCGCTTCGGTTCTGATAATAACTCTTTTATCGTGCAGTTGCCTTTTGCAATCTGACTTTAGTTAATGGTTTTATAACCTTTCCACAGATACAAGCCCATCAGGTTGTCTCTGTTAAGAGCGCCGTTCGGTGTCACAGTTACAGGTTCTCTCTGATATAAAAGTGAGCCCTATTTTGCCATTAATGAAGGAGGGCAGTGTTGGGGGCCAAGCAGAACATGTGAGGGGATCTCTTTAGTTTCGAGTTATTTAAGAAACTCAGACTATCTTCAACACACGAGGGTTCATCGATTTTAAGGCCAGACTATAGACGATCATCTAGTCTGACCTTCTGCATAAAACAGCCGTAACATTTCACCTGGTGATTCCTCCAAGGGAGAGAATTATTAACCCGTCCTGCATAAAGTGAGCACCAGTGAGTTCAACAGGAACTTGTGATTGAACTAGAGCATCTGATGTAAGGACTCCAAATGATGGAGAAGTTACCCCATGCCTTGATAAGCTGTTCCAAAGGGCCCCTTCCCTTTCACTTGAAAGAACTTTCCAGTTTCAATGTTTCTAACTTCAGCTTCCAGCGGTTGGATCTCGTTATGATTTTGTCAGCTAAACAAAAGGGATGCTTTTAACTTTACTGTCTACCCTTTCTCCTTCTCTGAAAAACGCTTCTCACATTCACTGTGAAGAAAGCTACTGTGCCCAAAACAACAGAGGGGCAGGAGGACAGCAACTTCCCCTGAGCATGCAGACAGATATACCCGAACGCTTAGCACTGGAACGGTGCTACACGACTTCATCTAGATCATTGGATCCATGCCACCTTCTTGACTTCTACACTTGAGAGACTTGTGCTCTCAAGCACGATTAGATAGACCGCTGAATATCTCACTCTTCAGCAGCTTAGGGTCAGTTCCATCCCTCCCACACAGGAGATTGCTGGAGGAGAAATACTTGGCAACTTCGCGGAGTTTGTCTCAGATCATTTCACAGGGGGAATAAAGGTTAGCTTTCCCTCTCCTCCTCCCCGCTCCAACGACACACATACATCGGGGCCCATTCAGCCCCAAACCCTGCAGGGCTGGGGCGGCACAGCAAATATCTGATGCTCTCTCCAGTCGCTCCTCCCAGCTGTGTCACCTACAGCAGGGCCTCAGCGTGATGTGGGAGGAGAAGCCTGGCGGAGGAAGGAACGTGCATGGACCTGCGCCTGATCCAATAGCTTCAACCAGCTATGGCTCGGGGTCTCCTGAAGTTTTCTATCAGGAGTTTGGCCTTCTGTCTACACTACTTCGCCTGATTAGCCTCACTGCTTCCTCGGGCGTTCCGTCAGGACGTAGCACGCCATGGATGAACCTTCGGCTCTTTGTATAGCTTGTCTTCCCTTTTCCTAGCGAAAGACTCTCATTTTAGGCTGTTATGCTGATCTGGTTAGTATCCTGTCCCGCCTCATCCCCTCGGATGCAGCAGGTTTCCATGCACCAGGGAAGCACGTTGAGGGGTAGGGACCATGCGGGGGGGGGGGTGTCACATCTCTACAACTCCCTATCCAGGCTTTTTCAGTGAATTATTTAAAACAAAAATAAGTTCAACCATAACAGTGAAATGGTGAGTTGCCGACTCAAGAGAGGGATTCCTATGCAGGTGGGTTGAGTACATTGTGCCGGTACAATACAGTATGTCACAATTATTAACCCGAGTCCAACAAACACCCAAGGAATTAAAAATGACTGAATGCAGACGTATTACCAGCTAGGAGAAACAACCCTATTATTTTCCACTTCATTTACCTTCTTGTGCTGCTTTCCTTTTGAAACTGTGCTTTCCTCGCTTTCAGCAGTATTCATGTGCCCATTCCGTCCCTTAATAAGATCCACACAGTTAATCAAGGGCAGCCGTACATTCAGGAAGCAAACAGAGCAGGAGTCCTTCTGGAAAACACGTGGGCTCATACGTCTTTTGTTTATCAGGGTTTATTAGTAGCATATTAACAACTGGAACTATTTTAATGGGCTCTGCTCTCTCTGCAACATCACGACTCGCCGGGTAGGAACAGCGCGTCATTTGAACCCAGCCATCTACTTACACTGAAAAACGAATCTATGGGAAATGATTGTTGCATTAATTACCTGTAACGTTCTTTTCTTTTCTTTTTTTACACAATCTTCAGGGAAGCTAAGCGCCTTTAACTCCAAACCCCGGGATAAGAGACAAAACACAAATCGTGCCTTTTCCTCGAATATTATCACTAAAGGAGTCAGCGTTGGTTTCTAAGCTTTTAAACCTCCCTGGTCGACTTGTTGCTACTCAGAAATCCCCCAGAACCGGTTCCTTGATTTCCCTATCTTCAGTATTTTCCTGCAATTCTCTTTCAGCTCTAAGCAGCCACAGGCTCTTTCTTTGCTTACCGGGCTGAATTTTTATTCTGTACCTCCTTTGGTAGCTGCAAAATGGAAGAACACCCTGACCAAATCCTCTCAGACCAAACCAAAGTTACTCAAAAGATAAATGAATCTAGAAGCCCGCAAGTGTGGGATTGCATTTTCCTTTCTTACGTACTAGAAATCTCTTGTTCAAACCGGAGAATGGGACTGGTCTGCCTATTGTGTATGCAATGTAAGGGACTGGATGGTTAGGTTTACACGGAAATTAGGCTCTCTTCAAACCACATGCATATTCTGGCTACGCTGCTTTGAGCGGCTCCCGCTGGAATAACCTTTCCTCTTTTGATTAGGGTTGAAGAGGGTTGCCCCTCTCCGTGTATTGTTCTGTTCAGTTTGGTGCGCGACAAAATAGCCCCACCTTTAAAAAAAATAAATCCACCGACCAATACTTGCCTCTATGTCTTGCTCATTAACAGCAGCAACGCCACAATAGCCCACAAAACGCCGGGGGGGTTCCCTGACCTCTCCCGCTGCCCTCGCCTCTTCCGGGCTGGAAGATGCGCTGCAGGCCAATCACTAGACAAGAAGTTCGGCAAACACCCAGGGCAGGTCTGGAGCGCTCTTCGCGAGCCAAGCAATTCACTAACATGCAATTGTACTCAAGCCCGTGAAGGCAATTTGCAGAACATTAGAGAAAAACGCTCAGTCGCAGCTCCCGGGGAGTTTGGCCACAGAGGTTCCAAGGGCAGGTATAGCACTTGTTATTGTTTGTCCAAAGGATCAAAAAACACTTTATGGCGCTATAGATTTTCCCACAATATTCTCTCCTCCTCCTCCATAGACGAGGGAGGCCAATTTACTCTGGTCTATGACAGATTCAGCCGGTAGACTTGGATTTTGCCCGTTATTCCCGAGGGAAAAAGTGAATTTTGTGGTATCAAATACTGCCAGGGCAGTTCCTGGGTCGTTTAAGAATGAGAATGGTCACAAATCTCTCCTGATACTTCAGAACAGCCCGTTTTGTGCCTCTGATCCCAGGGAATCTCTGGTTTGCCACGGGAACGTAGCCCGGCATTTGCTATAAGATTTGTATGGTTGTTCGTGGTTGCTGAGAAGCCAGGAGTTCTTAGGGGCAAGCGCCCTAGCGCTCTGCGTTCACACATCTCTGCTAACAACAGTACAGCAAAGGAGATTTCTCCCCAACGTGAATTTCCCAGGACATCCGAGCTTTTTGAGCCGGATTGTGAACAGGGGGAATAATATAAACGGATGATCTGGGAGATTATTGTATATGTATATGTAGAACTAGCCTAGTATAAAATATAACTTGACTTGTTGCTGCAAAAGGCACACTTGTAAAACGCCACCGATTTAGCGCTTCGGGTCAAAATAGCATCCCTGGATTAAAAAATCCGCGCAGCTAGTGGTCTATTTGCTTGGCGGAAGTTTGCGCGCCTCGTGGAGCGAAGTATTCCCCAGCGTACTGCTGCGAGGGCCGCTCTGGTTAAGGCCGCGTTGGTGCGGTGCACCCCAGGGGTCCCCTGTTCCCCAGGGTTTGGCACGCCCCCCTGGAACGCTGTGGGACTGGGGTTAGGCACTGGCCATAGGCTTGGGTCGCCAATCCCACTCCCTCCCGCTCTTGAGCGGCTCCGAGCAGCCTATGAACCGTGGACCAGCAGGGAAGAGCGAGCGTTCTCCTGCTGCCGTGCGGAAGCTGCTTCTCTCCAGACCTACGCACGTTATTCGGGAGCTGGAGACTGCCTATCCCGTTTCCTTCCCCTTCCTCCCCACTCTCCAGGGCGCTGCTCCATTGGGCGCAGAGTTTTAGAGCGAGGTGGGGGTGGGAAAGGAACGGGATTCAAACAGCAGCAGCAGCAGCTTCAGAGGAGAATTTGGAAGAATTCACCCTAACGCCTAGTAAAGCTCTTTCTCTTTGGCAAAGTGTGTGCGCGCAGCAGCGGCTCTCCCCAAATGCAGGGAGAGGGCTTTAACCCTCTGAGGCGGGGGGAACCACTAGTGCACTTCGCACGAGCACTTACTTGCTACAGCAGCAAATGAAATCCCCTCTCCTGACGGGTTCAGGGCAATGAAAATTAAAGGCGATTCAGCAGGGACAATCTGGGAAGGAAGAACAGGAGGCACAGGACCTGGAAAACTGTATCTCTCCTTGTCCCTGTGAAGAGGCAGGACATGGATGATTTTCAACAGCAAATGATGTTTGATTTTCCCCTGTATTTCATTTAAACAAACTCCTTTTCAGTTTGGGTGCCAGGAGAGCAGCAGGGAGTAATTGTCATTTTCTTTTGTAAGTAGCGGAGCTCTGCAGAAGTATAACCTGCCTGCCCTTGTTCTGCACAGTTTATATGCACACTTAAAAGCTAACTCTGTTAATGGCTCAAAAAACTTTTCAATTCATCAGGCCCTTTGCCCTTCCAGAACCCCTCTGAAGTTCCACAACTGTCACTGCAAAGGAAACTTCATGTAAGCTGCACAATTTTTGAATTGTTCTATATTTAAAACACATCACTCTGTTAAATTAAGCACAGACATTTAGTATCAATGGGCACTTCACTAACTTCTTCCCACTCCTCCTCCTGATATTGCTCTTTCAGAATTCCTAGAGATCTCATCCATATGAAGATTCATATATGTTCTCTGAAAATAAATATGGTAGTATTTTTTATAGAAACAGCAAATTTTGAGAAAACCTTGTCTGATTCTGTCAAACTCTCACCAAAGGCATGAGAATATAGATATTTGTTTATAGAACACTACCATAGGCTCATACAAAAGCAGGGTATCAAATACAAGCGTTCAGAAATAGCTTATTTGTTTTTACAAGAAAAAACTAGGTGACAGTTTGAATGATTTGAAATACTGAAAACATCTTTTAATTTTAGAATTCTATACAAACTTGGATAGATACAGACGCAGTCATGACAAAATGTGTTCTTATTGCCTGCAAAATTTCACATAGAAATAGAAACACTGATGGCAAGCTTACTGACATCCAGCATGATGAGATATCCTTAAACTTGCAAGATGAATGTAGGGAAACAAGACACAACACTCATAAGTAGTCTATGTGCATTTTGTAGTCCCTGGAGTCTTATTTACACACCAAATTCAAAGCACCATGAACCAAGATTTAAGTTTTTAATGCACATCACACAATAATGAAAAATTAAGTACAAAACAAGAAAAAAATATGTAAAGTGTAATCCTGAAAACACACTGTTTTTTAACAAGGGCACTGAATTATTCCAAGAATGATTTCCTGTATAATTATGTATTATGTGAGGCACACACCTTGTTTTCTGCACAGGACATCACTATTTGATGGAGGAGTTACAGGAACAAATGGTAATTAACAAAAGGTAAAGAAACATAATCACAAGTGCAACTCAAACTTCATGCCAACATTCTCACAGTTCGAAGCAAAGCTATACATTGAAATATGCTAAAATCATTGTCCTCAAAAAATTCTTGGCACTTTTGCTCCCAATAATTCTGCTTTCAGATTTAAAAAAGTGGAATGAATTACATTTTTGGTGCTCAAGTGTTGTAAAGCGAAACTATAAATGCAAATACAAGGACAAGTTACAAAACAAACACCTAGTGTTGACCTTCTAGATGAAATATCTCACTATCATCCTTCTTCTTCATCGCTGTCTTTCATGGTGATACCCTGAAGTCCTCCTCCATCAGTGACTGAGACTGTGGCCTCCTCTACTGTAAGACGGCTGTGAACAGTATCATAGGTTTTACTGTTCAGTGTTCCTTCCAGCACACCCTGCAATCTGAAATCTCGGTAGGTTTTCTGTAGCAAGAAGAGAGAACATTCAAAATGCACCATTGGATTTTCCCAAGAAGCCCAGGCATAGTCACTGCATAAAGTGTCCAATTATACCATTATTAAAATAGTTTTATTCCTTTTAAGAATAAAGGCCTATGCTTTCATTTTTGGGTCAGAGCTCAGCACTTTCTGAAAACTAGCTCATTTTAAAACATATCAAGATGACCTCTCCAAAATACAAGGCACCCAAAATCACTAATCACTTTTGAAAATTTGGGCCACAGAACACAACCACCACCAATCATGCTGTGTATCCATATAAGCAACTTATTGTCATAATCATCTGTGAACTTGTGCATATGACTCTGTTATACTGTCAAGTCAGGAGCGATGTGAAGTGATAATAAGCCACCTTACTAGAAACATTATATAGTTCATGTTACCAAGATGTATTAGCAATTATTTCTTTAAGATAGTTATCAACTTTTTCCTCTTGTGCATCATTTTGAAAGAAAGATCGCTTTTCATGGGTCAGTTCCCTTCCAATACAATAATCCCCTAAATACTTACTTCCCAAAGACCTTCTCTACACTTTGATCTCTTACACTGATCCAGCTTTCACTAGTGGTAGCAACCACGGAAGTGGACAGAGGTGTTAACAGTCTGTTGTCTAAGTTGGGGTAATTTTTGCAAAACTGTAGACAATGCTAAATTGTTTCATTCTATGAACACCAGAAAAGGGCCCATTGTCCCCAAATTAAAAACCATTCCTTTAAGGTGGTATGTTTTGTGTTAAGCTTCCATACTTCACTCAGTGCATATTTTGCAGTAACTCTGTAGTTCCCTTTCATTCATTCAGAGGTAACCTGATAAAGAGCTTTGTGAATGTCTAAACAAATTGGCATCATTCTGTTAAATCAGTCTTAAAAGTACAGCATTTTGAAGCTGACATCTACAGTTGTATATTCCATTATGAATTTGGCTACAGCTGCTGTTTACCATTCAGCAGAAAATCTCAACACCTGAACTCTTTCCTCATAATATAATTTCCTTTTCAGTTATCTCTGCATTATAAACCAGGTGTTTATGAAAATACATTTGAAAACAAGTTTTAAGATGTGTTCTGTATCCTGTGATGTAACAGTTTCTATGGTCACTGCTTAAAAAAAGAAAAAGCCAGAGTAAATGCTCACTTAAATTGCAGATCATCTACATATCCTTCCTTTTGTTCACTTCTCAAGGTTTTGTTTCCCTGATGCATAGATTTGACATGACACAGCAGAGGCTACTGTTTCATTTGACTTTCTGTGTTGGGCAAGAAGACGCAGGAGGAACCACATTATTCAGTGTTGATGTCTAAAAGCAGGCAGGCAGCACTGCAGCAGTGAAAATTCAACACATACTCTGCCATTTTTTCTGGTAGCACTGGTTTGGGCTTACAATGTGCATGGAAAAGGATATAAGAGAAGAGGACCAGGGAAAGTCTAAAGCCCCACAATTCCTTACTACTTTGTTTACTGTTATCCTATATGGATCCATTCTGCCTACTTTTCTCTGTCCCATCGATTCTGCCCCCAGTGCATCCAAAACACAGCTATCAAGCTTTTCATTCTTCCAATGCTCTGACTAAATCACTCCTACTGATTCTCGATCCAGATTTAATTTTTTTGCATTCATATTATATGCCTATTGAATAAGTTCCTGTAGATGCACTGACATTTCAGTGCAATAAATCAACAATAAAGTAACTATAACTCAGGGTAACCCAACCAATCCCAATAAGGAGGCTATCTTTCCCGGGAACCCCTCCTTAACCAACTCCCTTAGACTAATCCTGGCTTAACTGCTGAGGTCTGCAGCCTTCCATGAACATCACTGTTGTTTCTCTGCTGGATCAAAGAGGGAGTAAGTTCCAGAGCTGAAGACCTTCTACTGAGATGGCTCTGTTCTCAGCCTCAAAATGAACATATCAGTTTGATCATCTCAGTTGATTTCAATTGCTGCGCTCTCTCTCTCTCACACACACACAGTTTATATCAAAACCTTGAATTGCATTGAATAGGTAGCCACTGCACTCAACAGAACATAGGTATAGTGTGCTCCCCAAAGGAAATCCTTTAAATCAGTGCCACTTTGAGCTGTGTTCTGAACCATACTGAGATCAAAGTTCTACTCATCACTTTCAAATCTCTCCAGAACTTCATCACTGCTCATATCTCTTTCATCTCTACTTACGACCCTTCCCACTTCATGCACTCTATGTTTCCTTTCCAAATACTTGATTTATGTCCCACATCCACTATAGCCTTCTTTCATGACATCCTCTATGCCTGATATTGCTTGTGCAAGTACAAAGCTCAGAAATATCCATTTTAATTCAAAACTTTAACCTATGCCCCAAATCCCCACATTTTAGAGTTTATGAGTTACCTTGTGGATTTTTATATTTTGGGTCTGAGCAAAGTGGGTGCACTTTTCCTTTAAACGAGGAAACAAGTATGGGACAACAAATAGAAAATGCTGTAGTCTCTGGATACAGTCACTCACTGTATTTCACTACTGTAAATACAGTAGGATTTTCACACTTTTTCAGAATTCTCCTCTTACATGACTTTTAAGGATTGATTTTGCAACTATTATCCAGATAAATCTCCCATTGATTTCAGAGGAACTTTTACCTCATCATAAACTTCAGCATCAGCCCCACTGATATATTCTCAATTCAATGTAGTGGCCTTTTGTGGTGCAACTGCTGCTATTGTTAAAAGAAGTTGCACATCTAAAGCATCTCATGATAATTTGGCAGTTTTAGTATTTTATTAGTATTTCTCCTAAGGTAGCCTCTGCTGACCAGCTGGGGAAAGAATATTCCTTATCCTTCAGACTACTTTTTTCCCTTCTGTGTGCATGTTCATGTGCTCTATTGTTCTTGTCATGAATTTAGCACACTGATGCAGAGATCTGGCATACCTCACTTAGTGTACAGCTCTGTGAAAACTGATGGTCCTCTATAAATAAAACAATAAAAATAATTATATAATATGAAGTAATTGTCACTTAATCTCATTTCTATCCTGAGGTATCTCTAGTGTCCAAGTAACAGCCTTTTTTCTTGAATTCCAAGCTCTGATTACCTTCCAAGAAAAAAGTCTTTTCATTTACTTAAATCCAGTTTCTTTCCTTTTACACTTCCATGAGTGTCCCTGGGTTTTGTTGTTGTTTAGCTCAAACCCATCTTTTTAAAGACTTTATGATCATTCTTTAGGTATTTATAAAATACAACAAGGTTTCCTCTTGCTATCTTTTTGGAAGTGTATATGATTAAACTCTCATTCTTATGATGGTAGTTCAGAGCCTTTGAACAACTTATATAGCTCTTTCTTGGACCTTCTCCAGAATCTGTATACACAGATGGATGTAAAGTGATGCAGATGAGATTTTAGGATCTTTTCTACACCAGAGACCATAGACATTTAAATCAACTTTGGAACCCTCTCTCACATGCCCATAACACTCTGCATGTCCAGCCACAAAGTTGCTACCAGTTTTGCACAGGTGTTCACTGCACTTCCTCTAAGCAAGGGTAACCATTGTGTCACTCTGTAGTTTTAATGTAGACAACAGTACTGGCATAGCTGGTCCTGCCATCTACTGACTCACAGTGCACTAACCACTCCTTAAGTGTCTGTGTCATAAACAGATAGTTAAGGGTTAATGTCTCTTTTACCTGTAAAGTGTTAAGAAGCTCAGTAAACCTGGCTGACACCTGACCAGAGGACCAATGGGGGGACAAGATACTTTCAAATCTTAGTGGAGGGAAGTCTTTGTTTGTGCTCTTTGTTTTGGGGGTTGTTTGCTCTTGGGACTAAGAGGGACCAGATGTCAATCTAGGGCTCTCCAAATCTTTCTGAATCAGTCTCTCATGTTTCAAACTTGGAAGTAATAGCCAGGCAAGGCATGTTAGTCTTATTTTTGTTTTCTCAACTTGTAAATGTTCCTTTTTTGCTGAGAGGATTTTACCTCTGTTTGCTGTAACTTTGAACCTAAGGCTAGAGGGGGTTCCTCTGGGCTATATGAATCTGATTACCCTGTAAAGTATTTTCCATCCTGATTTTACAGAGATGATTTTTACTTTTCTTTCTTTAATTAAAAGCTTTCTTTTTAAGAACCTGATTGATTTTTCCTTGTTTTAAGATCCAAGGGGATTGGATCTGGACTCACCAGGGATAGGTGGGGGAGGATAGAAAGGGGGATGGTTAATTTATTCTTGTTTTAAGATCCAAGGGATTTGTATCTGTGTTCACCAGGGAATTGGTGAAGTCCCTCAAGGCAACCCAGGGGGAGGAAAGTTTAGGGGGGACAGAAAGTGCTCCAGACACTGGAATTCTGGATGGTGGCAGTGTACCAGATCTAAGCTAGTAATTAATCTTAGAAGTGTCCATGCAGGTCCTCACATCTGCACCCTAAAGTTCAGAGTGGGGAAGAAACCTTGACAGCCCATTTAGGTAAATCTTTTGGACTCTATGGACTTGGGGTCCATTTTTCCAGAAGCTCCACACTTGTATAATTTTGCCTTTAGCTCTCACTGTGTACACTTCTCATACTCCATGAGCTCTTTAGCCCTGGAGGAGAGCACGTGATGTTTCCACTCTTGTCCTTCCTTGAGAAAAACTTTGAATTCCACAAGGGGGCTCTCATTGGAGTCACCACTCACAGTGTGTCTTGATTATACTGTTACCTGCCAGTGGCCTGAAAGGAAATTGTCTTCAACTGAAACCAATGGCGCAGGACCTGGCTCTAAGATGGCAAAGCTAAACTTGGATGGCCTGTTGGGCTGATGCTGGTGTAAGCATGGCAACATCTGCCATATTCAATCATTTTTCCACTTTACAATGAAAATTCCAAATGTAACTCTGGTGTCCAAGAGATGAAATTCCCCTGATGTTACAGCTATGACTTTACTGTACAACATGATAATTTGGGGAAAAGATTATCACTGAGAGCAAGAACTTCTTATTGGACCTTTGTATGGATAACAAGAACATTAAGAACTACAATAGTAAGGATTAAAAAAGTTTGGAAAGAGACACAAATTCCTCTGACTTGAGGCAAAAGCCAGTTACTCTCTGATGGGGGGTTAGAAAGAAACTCTCCAAGAGGTCAGGTTATCCAATAATTGTATAATGCAGGATATTTGTACTTTCCTCTGAAGCATTTGGCACTAGCCACCGTCAGTGATAGGACACTGGACTGGAGAGATCACTGATTTCACTCAATATGGCAATTCCTTTGTTCCTAATTCTACTGGTGCTCTATCTGGTCTAAGAAAAATTAGGAAATTCTACCCAATACTTGTACAATGTTCTCCAGGCAGAACCTAATACATCACAACATATAAAGAAATAGAAAAATTCATTAAAAAATAGTTACCATCCACTTTCTTAAGGGCAGGAGGGGTAAGTGTACTATTGTAATTGTCAAGATAAAAATAGCAGCTTTCATTAATACAACCACTAATACCTTGTGTAAGGTGTATAGCATGAAGTCCCTATACAAATTGCTCCAGTTGGTTCCAGGTAAGGATTTGTAATCGAGATGCTAGACATAATGCAGTCAACATATTTGTTCACTGTAACTGATCATTTGATTCCTCTGTAATGAGGTTACAATGGACAGTAACTACTCATTCAGGGAAAGGTGCTCACTGCAACTGAATGCAATAACTCTTTGTCTAGGCAGCAGGAAAAAGAGGACAGGGCTCTTTTAAGCATCTGTACTTCATCTGGGTTATGAAGGAGAGAAGGAGGAGGACAGACTCATCTGAGTGGAGCCAAGGGGGAAACAGGAAGAGGCTGGGCCAAAGAGAGTCACTGACTCACAATGTGCACCAGGGGAAGGGGAGGGTATTAATACCCCTCCTGCATTCCATAAAGCTCTCTCTCAATCACCGATCAGTAGCATCTACCCTCCCACCCAGGGGCTCAGAGTAGAACCAGATTTTATGATCTTCTGTGGGCTTGCCCTCGTTGCCCTTTTTCATTTGGGGCTGGCAAGGAATTTTTCCCTCACTGTCAGATTGGCTGAAGGGAAGTGAGTTTTTTCCACCTTTCCCGTACCCGCAGGTCAAGGGTGAAGTAGGTAATGAGGATAGGTCTAGATATCACAATTTAGTAGGTGTGGCAGGTGTCCAGTGCAGGTACTTATTACAGAAGGGATATGGTTCCCTGATAGACCGGAGCTGGAAGTGGGTTTAGGGCACTGGGGGTAACCTGCAGCCCATCAGGGTAATCCGCTGGCGGGCCATCAAACAGTTTGTTTACATTTGCACAGTCACCCACAGCTCTCAGTGGCAGTGGTTCGCCATTCCCGGCCAATGGGAGCTGCGGGAAGCGGCGGCCAGCATGTCCCTGCGGGTTGCCCACCACTGGTTTAGGGGGAAGCATCCCCTAAGGAAGTTGGTAAAAGTAGGATTGGAGCTCCTAATATCTGATTCAGCAGAGAGACAGCCCCATCTTTTTTCCCGCCCCGTTTAACTCCATCAGATGAGGGGAGTTTGGTGGGAATGGGCTAAGATCAGGTTCAGATGGGGGAGGCCTGAGGGCAGTGCTTCCAAATAGGTGGAATGGTTAAGGAAAGAAAGATGACCTGCATTGTACCAACTATTCCCAGATAGTTAAGTGAATAAAGTGGCCTAATTAAATCACATTCATTGCCTCTTGTCTTTCTTCCCGCAAATCAAGATAAGCATTTTTAAACATACTTCCCCTCTCCCCACACACACAGGTAACCAAAGGGGGATGAAACCCTGATAAAAAGTAGCAACTTGTTTCACTATATATGTCTGGATTTGCACAGTGACCCATGTTTATCTATAGTAGTTTATTTTCTATTAACTATCCCTCACTTTTCTCTCTAATGCCATTTTGTAATCTAATTCAAATATATTTTTGTTTACCTTCACTATCTTGATGAGAGTCTTCAGCTGGTAGATGTGAAGTTGAAGGTCTAATCTATCAGCCAGCCACATACATATGACTTTCATGGAGCTGCTGTACCATTGCTAGAAAGAAGGGTGAAAAAAACAAAAACAACAATTCTGAAGTATTCATTTAACATATTTGGTAATGAGAGGTAATGAGCATAGATCAGCACTTGAAGTCACCAGTGATATAATTTTCTGTTAAGAGAATTGTGTGTGTTGCTAGGAAATCAACTAACTTGACCTAGACTCATGGCATAATTTACGGGTGGACAGGGGGGCGTTGCTCCCCTCAAACTACAAGTCTCGGGCAGGGGCTGAATTTTCCCTCCCAGGCACAGCCTTATTGGTCTGACTGGAGCTGCCCTCCAACACCCTCCAAAAAAAAAATATAGAAGTTAAACTACGCCTATTCCTGGACTGTTTTACATTAAATAGAACTCACTATGCTGACTTTGAGTTTTAACAAATTAATGTGAAATAGTGTTTTGCACTTTGCTATCTGTCAGTAAGAATGGGTATTAAACACACATATGGAAGAACTGACTGCTGAAACAGTAGGGGAAAATGCAGTAAGATTAGCTTTAAAGAAAGATTTTGCTGTGTTTCAGGTTTTCCATACCAAACAAGAAAACAACATCTAATATAGAATAAGGCCATCTAACGATGAGTCAAAAATCCTGAAGTCCTTATTCTGTTTTTACTCACTCCTGACTTTGGGAAATCACCCCAAAGTCAATGGGAGTTTTACTTCAGTAAAACCAGAAACAGACAACAAAAAAAGTAAGCTGTTCAGGATTTTGCATTCCATTTGTTACTAATTATATTACAAGATCTCTCTTCTTCCTTTTGCATGCTAGGCATGTGTGTAAACGTTTTCACTCAATGCTTTATGAATGGATATTGCAAAAATAGTCTTACTGCAGTTGATGCTCATTTTATCATAAAAATAATGTCCAGCTCAAATATACCCGTGATCAAGAAGATACAGCACCAAGTTGCATTAAAATTAACTAAAGTTAACAGAGTTTTTACAAGATGTTGTAGCAGTTTCTCTCTCTCTCTCTCTCATGTAAACTAACCAAATGTCATTCAGTCAAAGTACAAAAAAGGAAGGGTCTTGTTTCATTTTAGGAATAAGAAATTACACTTTGAGAGAGTTCATTTCTCATCCTTATTTATAGTCTCTCTCCCACAGGGCGAAGCTTAAATCCTTTCCTGTTGTAATTTCCTGTCCCCTTACAACATACACAGATATGTAAAGAAGAGAAACATTGTGTGTTTATGTTTTAAAATGTAGCATACAATACAAGGTACATATATTAATGAAGTTCAAAGGATGGCTACTGTATGTAGCTTTAGCACTCTCTGAATATTGTAAGCCCAATTAAAAATATTGAAAGATCTAACACAATGTGGGTTTTGGATTTCATCTAACTAATGATAAAAGTAGCACTCCTTATACCAAAAATGCCAGCTTGGTGGAACAAGCTTTTTATACATATATTGGATATATATTTAAATACTTTTCCTTTATAGTAAATAAAATAAATCTAGACTCAGAAGTGATTAGCAATCAGCTTTAAGAAATGTTTGTAATGATTAAAAGTAAGATTTTCATATAATATTGACTTGTATTTATTAAGGTTGCTTTAACAATTTTGTTTAATATGTATAAAAGATATTTTAATTACATATCACTGGAAATAAATTACTTTTATTTTTTTCAAATATATTCTTATTAATTTATTATTATATTGAACTGAACAAACACACTGAATAAAATGCATGTGCTTATACAAATTTCATAAAACGAAGTAACTTGATTTGTTGAATATTATGTAGAGTTGATTTAGTATCCATGGAACATTGATCTGGATCACTGAAAGACATTCCTTAATAGAGCTTCTTTTCTTTTATTAGTCACACACTTATTTTAGGGTTTTCATTACAATTACTTCATATTTTTTTGAAATAATGGATAATGGGGTCTTATTCAAGTAAAGGCTGATACAGGATGATTGTCATGTACTATAATACAAATAGCAAATATGTGAATTCACTTGCTGGACTCTGCTGACATGATAAACTTGAAATGTCATATAGCCATGCATTCTCTCTGGACTCTCTACTGTTCTTTGAAACAAGATGGACCTAATCTATCCTCTTGTTGCTTGGGTGTTACACATCTTAATCTTGCATAGGGGAAAAGCACAGAACATGATTCTATCAATTAATTTTCAAGAAACGATTATTATTCCATGAGAAAAAACATGCATAACATGAGCTACAATTTACTTCTGCTAAGGGGGTTGTGTTGAAATAATTGGTAAAGAATGAATGAACAAGCTGCAGATACTGTGATAAATTCTGTGATTGGTTATCCTTGTGTAACACTGTTGAAATTAATGGAGTTGTAGAAGGAAAACTGAGAACAGAACCTATCTCATTCTCTCAAAATGTGTATTTTCAAAAAAATCCAGATATGTAAATGAAAACTGCCATAGAATGCAAATTTGTTACATCACCCTACTAAGACAGACAGATTGAAAACACAGCCAAGAAACTAAAATCACTGCTTCATATTAGTCCAGCTAAATTTGGAGACTAAAGAATAAATGCTGCTCAGGCAATATTTGAGAGGCAAATAAAAATTAACTTTATCCCGCCATTGTATAAATAGGATTATCAATACACCAGGGCAAAAAAGCATTTTTATAATTATTAACACAAAAATGGTAAAATGTTAAAATAAAAATCATTGAAAAATTCTTAGCCTAGTTTTAACAAGTTAACCATATACAGGAAAATCATACTGTGAAATTACCATTAAACAATATTAACTGATATTATATATCAAAACACATTAAGAAAACATTTAAAAAGTATTATCTGGAAAATGACATTCAAATTTTAAAGCCAGAATTGTCATAGAATTTTTACAAGAATCACAGCTAGCGTATTTTCAGGGTCTCTCCTCTCCCGCCCCACCAGTAGCATTGCTAGAAAGAATACCTGTTACTTTCAGGTCTCTAATACACAGCCTTCAGGCATTTAAGGAATTTCCTCGAGTTTATCTAAGATGAATGTTTCCCTATTTCCGTTTTTTAAAATGGTGTTAAAAAAAAGCACAGTGCTACAAACTCAGAGGGAGTTGGAAAGCAGGCCACGCATTTTGACCATCATCAGTATAGTTTACAGGCAGAGTATGCACCCAACGTGTCATTTGGAAGATCTGTTGCAAACTCGCTTGTAACCTTTAGCAGTCAGATAATGGCCTTTAGCTTTCAAAGTTTTTAAATAAAAACAGTTCCTTTTTAACTGGTAAAAATGCACTTTCCCCCTTCTAATGATGACACTGGAAGGGCAGTAAGACTCTTGTAGATGTCAATGATACGGTATTAGTGGCTTATTCTTTGCTGTGGTCTATGCAGGCATAAAGCAGTAAGTGAATATTATATATCTTTTCACATCAGTGCATGACAGCAGCCAATCGCTTTACGAAAAAATATATTATTTTTTTCTTATTCATGGTTCATCCAGCTCCTGTAAGGGCATGCATTACTCACTTCAATTTTCCAGAGATATCTCTTTTAAAGCAAAAATAAGAGAAAAGGAAAGGCTAGGGTTGACTCTGTGAGACCCCTGTATTTATTCACACTTATTGTGCATGACTGTAGACTGGTAAATCATATTAGCAGCCTGTCTCCCCATCAAGCTGCTACTTGCTTTCCAGCCCTGGGAAGGTTCAACAAATCAACAGGAGCACGGAAAACAGAACATCAGTCTAATCTAGTGTTTAAGGTGAAGTTTTCAAACCCAATCTAAGAAGATCTTTAGAGCAAGCAACAAGCTGAAGGGCTCAGAAGGTGGTATTGACAATGAAAGAGTGTTGAAATATTGAGAAGCGCAGCACTTGTGCATTTTTAATAACAAGAGGGTCAACAAGGACACAACTCCCTCAGTGCCAATAGTTGCCACTGACTATGGAAATTGCCACACCAGGGCTATAAACGCTCTCAGTTCATCAGCTTTCTTAAACACCCTAAACCCCCTCAGTGGACCTTTAGTCTTGAATTAACAAACCAAAGCAATGAAAGAGGGTGCAGCTTGAATGGCTGGCATTGATCCCCAACTGTGTTCAGCACTGCTACAGGCACTGAAAAACTCTCTCCATTGTCAATAGAAATTGACAAACCTCCTCTCCTAAATAGTACAGCTGAGCCAGGCTGGATCCATGCAGCTGTAAAGGGCTCCACTCTCAGGGCCCAGGAGCACTCACAATAGAACAAGCATGAGCTCTTTGTCAGCCCCAGACTCTGCAATTTTCTAACAAGGATTAAAGTTGTTTCTCGGCAGTGCTGGTGAAAAGAGATTTAGCAACATACCGTGCTTTCTTCATGCAAGTTAAAGAGAAGTAGTTAAGGAATTTCATTATTCTGTTGACTATTGGAAATACAAAACAAATATATTAAATATTCACAATCCTTTTTCTGGCCTAATCTATAATGTTTTGAGAATGATTCAATTAAATATAACACTTATCTCCTGAAAGCAAGCACTTCAGATTTAGTTTTGAAGTTTTATTAAAAGGTGCAGCTGTTTGCCACCTGGAATGAGGCCTCAATACATACTAATACACAATGCCTTAGACCTTCTAGGTCTGATATTCCTAAATCTGAATCACAAGACCCCATAGGGTTTCTATATCTTGGCTATTCCTGGCAAACGGTCACTGTCGGGAATGCTGCTTTTGATGAAGATGTGAGGGAAAAAAATGGTAACATTTTGTGGAAACAAAGCTGTAATATTTTTTCAACTGAAGTGTTTAACTTCTTATTGATTAGGAATTGGTGCTGAACAAACAATGATAGGTTTTTACCTCCTCCAGCTATGCTTCTCTCAATAGGAACAATAGCAGAGATTATACTTTCCACTGGAAAGATTGTATGTCAAGAACAGTGAAAGCTAAACTGTCAGTGTAAAATAGTCGAGTGTTTAGAATACTATACCACCTGTATCAAAATGTATTATTATTTAGATGCGTAGCACTAATGGGTGTGCTAGGTGCTTTAACACATCAGAAAAAAAGTTAAATAATCAAAAGAATAATGAAGTTAGGTTTAAAAAATGCAAATTATAGAAAAATAAATAGAGATATTAAATAATACGGACATTTTCAATAGACAAAAAGATCTCTTTAGTTACCTAATGTTTCAACCACTCTGTATCTCCCAACTATAAAATAGGGATAATGTTATTGACCTACTTTGTAGAGGGCTTTGAGATCTACTGATGAAACTGCTATACAAGACCCAAGTGTTATTATTATTATTGTATCTTTAAGGACACTTTGAGGGCTTAGGAATTATGGCAAATGTTTTCTTATTTGGGTGCTGCAGTTAGACACCTAACTCCATATGCATACATCTAAATAAGTGGCTGGATTTCCAGAGTTACTGAACATTCGACTCCCATTGTTTTCAATGAATGTTGTAGATGCTCAGCACCTCTGAAAAATCAGGCCAATTATCTTGGTGACTGCAAAGAGATTGAGATGCCTAATTTTATGTATCAAGGTCTGAAAATTTCAGTCTGTTAATTTTTTCAAAATCTGACGTCACAAGTTCTGTTTGCCAAAAGGTGGGAATGGGTGACAAGGAACAGAACCCTTAAATAATGAAGTGGCCTATTAACTGGCAACAATCTGCTATTGTTTATGTTGCATTTTGAGTGTCAATAGCTTTCCTTAACTTGTAAAGCTACATTATAACTACAGATAGTTTAATTTATATTTCTAAGGTCTTCAGTTAGGGTGCCACAAAATCATTTCTATTAACTAAAACACATTTGCTCTAATGCACATCTATACGATACTCAGCTCCCCACTTCATTGCACAAATATTGAAGCATGATAAATATGAAGTTATCCAAGTCTGGGCTTGATCCCACAGCCCTTCCTCAGACAAAACTATTGGATTCAGCAAGAGTACTTCCTAATGGAGGATTGCAGGTTTGTGTTTCATAGGCCATGTCCCAACTTTATGTTGCAGCTGTGTTGGATTACGAAGTTAAGCATTGGAACAGCTTACCTTCAGAGGCTGTGGAATCCTCACTACTGGAGGTTTCTAATAATAGGTTAGACAAATACCTATCAGGGATGTTCTAGGTATATTTGGTCCTGCATCAGACCAAGAGGATGGACTGGACAACCTCTTGAGAACCCTTCCAGCCCTATATTTCTGTGATTCAATATGTGGTCTCTCCTCAGCAGCCTAACTGATCTTGGAGACAGGTGGACCTGGTGAAGAACGGAGGTTAATTGTCTCCATGAGACCTTGGAACAGACTGGGAATTAGACAGTTCAGGCATATAAGCTTCATCTTCTCCGAGTGGCTTCTGCAGATCCTGCCCCTCTCACCTTCCTGATTACTGCAATAGTAACCTAATGGATCTGCCTTGGGGAAGAGGGACTAGGCCCACATCTCCAACCTTGCCGGCCCAAGGGAGAGAGGAGCTAATGGGGAGGGAATAAGAACAAAAGAATGGCCACACTGGATCAGACCAAAGTCTATCTAGCCCCGTATCCTGTCTTCCAACACTGGCTAATGCCAGGTGCTTCAGAGGGAATGAACAGAACAGATAATCATCAAGTGCTCCATGCCCCACTGCCCATTCCAAGCTTCTGGACACCATCCCTGCCCATCTTGGCTAATAGCCATTGATGGACCTATCCTCCATGAACTTATTTAGCTCTCTTTTGAACCCTATTACAGTCCTGGCCTTCACAATATCCTCTGGCAAAGAGTTCCACAGGTTGACTGTGCATTGTGTGAAGAATCTGTTCCCTCCAACAGTAATTGATGTGTGCGGCTAAGGGATTCCCATCTTGGACTGCAAGGCCCAGTCACTCTTCTTGGTTACTACTTGACAGCTAGGAGGGGTGGCGGATTCCACTAACTAACTCTTATGGAATTAGGGAGATACTATGTATGTGGAGTGCCTCCCTGAGGTGAAGCCTTAGCCTCTATGTGGGTCAGAGACTCTGCTCCTGGGCAGAGAGCATGGGGGGACATGCAACAACAGATCCCTCTGTAGAACTGTTCTTGAGGCGAGTGTCTGTGCGTGTGTGTGTGTATGTGAGGGTAGGGTTAGTAGGCATTTGATTAGGCCTCTGCTGCTGTGGAACAAAGCCAAGCCCTGAAGTTCTGGACTCCATGCTGTGGATGCAGGTGGGATCAGCATTTGGTTCTAAAGGTGGAATCTGGTAAACCCTTTTTACTAGACAAAGGGCTTAGTAACATGAGTATTGGTACTCCTCATGGTATTAAGCAACTGCAGGAACAGGCTTTAAATATGCAACTTTTAATTTTATTCTGCTCTAAAAAACCTGTCTGTTCTTTATTAGGGCAGTAACTAGAATATTTTTATAGCTGCTTCTGAAACTTTATTTTTATCTTGGTAAACCAATAATTATTCTACACAGAATTCTTTAAAAAGTAATTGCTTCAGGTAAACAGTATCAGAGGGGTAGCCATGTTAGTCTGGATCTGTAAAAGCCGCAAAGAATCCTTTTAGTCTATAAGGTGCCACAGGATTCTTTGCTGCTTTTCCAGGTAAACAGTGTATGGAGCCTCACCTTTTAGTTTGAAACATTTTTAGAATCAGGTGGCATTTTTATGCTGCATATATTTTATAGAACACCGAGTGTACAGAGAACTGATATTTGCGAACATGAATTTGCAGATAGTACTGGAATTAGGTTTTCAGAATTAAGTGGCCTCTATATTTATGGTCACTGCACAGTAGAACATATAGCAAGCATCTGTACTGGAGGAGCTGCTTCTTGGCCTAGATATGCACTTAATATATATATTTGCTAAGCCTGACTACATTATTCTATTATGATACACACACAAAAACAATAAAAATGTTACATTTGAAGGTACATTTTAATTCTTTTAAAAAATTCAATATGTTTAAAAAACAAATATTAATAACTGTATGGAAATGATCAGTTAAGGAATAGCCAATAATTGTCTGCCATACAATCCTTCATCACTTACTATAAGCCTCCCTGTTTTATACACCCAATCTTAGTTTGGCTAACTCAATTTGTTGTATAATGGAAATATGCTGCTAGACGTGTACTGTTGATTTTGTATGTTATTTTCATTGTGAAGTAAAGATTCAGAAATAATATAGTTCAAAGGGTATATTAAGATATGTCATCAGATATTTCATAGTGTGATACTATGAAGGGGTAAAATAATATTTTAGTGAATGGTGCAATTTGGCGATATAATGTCCATTGATTGCATGGTGCTTTAGGTTTACGTGATTGTAGATAGGCTTAGTAAATTGTATTTTATAACTACATTAACTATATTGTGTATCCGATAAGACGTTTTTTGTAGTGAGTAATGTAGTAATATGCTGAAAATGGGTCCCTTCAACAAATAAAATAAAAAAGATTTTCTGATCTCCAGTCATTTGTTATTTTAACATTTGCATACATATCGGACACTTTTGGGGAGGGCAAAATTAATGTCAGGCGGTGGTGTAAATCTGATGGAATGATAATGGTGAAGGATTATATGAGAATAAAGAAACTGGGTGAATCTTGTAACTGTTCGTTTGTAGATGTGTGTGTGAGTCTTTAAGGTTCACAATTTTGTGAAGAGATGACTAATCTTGGTTTTGGGTGCCAACTAGACTCCACTGAAACACACTTTCAACCTTAAAACCTTCTTGTAATGAATATTTTTTGGGGGGAATTTCCTCAATTTGTTTCTTTATAAATTTTATCTGGGTATAAGGTCCACAGGAGGGGACCTTTACTGTGACATTTTATGAGGCCCTGTGCATGTGGAGTTGTGTGTGTCTAGGGTTGTATTTGTGTGGATTATGGGGTTAGAGGACAGTGGAAGGGAATGGAGCTTTTTATCTACACTGTAAACCAGGGACTGGCAACCTTTGGCATGCAGCTCACCAAGGTAAACACCCTGGCGGGTTGGGCCTGTTTGTTTACCTGCTGCATACGCAGGTTCAGCCAATCGTGGCTCCCACTGGCTGCGGTTTTTGGCGTCCCAGGCCAATGGGGGCTGTGGAAAGGGCGCGGGCCGAGGGATGTGCTGGTCGCCACCCCCAATGGCCTAGAACGGCGTTACGCAGCCAGTGGGAGCCACGATCGGCCAAACCTGTGGACGCGGCAGGTAAACAAACCAGCCTGGCCTGCCAGGGGACTTACCCTGGCGGGTCGTGTGCCAAAGGTTGCCGATCTCTGCTGTAAACTAAGTGCTTAAAGTTGTCTGTCTAGAGATTTTTAAATATTTAAAATTTATCATGCATAAACTCTCCATTTCCCCATCCCAATTCCTGTATACCTTCCTACTCAAGTATCTTGCATCCAATTTCTACGTCTCCCTCAATCCCCTGCATCCTTTTCTATACCCCTGGCTCCCTGCACCTCCCCCCCTTTCCCCACTGCATGCTCTGCCATCTCCTGTCCTCTCATATTCTTCTTCCTCCCACAGATGCCCCAATCCAACACATAGTAGCACAGTTCTAAGTCACCCAGTCTATTCCCCTTGAAACTCACGCCCCTACTTCTACAGGCCTCCTCCTGGACTCCTGTTCATCCACATATCCTCCACCTCAAATCTCTCCCTCTAATATTTGAAAAAAAAGTAGAGCATTGCAGTGTGTGTGTGTGTGTGTGTGTGTGTGTGTGTGTGTGTGTGTGTGTGTGTGTAAATAATTGCTCTGTACAGCCCAAACTGTATCCACAGGTAACAGGAAGGGAGGAGTAGGGAAGAACTATACTGCAGCCGGCCACTTCAAAACACTGATAACTGTGCAGATCTATTCTCTGCCCAATCCCATGGAAGAGGGAATCAGGACTGGGACTTTTTTTTTCAGCCTGGTAAAGTGACAAACAGACTTTTACTACTTCACAAAGTCTCTTCTCTCCTTACAGCAAGGTGATCAGCTTTCTTCTTGTATCTTGGCCTGTACTTAGAAGGAAGAACACTTTATTTTCCCCTCAGGGCCCCTCCTCCGGCCTTCCTGTGCCTTTCTTTGTATCCTTACTCGAATGATCCCCTAATTAGTCTCTTCCCTGCCTACTTTAGTGAGGGGTTCATATTATCTACTTTTGTAATCGACCCACCAACACCTCCCTTGCAAAAAAGAAACCCAACAAAAATACTCACCCAAACCACAGAATCCACATGGCCAACAATACCAAACAAATTTGGAGTTTGTTGGCTGAGCCATTTTGGAGATAGGAAGTGCCAAAAACTGTTAGGATCATTTTAAAAAATATGTCACTGGGGGGAATTTTTAAATCCCACACCTTTAAAATTCTTTCCAAACATCCTAGAAAAACTCTGCCATGGAATGAGATATGGCATGTTGCATTTCAAGGGGATTGTTTTTCTGAAGAAAAGTAAAGTTTTTTTGTTTTAAACTGAGCTCAGAAATGGAGGCTACATAATTGTGGAAGTACTGTCATCCATAGCAAATGTAAATATTCAATACATGGCATACAGTAACCATTGATCCACATACTGTATTCTACATTGCTATCTCAGAGACAGAATATAAAATTTCAAAATAATTTGTTTGCAACATTTTGGTAATTTTGTAATTGGAACCCATATCATCTGCATCTCCCTTCCTCACATATGATAGATGCAGAATGAAGTGGGTTTTTGAAAAATTATCTTTACACAAAGCTGCCATGCAGACCTGGACATTGGTTATGTTATCTTTATTTTAAATATTGTGTGCTAATGTAGGACTTATTAAAGTGAGAGACTAATGGCATTGGAATATATAGCTTCCCCCCCTCACCCCTCCACCTATGCTCTTCATTCCTGAACTGCACTGCTTTATGCTATTACAGTATTAAGGCTTCCTTGAGCACCTATTACCAGTCATGCCATATTTGTGTGCTTTGCTGTATGTTGTGGTTCTATGATATAGACCAGTGTCCACCAATGAACAGAATTAGACCAGCCAGTGAATGTTTCTTGAGCTAAAGCCAACACGAATCCCCAAAATAAATAAATAAAAGGTGAAAGGCCACTGTTTTAAATTACTTAATACTATCCCCATCGCTTATGTCCTAGTCCTACAAACACTTATGCAGCAGCTTAACTTTATTTTTGTGAGTCATCCATCAAAGCCAATGGAATGGCTAATATGTAAAGTTAAGGACATGAATAAGTGTTTTTTTTGCAGGATCAGATCCTAAAATGGCTTATTTTCAGGTCTGGCGGTGTTGCCCCTTATAAAGGTAGCTCTCAGCTTACATCTGAAGTTTGACAAATATGTTTTAAATTAGAGCAGTTTAAAAATGCTTGTCTCCCTAATCTGGATGTTGTTTCTATGACAAAACTCCTGGTTTAGTTCTTTTCAGCTCTGATGCGCACATCTTTTCTATTTCACACACCTGCATTCTTTGACTTATACATTTTTTTCAACCCAGCTTGAACTTCTGTATGTGCCATTCACTTTTGTGTTTTCACAGTTTGGTTTACACATTTTTACATATGTACAGTACAGTGCACAGTGAAAAGTGAAGGACAGGTGTTAAACCTGAGTCCTATGAAAAGGTACATAGATATAAGAGGGAACACTAAAAACGAGGCCCCTCTCTTGGTTGAAAGACAGCCTACATTTATACATGTGACCCTTATACTCACGGAAATCAGTGGCAAAGCTTTCACTGATTTCAACACTGCAGGATCAGACAAGCAGCACTTACTACTACATGTTTACTAACTTCGCAAATTGTTTCTGATAGCTTGCAGCTTCTTCTCATTGGACTATTCTGATTTACAAAGGAACACCCTATTTCTGCCTGCGTACCAATTCTCATAAAACTAGAGCACTCTCACTGGGTGCCCCTCATTCTTGGCAGCTTCTTTATATGGTGAATAATACTGTTATGTTTCTGTTTGTGAATATTTACACATAAGGTGGTTGTTGTTGTTGTTTTGCAGTGAGCTTGACCCAGATGAAACACAAGTAAAAACCACCAAAACTGCATGGTATGGTTCCAAAACCTGCGACTTTCACCTGCTGACTATGTGTGTGTGGATTACACTACATCACAAAATCAATATGCTCTAGGTGGTGCTTGTGCCTGGCACTTCATGGTGAACAAATATTAGATAAGACAATACAAGTGGCACAATCCCTATTGATTTTCCTTGACGGCACAGAATGTGACAGCTGTAGGCACAGTTAACACTTACCAACAGCCTCATCTAACGTTTCAGTGCTGGTTTATATGTGTAAACTTGTAAGTGTCCCACAAATTTCATTAAGGTACCAGACACTGTTCAAGCCATCTAGATAAAAGATAAAATACTTGTAATGAGCTGCTTATTTGCACATAGCCCTAGCGGGACAAAGGGGTTAACAGATTTAATCTTGACGAGGTGTTGGGAAGAGTTCACTGTTTGCTAAAATTGGTTATTTTTCTTGATGCACAGGCATGGATGGATAGGTGCATTTAAAAGAAGTTTAAATAAATAGTGGCCAGCATAAATATTTCTAGTAGAAGACTGTATTGCCAACCGCAGGCATTTACAAATCATGAGTCAGACCCCCAGATATCATGAGGTTGGCTTAAAAATAATGAGATTTACAAAATAATCCGGATTGGGATTTTTTAAAATTTTCCTTCTGTTTTTTGAATCTTTAGGATTCATGTTTTCAAGGCTTTCTCCACAACCATAAGGCTTAGAAATGTACTTTTTCTTTTTTTAAGTCAAAGCTGAGATTCTCAAGTAATCAGATGAAACCAGGAGCTAGAGACACTCTAAATAATATGAAACTCATGACAAAAGCACGAGTTGGCAATGTTGAGAAAATGACTTCATTTCCCTGTTTCTTGTTTATTCAGATAATGTACAGTTCTCAATTCTTTTCTAGCATCTAGCTCAGAGACTCTTACTCCCCAAATTGCAGCAGTTTAGAGGAGTCATGCAAATGACACAATTAAGCTTATGGGGAATAAGTGGCACACAACAACTCCATGGCTACATCTACCCTACAAGCAAGGGCTGTGATTCCCAGCTTGTCGACACATAGTTGTGCTAGCTCATTGAGAGCTAGTGTGAGTATAAAGAGCAGTGTAGCTGCAGTTACTCGAGCAGTGGCAGCAGCAACATGGCTTAGCCATGCTGAGTACATACCCAGAGGATTCAGGTGGGCTGGTGCTTGGCATGGCTAACCTGTGCTGATGCTGTCCAAGCTACCGCAACTATACTGCTATTTACACTTGCTCTAGCTCCCACTGAGAGCGAGTATGCGTACATAGCCTGGGAATCACACCCTTCATTTGTAGTGTAGACCTAGCCCATGAGCGCAACATGCTGACTGAATTATGACACACACAACCTCTGAGGTGAAATCATTCCCATGGCTTCTCATGCTAGTAAAGGAGGGTGACAATAATAAGATGCAAGATGGAGGTTCCAAGAACTTAAGGAAAAACATCATCAAAATGAAGAGGTGGGGAAAATTTGGAGTGATCGATCCAGTGGGGGTCGACCGCTAAGCGCTCTCTCGTCGACTTCGGTACTTCACCGGAGTGAGACGCGTAGGCGGAGTTGAAGGAGGAGCGTCAGCAGTTAACCTACCACACTGAAGACACCACGGTAAGAAGCTCTAAGTACGTCGACTTCAGCTATGCTATTTTCTTAACTGAAGTTGCATAACTTAGACCGACTTAGCTCAACACCTCTTTCCCCACCCCAGTGTAGACCAGACCTTTAGGACCACATCTGAACCAACCACCATGCTTAGGCCCAGGTCATAATAGTCAGGAAGAGCCAAAGGAATTACTTGCAAGCATTCTTCTACAGAAAAAACACACCATTAAACTCCTAAAGATGCTCACAGTGGATTCCACCTGCAAGGTACTGTGCATACTAGTCCTGATCTTGCTAAGCACATGCTGAACTTTAAGCATGTGAGTAGTTCCACTGATTTCAATAGCACTGAGCTTTGTTGGATCAATGCTAGACTGAGTTCTCCACTTCTTAATAATATTTGGAAAAAATAAATGTTCCTCTATTCTTTATAAAATCATACTGGACAATCTTTACCAGATTTTAAATGGTCTATTTCTTTTCTATATTGCTTCTCATTTAAAAAAAAGAGTGGGAAAAATTATGCAGTGACCTTTAAATAACATATTTGCAAGATATTGATGGCATCTTGCTCTGTGTGTATGTATACACGTGTGTACGCACAAAACATTTTCATTCATACTTAGTGTTTGGTAAAAGTACCTGAAAAATAAAAAGATTTGTTCTTTTTTTCACTGGAAGGAAAAGTGATACTACAAACTGTTCTAAGGAGACAAACATTCTTCCAGTTCAAGAGAAAAACTGAGATCAATTCACATATGGAGGGCTGCTTTTTTTAAAAAATATTAGGCACAATTAAAGGTGAGTTAAGGCTTTGGTGGAAATCTAAAGAGCATCAGCAAATCTGAGCACTGCTCAGCTTTTGAATTGCTTTTCTACTTCTCAGTTCTTTTAAATGGTTTTCTATGGCAGGAACATTTTTCTTAATTAGTCACAGCTAATTAGTGTTCTGGCATAGACAAGTAATCAGAAATGTCAGAGCTGCAAGGCTACATCTCCCTAATCCTTTGATAGTAATTCAGCCTCCTGGGAGGGCCTCAAGCTGCGGTAAGTAGTGGCTGACAATAAGGCAAAATTAGGTGGGCAGCAGACCATTAGGATAGAAAAATAAAAAGCACTACCAAATCCTGCTGAGCACCATCAGGCAACTAACTACACTGCCAGATGAGGTGCCTGTTTAAGCCTGTGTTGTTAATTAGCTGATTCTACCAGACCTGCCACATATGTCCAGGTGCACCATGCAAAGATGTGTAATTCTGGGTGTGTGCCAAATGACAATTGTGTTCTTCTGCGATCACATTTCAAGAATCTGAGCAAGAAGTCTACATATTTCTTGAAGATTATTCTGAATTATCAAAGAAATAAGAAGCTCAACAAGCTACAATACATTTGCTTGTTGAGTTTCTTTTGGGTAATTAGTTATGCTCCTCTCAAGTTTCACAGATTTTAATTCACATACAGCTTCAGAGTAAAGTCAAGGCCTTTAACCAGTCCCCATCTAGTTTCAACTTGTCAGAGTCATCTTGACAGATAACCTAGATCAAAAGTAAAATCTTACACTTGCAAATCATTACTTAACATTGACAATGACGATTATTAACTAAAACTAACTTGACAGGTAGTAATTTGAGAATGAGCAATTTTTTCAAAACAAGACATTACATTTGGCTAGAAAAACACTGCTAAATACTAAATACTACATTCATGTTGCTTACTGAGACAGACATGGACAATACAGAGAAAAAAAACAGTACAACAGAAAACTCAAAACTCACATCTGAAACACATTCTTACTCTAGCAAATGTCACCAGGAAAACAAATGACTTTTTATTTACTAAGGAGAAACACAAGTTTTTAACTAGAGATCATTTTTGCAAATTATTATAAATGCTATATAAAAACATGCAGCTGAATTGGCCAATACATTGGTTGCTTCTAGATACTAGCAGACATCATAAACACACATGAATTAAACAAGCACTTCATTTCCACCCTTCAGCACATAATGAGGTACATGACATAACAAGCTTTAGAAATAAACTATTACCTCAAACAGCCTCAAGTACATCAATGAACTTATATCATCCATCCCTTTCTACTAACGGAAAAGGAAAATAATGGTTATGACATGGAAACATGATTAGTATTCAATTCAGCGTGTTGACATTATAACCAAAATAATGTGATCAATCAGTTTCTTTTGACAGAAAAAATTAAAAATAAATAGAATGACTGGTTATGACAGGTCAACAAAGTTAATGGCTTATATTTGAACATCTTAAATACAAAAAGCACAACAAAATACAAATAATAAAGTCTATGGAAAGCTGGGATGCTGAAACATTGTATGTTATATGTAATAAATCCCAGTCTTTCTAAATTTCAAAGATTACTCTATGAGTGCTTTATCCTTCATTTCTATTCCTCCAATCATTGTAAGTGTTCATGCATACATACATACACAGTGACCACCATAGTAGGCCATGATCTTGCAAACACTTAGGAATGTGCTCACCTATAGACGCATGAGCAGTTCCACTCAGTTCAATGGGACTGTAGGCCATATAGAAGCCTTTGGATAGGATGACTCTATCCTGGGAAGCAGTTACTTTGAAAAACATTTGGGGATTGTGGTGGATAATCAGCTGAACATGGGCTCCCAGTGCAACTCTGTGGCCAATAGTAAAAAGAGTTCATGCAAGCCTAGGATGCATAGACTGGGGAATCTTGAGAAGGAGTAGAGAGGTTATTTTATCTCTGTATTTGGCACTGATGCAACCATTGCTGGAATACTGTGTCATGTTCTGGTGTCCACAATTCAAGAAGGATATTGATAAATTGGAGAGGGTCCAGAGCAGGGCCAGGAAAGCAATTAAAAAATTAGAAAGCACACCTTATAGTGATAGATTCAAGGAGCTCAATCTATTCAGCTTAACAAAGAGAAGGTTAAGGGGTGACATGATTACAGTCCATAAGTACCTACATGGGAAACAAATATTTGATAATGAGATATTCAGTCCAACACAGAAAGGTATGACCCGATCCAGTGGCTGGAAGCTGAAGCTAGAGAAACTGAGACTGGAAATAAGGTATCAATTTTTACAGTGACGGTAATTAACCATTGGAACAATTTGCCAAGGTTGTGGTGGATTCTCCATCACTAGCTATTTTCAAATCAATATTGGGTAGCACTTTGGAGGAGAGGCTTAGATTTCAAAATGATCTTGATAAATTGGAGAATTTGTCTAAAATCAACAAGATGAAATTTAATAAAGAGAAGCACAAAGTACTACATTTAGGAAGGAAAAATCAAAAGCACAAATGCCAAATGGGGAATAACTGGCTAGGCAGTATTACTGCAGAAAATGATCTGGGGGTTATAGTGGATCATAACTTGAATAAGAGCCAACAATGTGATGTAGTGGCAAAAAAGGCTATTATTATACTGAGGTGTATTAACAGGAGTGTCCTATGTAAGACACGGGATTCTACTCAGTACTAGGGTGGTCTCAACTAGGGTAGAGTGTCCAATCTTTGGCACCACCGGGGCCGGCCTTCGGGAAAATGGTACCCTGGGCTAACTTGTATTTTGGTACCCCTGGCCGCCGCTACCTCTGTGGGCTCCTCACCCATTCCCCCTCACTCCTGCTGCCCCCCAGGCTCCCCACCCATCCCCCTTGGCCCCTGAGGCCTCCCTGGGCTCCCCCACCTCCTCTCATCACCCCGGGCCCTGCAGCCTCTCCCCTTACCATTGTCTTGAGCTCCTTTCCACAGCCTTGTACCCCAGACCTGCGCCATTTCTTGTCCCTTGATCACAGCACCCCCTGACTATGGTGCCCTGTGTGCTCGCTCATGTCACCCACCTATAAGGCTGGCCCCAGGCATCACACTTTAAGGAAGATGTGGACAAATTGGAGAGAGTCCAGAGGAGAGCAACAAAAGTGACAAAAGGTTTAGCAAACCTGACCTCTGAGGAAAGGTTGAAAAAAAATTGGGCATGTTTAGTCTTAAGATAAGACGACTAAGGGCAGACCTGATAACACATTTCAAATATTCTAATGTTTGTTACACAGAGGGTGGTGATCAATTGTTCTCCGTATCTATTGATGGTAGGGCAAGAAGTAATCAGCTTAATCTACCGCGAGAGAGATTTAGATCAGATAATAGGAAAAACTTTCTAACTGTATGAATGATTGAACGCTGGACTACACTTCCAAGAGATGTTGTGGAATCCTCATCATTGGAGGACAGATTAGCCAAATACCTGACAGGAACGGTCCGGATATATTTGGTCCTGCCTCAGTGAAGGGGATGGATTAGGTGACCTTCAAAGGTGCCTTCCAGCCCTAAATTTCTATGATTTATGCTTTAGGAACTATTTTAGGGAAGTTCTATGGCCTGTGCAAAACAGGTCAATCTGGATGATCACAGTGGTCCCTTGTGGCCTTGGAATCTACGAATCATGTGCCAAAAGTTAAGCAAGTATGTAAGAGTTGGCAGGGTCAGGGCCAAAGTTCACATTTGCTAATAGTTACTACACTGTATCATTTAACATATCACAGTGAGATTAACTGTTGACAAATACTGACTTTTTAATGGTGTTCACCTTATGTACATAGATATGAATATGGTAACACATGCATTATTATTTCAATAATGAAAAAATAAAGGTGGTTATTGTTGGGTTGTAGGTTTTTTGTTTATGTTTTGTGTGTGCGTGTGTGTGTGTGCGCGCATTTTTGTGTTTTTTTTTTAAGAGAAAGAGAGGCCCAAATTTTAACCTAAAATAATGGGTAGACCTACATGGCTTTACCAGCTTTCTTTTGTCTCTCTGTTACATAAAAAGGAAACGGTTTACTTTGACAAATTTACTACTAATGTGATCTTGACAACATCAAAACAAAATCATATAGTTGCTTACACTGGAAGCCTTTCAACAGGAAGCACCTCAATACAAATACAATTTATACAATAGGCCTCATTGGAGAATGGGAATAGGAATATTTTTGAAAAAAGCCTAATGTCATCTTTTCCATTTTCAGATACACATCTCTGTGGATATTGCACAAATGATAAGAAATATATCAAACTGATAAGCTACCAAAAGAGGAGTTTGAGAGAGTTACATTTGCAGAAAAGGGAAGAATTTGGATCAGTAAGCAGTGTATTTACATAGAAGCTCAATTCTTTGATGTGTGAAAATTTAATGTAATCCAATTTTGGTTTTAATCTGCACACACTAGCTTCTCATTGAATAAGTCTAATGCCAATTAAAAGTGCACATGAAACACAGAGTTATTCACCTTATCTTAACAATTCAGATCAGAACATGTATCTAAGTTCAACCACACTGGATTCTGAAAAATGCTTTTTCAAGGTCTTACTCCTACTCCCATTGACTTTAATGGTATAAGGTCAGACCCTAGGAGGAAGTTGATATTACTGGATACAGGGTGCATTTAAATTATTTGCACGTGTAAAGTTTGTGCTTGAATAAACATTGAGAATTTCCCATTTATCCAGGGCTTCCCAAGCCAATTGCCTAATAGAATGTTTTAATAAGGGAATTATGCTACTGTAATTCCATTTAAGAATTTAATTCTCCAGTTCCCCAAGTACCACTTTGAGAGCCTTCACTGAAAGCAGGCAATGAAGATATTTAAAAGAAATCTTCACTAAATAAAACTTTTCAACAGCTAATTTTTAATCATTTTATAAACACAAGAGAATGTTTAATCAGCATGATTTTACTAATTATGTACTGCACCCTGTTGCATCATAGCAATATAAACAGTAGAAAGAGTTTGCTTTGTACGATATAGTCAGAAACCTAGATACACTTGGCCCGATTCACCACTGCATTATTCCAGTTTTATTCCAGTGTAACTTCATTGAAATAAATGATTTCAGTGGAATTACACCAGCATAAAACTGAAGTAATGCAGTAATGAATGAGACCTATGACGTATACACAAGAAATTTTGAAGGATAATTTTTCAGATTAAATAAAAAATAACCTTAAAATATCAAGAGCTCTGTCCTGCTCAAATTTGCATCTGTATCTGCTAGAACACAAAATAGCTACAAGCCTCCCTGAGTCATTAGCTATAGAGGTTTTACTCTATTCCAAAGAGGTATTTCCCTTTCAGAAACAAACATGCATTGGCATATTCTTCCTTCCTCCACCTGCCAGTTTCTCATCTGATGAAAATGAAAAAATATTTCAGTAGTAAAACAATCTGCAACTGTGGCCAGAAATAAATGGCTTGGGACAGCCAATAAAAAAGTTAATTAAATTTATTTTAATCCTTCCATAAAAAAGCAACTTAATAGATCTGCATATACAAAGGTTACGTAGTCTTTGCTAAATTACTGACACCAATAACCATAACCTAATCCTGCTCTCAGTTATACTGCTGTAAATCCAAAATAATCTCATTGAAGGCAAGTTGCATTATATGGGTTATTCTAGATTTACATCAGTGTAACTGAGAGCTGGATTTGGCTCCTTGTTATACTAAGTGAATATACACATCCCATAATGTTCATGTTTGTAATAATGTCTTTCTGATTTATTTCAATATGACACCACTTTATCTCTCATGCATATACAAAGAAAAGCAAAGATGTAACTGAATGGTGTGAAAAAGAGTACCCTGAATACATCTTTTTCTGCCTGAAAACTATAGTGTTAGGGACAAAGGGTGTGATTCAAGTCCCGTTAAAGCTAACAGAAAGCCTATCACTGACTACAACGAGAGTTGGATTTGGCCCTAGACATCTATTAAGTTTCAGAAAATTACAACTGAAGCAAAAAAACCCTCCCCTATCTCCCTCCCCAAACACACACACACACACACACACACACACACACACACACACACACACACACACACACACACACACACACACACACACACACACACACACAAATGAAACATATGCTTGCAGATTCAGTGCAATACCAAACTGAAGCAGAAGTTGCTAACACAGTTTTAGTGCTTTGTGAAAGCGCCAGCTGGATGGATGATAATTCTTCTACCCCTGCAGGGCATCAAAGCTTTTATAAAATCTTTCTTTTCACACATATTAACACTTAGGTTATTAAAACAGATGATACTTTTATTGTAAAACTGCCTAGGAATGTCTGAAAATATAAAGTACAAGAGATAAGTCTCATTTTGACCACCCAATCTAACAAACAATAAACACTGACATGACATATCATGGCTGCGAGTCTATGTTACAGGACCTTCTACAACTGCCACAATTGAAGTGTCATAGTAGAGGCTGTGAATTGCTGTTACGAAAACATTTGCAGTAACTTGCATAATTAAATGAAACTGCCAGAAAAGCTCTGTAAAATGCTGAGTAGATGGTACACAATAAATACATTTCAAACTGAATATCACATTTCAGAATCAGTATTGTAACGGACTGTATCAAGCTGTCTCGAAGACATAGGATTACTTCCTCTGTTCAGATTCCCATATAATCAGAAGTGATTGCTCTCTTGATCCAGATTTCAGATATGTAACAAATAATTTAAATTTTATTACTATTTTTATGGGCTTGGTACTTTCAACATATATAAGACATGATCACCTCACACAGCTTCTAGTTCAGAGACACAGACAATACAGATCAGATGCATCACACAACAAGTGATGGTCAATGCCTGAAGCAGTGGAGATATCCAGACAGCGTGTGACTGCAGGGTTTTGCGGATGAGGCTTGTGTAAGGAGAGATTTGGAGGACGAGGCCATTAAGAAGCAACAGGAGCAGTTATAGGCAGATTGGGGAGGGAGCAAAGAAAGTGTGCGTGGGAAAATTAGAGTGATGACATGGGCAAGAGTGGTGTGCAGGGTTTTGATGGTGAGGATGAGAAGCGCACTTGAAATGTGAGGTCAACAGGTGATGTTGGGTGAAGTTTTGAAAATATGAGTCCTGTATCTAAATAAGCATCAGGCTAACTTTAGGATTCTATATATTTGAAAATTTTGGACTAAATGTACATCAGGCTAAGTTCTAAAAGTTACTCAGCAAAAACAGCTCTAAGAAATCTGAAGGAATGTCGGACAGTTTATTTGTCTTCTTACTTTATCTGAAGAATAAGGTATAAGAATTGTTATTTAGGGAAAATACCTTTTCAACTGTGTCTTCATATACTAAGAACATCCATTACAATACAATTCTGTTCATGGCACTTTACTTCAAAATTAAAAGGTGGAATGAAACAAAATTGCATATCACACAATGATAAAATGATAGACTAGTTAAAATATTAATCTTAGAACACTTTTGATTTACTCATTCCAACAGACAGCTCTCATGCCGGAAATGCATGCAATTAAGGCTATCTTTAGTAGCAGCAGACAACCAAATAAAAAAGCAGAACAAAAATAGCCAACAGAGAAAAACATCCTGACCTGCATGCTGAATGCAATCAAAATGCAACTTATCCCTTTCAGATGTAACCATGATGCCAGCATGCCTTGCAAGGGTAGTTACTTACATCAAACAACTTTTCTATATACATTTCCTCATTGACCTTTTCTCGAAGTATATCCTGGTTTTGCCGAACAAACATAATGTAGGTGTCTGCTAGATCCATTCCTGGTTTCTGCGGAAGAGAGAGACCATAAGAAAACTGTAACTCACTGAGAAAGGGGTTATTTTTAATCAGTTATGATTGTGAGATTATTAAAAATGAAAAATGATGTAAATATATACTAATTCTTTGTTTTAATTAAAGTTGCTATTAACTTTGAATCAGATGCCATATTAAAGCAGGATTCGACATTAATAATTCCTAGCATTGTAATTTCATGAATATTTTTAGCCATCTATGTACACTGATACATATTTAGGGTGAAATCCTAGTTCCACTGATGTCTACAGCAAAACTTCCATTGAACTCAATGGAATCCAGATTTCATGCTTAGTGTTTTCGGTATTGCTTGCTGGATATGCCCTTTGGAAATTCTGAAATACAGAGGCACTAATACTTAAGAATGAGTTAACAATGAAGGAAAAACGTCAGGTTATATGCTCCTCTTGATCTATCAGCACTAAGGAAAGGTGGATGCAAACAGAGCAGGGAGAACATACTTCCATAAAATTTAAAGTAATTTATATCCATACATTTATGAAAGATGACAACTTGTATGTGGGTATACAAATACATATACAATTTATATATCTAATGTAAATAGTTGAAAATAGAAATGTATGTATATTAAATATGAAAGCAAAAAGATGGCCACATAAATCAAAATTATAAATCAGAAAAAAAACACAGAATCTCATGTTGCTGAAGCCCTCATACACCACTTCCTCGATACTGGTCCAGAAATTAGTTTGCGCCTAAAGAGTATATGACAATTCATAGAGATTAAGGAGTAGGAAGGTGGCTTTAGTTCCCCTTTGCACTCCTTCAGACTTGTTCTGGTTCCAAGGTGCAAATGAGAGCCATATGAACTTTGGAGATCCAAACTGTCAGAGGATCAGGTTTGTTTCTAAATAGTTACAAACCTTGGCCTGATTCTGATCTCCCAACTGAAATAAATTAGCAGTATCTCTACTGAAGTCAGTTGAGTTACAACAGCATATAAAGCTAGTGTGATAGTATAATCTAACCCCATCTTCCCCAGGCCTTTGCACTGGTATAATGAGCAAAGAGGACGACTATGGATGGAGCTTTGGAACCATATATGGGAAAACAGAGAGGATGGTCACTACTCTTTGCTAAGAGTGAAATATTCCTCTCCCTACATCAAGCTCAAATTCTTCAGGCTTTGTGTGGGGGCTGAAGAGACTGAAATCACATACCACATCCCGAAGGCAGGATGAGTGTAGGCTAGGCTGTCTATTCCACTCTGGCTGGAATGGTGGCTGCTAAAGTTTTGTATCCATAAATGTGTTTCCATTAGACCTTCCCCAGACAACCCACTGTCCATATTGGGCTACTGAAACCTGATACGAGCTTCCTTGAAGGCAAGTTATAAAAGAGGTCAAGGAGTATGGATAGCCTTCTGAAAATGCACCACTCGTGGGTTAGTTTCAGTCTAAAAATAATATCCAAAAATAATATTTTATGATGTTCATAGAATGCAACTGAAGGACAACTGTTATGATGATATAGATCAGTGTTTTTCAATCCGTGGGCTGTGACCCAGTACTGGGTCGCAGCATGTCAGGTACTGGGTTGTCTTGCTCTGGTCAGCACTGCAGACGGGACTTTTAACATGCTAGTACCTACCTTTTCCAACACCGTGCTGGGCCCCGGAAGCAGCCAGCAGCGAGTCCAGCTTCTAGTCAGGGGGGCCACGGGGCTCCGTGCGCTGCCCCCGCCCCAAGCACCCCCTCCACACTCCTATTGGCCAGGAATCGGGCAATGGGAGCTGTGCCTGTGGGTGAGAGTTGCGCAAAGCTGCTTGCGTGCCTCTGCCTAGGAGCAGGACCCACTGCTGCCACTTCTGAGGTGCAGCATGGTCCACAGTGTCAGGACAGGCAGGAAGCCTGCCTCTGCACCCCTGCTGCACTGCTGACCAGAAGCTGCCAGAAGTAAGTCCATGCCCCAGTCCTGAGCCCCTGAAACTTGGGACTCCTTCCTGCACCCCAAGCCCCTCATCTTCGGCCCCACCCCAGAGCCTGCACCCCCAGCCCAGAGCACTGACCCCCTCCTGCATCCCAACCTCCTACCCGGCCCAGAGCCCCCTCACACACCTCAAACCCCTCATCTCCAGCTCTGTTAGGTTGGGGGCATCAACATTTCCTTCAACTGGGTCCCCAGAAAAAAGGTTTGAAAACCACTGATATAGATCAGATGATAGTACTGAATGTTATGCAATTTATTTATCTGATAGTACGACTTAATACAAAAAATGTTTCTAAAGCACTCATGCTCCAATCCTTAGGTCTGGCTGAGCTTTGCTCAGCGTACAGCTTCTGTGGTTGGGAGGAAGGTGACTCTATGCCACCTTTTTATTTCCTGGAATACGTTAAAGCAGCCGCATAGCAGCTTTAACTTATACCGGTCTGTAACAGCTTCCCAGGGCTGTATTGACAGAGCAGCACAATGACCACAGCATACATTAGAATCTGTCTTGAATAGATTTTTAAAGGCCGATATTTAGCATATTTTAGAGAATTATATGTAAACCATTTATATATTCAAAAATACCTTTACAGAAGCTTTTGAAAACACGGATATTTTATTACGCTATCGTCTTATGGAATTGTGTTTTTACCAGTCCTTATTATAATGTACTTTATTAGAAGAGGGGTATAATTGTGTTTGTGCACAAAGGGTTTGTCTACACTACTGCTTAAGTCAATGTATGTCAAGTCAATGAGGGGTGTGAAAAAGCTACCCCGAGTGGCGTAAGTTGCATCGACTTAAAGCAGTGCCTACGCTGTGCTATGTCAGAGGAAAAAGCTCTTCCGCCAACATAGCTTCTCCCACCTCTCGCTGTGGTGAAATAATTATGCTGACAGGACAGCGCTCTCCCATTGGAATAGCATGTCTTCACCAGATGCGCTAGAGTGATGCAGCTGTGCCGATGTAGCACAATAGAGTAGACTAGCGCTAGCACACAGAACCTGCTGTACTTTCAGAAACTGCAGCTAAGATCCCAGCGATGTCTACCACAATAACAGGATGCAACACTCTGAGAATATTCACCCCTCACAAGTTCAATTATCCAACCCCTCAAGATTATTAACAAAATCAGACATTCTTTATTAAAATAACTCCTTTCACTGAATCTACCAAGGAACAAATCTGAGAAGACAACCCAGAATAAGGGATTCATTAATACATATGGAATTTATTATTTTTGCATAAATAACAGGGTCTAGGACTTCATTTTCCAATATATCATAATATGAATGGGAAAATGTAGCCGTAGAATTTATCACATAGACCAGAGGTGGGCAAACTATGGCCCATGAGCCACATCCGCGGGACCCTCCTGCCCAGCCCCATAGCTCCTGGCCCAGGAGGCTAGCTCCCAGCCACTCCCCTGCTGTACCCACTCCCCTGCAGCCTCAGCTCATTGTACTGCTGGCACAATGCTCTGGGCGGTGGTGCAGTTGCAGAGCTGCAGCCTGACCTGGTGCTCTGTGCTGTGTGGTGGCGTGGCTGGCTCCAGCGGGTGGCACGGCTGCCTGACCAGGTGCTCTGTGCTGCACGGTGGCGTGGCTGGCTCCAGCCGGACGGCATGGCTGCCTGACCTGGTGCTCATGTTTCAACATTATTAAAATGAATATTTCCGTAAGATCATTTTGATGTTTCAGAAATCAATATTTCAGAATTTCCATCCCATGTTAAATTTCAGAATGTCAGCTTTTTGCCCTGATTCAGGATGAAAAGAAATTTCAAAATATCAAACTTTCCCATGGGATGGAAATTCCATTTTCTTACCAGCTCCAGTTGTGAGTGACTTCAGCGTAACCAGATTTCAATGAGAGTTGAGGACACAGCACCTTGCAGGATCGTGGCCACAATGAAGGGCATTTGGGAAGCAGAATTCTATTTTTGCAGTTAGCACAAAACATCCTATTCTTAGATATTTGTTTCAATCACTTGTCTGATCAGTTTAGAAACTAAATCACTAAGTGAAGGATATTCATAACCTATAATACAAAACTATATACCTTCATTCAGTATACCTTTTTGAGATTGTTAGAAAAATATTTCAGCATTCCACAGACCGTAGGAACTTGCTGAGTCCTGACATGCATGAGACAGAAATAAAAATGTTTCTGATATGGAGTGACAATGGGAAAATATTTTGAAATCTGTAAACTGAAAAAAAAATCTAACAAATTAGGGACCCGTTATTGTTCTTAGGGATAATTTTTCAAAATACACACAAGTCTCCCATTGAAATGTTAACTTCTAACATTTCTATGATACATGCAAATTTTGCTTTCACTAAGTTAAGTAAAGAAATGTTTGTCCTGAAAACAGTCAAAACTAGAAAAAATAACATTTCCCATTAGCATCAACTCTTTCTTTTTCTTTGAGATGTTTATCTATTCTTGAAGCTGTGACATATGGGAATTTCACACCTAGTGAATATATTTTCATGTAGCTTGTGGCATGAGACTCTAATCATTAAAAGAATATACACAAGTAAGAGTTACTGCAACAGCTGGTGACATTTACCAATTACAATTACAGTTCTTAAAAACACTTTATCCTTTTTTAATGTGTATGCAGGGCAATTATTTCTGATAAATTGCTGAAAAAAATGTAATTTTCCTTTTAAACAGTTTCTACTTATAGTACAAATGTGTCTGGATCAGGAAGATTATAACTGGTTCAATGTTTCTTTATGGTAGGTCTCTCTGTTTTAAAAGCTGTGGCACACTGATTCATGAACTCATTGAAGCCATTACAAGCTGTCCCTTTATTGCATGTCATCTGGGATAGACACTTTAAACAAATTTGACTAAATCCATAATAAAATATATACTTCACTGTCTCCCCACACTGGGTATGTTGCATTTATTTGGCCTTCTTCAAATACATGAAAGAAAAATATATATTGTAAACAAGTGACAAAACAGGATATGTCACTGTAAACTGTGTTTTTAACAAATAGAAAAGTGTGGTTTTTTTCCCCATAGGGATGACTTTTTTCAATTGAGCCATTTATATCAAAACATATCATCACTCTCTTATTTTGGATTTTTACATTTAAGAAAACAAGATGAATATCAAATTTGAAAATGTGAGAGAAAGATTAAGTCTCATAAGCAATCAGATATACCTTAAATGACAAATGGATAGTAAATTGTATTTAAAGTAACTATAACATGCTATATAGCAATGGACATTTCAGCAGATTGTTATGAATATCAAATAGATTATAATGGTGAGAACTTTTGTACCTGAAATATCAAATTCTCCTTGTATGGAACTCCTACTGAAGTCAATGGAAGAGAACTACCCACATGCAATTGAGAGCAGAAGTTAGCCTGGTAAACTTAACTGAATAAGCATAAAGTTTTTTAATGGTCTGAAATCTTATAGAAAAGGAATAACATATTTTAGGAAAGACAAAAGCTACTGTACTATTGTTTATTTAATTCAGAATAGTAGGCAGGATGTTTTGAATGATCAGAGATTGAAAGAGAAAGTCACAAAGAGATTAATAGAAAAACTAGAAAGGCAAAGACATCAAATGAAATACCAGGAAATGAAATATTTTTAATAGGGTTACCCTGTCATTGGTTACACAAGTAACCGAATACAGTCGCAAGTGATTGAGTTTAAACAAGGCTTCAACAGATTCTTTCTAGGGTTAATCACTAGTTAACCTGGCAAGATGAACATGCTGTTAAAAAAAAAAAAAAAAAGATCAAAAAATTCCTTGTTAATTATATGCTGCAAGTGCTCTTACTTCCTGCTGCTACACCTAATCCCACAGGTGCAGGTCGTTTCTTTTACTATTCACTGGTAGGTGGATTCAACTCCACAGTCATTTTTTCAGAGCAACAGATTTAGATACAGAAGAAGCTGCTTAACCTTTCACTAGAGGTTAACAATACTCCAGAAAAACATTGTCATGGTGCCTGTTTAACAAGGAGACAAATTTATAAATACACTATTCCAGTTTCAAAGAGGATCCAGAAGCTACATTATAATTGACTTAATTTGAGAGCACGTCTTTTCCCTTAGAAAAGCTCGCCTGCAGCAAGAAATCAGAAGTAATGCCATATTGTCTTGATTTCGGAGAGTTCAAGTGTTTACAGATGAAAGGTCTGCAACAAGTGCTACTCCTCCTAATGTTTCCCTATGGCTAGTGAGATATAACCTGTTTTTTGTGTTCTGCTTCTACAATGGAACAGCTTGTAACAATCTCAGTAGAAATCAAACATATTTGTAAATACTTAAGTTATGTCGTTGTCACTTCAACATTAAAAAGAGATTGTTACTTAGCAAAGCATATTAAACATACCCATGTTTCTGATGTTACTGAGAAAAAAATTAGTTTGATAAGGATTGGTATCATGAAAGTGTTCATTCCTCAGGAGCTTAAAATTGATGTCATACTATACCTGTCCAAGAACAAAATTCTCCTGATATTATTGTAATTCATATCTGAGCACTTTTTTGACTGAAGGAAGGCATTTTCAACTGAAGCACTTAGCTGCAAAGCAGCCATGAGCAGGAAGGGAGCTCTGGGGAAGAATATGGGAGCCCCATGTTAACATTCCACCACTATACTGAAGAGAAGGCTGGGGTGATTTTCCTTACTTTGAAGGAAATCGCTCCTCTCTGGATACAGTTAAATATCATTGCCAGAAGTGACTTATCCCCTGTGCTCATCATTAAGGCTATGTTTTAGTCATGGGTATTTTTAGTAAAAGTCATGGACAGGTCATGGGCAGTAAACAAAAATTCACGGTCCATGACCTGTCCATGACATTTACTAAAAATACCTGTGACTAAAATTTGGGCGGGGGGCAGAGGAGCACAAGCGCCAGCTGCCACAGCTCCCATTGGCTGGGAAACACAGCCAATGGGAGCTGCAGGGGTGAAGCCTGTGGGAGAGGGCAGTCCAGAGTCCCTCCCGGCCCCTCCACCACCTAGGAACTGCAGGGCCATGCTAGTGGGAACCCCACCTCCTGGGACCCTCAAACCACCTGCCCCTAGCCCCCTTCCACACACCCAAACTGCTGCTGCTGGCCAAGGGGCTGCCTAGCTTGGGCAGCCTCTGAGCCAGCACCAGCTGCTACAGAAGTCACAGAGGTCATGGAAGGTCACGGAATCCATGACTTCCATGACAGACTGGTAGCCTTACTCATAACTGTTTGGCTTTGGAAATGATCAGATGGCACCAAATGGCGGCAATTAAAAAAATTATTGTGGTAGATACCCTTGGAACCCCCTACAAGGTCTTCACTCTCCCCTGCTTCACACTCACACGACAAACTATATTATCTGTGTACTTAATTAGTTTGCAAGATAGTGCTGTGCCCCTATGTGATTGCTTTTAAGGAAATGATTTTCCCCTACTCTTTCTTTGTCTTTTTAGATGGCAAGTTCTTCAGAACAAGCACTGCACCTTCTTTTATGTCAGGAAAAGAGCGTACCATGTTCTGGGTGCTACCAGAAGCAAATACAAATAATGTATGCTAATTCTTTTTAATTATTAATAAAAGTAAAAAAACGGTTACTCACTTTGTAACTGTTGTTTTTCAAGATGTGTTGCTCATATCCATTCCAATTAGGTTTGCGTGCGCCGCGTACACGATCTTCGGAGAATTTTTACCCTAGTAACACCCAGTGGGTAGGCTGTGGAGCCCCCTGGAGTGGCACCTTAATGGCGCTGGATATATACCCCCCGCCGACCCAGCGCCCCCTCAGTTCCTTCTTGCCGGCCACTCCAACAGAGGGGAAGAAGGGCGGGTTTGGAATAGATATGACCAACACATCTTGAAGAACAGTAGTTACAAAGGTGAGTAACCGTTTTTTCTTCTTTGAGTGCTTGATCATATCGATTCCAATTAGGTGACTCCCAAACCTTACCTAGACGGTGGGGTTAGAGTGAGACATTGCTGAATACAGAACAGCTGAATCAAATGTGGCATCATCTCTAGACTGCTGTATTAATGCATAGTGAGCAGCAAAGGTATGTATTGATGACCAAACCGCAGCTCTACAGACTTCGTGAACTGGAATCTGGGCCAGGAAAGCGGCCAATGAGGCTTGACCCCTCATGGAGTGGGAAGTAAGGTGTGGGGTTGGGACACCAGCCAAGTCGTAGCAAGCAAGGATACAGGCCATGATCCAAGAGGAGATGCATTGCGAAGAGACCGGTAGGCCTTTCATCCGGTCGGCCACTGCAACGAAGAGCTCGGTCACTTTCCTAAATGGTTTTGTACGCTCGATATAGAATGCAAGGGCCCTACAAATGTCCAGAGAGTGCATATGTTAATCCTGCCACATAGCACGCGGCTTTGGATGAAAGACCGGGAGGAAAATGTCCTGGTTCACATGAAAAGCTGCTACCACCTTGGGGAGAAAGGCGGCGGGGGGGGGGGGGGGGCGAAGCTGCATCTTGTCTTTATGGAAAACTGTATACAGTGGCTCCGACGTGAGGGCTCTGATTTCAGATATGCGTCTCGCTGAAATGATGGCTACAAGGAAGGCTGTCTTCCAAGATAGGTAAAGGAGTGAGCAGGTAGCCATTGGCTCTAACGAAGGCCCCGTGAGCCAGGTTAAGGTTCCACACCGGAAGCAGCTGTTGCACTTGTGGGTAGAGGCGATCTAAACCCTTCAGAAATCTAATGACCATTGGGTTGGAGAAGACAGAGGAAGCATGTTCTCCTAGATGGAAAGCCGAGATGGCTGCCAGGTGGACCCTGACAGATGATATCTCCAGGCCCTGATGCTTTAGGGATAGGAGACAGTCTAGGATGAAAGGTATCAACGCCTGCAACGGGGGCGTGTCATGCTGCTCGCACCAACAGAAGAAATGCCTCCATTCAGCCAGGTACGTGGCTCGAGTCGAGGGTTTCCTACTGCCTAACAGAACCCGCTGCACCGATTGTGAGCAGAGTAACTCTGACTGAGTTAGCCATGCAGAATCCACACTGTAAGGTGGAGCGATTTCAGGTCAGGGTGACAGAGTCCTCCTTGGTCCTGCGAGATAAGGTTCAGTCACAATGGGAGCATGATCAGAGGCTCTGCTGATAACTTCAGGAGTGTGGTGTACCAGTGCTGCCTGGGCCATGCTGGGGCAACCAGAATCATGCATGCTTTGTTCCTGCACAGCTTGAGTAGGACCCTGTGGACCAGTGGGAATGGAGGGAAGGCGTAGAACAGCTGGTCTTTCCAGCAGGAAGTAGGAAAACATCTGACAGGGAAACCTGAGAGCGCTCCTGGACAGAACAGAACACTTGGCTCTTCCAATTGATGTGCGAGACAAATAGGTCGACCTGGGGAAACCTCCACCTCAGGAAGATGGAGTGGATGATATCTGGACGAATTGACCACTCGTGAGGCTGGAAGGACCTGCTGAGGCAGTCTGCCAGCATGTTCTGGATCCCTGGGAGAAACGACACCATCAGATGTATCGAGTGGACTATGCAGAAATCCCACAGGTGAAAGACCTCCTGGCATACGGGTGATGATCGGGCTTCCCCTTGTTTGTTGATGTAGATCATGGCCGTGGTGGTGTCTGTGAGGACTGCCACACAATGGCAATGTAGGTGCTCGTGAAATGCTTGACACGCTAGGCGTACTGCCATCAGTTCTCGTACATTGATACGCAGAGTCAGATTGGATGTGCTCCACAGGCCCTGTGTTCGGAACTCCCCGAGGTGGGCACCCCATCCCAGAGATGAGGTGTCTGTGACCAGGTACAAGGAGAGTTGTGGGGTGTGAAATGGTACCCTGTTGCACACCGATGTGGGGTCCAGCCACCAACAGAGGGAAGTCAAAACTGATTCCGGGACACTGACCACCATGCTCAGGCTGTCTCGACC